>NC_133503.1:190295000-191545000 GCF_049354715.1 Callithrix jacchus | reverse complement strand
TTGATCCTCCCTTCAAACCTGCTCAACCTCAGCCTTCCACAGTCCAGCAAATGGCAACATTATTCTTCCAGATGCTCTGGCCAAAACCTTTGTACCCTGCTTGGTCACTTTCTTTTTCCCAAATCCAACAACAAATTCATTGGCAAATACTCTCTTCTCCACTTCAAACTTAGATTCAGAATCTAATCATTTCTCACTCCGTCTATTACCACCACCCTGGTTTAAACTATCATCACCACCTCTCCTCTAAATTAGGAGGTCTAAATAGGTCTCCCTATCCCCAGCTTTACCCCCCAGTCTATGCCCAACCCAGCAGTCAGCATGATGCTACCAAAACACACATTCTCTGTCAAAACCCTCCAATGGCCAATCTTTCCACTCAGAATGAAAGGTAAAGACCTTACCAAAGCCTATAAGCTCTCCCAAGCTGCCCCCCACTTCATTACTGCTGGGACCTCATTTCCTACTTTTCTCCCCTTTTTATTTTGTTGCAACCACATTTGCTATTTCCTACATCAGTGTTTTCAAACTTCAGTGCATTAGGATCATCTGGAAGGCTTGTGCTGCAGCCTGGAACAGCATCTGGGAATTTGCACTTCTAATCCCATGTGATGTGATGCCGATATTCCAGGAAACACACTTTGAGACTCACCGTCTTAAGCACACAAAGAACTCTCTTGCCTCAGGGCCTCTGCATTGGCGGCTGCTCTGTCACTTCTGTTCTTCTTCCAAACAACTCACTCTCTTCCCTTATTCAAGTCTTGCTCAAATGTTGCATTCTCAGTGAGGCCCTCCGTGACCACCCTGTTTAAAATGCTAGCCCACCAGCTGACTCCCCAGCTCTCCTGCTCACCAATGTCTGTACTTTGTATGGCATTTACCATCTTCTAACATAATACATAACTTATTTATATATTATGCTCCAGGGGTAGTTTGGTTTTTTAGTCTATTTTGTTCATTGATAAATTCCCAAATTATTGAAACAAAGCCTCGTACATAGTAGGCACTCAATTAATAGTGCAGATCGAATACTTAAATTTGCATCTGTTTTCAAACTGATAAACTGAAGCACGCAGTGAACTGGAGAATCTAGTCTTTGTGCCAGAAATACCGATGTGGAAATGCTCACTCTTAAAACCATGATGTTAAAAAAAAAAGGATGTGTAGACAAAATTGCATGAAGGCAAACAGCAAAGACTACTGGCGGTAGCTTCCTGTTTCAGCCAGTTAATCACCATTGACGGAATGGGTATAGGAGGTAGAACCCCACCGGACTCTCAACTCACCCTCTGAGCACAGTGAATCAGGTCTGGGGACATTCTAGGAAAGGAAGAATTCCCTCTTTAAGCAAAACGAAAGTTCAGAATTCATCTCAATTCTTGTTGTTTTTTTTTCTTTTTTTTTTTTGAGACGGAGTTTCGCTCTTGTTACCCAGGCTGGAGTGCAATGGCATGATCTCGGCTCACCGCAACCTCCACCTCCTGAGTTCAGGCAATTCTCCTGCCTCAGCCTCCTGAGTAGCTGGGATTACAGGCACGCTCATCTCAATTCTTAATTCTTTAAGATGTACCAACTCATGCAAAACTTGCTTGTATCATCTTTGTTTCCATCTGTTATCTGGTTACATATGAAAGATCCCTTAGTGGTTCTTTCAATTCATTGATTCACTAGATGAGAATTTCAAATTTCAGAAAATGTAGAAATTAGTACAAATAAGTGACATTTAATTGCTGCTATAAAATTCATTTCCATAAGCAGTTATAATAAAAGCCCTCTCACATTATGGTTATACTTGGAAATAAAAGTGATAATGAAAATTCAAACAATTTTTATTGCCATATTTATAAATTTCACACACTATCACTATCATTTCTGAGTTCCTAAAGGTGAGCGTTTAAAGGTCTTCACCTAAAGACAGGTAAGGGAAGAAATGTAAAGTAGTAGAAACAGTGATGGTTTTGACATCAGGAAGACATACATTTGAATCATAGCTCTAAAAACCCATCAGCTACATGACATTTGCCATGTTTTAAAACTCTGCAAGCCTCAGTATTTTCATCCACAAAATGTATGTAGAAACCGCTCATAGGATGATGGTGAGGATATCACCAGTAATGCAGCTTAGACAGTGACTGGATTATGGTAACTGTTCAAAATGTCTTTTCCCTTCCATCTTCTCCCTTGATTCATTTTTGGCCAGATTTTCAGAAGCTTATTACAAAATAAGCTTATTGCAAATGATAACGTGCATTACAAATGATAATGATTCATTTCTGGCTAAATTTTCAAAAGCTTATTACAAAATAAGCTTATTACAAATGATAATGCTTACTACAAAAATAAGTAGTCTGAATAATCAAGTTGAAATGTGGCACAAAGTAAATGATAAATGATACTTTTGATTTTCACATATCATCATAAAATTGCATAATAAAGTAGCTGAAAAGGGATAAGAAAGGAGGACTTGGGCGGCTAAGGATAAATGCTTTTGTGTCAACTGGGAATGAGAACAAGTACTATCAAATTCTAAAGCAGCACCAAGTCTTATCAACCCTTTCTGCACAAAAACCTTGATCTTTGCCCATTTTCTCAACCACATAGCCATTGCCCTACTTGAGATTTTGTCATTCATGGACTACTCTACCAAAACTGGTCTTCCTGATGACCCTTTTCTGCTCATAGTCACTTAGGAGATCTCCCTTACCTATTTTGAAAGGTCCGAAATTCTCAATATAGTTGGCAAAACCTGTCACAGCCTACATTTCTAATCTTCTTTCTACTTGACAACTATGGAATTGAGGTTAAAATCAGACCTCCATGTTGCTTATGAAGCAAATATTAATAACATAAACACTGTTAGTGATGATGTATACAATGAGTGGCAAATCATTCAATTTCTGATTAAAAATAGTAACTAAAAAGATTGGACATTATTGAGGTGGCTGTGGTCAATTTAATATCATTGTTAACAAATGTGTCAATTAAGGTAATTGCCTATATTCCCAAAAGATTAAAATAAAACTAAGAAGCACATTTCTCCAAAGTTTGAAACTGATGAAAATAAAATAAACTAAGTAAATAGTATAATTTAAAGTCACTATTTGGAACCCCAAAAGCAATCTGTATATTAAATAGAAGCAAGTGGCCAAATACTTGATATACTGATTTCCTTTCCTTTGAGTAAATGCCCAGTATTGGGATTGATGAATCACATGGTAGTTCTATTTGTTTCAAGGTGTGTATCCGTGTGTGTAGTTTTTAGAGGAACTTCCTTACTGTTCTTCATAGTGATTATATTAGTTTGCATTCTCACCCACAGTGTTTAACAATTCCCTTTCCTTTTCATCCTCACAGCATTTGTTATTTTTTGACTTTTTGATAATAGCCAGCCCAGCTGGGGTGAGATGATATGGCATTGTGGTTTTAATTTGCATCTCCAGATGCAAATTAAAACCACAATGAAATTAATCAGAAAGTTATTGGCAAAAGAAAGGTTATCCGAGATAACCATATATATATGGTATACATACACAATGGAATACTATTCAGCAATAAAAAAGAATAAAATCCTGTCATTCACAGCACCATGGATGGAACTGGAGGTCATTATACTAAGTGAAATAAGCTAGGAACAGAAAGTGAAACACTACCTATCCGCACTCATATGTATAAGCTAAAAAAAAATGTTGATCTCATAGAAGTGAAAAGTAGAACAGAGGATGTTAGAGCTGGAAAGTGTAGAGGAGGGATGAGTGAGGGAGAGATTTGTTAAGACACAAAATTACAGCCAGATAGGACAAATAAGTTATAGTGTTTTACAGCATTGTAAGATGACTGTACTTAACAATAATATATTATATAATTTCAAATAGTTCCAATGAGAATATTGTATGTTCCCAACATAGAGAAATGATAAATGTTTGAGATGATGGATATGCTCATTACCCCAATCTGATCACTATACATTATAATTTGTAAACATCATTATGTACACCATAAACATGTATAATTACTATTTGGTAATTAAAAATAAAATTAAAATTTACATGTATAGGGTGGTTTGATAAAATTTCATGTACATATCATTTGTTAATTAAATGATTTTTAAGTAGCTAAACAAAGAAGAAAATGAAAACTAAACTTATTTTTATATATAAACTGCATTATAAGCAAATTTTTGAAATCAAAATTTCAACCAAATTTTGAAATTTTAAAAGAAAAATGGCAACCAGAGTTTTCATTTTTGAAGGTATCATTCAAGCTCCATTACCAAATATTATTTCTTTTTTGTACTTTTCATGAGTAATTAAAATAGAAAGAATAAACAAGAGAACTCAGAAAAAGATTTCTTTTTCCTCCACCACCAGTGAGCTGGTATTAATGATATCTGTTTAATGTCCTTCTTACATTACTTCCCACGTCAATTTCACCAAGTTCAGGCACTTGTACCTCAAAAGGAAATCACATACCTGGTTGCTCACCCAGAATTCTGAACAATGATGATCCCTGGGGCCTTGTATTTTGTGACCAGTAGAAGCTGCTGATCAAAACTGGCATTTTTCTCCCAATAGAACATAGATTTTTTTTTTTAAGTTTCTATCTTATTTTCTATTATCAAAGTCAGAGTGAGCCTAAGAGACTTGGTTTCTATAAAGGAAGGCTGTTGGAGGCCTACTGGTTTTAAAATGGTCTAGATACATCACCTTCTGGTAATAACAGCAGAATGTCCAAATCTACTCACAGGTACCTCAGATAAACAATTGGATATAGCCTGATTTGAATATGAACAGCACAAGCATTTAAAATGACTGTCTTGAAGCACACAGAAAATACAAACTCTGTTAAAAATCATGCTTCCTTTATTTCATACACTCTAAGGTTTCCATGTGTTTCTGAAGCAAACAAACCGGAAGGTCTAGCAGGTGTGTAACTAAGCATTCATGACTGATTATGTGTGATAATAAGGCCCCTCACTGCCCCTGCATCCCCAGGACATAGCACAGCTGATGAATTTTTGGAGTCAAAGATTTGTCTTTTCCTTGCATGATCAATTATGGTTCAGAGCCTCCTTTCACAAGAAGAATCAACAAACCTATGAAGGCATGACTCATCCCCATCGAAGAGACTCAGCCTTTGTTTCAGCTCCACATTTCTCAGATAGTTTCCAACATCAACTTCCTATTCTGTGTGGGATATCCTGTCCCTTCCTATGCGTAACCCTACTAGCATCAACAGACCTCCTTAAATCAATAACATTTCAAATTGGTATTTTATATTCATCATCACCCAAGAAGTGATTATAGTCAAATCACTTCAGTGACTGCATTGTCACTGAAATCAACAATCCAAATCAGGATTGTTTTGGACTTTAAAACATTGATACATATCTGTGCTCATAAGGCACAGACATAAGCCTCTTTTCGACTGAGTAACTAGACTATAGGAAATGACCCAAAAGCACCAGGCATCAACTCAGACCCATTTGTACCATCCAGATTGGGAAGATCCAGCAATGTCAGCAGATTGAGGAATATGCTGGGAAGTGAAGAAGCTGCAAGAGTAAAAGCCCCTTCGAATAAGCATGCTACCGAAAATGCATCAAAATTGAGTCCAGCGGCTCACCTCTTCTATCACAAGACCTCACTTTGGGAACAAAATAAATAAAGATTAGGTGTTATAATGTGCTTCACACTATAAAAGAAAACGAGTGTCTGTTATTATGAGAGAAAAAATGAATGTCACATTCTTCTGGCTAATCATTGTGGAAGAATTATTTCCTGTGAGCCCAGAACAGATTCTGATAATGAGATGATATTGAAGGAGGAATTTTCTCAAGGCGCTCAGTTTTCCCAAGAAGTAAGAGAAAGCATAGTCCTGCATCCGTACTGGCTTTTCAAGGCTAGTCCAAGTATTTGCACATGAGCTTAACAAGCTCCTCATTTCATCTTAAACCTCTGCTATAACAATTAAGTCTCAGTGATGGGTTTATTTTTGTTTTTATTGTTGCTACTGCTGTTATTGTGTTTCACTGCACTCCAAGTCTGTCAGGTCAGATTATTTGTTCCAAGGAGACTGCATTCATCTCAGATGAATATAGGAAAACCAAGGACAAGAATATTATTCAAACTGCCATCAGGGCCCCTTCTCTCCATGAAGCCAAGGCTGCAGGTGGAAGGAGAGTTTCGAATACCAGTGACAGAGGTGGCCCAAAAGACCCTTAGGAACTCCCAGTCGCTCAAGGTCACATGCTATTGCTCAAGAATCCCAGTGCTGCCTGAAGTAATTATATGACAATGCTAAATTTCCTCCACCACCTCTATTGAGATTTAACTCAGGACTCAAAAGCTAAGCAAGTGCATATTTTGAAGGCCTTCATGACCACAATGGCAACTCAGGGGCAGGAATCACAATCAGAATCTGCCTTTCTGAGATCACCCAACCATGCGAATTTATGAAGCTGGATTAAATGTTCCTAATGCAACTCCTAACTTTATGACTCTATGATTCCTGTGCTATAAATTAAAAAGAATGTTCAGAAAAAAGAAGGGAGAGAGAAGGGGAGGAAGTGGGGAAGAAAAAGATGCGTGATAGGGCTCAGAAGGGCAAGCACCATACAACACACAGAAAAGGTACAGAAAAGGGGAAGGACAGACCCCAAAGACATTGCTGACTGTATTAAAGTAAATAAATCTTCAGGTCAGCAAAAAAGGTGCCATCAAGTTAACTAAACTCTTCGTTATTATTGAACCCAGGAGCAAATCAATACAACCTTAAGAGTTCGTGCAGTTTCACCATAACAGTCCCATTAAAATCTTCCACGTTTCTTTGCTGAAGCCTCACATTTTCCCTGGAGGAAATGCTCACTCAAAAGAAGGAAGTTTACAAATGCATGGCCATTTTTCATTGAGTGTTAAGTTATCCCATAAAACAGAAGGAAAGAAGGCAGACATGGAGTTACATTTCATTAGCATTGTTAGGTCAGTAGCCTTCAGAAGTTACAGAGTGAAACTCAGGTGTCACAAACTTCTGTCTTCTCACATCAGACCCCGTCAGGACATACTGTAGAGCTCTCTTAGATCACAAATGAGAACTGACAATGTTGTCTTTTATGAGTACAGTTTTCATTTTATATTCTAAACCCATAATAATAAATCAAATGAAAGAAAAACCTAGACGTGTACTAGAAAATTAAAAGTCAACAGGTGAGTAGAATTCATAATAGAAGACACTTCTCAGAAAAATAAAGCAATTTAGGACCAGAACGATGATGGTGAAGATGAGACTGATTCCTCCTAGTTTCATCATCAGTCTGTATAAAGGCAATCGATGACATATACAACTTATGAGGCATTTGTGAAACATACAGGTAGATGATTGGTTAATAATTTCCTTTAGGAAAAAAAGAAGACACTTGGAGACTAATGGGAAAAAAACCACAGGGAATAAAAGGAGAGAAACAGTTCTATTACAACTGTTATTATCTTGTTTTTGCCAATGAAATATGACATTAAAGCAAGACAGAAGGGAAAGGAGCCACACTTCACTCACCTGCTTCTCTGTGAGAATGACCCTCCCCAGTAACTGATCTTCTAGACCCTTCATGGTGACAGTGAAGTCAATAATGGACGTACGAGCACTTATCTCAGGGGTGTAGGCTGGGTTAGGCAGTTTGGTGGTAATGTAGAGTCTAAAGCCATCCAACACATCTACTTCCTTGTCACCAAGTTTCACCTTTTTTATAAAAAAAAATTTTAAGTAATAAAATAGAGATATACCTTACTGTATCTTTTTTGTATCAGATCAAGTATTGTTTTAAACAATTAGGTAATTTGAGATCATTCGTATACTAAAAAAGAAATGGTCAGGAGGCATCTGCGCAGCTTCAGACAAGCAGGATGAAAGGAAGGAAATGAAGGATGGAAGGAAGAAACATATATATATATACACATATATATAATTGACTGAATATAGAATTTAACACCAAAATTGTTGTGGACACATTGCAGGAGAGAGATGGATCGTTTACCCAGTGTTCAGTTCAGAGGCTGAGACTGATGATGCCGCACATGTACCAAAAGAGTATAAAAAGGCTTGTTACTCGCATAGAGAGATTTTGGGAGAGGTCAGAGCAGGTTCCCAAGCAGGTCCCAAAAACCAGCTTGAGAGAGCAGGGAGGCACAGCTGCTCTAGGGCTTTACGGTATTTTGTGGGTAGAGCCGGGGTGAGGGATCCCATACATAGATGAGGACAGGCGATTGCATTGTTTGAATTATCAACCTGTGCCAAAGGAGGGGGCACCCAGGGTTTATCAGCTTGCCCAGATGTGGGTGGGGCAGGAGAAGAGAGGGGCATGGAGAAGCTTCAAAGCTGTAAGCATCAAGATGCAATCAGACCCCTTTCACATTACAAAAGTGAAATCAATATTTCTAAAAGGATATTTTAATCCAAAGTCAAGAAGAATAGAAGAGAAAAACAAACCCTTCCCACTGACTCAGATGTAAGCTGTTGCCAGTTGAGAGAATCCTATCTGTGTCACATTGCCTTGGCCTCACGCAAGTATTCTGCACGTCACCATCCACAGGTTTAACCTACCTTAAAGGTAGACCCAGTTTTAATGAAGTTTCTTTCCAAAATATTATCGAGTGCTGGATCTAGTTCCTCTCCAACATCTTCGATAAGCAAGGGCCTTCCAAGAGAAAGGCTGTCCTCCAGGTGGTTTCTAAAGTACTTGTGATTTAAAGATGTAATCTAGGAACAGGATCAAAGGTTGCTACGGACAGACATTAACATGACACAACATACAGGGATAACTGTTTTCAAATGAAGCTAAAGCATCCTACTGCCTGAGGCAAATAAAATTGAGCATCCAAAATGTTCCAAAACACAAAACTTTTTGAGAATCCACATGAGCCACGGTGGGAAATTCCACACCTGACCCCTATGCTTTCTGATGGCTGAATGTACACAAACTTTGTTCCATGCATAAAATTATTTTAAAATGTCATAAAAAATTACCTTCACGTATATGAATAAGGTGTATATGAAACATAAATGAATTTCATGTTCTGACGTGGGGCCCATCCTCAAGTTATCTCATTTTGTATATGCAAATCTTCCAAAATCTAAAAAAAATCTAAAATCTGACACACTTCTAATCCCAAGTATTTAGTCTGATAAAGGGTTTTCAACTTGCACAGAAGTTTTCCGAGACCCTCGACTTTGAAATGCATACTTGGCGAAAATGTAAAGAAGCTTAAACTGTTTCCATTGTTTTTTAGCAAAACCATCATTTTGTTTTATTGGGAAGTATGTTACCACCTCGTGTGGAAATGTTTTTTCTTCACCACTACCGCTTTTGTGACAAATAACAATGTAATAATTAGAAGTATTCACCCAGAGTGCTGACAATTTGTGTGATACAGCTCTGCCGTTCTCTATTTATCAAAGAGAGCCCTGGACCTTGACAGAATAGTCTGAAACCATTGAAAGATGGCATTGGTAGAGATCAACATGAATGAAAATAATGAAAGTGTTACAAAAGATCTTTATATTAGATTTAAGCTTGCATTTGCTACTGCTCTACCTAGGATTACAAAAACATCTCAGCCAGGCATGGTGACTCATGCCTATAATCCCAGCACTTTGGGAGGCCAAGGTGGGTGGATCTCAGGGTCAGGAGATTGAGACCATCCTGGCGAACACAGTGAAATCCCGTCTCTACTAAAAATACAAAAAATTAGCCGGATATGATGGCATGCCTGTAGTCTCAGCTACTCAGGAGTCTGAGGCAGACCGTTGCAGTGAGCTGAGATCATGCCACTGTACTCCAGCCTGGGTGATAGAGTGAGACTCCATCTCAAAAAAAAAAAAAAATCTAATGTTTTTAAATATTTCTCTACTCTTGGATTCTTGTTGGTTTGAGGCAATAAAACTTAACCAGTAACAGAAACATAGTCAAACACAAATTACCTGGAGTTCATTTCGGCTTTCTTTATTTTTAATCCACATCTTGCCTTGGGTCTGTGGATCAATTAACAAAGGGTAGCGAGATGCCTTCGTAACAATAATTCCATTTTGAATGGACAGGTCATCATTCGGCAGACCTTGGAGGTTCCATTCACTAACAGTAGAAGCATCAATCAACATCTCATTGAGATTTAGGTTCTTTCCAAATGGAATTTTCCGGGCTTTCATTTCCTTCTGCCAGTTATTTAACAGAATATCACGAAACTCTTGGTTAAATGGACCAGAATAAGACAGAAAAGCTGTAGCCAATAGAACATCCCCTAAAACAGAAAACAAACACGACTGAAATACTTCAGATTCATCCTTGTAATAGTACAGCATATTAAAAATGAAAAAAATTAAAAAGGCAATAATTCTTTCAAACTAAATTCCACAAATCCAACTCGAAGCACATGTGGTTGTGCTGCTGAATAAGCAGCAGTCTGGTTTATTGGTCAATAAGGTCCAAGTGACCTACCAAGTGATGCCTGCTAGCAGTCAAACACTGCATTATTTTTACTCTTAATAGAAGTGAGAAAATGACCTCTAAGTTCAAGAGAATCAAAACCTCATAAGACAGAGCCTTCATTAAATGTGACCTTGATCAATATGCCCATGCACTCACAGAATTCTAAAGTGACCTGATAATAAAAAGCATAAATGTAGTTAACACATCTAATAAGGACAGCATAGATGTCAAACCAATATCCCTTTCTCTGAAGTGGCTGGAGAAACACACACACACACACACACACACACAGGAATTTGAAATAATCAAGTGCTGTTTTTTATTTTTATTAAAGTATAAGCTTTCTAATTCCCTATCACTGTCAACACACAATCTCATCAATAAAGACATTTACATACCTACAAGTCTTTTAGTTTGTGCGGCAAACTCTTGACTTTGCTGTGTCCATCTTTCTTTTTCACCTGCTAAGCCACTGATGAGCGTGGAAGCTGTCTGCATCTTCTGTCTGCATCGCTGGGCATCTTCAAGCAAGGTCTAACACAGGCCATAATGACAAGAAAACATTTAGATAAATAAATAGAGCCTCTGGCTCAAAAATGTAACTGTAGAACATGACATATTATCTGCCTTCAGAGACATGTGAGCCATGATTCACAGGAAGCACGAGATTCCATTTCCGCATGTCCATCAGCCCACTCCTCTCTCCTTTGCCCTGTCTTCTCTCTTGTCCCCTGCCCATGGACCTTGGCTGGATTCCTCCAGTTGGTGCCATAAGCCAAGTGGTCAGATGTTAATAACAGAGACATGGTAGAAATATGCATTATTTATTATTTCCTCATAAAGAAAAGTAGAAATAGCATATGAGCATACATGCTAACATAATACAGCACCCAAAATATAAAGAAATCCATATCCTTCCTTGAATATTAGGAATCTCTCTCATGTTAAAGTTCTGTATCATTATTGCTTTATCTAACTCTATGCTTCCTTTTACTTTAGGTGAAAGCTTACATTATCTGAAAATCATGGTGCTCTGAGGCTCCTGAACAAATTTTAGCCACATTTGTGTTGGCAGATCCCTTCCTGCTGTTCCTTGTGACAATGAAAGGCCTTTAACCCAGACTTCCACATACTGTAGGCACTCCATGCCTAGTTCCTAAAAACAAAATGGCTCTGGTGGCTCACGCCTGTAATCCCAGGACTTTGGGAGGCCGAGGTGGGCAGATCATTTGAGGTCAAGAGTTTGAAACCAGCCTGAGCTACACAGTGAAACCCCATTTGTACTAAAAAAACGAAATTTAGCTGGGCATGGTGGCGGGCACCTGTTATCCCACTTAGGAGGCTGAGGCAGAAAAAGCGCTTGAACCAAGATATTGAGGTTGCACTGAGCCAAGATGGTGCTATGGAACTCCAGCCTGGGCAACAGAGTATGACTCTGTCTCAAAAAAAACACAAAAAGCAAAAAGCAATTGGCTCCGTTCCTTGGTGTTTAAGCAACAATTGCTTATTCCACTTGTAAAAATCTAAACGTATAAAATAAAATGGGTATGGACAAAGGTTTAGCTACATGACAAGTCACAGGTGGTCAAATATATATATACATACATGCTAAATGTCTAACAATAGAGGATTATTTAAATAAATTATAGTGTATCCATGAATAAAAATATGCTGAAGCCATCAATAAAATCTCATAAAAAGATTTTAGCTGTGTCGAAGAGATTCTGGTCTGTTCTATCTTTGTTCTCGTTGGTTTCAAAAAAACTTGTTTATTTCTGCCTTAATTTTGGTATTTATGCAGTAGCCTTTCAGGAGCAGGTTACTCAGTTTCCACATAGTTGTTGAATTTCGAGTGAATTTCTTAATCCTGAGATCTAATTTGACTGTACTGTGGTCTGAGAGACTGTTATGATTTCCATTCTTTTACATTTGCTGAGTGTTTTACTTCCAATTATGTGGTCAATTTTAGAATAAGTGCAATGTGGTGCTGAGAGGAATATATATTCTGTTGATTTGGGGTGGAGAGTTCTGTACATGTCTCTTAGGTCAGCTTGGTCCTGGGCTGAGTTCAAGTCCTGAATATTCTTGTTAATTTTCTGTCTCATTGATCTGTCTAATACTAGCAGTGGGATGTTAAAGTCTCCCATTATTTTTGTGTGGGAGTCGAAGTCTCTTCATAGGACTTAGGCTCTAAGACTCTAAGAACTTGCTTTATGAATCTGGGTGTTCCTGTATTCGGTGCATATATATTTAGGATAGTTAGCTCTTCTTGTTGCATTGATCCCTTTACCATGATGCAATGACCTTCTTTGTCTTTTTTGATCTTTGTTAGTTTAAAGTCTGTTTGATCAGAGACTAGGATTGCAACCCCTGCTACTGTTTGCTTTCCATTTGCTTAGTCAACATTCCTCCATCCCCTTATTTTGAGCCTGTGTGTATCTTTGCACATGAAATGGGTCTCCTGAATACAGCACACTGATGGGTCTTGACTCTTTATCCAATTTGCCCATCTGTGTCTTTTAATTGGGGCATTTAGCCCATTTACATTTCAGGCTAATACTGTTATGTGTGAATTTAATCCTGTCATAATGATGCTAGCTGGTTGTTTCACATGTTAGCTGACGCAATTCCTTCATAGTGTCAATGGTCTTTACAATTTGGTATTCTTTTGCAGTGGCTGATACTGGCTGTTTCTTTCCATGTTTAGTGCTTCCTTCAGGAACTCTTGTAGGGCAGGCATGGTGGTAGCAAAATCTCTCAGCATTTGCTTTTCTGTAAAGGATTTTATTTTTCCTTCACTTATGAAGCTTAATTTGGCTGGATATGAAATTCTGGGTTGAAAATTCTTTACTTTAAGAATATTGAATATTGGCCCCCACTCTCTTATGACTTCTAGGTTTCTGCCAAGAGATCCACTGTTAGTGAGATGGGCTTCCCTTTGTGGGTAACCCAATCTTTCTCTCTGGCTGCCCTTAACATTTTTTCCTTCATTTCAACCATGGTGAATCTGATGATTATGTGTCTCAGGGTTGCTTTTCTCAAGGAATATCTTTATGATGCTCTCTGTATTTCCTGAATTTGAATGTTGGCCTGTCTTGCTAGGCTGGGGAAGTTCTCCTGAATAATATCCTGAAGAGTGTTTTCCAACTTAGTTCCATTTTCCCCATCACTTTCAGGTAAAGCAGTGTTTAGATAGGGAAATTTATAGCACTAAATGCCCACAGGAGAAAGCAGAAAAGATCTAAAACAGACATCCTAACACCAAAATTAAAAGAACTAGAGACACAAGAGCAAACAAATCAAAGCTAGCAGAAGACAAGAAATAACTAAGATCACAGCAGAACTGAAAGAGGCAGAGACATCAAAAATCCTTCAAATAAATCAATGCATCCAGGAGCCGGTTTTTGAAAAGATTAACAAAATAGACTGCTAGCCAGACTAATACAGAAGAAAAGGGAGAAGAATCAAATAGACGTAATAAAAATGAAAAAGGAGATATCACCACTGATCCCACAGGAACACAAACTACCATCAGAGAATACTATAAATATCTCTAGGGAAATAAACTCGAAAATCTACAAAAAATAGATAAATTCCTGAACACATACAGCCTCCCACGACTAAGCCAGGAAGAAGCTGAATCCCTGAATATACTAATAACAAGTTCTGAAATTGAGGCAGTAATTAATAGCCTACCAACCAAAAGAAAGCCCAGGATAAGACAGATTCACAGCCAAATTCTACCAGAGGTACAAAAAGAACCTGGTACCATTCCTTCTGAAATTATTCCAAACAACAGAAAAATAGGACTCCTCTGTAACTCATTTTATGAGGCCAGCATCATCCTGATACCAAAACCTGGCAGAGACACACACACACAAAAAAGTTCATGACAATATCCCTGATGAACATCAGTACAAAAATCCTCAATAAAATACAGGCAAACTGAATCCAGCAGCCCATTAAACAACTAATCCACCATGATCAAGTCAGCTTAATCCCTGGGATGCAAGGCTGGTTCAACATCTGCAAATCTATAAACATAATCCATCACATAAACAGAACCAATAACAAAAACCACATGATTATCTCAATAGATGCAGAAAATACCTTTGATAAAATTTAAAACCCCTTCATGCTAAAAACTCTCAATAAACTAGGTATTGGTGGAATGTATCTCAAAATAATAAGAGCTATTTATGACAAACCAGCACAAGACAAGGATGCACTCTCTCACCACTCCTATTCAACATAGTGTTGGTAGTTCTGGCCAGGGCAATCAGGCAACAAAAACAAATAACAGGCATTCAAATAGGAAGAAAGGAAGTCAATTTGTCCCTGGTTGCAGATTACATGATTGTATATTTAGAAAACCACATTGTCTCAGCCCAAAATCTCCTTAAGCTGATAAACAACTTCAGCTAGGTTTCTGGATACAAAATCAACGTGCAAAACTCACAGTCATTCCTACACATCAGTAATAGACAAACAGAGAGCCAAATCATGAGTGAACTCCCATTCACAATTACTACAAAGAGAATAAAATACCTAGGAATACAACTTATAAGGGATGCGAAGAACCAACCTCTTCAAGGAGAACTACAAACCACTGCTCAAGGAAATATGAGGACACAAATGAAAAAGCATCTCATGCTCATGGATAGGAAGAATCAATATCATGAAAATGGCCATACTGCCTAAAGTAATTTATAGATTCAATGCTATCCCCATCAAACTACCATTGACTTTATTCACAAAATTAGAAAACACTACTTTAAATTTCATATGGAACCAAAAAAGAGCCTGTATAGCCAAGACAATACTAACCAAAAAGAACAAAACTGGAGCATCACACTACCTGACTTCAAACTATACTACAAAGCTACAGTAATCAAAACAGCATGGTATTGGTACCAAAATAGAGACATAAACCAATGGAACAGAACAGAGGCCTCAGAAATAACTCCATACATCTACAACCATCTGATCTTTGACAAACCTGACAAAACAAGTAATGGGGCAAGAATTCTCTATTTAATAAATGGTGTTGAGAAAACTGGCTAGCCATGTGCAGAAAACTGAAACTGGACCCTTCTTTACACCTTATACAAATACTAACTCAAGATAGATTAAAGACTTAAACATAAGACCCAAAACCATAAAAACCCTAGAATTAAATTTACGCAATATCATTCAGGACATAGGCATGGGCAAAGACTTCCTTACTAAAACACCAAAAGTAATGGCAACAAAAGCCAAAATTGACAAATTGGATCTAATTAAACTAAAGAGCTTCTGCACAGCAAAAGAAACTATCATCAAAGTAAATAGGCAACCTACAGAATGCGAGAAAATTTTTGCAATCTATCCTTCTGACAAAGGGCTAAATCCAGAATCTACAAAGAACTTAAAGAAATTTACAAGAAAAAAGCAACCACATCAAAAAGTGGGTGAGGGATATTAACAGACATTTCTCAAAAGAAGACATTTATGCAGCCAATAAACATGAAAAAAAGCTCATTATCACTACTGGTCATTAGAGAAATGCAAAACAAAACTACAATGAGATACCATCTCACACCAGTTAGAATGGTGATCATTAAAAGGTCAGGAAACAACAGATGCTGGAGAGGATGTGGAGAAATAGGAATGCTTTTACACTGCTGGTGGGTGGGAGTGTAAATTAGTTCAACCAGTGGAAGACAGTGTGGCAATTCTTCAAGGATCTAGAACCAGAAATACCATTTGACCCAGCAATCCCATTACTGGGTACATACCCAAAGGATTATAAATCATTCTACAATAAAGACACATGCAAATATATGTTTACTGTAGCACCGTTCACAATAGCAAAGATTTGGACCAACCCAAAGGCCCATCAATGATGATAAAGAAAATGTGGCACATATACACCATGAAATACTGTAAGCCATAAAAAAGGATGAGTTCATGTCCTTTGCAGGGACATGGATGCAGCTGAAAACCATCATTCTCAGCAAACTAACACAGAAACCAACACTGCATGTTCTCACTCATAAGTAGAAGTTGAATAATGAGAACACATGGACACAGGGAGGGAAACATAACATATTGGGGCCTGTCAGAGGGGCTAGGAGAGGGAGAGCATTAGGGAAAACACCTAATGTAGACGGTGGGGTGATGGGTGCAGCAAACCACCATGGCACGTGTATATCTATGTAACAATCCTGAACTTTCTGAACATGTATCCCAGAACTTAAAGAATAATTTAAAAAAAATATATATATATATATGACCAAGAAAGATGATCACAATATATTAAGTTAAAATTCAATTTATAAAATGGTATTAACAAATTATCAGTTGAGTCTGAAGTGCATGTGAAAGGCATATATTATGATATGAATAATCATAAACAAAATGTGATTATTGTTCATCTCCAGGGTTACCTACACTTTCCTTTTTTTTTTTTAATCTTTTTGGGAGACAGGGTATGTTAGCTAAGAGCATGAGTTTAGGCTGCATGGGTTTCAATTCTAGCATGGCCACTTGCTTTGTGATTCTGTTTTTTTCTTTTTTCTTTCTTTTTGTTTTAAGTGAGTATTTTTTAAATTATTATAATTTAAGTTCTGGGATACATGTATAGAACGTGTAGGTTTGTTACATAGGTATACATGTGCCATGGTGGTCTGCTGCACCCATCAACTGATCATCTACATTAGGTATTTCTCCAGTGCTCTCCCTCTCCTAACCCCCCATCCTCTGACAGGCCCCAGTATGTGATGTTCCCCTCCCTGTGTCCACTTTTTCTCATTCCATACCCACTTATGAGTGAGAACATGTAGTGTTTGATTTTCTGTTCTTGTGTTAGTTTGCTGAAAATGATGGCTTCCAGCTTAATCCATGTCCCTGCAAAGGGCATGAACTCATCCTTTTTTATGGCTGCATAATATCCCAGGGTGTATATGTGTCATATTTTCCTTATCCAATCTAGCAATGATGGGCATTTGGGTTGGTCCAAGTTTGCTATTGTGAACAGTGCTGCAATAAACACATGTGTGCATGGGTCTTTACAGTAGAATGATTTATAATCTTTTGGCTATAAATCCACTAATGGGATTGCTGGGGTTACCTGTATTTTCTATAAAGACATGAATTGCTGTTGTAGTAATAACACAATACAGTGTTTCTCAAAAGCAAGATATTTATTCCACTTTGCCCTAATCTGTTTTCTTCCTCTATAGTTAAGGCAAAAAAAGTAACAGTCCATCAGAGAGGCACATCCCCAACTATAGCCACCCACGTCTGTTTGTCTGTTTCCCTCATGAGGGAGGGTACAAGCTGGGAAGTATGATCCTACATCATTTATTAGAAAAAACTTTTTATTTGTAAGATACTTTTATTATTGTTTTGCTTTCCCTAAATTCCATCAGCCAAATCAGAAAATGGCCAGGCCTCTCCCTTTCCAGCTTTTGTTTTCTGGAAGCCCAGGTGTCTTTGGGGGATTACAGTTTGGAAGAAGAGAAAGGAATAAATGTTGAGAATACAAGAGAAAGAAAACCGTAAGTTCCATGTGTTCCCCCAGCCTATTGAGGGGAGCACACGGGACTTACTGGGTTCCCTGAGTAGTACCCCCATCCGCAGGCCCACTCTTTCTTAAGTCCCAGAGAGGTGACTAGCTCTTCAGCAGTCCTAGGCAAGCTGAACACTAAGCAAAGGCACTGGGTCCTGTGTGGGACATAGCCAGGACACACACTCCTTCAGTGAGCCATGCAGGCCTGGGCCACGGTGAGCCACAGATTGAAAGCCCTTCTCCTGCCTTTTGGAAGGCCCACAAACCCCTGGACTTTCATGGAGTCTTATTGAGGGAGAAAAGCAACAAAAATGACTGAAGATCAAGTTCAGAAGTTAGTTGTAGGCGAGCCCAGAATTTTTTTTAAATAAGGAATTGGACATTTGTCAAAATTCAAGTTTTAAAGCTAGAGCCATAATTTTACAGTTCTTCTATGGTCCCAGGATTATTCACCCAACAAATAGCAGATGCTGACAAACAATAAAACTTGCTGAATTAATTAATGTTAAAATTTACACATAAAGTGTGAAGGTAAAATATTTTCATTGTGTTCAGTAGAGCTTCCTGATAAAGCGAGCATTCAAAATGGTGGAAATTGACACCCCTTCCAAAGTAGACTCTTTCAAACTGCCATAATTTTTTTCATAAATAAGTGAATTTCATGAAGCATAAGTATATAAACCACATAAGTGCTACTTCTTTTGTATAATTTAACTTTCATTTTAAGTTCAGGGTACGTGCACAGGTTTGGTACCCAGGTAAACTTGCGTCATGGGAGTTTGTTGTGCAAATTATTTCATCACCCAGGTATGAAGCCTAATACCCATTAGTTATTTTTCCTGATCCGTCCCTCTTCCCACCCTCCACCCTCCAACAGGCCCCAGTGTGTGTTGTTCCCCTCTATGTGTCCATGTGTTCTCACTTTTTTGCTCCTACTTATAAGTGAGAACATGTGGTATTTGGTTTTCTGTTCCTGTGTTAGTTTGCTAAGGATAATGGCCTCTAGTTCCATTCATGTTCCTAAAAGAACACAATATCCTTCTTTTTTATAACTGCATAAACATAGCCTTCCATGGTGTACACGTACCACATATTTTTAATCCAGTCTACCGCTGACCAACATTTACGTTGATTCCATGTCTTTGCTATTATGAATAGGGCAGCAATGAACATACTCACCCATGTGGCTTTATAACAGAAAGATTTATATTCCTTTGGGTATATATCCATTAATGGGGTTGCTGGGCCAAATGTTATTTCTGTTTCCAAGTCTTTAAGGAATTGCCACACTATCTTCCAGAATGGTTGAATTAACTTACACTCTGACCAACAGTGTATAAGCGTTCTTTTTCTCCACAATCTCACCAGCATCTGTTGTTTTTTGACTTTTTAGTGATAGCCATCCTGACTGGTATGAGATGGTAGCTCACTGTGGTTTTGATTTGCATTTCTCTAGTGATCAGTGATATTGAGCTCTTTTTCATATGATTGTCGGCTGCATGTATGTCTTTTTTTTTTTTGAAAAGTGTTGCAACAAAAGCAAAAACTAACAAATGGAGTCTAATTAAAATAAAGAGCTTCCGCACCACAAAATAAACTATCAACAGAGTGAAGAGACAGCCTATAGAATCGGAGAAAAATTCTGCAAAATATGAATCTGAAGAAGGTCTAATGTCCAGGATCTTTAAGGAACTTAAGCAAATTCACAAGAAAAAAAATTTCATTAAAAAGAGGGCAAAGGACATGAACAGATATTTTTCAAAAGTGCTTCTTTCAAGCTTTTGGAAGCTTTTATTTTGCTTGCAGAAGACATATCTTTAAGAGACTATATCACACATTTTGCATATGGTGAAACTGAAATGTTTATCAAACTCTTTAATTGGGACCCCTATAAAACTAATAAGGCAGCAATTTCAATTTGACCCAGTAAAGGCTGAGAAGGACTAGGGATGAATTTCATTAAATTATCAAGGTAAAACAGAGTGAATCTAGCTATCATTTTCCAAATATAGGATTTATCAGAGGCAGATACAGATTTTATTAAGCCTAGGGAAACCACTTTATTTAAAAAAACAGTATGTATTTAAAGTAAGAGGAAAAAAGGTGCAAAATCCTGGTGACTTAGAAACTCAAGTACCTTTCCTTCATGATCTCTTTAGGCATTTGACTTGAATGGCCTAAAATGAGAACAAAGATAGGCAAGGCACTAGGGTGGCTTGGCTTATGCCTGTAATCCCACCCTTTGTGAGGCTGAGGGGGTCTTATACTGCTTGAGCCCTAGAGTTCGAGACCAGCCTGGGCAACATGGCCAAAACTTGTCTCCACAAAAATTTAGCTAGGCATAGTGGTGCATGCCTGTATTCCTAGCTACTTGGGAGGCTGAGATGGAAGGATCACTTGAGCCCAGAAGTTCAAGGCTGCGGTGAGCCATGATCATGCCACTGCATTCCAGCCTGAAAGACAGAGCAAGACCTTGTCTCAAGAAAATAAAAATCCACCCTGCCTACCTTGCCAGTTATTTCAAAGATTAAATGAGATAAAATGGGAGGATATGATTTGAAAGACATAACAAAAATGCTACTACACAAGATGTCGTCATCATTACCATCTGCACTAATAAAGAAACTTAGAATGGCTATGTTCCCGTACTGACTGCCATCTTGACTGACTATGCTGTCATCTCACCAAAGACCCTTGGTGTCTATTATGTGCTATGTATGTATTATGTATAAATTCAGTGAATCCCCACAAGAACCCAAACTCTCGCAGAAATAAAGTAGAAAACAAATGAGCCTATGATAGCCATGTAGATGTGTGACAGTCCCTGCCATGACAAAGGGCGTGTTACCTGCTTTTCAGTCATGGCCTGTTCATACTCAGCCTGGACCACATCAAGTTCCGCCTGCTTATCATCCAGCTCAGCCTGGGCTTTCTGCAGATCCTGCATGGCTAGGACATGGCGATTCTCCTGCACCACCAAGTTGGCCTGCACAGGACATGCACAGAGTGAAGACATGGGTAGCCAACCTCAAAACGTTCTGCATTTCAGGGTCTGAGAACTCAGCTACCCCAAGTGTTTATACCTTTTCTTTGTTCCAGCTCCATCACATTAAGTCCAGAACAAATCTTAATGTGAACCTGACATAAATATGTATAAGCAGAAAATTACAGTTCATTAGAAAATTTATCAGCAAATATATCTTTAAAGCGTCAGATAGTAAATATTTTGGGCCAAGAGGCAAAACTGAAACTATTGTTTATGTACTTCTTCAAAAACCATTCAAACATATAGAAACCATTTTTATTTCACAAGCCATCCAAATATAGGTGGTGGGCTAGATTTGGCCCATGGATCATAGTCTGCCTAGAGCAGACTGTAATATTAATGTATACAGACAAATTATAAAACATAATATTAAGAGTTATAGAAAAAAAATATTTAAAACTATCTGCCTAGAAGGACTCATCACATTAAAAAGTAATAAAGGATGGAAAATAACTATTTACTGAATATAAATATCTAGGTTTTGTGTATCATGGTGGTCCTGACGTCGTTCCTGTTGTTTTAATATATTTCTTGCCTTCTGGAAAGCACATCTGACACCTTGAGCTGTGACTAATTAAAAATATTTGTTTTAAAGAGGCTATAAAGATAGAATCAAAAGACTTAACCAAAAGCATATTAGCAAAAGATGAGATGTTAAAAAAATAATAATTCATGCTTAAGAAATTCAGAGCCTTTAAAAACTATTTTTGAAACCAAATTTTTCCCTTTTAAATTTACAGAATTCTAATATTGACTTTCATGGGATGATCCATTACTAGAAGGTATATTCTTTCTGAAGTATTTAAGAAAAGATTATTTTTAAAACATTTTTGAGATAAATTCTTTTCCTATCTCAAAACTTCAGGCTTCCAAATTTTGGCAGAATAAAACTTTAAGGAAAAACTCAAGAGTTTCATAATTGACTAGATGCAGCGATGGGCAAAAGCTTGGCTTAAAGGTTACAATTTAAGAAGAACCTGACTGGTGGAACCTCTTTTCCTCAGCTCTGCTGTAAGCTGTAACTGTGGCCATGGCTCAAACATGGAAGGAACTAGTAGGCTCACCATGTCAAGCGACTTACAACTTAAATTCACCTGCTAATGACAAACTATTGCAAACCCAAAGATTCTGAACAGTTTATAGTACTTTACTCACCTATAAATAAGCAACGTTTTTATTAAATGAAGCTGTCAACCATTGCTAACCAAAATCCTTCAAACCCTATTAATTTCTCAACTTAGAAGCTGTAGAACTCTGTGCAGGTTGCTTAAACCCTGTGAGCTTCAGTTTCTTCATTAAAATATTGAAAAACTAACTCCTTGGATTTTTTGTGAGGATTAAATAAGATAACATATGTAAAATCTCAAGTCTAGCCCTGACACATAACATGAGTTCAATAAACAATAGATGTTGTTACTGTTATTATCCATGTTCAATATTTAAGTTCTGCTTTTTTATAACATTCTATTTATATGTACTGATAATGATTTTCATAAAGTTTTCAAGGAGAAATCTCATTATAGGGAACTTGAATAGAATCTAAATTGCTATTGTTATAATTCATATTTGTTTGAATTTATTCACTACTAGAAGTCACTTAGCCCATTTATAAGAACTGCAAGATGAAAGATAACCGTTCCTCAGTGTGGCCCTTACTAATTAGTGCTTAAGAGATTCCACCTGGAAGTTTAGGGAACGCCCTTGACCTCTCCTCATTTAAGAAGCAGGGGTTTGCAGGTGAAACCTTTCCAGGACGAAGGGAAGTTAAAGGCCTAGGTCTGTATTTCTTAATATAGTCAACAGAACCACCTGGTGATAATTTATACTCACTTCTTCTACTCCTATCTACAGAGTGAACCTGGGTCTATGTAACAGCATGTATTTTTCTGACTAACATAAAAGGAACCTGACAAGCTGAGTGGTCCAAGATGCTACATACTTATAAGAAGATAGAAGGACCTTATAAAGAAAAGCACAGGTTCTAGGAGCAAGTAAAAAGGTTCTCATTTCTGGTAATGTTCCCTTCACTTCCTACTGTAGGACCCAGATTATCTTGAGACGAGCTAAAAGCTGAAATGTGGACGGCACTGAACGTAGAGGAAGAGATCTCATTGTTCTTATGTAAGCCTTGTTCAGAATGTCCATGTCTAACGATTTCAGCTATGTACTTAAAATAACTACACTAACAGAAAAACTATGTATCATGAACTTAACTGTAGTTCTCTTTAAGACACTATGCATAGTTACCCACTGTAAAAGTGTGCAAAGAATCTGTACTTTTCACTTTATATAATGGCTCTAATTCAGCCAATATCGGATTGCCTTTTTTTTCAATATTTTATTTTTTATTAACAAATAATTTTACATATTCATGAGATACATATTTTGATTGTCCATTTTTGAGCTGTGCTGAAGTCTTCAATAGTCACAATATCCATGGCTTCACACAGCATGACATCAATTATTTGCTTGGAAATTCTCTGACTCAAATGACTCTTTGTCCCTTTAGGCTGTCCTAGGACCTCGAGAGCCTCAATTGCTGAATAAATGGTCCTGGTATCATAACAATTAGAAACAAAATAGGACTTGCAACTCTATACCACTCTTGATTACTTGTTTCATGATTGTTAAGTTTCTTGCATAGTTGAAAGTATAAGCAGAATGTAGTTGATGATTAAGAGAGATGAGACTCACACAAAAGCAAAATAATCAATCTAGCCATAAGATACGATTTTGAGACATCAGTATTCCATTTTCAAAAAACACACTCTCCACTACCTCTCCATTTTCTGAAGACTGACCCTTTTAATGGTAGGAGAATATGCAAAAATAAAGCTTAAGGATTCAACTATGCAAAGGAAACATAAAGCATGTCTATAAAGTTACATTAAATAACAAATAGATGATATTCAGTCTCCTTCCTAAGAGATGAAACAGAAATGGAAAAGGGAGGAATATATCATCCAATAAGCCAAGCCAAGACCAGCTTTCAGCATTTTCTGTCTTGACCCTACCTCACTCACAGGATTCGCTGGATAAAGTTCTTAAATATCATCAGAGGATTCTATGCTACAGTTTGCTATAATTGGTGGCATTTTGGATTTTTTTTCAAGTTTACATTGCAGACAAAAAATATCCAACAGCCCACAATGGACTTGTAGGGGGCATCCTTGTAGCGAGTCCATCCATGCTTACAGGCTCATATAGTTCTGAAGATGGGAAGGGAAGGAAAGAGGAGAGAAGGGAAGGGGAAGGAAGGGGAAGGGAAGAGAGGGGAAGGGGAGGGGGAGGGGAGGGGAAGAGGAGAGGATGGGGGAAGGGAAAAGAAACATCCCTTCTTGGCCTTTCTTATGCTCGCTCTCCCGTGGACCTGAGTGCCCTAACACCGGAAGCCAAAGGCACATGTGCTCTCGTGAAAAGGTAAGACCAGGTGACCTGGAGACTCTTCCCAGGCACCTTCACCCAGGTCTGCCTAGGAGGCTTACCTTCAGAGGCAGCACCTCTTTGTTTATGGAAAAGAAGGAAGCCATGGCTTTTGTCCAGGAACAAAGACCAGCTACATTTCCACAGACGTGTTTAGCAGTTTCAATGTTATAGTCAGCCATTTCAAAGTAAGGACTCAAAAACTCTATCACCTCTTCATTAATCGTGTCTTTTGGGAATTGCTATGGAAGAAAAGAGTAAAATAAAGTCAAAACACTTTTTTCCATGAAGTCATACTTCCATCATGCTCTCAATGTCACTGACACTACTGAACAATCACAAATGAATGAAGGGCATTATATATTGTCACAATTTTAAGATATTAGGCAAAATTCCTAAAGGTAAAAGTACAGTAAGAAATGATAGCAAACCAGTCTGTTAGAGTACACTTTGTCTTCTGTAGGAAAGATAACAACCCTAACTAAATATCATGAGATCCAGGGAAAGAGTAAATTATTTATGTCATGAACACTAATATGACTATTAGAATTTCCAAAGCAATAATCCTAAATAGCTGAATTATAAACCCATAAAATCCACAATAAAAAACAAACACAGACAGGTTTATTCAGTCTGAAGACATATATATTTAGCATTTATCAGCAACTAAATGCTTACTACATTCAGACAGAGGTTTTATTAAACTTACCTGAAATGTGAAGATAATAACTTGGACATTAGGTTTTAAGGGTGATGAATTAATTTTTAATCACAGAACTATCAAGAATATGAGAGAATTATTATCTTCTGGTGGGATAAAATTTTTAAATAGTAGAAGAAATGAATTAAGAATATCTTTCTATATCAGAAAAGGAAGACTGGCCAAACAATGAAATTGGATATTTTAAAAGTGGTGTTTGATCATTTAAAAGAGGATGACTGAATGTTTTCCAAGTGGAAAGAAATTTAGTACCTAAATAATTTAGTGACACAAACCTTTAGAGAACACATAATGTATAGCAGAACATACTCTCATTGAGACTTCGTTTAACGTAACTCATTATTAAGAGACTGGAAAAACTGTAAGCCAGAAAAAAAAGCCAGATGAACATCTGAGAGCAATAGAAGGTCAGTGGTGACAATGACAAATAGCAAGGGAGAGTACAAGAGCAGGGGCTCTGCCACCAGGTAAAGGTCAGGAACCTGGAATCACTTGTCAGGATTCCATTCAAAGTCCAGGTCCACCGGCAAAGTCTCATATTATAATTACCTGGGACAAGTGTGTTTGGCACACTAGTTTCATAAACTACTTATTGTTATAGCTGTTGTATGCGTCTCACCACAGGATCCAGCCATAGCAGTCACTTGAGCGATGCTGAATTGAAAACTGAAAGATAGATAGTGCTGAATTGACAGTTTGGGAAATAGCTGTGGACTGGGTATTCCCAATTAGTTGTTTTAAGAGTTCAGCACGAAAGATAAGACAATAAAGCTTCCAGAAGAAAACTGGAAATCTGCCTTAGACGTGGGCAAAGATCTCCTAAACAGAACGTAGAAAGCACTACTAAGGAAAATATTAATAAACTGGATTACATTAAACCTAAGAACTTCTATTTAACAAAAGACACCATTAATCAAGGAAACAACTAATGCCAGAAAGCAGCAGAAGATATCTGCAAACATATAAATGACAAATTAGTCATATTTTATCTCTAAGGAAACTCTACAAAGTAATAAAAAAAATTGAAACAGACAAGCGACCCCAACAGGCACTTAACAAAAGAATTCCCCAGAGGCTCGTAAGCCTGTGAAAAGGTTGGGAAATGCACATTAAACCAACAATAAAAAGACACCACTACAAACTCTATCAGAGTAGCTAAAAGTAGAAAATGGTGAAGATATTGAGCAACTTATACACTACTGGTGGATATATATATATATATATATATATATATACACACACATATATATGTATGTACATTTTTATATATTGATACACCATTTTCAAAAACTCTTCAGCACTACCTACCAACACTGATTAAATGTGTATAAGTTCCAGAAATTCCACTCCTGCAGATAAAGCCAACAGAAATGCATACTACAGCCACCAAATGACCAATATTCACAGCAGCTTTATTTATAATAGCCAAAATTAATACCAACCCCAAAATTCATCAAGGGTACAGGGACAAACAAAATGGACCATACAGTAGTGTTTCACACTGGTGCTGGTTCAAACAGGCTTATAAGAAATTATTGTTAAATTTCCAGGAATTCTGCAAGCTTGTTAGACTCAGCCATTATTAAAAATTAAGATATATCAACTTAGAATTAAATAAATGATATGTCAAACAAAAAATATAGTCAAAGCTTCTAACTTTCTAATTCTTAGACTACACTTTACTATCATTTGTGTTTCTAAGGTCATAAACAACTATTGTATCTATATGGTGGAAATACTGCACAATGGCATGCTACCATGCAGCTCTTCCCAACTCTAGATCCAGCAACATCATTTGAGTAGCTTACAATCACCATCATGGGAGTACTTACACCATGGCAAAACTTCGAATCAGAGCTTTTTTTTTTTCTTTTTTTTTCCTTTCTCCCTGAAGAATCAGTTGTTAAACATTTGTCACACACACTATTGCACATTTATATACTAGGAAACTATATATCAATGAAAAAAGAAAGACTGTCATTTGCAAGAATAAGAATGAATTTCGCAGACATGTTGAATGAAAGAAGCCAAAACAAAAGGGTTTATACAATATTATTTCATATATGCAAATTTCAAAACAGGCAAAGCGAATTATCTGGATAAAGGTAAGAATACAATTATCTTAAGGAAGATTATTGACTGGATTGGGGCACAAGAGAGATTTCTGGGGTCTGAAAATACATATTTTTCTTTCAGTGTTCACAAATGGGTACATATATATATGTAAACATTCATCAGGCTATACATTTAAAATTTGTGCATTTATTTCATGTTTTTATCTCATAAAATAAAAAAGATGTAAATTAATTACCACTGAGAATTGCAAAATACAAATACTTGTATACATTTGTATTCGTATGACTATAATATATATACATACGTGCTGTTTTCTTAAAATGATTTTTTTAACTTTTATTGAAATATACATAACACTGATGATGCTTTAATACAACTAAAATCAGTCAGGAAAAACTAATGCTTACAATGTCTTATATTTGAAAGAGAAGGTTCTACTCTGAAAAAAACAAGTATATAGAATGAATTCTTTTTGGAAACTTATTCTACCGAAAGACTCATCCACCAGTGAAGAATGCATTCCCTCTTAGCCCATCACCACTGAACTACCAACCTGTAAGTTCTGTAAAAAGTTCCCTGCCGTCATCAGTTTTAAGGATTCCTGCCAAGAGGGCATGGTACAGCTTTTTTCCAGGTCAATTTTCACGGCATTGACTTTCCTTTGAAACAGGAGCAGTACACAATCCATGATCCGCATGATGAGGTGAGGGGGGCGGCCCAAGGTGCGGACGGTGGCGATGTCCGAAGGCTTGATGGTCTGGGGGATGAAAGGAAGGATCGCCCAACCTCAGACAGGAAAGCAAAGACAAGCAAACCTTGCATGTCCAAATGCTACTATTTCAAGAGAGGACAGAAAACCGTTTTAAGTTAGATGCCAAGCCATGGGGTCTAGATGCATACTTAATCCCAAAGAAACACCATGTCCCAACAACTTCAAATTTCTACTATTCAAACTAGCAGTGAGAGGAAAGAAATGTTGGCAAGCAGACACAGAGCTGTGACTTCTCTAAAGTGCATGAATGGCTCTGTGCCAGAAAAAAAGAAAGGCATAATCTGAAAGAAAAAGAATACTCAGCACATAAGTAGATTTTGAGGTTCAAAACCAGGAAAATTGCAGTATTTGCAGTGCTTTTTTACTCATTAGCTATGTAGGTCAAGAATCTGCCTGCCTTTTCAACAACTCAGACTCGTCACTGTGGACTGACACCAGAGGGTAGCTGCAGGGCTGACAGATTGAATAATTAGAGGTTTCTTAGCTGGGAACCGACCTTTAAATGAAAGGACTTGAGCAATATGAATGTTACAAGCTCTCTCTTAGAAAAGTTCCATTCCATTTCTAGTACAGATACTTTTATAAAGTAAATTATTTAATAGTCACGTACACCTGTTTTGGTTGATAATAACTGCTCAGTCACCTAAAACTCACTATGGAATAAGTATTGAAAAAATGTAAAAACTAGAAACAGCCCTATCTCTAGGACAAATAGTACATATTCTTTCCTTCCAGATCTTCAAAACATTCATCTGGTTTGTATTTGCCTCCTTTCCATCAAAAGACAGTAACCAATGACTTTGTCATAAAAGTGAATGATCTGTTCTCCAGAACTGAGGAAAAAAGAAAAAACACTAAACTTGGTAAATTAGGAATGTAACTACATACCTTGAAAAGGATTGTGTCTGTGTGTGTGTGTGTCTGTGTGTGTGTGTGTGTGTGTGTGTGTGTAGTTTTGTTTTTCTTTTTTTATTTTGAGACCTAAGTCCACTCGGTCACCCAGGCTGGAGTGCAGTGGTGTGAACTCGGCTCACTGTAACCTCCTCCTTCCAGGTTCAAGTGATTCTCATGCCTCAGCTTCCTGAGTAGCTGGGACTACAGGCATATGCCACCACACCCAGCTAATTTTCTTTTTAAGTAGAGACACAGTTTCACCATGTTGGCCAAGCTGGTCTTGAACTCCTGACATCAAGTGATCTGCCCACCTCAGCCTCACAAAGTACTGGGATTACAGGAGTGAGCCACTATGCCTGGCCTGTTTTAATATATTAATACTAGCATTTATGAAAACCAGACAGCTGGAAGTTAGGGCTGATGTGTGGGAGAGAACTGGAAATGGCAGATAGACCTTTATTTGAGGTGCATAGCTATAAAAGAAAAGAGAAAAATGGAACAGCAGCCAGTGGAAAAAGTAGGTAGGGTCAAATTAAAGTTATATAAAATGCAAGGGCTAGATATGCTTATTTTACTTCAGCTTTAAAAATAATTTCCAAACTGAATGGTGCTCGGCTTAGTTAGATATCCAGGTAAAAGCAGGTAAAGTAGGGACAGAAACTCAACCTGTTTCACCTAAGCATTAAATTCCTCTTTTTCCTGCAGGCCAAGAAATATGAATATTATATAATCTCCTATATGCTGTGGCAATAAAACAGCTGTCTAACATCTGGAGGTATTTTTTTATTTTTGCTCTGAGCTGGTTAAAGTCAGATTAATATTGAAACAGGAAGAAACACATTCTTTGCCCAAGTAAGGTTTGTTACTTTATTTATTTTATAGATTTATGTAACTTGATGTCAAAATGTTAGAGGCTGAATATACCTGGAACTTTCTTAGTAATAAGTGAGTCTTCAAAACTTGACCAGCCTTTTAAGCTGTGGCCTAGTTCACTGAACATTTCATTTTCTCAAAATCCAACCTCCTTTGTAATTTTGCGATTAGTGTATTGCCACACAATTTGATATGGTTTGGCTCTCACATGGTAATCTCCACATCTCAAAGGAGGGACTTGGGGGAAGGTGATTGGATCATGGGGGCAGCCTCCCCCATGCTGTTCTCATTATAGTGAGTGAATTCTCAGATCTGATGGTTTAAAAGTGGCAGTTTCCCTTGCTCTCTCTCCTGCCATCTTGTGAAGAAGGTGCCTGCTTCCCCTTCACCTTCTGCCATGATTGTAAGTCTCCTGAGGCCTCCCCACCCATACAGAAATGTGAGTCAATTAAACATCTTTTGTTTATAAATTACCCAGTCTCCACTAGTATCTTTATAGCAGTGTGAACACAGACTAATACGCAATTGCACTGTTTAGTTGTGTTGGAAGCCTGCTCAAACGCTCTCATTAATGAGCTACATCAGATCTGTAGTTCTTTATTTGGGTAATTTATAGATAGAAAATGTTGTATCTTACAGATCACCTACTCCAATGGCCTCAATGAATGAGTGAGGGAATGTTGCCTTAGAGAGTTGATGTGACTTTTCCAATATTACATAGCTTATTGATAACAGAGTTGAAGTGAGGACCCAGGACTCTTGGCCACCAGTATATGGCACTGCCCGTCATTCATGAGTGAAGAGAGTGAGATGTTAAGTAGAATACGCAAAATCTATAAAGAGCTAATAAAGTCTCAAGCAGAAAATATTACTTGACATCATTCCAGTGGATAGGGCTTTGGTCTGAACCAGTACAGCATTTCCTTGTTTATTAAACTTTTCAGCCTTAGTCTGCCTCTTAGGCTCTAAAGTTGACATCTGGTATATCACAAAGATGCACCTGCAATGCAGCTTCTGCCTCTTCTAAAGCTGGTTTTGCTGCTTCCAGTTTTTCTTCAGCAATGGCTTTGTCTTTAGAGATGCTATCCACAATGGCCTGGGCCCTGTCCTTGACCTTCTGTACCTCAGCCTTGACCTTTTCAGCAGCATGTGCTTTCATTGTCACTTCTTTTAAGACCTAATTCAATATAAAGCAAAAAATACTTCATCAAAAAGTATTAAAGACCAGCTGAAAACATACATTTTTACCTTGATGTGTTGGTTTTGTCCACTTAGCCAGTATTTTATACATAAAATTAAGAATATTTTATTCCAATGGAAATTAATGCATACTTCCATAGTTATAGCCAGTGGATATGCATAAATCATTAACACTTGTGAACTAGGATTTCAAAAGCAATATGGCACATGTGTAAATGCCCACCCACCATGTCGGCTTTATCGTTGGCTACTTGTAGCTCCTTTTCCTTCACTTCCAGTTCTTTGCTCAAGGCTGCAACAGACTCTGAAGCTTCTTTGAGCTTTTCCAATCCAGTATTCATTCTGGGATTGAAAATCCAAGCAAGCAATGTTAAAATGTGTAGGACTTGGATACAATTTTCAAGTACTGGTCCACTAATGAGTGGTAATGGTCCTATCTGAAGATTGCATGTATGCAAGTTGCAAACCCGAGAGGCCTTAGCAAAAAGGATATAGATCCAGGCTTGACTGTAGACTGGTAACATGTATGTTCTTCAAGAACACATGTCAGAACCGTGAACCCACTAGAACATGCATCATAAAATTAGAAACAACAGTGAGGCTAGAATCTGTATCATGTAGGAAACGTATTTAAAGACATTAGGCTAAATGACAATAGACTTCAAATGCATGAAGCCCTGTCAGAGGAAGAAAAATAATGCCTGTTTTTCAAAAGAGGTCAATGCAGTTAAAAGAAGAACAATGTGGGCTTAAAAAAAGGAACAAATTTAAAGCCATCAGAATGGCAGTAGGGAGGAACTAGCTGCCTGCCTGAACCTGAAGTAACATGATCTTATAAAGTTGGGAACCCTCAGAGTCATTTCGTGTAATCACCCACTTAAGGATTCCTTGCCCTGGCTGATTCTGGTCATGCTCAGGCAGATGATCTGATTGCTCAGAAAAGCACAGGGCAGAGCAGTGGCATTTGGAAGAAACTTCAGAGAAGCGGGGGTACTCCTTAGGCAGTGAATATATGTATCAACCTGGCTTTTTCTGCTCTGTCAAACAGAAGGGATGGGAAGAGAAGGGTGAGAAGAGGAAAGAGGAAAGAAGGGATGTCTGCATTCTCAGCTCCCTTCCAGGTCTATTATTTCTATCCTGATGTCACTCAATATTATAGAAAGCAGCAGACCACATAAAAACCTGGCAATCGTTTATCCTGGGCAGCCAATAAAGTCCGAGGAACCAAGGAATAGTCAATAGGCTCTAGAGGAGGGTTTCCCAATCTCAGCACCACAGACACTTTAGGGCTGGATAATTCTTTGTCACAGGGGCCTGTAGGATTTCAGTTAGGATGGTGGGAGAAATTGTAGGAAAAGGACGCAAACCTTCTTGGAAGGCCAGGAGGTTTTTGCAAAAGCCTTGGGAGCATTTTATGGCTGAAGACAGCCTAATCCCCTTACCTTGAGCTAACAGCATAGAGCAGATAACAAGGGAATGCAGGGGAGTTTAATCAAAAGAGCTTGTTTAGTCATGTGGTCCTAGGACCGAATCTTTGATCTTCCACAGGTGCATAACTGCTCTCTACTCAGGCAGTCAGCAACGTTAATTAACCACACATGGTGTTTGCTTTAGGTCTTTGTCGTTAGGGGACTATGCCTGCTGACTCTTTAAAGCACCCTCCTAGGTGTCTGTGAGTGTCCTGGTCCCCTAGCCTGCTCTTTCACTGGATATCTGTGTCTGAGTGCATTTGTTCATCTGTTGCTGGGTCAGACCCAGCAGTGGGCTGTTCTGAGCACTGCACGAAGTTTAGCAGCATCCCTAAGCCTCTGCTCACTACATGCCAGCAGTACCCCTTCCCTGCCCTAGCTGCCCCAGTTGTGACATGCAAAAATGTCTCTGGTCATTGCAAAATATCCACTGGGGCAAATCTGTCTCTGATTAAGAGCCACAGCTTTAATATAGCTTTGTGTATGAATATCACACTTACCTGTTGGCCAGGGTCTGCACCTCCACATGCTTCTCTCCATATATGAACTTATAACCCTGAATAAAGGAGAGGTATGATTTGGGTGTCACGTGGGTAGAACGTCGGAATCTCTGGAAATAATCAACACACTTCTCGGCCACCCCATCCTGGAAGGAGCCCATGCAATGGACCACCTCCTTCTTGATTTCCAAAGTGCAGTCAATATCATAGGAAGCGAGTAAGTGTTCACACACTAGAGGCAATAAAGATGACAGTGTGTGAAATATGAATGTAAGTTACCCTTTTAAAAGCTAACTGCTTATTTCTAAAACTTAGGAATGCATGCCATTTTGGTAGCCCCAGCTAGGCAGATCTATGTCAGCATTTGTGGCCCCAGGCCTATGACAGCAACAATTTTATTTTCTGTTTTATGTATAAAACTATAAAAAGAAACTTTAAGCCTATCATCACTCTTTGTTGTCTAGTGCTTGTACAGAGATGTCTCTTCTACACAGCTGCAGGTTCTGGTCAGCAGCCAACCTGTTTTACGGTTTACATAAGGACAAATGGTACAAATAACTCAGAAAACAGTGCCCACCTGGTACTCATATTTAACAGTGTCATTTATTTTGTCACTCAGAACCTGTCATACCCTTACTGCCCCTGGCTCTGACTGCATTTGGCATGTGGAAATGTTCATCACTAAATTTTTTTATGCCAGAGTCGTCTTGTTCTTAAATGTTGAGCTGGTCATTTGTGGTCAGCTCTAATTTATAGCATTCTTTTATAATGCCTGGGTAAAAATCTGCTGTTGAAGACCTTTACCTTCCCCACAGTCCCAAATGGGGGACCAATTGTAAGACAGCCTTCCCTGCTGTGTGAATAGGCCGTAGCATCAAGGAGGCCCATCAATCACCACATGCACTGAATGCCTGCTGCAGAGCCTCCACTGTGATGGGTGCCATGGAATGACAGAGGAACATGAAACTTGGTCCCAACCCCAAGTAATTCACAACAGTCACAGATAACACAGTTAAAATGATCACAACCATTTGTATGTATCTCAGAAGAAGCAGCCTATGTATATGAGTATTGTAAAGAGAAATATGGTCAATAAAAATGGAAGAGAAATGAAAGGAATCGAGTAAGCAAGCTTTAACAAGGCAACAACATAAAAACAGTACCTATCACCATCAGTACTGTTACTAAAGTTCTTAATGCTTTTATTGTGGGGCAGTATTTATATTTATGTAAATAATAGAGACAATTCAGCAGCTTGGTGACAAAAATAGCTTACCATACACTGAAAGGTAATAATTAAGATAATCAAAAGTCACATTTTCTCATATTAGTTAACAAACCAGTACAAAGAACAATTTAAGAAGTTCAAGTCCAGGCACTGGAAACATAAGAAAAATTCATACTTATGACACGTTTTGTGTAGGTGTTAACCACAGGGGCTGTGGTATCTATCGTGTGCCAGGCACAATGCTAAATGCACTACTTGGCATTATGGGATATTCTCGGGGAAGTGCCCAGCTTGTGAAAACTTCCTTGTATTTATCATTTAATGATTTTCTTCCTTCTTATGTAAACAGAGAGTATCAATAATGGTGACCTTACTCTTTACATAGCAAATTTTCTTTCTGTCTCTCCAAAAAATCAGAGAGAATAAAAACAGGATGGATTCTAAGCATATTTTTCCACAGACCCAGGATCTCTGGTGCAGGAAAGGCTACAGAAAGAAGGAGAACACTCCCTCTTCAAGTGACCCATGCTTGCTGAGATTCAGTCAAGAGGCCAGAAAACCCTTCTGTCATCTTCAATATCCCATCATCAAGGCAGCAATGCCAGTTTTGGGGCTACCTCCAGGGATTTTACAACATAAAGTAAAGCAGATTTTTCTTTAAATGATTCATCAACAGATTCAGTCCATTCAAATTCACACACATAAAAAACTCACTTTTTTTCAAAGGTATTTAAAAATTATTAAAAAACTACAAAATCCACTATTAGCCTTAGGCACATCTTTAAATTAGAAAAACATACAATAATGTAATACTTTTACTTTATTGGGAAGATTTCTTATGATCTAAATGAAATGCTAACACAAACAAATGTTATATTTGTTTCTAGATGCAGCTGGAGATCATAATTTAATTCAGAATCAATTTCCTTAAGGCAACTAAAATAATGGTTTTTCTAGAATCTTGTTGCTAATTTTATAAAAACAGTAAGCAACACTGTATTCCTAAGTGTATAAGTACTTTTAATACTCATAGATGGTATTCTTTCAGGGTAACATTGGGCAGGTTAATATTGGTTATTATTGAGTGTGGAAACATTAGTTTTCCCAACAAGATTTTCTATTTACTGAAGAAACCATGTTTTATGTCTTTTAATTATTTTATCCATTACGATGACTAGCATGGTACTAAATATTTATATAATATGCAGGCTGTAAATACACTAAATTGGAGCTATACCCACAAAGACTTACATAATCAAAAGGTTTAAAAACATTTCGATGTGCAGGTAAATTACATAATGCATAAGTGCTATAGATATAGGAGGTTCAAGAAAATGGGAAAATTTCAAATATTCCTAAGTGAACAGAGGAGGATTGAAGGATGTGATGTATCTTGATTAAGCCTTGGAACCTGAACAAATAAAAAAGATGGAGAAGAATATTCTTGATAGGGGGACTTGTGTGAAAAGATAAGGATGATTAAAGCATGTCAGAGGGCAAAGAGGTATATCTGAAGGGGGAAAAAAGAGGTTTGTGTTGAACTAGAGAAAGACTGCAAGTGAGGCAGGCCCATATTATGGAAAGATGAATTTCTGCACAGTCATTCATTCATTCAATGTCGTAAGTATCAGACTCCAGCAGCTGCTGAAATTGTGAACAAAGGCTGTGTAACTTTTGACCTCATGAGAGTTTTTAGTCTAGTAGGACATTAATTTAGTTTTTAGTCCAGTAAACATTAATCAAATAAATAACACAACTCAGCATATAAATTACCAACTGTGGTTAGTCCGATGGAGGAAAAGCACAGAGTGCAATGGAAGGGATAACAGGGGATCTGGCTTAGTGGGGAAACAGAGCAAAGCAAAGGACGACTTTCCTAAAGAGATGACATTTAGCTGAGCCAGCATTATCTAGACAAAGGAGGAGTGGCTAGAGAGAAATGGGAGAACAAGAGCACCGCATGGAACAACAACAACAACAAAAACAAAGAAGCATATTCAAGAACCCAGGGAAACAGAGCAGGAAGGAAAAAGAACCTCAGGAGAGGCTGGGGAGGTAGTAGGGTCAGCTCTTCCCAGCATTAAGGCCATACCAAAGGCTGTGCTCTTTCCTGGGAACAATGGAAAGACGTGGAAGGGTTTAAGCAGAGATCAATGCAACTGTATATGTGTTTTTACCATTATTCTGTCTGCTATGTGAGATGGATAGGAGTCAGGCGAAACAGGGGAAGAGAGCATTAGAAAGTCATTTGGGTTTTCCAGGGGAGTCACAATGATAGCTTGGCCTAGGATGTCAATGAAAGGGAGATGACTTGGTGATGAATACGACTTCAGAGCTGAAGAAAGGGGAGGTGTTGATGACAAAGAGGCCTCATGTTGTCTAGTTTGATGAGCGTGATGGCTCTTCCAGAGGAAAACCACTTCAATTTCAGATGTTTTGAGTTTAAGGGGTTCTCCTGATGTTCTGATGTAATAGGTCAGGGATGAGACCTGAGTATCTGCAGCTTTTAAAATATCAACAGATAATTTCTCACCAAAAGCTTCAAAAAACAAAAAGCTAAATGTATGCTCTCTAACCTCTCCTCTGGTACTTTTATGAAGCATCCATAAGAATAGACCAGGCAGGCAGCTGAATACACAGATTTCAAGCCAGGAGACAGACTAGACTGGAGATAAAAAATTGATGGCACATATTATACAGGAGGCTGTGGACGAGTTTTCCTGGGAAGAAGCTCTGGAGTATGGAATTGAGTCTCTCATGCATCTGTTGAGTCTGTCTTGTCTTGAGTCTGTCCAATGACATGAAGCTCAATACATGCATTTTGAATGAACGAACAAATGCATTCATGCATGAAGGTTGGAATATTTGCTAGGGACTGAGGATAAAGAAAGGAAAGTTTCCCTGCCCTTTATGTAATCTTGGTTTGGGTTGGTGTGATAAGATTTAAAAGAATGGGACAATAAGAAATTAACAAAGGAGGGACCTTTGTTAATGTAATAAGACCTTTGTCTTACAAAAGAAGAGATGACTGAAATACGAACTTAACAAAAAGAGCTTCATTTTAAATCATCTTAATTACGGCCTATTACAGTATTTGTCAACTGAAATTGTTATTTGTATTGTTAATGATAACACTTACAGTGTATTTTATGAAGTATTTGCATATTGATAACTGTATTTCATAGTAAACTTTAATATAGCTCTGAAAGACTCTTGATCTGTGCTCTGCATGTATATCCTACTTGAGTTTTAAAATCTTACCTCCAGTTATAGTTACATTTTTATGGGACTTTAAATTTTAAATCACTGGTCTTTTCTCAAACTTTACAAAACAAAAGACAGAACTGTGCTGTACATTTACATTTCAAAAATGTTAAAATATTCTGTGTTTAAAAGCCACAGATTGGAAAACCATTATTGTCAATAGCGATGTTCTAAGAATAAAACTTCCCCAGAAGATAAGAATTAGTTTTTAAAACAGGCAATTGATAGATGATAGATAGATGATGGACAGATGGATGGATGGGTAGATAACAGATGGATAGACAGATATTTAGATAGATAATATAGATAGATGGTAGATAGATAGATAACCTAGGTTTCAGTCTCAGTACTGATCCTACTAATTTTTTCCACCTATGGCAACCCTTCAACTTCACAATCCTCAGTTTCTCCTTCTCTAAAGAACAAGAGATGGGTTAATCAGTCATTCTCAGACAGGATACTACAGAGCTGGAGAGGCAGTGGTGAGGGCAGCAGAAGTGGGGAGTTAGAGGGTGAGACTCCAGAACACTTCCTCCCCCCACCCCCATCTACTTTTCCCTGTTTTATATACTAAAACTACTTGTAAGGTATTACTGAGAAATAAGGCTCTTCTGCATAAAACATTCTTAAAAGTTTGAAAACTACTGCCCTGAATTGGCGTTCTCCTTATGTTCTGATGTTACAGGTCAGGGATGAGACCTGAGTATCTGCATCTTTTAAAATATCAACAGATAATTGCTCACCAAAAGCTTTAAAGAAGAAAAAAAGCTAGTTGTATGCTCTCTAACCTCTGCTCTACTACTTTCATGTTCCAGTTTCACTTGCAGAGTGAGGAAGTACTAATGCTCCATGGCATGGGAGATTAGAAAGAAGCAGAAGCAAGAACCCCAGTCAGAGACCAAGCTGGTTAACATCTTTTGTCAAGGACAGAAACCAGTAGCAAATCGTGGATAGTGTTTTTCTCTTTGATTCTCAGCACTGCAGCCTTGAGAAGGAAATGACTAAGAGATAGTTGGCTTTAACTACTCTTGGGCCGACAAAACTACTTAAAAAGAACACCAACTCTGTCCATGAGATTAAAACCTCTGTGTCTTTCCCTGACATCCTGGAGCCTACCTGGAGATCCAACTGAGGAAGAGCCCTCCGGCATCCCTGAAAAAACTAGAATCCTTGAACACTAACCCAAAGGCGAGGATGTCATTCTCTGAAAACCACACTCTGGGAAAAATTAGCTACCAAACAAGAAAGAGCATCATTTTATAACAGAAATCCTCAAGTGCTGGACAGAGTGAGTTAGCTCAATTCAATGCAGAGACCGCAAACGGCAGAGAATGTAAATAATTAAGTAAACACTGTAAACCAAAAGCCCTTTCATTAATATTTCTACCATACTAACCAGCAACTAAAGCATCTTTAGGCCATCGGCTGAACCAGTCAATCGTGCATCCTGAAATTAAGGCAGGGAACTTCAAAGCTCTGTTTCGAAATTTCTCCCCCACTGGTGAGAAGCAGAGCACAATATGAAGGTTCTGTCGGACCCGACTCATGAAGTAGTCGTGCAGGTTCTCATTGGTAGGAGGGCACCTGGGGAGTTCTTTTTTCATGACTGACGTCAAGTCGCTATTAATTTCATCAATTTCATCTCGAGCAAATAGGTTAGAGACCTTGAAAAGAAGTACAGGCATGCAAATTCGGTACACACATATGAAAACAGATCAAAATGTAGAGCTTAATACATACAAAGTCTTTTCTCCATTGGTGTTCTTGAACTCACCTACAGAAAATTACCTAAAAGTTTTCAAGATGAAATACGCCAAGTTTTAAAATACACAAATGATTCTATTAACTGCAAAGTTGTAGCCCTGGAAGGGAGTAAATGGACATGCCAAAAATATTAGCTTTCTTTCTAACTTCCCTCTTCTGCTTTTTCATTTGTTACTTGGAACATTCACTGATGTTTTAAATGCTTAGCTCCAATTTTTGATGGAGAGTTTTGTTCTTCAAAAACCCAGTAGAAAAAGCCATCCTTCAAACTAATCACTTAATACCATCCCCCGTAGCACTTATCCAAGCCATTAAGAAGAAAATACGTAGACCTCTAAGTTGCAGGAGATCCGAAGGAACAAAACATACAAAGAATAAGTGAGCACCTACCTCACCTGATGATAAAACATTGTTCATATATTCCAAAAATGACTCATCTTTAATGTCACTGTCTGTGAAAATGAAAGTGATCCCTTTCCCTTGCTGACCAGCCGTTCTATACAAAACCTTCAGATCTTCCATCAGATTTGATGTGTTGTAGGATCTAAAGAAATATTTTCATTTTGTCATTAGCTGAAATATTTTCATGAGAGGGAAAGAACCTTGTAACAAGGCATTATGTTATTTAGCTAACAAAAAAAATGCTGATTTTGTTCTGTCATATAGGTCTGTATTTTATGTGAATGTTACTGGTTAATTTTTAAAACTCTACATTATATAAAACATCATAATTAATTAATGTTTTTACACATAAAATATACTGAAAAGTCAACCTGAAACAAAAATAGAATTTTTACCACAACCAAATGTCGTTACATTTCCAAATGCATCATTTTGAAAATTTTTTGACAATGATAATAGAAAAGACAAATTCAATTACTGACATTTGATTGGCAATTGGTATTTGAGATGACAGCTCATAAAGTAAATAAATGCAAGCTTCGGCTCTACCGGGTAAGTGAGATGCCCTGTTATAAACAGTGCCTGCCTCATCCCCCAACACCATTATCATCATTGCATGTTTGTATTATACACAAATGAGATTGTTTTCTGAGCAAGCAGTACGTGTACTAGAATACCTGGAAATGTGATCAAACATCCCACTCTGAAGGTTCTCTAATTACCCAAAGCAATCTTTAGGTGGAAATGAACCTACAATCAAGAAATATGAGCAAGATCCCACTGTGGAGTACTACATTTTGCCAAAAGTATAAATAAAATTATCCCAATTCTAGAAACTCAGATTTACTAAATTATTATTTGTACTTCAGTCACTAAATAAACTCAGAATTCAGAGTGCAAGCACAAATAGCCATCTTATTTTTTTTAAAGCTAGTGAATATTTAACTCTCCCTTTTCCTAACTTCTATAAGCTATACCCTAGAATTGAAAATTTTACAACTATGTCTCAATACTTCGAAAAGACACCTAGAGAAGTGAGATCCAAAGATCAGAAAACATTTCAAAGACACAGCAGAAGAGGAAGAGGAAGAGGAGGAGGAAGAAGAAAAGGGAGGAGGAGGAGGAAGAAGAAGAAGGAGGAGGAGCAGAAGGAGAGGAGGAGGAGGAGCGGGGAGGAGGAGAGGAGAAGGAGAAGAGAGGAGAGGGAGGAGGAGGAAGGGAGGGGAAGAGGACGGAAGGGGAGGAGGAAGGAAGGGGAGGAGGAAGGGAGGGGAGGAGGAAGGGAGGGGTGGAGGAGGGGGCAGGAGGAGGAGGGGGGAGGAGGGGGAGGGGGAGGATGAGGGAAAAAACATCTCACCCAGCTTCTTGTGATATGGGGAAAATTTTCAACCCAGTCTCCTGGATCTCAAGGGCCCACTGCTTCAAATAATATGACCTAAGATACCCTAACAAACAGTTGTGCTTCTCAAATGAGAGTCTCTTGCATCTCAGCCTTAGCCACATGGCTGTAAAAGCCTTGAGAAGTTTGATAATGTCTTGAAATCTATGAAAAGGAAAGAAAGACCTTGGCCCTTCATCTCATCAGTAATGGATCATTCCCAGTGTGCCACACAGAGGAACTGGTCTGCCACAGTGAGAGTTGTGGTTAGGTGTGTTGGCTGCAGTATTGTGGTGCAGTAAAAACCACACAAGACTAGAAACCGGAAATTCTACAATAAATTCCCAGATATATCTGAGATGTTGGGCAAGTCATAGCCTCTCTGAGCTTCAGCTGCAAGATGGGCTACTGCTATCTGTCTACTGACTCACAAGGTTTTTTTGAAGATCAAATTAGCACATGCATATAAAAGTGCTTTGAAAACTACAAGGTTTTATACAAATGATTAGGAACGATAATTTGAGTCCAGTGCCTTTCCTGTGCAGGTTGCCTTTTATGTAGCTTGTCTTCTATCCACAAACTAAAGGACTATGCAAGGTAGCCTGAATTATTTCTCTCTCTCCCAGTACTTGAATAAAACAGTAATCTTTGAATTTATTCTCCAAGAAGAACCCTATAGGTCAGGCCAAACACAAAGTGTAACAACAGCTTAAATATTTGAATCTCCAAACCCAATGTTTAATAACTTTCAGCCTTCATCCTTCCAGGTATCTATGCGCCACCCTCAATGAGACAGATCAGCAGCGTGTTCTGCTTGTCAGTGCCCAACTTCTTGCTCCTACACCTAGAAATTAATGTCAAGTGATTTCAGCCCAACCTAACTTCCCAAACTGGCCTCCTGGTTCTACTGTTATCTTGGTAAATCCTGAAATTCTGTTTGACCTCTCTGAATCACCTCTGTTTATCTCTTCATGTTCACTTTTCATGTGCTAATTATGTTTTTTCCCTGCACTACACCCACATCTGTGGTCAACTCCTCTGGGGTTCCCTGTCTTGATAAGTAGCAGCACCATCTAGGTAGTTTCTCAAACCAGAAACCGAGATGCACCAAGCCCAGAAGCTCAACTTCCTGATGATCTCTTCCATCCCACTCTCCATTCTCACTGCAGCCACTCATGACACCATCATAGCTTGCCCAGTCCCCAGAGACAGCATTGTAACATTCCAATTTAGTTCCTTCTATTTTCTGTACATAAAATGTACCTGAAACGTCATCCCTGGGGGCAACTCACTGATGGTTTCCTATTGTTCTGAGATGAAGTCCCGGTTTTTTATCATCATTTTAAAGGGCTCCATTTCTCTTCCATTCCCACTTGCCACCCTACCCTGCACACTCTGCCATACTTAACTTCTTCCAGGGCTGACTTCACCTGTGCTGATTCTTCTGCTTTGAACACGCTTTACTGCTCTTCTGCTCTCAGTCTTCCTCATATTGAGGTTTCAGGGGTTTCTTTTTAATTGTACTTCAGGTTCTGGGGGACATGCGCAGATCGTGCAGGACTGTTGCATAGGTACATACATGGCAAGATGGTTTGCTGCCTCCATCCCCCCACTAACTATATCTGGCATTTTTTCCCATGTTATCTCACCCCAACCTCCCCACCCCCTTCTTTTCCTCCCCAGCCCTCCCCAACAGACCCCAATGTGTGATGCTCCCCTCCCTGTGTCCATGTATTCTCATTGTTCAACACCCGCCTATAAGTGAGAACATGTGGTATTTGATATTCTGTTCTTGTATCAGTTTGCTGAGAATGACAGTTTCCAGATTCATCCACATCCCTACAAAGGACCCAAACTCATCATTTTTTATAGCTGCATAGTATTCCATGGTGTATATATGCCACATTTTCCTTGTCCAGTCTATCATCAATGGATATTTGGGTTGGTTCCAGGTCTTTGCTATTGTAAACAGTGCTGCAATGAACATACATGTGCATGTGTCTTTATAATAGAACAATTTAAAATCCTTTGGATATACACCTAGTAATGGGATTGCTGGGTCAAATGGAATTTCTATTTCTAGCTCCCTGAGAAATCGCCACACTGTCTTCCACAATGGCTGAACTAATTTACACTCCCGCCAACAGTATAAAAGTGCTCCTATTTCTCCACATCCTCTCCAGCATCTGCTGTCTCCAGAATTTTTTTTTTTTTTTTGAGACGGAGTTTCGCTCTTGTTACCCAGTCTGGAGTGCAATGGCATGATCTCAGCTCACGGCAACCTCCACTTCCTGAGTTCAAACAATTCTCCTGCCTCAGCCTCCTGAGTAGCTGGGACTATAGGCACACGCCACCATGCCCAGCTAATTTTTTTTTTTTTGTATTTTTAGTAGAGACGGGGTTTCACCATGTTGACCAGGATGGTCTCGATCTCTTGACCTCATGATCCACCCACCTCGGCCTCCCAAAGTGCTGGGATTACAGGCTTGAGCCACCGCACCCAGCCCCAGATTTTTTTATGATCACCATTCTAACTGGCATGAGATGGTATCTCAGTGTGGTTTTGAGCTGCATTTCTCTAATGACCAGTGATGATGAGCATTTTTTCATATGTTTGTTGGCCTCATATATGTCTTCTTTTGAAAAGTGTCTGTTCATGTCCTTCACCCACATTTGAATGGGTTTGTTTTTGTAAATCTGTTTTAGTTCTTTATAGATTCTGGATAATAGCCCTTTGTCAGATGGGTAGACTGCAAAAATTTTTTCCCATCCTGTTGGTTGCCAGTTTACTCTAATGATTGTTTCTTTTGCTGTGCAGAAGCTCTGGAGTTTAATTAGAACCCATTTGTCTATTTTGGCTTTTGTTGCCAATGCTTTTGTTGTTTCAGTCATGAAGTACTTGCCTATGCCTATGTCCTGAATGGTTTTGCCTAGGTTTTCTTCTCAGGTTTTTATGGTGTTAGGTCTTATGTTTAAGTCTTTAATCCATCTGGAGTTAATTTTAGTGTAAGGTGTCAGGAAGGGGTCCAGTTTCTTCTTTCTGCACATGGCTAGCCAGTTTTCCCAACACCATTTGTTAAACAGGGAATCCTTTCCCCATTGCTTGTTTTTGTCAGGTCTGTCACAGATCAGATGGTTGTAGATGTGTGGTATTGCCTCCAAGGCCACTGTTCAGTTCCATTCATCTATATCTCTGTTTTGGTACCAGTACCATGCTATTTTGATTAGTGTAGCCTTGTAGTATAGTTTGAAATCAGGGATCGTGATGCCTACAACTTTGTTCCTTTTGCTTAGAATTGTCTTGGCTATGCGGGCTCTCTTTTGATTCCATATGAAGTTTAAGGTGTTTTTTTCTAGTAATGTCATGAAGGTCATAGGTAGCCTGATGGGGATAGCATTGAATCTATAAATTACTTTGGGCAGTATGGCCATTTTCACAATACTGATTCTTCCTAACCATGAGCATGGAATGTTTCTCCATCTGTTTGTGTCCTCTTTTATTTCCTTGGGCAGTGGTTTGTAGTTCTCCTTGAAGAGGTCCTTTACAACCTTTGTTAGTTGTATTACTAGGTATTTTATTCTCTTTGTAGCAATTGTGAATGAGAGTTTGCTCTTGATTTGGCACTCTTTAAGTCTGTTGTTGGTGTATAGGAATGTTTGTGATTTCTGCACATTGATTTTATATTCTGAGACTTTGCTGGAGTTGCTTATCAGTTTCAGGTGATTTTGGGCTGAGACAATGGGGTCTTGTAAATATACAATCATGTCATCTGCAAATAGAGACAATTTGGCTTCCTCCTTTCCTATTTGAATACCCTTTATTTCTTTTTCTTACCTGATTGCTTTGGCTAGAACTTCCAATACTATATTGAATAGGAATGGTGAGAGAGGGCATCCTTGTCTAGTGCAGATTTCAAAGGGAATTCTTCCAATTTTGCCCATTCAGTATGATATTGGCTGTGGATTTGTAACAAATAGCTTTTATTATTTTGAGATACATTCCATCAATACGTAGTTTATTGAGGGTTTTTAGCATAAAGCGCTGCTGAATTTTGTTGAAGGCCTTCTCTGCATCTACTGAGATAATCATGTGGTTTTTGTCTTTCGTTCTGTTTATGTGGTGGATTATGTTTCTAGACTTCCATATGTTGAACCAGCCTTGCATCCCCGGGATGAAGACTACTTGTTCGTGATGGATAAGCTTTTTGGATGTGCTGTTGCAATCAATTTGCCAGTATTTTATTGAAGATTTTTGCATCTGTGTTCATCGTGGATATTGGCCTGAAATTTTCTTTTTTTTGTTGAGTCTCTGCCTGGTTTTGGTATCAGGATGATGTTGGTCTCATAAAATGATGTGGGAAGGATTCCCTCTTTTTGGATTGTTTGAAATAGTTTCAGAAGGAGTGGTACCAGCTCCTATTTGTATGTCTGGTAGAATTCGGTTGTGAACCCATCTGGACCTTGGCTTTTTTGGTTGGTAGGGTATTAATTGCTGCCTCACCTTCAGCCCTGGTTATTCGTCTATTCAGGGTTTCAGCTTCTTCCTGGTTTAGGCTTGGGAGGATGCAAGTGGGAATTTGCATCCATTTTATCCAATTTGCATCCAGGAATTTATCCATTTTTCCACGTTTACTGGTGTATGTGCATAGAGTTGTTTGTAGTAATCACTGATGGTAGTTTGTATTTCTGTGGAATCAGTGGTGATATCTCCTTTATTTTTTTATTGCATCTATTTAATTCTTCTCTCTTTTCTTTTTCATTAATCTGGCTAGTGATCTGTCTATTTTGTTGATCTTTTCAAGGTTTCAGTTTAATCACTTTCTCCAATATATCTTTTCTAATCATCCCCTAGACTAGGTAAGGAACTCCTCCCTCACGCTTCAACAGGATTTGGTGTGCATTTATTTCCCTATCATAGATGGTGCCTATGAATCACATCTTATTGCATGAGTTGAGTTACTTAGTTGTCTGTCCCCTTGAGTTGCTACAAAGTCCCTGACAATGCAGCTAGATTCACCTTGCTCACCTAACCCAGTGCCTGACACACAGGCAGTGTTCAATAACTATTTTGAAACATTTGAATGAGTAAATCAATATAAAATCTTTACATACTTTTCCACTGTATTAACATTCTTGAAATCTGAATTAACACTCAAAAGGGAAAATTTTCTTCTGAAATGCACCAAAAGAAGTGTATGTAATACACTATCGTATATAACATAAAAGTAGGGAGGTGGCTACTACCTAAATGAGAGTTTGATATATTTCAAAAGCCAATTATTCATGTGAAATGTTTGTGGTCTATGGCAAAGTTTGATAGGGGAAGATGATAAGTCAACATTCAAGAAGGAAAACTACTGTGACTATATGTAAGAGAAATGCATTTAAACTTCAGGTAACACCTTTATCAAAATGAATGAGCACCTTTTATCAAAATCCGTGTTAGGTTAATTAAAGTAAAAGCTTGTTACCTCGTAAGAGTGATCTGGAAGGAAATGTAGCCGGCAATGAATGAAGCCAACCTTGTCAGGCTCTGCTTTCCTGATCCGCCCACCCCGACCAAGAGGGCATTTCCTCGAGGAGTACGAATGACTCGAGAGATCTGTAATACGGAACAGAAAAAGCATGTATCATTCAACATGCAAATGTTCTATTTTTCCTATTCATTTAATATGTGAATAAGGCCAAATTATTATTTTGGAAGATATAAGTGTCTCAAAATCAGACTGAAGATACACTGGTTGAAGGAATTAGGGCATTTCTGAAATAGAATAGTGTTGGACTGCATCAGATGGGTTGGGGACCGTGGGATGCACCTTTAGAAACTAGGAGGACACCAGGGCAGAAAAGTTAGCACAGAGCTCAGACTGTGTTTGCTCTGGCTTTTAAAGGAGATGTCTATCTAAAGGGGACTTTTGAGGATTCCTGTTAGTTGATCCAACCTAACAGAGTATGATAGGAAGGAGAACAGAAATGTTAGAAAAATATCTACCTTTGGCATATAGGGCATGTGGTTGATTAGAATATCCTCCACATTTGAAAACTGTTCAAATTTAAACTTAAGGAAAGAAAAACCCCAAAATATGATGATATGGTTTGGATGTGTCCCAACCCAAATCTTATCTTGAATCGTACTCCCGTAATTCCCACGTGTTGTGGTGGGGACCCTATGGGAGATAATTAATTCATGGGGGCAGCTTCCCCCAGGGTATTCTTATTTATGGTGGTAAATAAATCTCACATAATTTTCTGTTTTTATCATGGGTTTCCACTTTTGCATCTTCCTCATTTTTTCTTTTGCCACCACCATATAAGAAGTGCCTTTTTACCCCCCACCATGATTCTCAGGCCTCCCCAGCCATGTGGAACTATAAGTCCAATTAAACCTGTTTTTCTTCCCAGTATCAGGTATGTGTTTATCAGCAGCATGAAAATGGATGTTGGAATTTTAAAAAGACAGAAAATGAGCATAAACACCCTCCTGTTATTTGGCAAAGACAGTGATACCTAAGGTATCTACCAGTAAGTGATGCCAGACTATTCCACAGCCCCCTTGTGGCAGAAGTCCACGTTTATTTGGATTTACTGGTGTTGAATGAACTAGTCACACCATCAGTCTTTCAGACCTACCTAGGAGAGATTGGGCATAGAATTCCCCTTGACGTTTTTTATACTTTCTACAAGAACTATTTCTCTTTCCCTACTAACTGCAGTTTGAGTCTAGGGGTATCACTGTGTGTTTCCTTTTCTAGAAGAATGACAGAGTGTAGGCAGGAACTAGAAGGGGTCACTTCTCCATGGTCAGGGATGCTTCCAGGAGTCACTGGAGCTCTACATTTTGCCATGGTTTTGTTAAACAGTCTTTCTCAGAATTTCCTCACTAGCTGCAGTATATTCTACTCATGTTTAAAACATCCCTGGTTTTTAATTACTTTCCCCAGTTTAGCAGGAACTTTGGGAAAAGGAGAGCATGTTTTCCATCTCTATGTGGACCTGAGAACCTGCAGGACAGGTAGATGCAGACTCCTTGTTTCTCCAGCCTCTTGCATGCCCCTTCTATGTGATTCTCTCCAAAGTCATTGTGGGTGGAGGGGGTCACACATGACTCTTCAAATCTTCCCCTGACACAACTTCAACAGGCACAGACAGGGCAGGTAAGGAGCAACCAAAAGCCACACTAGAACATTCTGTGTCTTTCCTTGATGGCAACTTTTCAACCATCATCATTTTCTTTGTTTGATGTGGGATATATCAAGATATTGTTAATTAGGTATTAAGGAATCTTCATCCCAAAACCTTTACTTGGAACTGAGCCAAGGTCTTATATTAAAATCTTCTCTCCTCAGTTTCCTACACATGGTAAACCCTCAAAACATATCTGACAAATGAACAGATACATGAACAGAAAAGGCTTGAAAGCAGACTCAAAACCTCATAATCTAGTTAAAAACAGAGATTAGAAGAGAAAGTGTGATCCAGTGAGACCCTCAAATAGGGCTAACTTGTCCTGTTATAGACAGAATGTGAGATGGAGATACACATTTTTAATTCCATTAGCAAGTACTTAATTAATAACACACACCCTGCCCCGCAGGAGCTCACACTGGAACAGGGGATAGAGGCTAGGGTCATGAGCCACAGTGAGCACTGGCACAGAGACAGGGATGATGGCAATCAGAGGAAGGAACGCCGGGGAAAATTCCCTGCCTGGGTGAGGTAAGTCTTAGTCACAGACCTGCATTTTGGCCTGGATGACTAGAAGTTTATCTCACAAAGAAGGGGGTGTGCCATGCATGGGCTGAGCTACCTTTTAAGAAGGAGTGGGGCACACAAAATCTCAGAATTAGAAAAAGGCCTGACGTGTCCCCTGGGATGAGAACTTCAGTATGGGGCATGGAAATATCAGGAAATAAGGCAGCAAAGGATAGTTTAGGGCTTATTTGGGGGACTTGCTTAAATTCCAGACCATGTACCCAGATTCTCTGTTGGTTCTCAGCAGTGGTTCATTCTGTCAAGACTGAGGTCACTAAGATGGGAACCCACCCTCTTAGCGCCTAATCTTCTGGTAGGGAGACAAACACACAGACAGATGAACTTTCCAGAAGGCAGTATGGGTGGGGAATGCATGCAGCGGGGGGCGCTCCAGGATCATGATGTGTTCACCCATAAGCAGCCATTGTTCTGGATCTCACGCTAGGCAGAGCATAACTCAGGAGGCTGGCTGGTAGGCAGGAACTAGATCCTAAGAAACCATATACACTGTGGTTTGAACTTTCACCAAAGAGGCAGAAGAGGTATCACACAGATACACTGTGTTGAAAGAATATTGAGTTTCTAAATAAGAAACAGGCTTGGTGTCATATCACATCCTGTTTTGCTGCAGCTTTTATGTGCAATTCTGTCTCTTGGCTTCTGTCCTGCCTGGTAACTAGGCCACGCCTCTCAAGTCTCACACAGCACGACACAGAGTGTGGATGCGCTGCGCACAGAAGATGAGAGTACAAGACAGGGCTGGTCAGGAAGGGGAGAGCAGTGCAGCGTTTTAGCTCAAAAACGCCAGTCACGGACTCTTCGGCTAATTCCAGAGCAGACACACAAGAGGCTGAGAGTGAGAGAAAGCACCAGCGAGTCCCCAGCACCCAGGCATTCACACCTCCAACGTCACACCCAAAGTGGAGAAAGCCTCCACTCATCGTCTGGACTGCGAATCATGGAGAAAAAGGCAGTTTCAGTGAACTTGCTCAGGCACGACACGTAACATAAATAACCGCATCTTCAACTTGAGTTATGAAGTCCCAGGTCAATCAGATTCCATCTCCAGCAGGCAATTTGTCATGAAGTTGCCTTTGGTATTACTCATTTAGAAAATACATTTTCCTTTTCTTTTTCTTCCTTTTAATTATTAAAAATGACAGAATGTTTATTCTTTCTGAACTCTTAATCAACTATAAATTAAGAGCTAATTTCAAAGTGGTATTTATAGTTGGCTTTGGAAGAATTTTTGAGCTCATAATTCGGTACAGATATCTCAGATTCTGAGAATCCACAGAGCTGCCAAGCTAAGTGCCCTCATGCTGGGGAGACCCAAATCCTCAACAGCCTCTCTGTCTTCCTCCCTCTCTCTCTGACTTACTCCAGCCTTGCATAAATGCTTTTCTCACCTTCTTGCAAGGAAAAGGAGCAGGCAAGCAATTCCTATTCTCAGAGGAAGCGTTGACTAGATAACCTCTAAAACCCCCTCTGTCTGTAGATTATCATTTTTAGAGGTGACAATTGTAATTGTGCAGGGGTTCCTCATGGTTGAACCTAAGTCATGGAAGACAATCTCGAATCATTTTCTTTCTAACTAAAAGGATATAGCCCAGAAAAGTAGTTCACATCAACAAAGTGAGAATATCAACAATGGATTTGAAATGGCATTATCTTGCACCATAAATAAATTAAACCACATAAGTTTTCAAACAAAATAATATATTTTACTTCCAACCTTTCAGGATCAACTGTCCTAAAAATGGACACTGTCATGACTCCTATCAGCAGTCCCTAATCTTTTTGACACCAGGGACCAGTATTGTGGAAGATAATTTTTCCAAGGATGGGAGGAGGATGGGGGTGGTTTTGGAATGATTAAACCTGATTACATATATTGCGTTCTTTATTTCTATTATTATTACATTGTAATATATTATGAAATAATTATACAGTTCACTATAATGTAGAATCTGTGGGTGCCCTGAGCTTGTTTTCCTGCAACTAGATGGTCCCATCTGGGAGCAGTGGGAGACAGTGACACATCATCAGGCATTCCATTCTCTTAAGAAGCATATAAGCTACATTCCTCACATGAGCAGTTCACAATGGGGGTCACGCTCCTATGAAAATCTAATGTCTCTGGAGGCAGAGCTCAGCTTCACTTGCTCACCTGTTGCTCACTTCCTACTGGGCAGCCCTGTTCCTAACAGGCCATGGACAGGTACTGGTCTGCAGCCCAGGGTTGAGGACCTCTGACTCATATGACAAAGTAGAGCAGAAATTATACTTTCCTGGAGGATTTCATTCTAACAGAATTTTCATCTCAGAGTCAACTGTTTATACACTATTTTAAAATTATTGTTTCTAATCATGGTAAAATACACATAACATAAAATTTACCACTGTAGCCATTTTTAAGGATAGTGTTCAGTATCATTAAGTATCACACTGTTGTACAACTATCAGCACCACTGATCTCCACAACGCTTTTCATCTTGCAAAACTGAAACTCTGCACCCATTTAATACTAACTCCCAGTACCCTCTCCCTGAAATTCTCCACTCCACTTTTGTCTCTAATTTTGGCTACACTGGGGATCTTAGTAGCATTATACACTATTTGCCCTTTTGTGTCTGGCTTACTTCGCATAACATAATGTCCTCAAGGCGTATGTACCATTTTTTATAAGATATTCTTTGCATGATACAAACAGATGCAGACTTTGCCTGTGCTCTGAACTCAGATGTCAACCATATTCATCCTCTGTGGTGAAAACACTGAGCTGGAAGCTGTATAGAAACACTGAATAAAATCATCACATCACACATTGAAAGCACATGGGCTCTTGCCTTCGGCTTAGAAATTAAATTGGAATATAGCATGGAGTCTATTTTTAAACTGAAGAGTCTCCTAGGAAATGAAATAAAAGGGGGAGAGGACTCTGGCATGAAGCCAAATGTCTGTCACTTCCACAAGGCACTATTCGGAGTGGCTACTGTACCTTGACTAAGTGAACCATGGCATCTGCAAAGAACACCATGTCCATGCCGGCGCCGCGGATGCTCTCATTATAGAGCTGCAGGAACATATTCAGACGTTCTTTTAAGTGACTAAAAGATTCAATTGGCTCATAAATTTTAGGCATTTCAGCATCGGCCTCTTCAGATGTTTCACCTTTGGTAGAAAAGAAGAGTCAGTTAAGTTTCTTCGAAGAGCTGCATTTTACCTTCACCCTCAATTAATACACGCAAAGCTCTACATCCTAACACTGAATAACATTCATTTTCGGCAAAATGCCACAGCGTGCATTTTGCAAAAACAGAAGAAGGAAAACAATGGAAGCGTTAGGATTTTGTGATCATATGCAGTCTTGGTTCTTTCCTATCTAGCAAGAGTCAATGTCAAATAATGAAGTAGTCATTGATTTGAATTTGAATCCACAACTGAATGTTGGTATTTCAAAGGTCCTCCCAAATATATTAGCTTAACAATCAAGTGAAAGTAAAAACCGTAGGGACTGAATGTCAGAATCAGCAAGGGAAGTCAAGAATTACGTAATTTTTGATAAGAATAAAAAGAAAAAGGTTATTACATTTGCTCAGGGAATTTTTATGATTTATGAATCTCAGGTCAGTGGTAAACATAGAAGTGAATTAGAATATGAGGGTGGGGGGTTGAGAGAAACAGAAAAATAATTTCCTAAATGAATAAACATGTTAAATTATTTCACTAGGACAAGATGTATTAAAATCAATATATGTTTTTAAAAAATTAGAAGCACATAACACAAGAGCTTAACACCTTTCCAGCATTAACTATAAAGTGGAGGCCGAGGCAGGCAGATCACTTGAGGCCAGGAGTTCAAGACCAGCCTGACCAACATGGTGAAACCACATCTCTACTAAAAATACAAAAATTATCTAGATGTGGTGGTGTGTGCCTATAGTCCCAGCTACTCGGGAGGCTGAGGCAGGAGAATCACCAGGAGGTGGAGGTTGCTGCAAGCTGAGCCTGCACTCCAGCCTGGGCAGCAGAACAAGACTCTGTTTAAAAAAAAATCTAATGCTCAAGAAAAAAATTGGACATCTATAAACTCACAGTCAATTAACATTAGTAACAGGAGGAAAAGTGCCACATTAGTTGAATATACCAATAGCAAATTAAAATTTCACTTGGTACCAGAAGAATGAGTGGATCTTTCAAATCTTATGGTACCTAATTATTTTCAATTGACTGCGTCCTAGCATAAGAGTATATTAAATTTTTATGACAAAGCAAGGAGAATGGTTTAACAGAATCATTAAGAATGACCTATCTGCAAAGCTCTCAGTAATCAAATTCCAATAGTCACAACTTTCATAAATGCTCAAGTCAAGCTTTGAAAAATAAAGTGCTTCAATGACTCGAAAGCTTATGCATTTGTCTCTAGACCCTCCCCAGACCCCCAGAATGTACCAGTGTGCTTTGGTCCTTGAAAATCATAATCTGATTATTTATCCTTATCCTTCTGAATTAGAGGGAATAAATTACATAAATTTTAATTACCTTGTAGGCTGCCCTTACTCTTAAAGGATTTTTGTGTGTGTTTGACATGATTAAAATAAAATGTCTCAGCTTCTTCTTGTAAAAGGATCATTCTAATTGTATTGCCAGAAATAAACAGGCTTTTGCAATTGTTACTCAGAAACTTATGACAGATCACACTTATGGTTATCAAATCTACAGAGGCGCTGCCTAGTCACTTCCAATCATTTTGAAGATATACATAGCATGTTTTTAAAAATGCTTTTTAAAATCTGCAAATTAACTTAAAATCCATCCTCAGTATTAGAAGAGGTTATTAAATAAAAATATATATTTTTAATAAGCCTAGTTGCTTTTGAGGGGAAAAAAAGTGGAGCGCTGTCTCTTTTCATAAGAAAAGTCTCAATATCTCAATTTCCCCTGGAACCATAATCACAAAAACTTACTCTACATCAGCCATCTTATTCCAATTACATTTAATGAGTCTCTCATACAATTGGAAGTTTTCTTTTATTTTCAACATTCAGAGTGACCTGAATAATAATAATTATCATTATATTGCTACCTTTCATTCACCAGTGACTACGGGCCATAGACTGCCCAAACCATTCTACAGATAACATTTTATGGACTCCCACGGTGAATGTGATGCATATAGTAATATGTTATCTTTATAAATGAGGATAATGAGGTTCAAGAGACCGAGATATCCAGGTAATTAATGTGTAGTGAATTCCTTCCTCAACCCCACCTCTATCTGCCAGACTGCAAGTCTTGTGCATTCTCTCCTACCCAGTCCTGCTTCTCCACTCTACCTTAATATCCGAGCATGATATGCATAAAACAGTTCCTCTTTAAACTTCATGATCATGCATTTTTTCACTCATCCTATTTTTATTGAGCATCTACTATGTCTCAGGCTTGTATCAATACAGTTCACTAGAAAGAAACTCAACATCCACAAACTGAATCTTCTGTCTTCAGATTTCCCTTTAGGGAACAGCTTTTGGGGAATTCCAAATTCCACTTCCATAGTTTACCTGCAGCTTCAGGTGCATCTCTCAAGAAATCCACAAAATATGTGTCAATTCCACAATCCACCAGGAGTTTTTTCTCTTCGCCAAACTCCTCCTCTACCAAACTTACTAAAGCCTTATCAAACCAGGTCACATCACTGGACACCGTGAAACGGTCAGCTATAACACGTTTACATTCATGCTTCCACAGCTTTAACATATCCTGTGGAAAGCGCAATTAAAATGTGTTAGTAATTCCTATTATGCCGTAACTGAAATTCTAGTTGACAGTACTATAGAGTATTAGCCTTCCTAAGATGCAACACTTTAAAAAGTTAGTATTCAAATATGTATGCTCAACTTCACTTCAAATTGGTCTCATTCAAGTATATGAAACAGAAAGTATTCTATTCATTTGTGGTCTCTAAATTAAGAAGAAAAAAATCTTTCAAAAAAATATTAAGAATTGCTCTGCCCAATCATCAAACTAGTATTCTATGTAAAGGTCTTCAGTTTGTGATAAATTAGTCTTTTTAATAAGACATCTACATTCATGTGATTGGAGTATAAAATGAGACATAGAATATGAACAACTCTCATGTATACAACTGAAAAATTACAAAGGTGTATTCACTTAACACAAAGTGAAGAAAATTTGTAAAAAAAAAACAGGATTATTTGAACAAAGCAAGCACCTAATCCAGGTAATCCAAGGCCTGAAGTTGACTGAAAGTTGAGAAAGGTAATTGTTCAATACTCCTGTTCCTATAGCAGGAACAAGAAATGTTTGTATAAGTTCATTATTTGATATGAAAGACTGATGGAAATTTCTTAGCTTGGTAACATTTCACAGGTTACAGATTTTTAAGCTATGGCATTACTAATGATAGAATGTTATTTGGTTGCCTGAATATAAAAGTTTAGTGAAGAATATTCAATGATTCAGTTAAGACAAAAGTTTATGATAACATCAATTGCTGGAATTGTTTATGCTGATTTACAATAAGCACCAAAAAATAGCTATTTCAACAGTAATCTTTGAGAACTGACTTCAACAATTCCATTAACTCGTAAATAACTTTGAGGGAAAAAAATCAAGTTAAAATATTCTTGCTGCTAAACTGACTCTCATTTCTCTGTAGGAAGGAAAGTGAGTTTTCTCCAAAATATCATGAACAGACACTTCTCAAAAGAAGACATACATGTGGCCAACAAACATATGAAAATAAGTTCAACATCACTGATCATTAGAGAAACACACATCAAAACCACAATGAGATACAATCTAACACCAGTCAGAAAGGCTATTATCAAAAAGTGAAAAATAACAGATGCTGGCAAGGTTGCAGAGAAAAGAGAACACATATACACTATTGGTGGGAGTGTAAATTAGTTTAAGCATTATGGAAAGCACTATGGTGATTCCTCAAAGAGCTAAAAGCAGAACTACCATTTGACCCAGCAATCCCATTATAGGGTATATACCCAGAGGAATATAACTCATTATACTATAAAGATATATGCATGTGAATGTTCATTGCAGCACTATTCACAATAGCAAAAAGATAAAGAATCAAGCTAAATATTCATCAATGACAGATTGGATAAAGAAAATGTGGTACCTATACACCATGGAATACTATGCAGTCATAAAAAAGAATGAGGTCATTTCTTTCATGAGAACATGAATGGAGCTGGAGGCTATTATCCTTAGCAAACTAATGCAGGAACAGAAAACCAAATACCACATAATATGTCCCCACCCAAATCTCATCTTGAACTATAATCCCCATAATCCCTACATGTCAAGGGAGAGACAAGGTGGACGTAACTGAATCATGGGGATGGTTTCCCCAATGCTGTTCTCCCGATAGTGAGTGAGTTCTCACAAGATCTGATAGTTATATAAGAGGCTCTTTCCCTTTTGCTCAGCACTTCTCCTTCCTGGTGCTTTGTGAAGAAGGTACACCTTGCTTCCTCTTTGTTTTCCACCGTGATTGTAAGTTTCCTGAGGCCTCCCCAGATGTGCTGAACCGTGAGTCAATTAAACCTCTTTTCTTTTTTTTTCATATTACCCAGTCTCAGGGAGTTTTTATAGCAGTATGAAAATGGAATAATACACTGCATGTTCTCACTTATAAGTGGGAGCTAAATGATGAGAACTCATGAACACAAAGACAGAAATGATAGACACTGGGATCTACTTGAGGGTAGAAGGTAAGAGGAGGGAGAAGAGCAGAACAGATAACTATTGGGTACTGGGCTTAATACCTGGGTGATGCTCCTGTAATCCCAGTACTTTGGGAGGCTGAGGTGGGCAGATCACCTGAGGTCGGGAGTTTGAGACCAGCCTGACCAACATGGAGAAACCCTGTCTCTACTGAAAACACACACACACAGACACACACACACACATACACATACACACACACACACACACACACATACACACACAAAGAATTAGCTGGGCATGGTGGCACATGCCATTAATCCCAGCTAGTCAGGAGGTTGAGGCAAGAGAATTGCTTGAACCCAGGAGGTGGAGGTTGCAGTGAGCCAAGATTGCACCATTGAACTCCAGCCTGGCAACAGAGTGAAACTCCAACTCAAAATATAAATAAATAAATAAATACCTGGGTGATGAAATAATCTGAACAAGAAGCCCTCATGACACATGTTACCTATGGAATAAACCTTCATATGTAACCTCAAACCTAAAAGTTAAAAATAAATCAACAAATACTTTTTTTTTAAAAGAATCGGTGAGTTTGGTTACCTGTATTTCAGGCATCTGGGACAGAGGTGGGGTTTTTTGATAATCAACACTTGTGTTTAATGAACAGTTTTGTTGATATTTCAACTGTCTCTGGGTGTTTATATGGAGAAGTCCCCTAAACCCATTTGCTTAATTACATTTTTAGCTCTAGAAAAGCTTAAAGAGAGGTCAACCCAGTCTTACCCCAGGCACATAGGCTATGCTTTAGAACAAAAGCCTACTGGATTTTTACATAGAATTCTTAGTTTAAGGAAAATTCTTGTAACACTGGGAAATGTCATATTCAAGTTTGTATAAATGATCATTTTTCTATTAATGAACTTTGTAATCTGCTGCCTCTCTTCAACTTTACCAACGTATATAATTCTTTCAGTGCATCCATTTACATGGAAAAGAAAAATTATGGGTGATTATCAATGAAATGTGTTTTTTAAATTTTGAATGTTTATGTATAAAGATAGTTACTTTTTCAGTTAAAATACCAAGCTTAAAACATGAAGACTATTATATAATAAAATCCATAGTAATTGTTCCCATTATTTAGTATAAGGAACAAAGCTTCTTCTTAAACTAGAAGTAGGAAAATAAAATCAATTGTTTCTTTTATTCTATTCATTAGAAAATAATTGTGTATACAATGTTCATAAACACAACCTAATTTAATTGGAATTTATCGTTGACATTTTCTGACATGATTTTCTTCTTTCATTATGTTAGTTAAAAAGCAGTAAAGAACACCCATGCTGGAGATGATCCAAGATGGCTAAATAGGAACAGCTCTGGAGTGCAGTTCCCAGAGAGAACACAGAGGGTGAGTGATCACTTCATTTCCAAATGAATTTTTGCTGCCCACAGACCAGGAGATTCCTGGGTAGAAAAGTACAACAAGTCTCCAGCACAACTATTTCAGCAGGCGCAGCAGGTCTCCACACAAAAACTCACACAAATTTGGGCACCATTTCAACTGGTGCGTGGAACACCTGGGAGACAGAGTCACCCATTCAACTGAAAAAAAGGGGGGTGAAACAGGGAGCCAGGTAATCTGGATAGGTGGGTCCTACCCCCACAAAGACCAGCAATCTCAAACGCTCTGAATTAAGAGTTTCACAAAAAGCACAACTGGATCTGGGACAATCCAGCTCTGTGGGAAGAAGGGTATTTGCCATTACCGAGGTAGTCCACCACTACGAAGGCACTCCACCATTACTGAGGCAGTCCACCATTACTGAGGCAGTCCGCCATTACCAAGGGAATCCACTGTTACCAAGGCAGTCTAACTAACAGTCCGCCATTACTGAGGCAGACTGCCATTACCAAGGCAGTTCCAACTACACTACTATAAACAAAACTGCAAGGAAGTTCACACAGCAGCTGGGCAGAGCCCACGGTGCTCAGCCACACCTCTGCTGGGAGACTGTTACCAGGCTACCTCCTCATTGGGCAGGGTATCTCTGAAAAAAGGCAGCAGCACCTCAGAAACTTTTAAATAAAGCCCCACCTTCCCAGACAGAGCATCTGAGGAAAAAAGGCAGTTATGAACTCCACTGCAGCAGACTTAAACGTATCTGCCCAGCAGCTCTGAAAGGAACAACAGAGCTCACAGACTGCTTGAGGAGACAATCTGTCCCTTATAGGAGCTCAAGTGCTGAGCTCAGCTCCCTGACCCCCATATGTCCAAAGAGACACCTCATCAAGGAGAACTCAGGCTGATATCTGGCAGGTATCCTTTTGGGATGAAGATGACAGAAGACACTGGCAGCAACCCTTACTGTTCTGCAGCCACTGCAAGTGATCCCCAGGCAAGCAGGGTCTGGAGTGGACCTCCAGCAGTCCTACAGCAGAGGTGTCTGACTGTTAGAAGTACAAATAAAAAATAGAAAAAAATAACTTCATCATCAACAAAAAGGACATCCACTCAGAGACCCCATCTGAAAGCCAACAACAACATAGATGACAGGTGGATAAATCCACAAAGATGGGAAGAAGCCAGAGCAAAAAGGATGAAAACACCAAAACCAAAACATCTCTCCTCCTCCAAGGTAACACAACTCCTCACCAGCAAGGGAACAAGGCTGGATGGAGAATGAGTCTGATGAATTGACAGAAACAGACTTCAAAAGGTGGGTAATAACAAACTTCTCTGAAGTAAAAGAATATCTTATAACCCAATGCAAATAAACTAAGAACCTTCAAAAAAAGGTTTGACAAAATGTTAATGAGAATAAACAGCTAAGAGAATATAAATGACCCGATGGAGCTGAAAAACACATGAGAACTTTGCAAAGCATACCCAAGTTTCAATAGCTGAATCGACCAAGCAGAAGAAAGGAAAGCAGAGATTGAAGATCAACTCAATGAAATAAAATGAGAAGGCAAGATTAGAGAAAAGAGAGTGAAAAGAAATGAACAAAGCCTCCAAGAAATATGGCATTATGTAAAAAGACCTAATCTACGTTTCATAGGTGTATCTGAATGTGACAGAGAGAATGAATCCAAGCTGGAAAACACATTTCAGAATATTATGCAGGAGAACTTCCCCAACCTAGCAAGGCAGGCCAACATTCAAGTCCAGGAAATACAGAGAATACCACAAAGATATTCCTCAAAAAGAGCAACCCCAAGGCATGTAATCGTCAGATTCACCAAGGTTGAAATGAAGGAAAAAACGCTAAGGGCAGCCAGAAAGAAAGGTTGGGTGGCCCACAAAGGGAAGCCCATCAGACTCAAAGCAGATCTCTCAGCAGAAACCCTACATGCCAGAAGAGAGAGGGGGCCAATATTCAACATCCTTAAAGAAAAAAACTTTCAACCCAGAATTTCATATCCAGCCAAACTAAGCTTCAAAAGTGATGCAGAAATAAAATCCTTTATGAACAAGCAATTGCTCAGAGATTTCATCACCACCAGGCCTGCCTTACAAGAGCTCCTGAAAGAAGCAGTAAACATAAGAAAGGAACAACCAGTATCAGCCACTCCAAAAATATACCAAATGATAAAGAGCATCGACACAATAAAGAAACTGCATCAACTAACGGGCAAAACAACCAGCTAGCATCAAAATGGCAGGATCAAATTCACACATAACAATATTAACCTTAAATGTAAATGTGCTAAATGCCCCAATCAAAAGACACAGACTGGCAAATTGGATAAAAAGTCAAACCCATCAGTGTGCTGTATCCAGGAAGCCCACCTCATGTGCAAGGACACACATAGTCTCAAAGTAAAGGGATGGATTAAGATTTACCAAGCAAATGCATAGAAAAAAAAAAGCAGGAGTTGCAATCCTACTTTCTGATAAAACAGACTTTAAACCAACAAAGATCAAAAGAGACAAAGAAGAGTATTATGTAAAGGTAAAAGGATCAATGCAACAAGAAGAACTAACAATTCTAAGTATATACACACCCAATACAGGAGGACCCAGATACATAAAGCAAGTCCTTAATGACCTACAAATAGACTTAGACGCCCACACAATAATAGTGGGAGACTTTAACACTCCCATGTCATTATTAGACAGATCAACAAGACAGAAAAAGAACAAGGATATCCAGGACTTGAACTCCAATCTGGACCAAGCAAACCTAATAGACATTTACAGAACTCTCCAACCCAAATCCAGAGAATATACATTCTTCTCAGCACCACATCACACCTACTCTAAAACTGACACATTATTGGAAGTAAAGCACTCCTCAGCAAATGCAAAAGTACAGAAATCATAACAAACAGTCTCTCGGACCACAGTGCAATCAAATTAGAATTCAGGAGTAGGAAACTAACTCAGAACCCCACAACTTCATGGAAAATGAACAACTGGCTCTTGAATGTCAACTAGATGAATAATGAAATGAAGACACAAATAAAGATGTCCTTCGAAACCAATGAGAACAAAGACACAATGCATCAGAATCTCTGGGACACATTTAAAGTAGTGTCTAGAGGAAAATTTATAGCAATAAATGCCCACATAAGAAGCAAGGAAAGATCCAAAATCGACACCCTATCATCAGAATTGAAAGAGCTAGAGGAGCAAGATAAAAAAAAAATCAAAAGCTAGCAGAAGACAAGAAATAACTAAGATCAGAGCAGAACTGAAGGAAATAGAGACACAAAAAAAAAAAAACCCTTCAAAAAATCAATAAATCCAAGAGCTGGGTTTTTTTAAAAGATCAACGAAATAGATCACTAGCCAGATTAATAAAAAAGAAAAGAGAAATGAATCAAATAGATGCAATAAAAAATGATAAAGGGGTTATCACCACAGATTCCACAGAAATAGAAACTACCATCAGAGATTACTACAAACAACTCTCTGCACACAAACCAGTAAACCTGGAAGAAATTGATAAATTCCTGGACACTTGCACCCTCCCAAGCTGAAACCAGAAAGAAGTTGAAACCCTGAATAGACCAATAACAAGGGCTGAAGTGGAGGCAGCAATTAATACCCTACCAACCAAAAAAGCCAAGGTCCAGATGGGTTCACAGCCAAATTCTACCAGACATACAAAGAGCGGCTGGTACCACTCCTTCTGAAACTATTCCAAACAATCCAAAAAGAGGGAATCCTTCCCACATCATTTTATGAGACCAACATCATCCTGATACCAAAACCCAGTGGAGACTCAACAAGAAAAGAAAACTTCAGGCCAATATCAATGATGAACATAGATGAAAAAACTTTCAATAAAATAATGGCAAACCAACTGCAACAGCACATTAAAAAGCTTATCCACCACAATCAAGTAGGCTTCATCCCGAGGATGGAAGGCTGCTTCAACATATGCAATCTAATCTAACATAATCTACCACATAAACAAAACAAAAGACAAAACCACTTGATTATCTCAATAGATGCGGAGGCCTTTGACAAATACAACAGCACTTTATGCTAAAAACTCTCAATAAACTAGGCATCGACAGAACATGTCTCAAAATAATAAAAGCTATTTACGACAAACCCACAGCCAATATCATACCAAATGGGCAAAAACTAGAAGCATTCACTTCGAAATCTGGCACTAGACAAGGATGCCCTCTCTCACCACTCCTATTCAATACAATATGGGAGTTTTAGTCAGAGCAATCAGGCAAGAAAACGAAATAAAGGGTATTCAATTAGGAAAGGAGGAAGTCAAATTGTCTCTATTTGCAGACGACATGATTATATGTTTAGAGAACCCCATTGTCTCAGACCAAAATCTCCTGAAACTGATAAGCAACTTCAGGAAAGTCTCAGGATATAAAAGCAATGTACAGAAATCACAAGCATTCCTATACACCAATAACGGACTTAAAAAGAGCCAAATCAAGAATGAACTGCCATTCACAATTGCCACAAAGAGAATAAAATACCTAGGAATACAACTAACAAAGAATGTAAAGGACCTCTTCAAGGAGAACTACAAACCACTACTCAAGGAAATAAGAGAGGACACAAACAGTTGGAAAAACATTCCATGCTCATGGTTAGGAAGAATCAAAATTGTGAAAATGGCCACACTCCCAAAGTAATTTATAGATTCAATGCTATCCCCATCAAGCTACCTATGACTCTCTTCACAGAACTGGAAAAAAAAAAACACCTTAAACTTCATGCGGAATCAAAAGAGAGCCCGCATAACGAAGTCAATTCTAAGCAAAAAAAACAAAGCTGGAGGCATCATGCTCGCTGACTTTAAACTATACAACAAGGCTACAGTAATCAAAACAGCATGGTATGGGTACCAAAACAGAGATATAGACCAGTAGAACAGAACAGAGGCCTCGGAGGCAATGCCACACATCTACAATGATCTGATCTTTGACAAACATGACAAAAACAAGCAATGGGGAAAGAATTCCCTGTTTAATAAATGGTGTTGGGAAAACTGCCTAGCCATGTGCAGAAAGCAGAAACTGGATCCCTTCCTGACACCTTATGCTAAAATTAACTACAGATGGACTAAAGACTTAAACACAAGACCTAACACCATAAAAACCTGAGAAGAAAACCTTGGCAAAACCATTCAGGACATAGGCATAGGCAAGTACTTCATGACTAAAACACCAAAAGCAATGGCAACAAAAGCCAAAATAGACAAATGGGATCTAATTAAACTCCAGAGTTTCTGTACAGCAAAAGAAACAATCATTAGAGTAAACCAGCAACCAAGAGAATGTGGAAAAAATTTGCATTCTACCCATCTGACAAAGGGCTAATATCCAGAACCTACAAAGAACTAAAACAGATTTACAGGAAAAAAACAAACCATTCAAAAGTGGGCAAAAGATATGAACAGACAGTTTTCAAAAGAAGACATATATGAGGCCAATAAACACATGAAAAAATGCTCATCATCACTGGTCATTAGTGAAATGCAAATCAAAACCACATTGAGACACCACCTCATGCCAGTTAGAATGGTGATCATTAAAAAATCTGGAGATAACAGATCCTGTAGAGGATGTGGAGAAATAGGAACACTTTTACACTGTTGGTGGGAGTGTATATTAGTTTGACTATTGTGGCAATTCCTCAATGACCTAGAAATAGAAATTCCATTTGACCCAGCAATCCCATTACTGGGTATGTATCCAAAGGATTATAAATCATTCTATTATAAAGACACATGCACACGTCTGTTCATTGTGGCACTGTTTACAATAGCAAAGACCTGGATCCAATCCAAGTGCCCACTGATGATAGACTGGATGGGTAAAATGTGGCACATATACACCATGGAATACTATGTAGCCATAAAAATGATTAGTTCTTTGTAGGGACATGGATGAACCTGGAAACCATCATTATCAGCAAACTGACACAAGAACAGAAAATCAAACACTACATGTTCATAGTTGGGTATTGACAATGAGAACACATGGACACAGGGATGGGAGCATCACACATTGGGTCTGTTGGGGAGGACTAGGGGAGGGACAGCAAGGGGTAGGGAGTTGGGGAAGGATAACACAGGAAGAAATGCCAGATACAGGTGTTGGGGATGGAGGCAGCAAACCACAATGCTGTGTATGTACCTATGCAACAATCCTGCATGTTCTTCATATGTACCCCAGAACCTAAAGTGAAGTGCAATAAAATAAAATAAGAATACTCAGGCTGAAACATTCCAAAAATTTTTCATAGTTCAAGTAAAAAATAAATTAATAAAACTATTTAGAATATATGACTGACAGAAATGTTATTTGTTTTTCTTTCTTCAGTGCCACTTACATTTGGTTCCTTGATGACCTCTGAAGTAGTGTTCAGCATTCCCTGCCAGATCCGAGAAAGATCTCGTAGGTTAAACACATAATGGAATTTTGCAGGGGTGGGAAGCATTTTAATCTTGGTCATCTGCCATAGTCGGCGTGTCAGGGGCACCAATTTTGTCACAGAATCTCTCACTTCCTCTGAGAAACCCCTCTGAGTACAGTAGTAGCCTTCCCCAATCACACCTGAAAAGGGGGAAATTACAGCATGTTTTAGCCATTCAGCAAAATTAAGTGAAAATGAAAAATACTGTAGTATCAGGTTTGCACAAATGTCATTATATATTCTAATAAATAATCATATATAAAAGGATGTTAATGTTCTCTTGCTTTTTCAAATACAGTATCCAAAAAAATAGATACAGGTTTAAGTAAATCAGTATTCAGAGCACTGAAAAGTTGATTAAGAAATACTCCTGACAATTCTGGCTGCACCATTTCAATATTATTAAATGGGTAACAATGATAAATATATGAAGTTGCCTTATAATGTGATAGAGCTGGCCTAGAGTTAGAACCTGTACAATGCCGTTTTATAAAGAGACAAAACTGTTTCTATTCTCCTCACAATGAATGCTAACCTCAGCCTCTGTAAAACTGCTAAGTTTACTTTGCTAAGTTTACTTTGCTAAGTTTACTTTGCAAAATGCAAAGAGAGGTAAAGCTGCATACTTTCTCTTACCTGTAACTGCCAGAATTGCTGGCCTCTGTTTACCAGTACTGACCAGAGTAAGCATCCCCAGATAATTCCATCCTGGCACCAAGCAACTGAAAAATCTGTGGACCCCACATCTGTCCAAATAATGTATAAACTAATGTTTATCTTGACTTCTGTAAACCACTTAAGTGGCAATCGGAAAGACAAAAGTCCCCTGGCCCTTGGAATGTCCGGAGCCCCTCACCCTCGTCTCAGCCTAGGAGGTGATTGACAGCTTTCATTCCCATCTCCACCCTTCACCCCCATTCCCAAGGTGGTTTTGCGGGTATAAAAAGGTCTTGTCACCCTTCTATCTCTGCCACGGGTTGGAGAGACGTGAGTCCTCCGTGGTCGCAGGCAATAAACCCTGCAATTTGGCATACTTTTGTCTTGGTGTTGACTTTCTGTGCTCGGTCCGATACAACAATAAAAAGAGAAGAGAAATGTTTTTATAAGTCCTCTAAGATTTCTACTTTCTGTTGTTGTCTTTCCATACATTATAAAACACTTTCATTTACTTTATATGTAAAATTTTCCAGGCAATAAGGAATAATTAAAGATGATAATGGTGATTCTTTCTGGTCCATTTTACTTTTCTCAAGTTTAGATAACTCCAGTGTGTGTTGGTTTCCAGACCTTGCTCACTGCTGTGACTAAGGGGAGATTACTACCATACTTCAATAGCTTGGGACACCCACATGACATTTTCGTTTGCCAGAAATTAACAAGGGTAATCCTAAAGAGCTTTTTCTCAATAGCTTCAGAAACTGTAAACTAAATATTTAACCTAAATGTGTTCAACCCTTTACACTCTTTTCTGCACAAATAAGTCATAAGTGCATTTTTATTAATTGATTAGGCATATATGATTACTTATTTGGCTAGTGATTGTTCAGCTAAATTATCTACAAAACACTACATATTTAATCAATCAATAACTTATTACCACCCCGTAAATTACTCAGACTAATCTCCACTCTGGGTCCCATTACTTCTTTGGCCAAAGTCATTCTATGGGTTGGTTAAAGTATCAGCTACATAAACTTTGATATGAAACATAGAAATCCAAACCTCAAAACTATGTACCCATGAGGAAACAATCTCATCTAGGGGGAAACAATTGCACCTCCAGGTTCGTGTAATGTTAAACCTCCTTGCTTACGAAGTTAGAAACAGTTAAAGAAAACCAAAGATGGCAAAGATCTACTGAAGCATCCAAATCCGCACACACCTAGAATCATTCCCTACAGGAAGTGAAATGTGTTGTTTGAGAATGATGAAGGCTGTAGACAAGAAGCCACCCAATGCTCTTTCTGGGTGGGTCTCTGGGTGAAGATTTTCCAAAAGGAACACAGACAGGTGTTCCTCCTCACCCTCCCACTCCATGCCCTCTTAACGTTTACTTTACCAAAGATCTTGTCCATGGAAGCCTCAGAGGGCAGCGTGCAGTTAAATATAGAGAACTGCCTCTTGAGTCTCTGGGGTATGTCATTGCGTCCACCACCAGGATGGATCATGGCTGCCAAAAACTGTATGTCCACGATGCTGGTGAACTCCCCAGGTTTCTCGAGGTTATAGAATCCGTTTTGTTCCATCAATTGTCGCACTATCTCATTCGTAACCTAAGAAAGACAACTTGCTGAATTAAGACTTCATTCCTTTCCAACCCTGGAACCTAACTCTTGGAGTTTTTCCAAAGAATTAACTTTACTGTAATTCAGGTATTATATCTTGAAAAAGTAAAAAAATTTAAAAAAATTGTTTCTAAAACTCTTCAAAGAATAAATCAATACTGAATTAAAGAAATAAAATGCACAATAGAATGACTATACCTGATCTCCCCATTCATTGATTACTGGCATGTTCACATCATCAATAAAAACGGTCATCTTCTTTCCTGCTGGAGGGCCATACGTTGTACCCATTCGTTTATCCACATAGCTCTCTATTGTCCTCTGTGAAAAAAGAAAATCAACAGAGACATTTGCGAAAATATCCCCTAAAACATGGGCAAGTATTTTTTTAAAAAACAACAACTGGTAACTTTTGAACTAATATAAATTACTTAGAAACAGCCAGATTTCCCCCCTTAATTCTAACAAGTCCTAAATTACCGTGTATAACATTCACAAACTTTGAAAATCCAGTTTAATTGAGAAGGAAATGAAATTCTAACCAATGCAAATTTTGAATGGGATGAGACGATTCTGTTCTAAACATTTATTTTTATCTTATCAAGCTTCTGTTGGTGACACGCTGTTCGCCATTATTCAAAGTCTTGCTAATAGTTTCCCTATAACCAGCGACAATGTTAAGCTGTGCGAGAAGCGTCTGAGGTCTGCACTCTGAGCTGCACAGCCCATCATGCTCCGAAGGCTGAATCTGGCTGCTGTCACCTGGCACAGCCCATACCCATTCTTCTGGGCAGATGCAATCACACTGATTCAATTCTCATTCCCTGACACAGTGAACAAAGCCCACTTACATCTTCTCTCTCATTTTTACATTCTGAGCTTAGGCGGCGCAAGAGGAGACCACACTGCACTCTATAAAAAACCTTCCTGCCGGGCGCGGTGGCTCACGCCTGTAATCCCAGCACTTTGGGAGGCCGAGGTGGGCAGATCACAAGGTCAAGAGATTGAGACCATCCTGGTCAACATGGTGAAACCCCATCTCTACTAAAAATACAAAAAATTAGCTGGGCATGGTGGCGCGTGCCTGTAATCCCAGCTACTCAGGAGGCTGAGGCAGGAGAATTGCCTGAACCCAGGAGGCAGAGGTTGCGGTGAGCCAAGATTGCGCCATTGCACTCCAGCCTGGGTAACAAGAGCGAAACTCCACCTCAAAAAAAAAAAAACCTTCCTGACAGTATGCAGAGAGATACTAAAACTGACAGAAGGGACATTAGAAGGGGCAGGAAGAGGATGTGAGGAGAGGACTCCAGGCTCTTACTGCTGTTCTCATGTCCACGGTAGTGCAATGTGGCTAGGGAATGGATCGCGCTTCAAAATGTATGCACTGAGTAACTGGAGCCTAGCACTGCAAAGCAAACAGAAAGGGCTTGAACATTCTCAGACTCCAGAAGCTTCAAAACTCAAAAGCTCATTTCATTTCTATCACTGTAGGAATCTACTGGTGCATGATTTTAAATCATGTTAAAGATCATGTATAAATACAGGAGAAAGTATGCTGAGATAAAATAAATTCTCCTTCTCGTATCCAAAAAATGTTTCATTTCATGATTTAAAAAAACAGTTAATAATGACTTTTATGAACAAGATATAACCACAAAATGAGACAAAATATAAGCAAAACTTAAAAAGCAAAACTCTGTGCAACTGTTCTTGAGAGGCTTCACAGTAATTGCACATTGTAAGTTTTCATCATCATTTTATTTATTTTATTTTATTTATTTTTTGAGACAGGGTCTTGCTCTATTGCCCAGGCTGGAGTGCAATCTTGGCTCAGTGCAGCCTGTGCCTCCCAGATTCAAGCGCTTCTCCTGCCTCAGCCTCCCAATATCTGGTATTACAGGCGCCCACCACCACACCCAGCTAATTTTTGTATTTTTAGTAATGATGGGGTTTCACTATTTTGGACAAGCTGGTTTCGAACTACTGACTTCGGTGATCCACCCACCTCGGTCTCCCAATGTGCTGGGATTACAGGCATGAGCCACTGTGCCTAGCTTCATCGTTTTAAAGAATAATTGCAAAGGATGTGAAAATTTTTCACTATTTTTAAATAGAATGAGATATAAATATATCACAACTCAGTCAATCACAAAACAAATCCTCAATGAAATAGTACAATGGCAAATAAAATTTCACACCCCGCCACACATATAAGCAAAATTATTTAATGTACTAGGATAAATTTGCCCTTCTTTTCAATGAATTTAAATGCATAAGCCAATAAATAATCTGCTGACGCCTCCTTATGGCCAACTAGGACTTCCAGATATTCCCATGTCAAATTAATGAGAACACTTTTGGGCACATGAAGATTTTATGTATTGGGGGGCTTTATAAAGAGCTAAAAAGTACTAGGTGGGATAGTTAGAGTAATACAGTGTAATAGCCACATACCTATCTTTCTTCCCCTCCATTATAATCCTGATTTTTTTGGAAATGATAGGAAATCACTACTAAGCTATACATGTCATAAAAGAGTTAAATTGACAAAAGCACAACAAAATAGGGAGAAAAATTAAGTAACTTGTGAACCTATAAGTTGAGACTTCTTTCTGTTTTTAGAATTGCTGCTGATTCAATGGTTACCTAATGAGGGATGGAGTTTGGTAAGACCTCCTGAACCCTGAAACACAATGCAGGTTGGCTATGCCTTCTCTGAAATGCTTGGACAAGAAGTGTTTTGTATTTTGAACATTTTCAGATTTGGGAATATTTGCATATGCACCATGAGATATCTCGAGGATGGTACCCAAATCTAAATATGAGAGCCATTTATGTTTCCTATATACTCCTTACATATGTAGTCAGAAAGTAATTTTATACAATATGTATGTGTGTATGCATGTATGTATTTAAATGTGTATTTATATGTTTATTTACATTTTATTTTAAAATATTTAAAATTAAACATATTTCCACAATTTTGTACATGAAACAAAGTTTGCAAAAATTGAACAACATACAATGGACATGCTTGCATAGGGGAACTGGGAGTGTGCTAAAAAGATGTGAAAGCTGGAGAGTGCTGGGAGGGTCTTTTTTTCTTGGGGATGCTGAATAAACTGTGTGTTGTGCACCTGCATTTTGACTACATCCTGTCACTTGAAGTCAGGTATGACATTTTTTGAGCTTGCCAGTGCTCAAAGAGTTTTGGACTTCGGAACAACCTGAATTTTGAATTTTCAGATTAGGCATGTTCTACCTATATTGCATGCTCTCTCTACTCCTTTAGACAGCTATCTATTTGGGGCTGTTTGAAACACTGTATACTTGGACATCTGATCTTTCCCAGCTGGATGTTCCATAACATCACAAAAATAAACATATTCAAACATAAACTCCTCTTCCCTACTCAGCACAAAGTGCATTCTCTCGGGGTGCTCAACTCAAGAGACTGACACCAGCTATCTATTGCCCATTTAAACATTTCCACATCTAACAACACTGAGTTTTTCTATTCTAATTTCAACACTGCTTTCTAAACTATCTCTTCTGCCTAACAACAGCAGGCCTCCACTCCATTATGTCTTTCTTTCTCACAGGGATTAATGTCACGACCTCTTAAATTGCCTTTCCTGACTCCAGTCAATCCTGGAAACTTCTTTATGAGGCATACACAATGGCTACACTGCATGATTTATAGCTTTATCTAGAATTTTCCATCTCCCCCAAAGAAATCCGTCTAAAGAATGGCAGATCCTCTGTGTTGCATTCTGCCACCCACATTCCTCCCAATCTCTTTGATTGGTGTTCCCACCTCATCCATTGTTTTGCTGTTATGAACTGCAGTCCAGTTAAAGAAACTAAGTAAGCAGGTTCGCTTATTAGATTATTGCCTGTCTCCTCCACTAGAAGGTAAGGAGGGAAGGCAGCTTGTCTACGATGCTGTACTCATTACTTCATCCTCAGTGTCTAGAAGGGTAACTGGTACTGTGTGTTTATTGGTGAATATTTGTTCCATAAATACAAGAAACCTGGAGTCATCTTTGACTTTTCTCACTCTCTTATGCCTCCCTCCAACCCCTTGATATGGTTTGGCTCTGTGACCCCACCCAAATCTCCTGTGGAATTGTCATCCCCATGTTGGGGGTGGGCCTGGTGGGAGGTGACTTGGTGGTCACCCCATGGTTTAGCACCATTCCCCCAGTGCTGTCTCATGAGTGAGTTCTCAAAAGATCTGTTTGCTTAAAAGTCTGCAGCACCTCCACCTTCACTCTCTCGCTCCTGCTTGCAAGAAGTATCTACTTGCCCTTCCAACATAATTGAAAGTGTCCTGAGGCCTCCCCAGCCATGTTTTCTATACAGCCTATGGAATCGTGAGCCAATTAAACCTCTTTTCTTTAGAAATTATCCAGTCTCAGGTCATTCTTTATAGCAGTGCAAGAACAGACTAACATAAACCTCGACTCAACCAACTGTGGTTAGGCAGTTCTACTTCCTAATGCATCCTTGGTCTGTTTCCAGTCTCACTTTTACTACCTTGGTCCAGCCCAACCTCCCTCCTGAGAAATGATGGCAATTGTCTCCTCTCAGGTCCCTCTGAGTGCAGCCATGTCTCTTGCACCATGTGCTCCACTCTGTAGCCAGAATGAGTTTTCTAAAGGGCAGTGCGGTCCTCCTCAGTACTCCAGGTGGCTCCTTGTTAGTGACTTACAGGGAACTCTAAGTGCCCACTACTTACTCCTCCAGTCTCACTGCCAGACAGTCCTTCTCACTGTCTTTGTTCTGGACCCTCAGGGTCTTAGTTCATTTGTATTCAGTTAAAAACAAACCCCACATAGGCCTTGAAGTGATGTTCACCTCATAGGCTGGCTTACAGTATTCATTAAGGGATCCTTATTTATATATTCCTAGAGTGGCCATTTCTAAGCCAAAAAAAAAAACCTCTCAGGATTATCATTAGCTAAATTCACTTCATGAAATATTGATTTAGATGAATGATCTTCTAAAAATGTCACTTCTCTCAATCCAGTTAGTGATTTAAAAAAAAAAAAAAAATTAAATCTCTAGCAAGGACTTGCACTAAGGACATATGCTGTTCTTTGAGAATAGACAATCACTTTACTATGAGATTGGAGAATCATCGTCAGTATGACAGTATCTTATGCAATTTATACAACCTAAACAAGATTCCAATCTCATTGTCTATCTACACACACAGGACACCATCATTAACCCAGGCTGTGACAGCAGCATTTTAAGACATGAAAACCAGATGGTCAGAAAACCAGGTAGGCTGAGAAATGGAGATGAGGAAAGCTCTTATCCTCCCTTCTTAGTTAGAAGCCCTAAACCTAGGGACAATTCAGTTACTGAATTAATTTCTTAATAGACAGCTCAGCTTTTATAATTCCTGGAAATTAATACAATATAAATGTTAAATTCCCCCAGGTAATGAACAACTCTTTCATGATGCTGATTTCTGTAATCCCCTATAGGAACTCCTCCGACTCCACAGTACAACATTGAGATTATGCCATAAGCAGCACTTACCACGTCAACTACACTTGGTTACGCACATGTCTATTTCCCCAGCAAAACACAGGGAGGAACGTTACATTGGGAAGGGTACTGGATGAATCATGTGCAGCTGAGGTGATGGTGCATTGCCTAGTTCTTGGGTACAACATTCACACAATCATCTTTGTGATGAGACACTGCAAAATCTACATAACCTGCAGGGCCTTACAAAACAGCTCTGACTAGGCTGAAAGTCAGGAAAAAAGTTAAACTACTGCTTCTCACATGTATCAACTCTGTGATTTCATAAAAGACACTTCTGGGTTTTTCTGGATATAATACAATCCAGTAATGAGAGTGTGTATGGATACATAAATCATATGTATATACATATATATGCATATGAATACACTACAGAGTATTATGCATTGATGATATTATATGAAAGCAACTAATGAGCTTAATGTAGTAATGTAAAGCTATTTTATTATTTCTATGTGTATTTCTATATGCTAGTACCTAAATCATTTTTCATGCACATTACATACAACTAAATAGAAATATAAAATATACTTAATTTTAGGTTTTCATATATATGCTATTAGCTAAAAGATAAAAACAGAGTTAGGCTCTTTATTAAGAAATTCTACTGCCTAATAACATCTTCCCATTTTATTGTAATTCACTAAAAGCAAACAAAAATATTCTCACATTAGGAGAGTTTAAAATCCTCAATACTACGTTTTTAAAATACATCAAAAAAATCACATGTAAGTACAATAATGCTTAACTGGAAGCTAAAAATAAAACAAGTGCACTAAGTGACAAACCAGCCATTTAGATATTAATATAGATAAAGAAAGGCCAATGGAAGGAAGCGTGTGAGTGCATGGTCCAGCAGAGCACACAGGGCCCTGGTTTCCAGCCTAGGTTCTGCCACCAGCTAAGTGAATTCAGACAACGCTTGAAACTCCTTCCACACGAGTGCATCAGTCTCAACAGTAAAACCTGACATGTTAAGAGAGCTTTATGATGAAATACATACTTTCACATATTATCTCAGGAACTAGTCTTCAAACTGTGCTCTGAAGAGCCAAAAAGATTTTTTTTTTTTTTTTTTGAGATGGAGTTTCACTCTTGTTACCCAGGCTGGAGTGCAATGGTGCGATCTCGGCTCACCACAACCTCCGCCCCCTGGGTTCAGGCAATTCTCCTGCCTCAGCCTCCTGAGTAGCTGGGATTACAGGCACACGCCACCGTGCCCAGCTAATTTTTTGTAATTTTTAGTAGAGACGGGGTTTCACCATGTTGACCAGGATGGTCTCGATCTGCCGACCTCGTGATCCACCCGCCTCGGCCTCCCAAAGTGCTGGGATTACAGGATTGAGCCACCGCGCCCGGCCGCCAAAAAGATTTTCTGCAACCACAGGAATCCCTTACAGGACGAAAAGATGAGGCTGGAATGAGATTCAGGAGCCCAGCTCCAATTCCACCAAAGCAAATTCATGGTAACCTATTTTGTAGATTAATCTACTTTACAGGATGTCATTTGGAAAAGTGATTCTGGGTCCAAAAACAAGTGTGGGATTTTCTTCCAGGCTTTATGAGTCTCATCTTTTAAAAAATAAAATCTATTCCTATGTAACCATTGGTAAGATTGTGCCTGTATTCAAAACAGTTTATAATTATTTTTAGAAGAGAAAACTTTTCAGAAATTAAGTAATTTTTTCTTTCTTCTTTTCGCCATTTTGTATTGTTTAAATTTCTACTTCTATGTATAAATTACTTTCAAAAATAAAAAAATAATATTAGTCTGGGGAGAAAATGAGGCATCTTTCTTAAAAAACTGACTAAATTCCCTTAGCCAAAAAATCGGATGACTATATAATTTTTAGCCAAACCAGATACTTTTGATAGTGGCAAGGGATGCTATTAATTACTTATCTTAGACAATGAAAGTAAACTGGATTGTCCCAGGCAAAAAGTGATAAATAGTCCTTCTGATAAAAGATGTGAAAGTTACATCATGATGAAAACAACCTGACAAGTAACAGACATGTGTCCTTCCTTGGACAGTGTGCCATCATAGTAACAGCTGAGAAATGGACAGTATCTATTTTCTCCTGTACAATTCCAATTTGGTTGGGATCCAGATACGTGGGAGACACAGAGACAAACCCTCTGCTCCATCAGCCCTGTTTAGCATGAATGACTGAAAATTACAGTGAGAAAGTTAATTACAACAGTTTGGCTAATTGAAGGCTTTCTAAAACTAATGAGTCTTGCTTAATAGAAGGCCCTGATGCTCGACAGTCAAAATAGTCTCTGGCACTAAACAGAGTGGATGATCCTGTGATGCTTCTGAACAGAAAAAAACAAACAGTGATATGTTAACTCCACCTTCACCCTGAAGAACAGTGGGAAATCAGGCTAAAGCCTTGTGCGTCAGATAATGGGAGCCGAAAGAATATTTCATTCTTCTAATTATTATATTTGAATATGGTACCACTTCTAGAAATTTGTTATATGGTTTATGAATTTGTATATCAAACAACAGGTTTTCTAGATAACATATGTCTTTTTCCAGGAAATTAGTAAATATTTCATGTTAAAGAGACAGAAACCACAGATCTTTAATACCTGGCAGAGATAAATGTCACGAAGTTGGAAACAAAAATGCAGTGACAAGGCCTTGTTTTATAATAAAGGATTGGGCTGACCTTTGTCCCTGGCTCCTGGGAGCGAGCCTTTAAACCCTGGAAATGTCCTGAGTGACACAAATGTCTCCATTATTCACATGGGCCCCTCATATCACTCATGCCAGAAAGGCCAACCATGTGATGTGAAGGTTGGGGTTTTAAGTTACATGTTATCAGCCGACCTTCTGGGAGGGGAGCTGATGGAGATTTGAGTTCAGTCTTAAAGATGTGAGTTCTGTCCTATGGTCAATGATGTAATCAATTATGCCCATGTAATAAAACCCCAATAAAAACTCAGGACACCAAGGCTCAGGTGAGCATCCAGGTTGGTCATATACATGCTATGCCTAGAAGATAGCATATCCTGAGGACAGGGAAGGTTGGCATTTGGGACCCTCCCAAACCTTGCCTTCTGTATCTTTTCTTGTGACTGATACTTACTTGTATTTTTGCAAGAAAACTGTAATAGTAAGCATACCACTTCTCTGAGTTCTGCAAGTCATTCTAGTGAATGTTGGAAACTTCCCACAGAGAGGGCTGTGGGAATCGCCTAATTTGCAGCCACTTGGTCAGAGGTATGGGTGTCTTGAGAACCCGTGAGCTTGTGGTGTCTGAGTGAGGGCAGTATTGTGGGGACGCTGCCCTTAATTTCTGAAGTCTGCATTAGCTCTGCCAAAGTTACTGTCAGAATTACATTGTAGGCCTAAAGACTTAATAGTTTTATGAAGGGTGAAACATTAGAAAAATCACCTGACATAATGAAAAAATATCGCACTCTGGTATGATTTTTAAAAAGCTTCATCCTCAAATAATGTGATAATTATAACCTTTAAAGAGAATGTCCTCCTAAGGTAAAACTAACAAAAGCTCTTTAAATGTAAAGCAATATTAAAGGAACACATATAACGTTAGCGTCCTGTCAGCTTAGGGTAATTTATTGTATTATTTCCCAAATATGAAAATATCACGACTGAGTCACTGCAATTTGGGGTTGACCATCCATCCAGATCTTCCCACCCAGACACTATATGAATGATATTTATTTGATAGAAGGATAGCCCATACTAGAAATCCCGTCTCCTCCAGAAGAGTATAATGAAGTTGACAGTCTTATTTAGAAGTTTAATCAATGGCCTTAGTGTACTGGCACTCTGCTGTCACCAATTAAATTAGGTGATAAAACGTCGTGATTTAACCATGACTTCAACAAGTTTCATTGTTCTGATATTTTCATTCCAACAACTACAGAACAACAAAGTTCATTAAAAGCAAAGTTCTTTGGATATGTGTTCCCCTAAAAATTTCCCTTCCATTTTCAATTTATGACATAGGTCTTTTGACAATATATTAATGTTCTCATAAAAATATGAGAGAAATCACTGAAGCATGTGCTGGCATTTAGGATTTCCTCCTCAGTTTCAATAAGGTCTTGTACAATTTAGGACCAAGAGGAAAAGAACCATTTACACCACTGCAAATCTAGGACATTCCTGGTGGTTTCATTGGGAAAAAAATAAACAATGCTAACTTGAGGAATTTTTTTCTCTCACACTTCGTGATAACAGAGTAAAATAATTCATATCCAAGGGTCTAAGATTTTATACCTTGTGGCAATTGAGCATGGGAGCCACAGTGGAATGTTAGGGAACAGGAAGATTAAAGTGGCATTTTAGGAAACAGGGATTGGGAAGTATAAAAGCTAGACTGGCCGGGCGCGGTGGCTCACACCTGTAATCCCAGCCCTCTGGGAGACCGAGGCAAGCAGATCACGAGGTCAAGAGATGGAGATCATCCAGGCCAACATGGTGAAACTCCATCTCTACTAAAAATACAAAAAATTAGCTGGGCATGGTGGTACACACCTGTAGTCCCAGCTACTCAGGAGTCTGAGGCAGGAGAATGGCTTGAAACCAGAAAACAGGAGGTTGCAGTGAGCCAGGATCACCCCATTGCAGTCCAGCCTGGTGATAGAGTGAGACTCCATCTCAAAAAGAAAAAAAAAAAAAGCTAGACTGAAAGAGAATTCAACTTGAACCACCTGTAGCTTGGAATTCTTCCATGTCAATACCCTGGTATGCAATCATGCAGAAGTGGATTACCTAGAGGTAAACAAGGAGCATGAAGATAAAGAAAGAGATGTGAAATGTATTTCTTTTGGTACATTAACAGCCTTTGAGACCTGAGCAAGAGGGACTCATTAAAGATGATTTCAAAGTGACTAGCCTTAAAGTGTATTAGGAACACCTTCAGGCAAGCAGACTCTAGGGAGAGGAAATAGATGTAGGTGGGGGAATAAATGATATTTTTTTCAGTTTTGGGTTTTGCATGTTCACAGTATTTTCTATACAGATACTTTAAACTGTACTGAGACCTATAGCACTTTATATAAGCTTTATATTTTTCCATAATTTAAGATGATATACTATAACTAGGGAAAGATTCTATTGCAACTGAATAATAGAAAGAATGAAAGATGTATGGGGGTGATTCATCACAGCTATGAGAGTTCAGATGAGATTCAGACAAAGCAAACTAGTAGAGATTGGGGCCTCCAAAGTTTATCACAAACTTGGGCTTACTGAGCCACACCAAAGAGCCAGTACCTGGAACATCAGTGGGGTGGTTGCAGAAGAAAAGTTCAGACTCTTGATTATGTGACTTTCAGGATCATATTTTGACATAAATCCTTTAATCATGACCGTTTTGGCTGTTCCTTGTTCGCCAATTAACAGCACAGCCTAAAATAGAGGGAGTTGAAAAAAAAAATTCAAAAAATGAATGAGTGTGATGGGCTGAATTTGCCCTCCCAAATTTTATATCCTGAATCCTGAACCCTTAGTACCTTAAAAGGTGGCTCAATTTGGAGATAAGGTCTTTAAAGAGGTAACTAAGGTAAAATAAGGTCACTGGAGTGAGCCCTAGTCCACTCTAACTGGTGTCCTTATAAGAAGAGGAAATTTGTGGCCAGGCGCAGTGGCTCACACCTGTAATCCCTGCACCTTAGGAAGCTGAGGCAGGTGGATCACCTGAGATTAGGAGCTCAAGATCAGCCTGGCCAACATGGTGAAACCTCATCTCTACTAAAAATACAAAAATTAGCCAGGCGTGGTGGTATACACCTGTAATCCCAGCTACTTGGGAGGCTGAGGCAGGAGAATCGCTTGAACCCAAGAGGCAGAGATGGCAATGAGCCAAGATTGCGCCACTACACTCTAGCCTGGGTGACAGAGAGAGACCCCATCTCAAAAAAAAAAAAAAAAATGAGAAGGCAGCCATCCATGAGATAAGGAGAGATGCCTCTGAAGAATCCAACCCTGCCCACACCTTCATTCTGGACTTTCAGCCTCCAAAACAGAGGGAAGGGTAACTGCTGTGTTTAGGCCATCTAGGCTGTGGTACTTCGTTATAGCTGCCCTAGCAAACTAGCTCAGTGATCAAAACTGAAGGAATCCTTTGGGGAAAAGCAAATCACAATGTACTTTCTGTCAAATGATACATAAGAAATAATTACTTATGAATTAGAACTATTCAACTCATGTTTTAGTGGGGAATAATAAAAGAAGAATAGTAGCTTAGGTAACATTTTCACTTATTCTAAACTGCAATATAAAACATTTTAAAATAAATGCAGGATGCTTCATGTCTTTAAGAGACATTTTAAAACATGCTACTGTGGATAAAAATTAAAAGCCATACCTTGCCCTGTTTAGCGATGGTTTGAATAAGAAAGTCAGTCCTCACATTGTCAACATTTGGCACCAGAATAGAGCCATACTCTGGGGTGGTATCAGGCGGATACAGATATTCCTGGGTACGCGTGTTCCAGTGTGTCCATGTACCTGAGGTGAACAGGGGACATTTCCATCTCCATAGTAATAATTCAACTCCCAACTGTAATGAGCTGACATCCCTGAAATCTTATGAGGTCACCTTCCAAATTCTCCCCATAAAATAAAGATCATTAAAATTAGAGATCTAAGTACACAAGCATGTGTCAGCTGGGTCAAAATGTCCCAAGGAACAATTTCAAGGTGGTAAACCTAGGAAATACTAGGAAGTATTTTGAAATTTTTAAAGAAATAGATTAGTTTTCAATAATATGAAGTATTATAAAACTACAGAACAGAGTGAGAATAGCATGTATCTAAAATCATTAATCATTTTCAAATGTCTAATCACACACACTTTTCACTAGGCAAAAGATCCTAGGCCCATACATATATATATATTAAATATTTAATATATATTATACACCTGTATATATGTACTTCATTTTTTGTATAAATATACTTTATATATATTTATAAACACATCAACATTAATGTATGTATATATACAGAGATAAAGATATACAGCTACAGATGCACACATATTTGACAAAAATATACTTTAAACTTTGTAACTTTTATATAAATTGCTGATTATATTGAATGAATGTCAGAAATGGATCTGAGTTGGCTTTTTAAATGTTGCTTAATTCATTGAAAGTTTAGTGCACTATATATTTAACAAGAGGAAATTGTGCATTTGAAATATAATCAAAGTAGATTTTTTTAAAAAGAAACCACTGTTCACTTTTGTCACACATGAACATTTTCATATCTTACAGCCAAGAATTTTAATTCTCATTTAGAAAAACATATATATTGTAAAAATATTGGCCTTTTAGGGAAGAACGGCCCCCATGTGTTTCGTCTGGACAGGAGGATGTCCTCACCGTCAGGCGCCACGAAGTAGTCGAAGGCGGTGTCCCCAGGGCCAGCGGGCGGCGGCAGCTCCAGTGTCCCCGCAAGCCGCGCGCGCAGCCAGAGCTCCAGGCGGCGTCGGCCATCCAGCTCCAGCGCCGCCCCTGCGCTCCACAGCAGCGCGAACACGAACAGCCGCCCCAGGTGTGCCCGGCTCACCTCCCCGCCTTGCTCCTGAGAAGGAAAGAAACTTTTTTTTAACTACTTGATTCTCAAACCTAAACGTTGCTCTAGGGTTGCAATGAAAACAGTAAACATAGAAACAAGACAGTAGTTTTCCTCCAAGAACAAGGGAAAGGATGAATAAAACTGGAGAACAAATGAGGAACTGAGCTCTACGAATACCAAGCTGTCTTTAAAAATAACAGGGTTTGGCCGGGCGCGGTAGGTCACGCTTATAATCCCAGCACTTTGGGAGGCCGAGGCGGGCGAATCACGAGGTCAACAGACGGAGACCATCCTGGCCAACATGGTGAAACATCGTCTTTACTAAAAATACGAAAATTAGCTGGGTGTAGCCCCGGCTACTCAGGAGGCTAAGGCAGGAGAATTGCTTGATTCCAGAAGGCAGAGGTTGCAGGGAACCGAGATCACACTACTGCACTCCAGCCTGGCGACAAACCGAGACTCCGTCTCAAAAATAAATAAATAAATAACAAAGGGTTTATTGCAACACTGTTCGCAACAGTCAAGAATTGGAGACAAGCTATGTGTCCATCAACAGATGAATGCATAAAGAAAAGTGGTACATATACACAAGGGAGCCCTAAAAAAGAATGCGAGGCTGTCATTTGCACATGAATGGAACCGGAGGTTACTGTGTTAAGTGAAATAAGCCAGGCACAGAAAGACAAACTTGGTATATTCTCAATATTTTCACACATTTGTGGGAGCTAAAAATTAAAACAATTGAAATCATGGAGATAAAGAAGAATGATGGTTACCAGAGGTTAGGAAGAGGAGTGGGGAGGAGGGGGAAATGGGGGTGGTTAATGGATACAAAAATATAGTTAGATACAATGAATAAGATCTAGTATTTGACGGCACAACACAGGGACTGCAGTCAGCAGTAATCTGTTGTGCACTTTAGAGTAATTGAAGGAGTTCAATTGTAATGTTCATAATATAAAGAAATGATGAATGAGGTGATATATACCCCATTCACTTTGATGTGATTATTACACATTGCATGCCTGCATCAAAATACCCCATGTACCCCCATAAATATATATACCTACTACGTACCCACAAAATATAAGAATTAAAACACACACACAATAATAATAATTGGGGGATACCTGTTGCATGACTTTGTTAACCTGTAACTAAATTCCAAATCCACGGTTAGCTTTATCTTTTTAAAGGGATATGAAAAAATACCAAAATATATAGGATCCATGTTTGAAGTATTCCCCCTCCCCAACAGCTCTAACCAAATCTAATTTCAATTATGGTACTCTGCACAGCATGGCTAAGTTAATAAGAGAGAATTTCTCTAGAAAGTTGAGCAATTTACCTTTGGAGGAATCAGTCCTTGAAGCATGTGAATGCTCTGCATGATGACAAAGGCCTCCAGCACCTCCATCTTGTATTCTAAGTTCTGGATACAGAAATGATACACGTCTGGGAAAGACTCCGAGTACAGCTGACGAAGAATTTCTGCTTCTTGAGGAGAGCGTTTCTTAAGAAAACCCTGTCAGTTCACAGATCAGTGTATTCATGAAACTTAATATTAGGACACTAGAAAAATGGTCATTTGGGGACAACAGTTTTTAAAAGTATCCATTAATAATGATATTATCTAAGATTATACCACACATGATGTTCCAGGCTTTGCTACAAACTCTTCCATGTATTAATCCAACCCTAATTACTCCTCAAAACGACTCTACAAGGTAAGAACTGTTACTATCCTCCTTTTACACATGAGGAAACTGAGGCCCAGGAAGTGTAGGTAGCCTGCTCAGAAGCCTACTGCAGGCAGGTGGCAAGAGCAGAACTAAGACCCAGAAAGCCTGGGCCCATGTGTTCACCTACTACACTTCCCATATGCTCATAGATGGAGGAATAGTCTTCAACTCTTGATTAAAATATACTGGAAAAATTAGAAGGCACATCTATGGAATTAACTCAGGGGGAAAAGTAAAGAATAAAAGATGAACAAAGGCTATCCAAACCCAGATTTTTTTTTCTTTTTTTGAGACATGATCTCACTCTGTCACTCAGGCAGAAGTGCAGTGGCATGATCTCAGCTCACTGCAACCTCCACCTCCCAGGCTCAGGTCATCCTCTGGCCTCAGCTCCCCATGTAGCTGGGACCACAGGTGCATGCCACTACACCCACCTAATTTTTGTAATTTCTGTAGAGACAGGGTTTTGCCATATTGCCCAGGCTAGTCTCAAACTCCTTGCCTCAAGCTATCTGCCTGCCTTGGTCTCCCAAAGTGCTGGGATTGTAGGCATGAACCACTGTGCCTGCCCCCCAGATATTTTTAATGGAAAAGAAAAGATTTACTACAATTAGTTGTTTCCTTTTATTTCTTCTAATTTAATCAATAAACAATATAGAAAAATATCAAAGAATATTTATGAAAATGGAGGATTTAGTCATTTGAGAAACCTGGTGTTAAGAAACTGCATGTCATTCCTAACAAAATACCACTTAACATACAACATTTCCTTAAGATGAGGCAAGTTCTCTTCAGGTCAAGAGATCAGCTCATTCTTCACCTCAATATTCCAAGAAACAATTAGAGACTCTGAACAGAAGCAATAAAATGTTGATTCTGAATTATTCATTGGTTCATGAATTTACCATGATTCTACCTCGACAAGAACATAACACAGCATTTTTGAGTTGATGGAACCAAAAGACGACATTCACTAGGGCAGGTAACCAGCTTGGCTCCCCGAAGCTGACAGATTGCCAGCAGCACAACTTTGCAATTGCTCTGCCCTCTAATACCTCTCAGAGCTGGCTTCCCTGTTCTAAACATTTCCAACCTGATTCTTCATGAGGCTTGCTCTTCCTAACAATTTCCAAAATGAAAATGCATTATTTAAAACATATAGAATATTATGAGGTGGGCATAGCATTAATGTAAAGGTCTTATTCAGTCTCAATATGGACAGACTATAGCAAAAGCTTATGTTATAAATAGCAAACTCATGCATTAATTAGTATTCCTTAGCTAGTTGTGTAAAGTATTTTTCAAAAACTTTTGTAAAATTAAAGTGTTTTGGAAAAATCACATATATACATTTTCACTCGTACTTTGCTTGGAAACCTGTGGTTTCCAAGCCTGTCTATTGAAAAAATATATATATTGTGGCCCTTAAAAGAAAAGAAAAAAAAGCAATCCTGAGTTGCCTCCCAGAGATTCTAATTTGGTAGGATTGAAATGCAACTCAATCACTGTATTTTAAAGAATTGTCATTGGTGATTACTTTTACAAAGACAAGGTTGCAACCCTCTTCTTTTATTATCCTTAATGAATGGATAATTTATTGTGAAATCTGAAACCTTTACAACTATTTTTAGTGACACATTCAACTATACATCAGTATCATTTTGCAATATGATTCCCTCCTTCTTCACATCATCATACCAAAGCTAAAGGCTTTTGCAACAGAGTTGAGCAAATTCTGGAAAGACATTAATAAAAAGTTAGGATATAACCATTTAGAAATAAAAGTTTCAAAATGTAATGATATAATGTAAAATAAACATCTACTTTATTTAAATTAGGAATTCATACGTTTTCAATCAAAATCAACTTCAAAAAACTTAGGTGATGAAAATAATAAATTTAACCAACTGTATATAACAAGATTTTTCATGTGGCTTATCTAATAAACATTCTGCCTTACATGATATTATTTATCTAGCAAAATATGTAAGCATACAAAGCATTTATTTATGATATAATTCTGATCAATAAATTCTAGAATATATTGCTGGTAGTAAAATAATACACCCGATCATGAATTGATGAGATGTTATCTGAAATATTATTGCCAAGTTCAAATTTAGAACTAATGTTATTAAAGACCGATGTCTTTACTATATATGGAATGTTTTATTTGTTTAAAAATAACTTAAGCAAATGTGGCCAAGTGTCAACATTTGTTAAACATGGTAAGGTGTACAAATACGTTTGTTATACACTTTTACTATGTTATAAGCATTTTATAATTTTGAAAATGCTTTTAAAGAATACACTGCTAAAAATCTTCTAATACATATGTTTTTTAATGTAAGGGAGTAGGAACTGCCCATACTATAATAACTTCATGTCTCTGGTAGTGTGAGGGAAGCTTATAACAGTAAAGGCGAAACTGGTATGAATGAGCCAAAGAGGTGCAATGTATACACACAGAGCAGGTATCCAGTGTTAAGTGACATGACATTTCATATGATCTAATGGAATTCCACCTGGTTTCTACACAACTGCCTCTGTCTGGCTAGGTGTGAGTTGTTTGCTGAACTTCTTGATGTAACTTTTGGAAGTGGTAAGAAGTATAAAGATTTCTGAGCAGGAAAGTAGTAATTTTGAGGAAGTCTTCTGGACTTTTTTTCCCTTCTTTTCTTTTTTTGAGAAGGAATCGTGATTTTTTTTTAAATTGTAAGGTCAGTGATAGTCGTAACTCTAATCATTATCTCATTCTGTGTTTTCCTTCATGATGAATAAAGAAGATTAAAAGTACAAAATAAAGAACTAATGTTATAATTAATGAATCTCATAAAAATTCCTTATATGCAATTTTAATAAATTGTCTTCAAGTTAATGTTCTCAGATAGTTGCTCCTAAACTTTATGTGAATGTGTATCTTTCAAAAATATCATGAATCCCCAAAGTGACCAAATTAAATTTTACTTAGTCCTCAGACACAGTTTTGCAAGACTGTTGGTTCATACAGGCCTGGCAATTACTGTATAACCTACAGGTTGGAAATCTCAGTTCAAAAGCGATTAGAAGAGTAACGAAGAAACATGTTAGGAGCAATCAGGGTTTGAATGTCCCAGTGCATTCAAGGTATCTTCCATAAACAGCATAAAAATGCAATTACACTGCCATCTGCAGAAAAACTGGCACATACAGTAAAAGAATTCTAAAGGATCTGTTTTCCTTTTTAATTATACAAAAAAGGATTCAATTATACCTCAAGAATAGGACTCCAATCAAGGATAGAAGAGCTCATGAAAACCATTCCATTTCTTGAGACGGTGGCAGGAGAAGCATTGTCAATGTTATGAGGCTCGAAAACGATCTTGCAGTTTGGAGCCATAGGAATCCGATCGCCATTGGCGAGGGTTAGAGTCTTGTTATCATCCAAAACAGAATTCAGATTTTCAATCCAGATAGCATCTACTGGACCATCAAGAATTATCCAGATATGTTCCCCTAGAATGCCCCACCAAAGGGAGAAAAAAATACATACACACATGCAGTGCATATACATGTAAGTATAAAATAGCTTGAAGAAGTACTATATTCCATGTAATTTTCTCTAACTTTTAAATAAAGTTTTGCTCTAAGTGATTACCTTGTTTTATCACATAGGATTTTTAAAGATCTTGATGTAGGAGTCGAGGCCCATAATTAAATCAAAAAGTCATTTGTTTATTGGACAAATATTCATTGAGCATCTTGCATATGTCACTGTTCTAGGGGCTGGGGATATTGTGATAAATGCGACAATGTCCTGCTATTGCAGCATCTACATTCTAAGGAGTAGAGATGACATCAAACAAAGAAAAGTTTAACATAAGAAAAATTAAGTAGAAGGAGGGCATGGGGCATGGTTTAGATAAGGTAGTGGATAAGATATTCCAGGAAGAGAATGAAGTGATGCAAAGATCTAGAGGTAGAATATTCCAGACAGCAAGAACAGAAAGTGCTAAGCCCCTGAAGCAGGTACAGGCTTAAAGTAATACAATGGACTGAATGTGTTCCCCCAAAATGCCCTTGGAATGAGACTGGTACTCTTATAAAAAGAGCTCTCTTGCCCTTCTACCACGTGCAATACAGCAAGAAACTGGCAGACTGCAACTCTGAAGAAAGCCCTCGCCAGAACCCGACCATGCTGTCTCCCTGATGTCAGACTTCCGGCCTCTGGAACCATGAGAAATGAGTGTCTATTTTTTATAAACTACCCAGTCAATAGCATCCCAAACTAAGGTGATTATGTTCCAGGAACAATAAGAAGTTAAACCTTAATGGCAAAAAGAGGAGGAGGGAGAGAGGTATATGAGGACAGTGGGAAAGACAGAGCTATGGCACCCATTCTAGTTTCCACCTAAGTCTAAGGCATTCAATAGAGATCCTCATAGAGTCATCAAGTTGGGAATTCCGGAGAGAGGCTAAGGCTGGAGATTTAAATGTGAAAGCCATCAGTTTAGAGATAGGATTTAAAATTATGGGTCTGGGTAAGTTTCTTCTAATAAGTGTGGAGAGAGAGGAAGGCTGAGACAGAGGCCCTGTAAGCTTCTGGCCTGGTCTCCTGTATTTGCTCCCCACTCTTCCAGAGTTCTCAAGGAAGTAGAAGTGGAGAAAAGAGCTAGCAGGATGAGGAATCCCCTGCAGCCCAAGGAAGGAAGGGTTTCAAGAAGGCGGGTGATCAACCATGCCAAATGCTATTGAGGGCAGGACCAGACTGAGAACTGGCAATTTGTATTTGACAAGCTGGAGGTCAGGGATGTCCTTGATACAGCAATTTCAGAAGAGCACTGGGCACAAAACCTGACAGCAGTCACATAAGGAGATACTGGGAGGTAGAGAAAATGACAAACATCGGCAGAATGCTCAACAAGAATGTCACTGCCAATTTAGGTAATTGATTTAATGGTAGCACTACTCTTCATTTCTCAGCTACTAGCTTCTCTTACTCACCAACACCATGACCTATCATATGGCTCTAAATTGTCTTTGCTATCCAACAACTCTGGAATAGTCTATTTCAAATAAAATGCTTTGAAAATCCTAATCACATTCATTCAACTAGCAATTCAAGTAAAATGGTGATCTAATCACTAGACTCACTTTGAAAGAAAAAGCACATGTTGCCTTTTTTATGTGAAAAGAAGGGGGAAAAAAGCTCTCTGAGCTCCTGTTCTTTGAAGTCACATTTGGTCACTGGGTCTGTGTTTACAATGAATTACTGGAACAAATCAGAAATTAAAGTTTCTTTCTTTCCAGTAGAACAAAAACAATTTCTAATATGAGCACATTTTTGGAATAAGCATTTTCATTTCTCTTTGGACAATCAGTATTAGTTTTATCAGCTACATTCCTTAAATGAGAACTTCAGTGGTACTACTTTAAACATATTTCAGAAGGACACAGTTGCCCAGAGGGTAGACCCAGGAAGTAAGCCCAAATATCTCCTCCTTCCCCTGCGGTTTTCTCTCTGCAATTGTATTCACTGTGCCTTTCACCTGCTCACTCAGGAGTGAGGAAATCAACTGAGAAGGGAGCTGGTATCACCTCTTCCCTCCGAGTTTATATTCTGAGAACACTGGGTTCTATTCACAAAGTCCATAAGTGAGAGACTATTCACACTGAACTGCTGGCCCTTAATGAGTTTGTTTAAACAACCGAACACTAATGTCCATCCACACAGAATAATTTATCAGTTCAGTGTAGACTTCACTTTTGCTATACACAGTTTTCTCCCCCAAATAACCCATTTTCCCTGCGATTTTGTACAGAAATCAATTCTTTAAAAATAGGCACTACTTAAATGAGAGCAACATTGGTAAAATATTCAGTGAAAATAGCTATGGTAAAATCACTTTATTCAATACTATCAATTTTCCTTAACAGCTTTTTCCATCTATTTTATTCTAAGGTATCACAGGGATACTGACATATATTTTCAGAAAATATTATTTCAAAAAAGGGAGCATTGTAACTCCTGTAATGAATAATTTCATTATTTCAACATTCACAAATTTATGATTTATGACTTGTTAGTCTTGGCTAAGATATTATATGGAGAATACAGTTGTTCTACTAATTCTGTATAGCCTCCAAGGATTTTATCTAGAAATATATATCAAAAATAATACTTGTAATTTATCTTCTACCTTTCTTTGCTCTTAATGTTTTCCTCCATAGGGTAGAAAATATCCCATCAGTCCAGTCATTTGTTGCAACATCCAGCCGACCAAACATCTGTGGGGCAGTAATCGCTTTGGGATTCATCCTCATTTCCCGGTGTGGTTTTCCACAATCTGAACCAAGTAAATCCAATTGTAGACATCTCAGATGGGAATTGAACCATCATTAAGCAACATTGCACTAATTTGTGGTGTACTGTCAGCAGGTGCTCAAAATATGAAAACTGCAGAACTACACTGAAAATATGTCTTACTGCATTCTAAGTTACCAAAATTAGCTTCATTATACTTGATTGACTAAAACATTTTTTTATCTTCTGTAGGGAAAATTGCATATTGCATTTCATCCATGCCAAAGCACTTCCTTGGGTATATCATGTTCTCTCCGATTCCTCCTACTGACACAGGCTCTTTTTTCTGCCAAAAATATTTTTTATCAATCTGATACTCTACCCTCAAGCCTCAGATGAAGTAGCACCTGTTCTGTGTGCCTTTCTATAATTCCTTGGAGGATTTTCTGATTTCCTTGGCCCCTACTCACAGGATACTCAGGATACTTGTCCAAACCTTCCTTATAGCAATTCCCTGTTGAATTATAATTATCTCTGTCTTTGTCTATGTCCTGCTTCTAATACAGAACCCGACAGATCTTCAAAGTGTAGAATATTAAAGACGCTTGATGATGAGATATATGCTACACCAGGGAACAATAATATGCATGGGTCTTGTACTTCCTCAGTAGAAGTTCAATTATCTTCTCAATCTTTTGGATTATTAACGTTTTCAGTGAGAAACAATGTGTTACTTAAGATGAATGTTTCCTCTACTACTAAAACCCAAACCAAGTTCATAAACAGCAAATAGTCTAATGATTAATTCATCTTTGCAAGGAACTTCTCCAAAATCAATGACGCCATACAGATCACATAATTGAGACATATCAGACATAATGAATCTATGTTGTTTAATATTTAGTGCTCATTTTGTTCAAGTCACTGTACCCTGTGCATCCATAGTTTATTGTTAACAGAAGGCAGCTTCATTACTGCAACAAAAATATTAAGAAAAATTTGAGGAAGAACACAATCATTTAAAAATATGAAAGTCCCAAAACAGAATCTTAATAGCATACATGAAAAACCACATGATAAGTCCTGCAGGATGGAGTGCTCAGTTTTGGTAGAGGTAGGTGTTAGCTGAGCACACAGTGTGCCTCAGTCTGAGAACATCCTGGTAGAGTCCAGATAGGCAGAATTCACTTCCTCCAATAACTGAGGAAACAAAGACCAAATCCAACATGTGCAGGGTCCCACCACAAACACTGGCAATCCTCAGCCACCACCAACAATGTACCAGTTTGCACTAGTGGCAGTGCACTGAGGTTCCATGAGCTGACTGAAAGCCTACCCAGATACCTTTTTGCTGGGTGGGGTTTCAGTCAGCTCCTAAAACCTCAATGCACTGCTATATGTTTTGCATTCCAACAGCCAAGGTTCTGTGACATTTTGGAATTCAACTCTGTCATGTCTAAGGAATGTCAATATTTTTAGAAAGAGAGTCATCAATGTCTGATTGGAATGAGAGAACACAAGAATTAATCATGAACGTCATAATGTCCATTAGCCTTAGATGACTTTAGATGTAAGGCTCAGGGACATCTAGAAATGAAATGCATTTATTTAACTTCTAAAAACAAAATCTGATTCCAAATGGGATTGGGATTCTCAATCCCAATTTATGATTGGGATTAGGATGACTTCTGCACATAGAACACAAAAACGTAAGAGTTGGATTTGGAAGTATTTTCTGTTTATTGGGAGACAGTGTGTTTTATTTTGCATTTACTGGAAAATGGTATGGTATGTCGGGAAAACTGGGATATTTTTTAGTGCACTGTGACCTTAACTCTTCACTTACCTTCACTTACCAACTTTGTGACCTTGGGAGCTTTTTAATTTGAGCCTTGATTTTTATACAAAATGGGGATAATAATAACAACCTCTCAAGATCATGATGAAAATTAAATTACATAACATATGTAAAACACACAGTGTGGTGCATAAAGTCACCTAAAAATGTTTTTCTCTGTCTGGTCCATTAACGTGATATGTTATCTCCAAAATATTTTCCTCCTATAAAAATAATTAATGTGTCTGCCTCTGTGTCCCTCTTGGGCATTCAAAGATGTCACAACTATTTAAATGGGCCGCCCAGGCATTGACCTTGGCTGCCCCGTACCTGTCATGGCTCTCATCAAGGTGTGGATGCAGGTGGTCTTCCCAGCCCCACTGGGCCCCAGGGTCATCATCCCATGCCGCACCCTCTGTGTTTCGAATAGCTGGATGACCTTCAGCTTCCAAGGAGGATGGTTGATTAAACCAGCAGCTTCAACCTGAAAACATAAGAGAATCCCCACATTGAAACACATCAATGACACTCTCAATTTACCATTGTGCTACAAGAAAAACACACAGACACGCAAGGAGGGAGGGAGATGGATGGTGGTGACAATAATAGTTTCTCAACAATGTAAATGTGCTTAATTCTTCTTAAAAATGATTAAAATGTAAATTTTTACTGTAATTTAAAAATTGTATGAAAAATACACATTTACACAGACAAAAATCTGGCTGAACATAATGAATATGTAATCCCAAACTAATAAGAAATATCTGCATTCGTCTTTGGGAATTGAAAACATTTATATAAGCATTCTATTGAATGAACATCTGAGGAGCAACTTAAAAATAAAGACTCAAATGGCAAAATGTATATTTTTCTTTTTTTTTTTTGAAATGGAGCCTTGCTCTGTCATACAGTTTAGAGTGCAGTAGCGTGATCTCGGTTCACTGCAACCTCCACCTCCTAGGTTCAAGCAATTCCTCTGCCTCGGCCTCCCGAGTAGCTGGAACTACAGGCATGCACCACCACACCCAGCCAGTTTTTTGCATTTTAGTAGAGATGGGGTTTCACCATGTTGGCCAGAATGGTCTCGATCACCTGACCTCGTGATCCACCCGCCTCGGCTTCCCAGAGTGCTGGGATTACAGGTGTGAGCCACCGTGCCCAGCCACAAAATGTATTTTAAATGTTTAATTTAAAAGATGATACTTATGACTAGAAAAATGGATAGCATACTACGTTGTTTGAAATTCCATATAAATTTCAAGCTGTCTTTATATGTTCACTGCAGAGTTTCTATCAATGCATATATGGAAGTTACTCTGTGCCAAATATTATTCTAAGATCAATCTTTATAAAACATGGTAGAAATCTTTATAATAATATGATAGAAGTGATACTATTAACATACTGATTTTACAAATAAGGAAATTGAAGCAGAGTGACTAAGCAATTTGCCCAAGATGATCAGCTTGGGAAACTATGGAATGTGGCCTTAAGCCCAAGAAGTTCAAATCTACAGTCCATGCACTTAACAGTCAAGCTATGCTTGGACACATAGTACATAATGATTTCAGTTTTACTTAAATAATTTTTTACAATAATCATGTATCACTTTATGCTATGATTTGCTCTTCAGATTTTTATATGCTACAAATTACTAATGTAAGTCATCTTAATTCCTAATGCTTAGCTTTTTTATATTTTATACATATATTTTTAGAGACAAGTCTCACTCTGTCACTCCATGTTGCAGTGCAGTGGCGTGATCACAGCTCACTGCAGCCTCAAAGTCCCAGGCTCAGGTGATCCTCTTGCCTCAGCTGCATGAGTAGCTGGGACTACAGGCATGCACCACCGTGCCAGGCTAACTTTTAAATTTATTTGTAGAGACGAGGTCTCACTATGTTGCTCAGGCTGGCTTCAAGCAATCTTCCCACCTTGGCCTCTCAAAGCACTGGGACTACTGGGGTGAGCCACCACATCCAGCCCAATACTTAGTTTTAGGTAGTATTACAACTAGTTTAGCCAAAAGATGAAGAAACCAATTGCAGACAAATTATCACTCTTACCTGATCAGGAAATTCAGACATTTATATACTAAATTTTTAAAGCAAAATATACACTAAGCACTGCCACTATACACTAAGCACTGCCACATTTTATTCCCTTTTTTTTTTTTTTTGAGATAGTCTCCCTCTGTCACTCAGGCTGGAGTGCAGTGGTACAATCACTACTCACTGCAGCCTCGACCTTGCAGGCTCAAGTGATCCTCTCACCTCAGCCTCCAGAACAGATGGGACTATAGGCACATGCCACCATGCCCAACTAATTTTTTGGAATTTTGGTAGAGACAGGCACAGGGTTTTACCATGTTGCCCAGGCTAGTCTCAAACTCCTGGACTCAAGAAATCTGCCCACCTTGGCCTCCAAGAGTGCAAGGATTATGGGCATGAGCCACTGCACCTGTCCACATTTGATTTTAATTACAAATATTTTCAAGGAATTGAAGTGCAATTTATAAATAAGAGCTAATCATGACTTCTATAAAACATTTTTTTCCAGACTCTTCTTCATAGAAAAGGAAATTGATTGAGGCATATGGTTTACATAATTAATTTTCATTCTTAGGAAGACTATAAAAAGTTAAAGCTGCACCAAGTACCAGGAAAAATCCAGATACATCACAATCCACATAGTGTGATGGGTTCCTCCACCTTACCCACCCTATCCCACCCCCAGAGCCTAAGTAAGAAGCCACATTACTGGGGGGGAAGGGACAGTGTAGAAGCCATATGAGATCACTGCAAATAACATGCAGAGGCAGGAATCCAACAATCAGCAACACGGCAAACACTAAGGCAGAGCCAAGCTAAGCCAAGCTCCAGAGAGGCGGCCAGCTGAGCCCAATCCATCCCCTGCTGACCAATCACATTTCATTTCTGAATCTGGTGTAGAATGGTTTCCACCAATAACAGGGCTACCCACACATGACTAGCTGGACACGTGGCTATGCAATGGTAGGAGACCCAGGGCAAGGGGAGTTCAACCCATAGTGTGCATTGGCCTCACTTAAAACAGCAGTGTTAGCCTCACTGTTACTATTTTTGCTGCTCAGAGTGCACAGGTTGGAGCCACAGCACTTTATTCCCACTAATTTCAGACAAAACAGACACCAACCCTCAATGCCCTGTGAAGTATATTACCTGTCTACTAATTGCTGCTTCCAGTTCAGGGTAACCTTCCTTGTCCAGAAGAATATTTGGAAAGAGATCTTCAATCAAACTCAAAAACAAGGGTTCATCCTCATCAATCTATAAAAGAAAAGAATGGGAAATCAGACCAATTATTCTAGCACAAACATAGCAATATGCAGACAAGCTAGAAATGCCTGACACAGTCATGGTTATTGCAATGTAACCACTAACCCAAATAACATATTTATGAAAGTTAACTAATATTTTTCTCATCTTTCCCATAAATTAAAAAAAATTAAAGAGGAAGAGAAAATGGAGAAAGAAAAGAAAGGAAGGAAATGAAAGGAAAGACAATACTGTCTATGTGACAATCTTTCCACAAAATAGTCAGTTCTAGTAGATACCATATAAGTCTACAATTTCTAATTTAAACTTAAAAATAATTTTTAAATTAGAAATTAGTAGTGGGCTAGTGAATTGCAATTTGGTTTATACTTTTATTTTAAAATAAAAAGTATCACTTTGTCACCCTTTACATAGATCCACAGATACTGGGCATTGACTATCAGTCTCTATTGTGAATTAATTGTGTGAAAGTATCACACACTTGTAGAATTTACATACCATTTCCTACCAGGCTCTACCAGACTTTAAAGGTGAGATTTTAGTTCTAAAACACAAAAATGATTCAAGGTTTTCAGCATCTTAACATGTGTATATTTTAAATCAATTTCAATTCTATTGGAATAGGCACACTTTAGAGTAATAGGGGTCATTACTACTCTAAAAAAAAGTCTGAAAAAGTATAATTAAAGTGATGCTCTCCAGTGCTTTACCTGACAATTGGGCATTTTAAATGAGTGTTTTAAATAAATATTTTGAAGTCTCATGTATGGTTAGTTAGTTGAACTGATATTCAAGTAGGTAGAGCATTTCCATCTGTGAGCCTTACCAGTTTAGAAAGATTCATGTCCCGTAGCACACGCATGACAATCGTGGACTCTGTATCCATTGGATTGGCTCGTTTTGCTGCTCCCAAAGTCCGAAGAACTGACAGAATGTTACGCAGGCCAAAGTCATAATGAACCTAGAGAATGTGAGATACATTGGACTTATTTTCAACATTAATACACCTGCAGAAGCCATGTGAATCTCACAGAAATTCTATTTACAATAATGGATAAATACTGGTTTTCCTTCAGAAAATGCATACACACAGTGGAGTAAAAAAATTCTATATAGATATACTTTTTGAGCAAATAGCGAATACCCCAAAGAGTCTTCCCATGTGCCATCATTAGCTTAAGCCCTTAGATCAGAACTAGGTTCTATAGCTTGACAGGGAAAAAGGAACAATTTTCTCCTTGGAGAACAGACATCCCTTTGAGCTTATTCTTAATCAATCATCCATAGGGAAATTAGCTCATATCTCTAAAGTTAAAATTCAGTACCAGAATTAAACTGGGACTGCACTCATGACTGTCATGTACATAGAGATACATGTGCCCTTTTCGTGATAAGTAAGAAGATAGAAGAATCAGGGAGAAAAAAAGCAGCTGTGCTGCAGGCTTACCTGGAGGAGGAAGGATAAGGACAAATTAGAAAGCCAACACCCCTTTACCATGCAATTACTATATATTTATAAAAGCTCAATCATGTCAAATTTCAGCGTTATATAAAGTGAATAATCAAAATTTAATTACCCAATCACAGTGGAAAAGGTGGTTCCTCAAAAAATTAAAAATGGAATGATATGATCCAGCATTCCCACTTCTGGGTATAACCAAAAGAATTGAAAGAATGGGCCAGGCACAGTGGCTCACACCTATAATACCAGCATTTTGGGAGACCAAGGTGGATCGTGTAAGGCCGGTAGTTCAAGATCAGCCTGGCCAACATGACAAAACCACATCTCTACCAGAAAATTACAAATATTGACTGAGCATGGTATTGTGTATCTGTGATTCTAGCTACTCAGGAGACTGAGACATGAGAATTGCTTAAACCCAAGAAGCAGGGGTTGCAATGAGCCAAGATGTGAGATGAGACCTGCACTCCAGCCTGGGCAATAGAGAAAGACTCTGTCTCACCAAAAAACAAACCAAAAAAAAAAAAGTTGAAAGCATGGTCTCAAAGAGATATCTACATATTCATAGCAGCACCATTAACTTAAATGTCCATTTACAGATGAATGGATAAACAAAAGTGGTATAAACATATAACAGAATATTATTTCACCATAAAAAGAAAGGATATCCTGTCACATGCTACAACATGAATGAAACTTACATTACACTAAGTAAAATATGCCAGTCACAAGGAAACAAATATTATATGATTTCATTTATATGAGGTATTGGCAATAGTCAAATTCATAAAAATGAAAAGTAGAACAATGCTTACCAGGAGCTAAGGGAGGAGAAAAAGAGAAGTTTCTGTTTAGCGGGCAGAGAGTTTCAGTTTTTCAAGATGAAAAAAGTTACAGAAATATATTTCACGACATTGTGAATATACTTAATACTACTGAAATGTACATTTACAAATGGTTAAGATGGTAAATTTAATTTTATATGCTTTTACCACAATTAAAAAAAAAAGATGTATAGGGAAAAAAACAGTTATCCGCTAAGGTAATTGGGAGTAATATGTCTTACTTAATACTAGTCATTGGAAGATGGAGCACATAAAAATATTCTAATTGAGTTTCTACCTTCAGGGAATTTAAATTCTAATAAAGATAATAAAATAGAAATGTGAATAAACTTGCATAAAAGTAACAATGACTTAAAAGAATGCTTCCTATCAGAGTTGGACTCAGTTAAATCTGTAGGTATGAAGGGAGAGTCACAGAATGTTCACCAAGAGATCAGTATGGGTCCAATTATTTTGCACACATTGACATTGATATTACTTTTCACAATGACCTTGTGAACACGGGTGGTAGGAGAGAGGAAAGTAGTGAAGTCGTAGTGAAGATGAGAGCAGGAGCCAGAGATGTGGGAATTTTCTTCTATTCAAGAAACAGCACGGAAAAAAAATATTTATTTGAAAGATAAGTGATATGGTTTGGCTATGTCCCCACCCAAATCTCATCCTGAATTGTAGTTCTTATAATCCCCACGTGTTGTGGGAGGGACCAGGTGGAGGTAACTAAACCATGTAGGTGGTTACCCTCATGCTGTTCTCACAATAGTGAGTTCTCACAAGATCTGATGGTTTCATAAGGGGCTTTTCCCCATCTTTGCTCAGCACCTATCTTTCCTGATGTCATGTGAAGAATAACATGTTTGCTTCCCCTTTTGCCATGATTGTAACTTTTCTGAGGCATTCTCAGCTATGCTGAAGTGTGATTCAACTAAACCTCTTTCCTTTATAAATTACCCAGTCTCAGGTATGTCTTTATTAGCAACATGAGAACAGATTAACATAGTAAATTGATACCACATACAGTAGGGTACTACTATAAAGATCCTGCAAAGGTGGAAGCAACTTTGGAACTGGGTAACAGGCAGAGAGGCTGGAACAGTTTGGATGGCTCAGAAGAAGATAGGAAAATGGGAAAAAGTTTGGAACTTCCTAGAGACTTGAAAGGCTCAGAAGACAGGAAGATATGAAAAAGTTTGCAACTTCCTAAAGACTTGTTGAATGATTTTAAGCAAAACACTGAGAGTTATATGGAAAATGAAGTCCAGCTGAGGTGGTCTCAGGTGGAGATGGGGACCTTGTTGGAAACTGGAGTAAACGTCATTGTTGCTATATGAAGAGACTGGAGGCATTTTGCCCCTGCCCCAGAGATGTGTGGAACTTTGAGTTTGAGTGAAATGATTTAGGGTATCTGGAAGAAGAAATTTCTAAGTGGCAAAACTTTCAAGAGAAAGCAGAGAATAAATGTTTAAAATTTGCAGCCTAATGATGCAATGGAAAAGATAATCCCATTTTCTGGGGAGAAATTCAAGCTGACTGCAGAAATTTGCACAAGTAATGAGGATTCAAATGTTAATCACCAAGACAATGGAGAAAATATCTCCAGGGCATGTCAGAGATCTTCATGGCAGCCCCTGTCATAACAGGCCCAGAGCCCAAGGAGGAAAAACTGTTTCATGGGCCAGGTCCAGGGTCCCCCTGCTGTGTGAAGGCATGGGATTTGGTGCCCTACCTCCCAGCCACTCCAGCTGTGGCTAAAAGAGGCCAACATGTAGCTCAGGCCATTGCTTCAGAGGGTGCAAGCCCCAAGCTTTGGCAGCTTCTACATGGTGTTGGGCCTGCAGGTGTACAGAAGATAAGAAGTGAGTTTTGGGAACCTCCACCTAGATTTCAGAGGATGAATGGAAACACCTAGATGTCCAGGCAGAATTTTGCTGCAGGGGTGAAGCCCTCATGGAGTACCTCTGCTAGAGCAGTGCAGAAGGGAAATGTGGCATTGGAGCCCCCACAAAGAGTCTTCACTGGGATACTGCTTAGTGGAGCTGTGAGAAAGGGGCCATCATCCTCCAGATCCCAGAATGATATATTCACTGACAGCTTGTACTGTGCACCTAGAAAGCTGCAGACACTCAACATCAGCCCATGAAAGCAGCATGAAAGTACCCTGCAAAGCCAGAGGGGTGGAGCTGCCCAAGGCTTTAGGAGCCCCTCTCTTGCATCAGGGTGACCTAGTTGTGAGACATGGAGTCAAAGCATATCATTTTGGAAACGTAAAGTTTAGTTATTGCCCCATTGGATTTTGGACTTGTGTGGGGCCTGTAGCTCCTTTGTTTTGGCCAATTTATCCCATTTGGAACAGGTGTATTTATCCAATGCCTGTACCCCCACTGTATCTAGGAAGTAACTAACTTGCTTTGCTCATAGACAGAAGGGACTTGCCTGTCTCAGATGAGACTTTGGACTTAGACTTTTAAGTTAATGCTGGAATGAGTTAAGACTTTGGGGAACTGTTGGAAGGGCATGACTGTATTGTGAATTGTGAGGACATGAGACCTGGGAGGGGCCAGGGGCAGAATGATATGATTTGGTTGTGTTCCCACCCAAATGTCATCCTGAATTATAGTTCCCATAATCCCCACATGTCATTGGAGGGACCCAGTGAGAGTTAATTTAATAATGGGGATAGTTACCCTCATGCTGCTTTCAGGACAGTGAGTTCTCATGAAATGTGATGGTTTTATAAGGGGCTTTTCCCCCTCTTCATTTGGCACTTCTACTTCCTGCCACCATGTGAAGAGGATGTGTTTGCTTCCCCTTCCACCATAATTCTAAGTTTCCCAAGGCCTTCCCAGCCATGCTGAAGTGTGATTCAATTAAACCTCTTTCATTCATAAATTACCCAGTCTCAGGTATGTCTTCATTAGCAGCATGAGAACAGACTAATACCATAAGAATGAGTGATTAAGGGCTCAAAGAGCAGAAGAAACCAAGAATGTTAAAGACAAAATGTTAGGGTCAGACAAACCAGAAAGGGCTCAATGGCCAGAGCCAGAAGAATCCGTGGGTGTCTGGATACTCACAGGGAAAGAACTTTTGAGTGTGAATGTAATTAGGTTGACTCTGTGGACATAAAAAAAGTAATATAGTTTCAAAGAAGTTTGAAATAGAAGTCTGAGTGATGAGATGGAGCAAAGGTTATATAAGGAAATGTTACTCATGTTATAATCTTATGTTTATTGCACTGTGTCATTATTTAGCACATATTTTTACTGATATGTAGGAGAAAACCATGGCATGATACCCACCTCCTGGTGGTCATTCTTTATATGAGAGTAGGCAGGACCTGTGATATGCTTCTTCTAACTAATAGAATACAGCAGAGACAACAGGTTATATGTGATTATATGTGTGTGATTATGTGGTCACATTAGATTATACTGTAACATTCATTTTGCTGAAACCACTTTCCTTGCTGACTTTGAGTAGTCATTTTGGAGAATCCCATATAGCAAGAAACTATGTAGAGCCTGTAGGAACTGAAGGGGTCTCCATCAAATAGCCAACAAGAAATTGAAGCCCTCAGTCTTACACCCTCAACTAACGGAATTCTGCTAACAACCTGAATGAGCTTGGAAGTAGATTGCCCCCATTCGAGCATCAGATGAAACCACAACCCCAGCCAACACCTTGATTGTAGCCTTGTTAGACATAAACCACAGGACTCAATTCAGCTAACTCCTGACCCACAGACACCATGTAGTAATAAACGTACACTGTTACAAGACACAAAATTTGTGTTGACTGTAACATGACTGTTATGCAGCAACAGATAACTAATGCAGAAGTTACATTAAATTCCATGACTTTTAACTATTAAACAAACCTCATGATGCCTGAACCTGCTAACCTAAGTGAAGTATTGAAATGTGAGATTATAAAATTAACATAAGACAAAAGTGTGCCAAATTGCAGGGTCTTTATTGCCGGCGACCACGGAGGACTCATGCCTCTTCAACTCCGTGGCCCTGAAAAGAAGGTGACAAGACTCTTTTATACCCATAAATCACCTCCAGGGGTGGGGGTAAAGGGATTCAGACATTCTGAGGGCCAGGGAATTCCGTAAATCACCTCTCGGGTAGAGAGGAGGGAGTGGGTCATTTTGATTGTTACCTAAGTGGTTTACAGAAGTCAAGATAAGCGTTGGTTTACACATTGTCTGGGCAGTAGTAGAATCCACAGATCTCAGTTACTTATTACAACTCGCAGGTGCCAGGATGGAATTAGCTTGGGCTGCTTATTCTGGTCATTACTGGTAAGCAAAGGCCAGCAATTCTGGCAGGTACTGATAAGAAAAGGTAAGCAGCTTTACACAGTGAGCACTTTGCAGAGCAAACTAGCAGTTTTATTTACAGAAGCCAAGGCCAGTAGTTATTGTGAGGAGAATGGGGCAGCCATTACAACTTATTTCTAAAAAACAGCTTTGTCTTGTATAAAATGGCATTGCTCAGGTTCTAACTCTAGGCCAGCTATAGCACATAAGCAGTAGAGGAAACTAGTAAAAAGGTTGCAACATATAAACCAGACAGTAAGCAAAGCTTGGCCAAATACTCAATTGAGCTTAGAATTGAGAAAAATAAATCATTGAGAGGTTCCTAAAAATCATGAAAATACATAACACATGTGACAATGGATCTATAAGTGATATAAACAGCCAATGTTAATATCCATAAATCTTTGGCTCTTAAATCAGTGTAGATGATATTCACTTTATTTCTATGCTATAAATATTAATTTATTTAAATGTACTTCTTAATAAAACTATGCATATAAAAATTTTGTAGTAATCACCTTTCTACCTAGTATGAATAAAATCCTTTGTCAACAAGCCCAGTCTAGAATTTCTCAAAATGAGAACATTCTGCTGGATGGAAAAATGAAACATGCCTAAGTGCATAAGACCTCCAGGATGACATACCTGCTTAGAAAGCTGCTCCTCACACAGTTTGTAAAGCGTGAAAAACTTCCTGGCCAAAACAACATTGTCAATGAAGCCACAACTAGCCAACTTCACCCTTATGATAATCTGACGGTCAGGGACCATCATGGCCACTGAGCGGAAATTAATCTTCAAGTTTTCAGGGAGTTCCTGCCGTCCAGCATAGCCAGGATTCTACACAGAAAATAAAACCCGAGGATGAATGATGCAATCAAGCACACGTCAGCATGATATTACAGGATTCATTATGTACAGACGACAAATCTGGAATGACAACCAGAAAACTTGTTTACATTGAGTAATGTAAAAACTCACTCTCCTTTTACCTGGACAGTCTGTCATGAGTTATTCATACAATCTTTGCTTAACCCCAAATTCTTTTCAACAGGAGGTAAAGTTACAATCCCTATTTCCATTCAGGAAAAGAGAGGACAGATGACCAGAGAGATGCATGAAAACTGTGATAAGAAGACTGAAATTCAGTAGCTTTTCTAGCAGCTCCTTACCATGGTTAAGAAAAGCCCAAATTCAGGGTTCATGGTCACATTATCTCCATCAGTAAAAATAAAAGACTTTTTGCGCTCCTTTTTACATGTCAGAATAATGGAAATTTGCTGGGCTGCAACCGAGAGAACTGGTAGATCAATACGGTTAAACTCATCAAAACAGCCCCAGGATCCAGACTGCGCCAGTCCTTAGAAAGGAAATTAAACAAAAAAAATCCAATTAGTACATAATTTGGGAAAACCAAGAAAAAGGATATTATGTAGCTGCCAAATGCAACCGATGTAAGTTCATTCAAAAGTGAAGTGAAACAAATAGATCTATGTACGCCTCAAGTGACTCAAAGCAGCTCACAATTTGGCACTTTACCTATAAACACCCAACCTGCAGTGACAAAGGAACATCTGAAAAAAGGCAGGAGATAGTAACACTCGGTCCACACACCTGGCAAGATTGAAGATTTTCCAAAAAATTTTACAAAGTTGAAAATGATTCTAAAATGTGGCCAACTGTTGAAAACAAATTTTAGCAAAATATTCCACCTTGGCCGAAATTTCTCATCAAATAAAAAAATATAACCCATACCTTTAAAAATCCGTCCAAGCCCTCGGAAATCCATTTGGTCTGAACAATTGAAAACCACAACATATTTCCCAAGGCATCGCCCCATGTCTTTCGTCGTTTCTGTTTTGCCTGTGCCTGCAGGTCCAGCAGGAGCTCCCCCCATGCTCATTCCCAGAGCCTGAGCCAGCGTGATGTAACATCTGCAAGGGTAGAAACATCCCTAGAACCAGCCCTCAGGCACTTGGAAATATATCTGAGACATCCCAGTGGCATGAAACCCACACAAGATTTAAAAACAGGCCATTGTCCCTAATTAACATTTCCAATACTACATCTTAAAACACCGTTATCCTTATCAATGTCAACACATGTTGAGGAAAAGGAGGGGGTAGTCTATGATCTAATATGTTTAAAAACACCGTAAAGGTTAAACAGGCTTCTTTACTGTTTCACTTTTCAGGCTTTCTTATCATAATATACAGAGAGAATCTCCAGGTATAAAAATAATACATTGCATTTCCAAAATGTATTTGGCAACTTTTTCTCAAAAATCTACCCCATCCAAAAAAAAAAAAATAATATTCTGTTAAACAGATCTGAATCCTTTCAAATAAATTAATCACCATTTGAATTTAAAAGTTGGCCATTAATGTAGTTGGTATTTAAAACACACATTGCTAAATAATCACATCTTGAATCTATTTCTGTGAGCATCTACTAAACTTGCACACACTTTCAACTGCATCTTACTAGATAAGATTAACAAATAAAACATTTGGTGAGAGAATACAAGAATGCCTGCAAAGGAAATGTTGAACCTGATAACTTGCAGATGAATTACTTGTTAGCCAGCACCCCCTGGTGTTACCAAAGGAGACAAATTATAAAGTAGTGCTGTGTAGTGTTTTCATATGGCCAAACTATTAAGCATTCATCTGAACTTGAAAAAGATTTCCAAGGAAATGAAATGACTATCCAGCTTGAGCAGTGGAAATGAAAACTGACCGAACCAGCTGGGGGTAGTTCCAGGTTCTCAATTTTATCAGAATCGAGTGCCATAAAGACAAGTAAATGACTCAACCCTGAACGTATGCAGAGCCTGGATACAGAGGCGAAGATCTGGGCATGAAATCAGGAGGATGCCTGCTCTCACTGTGATTCTGCCCTTTAGCCCCAGGTCTTATTTCCCCTGTTGCACTTTTGCCATCCCTTCCAGAGCAGTGTCTGTAACAGTAATAGACACCACGTGTGCTCCACATACATCATCTCGTTTCATATCCAGAGAACCCCGGAAAGAAGCTATTGTTCCTTTCCCTGCTATACAGAGTTGAGGGGAAAGGCTCACAGAGATTGAGTTACTTTTCTTAGGCTGTGGCACGAGAGCTGAGACTTTGGCCAGCCTGTCCGGCGACAAGCCAAATCTTCCCGTTTCCCAGCTCTGGGACAAGCCCACCCTATCTGGGAAATAAAAATAACTAATGAGCACTAGGCTTAATACCTGGACGATGAAATAATCTGTACAACAAACCCTCATGACACAAGTTTACCTATGTAACAACCCTGCACTTGTATCCCTAAACTTAAAAATTAAAAACTGAAAAAAAAGAATAAATACCAAACAAAAAAAGGAAATACATCTCCATCAACTCTGATCACTCTGCTGTTCTGTTATGCAGACCCTCGTTACAACTGAGATCAGTGGGTTTATGTTTAAACTGAAAAAGTGGCAAGTTGCTTCAAACAGATCGATCCTATTGACATGAAAAGCAGGGGGGCATGCCTGGTGACTTCTCCCTGACTCAGCTCCTGACTCAGCTTCAGACCCACTGCTACACTGGTACCCAAACTGCCTTTCGGTGACAAGCATGGATCTGTCACAGCATCTCCCTGTGTGTCAAGAGAGTTCCACACGTGGGTGTACCTCCCTCTTTCCCTCCCTTCTCTGCTTTCCCTTCTAGTCTATCTATTGGCTATTTTCAAAACCATCTCCATTCATGAGCAATTTGAACTTTGTGTTTTAGGTGCCTGTGGTCAACTCCACTTTAGTTTTCTACCTTCCAATTAAACTGCTGTAAACTCTGCAGTCAGGAGCTAGGTCTGGTTCACACTTGTACCCTCAACTGCTTGCCTAACCCCTGGCATCTTGTACTATAATTTGTTGAATAAATGGCTTGTGCTGATTCAGCCATACATTCTCATCTGGTCCTTCCTGCCCTAACAACTACAGGAATTAGAATGTGACCCTGATGCCACATGAAAAGCCACCAACCTCATGACCCACGGCTCATTAAGACTCGAACTAACCAAATCTATCACCAGCATTTGTCTTAAGTATTCACAGCACTGCCAGTGCGTTTTGTCACATGTAAACCAGGAGTGGTTTCAACTCCTATTGGTTCTAAACTGCTGAAAAGTTTCCTAAGAAGCAATGGTATGTGCATCAGCAGGGTATATCTCTTCCTTGAGAACTTGGTTTAGTTACAGGCTCTTTGATTATAAGACATGCTTAAGGAGAAACCAAAGAAAAGGTTGCAAAAGAATGTGTTATCATAGGCCAGGTGCAGTGGCTCACGCCTGTAATCTCAGCACTTTGGGAGGCCAAAGCAGGCAGATCACTTGAGGTCAGGAGTTCAAGACAAGCCTAGCCAACATGGTGAAATCCCATGTCCACTAAAAATGCAAAAATTAGCTGGGTGGGGTGGCACATGCCTATAATCCCAGCTACTCAAGAGGCTGAGGCAGGAGAATCACTTGAACCCAGGAGGCGGAGGTTGCGGTGAGCAGGGATCATGCCACTGCAGTCCAGCCTAGGCAACGGAGTGAGTGAAACTCCATGAGACTCCATCCCCCCAAGAAAAAAAGTGTCATCAGCAATTATGACAAGCAACAGTGATAGCAAGAATAATAATAATAAACATTAGCTCTGTGTCACACCCTGTGCTGGGCACTTACATTAGCTCTAGTCCACACAATGATTCCAAACCAAGGGAATCAGGGAGGTTAGGTGTGTTGCTCAAGACCACACAGCTGCTGGGGCAGTGCTGAGTGGTCAACACTCAGGCAAAACTCACAGAAGCTATGAGACTGTCAGAGAAAGGTACGAGTCCCGTCTACATTTCTTATCAAGCATATAGGATGCCTCCATCAGCCCTCAATTTCCTCCGCCCTCTGTCTCCCCTTGACAGCAATAGTCAGGGCAACTCTAGTCTTCATTAGAAACACTGAGTTTTTGGAGAAAAGTGCTGTATGCTATTATATTATAATGGCTATTTTATCATCTGAAATGTCTGCCACTCTGTCCACGTGGCGTTGAGCTTCCCAGAATCCAGGGAGCTGCCACAGCTGTTGAATTCACAGGTCAGTCAGCGAAGGGCTGACAACATGTCAGTGCCTCCAGCACTTGACGTTTTTAAAGTATTAATTTCAACGAGGAGCTTTCTCTTGCAAAAGGGAAGCAAATCTTGCAGCGGAAGCTCAGTAACCAGCAAAAATTAATAACTCACTTCCCATATAATCAAGTTGTTTAAAGAAAAAGAAACAAATAGGCATTTAGGGTAAAACAGACAAAAGAACTTCAAAATCCCTTCACTGACATGCTTAAAAATATTTGTTTTGCTTTTAAAGGTCTTAGGTTTTTTGACATAAAAAGATATACAAGATAATGAGCACAGTGGAAGGATGAGGTTGCAGAAAAGACTGTAAACTATGGTACCTATATGTAAAAGGAAACTGTAAGAGGATTTTGATATCTAAGCATCCAGTTTTCAGAGGGATACAAAATTGTTGATCATTTTGAAAAATAGAAAAGTTTTCCTTCCCACACATTCTACTTCACGTTCTTCTGTACCATTTAACTTTTTCACCATTAAGATGTAATTTTGGAAAAATCATCTCTTTCATTTATTCAAGAACTATTTATTTAGCACCAGTTATGTGACAGAACAATTCTAGCAAACAAACCACATGAAGCCCATGCACCAAGGATCTTACATTCTAAAGAAAGAAAATAGATTAATTAAAAATAAGAAACAGGGGAAATAAAGCTGAGTAAGAGGGATAGGGATTTGGAGATTGTGAGAGGTTAGAAGGCCCTCCGAGGTGACCCTCTAGCAGAGGCCTGAAGGAAGAAGGAAGCAAGCTATGCCACTATTGAAGGAAGAGGGTTCCAGGCCAAGCATATAACAAGTCCTAGGGCCCTGAGGCAAGGCTGTGCTGCAGCTGTGCAAAGAGCAGGTGGCCAGAGCTGAGTGAGGATAGAGAAGCAGAGAAGTAGCAGAGGCCAGATTGTACCAGGCCTCGCAGGCCCAGAGGAGGACGCTGGCTTTTCCTTTGCATGAGATGGAACCATGGGGGAAGTTCTGGGGCAAAGGATCTGACTTACATTCTGGTGTCTGAACTGAGAACAGACTGTACAGGGACAACAGCAGAGGCAGGGAAGCCAGTTATCATTATCATATTATCACGACATTATCACAATGATCCAGTTCAGGGAGTGCAGTGGGCTGGATAAGAGAAGTAATGATACCTGTAATCCCAGCACTTTGGGAGACCAAGAAGGGCAGATCACCTGAGGTCAGGAGTTCAAGAACAGCCTGGCCAACATGGTGAAAGCCCATCTGTACTAATAATAGAAAAATTAGCCAGGCGTGGTGGCTCACGCCTGTAGTCCAAGCTACTCAGGAGGCTGAACAGGAGAATCACTTGGACCTGGGAGGTTGCAGTGAGTGGAGATTGCACCACTGTGCTCCAGCCTGGGTGAGAGAGTGAGACTCTGTCTCAAAAATAACAACAACAACAACAAAAGAGTAGTAATGATATAGAAGTGATTAAGAAATAATCGTAGGCAGTTAGAGAGGGTAAAGGGAGTTCTCAGCAGGTTCTTTTAATAAAAACAGCTCCCAAAATATTTGTTTTCTAACAGAAAAGAGGCTTAAAGAGCCAGGCTAGCAAGCTGTGATATGCAAATGCTGGTGATTAGAAACAGTTCATCCAGGATGGCAATTCCCGCCCTCTTCTCCCTGTCACCACGTCTGCCAAGCATCATGGCCACCTCCAGATAACTCCACGGGTGCAGGAGATCATGGTGACCTGCATTTGCATATTAAAGAGCTAGGATGGGAGGGCCAGTTTTTTCCAAAGACTACATAAATGATACAACTGGTCAAACCAATACCCTAAGCCCTACGCAAATCAGACACAGCCTCATCCAGCCTCCTACTATAACCGACTGTTTTCTGCCCCACGCAGGGTTTTTCTCTCTCCACTCGGAGCCCCCGTCCCTCTGTCTCTGCATGGGGGAGCGTTTCCCTTCTTTCTTGTCTATTAAGCTTTGCACTCCTTGAAACCACTCCATGTGTGACCATGTCTAATCCGCAAAACAAAGGACCCTGATGTTCTTCCAGTCATTGGAGTTGTATCAGTAACGACAAAGGGGTGAAAATGGTCACATTCTCGATGTAACCTGAGAGCAGTGCTGACTGCTTTCAGGTTGTTGGTAGATTGTTGTCAGATTGTTGGTAGATTGGATAGTGAGGTGAGAGAGAAGAAAAGACTTCAAGGTTACTACAGGGAGTGCTGGATTGCCCATCTGGAAGGTGACGTATTCACAGGCTTCAGGGTTTAGGACATGGACATCTTTTGGGGGGCCATTATTCTGAATATCACACTTCCTCCCACTATTCTGATAAAATGGAATGGCCACTTGCTAAAATGAAGAAGACGAAGATGACAGGAGGGCACTTTTGTGAGGCTGATCAAACATGCTAAGATTAAATATCCCGTAACATCCAAATGGACATGTCATGTAGGCACATAGATATGTGTGTCTGGAGTTTGGGAAAGAAACCCTGGCTTGAGGCAGAGATTAGAATTTTTAAAGCCAAGTGGGATCACCTAAGGAATGAGTAGAAGTGGAGAAGAGAAGAGCCTGGTAGTTCTGTTTAGAGGTCAGAAAGATGAAGAGGAACCGGTAGGAACAGGTACAAAAGGACAACCAGACCATGAGGAGAACCAGGTGAGTGCCGTGTCCTGGAAACCATGTGATGGAAGTGTATCAAAAAGGAGAGAATGATAACTGCATCCATGCAGCTGAATGTTCAAGAAACATGAGATCCAGGAATGACCGCTGGATTTAGCAACAGGTCTGAGTGACTTTCAGGAGAGCTGTTTTATTAGAGTGATGGGAAAAGTATGACAAAAGAATGGTCCCCCAAAGATGCTCACATTCTAACCCCTGCAACCTGTAAACATCTTACCTCCCACAGCTAAAGAGACTTTGTGGATGTCATTAATGTTAACGACCTTCAGAAGGGGGGATTATGTTGGATAATAAAGTGGACTCAACCTAATCTCATGAGTCCTTAGAAGAGAAGAGATAGGCAGAAGAGTGGGTCAGAGACACAAGACAGAAGAAGGAGGGGAGACTCAAAGCATGAAAGGCACCTGACCCACCATTGCTGGCTTTGAAGATGAGGCAAGGAGTCAGGATCAGGGATGTCGCAGCCTTCAGAGGCTAGAACAGCCCTGAGCTGACTTAAGACAATGGGGACCTCGGTCCTACAACCAGGAGGAAAGGTCTTCTGCCAACAACCTGGAAGAGCAGGAAGCAGAACTCAATCTCCGGGAAGAAACACAGCCCTGCAGCACTTGATTTTAATCCCGTGAGATCACATCAGACTTCTGCTGGACAGAACTACAAAAAGAACACATTTGTGTTGTTTAAGGTTTTAAATTTGTGGCAATTTGTTATGGCAGAAATAGAAAATTAACACTGAGAGCCTGAATGAAGTGAGCTCAAGAAAAACCAGGCGGAGAGAAACTGCTTTTGAGGGTTTTGAAGGGAGCATGGAAGTGGGAAGGAAACCGGGCCAATCACGGTAGGGCTTGCTGTATGGAGTCAATCACAACATGTTTGTGTGTTGATAAAAAAGATTCAGTAGAAAGTGAAAAATGGACGATGGTCCCAGAGAGGAAAACCTGGGGCCAGTGGGCATGTTGGCTTTGGAGGACAGCATGGACCATCCATTCAAAGAATCTGGAGAGAATGGGCTGCATGAGAATAGACACCCAGGTTAAGGCACATGGTGATGGAGATGAGCACATTTGTCTTCTCAATAAAACAGGAAACAAGCTCACGCCTGTAATCCCAGCACTTTGGGAGGCCAAGGCAGGCGGATCACCTGAGTTGAGGAGTTTGAGACCAGCCTGGCCAACATGGTGAAATCCTGTCTCTACTAAAAATACAAAAATCAGCCAGGTGTGGTAGCACACACCTGTAACCCCAGCTACTAGGGCATCTGAGGCAGGAGAATCGGCTTGAACCCAGGAGGTAGAGATTGCAGTGAGCCAAGATTGTACCACTGCGCTCCAGCCTGGGCGACAGAGCAAGACTCCGCCTCAAAAACAAACAGGAAACAAGGCCTTGGGTGGAGACAGAGGAAGACAAGGAAGTGCGGGAGGCTTGAAAGGCAGGAGACATAAAATAATCACACAAGCATTTTATGAAAAATGCCTACTTTGGAACTCCACTTTTTAATGCACATTACTTCTCATTGACAAATCATGATTATAGAGAATTATGCAGCACAATGTAATATTATGGTATACAAATGCAATATGGAATGATTAACGCAAGCCGTTTGACCATAACAAGCATTCAGTGCATCCCTGAAGCGAAAATATACAATGTAGTTGATACTACAGAGTTCAAATTAGACTAACCAAATCACAGAATATTAGCCCTGCAGGCACCCTTAGAGAAAACACAGTTCAGGAGTCCCCAACCCCCAAGCCACAGACCAGTATTGGAGCTGAATGAGGACAGAGTATTGGTCGGTGGCCTGTTAGAAACTGGGCCACACAGCAAGAGATGGGCAGCAGGCAAGTGGGCGAAGCCTCATCGATATTTACAGCCACTCCCCATGGATCACATGACTGCCTGAGCTCCACCTCCTGTCCCATCAGCGGCAGTATTAGATTCTCATAGAAGCGCAACTTTTATCATGAACCCTACTGTGAACTTTGCATGCGAGGGATCTAGGGTGCTCGCTCCTCACAAGAATCCAATGCCTGATGATTTGTCACTGTCTCTCATCGCCCCCAGATGGGGCTGTCCAGTTGCAGAAAAACACGCTCAGGGTTCCCGCTGAGTCTACATTACGGTGAATTGTATAATTAGTTCATTATCTATTACATGTAATGATATAAATAAAGTGCACAATAAATGGAATGTGTTTGAATCTTCCCAAATCCATCACCCACCATCTGGTCCATAGAAAAATTGTCTCCCACGAAACCAGTCCCCAGTACCAGAAAGGCTAGGGACTGCACCACTGACTTAGCTCATCTTACAAATGAGGAGACTGAGTCTAGGGTGGTTGCAGTGACAGGTATCACAAACACAACTGGTAAATTACAGGCAGAGGGAAAAGTTAACACTCTGGAGGCCGGGCCAGTAGCCTCTCCCCACTTTTACCTGCACTGATACTCAATTTCTTTCCTGCTTAAAAAAAAATAAATCTTAATTTTCTCTCAGTAAGAATAAGATACTCAAGCAGCCCCCAAGGCCCACCCTGATTTGCACCTGAGAACACACAGCAATTAATTCCTTTTCTTGCCCATCCGCATCCACACGAAGTTTATACAGTTAAACTCTGCCTCTACAAGACTGAAGGCAGAAGAAGCAAGGTCTGCGTCAGTCACAAACCTAAATCCCATGTGAAGACACAGGTGGAAAGCTAAAAATGCTAAATTTCAAAGCTAAAAATACCAAATTTTAGTATAAAAGAGGCTATAAACCCTGAGAGACTTTGAGCAAAAATCCTCTGGGCAATGCGAAAGAATAAAAATGGAAGGGGGTGGGGAGAAGGGTTCCATCACCTGTCTGTAAGTGGAGTTATGACAAGCCTGTCAGTGCAGCCTAAAAACTCATTCTGGTATATGAAAGCCACATCTGTGATGTGAATCATCATCTTGTCAGAATCTTCGTTAAAGTAAAATCTGCACTGTTTCAGCCATTCAAAGTCCATAGGGCTCTTGATATGCATACGGCACTGAAATTCAAAAGGAGCATGTTAGAGCTGTGATGAGAATCGCTCATTAAATATACACTTTAGCATTCATGTAGATCATAAAGTGAAATAAGTAAAACTCAAAGACAACCCAACTATTTCAGAGGTGTCAACTACATCACCAGCCAACCCACTCATTTACTGATCGATTAAAAAAACTTTAGAAGATGGGAATAAGAAAACTCAAGAGAAACTCCTAGTTATGGCCCTCCAATGTAAGTGGCTTTACATATTTTAATAATAAGACATTCATTTATTAAATTTCACCCTTAAATGCCTAATGCCATAGTCCTAACCATGAAATATAATCTATGAAAAGCATGTTTTGGCATACAAAGACAGAACCAAACAATCTCATTAGGAAAAAGACATCGCTTAAGACTATAACAAGGTACAGTGTTGAGTTTTTTTAATCCATTAATTATTTTTCCCAAAAATTACACTGGGCCAAAATTTCTAACATCTAAATGACAGGTCATTGCCTGGCAATCCTTTTGTGCAGATTTTTTAACCAAAATTTTAAGCCACTTTCATCATTTTTCTTTGACAACTAAGAAATCTAAAATTAGCCTGAGCCCTTTATTTCTCAGAGAGGCAAATATTGTGCTTAGCTATGAAGACAGGAGGTTAGCACACAATAGCTTGGATGTGCTGCCTTTATTTCCATTACATCAAAACCGATCTTTCATGATTATTTTTACATAATGGGGTGCGACAAATCCAGAAAATTATTATGAAAATAAGAGCTTTTTGCCTCTTATCGAATGTATTTTATAGTAAAGGACAAATTTCATTTCTTTTTACTTCCCATTTTCCGTAGCTATGAAACTTTCTTTTCCCACCCTGTTCTCTCTTTAAAAGCAAAAATCTGTATGACACCTGAATGTCAGAAGCTATATTAGGAAGGACCATTTGCAATCAATGACGCAAAAATGTATCAAAACTTGTTAAGAATGTGATTTTTTAAAAGCCTTAAGGGAAGTCCTAAACAGCTGTACTAAGCAATATTACTATATTTCTGTAGCAAGAAACTAGTGATCTTCAATTAACAGGTAAAAAGAAAAAAAAAGATGTATAAAGGCTTTTCAGATGCTATATGACAATTTTAACATTAAAAATCATCACATTAAAAATTTGTATAATAAAGTCTAATTGCCTCAATATTGTCTTGGCATAGATCATCAGAATATGACTGACATTCAGGTCAGACTGAAAGCAAAGCTGACAACAAGCCCTGACTAAACATGGTTCTTTGCCAGAATTTGATCTTTTCCTTGAATTCAATCAAACTAGTTCTACTAGGTAAACACAGATAGTGTCTAGAATTAGTTTTTTTCTACATGCCACAGCATTTATAGAGATTTTACCAGGTCATCAAAGATGTCCCTTTGGTGCACATGAATAGTAATCAGAGTCTCATATTTCACTCGTTCTGTGGAACTCAGGTCCCTCGTGGTGATGTCTATCAGAGTATTGAGTAGCTCCAGGAAAGACTGATTCGTTTTCTGCATGATTTTCTTATCAAACTTGGCATTTCTAAGGGCCTCCTCTGAATCCCGTGTCCATATCATTTGAATTCCTAATAATCCAACCTTATGGCAATAAAAAAGCTTTATGAATTTGTATGACATATTTATGTATTTAAATGGAAATTACAACATGATCAATAATTGTGATTGTTATGCAAGTGTAAAGCCATGATTACATCAACTTTGATGCCTTTTTTCATAGCCTATGGAAACGCTATTTCTTATCATTTTAAGTCACTTATGTGGAAGTCACATTTCTCCCTAGATAGATTTTAAGTTGCTTGCAGGCAAAGAATGTCTGAAACTTGCTTTACCCAAACCATCGCAATGGATGCTCACCAAACGTTTACTGATCACAGTACCTAAGAAAACATTGTTTCCTGTATTTTAATACTGAAACCTATTTTTCATTTTTTCAGTATATTTTTCATTTTTCAGTACATTTTCATTATTTTTGTACATTGTTACATCCAAGATTGAGTAGGGAAAAAACTGTTTTAAGTTAAAGACAATACGTCAAATATATCTATAACCCAAATACACATTTAAGTCTATAAATATATGGCCATATAATCTGCAGTTGAAATCTTTAAGATTATGCATATTTAATGGGTCCTTATGAAAATCTTAATACTGGTCTAGAGTTAAATTACAGCCATTTGTGAAGCTCACAATAGGTAATATCTGAGATTTAAGATGACTATTTTATAAAACATACTTTCCAGTTTCAATGCACTGACCTGAGCAGGGAAGGATGAAAGAAATTCAATTAGTTGGAAATCTGTTTCTTGAATATTTGTGGCTGCCTGGCGAATTACAAGATGCAACGAGGACTGAGATTCTTCCAAGAGAGAATTAAGCCAAACTTCTACATTGCCCTCTGCCATGATAGGCTTATTCAATTCAATCGTCTCACCCTCTCGAGAGGAAACTGACAGAATTCGATCATAGATCTACGTTAGAAACCAAAAAAAAGAAAAAAGTTATAGTCATATAAAAAGTAAAAACTAATCTTTGACTTGTCCTTCCCAGAGAAAGTTCAGCTACAGATTGTAAAATATTGTAAAAGGCAAAATGCAAACTACTTCAAAACAATTTTTTTAAAGCCATGAAATCTAAAAGGCAATATGAAATCAATTCAGGTCTGATGCAGTGGCTCAGCCTGTAATCCCTGCACTCTGAGAGGCCGAGGCGGTGGATCACCTGAGGTCAGGAGTTCAAGAACAGCCTCAGCAATATGGCAAAACCCTGTCTCTACTAAAAATACAAAAATTAGTTGAACGTGGTGGTGGGCACCTATAATCCCAGCTACTAGGGAGGCTGAGGCAGGAGAATTGCCTGAATCCAGGAGGCAGAGGTTGCAGTGAGCTGAGATCGTGCCATTGCACTCCAGCCTGGGCAACAAGAGCGAGACTCCGTCTCAAAAAAAAAAAAGAAAGAAAGAAATCAATTCCAAATAAGTTATACTGTAAGGGGGGAAACTTATTTTCTAAAAGAAATCGTATTTAATACAAATACGATGATTTTTTTAAAAATCTCTAAATGTTCCCAAATGAAATGAGGCTTCTAAAACCTAAAGTGTTGTACTAAGTCCTCCTTAGCTCGTAAGCAGAATTGATCTACCAAAAAGCTACTGGGGCTTTAGTTTCAGGGCCCCCACTTACACAGACCCTTTCCAAGGCCCTGAATATGAATTTGTATTTACAAATTTACAAGATTTAGCACCCACACAACCAAACTCGGCCCCTGATTATAGAAAACTCATGGCAGGAACAACAAGAAAAAACAAAAACAACACGATCTTAACAAGCAACTGCTAAGAACAAAGGCGAAAAGTCTGTGGGCATATAATCAACAAAAGAGAGCTACACTCTAAATATACTTAAAGATACTTAAGACAACTTGAGACAGTGAGAAGTTTCGCTCTAGTGCTGTGGCAGAGGGTTTAAGCAAAACATCAGGAAGAATTTTCTGATGAATTTAGTCCCTTCTTTCAACCTCCACATCCAGTAAAACAAGAAACATTGATTCTGAACCATTAAAATCCATCCTGTTTTCCTTCCTCTCTGTCCTCTCTAACAAAGCCTCGTTACAGCTGTTCAGTCTTTTTTATCCTGATTTTGCAATGCCTTCTTACATTGATGTCCTTGCCCCCTTTCATTCTGCCTCCTACACTGTGCCAGAGAATGTTTCGGAAACACAAATCAGGTCACTGTCCTGCTTAAAAGCCTCCCATGGCTTTTTAATCATGTTCGGGATGAAGCAGAATTCCATAATGGGATGCACTTGGCCTTTAAAATCTTGCCCATCCCCCTTCTTTCTTTGCTCATGGCTCCCTGCTGTGGGTTGAATTATGTCTCTCAAAAAGATATGCTGAAGTCCTAAACCCTGGTACCTGTGAATGTGACATTATTGGGGAATGGAGTCTTTGCAGATGTGATCAATTTAAGACACAGTCACCTCTAGCCTCCAGAACTTTGAGAGAATACATTTCTGTCGTTTTAAGCCACAGAAGCCCTAGGAAACTAATAACCCTCCCTCACATGCCCACGCTGCTGACAGCCTGGGCCGCCCCCACTTCCAGGTGCCCACACCTCCCTTGCACCTGCTCTTCTTCTGTCCTGACCATACTTCCCTTCTTCACCTGCAAGGTTATAGTCCACTTACCTTCAAAAAAGGCAGTGCAAATTGATATTATATTCTCCTGCAGAAAGCCTTCCCTGACACCCCCATACACCCAAGTTAGGGCTCCCTGACGGATTCTCACACTCTTTGTGCTTAATGCAGCACAATAATAATAATACAAGTTCAAATTTATTGATTCAGGAATTTGATTGCCCAGTTTCTCTAGAGTCTTATAGTACATACAACTGACATCAGTGTTGATCATGATATATTCTTCCTGGGAACCCCAAACCAGCATTGTGTCTGGGAGACAGCAAGGAGCTTGACCTTAACAACTGGCTTTTAATGGCTTCAAATGGAATAGCTGTGACATCCCCCTAACTGCACTCTGAAGGCAACTTGTCTACTCCCTGTCTCCTCCCTGAGAGCACAAGTTCATGGAAGGTTAGTGTATTCCTAGTGTTAAGCATGACATCTGGAACGTAGTAGTTGCTCAATAAATGTAACACTGCATGCTAGGATGAAAGAAACGAATGTTACTCGGGGTTTGTATGAAGCACAGAGGGAAACTGAATACAATGTCAAGCAAGAAGGGTCACTTGGGTGGAGGGATGGATTAGACAATATATTTCAGGAGCTGTGCAAGTGTAGTCTCTTGTCAAGTTAAATGGCCTAATGTGAGTCCCATGCAGCTTCATGATTCTATACACACGGGATTATAAAAAACCAATTTTGATCAAGTATGACACAAAACTTTTGAAACCTGATTACAACAATCAAATCCATCCCAGCTACTTGGGAGACTGAGGTAGGAGAATTGCTTGAACCGGGACCCGGGAGGCGGAGGTTGCAGTGAGCTGAGATGGCATCACTGCACTCCAGCCTGGGCTACAGTGGGAGACTCCACCTCAAAAAAAACAAAAAATCAAATCCTGAGGGCAGTTCTGTTTAGTTAAGACATTATTTTATCAACAGTTGGTTTTCTATCTTGTTGGATTTCTGACTAGTTAACTTGGCGTGTAAAACCATGAATGCTACATAAAATGCATTCTTAATCCTAAACTATCATTTTTTTAAATTTGAATCTACACTTTGGATAGTAAGCAGTTCTCAATGTAAATGGCGCCCCAAGATTTGTTTTTAGTCGTTGGCCAAGAGCTAATGAACAGGGAAGCAACCCATCTTATCAACCCGTTTTCAAAGAGCTACTTAAAAGCAGCGGAGGGTGGGACGGCGATCGTTGGCCGTTAGAACTAGGCGAACCTTTTCATGGAACTTGACAGATTTAATGTTGTCAAACACGTTCAGCAAATGGGCCTGTATAGTGTGGGAGTCAGACGCCTGGCCCAGAATCTCTAGAAGGGCAGGATCTGAGACGAAGAAAAACCGAGGAAAGCACAGTCGTTTCTTCTCCAAGTACCTGAGAGGAGAGGAAAACAGAAACTTTTACAACCACACAAAGCTGACCATTCAAGGAATAAATTAATCTGAATGGGAAAAGGAGGGAAGGTTGTGGGACCTGTGACAATCGAATTTTGTCACGACTTATCTCGATGTTTTCAATTTTTTAAGAGTTTTTTCTCAAAACTGGTGGCAGAATTTCCTCATTTTTCACAAGTGTCATGTGCACCTTTGCTCAGTCTGGAAAAGCTCGCACATTTGTTGTAGAAGTAAGATAAAACACCACAGGCAGGGCTTGGTTTTGGTTTGGGGTTTGGGTTTCCAAGCACAGCACTTTGTCAGCTAAAGGCTCCCTACAATACTTGAAATTGTAACTTAAAGGAGTCCAATGAATTCATCCTCCAAGCAGAGGCAAACCCAGCTGTGACGAGCTCCATGAAAAAGCTGTGGCACTCGTCTCTGCCTCCAGGAGTTTCAAAACCCCTGGAATGTTCCGATTGCTGACCTGCTTTCAGCTGGGCTTCTGTCCATATTTGCTTTCTGTTACAGTCGTTCCTGATGTGATGGAATGTGTGTTCTGTTATTTTCTTAACTGTCGCTCCCTATCTTCATTTCCTAGCATATTTTGTTATAATTATGGTGATTTTAATTGTACTTCTTTTTGAAACTTTACCAGCTTAATTTTATTTTTTTTAATATTTTCTCTTCCCTTATCATTTGTATTATTATTCATTTCAGCCTTTTTTCGACTTTCTTTTTAAAGACAGAGTCTCACTCTGTCACCTAGGCTAGAGTGCAGTGGCACAGTCTCGGCGCACTGCAGCCTCTGCTTCCCAGGTTCAAGTGATTCTCCTTATTCAGCCTCTTACGTAGCTAAACTACAGGCATGTGCCACCACACCAGGCTAATTTTTGTATTTTTTTTTTCTTTTAGGAGAGATGGGGTTTCACCATGTTGGCCAGGCTGGTCTTGAACTCATGACCTCAAATGATCCATCTGCCTCAGCCTCAGAAAGTGCTGCGATTACAGGCATGAGCCACCACACCTGGCCTCAACTTTTAGTTTAGGCTCAGAAATACATGTGCAGGTTTGTTATATCGGTAAATCGCATGTCTGGGGGGTTTGGTGTACAGAATATTTCATCACCTAGGTAATAAGCATAGTACCTGGTTGGTAGTTTTCCAGTCCTCACCCTCCTCCACCTCCACGCTTGAGTAGACCCCAGTGTTTGTTGTTCACTTCCTTGTGAACATTGTATTATTTCTTTATTTCCTGTGTAAAACTATAAGGATTTTTTTTTTTTTCTGAGACGGAGTCTTGCTCTGTTGCTCAGGCTGGAGTGCAGTGGCATCATCTCGGCTCACTGCAGCTTCCACCTCCCAGGTTTAAACAATTTTCCTGCCTCAGCTGCCATAGTGGCTAGAATTACAGGCGTGCGCCACCATGCCCAGCTAATTTTTGTATTTTTTTTTTTTTAGTAGCGATGGAGTTTCACCATGTTGGCCAGACTGGTCTCGAACCCATGACCTCAAATGATCTACCCACCTCAGCCTCCCAAGGTGCTAGGACTACAGACGCAGGCCACCACACCTGGCTAATTTCTGTATTTTTAGTAGAGACCAGGTTTCACCATGTTGGACAGGATGGTCTTGACCTCCTGACCTCGTGATCTGCCCACCTTGGCCTCCCAAAGTGCTGGGATTACAGGCTTGAGCCACTGCACCCGGCCAAGGAAATATTTTTATTTCATAGCAGCAGAATTCACTTTCTAGGAAAAATCAAGTTTTTGCTAGAGGATTACTTGGGTCAAAAACTGGAGCCTAGTGACAACCTCCCAGGGCACGCATGAGGAATGCTTGAAAGTTCACGATTCGGCAATTGCTAGTCTCATTTTGCTGAGTGGATGTCCAGGCTGAAGACAAAGATGAGCTACGTTCCTCAGGACAAAGGAGGGCACTTGTTGAGAAAAAGGCAAAGAAAAGAAGGAGATACAAGGAGAGGGTCACGCTGAGGAAGGAATTTGGGAAAGAAATGGACGTGTCTACAGGGATGATCATGGTCAAGCCCTGGTGTGTGAGTTGAAATCATCGTCTCCAGCTCTCACGGGATCCCCAGGAAAATAAGCTCTTGCGGTGGAGGGATTTGTTCACTTAGGACATGGGAAAAGGCATGAAGTCTGGCCTCACCTAAAAAGCAGCATAAAAGCAGAGACAGCCTGGATAGTCTGTTCTCTATCCCCCTCACTTTCTGAGAGTCTAACTTAAATGTTCGTAATATTTAATTTTGTTTTAGCTAAAAAACTAATCTTTTCTCAGTTTAAAACTACTAATTCCATTTTTTCAAATATCCCAATTCTTATTTGAATAACTTTGATGTGTTCATTGTCCTCCTCACAGTAGCCTGGTCTGATTCTGATGAGGAATCAGGTCATGTTTTCCAACGCGTTTGACCAGTATGGAAGAGGCTGTGGTGTGTGACAGCCAGACCCCTGTGACGGTATGGAGAAGACACCTCATCTTCACGGACACGTTCCGAATATGCCAACTCAAATTATGATCTCATCTGTGATCCTTCCTGTCCATGCTGAACCTCGACATCTTGGGAGCATGTTGTTTTTGTATAAGTATGATTTCTCAAATGTTTGTACAAGGCTTACAAATGCTGCTCATAACCACTTCTTGGTAACAAAATCAAAAGACAGGGAAAGCTCAGTAAAAAAAGAAAAAAGTGTGCCCAATTTTAGAGAAGACATTTTCTCTGCAGGGTTATAACATAATGCCCCAAATGTTGCGTGATAGAGTAGAATATGATCATAGTGAAAAGAAAAAATACAAAAGAAAAATAGGCCAGGCGCAGTGGCTCACACCTGTAATCCCAGCAGTTTGGGAGGCTGAGCCAGGTGGATCACCTGAGGTCAGGAGTTTCAGACCAGCCTGACCAACATGGTGAAACTTCATCTCTACTAAAAATGCAAAAATTAGCTGACCATGGTAGCTCTCTCCTGTAATCCCAGCTACTCAAGAGGCTAAGGTGGGAGAATCACTTGAACCTGGGAGGCAGAGGCTGCAGTGAACCAAGATCGCACCACTGCACTCCAGCCTGGGTGACAGAGCGAGACTCCATCTCAAAAATAAAGAGAGAGATAAAAATAGAGAGGGGGCTGTGTGCGTGTGTGTGTGTCTGTGTGTCTGTCTGTCTGTCTGTCTGTCTGTCTGTCTGTCTGTCTGTCTGTCTGTCTGTCTATGGTGGTAGGTGGAAGATGGGGAAGGGAGAAAAAAGTAATAAACTCAGCTGAAGCTAGTCCAGCAGACAGTTCCTCAGCAAGTGTTTCAGTGGTAACTGAACCTGCATGATGTCTTAGTGATCCCTGCCCCTCAGTCCTTCCATGTTGAGAAACCTCCAGAAGAAGGAAGCTTTCAGAAACCCTGATCCTGGCGGTAGGCTCACAGCACTCATGCTAGATCTACTTCCAAGAACCCTCAGTGGTGCCTGAACCACATGTGGTCATGCTAAATAATTATTATGTCTAAATGGAATGGTCAGGATCAATCATTTGAGCATGGTGGCTCACACCTATAATCCCAGGACTTTGGGAGGCTAAGGTGGTGGATCACGAGGTCAGGAGTTTGAGACCAGCCTGTCTAACATGGTGAAGCCCCATCTCTACTAAAAATACAAAAAAAAACCTTAGCCAGGCATAGTGGTGTGCACCTGTAATCCCAGCTACTCAGGAGGCTGAGGCAGGAGAATCACTTGAATCCAGGAGGCAGAGGCTGCAGTGAGCTGAGATGGCACCATTGCACTCCAGCCTGGGAGACAGAGCGAGACTCTATCTCGAAAGAAAGAAAAGAAAGGAGAGAAGGAAAGAAGGAAAGAGAGAACGAGAAAGAAAGGAAACAAAGAAACAAGGAAAGAAGAAAGAAAGAAAGAAAGAAAGAAAGAAAGAAAGAAAGAAAGAAAGAAAGAAAGAATAACCTTTTTGTCCTTCAACAGTTACTTAACTTGATCCAATAATTTTATAAAGGAGATCAACTCATTACTCCCTAAGACTCCATTTTTCTAAACTTTTATATTAGAAGAATTACTTGCAAATGGTTCTGCTTTAACGCACACATTTAAAGGGTGCTTCACTGACATTGGTGTTGGCTACGGCCATGGTGTTTTAAAAGCCTCCTTAGGTTTCTGATACACTCTATAGCAGCAGTCCTCAATCCTTTTGCCACCAGGGACTCGTTTCATGGAAGACAGTTTTTCAGTTTTTCCACAGTCCAGGGACGGGGGTGGCTTTGAGATGATTCCAGTGCATTTCATTTACTGTGCACTTTACTTCTATTATTATTGTGCATTTATATTTCTATTATGATTACATAATGAAATAATTATAACAACTCACCGTAACGTAGAATCAGTGAGAGCCCTGAACTTGTTTTCCTGCAACTAGATGGTCCCATCTGGAGACAATGGGAGACAGTCACCAATCATCAGGCATTAGATTCTCATAAGGAGCGTGCAACCTAGATCCCTCACATGCACAGTTCACAGTATGGTTTGTGCTCCTATGAGACTCTAACGCTGCTGCTGATCTGACAGGAGGCAGAGCTCAGGTGATAATGCGAGTGATGAGGAGCAGCTGTAAATACAGAAGAACCTTCGCTCACTCACCTGCCATGCACCTTCTGCTCTGCAGCCCTGTTCCTAACAGGCCACGGACTGGTATCGAGGTTTAGGGACCCCTGCTCTATAGCATAGGCCTTTGAAACACCCATCAACTAAATCAGAGCAAACTTGCAAATCTTTGCTACAGAAAATTTTGGCCCTTCCTCTAGCTTCAAGGAAGTGGGGTGGACATCCACATAAGCACCATTTTGTTTAGACTCTTCAACTTTCCTAAATGTCTACCAACTTCCACATCTCCCCAGCTGAATGCCAAAGACTGCGGATTTGTCCTTAACCAGCCGTGCAGACTGCCTGTCTGCTGGATTCTTGTCAGGGTTTACATCTCTCATGTTTTCTGCTGCCCAGTATCTTCCACCAATGTGGACATGAAAGTGATATTCATGGAGGATTCATTGAAGTGTACACAGTGATTCCATTCCCTTAGTTCCCTGGATGAACTAAGGGATGATGATTCCAGGATTCTAAGATGATTCCATTAGAGAGGCTCAAGTTTGACTCACACTGTGATAAGAAAGTAGATGAAGATTCTGCTCTGGGTTCCCTTTTAAAAGGACATACAATAGAAATTCCTTCAAATTATCAATTAGAGGACAACAAAACGTAACGTCTCCCCAAGCAACTTTTATTTTATGAATCCTGTGGAGACAGTACCTATCATATGTTGCCCTTTACCTTGGGCCCTAGGAAGGATCTTTGGTCTCTAATAAATCTAAGGTCCATTTGTAGTTTTTCTCTGCACCAATTTTACCATCTGAGCTTATTAGCCCTTCTTTTCTTTTGACCTGAACTTTCTCATTGCATTATTATTTCTCAGCAGCCACCTCAAAATTTTTTTTGGTTAGCCAAGAATAAATAGGTAATCCCTGCTGCTTACAAGTGGCCTCATACAGGTCTTTTTTGTTCCATTTTTAGCATAGTCACTTTTTTTGTTCGACTTTAATAAACTCTATGTATTTCGTCGAGATCCTGCCAAAGCACCATCTGAAGACCAGTATTTTAGCTGTTATCCATGTCTACGAGGGCAGCCTGGCTTAGATGACCTGAGTCCCGCAGTCCACAGGACAAGCTGGCTATTCACAGGACACTATTACAGGACATGAGGCCACCAGGATGTATTCATGGGGAAAGATCAACTGTCTCCCAGAGTAGTCCAAGGAGACATCATTATTTAAGTTAAATGTTCAGGCACTTGAGTTTAATTTCCTTAAGTGTCAATGTACATTTAGCATATTACTATGTAACGTATTTCTACTTACATTATTTTATTGTGATTAACCAAGGGAACAAAAAAAAAAACAAAGTTTATGACTCTAGGAATTCGCCAAGCCTCCATACAGATAAATGTGTGTGTCGATAGATATTATGTTAGACATTTTTAAATATAATCCTGATGGCATGTATATACTAAACACTGTTTCATATAATAAGCAAAATATTTTAGGTCTATAGATGTTTATTCAAGAAGAATGTCAGAAAAATAGGTGTATTAATTTTTAAAAGGAGAGACTGCATGACAATGTTTACAAGATCTTGTCCCAGTGATGGAAGCAGCCTTGAGTCCCATGAGTGCAACATCAGGACAAATCTAGCAAGTGTTTGATGAGAATATAAGGCTTCAAAATATCAGTTTCATCTGTGCAACAGCTTTATATATGAATCAAGCCTTAGTGAAAGAAAACAAATTTGGCTACTGCTATCTAGTCTCTCTGTACCCTTTTGTCTCAAGGATACTGAGAGCTTTCAAAGAGCCAGTGAACTTACCCAGTAAGGGATTTCTGGCAGATTTCCAACTGGTCCAGCAAGTGCGGTAACAGCTGCCCCAGGGTCTCATCTCCAACACAGCACTGAACTACATTGGGAACTTCATGTGCCCGAGTCATGATCTTCACCCAAGATTTATCTATGTTAGAAAAGCGCTTGGCTTCCTATGAGAACAAAGTAACAAAGCACACTTAGATTTGGACACATCTGCAATCTCAAAGACAGAATATCTCACACTCCTCCAGCTGAGGCTAGAGTGTTAACATGTCCAGATATCCAAGCAATGTATGCCTAATGTCACACATGTTTTATTTAAGTTCTTATTGGGCTTTCTGTGCCATACCATCGCCTTAGCTCAACCTAGGTACTCCCACCAAAGTGTTAAAACAAGATATGAAAACAAAAGTAATTAAACAATTCAAGAAAATATGAAAAGAAAGGACATACATTTCTTTTCATGGGTTATCTCTAAATTAAGTACATATCCTATTTTTATATTTTCTATATTGAGCACTAGATTGTTTATGTAGAAAAAATATTTTAAAATTAAGATATAAAATTAACTCCACTATAACCATAACATTGTAAAAAAAATTTTTAATGGAAAAGCACAGATTAGCATGAGATGGCAGGAATCATATAAACTTTCTTCTTTTTTCTCTAATTTTTTTATTGCATTTTAGGTTTTGGGTTACATGTGAAGAACATGCAAGGTAGTTGCATAGGTACACACATGGCAGTGTGATTTGCTGCCTTCCTCCCCTTCACCTATATCTGGCATTTCTCCCCATGCTACCTCTTTCCAACTCCCCCCTCGCTGTTCCTCCCCTATTCCCCCAATAGACCCCAGTGTGTAGTGCTCCCCTCCCTGTGTCCATGTGTTCTCATTGTTCAACACCCGCATATGAGTGAGAACATGCAGTATTTCATTTTCTGTTCTTGTGTCAGTTTGCTAAGAATGATGTTCTCCAGGTTCATCCATGTCCCTACAAAGGACACAAACTCATCATTTTTGATTGCTGCATAATATTCCATGATGTGTATGTGCCACATTTTCCCAGTCCATTCTATCATTGATGGGCATATGGGTTAGTTCCAGGTCTTTGCTGTTGTAAACAGTGCTGCAATGAACATTCGTGTGCACACGTCCTTATAGAACGATCTATAGTCCTTTGGATATATACCCAATAATAAGATTGCTGGGTCAAATGGAATTTCTATTTCTAGGTCATTGAGGAATCGCCACACTGTCTTCCACAATGGTTGAACTAATTTACACTCCCACCAACAGTGTAAAAGTGTTCCTATTTCTCCACATCCTCTTCAGCATCTGTTGTCTCCAGATTTTTTAATGATCGCCATTCTAACTGACGTGAGATGGTATCTCAATGTAGTTTTGATTTGCATTTTTCTGATGACCAGTGATGATGAGCATTTTTTCATATGTTTGTTGGCCTCATATATGTCTTCTTTTGTAAAGTGTCTGTTCATATCCTTTGCCCAATTTTGAATGGGCTTGTTTGTTTTTTTCCTGTAAATCTGTTTGAGTTCTTTGTAAATTCTGGATATCAGCCCTTTGTCAGATGGGTAAACTGCAAAAATTTTTTCCCATTCTGTTGGTTGCCAATCTAGTGACTGTTTCTTTTGATGGGCAGAAGCTGTGGAGTTTGATTAGGTCCCATTTGTCTATTTGGCTTTTGTTGCCAATGCTTTTGGTGTTTTGGTCATGAAGTCCTTGCCTACTCCTATGTCCTGAATGATTTTGCTGACATTTTCTTCTAAGGTTTTCATGATGTTAGGTCTTATGTTTAAGTCTTTAATCCATCTGGAGTTAATTTTAGTGTAAGGTGTCAGAAAGGGGTCCAGTTTCTGCTTTCTCCACATGGCTACCCAGTTTTCCCAACACCATTTATTAAACAGGAAATCCTTTCCCCATTGCTTGTTTTTGTCAGGTTTATCAAAGATTGTATGGTTGTAGGTATGTTGTGTTGCCTCCAATGCTTCTGTTCTGTTCCATTGGTCTATATCTCTGTTTTGGTACCAGTACCATGCTGTTTTGATTACTGTAGCCTTGTAGTATAGTTTGAAGTCCGGTAGTGTGATGCCTCCCGCTGTGTTGTTTTTACTTAGAATTGACTTGGCTATGCGGGCTCTCTTTTGGTTCCGTATGAAGTTTAAGGTGGTTTTTTCCAGCTCTGTGAAGAAGGTCATTGGTAGCTTGATGGGGATAGCGTTGAATCTGTAAATTACTTTGGGCAGTATGGCCATTTTCATGATATTGATTCTTCCTAACCATGAACATGGAATGTTTCTCCATCTGTTTGTGTCCTCCCTTATTTCATTGAGCAGTGGTTTGTAGTTTCTCCTTGAAGAAGTCCCTTACATTCCTTGTTAGTTGTATTCCTAGGTATTTTATTCTCTGTGTAGCAATTGTGAATGGCAGTTCGTTCTTGATTTGGCTTTGTTTAAGTCTGTTATTGGTCTATAGGAATGCTTGTGACTTTTGCACATTGATTTTGTATCCTGAGACTTTGCTGAAGTTGCTTATCAGCTTCAGGAGTTTTCGGGCTGAGACGATGGGGTCTTCTAGATATACTATCATGTCGTCTGCAAATAGAGACAATTTGGCTCCCTCCTTTCCTATTTGAATATGCTTTATTTCTTTTTCTTGCCTTATTCCTCTGGCTAGAACTTCAGGTACTATATTGAATAGGAGTGGTGAGAGAGGGCATCCTTGTCTAGTGCCAGATTTCAAAGGGAATGCTTCCAGTTTTTGCCCATTCAGTATGATATTGGCTGTGGATTTGTTGTAAATAGCTTTTATTATTTTGAGATACGTTCCATCAATACTGAGTTTATTGAGGGTTTTTAGCATAAAGGGCTGTTGAATTTTGTCAAAGGCCTTCTCTGCATCAATTGAGATAGTCAAGTGGTTTTTGTTTTTGATTCTGTTTATGTGGTGAATTACGTTTATAGACTTGCATATGTTGAACCAGCCTTGCATCCCCAGGATGAATCCTACTTGATCATGGTGGATAAGCTCTTTGATGTGCTGTTGCAATCGGCTTGCCAGTATTTTACTGAAGATTTTTGCGTCTATGTTCATCATGGATATTGGCCTGAAGGTTTCTTTTCTTGTTGAGTCTCTGCCAGGTCTTGGTATCAGGATGATGTTGGTCTCATAAAATGATTTGGGAAGGCTTCTCTCTTTTTGGATTATTTTAATAGTTTCAAAAGGAATGGTAACAGTTAATCTTTGTGTGTCTGCTGGAATTCGGCTGTGAACCCAAATGGACCTGGGCTTTTTTTGTGTGGTAGGCTCTTAATTGCTGCCTCAACTTCAGACCTTGTTATTGGTCTATTCATAGTTTTGGCTTCCTCCTCATTTAGGCTTGGGAGGACACAAGTGTCCAGGAATTTATCTATTTCTTCCAGGTTTACTAGTTTATGTGCATAGAGTTGTTTGTAATATTTTCTGATGATGGTTCGAATTTCTGTGGAATCTGTGGTGATTTCCCCTTTATCGTTTTTTATTGCATCTATTTGGTTATTCTTTCTTTTCTTTTTTAATAATCTGGCTAGTGGTTTGTCTATTTTGTTGATCTTTTCAAAAAACCAGCTCTTGAATTTATTAATTTTTTGAAGGGTTTTTCGTGTCTCTATCTCCTTCACTTATGCTCTGATCTTAGTTATTTCTTGTCTTCTGCTAGGGTTTGAGTTTTTTTGATCTTGCTCCTCCAGCTCTTTCAATTTCGATGATAGGGTGTCAATTTTGGATCTCTCCACTCTTCTCATATGGGCACTTATTGCTATATATTTTCCTCTAGAGACTGCTTTAAATGTGTCCCAGAGATTCTGGTATGCTGTGTCTTCGTTCTCGTTGGTTTTGAAGAACTTCTTTATTTCTGCCTTCATTGTTTATCCAGTCAACATACAAGAGCCAGTTGTTCAGTTTCCATGAAGCTGTGCGGTTCTGAGTTAGTTTCTGAATTCTGAGTTCTAACTTGATTGCACTATGGTCTGAGAGACTGTTTGTTATGATTTCAGTTGTTTTGCATTTTCTGAGGAGTGCTTTACTTCCAATTATGTGGTCAATTTTAGAGTAGATGTGATGTGGTGCTGAGAAGAATGTATATTCTGTGGATTTAGGCTGGAGAGTTCTGTAAATGTCTATCAGATTTGCTTGTTCCAGGTCTGAGTTCAAGTCCTGGATATCCTTGTTTATTTTCTGTCTGGTTGATCTGTCTAATATTGACAGTGGAGTGTGAAAGTCTCCCATTATTATTGTGTGGGAGTCTAAGTCTCTTTGTAAGTCATTAATAACTTGCCTTATGTATCTGGGTGCTCCTGTATTGGGTCCATATATGTTTAGGATCGTTAGCTTTTCTTGTTGCATTGATCCTTTTACCATTATGTAAGTCCTTCTTTGTCTCTTTTAATCTTTGTTGCTTTAAAGTCTATTTTATCAGAGACAAGAATTGCACCTCCTGCTTTTTTTTTTTTTTTTTTTTTTTGCTCTCCATTTGCTTCGTAAATCTTCCTCCATCCCTTTATTTTGAGCCTTTGTGTATCCTTGCATGTGAGATATGTTTCCTGGATACAGCACCCCGATGGGTTTTGGCTTTTTATCCAATTTGCCAGTCTGTGTCTTTTGATTGGTGCATTTAGTCCATTTACATTTAGGGTTAATATTGTTATGTGTGAATTTGATATTGCCATCTTGATGCTAGCTGGCTGTTTTGCCCGTTAGTTGATGCAGATTCTTCATTTTGTTGATACTCTTTACCATTTGGTATGTTTTTGGAGTGGCTGGTACTGGTTGTTCCTTTCTATGTGTAGTGCCTCTTTCAGGAGCTCTTGTAAAGCAGGCCTGGTGGTGACAAAATCTCTGAGTACTTGCTTGTTCACGAAGGATTTTATTTTTCCTTCACTTATCAAGCTTAGTTTGGCTGGATATGAAATTCTGTGTTGAAAGTTCTTTTCTTTTAGAATGTTGAATATTGGCCCCCACTCTCTTCTGGCTTGTAGGGTTTCTGCTGAGAGATCTGCTGTGAGTCTGATGGACTTCCCTTTGTGGGTGACCCAACCTTTCTCTCTGGCTGCCCTTAGCATTCTCTCCTTCATTTCAACTCTGGTGAATCTGACAATGATGTGCCTTGGGGTTGCTCTTCTTGAGGAATATCTTTGTGGTGTTCTCTGTATTTCCTGGACTTGAATATTGGCCTGCCTTGCTAGGTTGGGGAAGTTTTCCTGGATAATATCCTGAAGAGTATTTTCCAGCTTGGATTCATTCTCTTCGTCACACCCAGGTACACCTATCAAACGTAGATTAGGTCTCTTCACACAGTCCCACATTTCTTGGAGACTTTGTTCATTCCTTTCTGTGCTTTTTTCTCTAATCTTGCCTTCTCATTTTATTTCATTGAGTTGATCTTCGACCTCTGATATCCTTTCTTCTGCTTGGTTAATTTGGCTGTTGAAACTTGTGCATGCTTCGTGAAGTTCTCATATTGTGTTTTTCACCTCCATCAATTCATTCATATTCCTCTCTAAGTTGACCATTCCTGTTATCATTTCCTCAAATCTTTTTTCAAAGTTCTTAGTTTCTTTGCATTGAGTTAGAACATGTTCTTTTATCTCACGGAAGTTTCTCATTACCCACCTTCTGAAGTCTTATTCTGTCATTTCATCACACTCATTCTCCATCCAGCTTTGTTCCCTTGCTGCTGAGGAGTTGTGGTACCTTGTAGGAGGTGATGTGTTCTGGTTTTGGGTGTTTTCCTCCTTTTTGTGCTGGTTTCTTCCCATCTTTGTGGATTTATCCACCTGTCATCTGTGTAGTTCCTGATTTTCTGATTGGGTCTCTGAGTGGACATCCAGATTGTTGATGATGACGTTATTTCTGTTTCTTAGATTTCCTTCTAACAGTCTGTCCCCTCTGCTGTAGGACTGCTGAGGTCCACTCCAGGCCCTGCTTGCCTGGGGATCACCTGCAGCAGCTGCAGAACAGTAAGGGTTGCTACCAGTTTCTTCTTCTACTATCTTTGTCCCAGAATGATGCCCGCCAAATGTCAGTCTGATCAGTCCTTTGTGAGGTGACTCTTTGGATATACAGGGTCAGAGAGCTGCTTGAGGAGGCAGTCTGTACTTTATAGGAGCTCAAGTGTTGAGCTGTGAGCTCCGTTTTTCATTCAGAGCTGCTAGGCAGGTACATTTAAGTCTGCTGCAGCAGAACTCATAAAACCCCTTTTTTCCCCCCCAGGTGCTCTGTCCCTGGGAGTTAGGGCTTTATTTATGAGTATTAATTGCACTGTCCTGACCAGCAAGGAGGCAGCCTTGTCACTGCCTGCTTTCAGAGGCTTTACTGAGCTGCTCTGGGGTCCGTCCTGCTGCTGTGTGTATTTCCCTGCAGTCCTGTTTATATGAGTGTGGTCAGAACTGCCCAGGTGATGGTGGCCCACCTCTGTAATGGCGGGTTGCCTTGGCAACGGCAGGTTGCCTCAGCAATGGCAGGCTGTGCCAGCAATGGCAGACTACCTCTGTAGGGGTGGTGTGCCTCAGTAATGGCGGATGCCCCTCCGCCACTGAGCTGCACCGTCCTGGGTTCTGCTGTGCTTGCTGTGAAACTCTCAATCCGGAGCATTTCCAATTGTAGTTATTTTTGTTTGTTTCTTTTTGTGGGGGTGGGACCCGCCAAGCCTGATCACCTGGCTCCCTGCCTCAGAGCCCTTTTTTTTATAAGTTGAACAGTTGACTCTCTCCCAGGGGTTCTAGTCGCCTGCTGAAAGGGTGCTGGGATCTGTGTGATTTCCCGTGTGGCGACCCACTGCGCTGGCTGAAACAACGTCGCTGCCTGGGAATCTCCTGGCCTGGCTTTATGTTTCTGTCCCATTTAATCAGATGAATGTGCTAATCTGCCTTCCTGGATCTCTAATTGCCAGTTTAACGGGGCAACTAGACCAATGTATTTTGTATGGAGAGCCGCTGCGCTGCAGCACCAGTCGAAACAGCCACGCTGGCCGAAACAGCCACACCGGCCAAAACAGCCACGCTGGTGACCCATGGGGCTCCTCCACCTGGGAATCTCCTGGTCTGTGGGCAATAAAGATCTGTCTGGAAATGCAGCATCCACTCACCCTCTGTGCTTTCACTGGGAGCTGCAATCCTGAGCTGGTCCTATAGCACCATTTTCTTTCTCTCTCTTCTTCTTTTTTTTTAAAGACAAGGTCTCACTCTGTTGTCCAGGCTGGAGTACAGTTGCTTAATCACAGCTCACTGCAGCCTCCATTTCCTGGGCTGAAGTGATTCTCCTACTTTAGCCTCTCCAGTATCTGAAACTACAGGCATGTGCCACCATGCCTAGCTAATTTTTTTTTAATTTTTTTGTAGAGATGGGGTATTACCATGTTGCCCAGACTAGTCTTGAACTCCTGGGCTCAAGCAGTCCTCCCACCTTGGCCTTCCAAAGTGCTGGGATACAGGCACGAGCCACCACACCCCACCCCCAATTTTCATTTTCTGCCTTAAAGCTTTCTGTATGTTACAAATGAGAAAATACCACCTAATGTGAAAGGAAGAAACTACACCTAGCACCTGAAATATTCTACACGAATATTTCTAAGTCCAATTTTAGATTCTTCTTCATCCATTAAGAGGAAAAACATGGAATTCCTGGGCAAGATGGCCAAATAGGAAGAGCTCTGGTCTGCAGCTCCCAACAACACCAATGCAGAAGGCAGGTGATTTCCTCATTTCTGACTGAGGTACCCAGCTCATCTCACTGGGACTGGTTAGACAGTGGGTGCAGCCCATGGAGGGCAAGCCGAAGCAGGGTGGCACGCTACCTCACCCAGGAAGCACAAGGGGTCCGGGAACTCCCTCCCCTAGCCAAGAGAAGCATCCAGAGGAAGGAGCAGGCAGCAATCTTTGCTGTTTTTCAGCCTCTGCTGGTGATAACCCAGGCAAACAGGGTCTGGAGTGGACCACCAGCAAACTCAGCAGACCTACAGAATAGGGGCTGAACTGTTATAAGGAAAACTAACAAATAGAATGCAAGAGCATCAACATCAACAAAAAGAACAACCACACAAAAACTCCATCAGATGGTCACCAGAGAAAAGACCAAATGTAGATAAATCTATGAGGTTGCAGAAAACCCAGCACAAAAAGGCTGAAAATTCCAAAAACCAGAAGGTGTCTTGTCCTCCAAAGGATCACAACTCTTCACCAGCAAGGGAACAAACTGGATGAAGAATGACTGATGAATTAACAGAAGTAGGCTTCAGAAGGTGGGTAATAACAAACTCCTCTAAGCCAAAGGAGCATGTTTTAATCCAATGCAGGAAAGCGAAGAATCTCCACAAAAGATTAGAGGAATTGCTAACTAGAATAACCAGACCTGATGGAGCTGATGAACATGGCACGAGACCTCCATGAAGCATATGCAAGTATCAACAGCCAAATTGATCAAGTGGAAGAAAAGATATCAGAGATTGAAGATCAGCTTAATGAAATAAAGCATGAAAAGAAGATTAGAGAAAAAAGAATGAAAAGGAATGAACAAAGCCTCCAAGAAATAAGGGACTACATTTAATTGGTGTACCTCAAAGTGACGGGGAGAATGGAACCAAGTTGAAAACACTCTTCAGGATATTATCTAGGAGAACTTTCCTAACCTAGCAAGACAAGCCAACATTCAAATTCAGGAAATGCAGAAAATACTACAAAGATACTCCTCAAGAAGAGCAAAGCCAAGACACATAATCGTCAGATTCACTAAGGTTGAAATGAAGGAAAAAATGTTGAGGGCAGCCAGAGAGATAGGTCAGATTACTCACAAAGGGAAGCCTATCAGGCTAACAGCACATCTCTCTACAGAAACCCTAAAAGTCAGAAGACAGTGGGGGCCAATATTCAACATTCTTAAAGAAAAGAATTTTCAACCCAGAATTTCTTATCCAGCCAAACTAAGCTTCATAAGTGAAGAAGAAATAAAATTCTTTACAGACAAACAAATTCCAAGGGTTTTGTCACCACCATGCCTGCCTTACAAGAGCTCCTGAAGAAACCACTAAATATGGAAAGGAAAAACTGATACCAGCCACTGCAAAAACAAACCAAATTGTAAAGACCATCGACACTATGAAGAAACTGCATCAACTAATGGGCAAAATAACCAGCTAGCATCATGATGACAGGATCAAATTCACACATAACAATATTGTAAACAGGCTAAATGCCTCAATTAAAAGATACAGACTCGCAAATTTAATAAAGAATCAAGACCCATTGGTGTGCTGTATTCAGGAGACCCATCTCATGTGCTAAGACACACATAGGCTCAAAATAAAGGGATGGGGGAATATTTACCAAGCAAATGGAAAGCAAACAGTAGCAGGGGTTGCAATCCTAGTCTCTGATAAAACAGACTTTAAACCAACAAAGATCAAAAAATACAAAAAAATGGGGGGGTCATTACATAATGGTAAACAGATCAATGCAACAAGAAGAGCTAACTATCCTAAATATATATACCCAATACAAGAGTACCCAGATTCATAAATGCAAGTTTTTAGAGACCTACAAGAGACTTGTACTCTCACACAATAATAGTGGGAGACTTTAACACCCCACTGTCAGTGTTAGACAGATCAATGAGTCAGAAAATTAACAAAGGATGTTCAAAAAAAAAAGCCCAGGACCAGATGGATTCACAACCAAATTCTACCATGGGTACAAAGAGCAACTGGTACCATTCCTCCTAAAACTATTCCAAATGATAGAAAAAGACGGACTCCTCCCTAACTCATTTTATGAGGCCAGCATCATCCTGATACCAAAGCCTGGCGAAGACAAAATAAAAAAAATTTTCAGGCCAATATCCCTGACAAACATTGATGTGGAAATCCTCAGTAAAATACTGGGAAACGGAAACCACATATTAAAAAGCTCATTCATCACAATCAAGTTGGCTTCAACCCTGGGATGCAAGGCTGGTTCAAGATATGCAAATCAATAAATGTAATCAGTCACATAAACAGAACCAAAAAATCGCAAAAACCACATGACTGTCTCAACAGAATCAGAAAAGGCCTTCAATAAAACTCAACATCCCTTCATGCTTAAAAAGACTCAATAAACCAGGTATTGATGGAACATATCTCAAAATAATAAGAGCTACTTGTAACAAATCCACAGCCAATATCATACTGAACAGGCAAAAGCTAGAAGCATTCCCTTTGAAAACCAGCATAAGAAAAGGATGACCTCTCTCACCCATTCCTATTCAACAAAGTATTAGAAGTTCTGGCCAGTGAAATCAGGCAAGAGAAAGAAATAAAGGATATTTGAATAGGAAGAGAGGAAGTCAAATTATCTGTATTTGCAGATATCATGATTATATATTTAGAAACCCCATGGTCTCAGTCCAAAAACTCCTTAAGCTGATAAGCAACTTCAGGAAATTTTAATGATACAAAATCAACGTGCAAAAATCACAAGCATTCCTATACACCAGTAATAGACTAACAGCCAAATCATGAGTGAACTCCCATTCACAATTAGCACAAAGAGAATAAAATACCTAGGAATACAACTTACAAGGGATGTTAAGAACCTTTTCAGTGCTCGCTTCGGCAGCACATATACTAAAATTGGAACGATACAGAGAAGATTAGCATGGCCCCTGCGCAAGGATGACACGCAAATTCGTGAAGCGTTCCATATTTTTAAAAAAAAAAAAAAAGAACCTTTTCAAAGAGAACTACAAACCACTGCTCAAGGAAATAAGAGAGGACAAAAACAAATGGAAAAGCATTCCATGCTCATGGATAGGAAGAATCAATATTATAAAAATGGCTATACTTCTCAAAATAACTTACAGATTCAATGCTATTCCCATCAAGCTACCATTGACTTTCTTCACAGAAATAGAAAAAACTACTTCAAATTTCATATGGAACCAAAAAAAGAGCCCATATAGCCAAGAAAATCCTAAGCAAAAAGAACAAAGGGAGGCATCACACTACCTGACTCAAACTATACTACAAGGTGACAGTAACCAAACAGCCTGGTACTGGTACCTAAACAGGTATATAGACCAATGGAACAGAGCAGAGCCCTCAGAAATAACATCATACATCTACAACCAACTGAGACCATTGACATGCCAGTCAAAAACAAGCAATAGGGAAAGAACTCCCTATTTAATAAATGGTGTTGGGAAAACTGGCTAGCCATGTGCAGAAAGCTGAAACTGAACCCCTTCTTTATACCTTGTACAAAAATTAACTCAACATGGATTAAAGATTTAAACATAAGACCTAAAACCATAAAAACACTAGAAGAAAAACTAGGCAATACCATTCAGGACAAAGGCATGGGCAAAGACTTCATGACTAAAACACCAAAAGCAATTGCAACGAAAGCCAAAATTAACAAATGGGATCTAATTAAACTAAAGAGCTTCTGTACAGCAAAAGAAACTATCATCAGAGCGAACTGGCAACCTACAGAATGGGAGAAAATTTCTGCAATCTATCCTTCTGACAAAGTGCTAATATCCAGAATCTACAAGGAACTTAAACAAATTTAAGTTTGTTTAAATTTGAAAAAAACAATCCCACCAAAAAGTGGGCAAAGGATATGAACAAACAGTTCTCAAAAGAAGACATTTATGAGGCCAACAAACATATTTTTAAAATCTCATTATCGCTGGTCATTAGAGAAATACAAATCAAAACCACCATGAGATACCATCTCACACCAGTTAGAATGGTGATCAATAAAAAGTCAGGAGACAACAGATGCTGGAGAGGATGTGGAGAAATAGGAATGCTTTTACAGTGTTCGTGGGAGTGTGAATGAGTTCAACCATTGTGGAAGACAGTGTGGTGATTCCTCAAGGATGTAGAATTAGAAATACCATTTGACCCAGCAATCCCATTACTGGGCATATACCCAAAGGATTATAAATCATCCTATTATATAGAAACATGCACACATACATTTATTGCAGCACTATACATAACAGCAAAGACTTGGAACCAACCCAAATGCCCATCAGTCTTAGACTGGATAAAGAAAATGTGGCACCCATACACCATGGAATACTATGCAGCCATAAAAAAGGAGTTCATGTCCTTTGCAGAGACCTGGATGAAGCTGGAACAGAAAACCAAACACTGCATGTTCTCACTCATAAGTGAGAGCTGAACAATGAGAACATATGAACACAGGGAGGGGAAACATCACACACAGGGGCCTGTCAGGGGGTGGGGGTCAAGAGAAGTGATAGCATTAGGAGAAATATCTAATGTAGATGATGGGTTGATGGGTGCAGCAAACCCCCATCACTATGTCACATGTATACCTATGTAACAAACCTGCATGTTCTGCACATGTATCCCAGACCTTAAAGTATAATTTTAAAAATCCAAACCTACTATTTATAACCTTAAGAATAAAAAAAGCATGCACAAATAAAAATCAAAAACAAAGTAAAATTTTAGCGAGTGAATAAATTTCACTATTGCCTCCAAAGTAAACGGTCTGCAATCTGTAATTTGATCTGCCTTTTGTAATCAAACTGAAAACTAACCAAACAGAAACCTATGCGATGAAAACATTTAACATAATCACACTTCGAAAACTGAAATATGTTGTTAAAATGTTATAGTCTTGCATACAGCTTACAGTAATTGAATAAGAATCCTTGAGAATTGGTTAAAGTGTTCATTTAAAAATCTCAAAATATACTCCATATATACCTAGTAAGATGATTACAATTTGATGAGAAATACATTCTCAACATCTTGAAAAGTTCTTCTTGTTTTGGAGATTTTTTTCTGCACATTTCTACCCCTCAATTTTACAGTACAGATATAATTGGGTACATTGTATAGTATGCATTACTTTAAAATGTCAGCAGTAGAACAAATTAGCCTACCATTGTCAAGATAACTGCACTATAATTCTACACTGTTCCAAATTCTACCTTGAAATTATCTATAGAAGCAGATCAATTATGCGACCAGTGATTCTTTGTTTTTTTAACCCTCTATTTCCTATAAAAACCTCCACAGTTTTGCAGCATTCTTACTCTGATTGTCACCCCTTTCCTTTCTACAATTCCTCATTCCCTTGGAAGAATAACACCATTAACAGTAACAACAAAAAGATTGAGGGGAGCAGTTCAATCGAAGTTAAATATTATTGCATTATTTAAGGGAATATTCATTCTTAGATCTTCCTCTAAAACATCTGATGAAATCATAAAGTAGATAATGAAACCTTGGGCAGCTGCTTGGCAATGTCTCCTCCCACAAAAACGGCTTCTAAATAAATCCACAGGTTTTGCACCGTCATCCAGCGCTCGATGATGTCTGATGAGTTGGAAAGGTACTGCACCCATTTTTGAATCTGAGCTTTGAATGGCATATTGTACCTAAAATAAGAAATACGTTCAGGATTTGGTTTTGGTTTTTGTCATGCTGTTGTTTTAAAGCCAAAGAGGTTTTTTAAAATCTTAATTTGTATCCTCTTTCTTTATAACCTTAACTATGTTTTTTTAAATGATGGCTTTTAAAATGATGCAACCAAGTGATTAGTTCATCCCTATCTATCGTGCATTGTTAAGTCTAGATTTTTCCCTTTTGATCCAGAGCTTAGAGAAGGTTGGGAGATTTACAATCTAGAGAGTAGCTCAGGCATCAGACTTGATTCCACCAAGCTTCCAGGGTATTACATTTACCCTCAGTGCTGCTATGGCTATAAGAATCATATTCCCTCTACTGAGCTTCTGTGCCTATTTCATGGGGTCTCTGGTTTTTCACATAATATGAAGCCATTATAGAACCATCGGGGGAACCAGACAGCTAATGCAATCTTCAAATATGATAACATCTGGACTGTCTCCTTAGCTTCCCCTTTTCTGAGTCTCTTTCTAACTTTCCACGCATTTGTGTCCAACCCACTCATGTTTGATGTACATGTGTGAAAGGTTACTGCTCTTCCATAGTTAATCTGTCTTCCCCTTTTCCTCTTTGAGACAGACTGCCTTCTGGTGGCCTCCCAATGTCCTTTTCTCTTTCTGCCCTTCGATGTGGGCTCATAATTACCCAACTAAATTACTGAATTTCCCAGTTTCCCGTTGCAGTAATGTGCAGTCACAGGCTAAGTTCCACATCAACAGTGCTTCATTTTAGCTGAACACTGGAATCATCTCGCCAACATTAAACATGACTGCTGCCTGCCTGGGTCCTACCTAAGAGACTGATTCAATGGGTCTGGGAAGTGGCCCTGGCATTGGAATTTTTTTAAGTTCTTTCAGTTGCAAAGATTGAGAGCCACTCTTCTACATGAAATGTGAGTAGTGGCATTGGATGTTATGGATAGTATGGGAAATAAGCTCACACCTTGGAAAGACTGAGTGCACCAGACCAAGCTCGGGTCCCCGATGATGTGGGGAAGCCCCATTCCAACCTGAACCATCTACCTTAGGACTTCTTTTACATGTGAGCAACATAAACATCAGTGTTATATTAGCCGTTTTGCATGTGGTGTTTCTGTTACTTATAGACAGACTTAATCTTAAATGATTGTACAGCCTAACCTTATGTTTCTTCTTCTTTTTCTTATCCCTTCATAGATCTCTCTAGCCCTACATAATATGGTCTTGAAGTTGTTTATTGCATAAGAGTTTAATTTCCATATTCTTAATTGCTAACCAAATTCTTTTAATATTCCACACATCTTTCTGAGTATTTGTATGCTCTTCACTAGAATATAGGTCCATAGAAACAGAGATCTTTCCCTTATTTCTTATTCTATCCACAGCACCTAGACAAGTACATCACACACACAGTAAGGGTTCAATAAATATATATTGAAAAACACTTCTCCCATAACTCTATCTGTAGTTTAGATGCCACTGACGAGAAAAGCTTCCCTACCCCAACCTGATAATTTTTACTTAATTTATATGTGTGTCTTTTCTATCTCTCTAGGGTATATTATTGTTCATCTATCCTTTTTCTGGTTTGGTATGAATAGTAGTCAAGCTCATTAAAACTCACTAAATCCTGAGAAGTCCAAACTCAAGATTACTAATGGTCTAACTTCATATCCCCATATTACTTACTTTCGTGTAAGAAGTGAGTTAAAATAAGGGAAATTTTCATTGAGATAGCATGAAGTACACAGTATTTCCAACATTAAAAGTATTGATACACATATATGCAGGGAATTGAGTGATATTTTAAAGCTAGAACAGAACAACAAATTTATATCTCAATGGTATCTACATTCTGCATAATTATCACATATTTGAGAGGATTCTTGGGAACAAAAACATTATTTCAGAAAGAGCAAATAGAAGCAATGAAACAAGGAAATGTAAGTTCATGACTGTACAGTGTGCATGTCCAAAATGTGAGGGGTGGCACTACATATTATATACATGTAACAAAAATTCACATGTGGCCGGGTGCAGTGGTTTACACCCATAATCCCAGCACTTTGGGAGGTGGAGGCCGGTGAATCACCTGAAACCAGGAGTTTGAGACCAGCCTGGTCAATACAGTGAAACCCTGTCTCACCTAAAAATACAAAAAATTAGCCAAGCACAGTGGCGGTCGCCTGTAATCCCAGCTACTCTGGAGGCTGAGGCAGGAGAATCACTTGAACCCAGAAGGCTGAGGTTGCAGTGGGCCGAGATCGTGTCATTGCACTCCAGCCTGGGCGACAGAGACTCTGTCTCAAAAAAAAAAAAAAAAGTTCACATGTACCCCATAAATTTGTACAAATATAAAAAATAAAGTATGTAAACAACTAAGAGTTTCTAGTCCACAGATGGTGGCAAAAAAAGGCTTTTCGAATAGAATGATTATTCTGGAATTCAGAATAACATTCCTCCTGGACTCTAGAGCCTGTAGAGCTGTCAGCTGTGCAGTGAGGCTTGTCAGCAGCAAAGCTGAAATGTTCCCAAGAGCCTAGGGGCTAATTGTCCAGTGGATGGTCTCGGATACATCCCACAGAGGATAATGAAATAAAACCAGGATTACACATGCTGAAACATGTGCCCGAGGCCAAAATGAAAACAAGAATAACTGGAATACAATCTATTGATTATTAATATATAAGTGGGTGCTGATGTTTTGGACATAAAAATTAATCAATTAATTAAATCAAGTATTTTCAACATTGAATAGATTGTATGAAGGGTATTACTGTAATGTACTTTTTATTAATTTGAAATGTTTGCTATTCTCAAATCTAAAGAAAAAGATAGATGGTTTTCCCACCTGTTGCTCAGTAGGGAACCCAGCAACATCAAACTGTCCTCCATGTTGGCGATTATTTCTGCGGTATTGTCTCCTCGCAAGAGGAGCTCTCCACGGGTTTTAAAGCTGCCAAAGGTGAACATTTTGTTGTCCCATTCATTAATCACTTGCTTCAGCTTTTGCTCAATGTCTCTCTCTTTCACCGCACTGATACAGATGTCCTATCAAAATGGCAAGTTCTCATGTTATTGCATGAAAGTCACACATCCTTCCTTAATAGTCTAGTTGAACGACCCTATCTTCACTGTTTGCTTTATATGTATATATATATATAAACTCTTATATTTCCAGACCCAAAATGCAATATTACAAATAGAATGTACATATGCAGCTACTGATGCAGTAAGAGAGATGGAGATAAAGATATCATTGAATAACAGAACGCTAATTTTAAAAATTTCCCAGCAAACTTTCTGGAAAGAAAGATGACAGAAAATACACGCAAATCACTTTTAAATTTTGAAACTTTAATCACTGATTCAAAATTCAGTGTATTTCTGATTTACCTCTAAAGTCAAGTGAATGCAGCGTGTGGATGAACACAGGTAGCAAAACCGGATTTCTCCCATGGTTCTGGTCACCTTCCCCGTCTCCTCTGCAGCCTCACCCTTCTTCTAGGCCATTAGTCAAGCCCTCCCTTTACCCTCATTCCTTCCCACACTATGTTCCCCCTCTGGGTGAGCTCATTTACACTCATGAATTCAATCACTTTCATATCTCCAGGCAAGACCCACATCCATTTGCCCACTGAGCTTCCCTGCTGTGATGTTTCAAGGAAACCCCAAACACAATGTGTGAAATATCAGACTCACGTCCCTGATCAAGTTCATGATCTCTGCATCCTGTCACCCAATCTGATCCACTTCATCTCAGTGGTCAGCATCTTCATCCATTGATATCTCACAGCAAGAAATCTAGAATTCATCTTTAACCCTCTGCTTCTTTCTCCTACTATGTTCCCTTTATCACCAAATTCTCCTCAAATGTCCCTTGATCCTTTCTCTCCCCTCCTGCTTTGCTACTTCCCTTTCCATCTAACAAGCCATCATTTCTTGCCTGAGCTACCCTTAGAAACTCTCAGTTGGTTTTTCCATCATTCCCCCCTTGTCCTCCTTCAATTCTTACTCCAAAGATCTCTATCAGAGTGATGCTTATAAACAGTCAACCTAACCATGTCAGCCCCTCTGAAAACACATCTTCCAGCTGGTGCCCACTGCTCAATAACATCCTGTAAGCCCACCCTGCCTCCCTGGCCTCAGCTGTTCCTCTCTGCCCGGCCTCCACACCCCAGCCACACAGACCTTCTTCTGGTTCCTCAAACACACTTCAGATGCTCCATGCATAATGCGCCAAATGCCTGGAATGGCCTTCTTTGCACTTTCCAAGCCCCTCGCCCCAACCAGACAACCACGCTCCCTTCGCCAGCCTGTGCCTGCGTCCCAACCCTCCCTAGTTTTATCACCCCCAGGTGAGCCAAACTCATCTATCACAGGCTTTCATAGAACATCATACATTGTATTCAATGGCATTTGCCATAGCTTGTAACTATGCCTTTATTTGTATACTTATTTAATGATATGTGAATGCAGGACTACATTGTTAATTCTGATGGGGAACCTGTTCCACCTTCGGCACAGTAAACATTTGTTGAAGGAACTAATGGCTGAATGCCAGGAGAAGACTTTCAATTGTCTGAGTAAAGTTTACTGATCCAATATTCTATAATATACAAATGTTATCAAATAAATCCCATGAGACCTTTTAATCTTCCACCACATCATGCTGTCTGTCAACTGTACCTCTATTTCCTCTTTGTGTTTCAGCAGAGGTGCCTCCATGATATTTCTTAACTTAAAGCTTCCGTTCCCCACATCCAGGCTGTGCCCGGTGAGGATGGTTATCCTTTCCCAGTGGCGCTCCATCATGGCTTTACTGGCCATGTATTCCAGCAGTGGGCAACACTCGCTGAAATCATCAATGGTCTTCTTCAGGTCCAAAAAAGCCTGCCAGTCCTTCAAAGCCCGGGGCAGCTTCCGACACCTGTGAAGGAAAACCAACATGAAAGACCATTAAAACATGATGACAGACATCTCTGGACCAAGATGGTCTGCTAGCATTGCTATCAAAAATAGTGTCTTTGAATACCTATCCTATTTTGAAATTCCATGATTTGCAGGCTATCTGTTAATATAATATACAGATAACTTATCTATTACAGAAAATTGTCTTCTCCATTAGAAAAGATTTTTTCCAATCCTTCAAACTATTACCTAGTTAGAGGCATTATTTTGAAGTATAGAGGTGCTGTTCAAGTTAATTCAATTCTACAAACATGTACTGAGAACTTACTAAGCACAAAGCACAGCATAATGTATCAGGCTGTCAAGTGAAATATACAACAAATAGCTCTCCCTTTTCTTTGGATTCAGCAGCTACAACAATATAGAAAAATCTTGGGCTCCTGCTTTTGTTCCAGATGATAATCTAACATAAACTTCAAATGTTTCATAAGTATAATATAAATAAAAATTGGCTCCCACCAAGCTGCAGAAAAGCCGCTAACATGATTCATCCATGTACAAAGAAGGTGCTTGTCTCATTGTCTACACACAGGAGAAATTAACAAACAGCAATTAACAAGAGTGATGTCAATGGACAACAACAATGCAGCAAGATGTGCTTTTGAAATGGCTGGGGTGAAAACAGAACCTGCCTGCCTGTCAAAAAAGAAAGCATTTGAAGTTTAATCGCTGAATTCAATTTAGCATTAAATGGAAGTAAATTTAATGCTAAACATTTAATTTCTTACCTGTTCTGGAATTCTAAGAGTTCATTGTTGATTTTTTCAACATTCACCTCTGACCAAAGAATATCATAGTAACTATTTACAGTCTCGATGACACTGTTGTACAGAGTGTATATTTTCTGTAGAAGATTTAGTTGCTTCTTTATTTCAAGAAGCTGAGGATACTGTGTAACTGGCAGGCCTAAAAGCTCCTCTCCTCCAGTATAAGTGATGTATTTCCGATAGATATTATCAAATTGATTCTAATAAAAACACAAGTGAAAACTCGTCAAAATGATTTATACATGAACAAACATGCAAATGAAAATATAAGACTGGCAAACAAGTAAGCCAGTGATGTATTATCTCTGGGCACATGTAAATGGGAATACTAAGTAGGAATAATTAATCCACAGAAACCACTTCTAATTGTAATCCTATAAAATCTTATTTTTAATGCAAGTACATACATTGTTCCACAATAGGGCTCTATATCTTAAAAAGAAGAAAATACACATGTGTTTAAAACACAACAAGATTTTATTGTTTAGAAAGTCATAAAAACTAAAAAGATTACCTGAAACATGATAAGCCTGTCACTGGCTTCCTGGGGCTTCAAGTCACTAGCCATTGGACCATTCTGAACAAAAAGTTAAAAAAATATGTAGAACAAATTGTTTGTATGTAAATTTCATGAACTCGGAATATTTAAATATTAAAGTTAGGTTTCATGCATGATAAGAAACTTAGTTTTTATTTATTAGAAAAAAAGGTCCTCACAAAGATTCAATTGGAAATATTTTTCCAGTCTAAAAAAGCCAAATTAATGCCATAACTTCCTTTTGTCAAGAAACTTTTAAGGATAAAAATATGCATTACTCATTTCTTAGGTAACACAAGCAAAGAGAAGTCAATGGCTATTCTATAAGAAGCACATATAAAGCCTGCTTTTGAACTAAATGCTAATATCATATAACTCATAAATTTTTAAAATTCTAACACCCACTTGTAAGGTGGCCTATAATCTTAACATTCCAGTCAGATTTTCTACATTAGAAAACCCTGAACATGTGAATTTCTGTGCTTCTTCATCCATGGAGTTGGTACATGGACTCAATCTTCTAACACTATTAATTTTGTGGTTTATTGTGCTACTAGTTAATAGGTAGAACTTTTACCCTAAACTCTATATATTTCCCTTCTTCTGCACATTATATTCACCTGGAGAAGGGTCTCATTACCCAGCATATTCACATTAGAAGATTCAGAACCTAAACATATATGGGTAATTAAAATATGGACTCCATGGAGGCAGGGCTCCATCTGTCTTATCCACTACTGTTTAGTCAGAACCAAGGACAGCGCCCAGCACTTCCTGTGCTCTATATTTGTGGAACCAAGGACTGCCGTGGAAAGGAGGACATTATAACTACATGTGAATAGTACTTTTCGACACAAATTTAGAATGCTACCAAACAACTTTAGTAACTGACCAAATTATACAGTGTTAACACTTTAAAGTTAGCACTTTTAAATTTATCATTTTCTGTTGAAATTATCCTGTATGAACCCTGATTTGGTTAGGCTTTCTGTCCCCACCCAAATCTCATCTTGAATTGTAATCCCCATAATCCCCAAGTCTCAAGGGAGAAACTAGGTGGAGGTAACTGAATCTTTAGAGCAGTTTCCCCTATGCTGGTCTCTGAATAGTGAGTGAGTTCTCATGAGATCTGATGGTTTTATAAGGAGCTCTTCCCCCTTTGCTCAGCACTTCTTCCTGCCGCCTTGTGACGAAGGTGCCTCGCTTCCTCTTCACCTTCTGCCATGTTTGCAAGTTTCCCAAGGCCTCCCCAGCCATGCTGAACTGTAAGTCAATTAAACGTCTTTCCTTCATAAATTACCCAGTCTCGAGCAGTTCTTTATAGCAGTGTCAAAACAGACTAATACAAACTCTAAGGGGAAAGAATTGTGAAAAGAAAATGTTTTTCTCTCAGGAAAATAAAAATCCCATTCCTTGGAAATTCCTGGGACATTTCTTAGAATTTTACCCATAATTTTTAGACAACTAAATTTTGCATGCTCTATTCACTAATCCCCAAAAATGCATACAGAGAAAGCCAGAGACATACCAAATCATAGTTCAGATAAAACTGGTGACAGTCTTGGAGGAATACCTCCACAGCACTAGTAAGCTCTTTCTTAAATCTGGGCTGTAGTGAGACTAATTCATTCTGGACTTCACCAGCACGTGCCAACAGCTTCTCCCAAGCATAGTGCAGTGTATCAACTTTGTCTATCTCTTCCTTTGCTATCAGAAGTCCATATCTGTTAAGCAGGGCATAAGATTCCTATAAAAAAGAGAAAAAGCTTAGTTTTGGCCAGTCAGATGCATAAATCTACACACAATCATGTATTAAATGATAATAATGGAAAATACCAGCAAAATAGTGAAATTACCTAACAGTTCTAATTATTCTACTTTAAGCTTTAAGAGGTTAACTGATAAACTGAGTCATTCAGGTTCAGTTTCCTCATCTATAAAATGAGAAAATCTTTTGGCTGCTTCACAGGATCTTTGAGAGTATTGAAAACATCATTTTAAATGGATTTTGAAAACCATAAACCATTAGACAAATAAAAGATATTTTTACTTAGGCCCCCAAATTGTATTTGATGACAACCCAATTACATCAAGTCAATGAAAAACATGAAATAATTTAACTTCTAATATTAGAATAACAAAATAAATCAGGGTTTTTACTCTGCTTCATTTCACTTGATTGATAAGAGGTTCCAATAGTAAGACACAAAAGAGTGTTCTTGAATCAGAGCCTGGGCCAAATCACTACCTTCAGCATGTAAGATCCTGGACAGCTTTCTTTGCTAAAAGATTAAAATGAGGCTAAGTTTGGTTTTGATAAGAAAGAATTTTCTCTAATATCCTTGTCTCTTCTCCCACCATTACTCCTCCCCATAGAGGTGGAATGAGTGCCTGATTGTTGATTTGGGGGAAAAAAATTGTTCATTTGAGCAAGCATAGCCCAGTGCCTTTCTCTCTCTTCCCTCTCTCTCCAGTGAGGCATGCCTGTGGTCTGCACCTCAGTGCCATAAACTGATCAGGGTAACACAAAGACCTACAGCTTTCCAACACTGCCTCTGATGGATGAGGAAGTATCACAATCCTGGGATTTAGTATCCACTAGCTTATAATGTGTGTGTGTGTGTGCGTGTGTGTGTGTGTGTTTGTGTGTGTTTGGGGGTAGGGAGGGGAGGAAAATAACTGAAGTAATATACTCAATCATGTCTTCCAAATAACTTCCATCAGGCATAAAGATGATGTTTGGATCTTGTCTACTTGATTCTACTTTTGTTCTTAATGCCCAGGTGGGAGAAAACAGGGTTGTCAGTTACCGTACCTCCTCTTCAGACTTGAGGATCTCCCCAGATCCTGCACAAAGAAAGGTCTCTTTGCCTTGATGTTTCAAGCCAAGGAAAGCAGGACAGACCATGTGATCCCCCTGGCCCAACATTGCAGAAGTGAAAATGTGTAGTGGTCTGTACCATTTTCATGGTAATGTGAAAATTTTTCAAAATTCAAACAGGGATGCAGAAAATAGGGGACTAGAGTCTAATGTGGACCACCAGAGTATAAGTCCACACATTCCGATTATGGTGTGATGAAAAGATGATGGTTTTACAACTGGAGTTTTTTTAATGCTACAGTTATACTAGTATAATTGACTAGTAAATATAGTCAGCCACTTCTGATAAGACATTTTCATCTTGAGGATAACACTAGCCCCCGACCCCACAGAGCCTCCATGGCTGAGAAGTGCTTTTCCTTAATGTCTCCACTCTTGGGTTTTTGTCAACAATCATGAGTGTCAAATAAGATTTAAAGACATGCACGAACAATTCTGATGATGAAAAGTTATTAATATTAATAATTCACACTCATGTCATTTATAATGATAATATAAGTGTTACAAGATTAATAAAAATGTAATTCAAAATTGCACACACATATACAGACATGAAAAGAAGCTGGAAAGAAATATACCAACATCTTGGTACAAACTTGATTGATAAGATTATGGTAATTTTGAAATTTTATTTTAGACATTTGTTTTGTGTTTTCTAATTTTTCTACAATGCTATTTTTTAATTAGGGGAAACGTAGTGTGTTTTTTTTAAAGGCTGTTGCTAAGACTGATTTTGTTGTTGGCTTAACATGAGATTTCCAAGGAGACTCCTTAGAAAGAGATGATGTTTACTCAAGTGAATCTATTCAAGGTATCTGCTTGTAATCAACTGCCTTTTTTTTTGCCATTGCTTAAATTATACTATATATGTTGATAATATTATAACTGATAAGTCAATAAAAGCAGACTTCACTGCAAAAAAAAAGGCATTTTCATCTGGAAAAGATAGTATGATATGGTATACAAATAAAAGTGCAGTGCAACACTGATAAAAGTCCCTAACTTCTTTGACCCTCGGTTTCCTTGCGTGATAAGTAGCAGCCATAGTAAGGATGCAATGAGTTAACGCCTATGTGAACACTGTTAGTTCCCCATCTGCTATTCCCATCCCCGACTACTGAGAGTGCTGGCTTTAAGAACTGCAGCTGTCCCCTTCTCTGGACGATTTTCCTCAGCTGAATGTGAGCCTTCTCATGGGGAGGTTATGGCCCATTTTCCACTGGCTTAGGAGAACAAAGGGTAGTCTCCTTTGCATGAAGGAGGGCCCAACTCAACTTATGGTGTAGGCCGCCCATGGGATCAGGCTGAAGTTAGTCCGTAACTGATTGGCTTCTCATCCTTATGGTATACTAATAAAAGTGAAGTGCAACACTGATAAAAGTCCCTAACTTCTTTGACCCTGTTTCCAGGTTCCCTCACTCCCCTTCTCTACTGAGCACACATCAATAAATCACTTACGCAAAAATCTTTATCTCAGGATCTGCTCTGAAGGAACTTGTCATACATGAAGGAGAGAACTGGCCTATGGAAGGCACCCTATAGGGCTTCGGTATCATCAACAATATTGAAATTATTGTCTTGGTTTAGCACCTGTTTAGTAACTTCACTCCAGACCCAGTCAATATTTCAGCTAATAGCCTCCAACATGTAGAAATATTTCTATAATGAACAAATGATCATTAGTCACCTCGATAGGTCCTACTTGAAAGTCAATGGAGATTTGCTGCTCCCTTATTTCTTTCAGTGTTGCCATTGCAACCCGAATATCATCTACATCCTTAATTGGGCGATTTAGTTTCTTATTGAATTCTTCAATAAGCATAAAAATGTTTTCCATCTCACTCCGGTATTTTTTGTTACAGTGGCGTCCAATGATAACCATCCAGGCCTTTGTCTCAGCAGTCAGGGAAAACTTCAAGTCAGCTGTAAAAACCCAAATGTCTACAGTTCAATTTTAAAAACTTGAATCGGTATGAAAAGTCGAAGTGTCACTATTCTCCAACAGTAAATGCTTTGCAGCTTACAGCCTTCTAACCCATAAAAAATTGAACTGGAAAAAATCACAATTTTTCCTAGTGATTATATATTCGTTCATTTTATAAAGTTTATTTTTACAACAATCCAATACACATTTCAAAATGCTTTTTTTAAAAAGCACATATCAGAACCTCTGGGATCAGCCTAAATTGTTTGTTATTGTTATTTGTTAAATAAAGGGTAAATTTTAATTCAGAATATAATAGACATCTCCCTTCTCTGACCTAACCTTTATTTTCAAGGTTTAGCAACAAAGTGTTCAAAATAATCCAGAATCAATAATTACGCAGCAGGAAATTTTTTAAAAATCTACAAACTGATCTCAAATCTTGAGGCCCATAAAGTCAATCTTTAAGACAGGTAGAATTCTCTGGAATACTAATCTAGGTAAAAAGACAAAATAATACTGTCTAATTTATATGGCTATATGTAAGAAAATAAACCAACCTGTGTACAGAGCAATGGAACCTACACAGATATATTCAGGCTCAGCATTAATTTCCTGCTCTAGGTTTTGGAAATAGAGAATCTGGGACTCAAATTCAGAAAGCAAGGGGCTCTGCGTAATAAATGTCTTAATGGCTTCTTCTTTCTCCTTTTGCCAAATGTGATTGTAGCGTTTGAAGCAATCCATGGATGTGAGAACCTCCTGGAAGCAAACGACAACAGATTTATGTTAAGAAGGAAGAAGCTGAAACGGCACAATGATATAAGTGAATATTTGCCAACTGCTGGTGGTTTCTATGAATTTATTAAAATGCTTAGGGAACCATGTGATTATCTGGAAATCCCAAAGGACTGGGACTATACACAATAGTGTGGACGGTAGCCCACGGCTAGTAACAGTTTCACTGTCATCCCTAACCAAAAGGGAATGGAGAAAAGGGAGAGGGGCAAAAGAGAGAGGAGCAGTTTCTAGAAACTGGAAGAGAATCCTTGACGATCCTGTGTATTATAGGGGCCTTTTGACTGGAGCTGGACCTTAGGTCAAAAGCCACAGCTTAAGGTCACACTAATAGCCTCTTGGATTTACGGGGAGGATACTATGGAAAACATACTCCCAGGTTATTCCCTTCTTTCCCCCTGCCCCTCAGATCTCCACCAAGAGTCTTCATTGACTGAACCCAATGCAAGCCTCAATGGGAATCTACTGACATGTTGCCTAAAGTCAGACAGGTGGAGGGAATGGAGATTAGCTCTTAGGGACATGAAGGATAAACAGAACATAGCCAGCATCACTCTGCTGAGAGACTGCCTGGAATCACATAAAATGTATAAATTCACATAACAAGAATTGACATTGGAATAATACTACATCTTACCAACCAGGAACGTAGTACGTTTCCATATCTTGTCACCTTTTTTAAAACTTCCTTTTTAAGTTTTAGGGTAATCTTCATAGAGACCCCAGATACTTCTTATTACACATGTTTTTAGGTATTTTGCAATGATGTTGTCATTGTAAACAAGATCTTTCCACTATTGTTACAATTGGCTATGAATGGCATATACATTTTTTAAAATGTATTTTTAAATGAACAGTCTAGTTTGCTACCAAGTATGCCTTTGTAAAGATGAAATGACTCGCTGGCAATTGGCAAATAGGAGATTGTGTTGATATAATGCAGCGCTCATGTTTTCAAACACTATTTTTCCAGCAAAACAAATGTACTGCTTTATACCAGCTAAAACAGCAAGCTATAGGGGAGTACAGTCCAGTGTGCCACGCCCCCTCCATCACTTCTTCCATTTGGACTGATTTGGTTACCACTTGTCTTAAGAATGTTCTTTGCATATTGATCTCACTCATAAGTTAGTACTAAAATAAATGTATTCACATGGACATAGAGAGCAGAATGATAGATAACAGACTCAGAACAGTCAGATTCCTCATCAACCTCAGAAGGGAGGTTGATGAGAAATTGGCAAATAGGTACAATGTACATTATTTGGGTGATGGATACCCTAAAATCCCAGACTTGACCATTATGTAATCTATGCATGTAACACAATTGCACATGTATCCCATAAATTTATACAAATAAAAATAGATAAATAAATGCCAATCAAAGCAGAAAGAACAACAACAAAAAGAGAATGTTTTTTGCAGAGTTTGGCCTGACTTTTGTATAGTTTATCTTTGCTTCTATACCTCCACAACCTCAACTGTTCCTTTCCCACTTCTGCCAAGCTTCTTTCGTCTTTTATAGTAAAGTTCTGTAATCCCCATAGTGTTATTAAATGTGTGAGTATTTTACTATGATTGCTACTGCTTTCTTACTACTTTGGATTTTGTGTGTCTGCCTCAATCTTATTTTTCTCATAATCCCTATTATTTAATATTAAATATGCAACTTCACAAAACAGGACGTTTTCAGGAACACGTTTATTGTATTCTACAAAAAATTCATATAATTATCTTTCCATTGATGACTAATTTAACTCGTTAGGCCACAATTTCTTTTTCAGATTAGTCTCTTGGATTTACTTGGTAGATAACTATATCAACTACAAATAATTAAAATTTTGTCTCTTATTTATTTATATGTTGTAGAGACAAGATCTCACTGTGTCACCCAGGCTGGTCTCAAATTCCTGGCTTCAGGTGATCCTCTCATCTCAGCCTCCCAAAGTGCTGAGATTACAAACGTAATCCATGACACCTGGCCAAAAAAATGTGCCTCTTCATTTCTAATTCCTTTGTGAATCAAGTTTTTCCAGTGGCTTATATTATAATTTCAGAGTTATATCTGCATGAAAAACAAATTTAGCTGACACAGAATACAAATGCAATTATTTGAAATAATTGAGCATTACAGGATTCTAAATGGTCTGATTAATTTAAGGAAATTGCACCAATCTGCACCAAACCAAGAAGTAGTTCCACACGCCCCAAATAGAGCTAAAATGTCCCTCAGGTTTAATGGATGTTAATACTTCCCATCCACTAGAATGCAGACTGTTAAACCTATCACTGCCTGTCCCAGCCACAAATAATTCATTTGTATGAGCTGAAGTATTGACATGCATACCAACAATGCATTGCAACAGCACGTAGACATATCCATATATGTATGATGCTTTGAAGAATGAATTACAGATTATTGAAGATTCCCAGAAATGGGCAGGAGTTCCAGAATTCTGAGCTTTCTCAACATTCAAGAGCTTATAATATTAAGAATATATCTTAACTAAATACATTGGAGGCTATTCTTTTATATTAAAGTGTCTGTCTTTATTAAATTAGAACTTTTTCACATGGAGGTAACCTAGACCTCAAAAGGAAAATGACCTCAATAGGAAAATTAGATGAACTACATATGTAGAGTTGTTCTGATTTTGTTACCAAGGTGATTTTGATTGTTTGGTCCAGCTTGTCGTTTCTTTTCTTCTTTTTCTTTTTCTTTTTTGAGACAGAGTCTAACTCGGGCAAGAGTACAGTGGCACCATCTCAGCTCACTGTAACCTCCGCCTCCTGGGTTCTGGCTATTCTTGTGCCTCAGCCTCACGAGTAGCTGGGATTACAGACATGTGTCACCATGCCTGTTCGATTTTTGTGGTTTTAGTAGAGACAGAGTTTCACCATGTTGACCAGGCTGGTCTCAAACTCCTGGCCTCATGTTATCCACCCACTGTGGCCTCTCAGAGTGCTGGGATTACAGGCATGACAGCCACAACCAGTCTCTTTTCAAGTCAGGTTGTGTTGTAAGTTGATGGCCAACCTATGGGTGTGCTAAAAGCAGGTTGGATTTACATCCTAATTCAATTAGCTATAGCAACAGAAAAGGGGTAGGAATCAACAGGATTTTCTGTGGTTGAAGCAGAATCATTCAGATAGGTCTATGGCTGTGGAGGGCTGGCTATATCTAGTACTATGACTAAGTGTACATATATTCTCCCAGAAACAATTCAGCTATCCTATAAATCTGGAATATGTTCTTCAAGTTGTTATAAATGCCAACCTTTTTTACTATTTTAAGGCAGACTAATATCTGAGCATTTCCTTCATATAATGTAAAAGCAAGCAATAAAACTGACACAGAGGCCAGGTGCGGTGGCTCACGCCTGCAATCCCAGCACTTTGGGAGGCCAAGGCAGGCAGATCATCTGAGGTCAGGAGTTCGAGGCCAGCCTGACCAACATGATAAAAATATAAAATCTGTCTCTACTAAAAATATAAAATCAGCCGAGCATGGTGGTGCATGCCTGTAATTCCAGCTACTCAGGAGGCGGAGACATGAGAATCACTTGAACCTGGGTGGCGAAGGTTGCAATGAGCCGAGATTGTGCCATTGCACTCCAGCCTGGGCAACAAGAGTAAAACTCCTCTCAAAAAAAAAAAAAAAAAAGTGACAGATAAGCATTTAATTGCCAGCACTGTATGTTAATTTTAACTATGATTTCTTTCTCTTAGATTTTCATAATAGTGGTTCATGCTAGAGAAACTAGTGAACCTTACCGTTGATTTATTTTATTTTATTTTATTTTATTTTATTTTATTTTCAAGGAACACTGAGACACTCGGAAATATTTCTGAATGTTTATTGTTATCATGGATGATTTAGTATATATCATTTAGTATAGAGCCTAATAATCTAAGTACTAGATAAATATTTGCTGAGTTATACGTATGCTATCCTAGGGGAAAATTAAATACAGGACCTCCAATTTATTAAGAAAGGAAAATTGAAAGAGCACAAATGCAAAAAGATTTCCAGTTCCCTTGGGAACACATTAAAACTAAACTTAGTGTTTCCTCACAATGTTACAGCAATGGTAGCCTTTCAGAGTGCTTTCAAACTAACATAACTCATTGTATCAAAACTGAGTAATAGAAAACATGTATCTATTGAGCAACCACTATTCCTTGGACACAGGGAAACATTATTTAAGAGTCAACAAGTCTTACTGGCCATGTGAATTAGAAGATTAAAAAAAATAAATAAAAAATGACTTCAAGATTTTATATCTTTTTGTCTGAAAATGATTTGCATAACAAAAAAGGGGAAGTTGAGCGGAGCTTATGCTGAAAGAAAATTTCCCTTGAATCTACATTCATGTCCAGTACAATACAATGCCAGTTTGTATTGATAGTACTAATCTCTTCTTTATTCTCAGTTTCATCGTGGCAGTATAAAGAAATTTTTCTCTGCTATTTTACAACATTTGCCTGACTACTCAAAGATGACAAAATGACTACAAACCTTGTTCTATTTCAAGTATTGTTAGTATCACTGGTTCTTTGAAGGTGATTTCTAACAACAGTCTGACTTATGGTTTGGAACATATTCAATTTTTTTAAAGTTAGATTCATTTGTATTAAAAGAAGATGTTAAAGGCATTAAACAAAACACAGTATGAGAGTAGGAATAATTTTATTTCACCTTGCAATCTAGAACGAAAGTTCTTCAGTTAGACAAACATTTGCTGAGCACATACCAGATGCCATTAGTTGCTCCCTGAAAGTGCAGTGGGTGAGAGCCAGGCTGCAGACAGGACAACCTTGTGATGTTCACCTTCACACAGGTGCCTGTTGAGAAGACCCTGCTGCCGGACCCTCTTGACATACCTTTTTGGTGGAGTTGATAATTGTGCTAAGCACAGAAACTAATTTTACAATCTCTTTGTTTTCAGAAACACTCTTATAATAGTTCTTGGTTTGCACAGGAATGGGTAAATTTATAGATGCTATCTCCAAGGTATCTAAAAGGAAAAAAAGAAGAGGAAAGTGTACATTACTAGCACAAGAATATACTTTTAGAAAATGAGGATATTTCTGTAATAGGAAAGCAAGGACTTCTGAAAATCTTCTCCTTTATAAAAAGAACGAAAATAATGGAAAGACTTATCAATGTCAACTTTTCAGGACTCTGTAAATTAATCAAAGCTTACAATAATCCCAAAAGTATTTACTCAAGATCAGTGCTGAATCTTGGTAACAACAGCAAGTTTTGTGGTGTTTTAACTCACTCTAGTCTCATTGCCACTCTCTGGCTATGGGGTAGCCCAGCAGCCTTGCAACCATTATAGCCGAAGGGAAAAAAAAAAATCCACCAGTAACTTAGCAGTCCCTGGAAGGGCCAGCCTGGGCTTGGAGCTCCTGGGGAACTCCACAGAATTCTCAATCTTTGAGCCATCTGGGAGCACCCTGGAAAAGCCTTGTTCAACTAGTTTATTTTTATTTGACCTGACTCAGAACTCCCTGAGGGAAAAAAAAAAAAAGTCCTATCCCCCTAGCATTTGTCAAAAGACTATCAGCAAAAATTACTTCACTTCACAGCTGCCTGAAGCAAATGATATTAGTTGGGGCAAATAAGTGCTTGGCCAAAAAAGTTAAAAAATCTGGGGACTGAGAAGAGTGAAGTCAGCAACACGGCTGAAAAAGAAGGCCCTGGCTCTCCACCCACAGACACACCAAGTACACATCTATTCTCAGATGAATTCCATCTGAGAGAAAGTCAGAGACCCATGGAGAGCCTCCTACTTACGTTATAACCAAAAACACATCCACACCAAATGGGCAGGAAAAGTGGAGACACACTTGGACAAGAATCCTGCCCTGGAGACTGAACCATAGAATTGGGAAAGGGATGGGCAACGCAAAGCTTTTCTCTGCAGAGACAAGGCTTTGTATCACTATGACTCTTAAGGTTCACTTGGGTCACCGTAACTATTAAGGTTCCCTATGGCTTGGCTCTTAGAGAGACACGAGAGTCTCTCTAGACCACAAGGAAAGGTGATGTCTTTACACAGGCATGAAGCACTTACAGAGGCTTCATTCTGTGGAAGTTATGCAAAGATGGGGCTTTAAAATCATGGCCTCTTGTTTCTCCCTCACATCTAGTGCCCCAACATTTACAGCTTCCACCCAAGGGACTATATGCTAATACTCCTATCTCTGGGAGCAGAGGGGACTGGCATTGTGTGTCTCTCTGGACCACAGGAAGAAGTGGCCATTTAATGTGAGCACACAAGCACTTCAACAGGCTTTATCCCCCAGGAGCAGTGCAGAGAAGGGGCTTTAAAAACACAGCCTTCTGCTTCTGTCTAGATGGGGTTAATGCTATGCATTGAATGACCCAATTTTTGCAGCCACCTCCCAAAGGACTCAATCCTAAATCTCTTAGCTACTTGAACAAAAGGCATTAGGCATATGCAAATTTCCCTAGATAACAAAACAGAAAGGTAGTTGGTTTTTTTTTGTTTTTATTTATTTTTAATTTTCTCAATTTTTAGGTTTAGGGGATAGACATGAAGGCTTGTTCCATGGGTAAATTGCATGTTACTGGGGCTTGGTGTACAAATGGTATCATCACCCAGATAGTGACCACAGTACCCAACAGTTTTTTGACCCATAGCCTCATGCCACTATCCCTACTCAAGCAGAAAGGTAGTTTTAAATAGACATGGAAATACTACCAGGGGATATACCCCCTCAGAGGAATGCAAAAGAAAAGGATCAAAATGTTCCATTTTCTTTCTGGAAGGGGCTTCTGGCACACCCTTGAGTGTGAGTGGCTATTTGATGGTCTGGCTTCTAAACACTGTCCATCAGGGAGCTAATGAGGCAAAGAAACAGGAGCCCTCCAGCAGCTGAAGCCAGAGCTCAGCCCTTCATGAGTCTTCCCTCTGGCTCAGCTAGTGATAACTCTAGGCCTACCTATCCTTTCTGGAAGGTGGTAGGATATGCATCAAGTGCCATAACTTCTACGGCTCCTACCTAGAGATTGCCTCTTTAATGATCTAGGTAGCTCTCTCAAATACATAACCTAACATTACAACTCAAAGAACTAGAGAAAGAAGAACAAGCCCAAAGTTAGCAGAAGGGAGGAAGTAAAGATCAGAGCATAAACAAATGAAATGGAGACTAGAAAAAACAATAAAAAGATGAATGAAATAAAAAAATTGGTTTTTTGAAAAGCTACATAAAATTGACAAACCCTTAGCTAGACAAAGTAAAAAAGAAGACAAGTAGATAAAATCATGAATGAAATAAGAGCTATTACGACTGATAATACAAAAATACAAATTATTATGAGAATGCTAAGAACAATTTTGTGCCGACCTAGAAGAAATAAATAAATTCGTAGAAACATATAACCTACCAAGATGGAATCAAGAAGTGGAAAATCTGAACAGAACAATAGCAAGAAAAAAGATCAAATCAGTAATTTAAAGTCTACCATCAAAAAAAAAAGCCTAGCACCAGATGGTTGCACAGCTAAATTCTACCAAACATTTAAAGAACTGATACCAATATTTCTCTAGCTTTTTAAAAAATCAAAGAGAAGGGAATACTTCCAAACTCATTTTACAAGGCCAGCATTACCCTGATACCAAAGCTAGACACAGATGCTACAATTTCAAAAAACTACAGGCCAATATCACTGATGGACATAAATACAAAAATCCTCAACAAAATTCTAGCAAACTATATTCAACAGTGCATTTAAAAGATCATTCACCATGATTAAGTGAAATTTATCCCCTGGATGCAAGATTGGTTCAATATATGCAAATCCATAAATGTGATTCACCACATCAACAGAAGTCAAGTAAAATGATGATGTTAAAATATGTGCACCTTAATACTTTGTCACAGATTAATATTCTGATCTAAAATAAATTGAGAATTACATGGAGGGGTTAAAAAACATTTAAACTCAATTAATGTTGATTTACAATGCCTCTTTTAAAAAACTAAAAGAACATTTACCTTGAAGTTCATTTTCTCCCGTTTCAACATCAGAATCACTGTCTTCATTACTCTGCAAAGCAGCCATTTTTCTTTCTTGTATCTTTTTCTACAATGTAAAAGGATATTATTCAGCTCTGTCCATGTATAAAAGAAGTAGTTTCCATATGAAACCGTTTCTGCACCCCATACCCACCTTAGACCTCAGTTCGCTGCTCCACTGTCCAATCCCCTTCGGGACACTGATGATATACTCCACAGCTTTGTTCAGGGTCTGCTGTACATCTTCCAGGGCAGGGGCCATGATGATGTTGGGAATGGCCAGAGTGACCCTTGCCCGGAAAATGGGCAGACTGTTCTGCTTTATGTTAGAGGCACTGCTACTGTCTGAATGAACCCAAAACAAGGAAGAATTCACATTTTTAGTTTAAAACAAGATTTGCTTCAACTATAAAAATTAAAACAATATATAATAGGTATAAAATCGGTGAAATATCTTTTGAATGAATGAGTCAATTAAAACTAATGGAGAATCTAGTTTTGTTCAATATAACAGAGCAGGTCAGGGGAACCCAATGCATATTCTGCTGTTTACAACTTCTTGGAATACCCTCCATAAAGACAACCCGCTGTGTGGGATCAGGCTTAATTATAAACACTTCTCTAAAATATTAAAGATGATTCTTCTAAATAACAGGATACCAACAAATTAGTTAAATGTAGCTTAAGTAAACCAGGAATGAAAAATAAGACTATCAGAATAAGCCAAAGTTAGAACAAATAGCCACTTTGGAATTTAGGGTAAAAATAGGCCCTTCCTACCATGGTGTGTAAAATCCAAACTTGGAAATCCAAAAATGGAAAAGAAATAAAGAGTAATTTGCCATTCATATTGAAGGCGCTTATAAGGTTGAACATGGGTATAGGTATGTAGATATAGACATGTATGTGTATCATAAATCACTTTACATAGTTGCAAATATCTATAATATAAGAGCTGGAAAATAACTGTGATTTAATATTTAGCCTATCAGCCAACATTTATTAAGTTCTAATAATAACCCTGTCTCAAAGAAAAGAACTATCCTTCATCTTGAATAAAGTAAAACATAATAAGCACCAAACAAACAAAAAAACAATTCCAGAGTTTCTACTTTTATTTACCCATGTTTAATTTAATAATAAAGATGCTTTCCTTTAAATTCCAATATTCCAGATACGTAAAAGTATTTTATCATCCTATTATTTCAGTTTTCATTAATTACTATTATTTGTTTTTTTACCATTTTTAACTTAAAATTTAATTTCAAGATGCCTCTAGATTTGACAGATTTTTGTGGCCCACCTGGGAAATACAACACCTATTTCTGAACTGTGCTGAGGAAAAGATGATGATACTGAAAATGAGGAAAGCAGCTAGAAAATACTAAATTAATGTAAAAATAGTAAAATACTAATATATAACCTTTGATGAATGTGACATTAGTAAGATGTTTCCATTTTGTAAGACTGGCTGACAAACCTAATTATTTAACAATGAAAGAATCTTTGCCATGTAACTATAACTTCTTTTAATGCATGTACTTTTTTCTTTCACCAATTAAAATAATTTTATATATTTTCATCTTATTACAAAAAGACTAAACATACTACCAGTTTTCATGTTATTAACAAAAGCTTAAGCAAACTATTTCACCTCCCTGTGCTGTGCTCCAGTTCTCCGATTTAATCTGAGAGTAATGATAGTATCTACTTAATAGAATTGTTGGAATGACCAAAGTTCATAATGTTTAATGTTACAAGAAGGCATTATATAAATGGTGGCTACTTTTTAATTATTTAAATTTAACAGGAATGTACGTGTGTGTGCGCTCACACACACAAACCAGCAACTATGCCTGATCATCCACTAGGCAAACCACATGAGATTATTACCCCGGAAGTTAATTGTATGAGAGGAATGAATGCGTTTGCGAATGGCCTCTAGTGTATTCCTTGTAACTTTCAGAAGAGCATCCATGTTCTGATGGTTGAAATGAGAGAGCAACTCGCGGGCTTCTTCCCCTAACATCTCAGTTTCTTTCTTTTTCCTTGAGACTGTTGTCAAAAGCAGGGCATCAGCCCTAGCACTGATGGATGATGTCAAGGTGTCTAAATTTCCTTCATCTCTTTTTGCTGATACAAGATGAAAAAGAGATAAGTTAGATGGATGCCTATACAGACAGACAGACAGATAGATAGAATCATCTACTGCAATTAAAGGATAAATTACAGGCGGTTTAATATCACTTAAACATCACACTTCTTAGGAAGTGAGCACATCAAAAGGTAAGAAGGAAATCAGGAACCAGATGGATTGATGGAAGCATCTCCTTCTCAATATGAGAAAACAGCCAACAAGAGAGGCAGGAACTATGGCTGAGAAAGCTACACTAGCCCCCACTGGTCTGGGCTCTGGTGCTACCTCCCACCAATGGCCCTAAAACTTCAGGAGGATAATTTCCCTTCTTCACATCTCAGTGGTCTCCTCTGCCCTGCAAAATGTTTGCTCTCTGAGGGGAATTCCAATCAATAATCCATCCAACTGTAATGATAAGTTAAAATAAAACACCCATCCACATACAAATGTAAAGAAAGCTAACAAGGGCCAATGCAAAGTACATGTTTGCAGTTTAACCAAAAGTCGTGGGAATTAACAACATAGAGCCACTACAATATGCTCAGGGTCATAATTTCAGATTTGTACATATCATTAGAAAGTTGGGAGGATGTTTATAGAAGTAGAAATTAATAGCTATGTAGAACATTCCATTTTAGTTTTCAGTAAATGTCACAGAGAAACAAGACCCTTTCATTATCCCATCTCTTACCTGAACTTTCATTTTTAGAAGTCACACTATTCTCATTGGATATTTTTTCACTATCTTCTTTAGATAAAACTTCCACATCCAGCAACATATTTACAAGCTCATTGACTGCCTCCTCCACTAATGAGCTTTTAAAATGCAGTATTTGTGCACCATTTACACAAAGATCCTAACAACAAAAAAAGAGATAGCACAGTGGCATATTGTTTATCTAGCTCTTAAGAGCACAGAAGCAGTGACAGCAATGCTGTGGCTCAGCCTCCAGGTGAGACTTTAGCCCCAGTGAGGCTTAGCCACATCCTTCACTCCAGCACAGGCCAGGGGTCCTGTAAAGGAATGTGTTAAGGACAAGGGCACAAAGTGGAGCAGTGTAGATGGACCAAAATTAGAGGCACTTCTCCAGCAATAGAGAAAATACCTCCAAAAGCCACCAGCAGCGTTTCTTCCCATCATGTAAATCAGATCCTTCATAGCACATAAATTAGATCCAGCCACCCTTCTTTCTCTCCTTGTCTTTGCCAGAAAACCATAGTCATCTCCTCATTAATTTCAAAAATACTACCTACCCCTCTAACTATATTGTACATTTCTCAAGAACGGATTTAATAAATATAAACTAAAGTGAGATTTGGGGCATGGTGATCACTTCTGTAGGAGATTAGGTAGACAGATAATTAGAGATGGATGGTACAGACAGAATCAGTGGTTTACCACCTAGTTGGAAAGTAAGCCCATGAAATAATAGACTGTCAGTTGGGCAGTGTCCAGCTCCATTCCAACTTCCAGCATTATACACTTCTATAGCTTGAAACTAGGATTCAAATCCTTGCTCTGCTTGATCCTGAAAATCCTTCTCAGTTTCAATTCCCGCATATGTATAATGGTGGGATGATGGCAGAACTCACCATAGTTTTTGCAAGTATTCCATAAAATAAACCCATGTAAAACACTAAAGAGCATAAAGTAAGCACACAAGAAGCACTCGTTATTATTATTGGTTGGAAAATCACAAACAACCACAGGGCCTAAATATTTCCAAAGGTTATTCATCTCATTTTATGTAAACTAACTCCTCAGTTCTCTGAGAGAATGCTAATGATTTTTGAAGTGTGAATCTTAAGTCCTCTGACTCTAACTTTGGAGAGAAACACACATGTGGTGCCCATTTTCAGGGCCAGCTCTCACAGGGAATCCTCAATTAACTTTCCAGCAGTTCTCTCAGTCCTCTCAGTAACAGACACCTGTTTGAAATAATAAAATTCCTTTATATTTGGTTCTAGAAGATGGAATTGATAACCTCTCAAAGACTAATATAGTTCTAGCAATGTTGTTTACATCCCTTAACTCTTTCTCTCTGTGAGAAGGCATAATCATAAAAATGTAAACAGCATAGAAATTAACAAAGCATAATATAAACACAATGAGAAAAAATAAGTAATAAATAGACTCATTAAAATATTCCCTAAGACAAACAAAATAAATGAAAGATGCTGCCTCCACTTATCCTGCTTCATGTCAACTAACCTCCATGATGACACCCAAAAGCTGAAACTCACCAAAAGGGCCTGTCTTTGAATCTCGAGTGGTATCCTCCTTGAATAATCAGCATGGAGCCCCACCATTTCCTCATCCCTATGATGCTACAGCTTTGGCAAACCAAGAACCCACCAGACTCCACATCTACTCCAGGTCTCTTAACCCTTACTCCCTGGTTCATGCCCTCTCCTAACATGATTTCACACTTTAACCTTTGTTTTGCTAATATTCTTTGCTCCATCACTCTCTCAACCTTCCACTGCCCCACCCAGGAGAAGCCCAACCCAGATGAACCAGTGACCTACCCTCTCTATCGGCACACATAGGTCATGCTGATGCAGATGCTTGGCCCTGAGAATTCATGGTACCCAACCTCAACCTGGCCTCAAATGCTACTTAGGAATCATCTACATGACTATAACCACTTCCCTCTACCAAGTACATAATAGCTGTGTCTTCAAATCCGTGTCCTCAAATCATGACACTATCCCTCCTCATGATACTCAAAAAATGACCTTGATTTCTACAGCACAAAGCAAACCAAGGTCATGACAAGGGGACTCAAACAAGTCCCACTGTCCCCATGTAGAAGACAAATTGGCTTCTATCATAAGCCCCTCTTCCTCCTGTTTCAGTGAATTCAATCATTCTCCTTTTATTCAGGGCTAACTCCACAACCTGAGTTCTGAATCACAGCTTCTCTGGCTTCCTCACAAACCAAGCCTACCCCTTTCTTCCTCTCTACTGATTTTCCACCTGAGCATATGAACACCCAGTGTACTTCAACTCAACACCCTTCTCCAGCTACAACAACATGCTTCCACCTCAGGGCCTTTGCACATGCTATTCTCTCTGCCTGGAATGTGCTGCCCCTAAAATGTTCACATGGCTTAGACTCTCACTTCCTCCCTTCAAATCTAATCACAGAAGTCATCACTGACAATGGACATAAAATCACAACTCGCTGTCAGGTACTGCTTTTCTTCATCATCCTTTTCGTTTCTCTCTATAATTGAATTATGAGAAGTAAACAAATTCAAGATAAATGATTTATTAATACCTATGCTGGTAATCAACAAAGCAAATTCAAATTGGGTTCCATGATTTTGCTACTTAAACTAAAAGTAGTAAACAGTGTTTGTTGGAAGGTAGTGAAGTTGGTTCTATTGTATTGCTGGTGGCACTGTAAGTTGATAACATCCTTTTGAGAAGCAATTTGGCTACCAATACCAAGAGCCATCCAATAAGGCCATACTCTCTGACACAATAATTTTATTTTGGGGGAGGGAATAATATTAAAGAGGAAAATACATTATACATGCATATATTCATTGCAGCTCTTGGCAAAATATCAAAACTTTGGAAGCCATCTTAAGGTTCAGCAATAAGAAACTGGCAAGTAAATTACAGTGTATCAAATCAATAGAATATTCTGAAGGCACGATTAAAAGGCTGCCTATGAAAACTATGTAGCCACATGAGGAACATTTTGTGAGGAAGTGTTAACTAGGAGAAAAAAAGCACTATTCAAAACCTGTTATATGTGGAGTATAGATCACAACTTTATGAAAAAGCTTAAAACGCATTAATATTACAATGGTGGTATGATTGATTAAAATGCTTTTTTCCATTTTTAAAATATTCTAAAACTTTCTTTTACATTTAAAACAAATGTATTTTTAATAAAACAATCATCAGAAAAGGGGTAAGAGTAAAACCAGGGAGGCAAGTGATTTCTCAGAGGAAGAGATCGTTTTTTAAACGATCACAAAGAACAAGGGGGTGGTTAGGTGTACCCACAGTTAGTGAGTGTGAGGAGGAAGGACTAGGAATTTCTAAAATGTAGACAGCAGGTTTTGAGTATAGAATGACTTAATATAACCTGCCATATACGCAGAAAAGGGTGAACACAATAGGCCTGAGACTGCTCTCCTTAGGAGGTCCTGCTCGGGAGACGGAGGTGGTCCTTTGGCTGGCATCTGGAAGCTTGGCTTTCAGCAGGGTTCCCCCTGTTGCCCCTCTGATAAAGATAGTTTGTTGTGCCTAAACTGCTTGTGCAAACAATGCAGTTGATGCTGAACCCCCGCTTCCTTCTGGGAGTCTGGAATTCTGGTCCGTGCTAAGCAGAGTGAGTGACCAGATCCAGTAAGAACCATGGGCCCTGAGTCTCTCATAGGCTTCCCTGGACAGAAACATTGCACAGAGGGGACAGTGAGCTCCGTGTGAGCCCTCCCAGGAGGGAGAAAGCATGAGGAAGCCTGGACAGGGTCTCCCCAGACACCGCCAGTTTTTGTTCCTTATGATCCAGCTGCATCTCTTAACTATGTCAGGGCAGTGCTGAGTTCCGTGAGTCCTCCTAGTGGGCGTGGTCTTGAGGACCCCTACACACCATACTGAAGTCATGACTGAGGAGTCCTTATCCTCAGGATGCCCACTGGATGTTCCTGAAGGGACGCTTCATGGAGTGCTGCTGGCACAGGGAAGAAAACGTCCCATTTGCACATGTGTTGGAGAAGTAATGAGCTACAAAAAGTTAAATGGGGATCTTCTGAGGGCCTTTATCTTAATATGTTAATATGTAGTGGATCTGTAAGTACAGTCTTTAAGCAGTTTGCACTCACTCCCTGCCTCTCTCAGGATTCCCAGCAATGGCTCCAGAATTTGTGCTATAGAATACTAGTTTGGGAAATACCCCTCAACAGAAATGTTTAAAGAAATTTTGTCTAGAAGCTGTTCAAAACAATTGCTTTGTTAATTAACCCTAGCTCATGAGAAGCGCGTCTCCAAGGTTTTCTAGTCTTCATAAAAAAATGGAAAAATTCAAAGTGTGTTCTATGTCAATTTCTCTACTACTGATCTGAAATGATTTGCTCCTCACAGCTAAGTGACTGCTGAAATATATTTCTCTTCATTGGCAAATTACTGTCAGTAGATTCCATGTTTGAATCACATCTATCACAGAGCATTGCAAGTAGAGAAACAAATCTAATTTAAACTTCAAAAAAGTGACCTTTATAGGAAAATGAGTCACCAAAAAACTTTAAACAAAAAAAAATCAAGCTTCTAATAACCTTTGTCATTTGGAGAAACTCTTCACAGGTAAGTGGCCCCTCCTGGGGAAGCTGACAAAGAGGCGTGCTGCCCATTTCTCCTAGAATGGCATCAATGCGGAACTCAATCAAATCATTGACCCTGTCAAGGAGCAACTCCAGGTCCTCTGCAGGAAAAAACAAAAAGTGATTTTGTTTTTTAAAAAATCCACACTTGATTAAAATCAGCTTTAAAGATTCTCAGTTACTTATGTCCCCTGGACTCCCACTGTTTCACACTTGGTTGTCCCTAATAAAATACCCAAATTACTAACACTCTAATGCTGATACTTTGTAAGCAGAAAGTCTACCTTCGTAGCCTGTTCTAATTTGATTATGATAATTCTTATTATGAAGTTTTTACATATTTTATCAATACCCCTTAGGGAATTTTAGCCAATTTCCTTTTGTTTTATTTCCTGGGGCCATTGTTCCTTCTCCATAACCAGTTTCCCAGTTCCTGCCTACCTAACTCTCACGTATACTTGAAGACACCGCTCAAGCGTTTCTCCCACAGAGGCCCCGTGGTAAATCTGTGGGCATTCAAGTGGTCCCTCCTCCTGTAAAACCACAGATGGAGCATCCTTCCATCTCCATGGATACCATATTGTCTGCCCATGTGTCTTATCTTCTTTAGAATTCATATGTTTTATCCTTACATCAACATTTAACCCAGTGCCTATTCCACAAGTATTCAACAAATTTTACTGAAGTAAAAGTTCTCTAATTTCTCTTTCACTGTAAATATCATAGGTTACATTTTTTTTAGTTGTGCTGAAGTAATATTAAATGTTAAGTTCAATGGATGCAAAGGCCAGCTCTGAAGCAAACTAACAAAAACGGCATATCAAAAGTGGGAATGATTACTAATGGATAGCCACCTAAGGGAAATACAGATGCCATACAGTAAAATTTCTCTTTTTCTAACACACCTTTCTCCTGGGAAATAAAACTGAAATTGAATACAGAAAAGTCAACGTTGCATACCAATGATGTATCAGAGATGTAAACATTTCCTTAAACAAATACCTTTATTTCCTAAAGAGAGAAATACCTAAGGTAGATGACAGAGTGACGGATGCAGAAAACCACCACCATGGCACATGTATACCCATGTAACAAACCTGCATGATCTGCATAGGTACCCCAGAACTTAAAGTATAATAAATAAAGGTTTTTTAAAAAAGAATAAAAGCCTAAAAGTTTTCTATTTTTCCAAGATAATTATTAAAGATGCTACTCAAGATTCCAACTAGTTCTTCCTGGTAAATTGATTCAATACTAAAAGAGAGCCAACACTTTCATTTAAGTATGTGTGCACAATAAAATTCTCTATCTGACTGCTTATTCATCTTTAAGGACATCTGCATTAAAGCTGAAAAAAGTAGCCTCCAAGGAGGTCCACATCCTAATCTCCTGTGGATGTTATCTTATATGGCAAAAGGGACGGTGATGTGATCAAGTGAAGGATGATGTCATGTGGAGGGTGGCCCAGATTATCCATACTCTCAGAAATGCGTGATGCAGATGACCATCTATAAGTAGAAGGATTGGCTCACTAATCCAATAAAAACCCAACTGCTCTCGAGATTTTACATAGTTTCTCTCAAAGAAATTTCATCTTTCCTCTATTTTAGTTCCTTAAATTACAAAAAGAAAAACACAATAGAAAACAAAAACAATAAGTTTCTCTAGAAACTAGTTCCTTGTCTCGAGCTAACATTCTAATAAACATCCAAATTGTTACTCTAATACTAACATCTAAAGGAAGGATATTACTAAAGTCTACCTTGGTAGCCTGTTCTAATTTGATTATGATAACTCTTTTTTTAATTGCATTTTAGGTTTTGGGGTACATGTGAAGAACATGCAAGATTGTTGCATAGGTACACACATGGCAGTGTGATTTGCTGCCTTCCTCCTCATCACATATATCTGGCATTTCTCCCCATGCTATCTCTCCCCAACTCCCCACCCCCCTGATAACTCTTATTATGAAGTTTTTATACATTTCATAAGTGCTTCCTCAGGAAATTTTAGCCAATTTCCTCTTGTTTTATTTCCGGGGAGGCATATTTTAGAAGAAATATTAATTTAGAGCAAGGAAATTGGGTTCTAAACTCATTGTTATTTCTTATATCTATGTAACATTAAAAGCCATTTGGCATCTCTGACTTGATATTCATTCATATTCAAAAACTCCAATATCTTTTGTTTTTGAGTCCAGCTCCCAATCTACAAAGCATAACAAAGGTGGGGTATGGGCTCAACCGGAATTTCTCACTCTACTCCCTTCCAACTCAGTACTTCTCAAATATTCCTAAATATAAAGCACCTGGCTATTTAAATAGCTGGACCTTCTGAAGCCTACGTTTTTTGAAAAGTACAGTGAAAACCTGCTGATAAGACAAGCTCTTGACAATTTAGATTATAAATAGACTAGGTACTCGGTCAGCAGCCATAAATACCAGACGAAGACAGAGACCTGAGGGGTGGGGTAGGGGAGAGAGAGAGAGAGGATAAAAGGAGGCATCATGAGGGGTATCTAAAAGGGAGGCCCAGGAACAGGTATCCAGAAATAAGGTAATAGGCTTGAGCAGTAGGAATGGGGTTACACTGATAAAGAAATGAAGAGAGACTAAGTATATAAAATTATTCCAATTATGAATCTGCAAGTATATGGGTGTCTACTACACACCCAACTGAGAATAACAACAAAGAATTATATAAACTAAACAGCTTGGATTTAATTATTTCACATTGTATTCATAAATCATAATGTCATTTTGTACCCCATAAATTTTTTCCCCATGTAACTCCCTGTTTACAGAACCCACAAATCTATACAATTATAAATTGTCAATTTACAATAAAAAAGAAAAAAATTAAACAGCCCGACGTTCAGACCCTTTGCAGTCTGCATGGGGAGAAGGATGAAACTGTACTAAATCATTAGAAGACAACCGAAATGCAAAGTCTCTGGTCCCAAATGTAAATCCAACAGGAAGACATAGGAGGAAGACATTACAGGAGGCAGAGTAATCGAGTCGGCTTCTGGGAGCAAGACTTACTCTGGGCAATAAGAGTGGGGAGGATTGGGGCTGGTGCTGTGGCTCACACCTGTAATCCCAGCTCTTAGGGAGGCAGAGGTGGGAGGATAGCTTTAGCCCAGGAGTTTGAGACCTGCCTGGGCAATGCATCAAGACTCCACTCTCCACAAAAAGACAAAAAAAAAAAGGGAGTAGGGGGGATTGGGCCATGCAGAGGAGAAGGTGGAAGACACTGGCTAGGAAAAGAGAATAGCAATGTCTAAGTGCTTCTGGAAAAACAAACCTCCCCCCCATTACCATGTTCCAAACTATGCTACACTGTCTGCCACAGAAGAGTTGTAAGGTGTTAATGTGTCTTCCTGGAAGGCAGCCAAGGAATTCTGGGAAATGCCACATGCAAAAGCCCACTTTTGGAGACCCACTGGACGCTGGCCTATTAAAGGCTCTGAAAAGTCCTCCAGCAAAGACACCTGTCCAACTGCCCCTCTTGGATTTCCCAGACATAGTTGAGCCCTTCTTTGCAACATACCTATACACATTCCAGAAAATTGCATTTTATGGAATATACTACCTTACATATATTTGAGAGTATTATATCTCTTTTTTTTTCTCTCTCTTCCACTTTTTTTTATTGTAGTTCAGATTCTGGGGTACATGTGCAGATCATGCAAGACTATCGCATAGGTACATTCATGGCAAAGTGGTTTGCTGCCACCATCCCCCCATCACCTATACCTGACATTTCTCCCCATGTTATTCCTCCCCCACCCTCCCTCCTGCCATTCCTCCTGTAGCTCCTCCCAATGGACCCCAGTGTGTTATGCTCCCCTCTTTGTGTCCAAGTAGTCTCATTGTTCAACACCCATCTATGAGTGAGAACATGCAGTTTTTGATTTTCTGTTCCTGTTTACAATAGCAAAGACCTGAAACCAACCCAAATGCCCATTGATGACAGACTGGATAGGGAAATTGTGGCACGTATACACCATGGAATACTATGCAGCCATAAAAAACGATGAGTTCATGTCCTTTGTAGGGACACAGATGAATCTGGAAACCATCATTCTCAGCAAACTGACACTAGAACAGAAAAACAAACACCACATGTTCTCACTCATAGGTGGGTATTGAACAATGAGAACATATGGACACAGGGAGGGGAGCATCACACACTGGGGTCTGTGTGAGGGGACTACAGGAGGGACTGTGTGGGGTAGGGAGTTGGGTAGGGATAGCATGGGGAGAAAGGCCAGATACAGGTGATGCGGATGGAGGCAGCAAACCACATTACCACGTATGTACCTATGCAACAATCCTGCATGGTCTTCACATGTACCCCAGAACTTAAAGTGCAATGAAATATATTTTAATATAAATTTTATATATATAAATATATATTTGTATGTATTACAAATGTATGTAATGTAAATACTATATTAATTTACATTTTATTACAATAGACTGTTAATTTACATGTATTTTAATATAAATTTTATATATATAAATATATATATTATTGCACTTTAGGTTCTGGGTACATGTGAAGATATATTTTTTATGTAAATTTATATATATATAAGTTTTTTAAAAGAGATCAAAAATAGTAATTATTTAGGCAGACTTACTGATCTTTGCAAAAGCGTTTTCTAAATATGCCTGAATATTCAGAGACGTCCAGGTCAGTGCGGCCAAGCCAGGTTGGAGAGCTTCATCCACTTTGGCCAAGTGAGGAAGCATCAGTTGCTCAATGGCGAGAGGCATTTTTGACTTCACTCTCTGATATTCAGCTAGCATCATCTGCAATGAAATTGAGGTTAAGGAATCATTTAATATCTTACTTCTGTCTATTAGTATCTCATGTCTTACACAAAATGACTACTTTTATTTAGGGTCAAACTGTAGGTCTCTAACAGTTTAGCAAGTAGAGTAGCCAAAGCAATAAAAAGAAAAGAAGACAAGGACTCTACATCATTACAAATTCCAAATCCAAAAGAAACAACTGAAGATGAACAAGAATTTAAGACTGCCTCACCTCCAACGCAGCCTAGAAAGGGAAAAACCCTAGAGTCAAGTAATTTTTCTAAACCATGCAGAGACATGGTAATGGCACCTTTGCCTGCACATCACCAGGCTCGTTTGTTCTGCTTTGTACACTGGTACAACATGCGTGCTGCTCCTCTGGGCACCTCTTGCAGACCACACTCATCACCCAAAACATCTGGGTCACCAGAGGTCTACTTCAGCCTTTCGCCAGGATTATGGGCCAAATCTTGTTGCCAAGACCCAAAGCACACAGGGAACCAGTACTGATTTCAACTAGTGTCATGGCTTTGAATTTCATCCATATGCCAGAAACAAACACATTCACATGCAGCGCAGATCTCACTCCTAAAAGTCTAGATTCATGAATAGCAGCAGCCTCCCACAGTTTCCACTTCAATACTTAGCAGACATTTCAAACTTAGTAAGTCTCAGTTTGGACTTATTAAGTTTATTAATTCTCTAATTCATTCCAGCTCATTCTCTAACTCAGCTGATAGTGACTTTATCCTTCCAGTTCACAGGCCAAAACCCAGAGTCATCCTTGATTCCTCTCTCTCTCTCTCTCTATCTCTCTCTCTCTCTCTATCTCTCTCTCTCTCTCTCTCTCTCACACACACACACACACACACACACCCCACACATAATCCATTAGGATATCTTGTTTGCAGTCTACTCAAAAGAACCTCACAAAGTCTATATCTGACTTGCTTTCCACATCAACAGTTACTGCCATTGTTGGCTCTCACCTAAATTATTGGGATGGTCTACCATTGTCTCCCTGCTTCAATTCACCCTCCCAATAAGTCTAGGTACAGTTTAACAGCAAAAATGATCCTTTCAAAATAAGAATTCAGATCATGTCACTCCTCTGCTTACATGGTTACACAGCCTGCATTTAATTCAGGGCTACAAACCTTTATACAAAGGACTTGGATAGGTGCTTGGTCGAGAAAGATCTACCCAATTTTGTCCCATTACTTCTCTGATCTCATCTCCAACCACTCTTTCCCTCTCTTACCTGGACCTGCCTGACTGTCTTTCTTTCTGGTCCTGAGCCTCAGGGCCTTTGCACCTCCTTCGATTAATTATTCAAATGTCACTTTCTCAATTACACCCATCATCACTACCCTTTTAAGATTATAAGCCACCACCAAAACCACTTACACATTTTATCCCCCCATTTTTCCATAATGACTATCATTTTATTATAATAGACTATATTAATTTACATATTTACAATGTTCATTTTCTGTCCTACCCAATTAGACCATAAGTTCTACAAGGACAAGGATATTGTCTGCTTTGTTCCGTGAGCCTGCACCAGCACCTGGCACATAGGAGATAATAAATCAGTATCTATCTAATTAATCAATTAGTTGTTATCAGAAGGATAATTTTTCGTCTGAAATGGGGATTCTCGTCTTTTATTGAAATGTACATAATGTTGAACTGTGTCAGTATTATTTATACAATGTCAAACTGTGTCACTATTTTGTTCATATGTAACCATGTCAATATTAATAATCATTAATTATAAGAAAATAACTTTAATGTGCCTCATAAATACGGTTGGTATTAAGACCACATATGTGCATGTTGGCACTACCCTGATAATAGATTAATGTTTTCCAAACTGTTTTGCCTGGAGTACTAAGCCAAAGAGATTCTATGAGAAAAATGGTCCTTTGATAGATGCATTTTGAAAATGCTGCATACAATATCTCCCTTCTTGGATAGTCAAAGCTAACATTAGAGATTCTTAGAAGCCTGCTCAAGAAGTAAGAAGTTTTGCAAGGCTTTGAAAATTTTGTTAAACCCAATATTTCTCAAATAGACCTCATAATCCTTTCCTCATATAATCTTTTTCCACAATTTCCATAATATTCCTTCAATGTCCATAAAAGCCACTTTGGAAAAGTCCAGATTTTCTGGTTCTATTAGCAGCTACTTATACGTTTTCTGAAGTTTGTATCCACTGCTTGCTTTTTTCAATGTCCACCAGTTATTCTATCTGGAAACAGTCTTAGAATCAGCTTGTAGCAGGCATTCTGCTTCCCACCTTTCATCCCAGAAGGTAGTACTACTGCTTTAACAAAAGAGAAACCCAAGCTTAGAAGGTAAAGCCACTTACCCGAATCCAGATTAAATTGGCTTCAGAACCTGTATTTGTATCTATTAGCCTGTACTTGGTCTTCTCTTTCTAGTTCAACTGTCTTCCAAGGAATAAATGAAGGAAACAAACTCTCAACTACTTGGGCGTCTCTGCAGAAGCCTTAAAGTTCTGTCAAATATTCAGCACAATAACTGCAACGTTTAGATGACGATGTTTTTAAAACATTCTTTGATCCTCCCCTTCATGGAGTGGGGGCCATATCCCCCTTTTTTTGAATTTGGGTAGGTTTACAGTCCAACAAAGTACAACAGAGATGATGCCGTGAGACACTTGAGGCTATCGTAAAGTCCCTGTGGCTGTAATGCTTGTTCTTGAAACCCTGAGTTGCCATACAAGAAATTCTAGCAGCCGGAGGCTGCTTAATAGAATAACCAGCTTAGTGAAGAACATAAATGACTTGATGGAGCTGAAAAACACAGCACAAGAACTTCATGAAGCATACATAAGTTTCAATAGCTGAACAGATCAAGCAGAAGAAGGGATATCAGAGATTGAAGATCAACTCAATGAAATAAAATAAGAAGGCAAGCAAAGAGAAAAAAGAGTGAAAAGAAATGAAGAAAGCCTCCAAGATATATGGGATTATGTGAAAAGACCTAATCTATGCTTGATTGGTGTACCAGAAGAAGATAGGGAGAATGAATCCAAGCTGGAAAACACCCTTCAGGATATTATCCAGGAGAACTTCCCCAGCCTAGCAAGGCAGGCCAACATTCAAATACAGGAAATACAGAGAACACCACAATGATACTCCTCTAAAAGAGCAACCACAAGGTGCATAATTGTCAGATTCACCAGGGTTGAAATGAAGGAAAAAGTCCTAAGGGCAGCCAGAGAGAGAGGTCTGGTCACTGACCCACAGAGGAAAGCCCATCAGACTCACAGCGGATGTCTCAGTAGAAACCCTGCAAGCCAGAAGAGAATGGGGCCCAGTATTCAACATCCTTAGAGAAAAGAACTTTCAACCCAGAATTTCATATCCAGCCAAACTAAGCTTCATAAGTGAAGGAGAAATAAAATCCTTTACAGACAAGTAATTCCTGAAAGATTTCATCAATACCAGACTTGCCCTACAAGAGCTCCCAAAGGAATCACTAAACACAGAAAGGAAAAACCAGTTCCAGCCACTGCAAAAAAGAACCAAACAGCAAAGACCAATGATGCAATAAAGAAATAATGCCAACCAGAGGGCAAAACAACCAACCAGTTACAAAATGGCAGGATCAGATTTACAGATAATAATATTAACAGTAAATGTAAACAGACTAAATGACCCAATCAAAAGACACAGACTGGCAAACTGGATAAAAAGACAAGAACAATCAGTGTGCTGTATTCCGGAGACTTAACTCACGTGCAAAGACATACTACATAAATTCAAAAAAGGGATGGAGGAAGATTTACCAAGCAAATGGAGAGCAAAGAAAAAGCAGGGGTGGCAATCCTACTCTCTGATAAAGTAGACTTTAAACCAACAAAAATCAAAAGAGACAAAGAAAAGCATTACATAATGGTAAAAGAATCAATAAAACAAGAAGAGCTAACTATTCTAAATACATATGCACCCAATACAGGAGCACCCAGATACATAAAGCAAGTTCTTAACAACCTACAAAGAGACTTAGACTCCCACACAATAATAGTGGGAGACTTTAAAACTACACTGTCAATATTAGACAGATCAATGAAACAGAAAATCAACAATGAAATCCAGGACTTGAATGCAGATCTGGACCAAGCAAACCTAATAGACATTTACAGAACTCTCAACCCCAAATCCACAAAATATACATTCTTCTCAGCACCACATCACACTTACTCTAAATTGATCACATAATTGGAAGTAAATCACTCTTCAGCAAATGCAAAAGAACAGAAATCATAACAAACAGTCTCTCAGACCACAGCGCAATCAAATTAGAACTCAGGATTAAGAAACTAACTCAGAACTGCACAACTTCATAGAAACTGAACAACTGGCTCTTGAATGTTGACTGGATAAACAATGAAATGAAAGCAGAAATAAACATGTTCTTCAAAACCAAGAAATAAGAGACAACATACCAGAATCTCTGGGATACATTTAAAGCAGTGTCTAGAGGGATATTCATAGCAATAAATGCCCAGACGAGGAGCAAGAAAATATCTAAAATCGACACCCTATCATCAAAATCGAAAGTGTTAGAGAAGCAAGATCAAAGAAACTCAAAAGCTGGAAGAAGACAAGAAATAACTAAGATCAGAGCAGAACTGAAGGAGATAAAGACACAAAAAATCCTTCAAAAAATCAACAAACCCAGGAGCTGGTTCTTTGAAAAGATCAACAAAATGGATAGGCTGCTAGCCAGACTAATAAAACAAAAAAGAGAGAAGAATCAAATAGATGCAATAAAAAATGATAAAGGGGTCATCACCACCAATTCCACAGAAATACAAACTACCATAAGAGATTACTACAAACAACTCTATGCACATAAACTAGTAAACCTAGAAGAAATGGACAAATTCCTGGACACTTGAACTCTTCCAAGACTAAACCAGGAAGAAGTTGAAACCCTGAATAGACTAATAACAAGGGCTGAAGGCTACCAATCTAAAAAAGTCCACATCCAGACAGCTTAACAGCTGAATTCTACCAGATGTACAAAGAGGAGCTGGTACCATATGTTCTGAAACTATTCCAAACAATACAAAAAGAGGGAATCCTCCCCAACTCATTTTATGAGACCAACATCATCCTGATATGAAAACCGGGCAGAGACTCAACTGAAAAAGAAAACTTCAGGCCAATATCCATGATGAACATAGATGCAAATATCTTCAATAAAATACTGGCAAACCAAAGTAAACAGCAAATCAAAAAGCTTATTCATCATAATCAAGTAGGCTTCATCCTCAAGATACAGGGCTGGTTCAATATATGCAAGTCTATAAATGTAATCCATCATATAAACAGAACCAAAGACAAAAACCACATGATTATCTCAATAGATGCAGAGAAGGCCTTCAACAAAATCCAACAGCCCTTTATGCTAAAAACTCTCAATAAACTAGGTATCAATGGAACGTATCTCAAAATAATAAAAGCTATTTACGACAAACCCACAGCCAATATCATACTGAATGGGCAAAAACTGGAAGCATTCCCTTTGAAATCTGGCACTAGACAAGGATGCCCTCTCTCACCACTCCTATTCAACATAGGATTGGAAGTTCTAGCCAGAGCAATCAGGCAAGAGAAAGAAATAAAGGGCATTCAATTAGGAAAGGAGGAAGTCAAATTGCCTCTATTTGCAGATGACATTATTGAATATTTAGAAGACCCCATCGTCTCAGCCCAAAATCTCCTGAAACTGATAAGCAACTTCAGCAAAGTCTCAGGATACAAAATCAATGTGCAAAAATCACAAGCATTCCTATACACCAATAACAGACTGAAAGAGAGCCAAATCAAGAACGAACTGGCATTCACAATTGCTACAAAGAGAATAAAATACCTAGGAATACAACTAACAAAGGATGTAAAGGACATCTTCAAGGAGAACTACAAACCACTGCTCAAAGAAATAAGAGAGGACACAGATAGAAAAACATTCCATGGTCATGGTTGGAAAGAATCAATATCATGAAAATGGTCATACTGCCCTAAGTAATTTATAGATTCAATGCTATCCCCATCAAGCTACCAATGACCCTCTTCACAAAACTGGAAAAAAACCACTTCAGACTTATGGAACCAAAAGAGAGCCTGCATAGCCAAAACAATCCTAAGCAAAAAGAACAAAGCTGGAAGCATCATGCTGCCTGACTTCAAACTATACTCCTAGGCCACAGTAATGAAAACAGCATGCTACTAGTACCAAAACAGAGATATAGACCAATGGAACAGAAAGAGGTCTCAGAAGCAATACCACACATCTACAATCACCTGATGTTTGACAAACATGACAAAAACAAGCAATGGGGAAAGGATTCCCTGTTCAATAAATGGTGTTGGGAAAACTGGCTAGCCATGTGCAGAATGCAGAAACTGGACCCCTTTCTGACACCCTACACTAAAATTAACTACAGATGGATTAAAGATCTAAACATAAGACCTAATACCATAAAAACTCTAGAATAAAACCTAGGCAAAACCATTCAGGACATAGGCATAGGCAAGGACTTCATGATTAAAACACCAAGAGCACTGGCAACAAAAGCCAAAATAGACAAATGGGATCTAATTAAACTCTAGAGCTTCTGTACAGCCAAAGAAACAATCATTAGAGTGAACCAGCAACCAACAGAATTGGAACAAATTTTTGCAATCTACCTATTTGACAAAGGGCTAATATCCAGAATCTACAAAGAACTAAAACAGATTTACAAGAAAAAAAAACCCATTCAAAAGTAGGCAAAGGACATGAACAGATGCTTTTCAAAAGAAGACATGTATGAGGCCAACAAACATATGAAAAAATGCTCATCATCACTGGTCATTAGAGAAATGCAAATAAAAACCACATTGAGATACCATCTCACAACAGTTAGAATGGCGATCATTAAAAAATCTGGAGACAACAGATGCTGGAGAGGATGTGGAGAAATAGGAACACTTTTACACTGTTCGTGGGAGTGTAAATTAATGCACCCATTGTGGAAGACAGTGTGGCGATTCCTCAAGGACCTAGAAATAGAAATTCCATTTGACCCAGCAATCCCATCATTGGGTATATACTATACTGAAAGAATTATAAAGTTTCTATTATAAAGACACATGCACACATATGTTCATTGTGGCACTGTTTACAATAGCAAAGACTTTGAACCAACCCAAATGTCCATCAATGATAGACTGGATAAAGAAAATCTGGCACATATATGCCATGGAATACTACAGGGCCATAAAAAACAATGAGTTCAAGTCCTTCATAGGGACATGGATGAATCTAGAAATCATCATTCTCAGCAAACTGACACAAGAACAGAAAACAAAACACCACATGTTCTCACTCATAGGCGGATGTTGAACAATGAGAACACATGTAGACACAGGGAAGGGTGCATCATACACTGTGGTCAGCTTGGGGGGGTTTGGGGGGACAGCAGGGAGTGGGGAGGGTGGGGAAGGATAATGTGGGGAGAAATACCAGATACAGGTGATGGGGGGATGAAGGTGGTAAATCACCTTGCCATGTATGTACCTATGCAACAATCCTGCATGATCTGCACATGTACCCCAGAACCTAAAGCACAATAAAAAATAAAAATTATGAAATAAAAATAAATCATTTATCTTCTCTCAGCCACAGTTTTGTCATCTATAAAACAAAATAATAGTATTCTGTCCTAGTTACCTAATATGGTGGTAGAAAAGAGCAAATGAAATAATGAGCATGAAGATGGCTTTAAATGTAAAGTACAATGCAAGTGCATGGACTTAGTACTGTCATGTGATGTTAACAACTATGAAATTTTAACAATGGTTTCCATGTTGTCAGCTCCCATGGCAGCATCTCTAACCTCACCTTTTTCAGCCCCTGGGCAGCAACATTTGTCACTGGTGACCAGTCTGTCTCTCAGTACCTCCTTTTTTTCTCTCTCTTTCTTTCTTTATATGACTTGCACTCTGTCACCCAGGCTGGAGTGCAAGGGCACAATCTCAGCTCACTGCAACCTCCACATTCCCAGTAGCTAGGACTACCATGAGGTGCCACCACGCCCAGCTAATTTTTGTATTTTCAGTAGAGACAGGGTTTCACCATGTTAGCCATGCTGGTCTCAAACTCCTGACCTGAGGTGATCTGCTCACCCCAGCCTCCCACAGTGGTGGGATTACAAAAATGAGCCACTGCGCCCAACCATCCTTGGCGTTCCTGACACTTGGTCTCTTCCCAGCTCAAAAGTCAATATTTGCACATCTGTCATCTTCTATCAGACCTGTTAATATTGGAACAACCCAATGCTTGGTCCAGTGGCCCTCCATTATTCTCCGTGTGTATTCTCTCCCCTAAGAGATCTCCCCTAGGACAATGACATTAAATAGCAACTATATTCTGATAATTCTCAAAAGCATGTTCCAACTTCGGCTTCTCCACTGAACTCCAGACTTACATATCCAACTGCATGGACAACGTTGCCACTTGGCTGTCTGAAAACTATCTGGTACTTAAATGGGAACTATTGATTCTCTCCTGCTGCCTAAAATAAACTAGTTCCAGTTTTTGACATCTCCATAAATTGAACTTACAGTCAGGGGCCCCGCATATTATTGCACAACTTGCAAAGGATGCAACCTACACAGCACCCCATGGTAGCCCTACTTTAATTCATTGAATTGCTCACACCAAAAGCACTGGAATTATTCCTGAGTTCTCTCATAACCTGCATGTTGGCATAACTAAATTCTCTGAACAACTCTGCTGCCATCCTAGTTCAAGCTATCAACTTCATCCTGGGCCAGTGTAACACTTCACAAACTGGCTTCCCACTGATACCACTGTCCCTCTTAATAGCCATTGTCCACCCAGCAGTAAGAAAAACTTTTATTACAAAAGAGATCATGCTTTTTTTGGTGGCTCAAAATCCTCCAGTGGTTTCCTGGTACACTCAAAATAAAACCCAAACTCATCTTGGCCTGCAAGACCTATCACAGCCTGGCCCCAGCCAACTCTGCAGCCACATCCCATGGCACCGTTCCCTCAGTCACTCTATTCATCCTGGCCACTTTCTGCCCCTTGAATATGACACATCACCATATGTTTTGACAATACATTCTAGAGCTAGCCAAGAATAGAGGAAAAAAATGAAAGTAGTATACCTTCATGTTACTGAAGTTCCTTTTGTATCTGTCTCGCTTCTGGAAGAGGGAAGCTGCCAATGGTGAAACTTCCAGACCCATCTGGGACATGCACTCTGTTTCTCTAAATAAGATTAATATCTGAGGATCAAAGTTTACAAACAATTTCCCCATGCCTGGAGCCTTCACCAATAATGAAGCCTCAAGACCTACATGAATTTCTTCAATCTGTGGGAAGAAACCAACATTACTGCTATTAGAAAGTCTAATGCTTACAGAATATCTAGTTCAGCTATCTCTGGGAATAAGGATCATTAACTGTTCTTCCATGGATTTGGGCTTCCTAAACTAAGGGCAATAAGATCACTGACCCTTCTCCTAAATCCAGTCTCATAAAACAGTCTTCAAGTTCTTGGTGTTGATGCTGGGCAGTCAATACAATCAAACCTTTTGGTCAGGCAGGGCACGGTAGCTCATGCCTATAATCCCAGCACTTCAGGAGGCCAAGGCAGGCAGATCACTGGAGGGCAGGAGTTTGAGACCAGCCTGACAAACAGGGAGAAACCTCATCTCTACTAAAAATACAAAATGGGCCGGGCACAGTGGTGCATGCCTGTAATCAATCCCAGCTACTCGGGAGGCTGAGGCAGGAGAATTACTTGAACCCAGGAGGCAGTGATTGCAGTGAGCCAAAATCAAGCCATTGCACTCCAGCCTAGGCAACCAAAGTGAAACTACATCTCAAAAAACACCTTTCGGTTATGACTCTCACACTGATAAATAAGTAGACACTGTAACAGTAGTGATCTGAAAAGCCATTTAGCTACCTGATACCTTCATGCCTATTCTATTATTCTTCCCAAATAAAAGTTCCATAAAACCTCCTAAACTCAGTTTTTAGTTATCTAGAAAAACAACAAACACAGCTATGGAAACATCACGTCCTGCCAACCTACAAAGAAATACATGTATTGGTAGGATATGCTATGGTCAACCAGTGTTACAACCAAAGAAAATTTAAGACTTTGTTTAACAGATGTACTGGTGTTTAATGACACATTTAGGATCTGACTGATTTTGTTTTTTAGATGGAGTCTTGCTCTGTCACCGGGGCGGTGTGCAATGGCACAATCTCAGCTCACTGCAAACTCTGCCTCCTGGGTTCAAGCAGTTCTTCCCCCTCAGCCTCCCGAGTAGCTGGGACTACAGGTGCGTGCCACCATACCCGGCTAATTTTTGTATTTTTAGTAGAGATGGGGTTTCACCATATTGACCAGGATGGTCTCGAACTCTTGACCTCATGATCCACCTGCCTCGGCCTCCCAAAGTGCTGGGATTACAGACATGAATCAGAGTCACCGTGCCTGGCTGGATCTGACTGAATTTTAAAAAGGAAGCTATCCTAATAGATTGGGCATAGGAACCAATAAACAAGATCTTCTCACTTTGGAGTTTGTAAATTACACTTTCTAATTTACACTTTGGAGTTTATAAATTAAATAAAAATGGGGTTTTGTTACCTGGCTTGTGTTTTTTTTTTTTTTTTTCAAATTTAATTACTTTTCTTTGTAGACATATTACACTCTTTGATTGCTTAGATTCAACCCAACTACCTTACAAAATACCTACAAATCCAGCTTTCTACAGAAATAACACTGTGAAATGCTAAGGAGGGGTTCCCATGATTCCAACAACAGGAAGAGTATAAATGCAGGGACTCACCTGCCGAAGCCACGCCCTGTGGAAGAGGACCTCAAACTCCAGGAGGACTTTGGCCATCCTATTGTAACTGCGAATTATAGGTTTGGCTTCTGCTGTGCTTAGCACAGCTGGGTGCTGCTGGAAAAGCTGCATGGGCTGCTGAATCCTATGGAAGAGCTGGCGGGCCCACAGGATCTTCCCAGCGATGGGAGGCTGGTTTCGAGCCAGAGGAGGATCATATTTCTGCTTTGTATATAGCTTTGAAATCGTATCAATGTCAGCCCCATAGTTCTCAAGGATAAGTCGATATTTGTCATCAATACCAAGATTAGGTATATTCAATCTGATTTTTTAAAAATAGTTAAAAGCTTGAATTAATGGAATAAAATAAAATAAATACACAATAAAAATATCTGGTAATCTCATTAATATTTATTTTAAAACAAATGCTAATGAAGAATGAGACATTTGTGTGGAATATTAAAAGATAAAAATAAAACTCATCCATAAAATGTAGGCAAAACTATTTACTTGGAAAGACTATTTTCAAATTGCCTATACATTAGGAAATATTACTATAGGCAGTCACAAGGTACATCAAAGCTAAGAGTATTCTCTATTTCAAGAAATAAAATAAATCCTGAATCCTTAAGAGGATTAATCCTCTGAAAAACTTAAAAACTATGACCTCAAATTGTCAACAGAAGTTTTGCTTTCCAATGGAATATGAAATAATAATAATATTAATAACAACAATAAAAGCTAAACTATCCCAATTTTAGGTAATAGAAAATTCCTTGAAACTTTTACCTTTCAAATTTCTTCAACATTCTTAGAGCTTGATTTGTGTTTTGAATCTTTTCAAATGTAACATCCATGAACTTCTGCAACTCATTCTAAAACAGAATAAAATCTAATGATGAACAATAAAATAGAATTGGGAATTTCCTGTTTAGTAACAAGATAAAGGAACTTTCCATTCTGTGCAAACACATGATATGGAAGAAAATGTAACTGAAAATTGAATGAGCTTAAAAGAAAAATAAATGCCCAGAAGCCAGAAGCAAAGAGAGACTTGAAAGCCAGGGCAGCCACAGGAGCTGGCACCACAGCAGCTTCCACGGGTATTGGGCCAGACACAGAGCCCAGGCGGTGGCGGGGGGGCTTTATCACAATATGGAGAGAAGGGCTATGGGGTCCTCACACTCTCAACAGATCCTGTGGAAAGCCAGGATCTTTGAAGCGCTGCCCAGTACACACAAAGGGAATTGAGTCACAAGTTGGGAAAGCTGCAAAGAGGCTTGACATCTGCCCAAACCTTTAAATAGATGGAAAAAAGTCACCCTACAATAGAGTTCTCATACTTTCTCACCACAATACTCATGTCTACCACTGTAATGCCAAAGCACCCATAGACAGTGTACAAATAAATGGGCAAAGCACTCTTTGGTTCTTGGCCGTAGTTTGCTGATCCCTGCCCTAGAGGAACTGAAATCCCACATCTGTGCCACACCTAGACAAGGGGTCCAAGTTTAAACTACACATGAAATAAAAGGGATATAACCCAAGACATTGACATAAAAGTTTGTCTGGGAAGGTAAAACTACTAAGACCCAAGCAGAATTCATGAAAAGCCACTCTATAGAAACACTTTGAAAGGCCAGGACCAAAAGATTCCTACCAGAAAAAATAAATAAATACATAACTTCTAAAGAAGCTCAAAAGATTTTTGAAAATCCCATGAGAAAATGATCTTTGAGAGAGGAGGAGTAGAATGCAGAAACATAATTAGTAACCAAGTACTAGAAATGATATAGCAGTCTGAAGGAGACTATGAAATAAATATATTTAAAGTTGTTAAAGAGTAAAGAAGAAACAGAAACCATAGAAAGAACAGAACAGTATAAAATAAGAGCACTCAGATATTTAAAAATAAAACTTACACATATACAGGGGAACATAATTACAATTCAAAATATAATAGATGCAAACTATATACACCTGAAAAGAAAAAGGATGAATGGCAAGAAAGTTCTCAAATAAAATCACCCAAAGTATAGCAGAGAAATAAAGAAATGGAAAAATACAAAAAAAAAAAAAGGAAAGAAAAGATGTTAACAAACATGGAAGATAGAAAAAGATGTAACATATGGCTTGTCTACTGGAAATCCTGAAAGAAGAAGGTATTTAAAATGAAAAAGGCTGAGTATTTTCCACAGTTAAAAAAAGACTCAGTCCTCAAATGGAGAAAGCACACCAAATTCTGAACAAGAGAAGTATTTTTTAACCACATCTACAACTCACATAGAGTTTCCAAAGGTAAAGAGAAAAACAATACTACAAGCAAAAAATAATATTAATATTAAAAGAGAAAAATAATATTAAAATCACAAAAGGGGGAAATCAAATTATCTATCAAGAAATGACTATTTGATAACAAATACCTCATTCAGAACAACAGACGCCAAAAATCAAAGAAAAAATGTCTTCTGACTGCTGAAGGAAAATAACATCCAAACTAAAATCACATGTAAAACGAGACTAATATTCAAGATTGAGGGCAACTTTATAGGCATTTGAGGGTAAAGACTGGAAGAGTTTGCCATTAACAGACTCTTATTAAAATAAAACTAAAAGATATACTTCTTTTGGGAGGCCGAGGCAGATGGATCACAAGGTCAAGAGATCAGGACCATCCTGGTCAACATGATGAAACCCCGTCTCTACTAAAAATACAAAAATTAGCTGGACATGGTGGTGCGCGCCTGTGGTCCTAGCTACTTGGGAGGCTGAGGCAGGAGAATTGCTTGAACCCAGGAGGCAGAGGTTGCAGTGAGCCGAGATCGCGCCATTGCACTCCAGCCTGGGTAACAAGAGTGAAACTCCATCTCAAAAAATAAAAAATAAAAAAAGAATGATAAATGAACCCAAAAAGAGGGAAAGATACAATTAGAGTACTAATGAGATCTAATAATAAGCAAAGCAATCTGTAAACATGTTGCTAAATCTAAATAATTATTAGTAACAACAAGTATAAAAAGTTTAACAGCAAAGATAAAACTAAAATTCAAGACAACCATAGCATGAATGAGAGGTGGGCTGATAAAAAATTAATTTTAAACTTTTTAAAGTCAAGTGTATATGCTAAAGCCACTAAAAACATAAATACAACATTAAAAATATAAGTAGAAGAGGAATAAAGGGAACAACAAAATTTAATCAACAAAATATAAAGCAGAAAACGTCAAAGAAAAAGCTCACCTCATTGAAAATTCAAAATAGATTGTAGAAGTAATTCTACCTATACTAGAAACCACAGTCAACGTAAATGGCTTAAACTTGCAGTTAAAGGAGAGTCTCAGCTATTTTTATATGCACATACATAAATCATATATAGTGATATAGATCATATATATTTATATATGATTATATATGGATATTATATAAAAATTATAGATATATGGATTTAATATATATGTGAATTATATATGTGCATGTGTTGAATAATATATAAGAATGTTATATATATAAATTACAGACATGTGGATTTTATATATATATGGATTCTATGTATGTGGATTATGTATGTGTGTGTGTGTGTGTGTGTGTGTGTATTATATGTATATAATCTAACCACTGCTCTTTTAAGAAATAGTAGGCCAGGTACAGTGGCTCACACCTTCAATCCCAGCATATTGGGAGGCCAACGGGGGCAGATCCCTTCAGCCCAGAAGTTAGAAACCAGCCTAGGCAACATGCCAAAATCCTGTCTCTACAAAAAATATAAAATTTAGCTGGGCATGATGGCATGCACCTGTAGTCTCAGATACTCAGGAGACTGAGGTGGGATGATCGTTTGAGCCCAGCAGGCTGCAGTGAGCCAAGATCTTACCACTGCACTCCAGCCTGGGTGACAGAGCAAGACCCTGTCTCAAAAAAAAAAAAAAAAAAAAAAGAAAGTGGTGGTCTGGATATTGCCAACTGGTTTTCTTACCATATTACTTCTGACTTCTCATTATCTGAAATCAAACCCATTTAGATACTAATTCTTATTGCATTTCAAACTAGTCTCCTCATTTTACTACTACATCAATTGATGTCTCTTCAAGTTGGCAAAGACTTAAAACTTCTGACTGGTAAGTTGAAAAAAAGTTGCTGACTTTTCTTGAAGCATGAAATATAAAATAAGGAAATCATTTTTCTATGTTTTATTTAACTAAATTTAGATTTTTTTTTTTTATAGCTCTGCACGAAATCTTAGGATGCACAAATAATAAGTTGTGCTTAGTCTTTTGGAGCAATTTTTTGGAGGGAGGATCAAAGTTACATAATAGTATAAGATGTGTAATGTTCTCAGGAGAACCCATAAAGACCCTTTCAGACAACATATTTGAGGGGTTCATGAAAGGGATTTTTAAATCTTTGATATTTAAATCATTCTTTTTACAACACATTTTTACTCTTTGATTAATCTCATTCTGAGATGGAGCTACTGGTGGGTGGGGGGGAGTGGATAAGCTGCAAACCTCCTGCCCGATCCAACAAAGCTCCAAAGCTGAAGGATCTGGAAGCCTATTACAAGACTTCCTTGCCCACAATAGTTCCGGCTACTTCTACTGGAAGTGTATGTATTTTTAAAGTGACATTATTTCTTCTGCTACATCCACATCTTAGGATGAAAAAATGTTCCTGCATTAGAAAAACAGTACAGTTAGCCTACCTAAATGAGTATCTAAATGTTTTCACTAAATAAAAAATCTCTATGTATAAATTACACAAAACCGAAACATTTATAACCCTTCCACTGCCTCCCTCTCCTTCAGACACCAGCAAATCTCTACTGAGCCCTAACACTGTTACCTGGTTTTTCTTACCTTTCTAACCCTATCGCTTCGCAAAGGCCTGAGCTGAACTGTCTGTGAACATGTAGGAACTAGAATTAATTTTCTTGTTCTGAGCCTTGGTCCGTTCTTACAGTCTGTGGGGGCTGGTTTATGGAATCTTCACACTTATCTTCCCTTTAGTTCTGGGGTCTCAGCTCCTACTCAGTTTTCCTTTCCCTTAACTCAGCTTGCCACTCAACACCCATCCTCTACTAAGCAGTGCCTTCTCCATCTGCTGGGATCAGCGTGCTTCTAGACTTCCAACAGCCCACTTGGTTCCAACACGCTGCCTTCTTTGACCTGTGAGTACCAGCATGAACCCTAAATCTGGAGAGGATTCCAGGCTCTGATCCCTTTGACGGGCAGTCACGGACATCACCCTAATCCAAGTCACTCAGGAGTCTTTCACTTGAGATGCTACAGTTGTTGAGTCTCTCCAAGACTCCTGGACTCATCACCACCCTCACTCCATCCAGAGTCGTGGGAAGGTAAGTATTTTTGCCACAGCTTTATCAAGACAAGGGCTGAATTCATGAGAGTGGGTGAGTATTTAAAGGAGAGGCTGCAGAACAATTAGTTAAGAGAAAGAGAATGGACAAAGGAATAAGGAAGTCTAAGTAAAAGAAAAACTCATCGGCAAAAAAGTCAGGAGTGAACAATTTTTAGATGGAAGGCAAGACAGATAATAGTGTGGAATTTCTTTTAAGAAGGCTGAGTAGAATGGGAACTAATATAGTAGTCCCCTTTTATCCTCAGGAATATGTTCCAAAACCCCCAGTGAGTGACTGAAACCAAAGACAGCACCAAACCTTATATACACCATGCTTTTCCCTATACATACAAACATAATAATGTTTAATTTACAAAATAGGCACAGTAAGAGATTCGCAACAATAACGAATCATAAACTAGCACGATTTTAACAACATACTGTAATAAAAGTTATGTGAATGTGCCCTGTCTCAAAACATCTTATTGTACGATACTCACCTATTTTCAGACCACAGTTGATCGTGGGTAATTGAAACACGGAAAGTAAAACCACACAAACATCTTTCCAGCATCAAGCACAGCCTCCTCTCTGAAGCCCAACCCCAGCCAAGCAGAAGTATCAGATTAGCTTTTCCTAGGTTCACAAGATCAGATTCTACGTAACGTTTTACAGACCTGATCTCCGTATACCTTTCTGTAGGACTTGAGCTATATCTCTTTATTTCTGAATCCTGACTTTTTGGCATAATATCAGAATAGTATTCTTTCATAACTAGCCATTTTAGCCCCATCTGCCCTTTTTTAATGCTGCCTTCATTACTCATATGTGCTTACATTTTAATCATTTCGCCGTCTGCCTCCTGTCTCACTATGAGCTGCGAGAGCACATCTACTTCATTTATTTCTATATTTATAACCTGCAGCACAGACACCCAGACATAATTGCCGTATAGCAAATGTTTGTTTCATTGCAACAAATCTACATCTTCTTATTAATATATGGGAATAAAACATAATCCCTGCATTCAAGGTGCTCACCATCTATGTTCCACATAAAAGTTACATCAGTAACACATGGTCAAACACGGCTGGGAAATACAGGTGAACATCAGAATTTGCCATTCTCCATCAATTTCTAACAAAAAGAGACCAAGATCCACTGTCCTTAGGTCTGAATATGCCCCCAAAAGAAGTCATTGCTTAAATTATTACAGGCACTCTCCCTTCCCATCTGCTGCAGGGCACAATGGTTAAAAAGTTGAATTCTAAAGCCAGAATGCCTAGGTTCCACCTCTTGTCATGTCTGTGACTTTGGGCAAGCCACTTCACCTCACTGTGTCCCAGATTCCCCCTCTGCAAAATGAGTGGAATAAGAGCACCCACTTTATAGGATTATTATAATTATTAAATGAATTAGCACATACCAGGTGCTTAGAACAGTGCCTGACACATAGGATTAGCTAGCTTCGTTTACGACTCATTCTAACATTGAACTCATTCCTCCAAAGGTGTCTCAGAGCTCCTTTTACTTTGAAGCGCACAAATTTAATGCAAACCAAAAACTCTGGGAAAGAAATAGAGTGGCTATGTTCCTCTTTTAGTCAGAAAGATATACATTTGCACCTCATTGGAATGAAAAAATGTCCATATATTCATTATGGTAGATACCTGCCCGGTGTCTCCCCATCTTACCCTGACTCCCCTTTCCTGATAATCAACATTCCCAATGACCCAGTGGATCCCACCCCGCCAGTGTCTAGCACAAGATCTCACAGTTGAGAGGCGCAGGACCAGGCACCTCACCAGAACTGGCTAGCCCAAGCCCTTCCCCAGGAATCTGTAGCCTGCCTGGTCCTGTGAAACAGTCTCAGAAGCTGCTGATGCCATAAACTGCTCATATGAGCTGCAAGGCATGATGGCTAGTCTACAGTGAGCAGGGAAAGAAGGAAGAGAGGAAGGGGTTGCAAGACCAAGAGAGGGTCCAGGTATTGAGCAGTCCTACCATTTCTAAGGCCAGTGGCAGGCCTGCCTTGGAATCTGCCAGACATTGCTGACCATTTCCCTGAACCACCTCTGGTCATAATCATTGCTACACAGTGACAAATGGAAATAAGTATCTATATTCTAATCACACCGCAATGTTCAACAGAAGGTGAAAGTTAACTTTCTAAGAACTTCAATGGAAGGCGTGTAGAAGTCTGATCCACATCATTAGCCAAAGCTATATTTATGACCCTTTAATCCATGAAAAACAGCCTTCAATTATTAATCTGAAATCACAAAACACAGGCTGAGGTTGCTATCGGTCACCTCCGTGATGAAGGCGCCTCTGCCTTCTGAATGGGTAATGATTAACAGCATTATACAGAAAGGAAAAAATAAACACATGACTGTCAACAGGAATTTTATTATACAACCTACATGAAGGTCACTAGTCTGCTTGCAAAACTCTTCATAATCTTGGTCAAAATCCATTTTCCGCTGGTCTAAGAAATTATATTCCTTTTTCTTTATGGTTGCCACAATGTCCTGAAATATTATGAGATAAATTAGATAATATTTCAATATTCTTATATTACCTAACTAAATAAGACCCTTAAATGTAGATAGAGCCTATAAAACAATTGCCAAAAAAATCCGTTTAAAGGAAGGCTTATTTTTTTACTCACATTGTTTCATGCTTATTATTTTACAGGCAGTATAAGGCAGCCATACGCATTCAAAGAAATCACTTGGAAAGCATTTTCATGTTTTATGTATTTTTGAAAAAATAAAACAAAAACCACATCTGAAAATTGGGAAAGGTTTTTTTTTTCACTAAAATTTTATTGTTAACCATATCTAAAATACTTTTTTAAAGCCCAGTGAATAATTTACTAAAATATTTTGTTGAAAAGTTTAAATCTTCTCAGAAAATAAATAAGGCTTTCACAGAACACAAACGATATAGGAAGAAAATAATTATGTTATATCTATAGACAAGTTGCTATCTTCCAAGCCACAAATCTCTTAAAAATGTCAGACCAGAATCCACCACTTAAAACCCCTCTAGAATTAATTGCTTTCTACTGCCCCGCAAAGCTGCAGCCTGTGACTAGAAAAGCACAACGAGGAAGTTCATCTCCTTGAAAATACTATTATCGGAAGCCTTGTTTGCTTTGAATAATGAACTATAATACTCTGTGATTCTTCTTAACCAGGCACTAAGCCATTCTCAAACTCAGGTGCCCACATTGTTGACAGAGGCATATAATTTTTATGAAGAATATTGGGCCCCCTTCTACGATCTCCTCTTCAAAGTCACTTCCATTTAAACATCAAATCTCTCAATAGACAAAAGTGTATAAATGGCATAACTTTTTGAATCAAGTTTACTAGATAAAACAACCTATTCTTTCATGCTGCATAACTACAAAATTAGTTCTATTTAGAAACTGTGTGTATATATATGTTTTTATATAACATTATATATATGTATGTGTGCATGAAATGTTATATAAAATATACACACACACACACTATATATATATATATATATGCATGGAATGATACAATGGCTAGGATTTACAGTGCTGATATTTCTTAAAATCAAAAGAATCAAAGTGTGTGTGTATGTATATATACATATATATATATACATATACATATAGAAGTAGCTTTTCCATGCTTCTTTTAGACATTTTATATAACACTCTGTGTGTATGTATATATACATATATATATATACATATACATATAGAAGTAGCTTTTCCATGCTTCTTTTAGACATTTTATATAACACTCTATGTGTGTATATGTATATACATATGTATATGTGTATATATATGTATATATATGTGTGTGTGTATATATATTTAAATACACAAACACACATATAGTATTATATTTGTAGGGACAGGGATGAATCTGGAAACCAGCATTCTCAGCAAACTGACACAAGAACAGAAAACCACATACCGCATATTTTCACTCATAGGCGGGTGATGAACAATGAGAACACATGGGCACAGGGAGGGAAACATCTCACACTGGGGTAGATTAGGAGGTGGGGAGCCAGGGGAGGGAAGGGACAGGGGGGTGGGGGGTTGGGGAAGGATAACACCAGGAGAAATGTCTGATGTGGGTGACAGGGGGATGGAGACAGCAAACCACCATGGCATATGTGTACCTATGCAACAATCCTGCAGGATGAACACATGTACCACAGAGCTTAAGGTACAATAAAAAATAATAATAATAAAATGTCTAAAAGAAGTATGGAAAAGCTACATTACCACATTTTGATGTAGTAATTTTAAAGATTTGGGGATTTGAGAAAATCCTGCTCTGTGACTGGATTTAATGGTCACTTAAGATTATTAAGTTAAATAGGAAATGATTGTGACCTTTATACCAACTACTCAAGTTCAATCTACTTAATTATTTTCTTGATAAATATTTCTTGCACACCTATTATGTGGCAATAAACTTTAAAGGTTTCCTGCTATATAAAGGTCTTTTACTTTTTCTCTCCCAAAACTTGGTATACTTAATGAAAAAGGTTCCTTATGTTAGGCTAAACTGTTAGAGTACAAAAATCTGTGTGTAAATAGCAAAGACTTGGAACCAACCCAAATGCCCATCAATGTTAGACTGTATAAAGAAAATGTGGCACATATATACCATAGAATACTATGCAGCCATAAAAAAAGGATGAGTTCACATCCTTTGCAGGGACATGAATGAAGCTGGAAGCCATCATTCTCAGCAAACTAACCCAAGAACAGAAAACCAAACACCGCATGTTCTCACTCATAAGTGAGAGTTGAACAACGAGAACACATGGACACAGGGAGGGGAACATCACATACTGGGGACTGTCGGTGGGCGGGGGCTAGGGGAGAGATAGCATTATGAGAAATACCTAATGTAGATGACAGGGTGATGGATGCAGCCAACCACCATGGCACATGTATTCCTATGTAATAAATCTGCACCTGCATTTTCTGCATATGTACCCCAGAACTTAAAGTACAATTTAAAAAAATTAGTGAGTAGTGGTTAATTATATGATCCTTTTCAAATTCAAGTACAAAAAAAATTTAAGATTGTCACTGTTTCCCAAAAAAGAAAAAAAATTGAATATGTCTACATTAAGAATTCAAAGCAAACTGTTTATAAATTGTATTTCTAAAATCTTCAAGATGTTATTAGGTCATCATGTCTACTTTCAAAACTAAAGTCAGTCACACAGATACCATCACAAGATAAAGCAGTTAAAAATCAAAATAATCAGGGAAGTCTGATCTAGAATAAAATCAGGTCCTTTATATTTTTTAATATGGGTCCAAATAAAATACTTAAATGCAGAAATAATTTAGTGCCATGCAATGCCTGGTGTCACTAGTGCCTGACACAGTGTAGTCTTCATTAAATATTTCTTGCATGAATAAATGAAATAATAAGTTACATTTAAGCATTTTCCTTGTACTACTAATGAAAATGCTTTTTTAATGGAAATTAATTTTAGACTATTGGGAAGTCATTCTTATAACCACAAACCTGAAAAGAAGATATTAGAACCATTACACAATTCTCAAATAAATCTAATTTCTTTATTGTTAGAGGACATGAGGTTATTTATATTACATTCCAAACTGGTGATTTGAATCATTCTCAACACCATTATTTGCATAAAATATTGAGGTTTAGTTGTGGATTATGGTAGAAAATACAGCTTTAAAGTACAATACCTGGTATTTAGTGACTATGTCTTCTAGCCCTTCAATTGTAGAACCTTGCAGGACTGAATACATCCTGAGGATTGTAAAGATGTCTATTATCTTGGCAAGGCGTTGGTGAAAAGTTTCAAGTTTTCCAAAAATATACATCTCACTAAAATCAAACTGCTTTGCATTTGGATCTTGTTTAAGCTTCTGTTTTGTCTTGTGAAAGCAGTGCTGGTATTCCTTAAAATCACAAGAAAAATATACAACAAAGGGAACCACAGAGGTATCAACTTTATTTTCTTAAGCAAAGGCGATAGCAGAATTAGGATGGAATTGCAAGCCTTTTTTATAGTTTCATGCCTTTACGTGTACTCACTCATCAGCCTGGAAAATCATCTTTCACCTCTTCTAATCAAGCAATTCTAGATTCTAATCTGGTTACTCATGACACAACTCAAAGGTATGGTTTTCCCATCTTGGTCCCACGGTTTTGGTAATAGCATTCTTCTATGACTCTCTCTCTCCATTCATCTTTAAGATGCTTAAGAAACCTTATATAAGTCGTCTTTGTATCTCTAATATTTAGTGTAGTATCAGGACATAGTAGGCTCCCAAGGAGGGTAAAAAAAATAAGTGAATAAATTTCCTGGGAAAGTATAGTAACATTCAATTTTCTTAATAGTTAAGAATCACTGTTCTTTTTAGCAACCAATAATATAATAATTACAAAATGCTTTCAGATAGTCTCAGCAGTAAAAATAAGATAAAAATAACAGAACATCTAAATACTAAACTGATCATTACCTGTTTCAGTTTAATCGCAGATAGTATTTTTTCTACAACAACATCCTGTGGCTGGTTCCAGATGGAAACAGTTCCATTATTGGTAATATAGGCTTTACATGCAGATATAATCTGATTTGTCACCTGGGATTTTCCAATAAAATGATGTTAACTACACAAAACAGCCATGGATTGTACTCTAGACTAGAAGGTCCTTAACTCTTCTGCTTCTCAGAACTCACAATCTTCTAACTTGAGCTTGGATTTATACAATTATAATCAACCAATGATCCTCTGATATTGTCAAAATCGTCTGTGAAATCACAGAGTTGGAAGCACCATGGAAAATTGACAGTTTGGGCCACCTTGTTTATACAGGATGAATTGTCTTAACCAACCAAGAAAGGATTCATTTCCCTACCTAAAACTGATGAGTTTTATAATATCTAACTCACAGTTTATTAGCACCATTTAAAATACTGTCAACCCTGATCTTTCCATGTGACCATGATCAGCAATGGAAATGTCACAAGGAGGAGGCCACAGGGAGAAGGAAAGATAATATACAAAACCACTAACATTTTATTCATTTATTAATTTTTTGAATAACACACAAAGAAAATTAAATGACCATGCTGTATGCATGGAATGATATGATGCCAGGATTTCCAGTGCAAGGGGTGGGGGTATGGGGTATGGGTGAATCAAGATCATCCATGTGTGGCTATTTGCTGAATCTAGGTGATATGTACATGACATTCCAGTATACATTTCTCTCTCCTTTTGTACCCACTTCAACATTTCCATAATAAAGATTTTTTTGTAGTTAGATAAATGGTGGTTTCATTATTTTATGCTAGATCAAGTTTTGCAAATAATATGCATAAAACCTAAAATAATCACACAAATTTACTTTTGGGTCTCATTTACACAGGGAATACTCTCCCAACCCTAACATATAATTTTAAAGTATACGGAACCTGGGAGGGAATCTTGCAGCCAACCCTCCTTTTTTTTACCTCAACTACCTACATGAGAGCAGAAGGAAAAAGTTTCCCATTGAGCTCTTAAGGCTGGATGTCTCTATTCCCAGGAAGAATTGTGCCTCCTACTATGGTTAGTATTCAGAATGCAAGTCTTGATGAGTCAAAAATTCTTCCATTTTAACACAACATTTAAGATTTTTGCCTTGATAATGAAAAAGTCATTTACTTCTTAGAGACCATTCAAAATGAGAATAGTGACAATGCTTACCATAAACACTTACGAGTTAGGACATAAGGTTTAAGCATCGTTATGTTTTTGGCAGAATCATTATAATTGCTTTATAGATTACTAGAACATTGCAAATGGCTTTTATTGCCATGATTACTGTTCTAATAACACCAAGTAAACAACTGTGGCATCAGATAAATTTGGAACAGTGGCATATGAAACAGGAGACAGCCAGTTAAATATAGCTTTTCTTAATTAAAATTTACCCAGTAGGAATACATGATGTGCTAAAGCAAACAGGAAAAGAGATTCCAAAAGTAATCTTTTTTCCTTTGTATTATATAAATGATAAAATATTTATTGTAATAATTACTTTGGGAAATAATGCTTTATGATTTGCTAGAGTCAGCCTCTGATATAAATTTAATTCTATCTCTATTGATAGCCTAAGCCTTTTTAAAATGGTAAGATACATATATATTGAACTGGGCCAATGTGGTAATTTTTAATTATCAATAAATTGATCATTGGCAAAGAAATATAAACGACCATGAACTCTACATCACACACTTACCTTTACAAACAGAGATGTGATCTTCTCAGAGGTGTTATAATAATGAGAGATACTATAGATCATTTTAATTGCATTTATAAGTGTAGGAATAGCATCCATCATGGACAGCTGAAAGATACCATCAAAGTTTTCAGGAAAAAAAAATCATCAATTGAGCAAAATTCTAAGACTAACCATTCCATTGGCATTAAAATAAAGTTTAAGATATCTCCATTAAACATCTAAAAATACTATCTAATGCTTTGCATGAATATAATATATTTAATAGTACTTTTATTATTTTAGTCATATATGGTTAATCAAAAGTTATTTCAATGAAAGAAATATTGACCTGCTGTTAATGACAAGGAACATCAAGTTAACTGTTAACTGTTATTAATGATGAACTGTTAATGACAATTAATGTTGTAATAAGTAAAAGCAGGCACTTCCCAAAGCTAAACGATAAATCACCAGTTAACAACTTTTCCCACAGTTCTTCGGGGTATATAGTTCAGAATGTCCTTTGCAACATTTAATGGAAAATGTAACTTGCAATAAATGTTTTAAAATATAACACCTCATACATATCTTCAATAAATAGTAGATAGATTGTTTACAGTTAGATATAGAAATACAGATATCTATGTGTATGTGTGTATATGCATATATATACATATATATATATTAGAAAATAAAAAGTTTCTAAGACCTTTCCAATGGACTGTAATATCAATGAACCAAAATTCAATATTCAATGCAGCTAGTGAAAAAAGGGTTATCTATAGACTAAAAGAGCAGAAATCCTTAACTCACTAGATCACTGCTGTACAAAGGGTCACAACATTTTTCAAGTGTATACAAGTATTTCACATTGTCCTTTGCTTCGTTAGTTGCATCAGTGATTCGAATATCTGTCTCCCGCCAAGTCTAAGCACAATATGGAAAAGCAATTTTAATGCAATTATTAATAGAGGAAATTCCAACATAACAACTGCGAAGAGTCACCACAAGTCCATTAGGCCAGACTTTCTGCGTATCTCACATAAAACTGAATCCAGAGGGGTGAGAGATACTGCTATGCTAGAAAGCAATTTAAAATTTTTGACTGAATATTTTAAAGCATCTCTTCCATGGCATATGAAATCTATGCCATGACTGTCACAGAGTACCAAGAAGGCAGCACATACCTTTTAACTCACACCTTTTCCCCTCCGCTGGTTACCAGACCCATCTGGTACCTCGCTCCCATATTTTCTGTCTTTCTGCTATTCTAACCTGACCTCCCTTCCTATATCCCAATACATTTATCCATTAATGTGGTAAATATTTATTATCTGCCAACTGTATGCCGGTACTGTGCTATGAGCTAGGAACTCAGAAATAAAAATATAATCTAATAGTGAGAGAAGTAAAAGGAAATTATTTAGCACATCAATACGTTCCACTGACTTCATGGAAGTCCGACTGATAATATTTCTGAACTATATAGCAAGGTTCACCTCTGCTATTTCTTTTAAGAATAATACAAAGTAAATCTATAGCACATTTATAGCAGCTAATTATTATTGCTTACTTAGATTACTTGCATGTATCAAAACATGCAAATAGCTAATAACACCCATGCAAATAGTTAACAAATAGTCTTTCCAACATTAATGCCAGGTGAGTTAGGCAGCCTCTAGGATGATCCCCAATGACCACAGACTCCCTGTATTCAAGCTCTTGCATTCATCCCTTCTCCTTGATTGTGAGCTGAATCTAGTGACTTGCTTCCAGTAAGGAGAATATGACAAAAGTGATGGGATGTCACTTCAAGAACTAGTTTAAAGACTGTAGCTTCTAGGTTGGGTGCTCTCTTGCCTCTCTCACTTGCTCCCTTTAAGGGAAGCCAGCTGCTATGTTCTAAGCTGCTCTATGGAGAGGCCCATATGGGAAGGAACTGAAGGAAGTCTCCAGCCAACAGCCAGCAAGAAACTGAATCCAGCAACATCCAGATGAGTGAACTCGGAAGCAGATCTTCCCCAAGTTGAGTCTTAAGATGAACGCACATCACAGCTGCAACCTCATGAGATACCTGGAGTCAGAGGCACCCAGCTAAGCTGCACCCAGATTCTTTTTCCATAGACTGTGAGATTAAAATATTGGCTGTTTTAAGCTGCTAATGGGGGTTGTTTGTTTGCAATATAAAACTAATATACAAGGGCTAAAAAATAAACATGAATATGGTGAGTTTTCATTATTATTATTTCTAGCTGGTCTGAAATCATTATATACACATATATATGCATGTATGTATATATATATACACACATGCTATCATGCTCTGTCTTAATTACATGCAATGCCCTGTAATAACACATATACATACATGTAGACCAGCTAACAAATGCCTTTAATTCAAAGACTATTCCACAGCCTCCAAAGTTATATGAGGGAAATATTATGTAATTTTACATGTTTTTCATAAAGGTATCATAACATGTTTTTGTTCCTAATCACTCTATGACTTGAAAATATGCACAGAGAATTCTCCCTCCCATTTCATAAGGCAAAATGAAATGGCTGACAACCTTCAGCAGTTTTGACTTGGCCGCTGCAAGCACTGCCAGCACGGCCTTCACATCGGGGCTTTTCAGTTGTTCTAAGAGGTAGTTAAACTTGGAGAGTCTTTTCTTCCAGTGCTCCAGCTCTGCTCGTGGCCCAACATCATCCGCTTCCTTCCGCAACTGATTGTTTTCAGCAAGAACCTACAAATGCACAGGAAAACACGAACCACTATGTGGGGCTGGAGATACTAAAGTTATACACAAGCAAAACAAATAAGGAAATCGATTATCCTATCTGGATCATGATATATGTGTATTCCATGCTTCCAGCAACCATCTTTTACTAACTTAGCATGTATCCATCCATTTTTAAATGCCAAGAAAAATTTATTTGACTTGTTTTCACTGAAAACCACTTATGCCTTCCTCATTTGAAAATAGTTTATATTTGGAAGTTACTTTGAGATTTTTGATTTGTATTTTCTTCTTTTAAGGATATGTATTTTACATATTTATGGGGTACATGTGAGTATTTGTTATATGTATAGAATGTGTCATGATCAGATCAGAGTATTTGGGATATGATCACCTTGATTACTTACCATTTCTGTGTGTGGGTAACATTTCAAGTCTTCTCTTCTAAATATTAGATTGGTACAAAAGTAATTTGCCCTTGAAAGTAATGGCAAAAACCACAATTACTTTTTGCACCAACCTACTATTTTGAAATATACAGTATACTGTTGCTAACTACAGTCACCCAATCTGCAATAGAAAAATACCAATTTAATGAGCTGTAATGAGCTTCTGAAGGCCTTGACCTCAGGAATTTTTCTTGGCTATTCATTTACTCTATGACCTTGGAGTAACATAACCTTATTAAACTGTATGGTTTAGGCTAGTGGATTTTAATTGTGCTTACTTTTTAATGTAATGTCTACCTTCATTCCTTCATTTAAGACTTTTCTGAATTTTTTTAAGGTTAAGTCTCCAGCTTCCTTTTGGAGGGCATGCTAAAATAGAAAACTCCTCATGCTTCTACAGCAGTTCTCTCCAAAGTAAATTAGACCCCAAGGAAAAAAAACTTGCGAAGTGCAGCCTTTGAGTGATCTAAGTATACAAAGTCATTACCTCTTCTTAATTCATGATAGTAAATGAAAACCACATTGGACCTCTCACCTCCTTAAGGATTTATAGTAAAAACTCTTAGCAAATGGAATGTCATTTGATAATACACCTTCTTCCATTGTCTAGTTCAGTAACTTGGCACCTGAAATTGACATTTGGTTTCTCAAAATTACCTGTTCTGTCTGTTTGATCCACACTTTCATACAATCCTCTATTTTCTCCAAAGTCTCAGGGTTATTTGCTAGAGTCAAGTAGTCCATAGGTTCCTTTAGGGTTTTCAGTTCAAGTATGTCACATTTTCGAAGGTTCACCTAATCAGAATGAAAATTAAATAATAAGATGATGATTTTATAAAACACACAGACTTTGGGCCCTGTATTTTTCACTTTGCTGCACTCTGACAGTGCTCTGGGAAGTCTGTCAGGTAGCGCATAGCTCCTCTCCACTCCCACGTGCCTTTGTCCACATTGGCCCCAGACTGTCGGGACCTCCCAACACATCCCTGTGATCCTACACACACTCACAATTCAACCCAAAGCCCGCTGCCCTCTCCCACTCAGAAAGACTGCCTCCTCTCACCTGGGCACCCGTCCCATTTTGTTAAGACTTTTGTTGCAATCTGAAGTGGAACCATATAAAAAAATACTGTCTTTTTAGATAGAATACCAACATTTTTATTTGGTCCAACCTGCATTTTGGTCTGGCCTCCATCACAGTTAATCACAAAAATAACTCAGGCATTAGCTGGAGTCATCCAGCTAATCATCCTGTGTCTCCCTGAATAAAGGTTGCTTAACTCTCCCATTCTACATCCTTTGGAAAGCATAATGCCCCCTCCCCAATCCCAGCAGGATCAGCACTCCTGGGAGAGGAGGGCAGAGTGTAACACTGTCATCATTACCATGGGACCCATTTCCCTACCTCCCCCTACATGCCCAATCTGGGCTCTGTCATCTCTCTTATTCCTTTATCTTTCTCTCTCTCTCTCTCTCTCTCTCTCTCTCTCTCTCTCTCTCTCTCTCTCTCTTTCTTATTCTATCTCTTTCACACACAAACACACACACACACACACACAAACATGCCTGCATCCATCAAATGCCGCCCCAAGTAATCACAAACCCAGACTTATAAACAGCACAAAGCATACAGAAGCTAAGTCTCACATCTGCCAGAATTATTCTTAAAGGCCCTTTTGATCATGGACTGAACCACAGAATCCAACTAGTTCTCTCCAAACATATCAATTCCTCTTTCCTTCTTCTGCCCCTTCAAAATCCCTTCTCACCTCCATCTGCCACCCCCATCCCCTCCATACACACACACACACACACACACACACACTTCAGTTCCAAATTCCTTTCATTCCAGGATGCACAGCAGTGCCACAGCATTTCGGACTCTTGCCTTTGGAGTCACTCATCTAACTGAGTAAAGTCTTGCATCACTGCCAACATTTTTATGGAACCCCTGAATGTGATGATTATTACAAACTGTGGAAACTTGAATCTAATCACCACCACCTCTTGAAGGGGCAATAAAATTGCCTACAACATTTTTTGAAGAACTGCAACATGAGGAACTAAGACCGTCTAAGAGACGCATCACACACGTACTGTACTTGTTGACCACCTGATCATTTTTAAAGGAACAGCTTATTCATCCTTACCTTCTCCTTCAAACTCTCCTGGGCACCCGACAGGACATTCACAAAGCCTTCCAGGGAGCTCAGGAACTCCTGCCGGACATGAGCTATGTCCTGAAGGCCCTCAAGCTCGCCCCAGCCATGGCTCGTGGCTCTGAGAGCAGGAATGAAGATGTCCGACAGCAAACGCCTCACACTGTTGAGCAAGCCTCCATCGGCAGCATCTAACATGTTAAAGCTCACCTCCTGGAAAACAAGCAGGAGATCCTTTACTGTACATATGATCCTCAAACGCCACACAGCTACTAAGTCATTTCTAAATGTTGTCAGTTTACCAAATACCCAGAAAATTATTAGTTTGGGCCAGGCATGGTGGCTCACACCTGTAATCCCAGCACTTTGGGTGGCCAAGGCAGGTGGATCACTTGAGATCAGGAGTTCAAGACCAGTCTGGGCAACACAGTTGAACTAAAAATACAGTCTCTACTAAAAATACAAAATTTAACTGGGCATGGTGGCAGGGACCTATAATCCCAGCTACTCGGGAGGCTGAGGCATGAGAATCACTTGAACCCAGGAGGCAGAGGCTGCAGTGAGCCGAGAGGCACCACTGCCTTCCAACCTGGGCAACAGAGCAAGACCCTGTTTCAGAAAAAAAGAAAATTATTAGTTTGTCAACCTGGTTAAGAAATAAGAGGTAGGCTGGGCACAATGGCTTATGTCTGTAATCCCAGCACTTCAGGAGGCCAAGGTGTGTGGATCACGAGGTCAGGAGTTCAAGACCAGCCTGGCCGAGATGGTGAAACCCCATCTCTACTAAAAATACAAAAATTAGCCAGGCATGATGGTGGGCACCTATAATCCCAGCCACTCAGAAAACTGAGGCAGAGAATTGCTTAAACCCGGGAGGCAGAGCTTGCAGTGAGCCAAGATCACGCCACTGCACTGCAGCCTGGGCACAGAGAGATCCATCTCAAAAAAAAAAAGAAAAGAAAAAAGAAATAAGCTTTATACTATCCTAAATTATAACCATCAAAATAAAAGCATGCAATAAATAGAGTGCCAGATGTTTACCAATTCATATGCTCCAAGAAGACAGTGCACCCATCAGAGGGACGGGAAAAACTTGTACAGACACACTTTACTTAATGCAAAAAAAGAAAGTTACATATCCACTTTCAGAAATCTTATCTTAAATGTATAAAATTCACCACTAAGTAAATTATGCACGGGGAATTCTTTAGAAAAAGAAAGCCCTGACTGTTACACATATTGGGAAAAGCAGCAAAGGAGAAAGGACTTACAGAGTACCTACATAAATTGGTTATGAGTGACATATAAACAAGGAACAACAAACTGCGGAAGGCCTCAGGACGCCTCTGAGGAGGAAGGCCTCTCCGTGCCTCATGTTCCGGTGCAGGGTGACCTCAGCTCTGTTACCATAAACATTGTGCTCAAGGACGTAAAACCCCTTCATAGCACTATGACGTAGCCAGATTTGTAGGGTCCTTGTAAGGCCCGCGTTCCATCAGCCGCACATAGATAATAGGCTAAAGATAACCACGTGTTCTTGTTTTGTGAAACTCCCAAACCACCACTGTTATCAATCCTTAGAATGACACACCAGTTCCGGCTCACTGATTCACTTCCGGCTCACTGATTCACTCCACCATCACCCCACCCTACCCTACAGATCAAAGTGATTGTAATCAATAAATAATGTGGATGATCACAGCTCGGGGACTTCACTGTCTCCTCCAAAGTAATAAAGTGATGGTCCCCTGGTCCCACCTTCTCTCTTAATCTGTCTTTTTCTGATTCCTTTGTCCCACTGAACTCAGGGTACCCATGGGTGATGTACAGCTGGTTCCCTATATTCTGGTGCCCAACTGTGGGGCTCATGAATCCCTACATTCCACACAGTCAGAAGGCTGTATCAATTTGTGTTAATAAATCAAATATTAAGTCCTCTTACTCAAAAGATTTAAAGGGAATGTCCTCTTAATTTCTTGCCTTAAATTTTTAAAAAATACTTCTCTGAAGAGTTTCAGATACTGTAGTGAATACAATGGTTGTCCTTTACTGGAGGAATATTTGTGTGCAAGTTGTTTGATTTTTGGTAATTCAGAGTAAACAACAGCTCTTGCCCCTTACCCGGTGGATGTTGTCAGGGGTGATGGCTTTAGAAGGGTCGGTCCTGATGAAGAACACACACGCCCCAGTAAGGGCCACATCTTTTCCCTCAGTCACAAACACCTTAGGTTTTTTAATCTTTCCAGAAACAAGATTTACCCCTCCTAAAGAGCCAAGTTGTCCTACAAAAGAAAAATAATTTTAGTATCACAAATGCTTTTTACAGTCCACATGGTTGCATTTGGAAAGAAGTTTCCTTGTTAAAATATTGCCATTGTTGACTTGTCCGTGTGCATTAGGTCGGTCCACCTCTTGAACAATCTCTAGCATGAGCCCTATAGCCACACTGTTGACTTGTCCGTGTGCATTAGGTCAGTCCACCTCTTAAACAGTCTCTAGCATGAGCCCTATAGCCACACTGTTGACTTGTCCATGTGCCTTAGGTCGGTTCACCTGTTGAACAATCTCTAGCATGAGCCCTATGGGCACACTGTTGACTTGTCCGTGTGCCTTAGGTCAGTCCACCTCTTGAACAATCTCTAGCATGAGCCCTATGGGCACACTGTTGACTTGTCCGTGTGCGTTAGGTCGGTTCACCTCTTAAACAATCTCTAGCATGAGCCCTATAGCCACACTGTTGACTTGTCCATGTGCCTTAGGTCGGTTCACCTCTTGAACAATCTCTAGCATGAGCCCTATAGCCACACTGTTGACTTGTCCATGTGCCTTAGGTCGGTCCACCTCTTAAACACTCTCTAGCATGAGCCCTATAGACACACTGTTGACTTGTCCGTGTGCCTTAGGTCGGTCCACCTCTTAAACACTCTCTAGCATGAGCCCTATAGCCACACTGTTGACTTGTCCATGTGCCTTAGGTCAGTCCACCTCTTAAACACTCTCTAGCATGAGCCCTACAGACACACTGTTGACTTGTCCGTGTGCCTTAGGTCGGTCCACCTCTTGAACAATCTCTAGCATGAGCCCTATAGGCATCTCAAAGAATCTGTTTGATTCCAGATCACAGATTCACTTCTAAATTGTTGTTTCATGGGCAGTGAAAAGAGGGAAGAAGGACAAAGTATCTACTGACATGTACTGTGTTTCAGGCCCTCTAATACGTACCCTTGTAAAAACACAACTTGGCTGGGCACAGTGGCTCACACCTGTAATCCCAGCACTTTGGGAGGTGAAGGTGGGCAGATTGCCTAAGGTCAGGAGTTCAAGACCAGCTTGGCCAATGTGATGAAACTCTGTCTCTACTAAAAATACAAAAATTAGCCTGGCATGGTGGTGCACACCTGTCATCCCAGCTACTAGGGAGGCTGAGGCAGAAGAATCGCTTGAACCTGGGAGGCAGAAGTTGCAGTGGGCCAAGATCATACCACTGCACTCCAGGCTGGGCAACAGAGCAAAACTTAGCCTCAAAAAAAAAAAACTCTGAGAGAGCTGTGACATGTTCCAAGTTAAACAGCCAAACTTGGTGGCACAACTTGGTGACCTTGGTGGCAGAGCAAAGGTCAAAAACCAGCTCTGACTATAAAACTCAGAACTCAGAACCCTCACTTCCCCATGCTGTACATTCTCTGTCATAGTCAGCATAACTGGTTATCTTTCAAATACTGCTGGTATCAGGGTCTTGTAGGCGCAGGATCACTTGATGATTAAGTGTGGGCTATAGAGTCAGACTACCATGTGCTTCCCAGCCATGTGACCTTGCCAAGTTGCTTAATCTTTCTGTGCCTTCATTTTCTCATCTTCCTATTTTAAAAATGAGAATAATACTAGAACTTAGCATCTGAAATTGTTGTGAAAATCAAATGAGTTAATACATGTAAAGTTCTTAGAAAAGCACTTATGTGTAAGCATTATTATTATCAGTATTGAACATTCATCTTTGATTATCCAAGCATGTAGAACATTTAAGTACACAGAATATGCTCTGAGCTTGTCCATTGTGTTCTTACCTGCCCAAGAAATGTTTAGATCTCCAAATAGACAGGTAACTCCATCTGGGTTACTGGGGTGGGAGGATGGTGCTAACGGTGTACTTTGGGAAGAGGAGTAGACCAGAAGTTGAATCCTATAATCCTGGGATTAAAACCTCTTGGAATAATCCTCCCTCGGGGATCTTCCTCCCATGGTGCTAGGCTAGAAACCTGGACTGGGGCTTTGATAGTAAACCTTCATTGAAGGTAACTAGAAGATCAATCTCCCCCTCATTCAAAATTGCATCCCACTCCTGCCTAATATCACGTGGGTTTCATGAGTAATAAGATGTTAGGCAACTAGTTTCAACCGAGGCACCAAGGCATGATAGACATCAGAAAACACAGTTTCAAAGAAAAAAAAATCTGCAGAAATTTCAAAGCACTTTTCCTAGAACTGATTAGACATCTCCTCCTGGGCCCTCATCAGAATGCAAAAGGGTCAAGAGCATGTAGACTAAGGAAGGATTTTGTGAGGACAGTTATGCTATGTATTAGTCCATTTTTATACTGCTAATAGAGACATACCTAAGACTGGGCAATTTACAAAAGAAAGAGGTTTAATTGGACTTACAGTTCCACGTGGCTTGGGAAGCCTCACAATCATGGTGGAAGGCAAGGAGAAGCAAGTCCTGTCTTACATGAATGGCAGCAGGCAAAGAGAGAATAAGACCCAAGCAAAACAGGTTTCCCTTAACAATCCATCAGATCTCATGAGACTCATTCATTATCACCAGAACAGCTCAGGAAATACCCAGCCCCATAATTCAATTACCTCCCACCAGGTTCGTACCACAACACATGGGAATTGTGGGAGTTACAATTCAAGATGAGATTTGGGTGGGGACCCAGAGCCAAACCACATCATCCTATGCAAAGGAGGGAGGGGTTCCTGGGCTGCAGGACTTTCAGTGCTAAAATCAGGACAGTCACTCCAGTCAAAAAACAAGGTCTTCAATCGAACCACCTAAAGAGCCTTATTTATGTCTCCTGGAGTTTAGGAACAAAATGACTGGGATATGACACCTGACCCAGATAAGAAATCTAAGCAAAGTGTACAATAAGGCAGATAGAGAGAAACTGGACTGGCTGATAGCTAACAACAAATCCATGGAGGGCAGGGACCTAGGAACCCGGTGGGGGCCCTGCTAAAAAGAGCCAGACTGGAGCCACCTTAAATCCTACTCAAAAGGAGCACTTGAGGGAGGATGGGACAGAGTGATTGCTCCTGGTGACTTACGCTACCAAATTTCAGAGGTCATCATCAGGACAGGCCATTGCCATGGGATGCACAGCCAATGTTCCCAGTGGTCACCTCAGGAGAACCCACCACCGTGCCCACAAGAGCAAGGTCAGAGTGCCAGGGCACTCAGCTCACAACAGTGGCAGTCCAGTGAAAACTTTCCCGCCCTGCTTCCCTCTTATCTCTACCTTGCCTCTGGCCTCACACAGTCAGCCACTTTGGTTACGCTGCTGTGGACAAGGGGTGGAAGAGGAAGGTGAGAAGAAGAACGCATAGTCCTCCTCTTCTCCCACTGAGAACTTCAACCTTCAGAGGAATGGGGGACTCAAGGGTGAGGAGGGAAGAAGATTTCACTTTCCATCAACAGGACAGTTTTTCTTTTTGAGTTGAGGTTGTGTTTGTAATTTAAAATGATCATAGAAGTTTTTGTAATCTAAGAATATCCAGGAAAGTCATGGGATTGCCAGCCTTCTAATCCACGTTCAGAAGAAGGACTATCGCAAGGGAGAAAATGTAAAGGTTAAACGTGCTTTTATGTTTGTGTCCTACAAACACTTCTGGCTCCAAGTAAAATTTACACAGAAGGCCAGTTTCATCCAGTGCTCCATTCATGGATGAATTTGATCTTTCATTTGAGCTTATGTTTTGCAATCTGCTGTAGACACCAAAACTTCTATCTCTTGATTTTTCACTGAAAATGTAATAAGCTTTCTAAGCACAAAATGCCAAACTGACAGCTTTGAGAAAATGCCACTTCAAATTTGCATGCATAATTTCTTCAGTTTTTAAATAAAGAAGTATAGTCTCACTATATGCCAAGAGCAATAACTATTTTCCCTTTTTTCAAATGGGTAATAAAAAGGATGTATATAATATTTTAATATATTAAATAATACATTTAATCATATATTCAGTATGTTCCTGGATAGGCCTTTAAAATTACATTAATCCACTTAAAAGGAGAATAGACTATCCCAGTTGAATCCATAGAAAGATTTGCAAACTTTTCATAAGTGCAAGTGATGAAACCTGTCATCCAATATTACTTATTTAAAGCAGTGTCAGTTAAATACAATGTGATATTTAACAAAAAAGGGATGTTACACATACTGGCAGTAATTTCTATGTCAAAAAGAAATAATGCCTATATACATGAGAAACGGGTACCCCTTATAACTTCCAGAACATAGTACACAGAATGAACTAGAATATAAGAAAAGGAAGTCAAACATAATCTACTTTATTATCTTTATTGCCAGCACAGTCTGAGAAGGAAAAGAAAACGTCTCCAATAAAGTTAGAACAACCAGGCTAAACACCAACTGTAATCTGTCCTCTATCCTTGAGGACACACAACTTCTTCCACAGGGCCACACCCAACACACTAAGGGTTTCCCACATCGACCCCCACACACACCTCCCTCCTGCCAGCAAGGTGCAGCAGGTCTGTTCTCACAGTTTCTTCTTCAAGTTACCCTCAGATAAATCTAATGACACATTTCTGGGTTATGTCACATCAAATTCAGATACCTGTTTCTGCTACCTCCACATCTTGATAGTAAAACATGAGGTGTCGGAGACCTCCAACAGCAAAAAGTTGATCAATTCTTTCAATCTGGGAAAAGGAAAAAGGCAAGATAATGACTTTTAATCCAAATTAGAAACCGCACTTAACTCAGCATTAATAATATAAAAAAGGAAAACTACTGTCATCTTTCTTACTCAAACAGGACTGAATCTAATGTATCCTATTTAAAAGGGAGCAACTGTGTCAAAAGAATAAATGCCTCACCATAGGAAAGACTCCGTTCAAAAAAGTAATTTAATGAATCATAGAAATATTTGTTACTTATGCACATTTGAAAAGCATTGTCCCTCTATATTTGCAAATTGCCTAAAGTGTTGAGCTGTTGAAGGGCGATTTAAATAGATGAGTGTTTCAGTCAACTGCAAATCAGAAAGAACAAATCGTTCAAAACTTGGTCTAACATTCTAGAGATAATTAATATTAAATTGCAATGATCGCCAAAGCTGCCATGAGAACATATCGACTATGGACACTCCTTCCAGTAGCAACCTGGCACTAAGATGGGACTAAGAGTCCCATCCCTGAGGCTCACTGTAAGGATACAAGTCTAACAAATGGTCTGCTACCAACAAAACCACTTCTCTTAAATAGTCAAAAGCACAGTTTGAAATTCATATGACAATAAAAAGATAAAATCTACACACCCATTAGGCATTAGGATGGCTACCACTAAAAATCAGAAAATAGCAAATGCTGGTGAGGATGTGGAGAAACTGGAACTCTTGTGCACTATTGGTGGGAATGTAAAATGGGGCAGCCGTTGTGGAAAACAGTATGAAGTCTTCTCAAAAAATTAAAAATAGAATTACCACATGATCCGGAAACTCCACTTCTGGGAATATATCCCAAGAATTGAAAGCAGGATCTCAAAAAGATATTTGTGAGTAGCATTACTCACAATAGCTTCCACAAAGGTGAAAGTGACAGATAAAGGGATAAACAAAATATGGTATAAGTATACTAGGGAATATAATTTAGCCTTAACACGGAGAGAAATTCTGGCACATGCTACAACATGGATGAACCCTGAAAACCTTACTAAGTGAAATAAGACAATCACAAAAAGACAAATACTGTATGACTCTACTTGTATGATATGCCTATGAAATACTCTAAGTCCTAGAAAAAAAAGTAGAATGGGGGGTTGCCAGGCAGGCACTGGAAGAAGGAGGAACATGGAGTGGTAGTTTAATGGGGACAGAGTTTCATTTTTGTGATAAAAAGCGTTCTGAAGATTTGTTGCACAGTAATGTGAATGTACTTAATACTAATTAACTGTACATTTAAAATGGTTAAGATGGTCAATTTTATGTGTATTTACTACATCTTAAAATAACTGTTTTAAAGGATAAAATCTAGCCTGAACAATTAAATGTGAAAATAAGTCCCCTTCAATTTCCCGTGATTGAAGATGCCACAGGGAAGAGTAGGAAGGACTCCCCAAGATTACATTCCATGCTAAGAATGTGGTGAAGGGCATGCTCCCATCACAGCCAGTATTGAAGCTCCTATCCCTCCCATCTTTGCATGAGAGCCTGAGCCAGATGCTTTCTTCAAACTTCCGGGTTCTGACATTCCTGGGTTCTGACCTTGACCTAGCGGTTTAACCTGGGATCCCTACAGAGCTGAACTTTTGCCTGTTTCTTCCCCTTGCATAATCCCAAATCCAGATGTCTGAACTGGGAAGCAGGGTGGAGTTAAGCACTTCACCTCTGGAACAATCTCCCCAAGTGACCCTCTCTGCTTGTTGGCCTCCACGTTCTGGGAATAATATTACCTACCTCCTAGTATTATGAAGATGGAAATGAAGTCATAGGTTAAAGTGATCAAGAACAGGGGCCAACACCTGGTAAACATTCAATTAGTGTTAGCTATGAGGAGAAGGAGAAGAGGAGAAGCACATCTCCTCAGCTTCTGCTTGATTCATCCTGTAGTTTACACATTTTAGTGTTATCTGCTCTTAATTGTTCCCCAACTCCTATGAACCCCACCAGGGTAGCCCAGTAGGAAGGAATGAAGCCAGTGGTATGCTGCAGATGGCTTGTACTGGCCCAGGATATCCAATGGATCACAACTCTTTCCAACCCAGCGTTTTGTAATATGATGATAGTAGTTTGGAACCAGCTACTGTGGGAGTATTTACACCACAGAAATCAGTAGATGCTCAAACCAGTGCCTACGTGCCTACTTCCTCCAACCTTGCCCAAAGCAAGTTGTTAAAATTTACAAGCCTACCACTGAAAAAAATTGCCAACAGTGTGGCATCCTGTCAACAAAAAGGGCTTGCCTCTTTCTTTTTTTCCCTAATGTCTAATTAGTTTTTTTTTAATCTTCATGAATCGTCATAGGGCTGCTGATATGCTTTTCTCACTGCCCAGGAAATTATATCTTCCCATATTTTGGCCTTCCCCCAACCAAGGCCAAAAACAAAGCAAATCACACCCCTGGTTTTAAAGAAAAATTGTAGCAGAAGATGGGAACCAAGGTTAGGAACAAAAGAAAGCAGATTCAGCTGCCAAACCGAAGTGAAAGACAGAAAATCATGGCACAAATTTAGTCTCCAAGCCTAGAACAGGGGAAATGCACAGAATATGAATTGGCAACTTGAGAGGAGATTCTGTTCCCCAACTTCAGTTTCCAAAATGGCATGGGAGCCCAGCTTCACTGGATGTAGAGAGATGCAGACAATGGCGTCAGAATCACCGAACTCAAATGACCATTATAAGTGCCCCTATTCAACTTGGAGAGCCAGAGAGCCTTAAATTCATTCTGCAAGCACCAGTACAGAGTAGAATGGAGCCCTGTCCACGTTAAGACAGGCGCCTCCCTCTGGGCACAGCATGGGATCCTGCCACAGGACTACATCAACAGGCCATCCATGCCCTCCATAATCAAGTCAGTGAGAAGTCAGACATATCCCACCTGATTCCCCTCAAGAATGGCATCCTCCACTTCAGTTTTGTCCAGGTCCAAACAGCAAGCCACGATTGCAAATAAGTAGTTATGCCTCCCATCCAAAAGAGCCCGCTTGGCTTCCTTCTCTTCCTTCAGCCTTTGCTAAAAGAAAAGAATAAAAATGTGACATGGCAACTGCTGTTCTCAAGTGGATTCATTTTGTAATCATTTCATCCTACTGTTGTTTTTTCAAGTCTTAGTATCCAGATAACAGACAGCTTAATGGTACCAATTTTTAACATACTATCTTCCATTTTTAGAAATAATTTATTTCTCTTATGAAAATAAGCTATGCTCACTGTTTTGAAATTGCATAATACAGAGAAGCCAAAAGAGAGGAAAATCATCTGCCATCCAGAAATTATTACTGTTAACATTTTGTTCTAAATCTTTACACACTTATTTCTATGCATATATAAGCATTCAACAGAATCCTGAAAAAAGAGATCTCCATTTTGGTAAACATTTTCCTAAGCCATTAAAGTAATATTTTTCTACCTATCTCCTATCTTTATTGTTTATCTACAGCTACATATTTGGTCTGGAATTAACTTCCGAATACCACTGCATGCTCTTTAACTATCGATTGTTAATTATGAGAATAAGGCATGCTTAATGTAACCGATGTTCGCAGTTTGAAGCATGTCTTTCCTGTGCTCTATGCTCATTCAATCATATTCAAACAAATGCACACACCTATATTTACATCACACTATAAAATGTTTTCATGCAATTCTCCCTTAACAACTCATCACAGACTTCTTTCTAGTTTAATACAGACTATTCCATCCCATGTAACAGCTGCAAAAATGTTCAGTATGAATGCACTATTATTCAACTCTTTTGACACTGGTGGCTTCCAATTCATTCTTGAGATAATACATTACCTTTCATGCCAACCAGTAGCTCCCACTAGGAAGAGGAAAGGTGGCCCCTCTGGATCCCTTCTTTTAATCAACAGACATTTGTTAAACCCCGAATATGTGCCAGTGCTAAAGAGGCTAACACTACCTGGTAACCTCAAAAAAGCTCACAGCCTGGCTGGCAGGATGTGAGCTGAAAATTTAAATATGACAAATGGCATTGCATTTGCCACAGGGGCATCAGATTTATGGGTCTCCAAATGCAAGAGCATTTCTGGGTCTCCAGAGAAGGAGCAAAAAGAAGGATCTCCCACTCTAGCCTGGAGTGGAGAAGGGGCAGCGGTGATGATGACAGGAAAGCTTTCAGGAAGAGGTGGCTCCAGTCTAGCATTGACGGAGAGCTGGTCATACTCCTAGGACAGTCATTTTTCGGCATACACAAAGGCTGAGAGGTACATGAAATCACATTCTGAAAACCACAAGGCAGCCAGGATGGGTGAACTAAAAAGAACTAGGAAAACAATAGGAAATGAGAAAAAAGTCGAATCATAAATATTTTCTGAACCACATTACAAAGTTTAACTGTTATGTGAAATCCACAGAGAATCACTGATAAGTTTCAAATCAGGAGAGATAGGTGTTTAGCTGTCTGTGCAGCATTGAAAAATCCATCATTCTGACAGTAGTGTGGCAAGTGGGCTGGAGTGACGCATGCCTAGAGGCAATCAGGTGGCATTCCCAGAGACGGGGTTTATCAAAAGGAGCAGGTTGAAGCAACACAGTCATAAGTTAAGCTTTTGGATGTGTAAGGTTTTGAAGTGAGTCACTACACAGGTGGACAAGGCAGACAGGCCACTGGAAATGTTCAAGGGGAAATAGCATTGCAGATACAGGTAACATGCAGGTTCTCGATTCAGCACAATGACTTTATGAGACAGACCATTCTTGTTGTGAGGGGCAGTCCTGTGCACTGTGAGGTTTTACCAGTGCCTTTGGTCTCTAACTTCCAGATGCCAATAGCTCCCACCACCAAGTCTTGAGAATAAAAAATGTCTCCAGACATTGCCAAATGGCCCTTGTGCAAGAAAATAACCTCCCCCGTTGAGAACCACTGATATGAAACAGACACAGGCATAGATATAGACAGGCACATACAGACATAGAGACATAGGAAGACTGTCAATATAAAAGCTACAATGTCAATCAGTGTGAAAACAATGTGATACCTGTTGGAGTTGTGCAGTACAGAACCTGCAAAAGTAATCAGCTCTTTCATCCAGCAAGTGGTATGTGCATTCAATAAAGATCTGACAAATGAATGAATAAAGGAAAGTTTAAACCATGAGTGCAGATATGATTTTCTAACAAATATATGGAAATGAAAACACAAAAAAGTGAAGAAAATTGAGGACTACCTGTATTCCAGGAGCAAGAAGAGAAAGTGCAAATAAAGACAGCTAAGGATGAGGCCAGGCACGGTGGCTCATGCCTATAATCCCAGCACTTTGGGAGGCTGAGGCAGGCAAACGTTGACTGGAGGTCAAAACCTGGCCAACATTGTAAAACCCTCTGAGACCAGCCTGGCCAACATGACAAAATCCCATCTCTACTAAAATACAAAAATTGGCCAGGCATGGTGGTGTGTGCCTGTAATCCCAGCTACTCAGGAGGCTGAGGCAGGAGAATCGCTTGGACCCACCCAGGAGGTGAAGGTTGCGGTGAGCTGAGATCACACCATTGCACTCCAGCCTGGATGACAGAGCAAGACCCCATATCAAAAAAAAAGCTAAGGATGAATGTGTAGAGAGATAAGGAAACCAAGAAATAGCACAACAGCATCAATAAACCACGGAGAGTGTCCAAAAGCAAAAATGCTATACAGGATTTGTTGGGATAATTAGGATATCTTTGGGGATTGCATTTACAGATGGTTGCAGCTTCTCACAGCTCTTCTGTAATGTGACTGTGCCACTCACTTGTCAAGAAATAGACTGCATTTCCCCTCCCCTTGAATTTGGCTAGGCCCAGTTTTCACACAAAAAAATCTGGGGGTAAATAAGATGGACTTCCTAGGGTAGTTCTTAAGGGATCTTTACATTCTGCCTTTAAATTTAGAATGCTGCCTCAGAACTCAGCCACATAGGGAGACCACATGGAGGAGAACAAAACATTCTGGTCAATGGCACCATTGACCTTCTAGCTGACCCCAGCACCAACTTTCAGCCATCTGAGTATGCTGTCTTGGATGTTCCAACCTAAGTTTCCCCTACAGATGACAGCAAACCAGCCAATGGCACCTGCAGAAGAACCACCCAGCAGAACCCAGTCACTCAAGAGGGGTAAGAGCTGATTGTTTCTGCTTTAGGCCCTTAAATTTGGTATGGCTTGTAATGCAAAAATAAATAATAATTTTGTTGGAATAACTTTACTGGCTGGATGGAAATAAATACAGACTTGAGAAAAGGATGATTGGGAAAAGAGAAATATAAAAATCCTGAATATAAACTGTTATTTTCAGAAACTTGACTACGAAGGAATAGGGTGTGGTAGTAGTGTAGAGGGAAATTTATGGTCAAGGAAGAGTTTTTTAAGGTACAAAAGACTTATGAAACAGTAAAGATGAAAAAGTTTGGTGATTTCAGAGTAATTGAAAGGTTATTGCTAGACCCACATAATTTACATTCATTTCTCTGAATGTGAAGGACTACCTACCTGAGAGACAACTTTGCTGGGGAGGTGGCAAGAGAGAGCAGGATTCAAGGTTTAAAAATAGATAATATACCTGTTTTCTCACCATTTCTTTACAAAGGAACTAACACAGGTCCTGATATAAAGTATACATTCCATAAACATCAAATAAAAGTAAATGTAAAGCTTTCTTCAAATGTCACTAAAGCCAGGAAGATGTCCTGTTGTTTCGAATTGTTTTCTGCCTTCCTGGCAGGGATAAATAAGCGATTTTTCTCTAAGTGATCTCTCTAAGTTTGTGCTAAATGTCTTTAGCAGCTTGAGAACTCAGAGGTCAACACGGGAGTCAGGAATCCAGCAACAACACAAAGAGATGGCAAATGCTTGGTAGCCAAAAATAAAAATAAAAGAAGTAGAGAGCCAGAAGATTCGAGATGTAAAGGAACTGAAGGCTTCCAAAGAGCACAGAGATTTAAATAAGATTCTCTCATGGCAACACATTATTCCATAATCCATTTGTTTCCGATTCCAGAGGAAAAAATATTCTAATGGAAGAAAAAAGAAATCACTCACTAAAATAGAACACTAATTATTCTATTTTTACTTAAATATCACAGGAGAAACTTCCAAAGCAACTTTGTTATACAAAGCAAATTACTGACATATTTTTAAGTAAATGTTTTCAGAAGGTATTTAATATCTTTTAAAGCATGTTAAGACTTGAATATATTTTCTTACTTAAACCAATTGTTCTATTGCCTAAAGACAAGTAATATGAAGTCAATCCTAGTGTCACACAGATGAAAGGCCACAATGTTTATCAATCACAACTTTCATTGCATTACACTAAGGTATCAGGATAATATTGAGATTGTTTTTTAACTACCATAAAAAGTTAATCACGTCAAACAAATATTTAGTAATTAGATCAGTGCATCGTCAACCCACAAACTAACCCTGCAGTTTTCTGGCTGCTAGGGAACTGCAGAAACAAGCAGTCAGGTGACTAGTTCTCTGGGGGTTGGCTTGACCTGCTGGCCTTTGGAACATCTAGGACACTTGGAAAGTAAAGGCAGAGAGGGACTAAGAAGGTAGGAGGTAAACTATGTAATGACTTTTCTTGAGTCCTATTAAAATTGTTTTGCAGTGCATGAACAAGCACCAATAGATAGGGGTGGGGAGCGTGGCCACTGAAACCTATTCAATGGTCAAGGAAATCTAAAGTAGTGTTAAAACACTGCAGCAATGTGTGATGAGATGTGTTACTACTGCCTTGGAATGGGAGAGTGACTAGTGTACTACCTCATAAGGAGCTCTGTTTCCCAGGTGGCCAATTTCCCATAGACAAAGGAGCACTGATGTCAGAGTGAGGTGGTGGGTTCTAGTCCCAGCTCTGACACTAATTCCAAGACCTCACGTCTTTCATTTAACCTCTCCAGGCTGCAATTTTCTCAACTACAAAATTAAAGTGTTGCACTAGGTGACAGCCAAGGTTCATTCCTTCTCCAATGTCTGGACTACTTCTTATGAATTCAAACGTTTATACAAACTACAGGCTCAAACTTTTAAAATACAAATCCTAATGAAGACCTCAAAAAGCTCCATGACTGTCACAAAACTAATGCATCCATCCAGTGTTTACAAATACTAACCTTTGCCTTTAACTCTGCAGAACCAAAGTCCAAGTCTGCATGTTCATATACACAAGCTCTGTGTGAACTACATACATGATCAGTCTTTCATTTTGTCGCTAACCTTATAATCCTCAACTATATGGGAGGCGTTACAGAAATGAAGATGAAAGTAAAATGGAGATACAAGTGCCCACTTGAAAGACGGTTGTGAGGGTTGAATTGCATGCAGTTTGATGATTACACTAAATCAAACAGCACTCTAATTAAAATGGCATGACCAAGGATTTGACCCTGGACATCAAAATTTAAGGGAAACAAAACTGTTGCATAATGATTTCTTTTAATTGTACACATAATTAAGCTTCCCCCACCCTTACGAAGCTCTTCCTGGTTGGCAGGTTTGTCCCTGACGCAGATCCACCCCACTGACCCCACTGGCAGCCAGCAGAAGTGGATGGAGGATGGGGCTATTTGGTCTGAGAGTTCCTTTGTGCCTAAGCAAGGACATCTATTCCCAGATCCTCCTGAAGCATACAATTCACACCGTTTGCCCTGGTTGCATCGCCAGTTTGGTTCATTAGTTATCATTTGCTCACTATGTTTTGGTTTCATTTTCACAAAATCCCTGTGAAGCAGACATTATTATCTCCACACCAGGAAATCAAGACTATGGGCCATCAACCACTTCCCCAAACGTACACAACTAAGAAAGTGGCAGGGCTGGGAATCAAGCCCGCGCTGTCCACAGAACCAGACCAAGACACAAGTACTCACAGGCAACTAAGAATTTTGCATTCCTTAAGCAAAATTCCATAAGCACTTTTAAAAAAATACACACTTAAGGGTTATCTAGGTTCCTCCAGCAGGAGGCCCCACACAAAGGTTATAAGAGGAGTTGTGGGTGGAGACCAGTTAACTAGCACCCATTTTCTGCGTTATATCAGTGACACTTTAGTGCCAGTGTGGACTGGTACCCAGGTGCTTCCAGCTGGGATGCATGTATTCAGTTCTCACTGTACACCCGTGTCTCTCGGTAAATGATGTCACCCTCACCACATCTTCTACTCCTGAAAAAAAAAACAGTGCCTCGGAGGTTAGTTCCACACTTGAGTAGTCAGTAGGTGAGGCTCAGCCTCCCCCTACTCACTGTGGCTTCCATCTGACAGTATTCCTGTTATCCACATAATACTGCACATACCAGGTCCTCACAAAGCACCTTCACACAGGGAAGTGGATAGGGAAAGGAATGGGTCCTGCAGCCAGTATTATTTTGCTGTTAAAAGAAAAAAGTCTTTCTAGGCGACACGATTAGCTTTGTTGCACGTCTGAGTCTGAGAAAGAGAAAGAGATCTGACTCAAGGAAGTCAGCTGTACACATTGAAATGAATATATTTCCATTTGTTTGATTTGAGTATTTTGTTCTTTATATATGTGTATACATATACTAATGTAACAAATATAATGGAGTATAAGTTAAAATCCCCATCTGAGATTATTGTAAATACTGTGCTCTATGAATTACAGTCTTTCTCCTATCCCCATCCAAGGTTTCCCTTTCTACAGTTTCCATTACCTGTGGTTAACCTTGCTCCAAAAATATCATCAAATGGCTAATTCCAGAAATAAACTATTAGAAGTTTTAAATTTGTGCCCTTTGGAGTGACATGGTAAAATCTCATGCCATCCAGATCCGTACCATCTGTGATATGAATCATCCCTTCATCCAGCATCTCCACGCTGTATACATTACCTAACCATTAATCATCAACATCATCTGGTTCCCACCATCCAATCCCTGACATCGTCATAACTCAATGATCCAGGATCACCCGAAGCACATGGTCCTCCTTGTGCTATACCATCAGACGGTCAGTAGCAGCCTAACCCCATATGGGGTTATCTTTTATGGGGGAATCTTTTACTGTGCCTAATTTATAAGTTAAAGTTTGTCATAGGTGTATATTACACATATGTATATATAAAAATGTACATACATAAATGTACATATCTACATAAAAAACTAGTTTACATAGGGTTCAATCCTATGTAACCCCATATGGGGTTAGGCTGCTACTGACCGTCTGATCTCATTATGTAGGCTTCTCTCATTATGTAGGCTTCGTATCACCTCACGTCAACACACAATGTAGGCCTCATTAAGTGCTACTGACCTACTTCATCTCATTATGTAGGCTTCGTATCACCTCACGTCAACACACAAAGGGTAAATACAGTACAATAGGATATTTTGAGAGAGAAAGACCACATTCACACAATTTTTCTCACAGTATATGGTTATAATTGTTCTATTTTATTATTGTTCTTACTGTTAATCTTTTACTGTGCCTAATTTATAAGTTAAAGTTTGTCATAGGTGTATATTACACATATGTATATATAAAAATGTACATACATAAATGTACATATCTACATAAAAAACTAGTTTACATAGGGTTCAATCCTACCCATGGTTTCAGGCATTCATTGGGGGTCTTGGAATATATTCCCCATGGATAAGACAGCACTACTATATTGTTAGAGTTCCTTGTCTTAAATAACTAAAGTAGATAACTCCATGACTGATTCTCCTTTGGCTGTCAATGTCAATCTCAAGTCCACAGATAGTTGATCACTTGATGAGAACACAGTGCTAATGAGACCAAGGGCATGGATTTGATCATCTTAGGCCAGTTAACTTCACTTTAGCTCGCTTTCCCCAACTGTGGACGAATCAGGATGAATCAGAAAGAAAATTATTCAAAATGCATGCCCACCTGAAATACCTAGTTATTTGGTAAAATATGTATTTCTTTTCTGTTTTTAAAGACACCCAAATGGTTTAGTCCTCCTATGTGCCACATATATAACCTGATCCATCTTATCTCCTGAGCAGCAAAACGAAGTAAATAACAAGAGAATCTCATCCTTCCTACAAGAGCTGTATAGGGAAGGGATGTTTTCTGCTTTGATTTGATAGCACCAGCGTCAACAACAGGCCCCAGCACACCGAAGATCCTCAATTAATCCTCTAAATCATTTTAAAATCATTTTACAAGTCACTCTCAAGTAATTAAGGGCTGGAACAAATTATTCTAGACCAATGTGAGACCACAACCACAGAATCAAAATGAAGTCAACAGGATCCATGCTGTTCTGCCTGGAACGTAAATGACTACACAGAATTCCACCCTGGGTAAGACGGTAGCTCCCTCACAGTTTACAGCAAATACAGCTAACCTTGTGTTACCTGCATCCCATTTTGTTTTGTTGAATTAGAGAAACTGAGGGAAACAGTTTTCTACCTCATTTACCCTTAGAGTCCTCTGCAGACAATCCTATTTCCCTGTCTTCCCACAGAGAAAAGCCTCCCTGTTTGTCTTCCAGCTTTTCTGTTTCAACCCACAAGGCCCCATCTCCTTTCCCAGCCTCTCTCAGAGAGGACAGGCTGCTCTGTGATGCTTCCCAGCCCAGCCTAACCTGCCCTTTAATTGGCTGGGAGAACCGCAATTTAGAGACTCTCCACTCCTAACTGTACTTTTCAAGTCTCGCCTTTTCTGACTCCCCTTTCATTGCATTTTCCAGGCAAAGGGCCACAGCTGCAGAGGAAGCACGGCACCTCCTTCCCGAATTAAGAGCACTTCAGTAAAGTGGTTTCGGGAAAAGAAAGAGACACCATGCTGGCTAATCCCACTCACAGCAGGTACTTCAGTGAAGCCCTCCTTTATTTAACAAGAGCCACACTCGCCCTGTATTGCAAAGAGATAGCACTTAAGCGTGTGGTACCATCCATTTCTTCTGTCCCGAAATAAACTTTGGCATCCTGTCTATTTTTGCTGCAGTTTCCAAGGCTCCTAACTCTCCCCAATTCCTCACTCCCTTATCTATCATTCCTTCCAGGCAAATAAAGGATTCTCTCTTTAGCATTTACGATGTGTGCATTTTTCACCCAGACCAAACCAAAATCTGCTGTAGGCATATCCCTGTCTTACAGCCTCCCCCCCCCACTGACATTCCATCATCCAAATTCTAACTTAGAGTCTGTTTTCTGCACATCAAGTTTCTGGACCTGAAGTGAGATTTGGTGAACCTCCACGTGGCCATATATTCTCTTTCCCTAACCCTATAGTGATTTCACTCTACAATCAGAAATGCCTCATGTAGAATTTCAAGAGGTCCCTCTGGCAGCAGGAGCCACATAACTCAAATGGCCCTTACCCGTATGCTAAAAATACATATGTAATATGTCACCATTCACATTATATATGGCACAAGAGTGAAATTCCCAAACTTCCCTTATTCATTCAACAAATCACTATGCTTAAAGCTGGCCACTCATTAGACTCATTGGAGAGCTGTAAAATACTGAAGCCTGGACCTCCTGCCCCTGAGAAATTCTGATTTATCTGGTCACGTGTGGGGTCCAGGCACTGGTACTTCTCAAAAGCTCCCCTAGTGATTCTAATGTGCAACCCAGCCTGACATCACTGTTTTCAAGGAAGTCATTTTACAAATTGATCATGATGGATTAGTATGACCAAGTTCTCACTAGAGATAGAACTTAATAGAGAAAGTCCAAGGACATAAATTTTGGGATCTTCTAACTCTAGACCTCTTCTTCCTCTCCTTACTAGACTTGTGCAAAAATTGAATGATAGAACAAGTTCAGCACTAAATTCCATGGGGTCTAGAAGGGTTTCTCTCTGCCATATCACAGATGTTACAGTGAACCCCAAGTTTCTCTTCAAAAAATCAGTAAGTATGTCAGTATGTTCAGCTCTCTTATTCTTTAGTTCTCTATTTTCAAGTTTAACTTCCTTGTAGTTTCAGTAAACAACATTTACCACCAGTTCTGATCAGTATTTCACATCCCTTCCCCATTCTGACTCATTCCGGTCACCTGCTCCAGTCACCTGCTCTGGTCACCTGCTCCAGTCACCTGATCCAGTCACCTGCTTTGACCCCTGCTTACCTGGTCACCACCAAACTACCCACCCCACCACTCCAGCTCGTACCCCTGTTCCCTCTAAAACAGCCAATCAGAATTAGACTAGACTGTGCGGTCTAACTCTAGCCAATAGGGGAACAACTTAGCAACAGGGGCGACCTCCACCCAGCATAAGTACCCCTTCCCCTCCTTGTCCAGGTGTGCACTCGCCATTGTTCCATCTGTGAGCTGCACCCTTCTATAGAAGTAAAGTGCCTTGCTAAGGAAGTTTATATTCAAGTGCTACTTCTTATGCAGCACAGAAAATTCTACTTATAACAACAGGGCACAGCACTTAATACAAAGTGGCAATCAAGAGATATTCGTGGAATGGATAGGTTTTGCACCTACAGTTACATTCCCCCAGGGTGTAGCTATGGCAAAATTATAACGGGGCATCTTCAGGCCTTAACCAGTTGAGGCTAGAGAGTGAGCACGGGGCCTTAACAAGCAGTACCAGGACTCGTGAAGTGGCTCACTTCTGTTATCCCAGCACTTTGGGAGGCTGAGGCAGGAGGATTGCTTGAAGCTAGGAGTTTGAGACCAGTCTGGGCAACATAGCAAGACTCCATCTCTACAATAATTACAATTAAAAATTTAGCCAGGTGTGGTGGTGCATGCCTATATTCCAGCTACTAAGGAGGCTGAGGTGGAAGAGTGGTTGAGCCCAGGAGTTCTAGGCTGCAGTGAGCTATGATGGTGCCACTGCAGTCCAGCTAGGGTGACAGAGTGAGATTCTGCTTCTAAAAATAAAATAAATTTTTAAACAGGCAGTACCTCTCTCATCCCCATTTCCCAGCTAAACCCCAGATCCATTCACCCTCCAGTGCTCTAAGGAAATGGTTTTGATCTGCTCTATGTGAAATTTATTGACTTGGCCAAACAGGTCCGGGCCTGATAACAGAATGCTGAAAAGGGTTTGCCAGAGAATAAGAAAACTGACATCTTCTCAGATTTCAAAAGATAATCTGAGAGCAAAGGTTCTTTCTGTCTTGGCTTCTACTAAGCGCCCCACTGGAAACTGGTTTTAAAATGGGGAAAAGTCTTCTCCTCACTGCAGTGGAATGGAAACAATGGCTGCCCTCCTGCAGAGCTTCTCCTCCGAGGAGAGAGGTGTGTTCCCTTACCCCACAGCTTCTACCCACTTGATTCACAGATTAGAGAAAACTTGCAGCAATCCAAAGTCCATGAGCAACAGCATTCCCTAACACAAATACATATGGCACAAAACAGGAATACACATTCCACTGCAGTGAGGAGAAGACTTTTCCCCATTTTAAAACCAGCTTTGCAGTTAGGTAAACGTAACAATCTAGAGAACTGTCATCTATCTTTCAAGTTGTCCTTTCTCCTGGAAGTCAACAAAGTCAACCAACAAAACTATAGACTTCTGTTTCACTTTAGGGAAGTAAAGAGAAACAGAATTTGCAAGTCTAGAATTCACATCCATCATACACCTGTAACTTGGTACTAAGCATTCCTTATCTCTGAGAAAAGCAGAAAAAAAGACAGACATCAGATCTGAACCGAAAATTTTGCAAATGAGTGAGTGAATATATGTATATTGAGTGAGAGAATATCTATACAGAATAATTTCAAGTTTTTTAATCGAAAATCATGTATGTTTATTATACAAACGAAAAGATACATGGCTTGACTTTGCTTATGGTATATTTGGTTGTTATTAGCATATCTATGGATAAAGTCAATTATATTAAGTAACCTAATTATAACATAGCATCATTGCAATAATAGTTCCAGACCTCAGTGTGGAACTTAGTTAAATATATACAGACTTATAATTAAATACATGCATACTTATAGTTAGGTAGCTCTGGAATCTTTCCCATTGGTCATTTTACATCATGAAGTTACAATATAACAAACTATCTTCTCAGTTGATAAAGTTTCTTTGCTTGGCCAAACTTTAGTCAGGTTCCTGAATCTTCTCCTAGGCTCATCTGTACACTTCCTTGTAAAGTCTAGTTTTACCAAAGGATTCTGCTAAGTCAGTTAACAGGAACCTCCAGTAGAGAGTACTCAATAACTTATCACCTTCAGTAGCTGATTGGGTTCCTCATCCTCCACCATCCCCCACATGCTGTCTCATCCCCCTGGCCTTTCTTCAGCAAGAATCCTGGAAGGTTGTTGGTTTAGTCAGAATCCCCATCCCCATTGATGTTTCCTCCTAATACTTTTCTATCCACTGATCCTGCCTCGTTCCTTAGCTACAAATTCTCACTTGCCCATGCCATATTCACAGTGGAGCCCAATCTCTCCCCTCACTCCCCATACAGGTCCTCATACCTAACTTGATGGTCCTGAATAAAGTCTTACTTATCATGCTTTAACAAGTGTCACTGAATAATTTTTTTCTCTAACACAGAGCACTAAGTAGACGCTGTGTAATTATTTACATAATATACTGCAATGCTATTAAGATAATTCTGTTAATACCATACTTCAGTGGAGTGAACCAAACCAGCATCCTAAATACCTAATTGAAACCTCCAAAAAACTTACTCTCAAAATATAATTCATGTCGAGGAAGGATCTAATTCATTAACTGTACCTAAGATTTTCTCATCAATTGGGATGTTTCAGACTTGGTACTGAGGTACAGGAAAAATGTTCAGATATGTGACATTTTTAATCCATTCCATTTATTCCACAAGCATATATTAAGGACCCAGCATATACCATGGAACAAGCTCTGTGTTAAAGGAAGATTATTTTAAAATGAAGCAATCTAGCAAGAGAAAGAGATATGTGGGCAAATGTCATTTCGCTACACTGATGTGACAAAGACTGCATAAGACATCCAAGCAAAGTGCTGACAGGGTACAGGAAGGAAACTCTCACCTCCTCCTGAAAGGGTCAGGGGAGGCTTCTTGGAGGAGGCAACACTAGCACTTGGTCTTAAATAATACGTGTTTCATGGACACAGGGAGGGGAACATCACACATTGGGGCCCGTCGAGGGGTGGGGGAGCTAGGGGAGGGATAACAGGGGGTAGGGGGATTGGGGAGGGATAACATTAGGAGAAATACCCAATGTAGATGACGGGGGGATGGATGCAGCAATCCACCAAAGCATGTGTATACCTATGTAACAAACCTGCACATTCTGCACATGTACCCCAGGACTTAAAGTATAATTTAAAAATAAATCAATCAATAAGTGTTTGCCAGCAAGCAAATTCAGAGGCTTGGCTGGAAGACAGCCACCTTGGGAAGGATGGGTCAGAATCTTGGGGCTTGGGAAAGTGAGGGGTGGTAGGTGGTGGCGTACCTAGAAAATTCAGAGATAGCATGCCTGCTCTTTTGTGGTAAAAACAACAGGCTAGAGGGAATCATGTGAGTTTCTGGGGATACACAAAAAGATAGAATGATCAAGCCCAGTAGGAAGCATGGGTTAATGTCTGAGACCTGAGTCCTACAGAGACCTCCATTTTCTTCTGACATTAATTGGCAATGGAAGAGGTTCCAAATCCCTCTCTATACATTTGCATAATAAAAAGCTGCTGAGCTGAGCCCTATGCTAGGGAAGCTCATTCTTCAATGTGACTTCCAAAGGCACAGCCTTGCATCTCACCATCTGTGACCTCATTTGCAGGCATATAGAACAGGGGAGTGATTTCAAAGCCTAGAAACTTGCAGCCCAGAATCTGCCTTAACTATTTCTTATCACCAACTAAAGTTTACAGGTTTGAAAGAAAACAAAGTGCCCAAACCACCATAGATGTACTTTTTACCCCAGGAAAGCATCTTCACAAAAGATGCAGCACGAATTTCTATGTGCATAGTTTAAGCGGCCATGTGCAGAAAAGCCTAAGGATGCAAATCTTTTTGTTTATTTAAAAAATCAACATGTAGCCTATGCACCATGTGAATGTTAGTTAAAAATGTGTTTCTCACAAATTCATTAGTGTGTGACTTTGCATATTTTTAAGATTTGGGGGTTTCTTTTCCACCCAGGTGTTAGAGATGATAATCCAAAATACACGTGCAAAGGTACAGACGACAGCACCTTACCGTTAAAACTCGGGTGACACTCTGCTTCCAGAGCTGTCTCCTCCCAATCCTAAACATTGGAGCAGTACCTGCAGTGCATGGACTGCCTGGAGGCAGCTCTTCCAGAATGGTCTTCTAACTCCTGGGAGACCTGCTCAAAACCCAACAGGCTTCCGAATGCAAAGTCCTCTGGAGGACCAGAATTTTACTTTCACGTTTCTAATTTGCATATATTATTCACTACATTCACAGAATAAAAAATAAAACTCTACTCATACCACTCAAGTGTTTCTCCTAGAGTTTCTTCCCTGGGCCTCTCCTCTTTCTCAAAGCCTGGTGTTGTTAGGGTAATACTGTTTATACACTATACAGTTGAACCGTGCCTCTTAATCATGTTTATCAACCAATCAAACCGTGTCAACTGCTCCGTAGCAACACAACTCCCTCTGTTGTTCAATTAATTCTGTACACTGCCCAGCAATAAGCATTGAGTCAATAGAGATATCTTAATAGTTTCTTTGAACAATGAGAAACTTTAAACCATTCCAAATTAGCAGAGAAGCCACGGCTCTGAATATATTGTCCACATCAAGAAATTCAGTCTTACTTTGTCTAAACAACTTTGCAAGCACGATGCACAGCCAGCATTGTGACTAATTGTGACTAACTGCCAGATAGGCTAATTGTGACCCAAAGGAGCCATTTTCACCCCCATAAAGAAGAAGAAGTCTATTTCACATGCAAATAACAAATGATGTCCATAAATTACTTGTGCTCACACAGTTGCACATACACATCAGCCAAGGCAATTTATTCTATGTCGCTAAACATCTTGATCATCCTAACTGTGAAGACGTAATGGGGAAATACTGCCAAATGCTTTCAGAGATCTCTCATGTATGGTTTCTCCCATCAAGATGAGTAAAAGGCAGAACGTTTAAGGTTGGCCTTGTTGAATCTAGAATCTAGGCCTTGGAATTCAAGGTTCAGTAACTCGAACCCTAAAAGGTCATCCAAGGATAATCAGGAAATTGGGAACTCATCCTGGTAATATCCTGCTACTCAACCTCAGTGGAGTCTGACGTGGAGGCCAGGGTGCTGACATGGTATCAGAACATGGGACATTCACCTGGTCAATATCCAGTGCTAGGGTGCAGCCTGCATATGTCAGGTTAACAAACAACATTTAGACCTGAATATGATTTGGTAAGCAAATAACTAGAACACGGGAAGTTTCAATTTGTTTACAGGACTTTTTTTTTTTTTTTTTTTTTTTGCGACAAGAATCTCACTCTGTCACACAGGCTGCAGTGCAGTAGCATGACCACCTCTCACTGCAGCCTCAACCTCCCGCGATCAGGTGATCCTCCCACCTCAGCCTTCCCAGTAACTGGGACTACAGGCAATCATCACAATGTCCAACCAATTTCTGCATTTTTTGTAGAGACAGGTTTTACCATGTTGCCCAGGCTGGTCTCGAACTCCTGGCCTCAAGCAATTGTCCAGCTTGGCCTACCAAAGTGCTGGGGTTGTAGGCATGAGCCACCAGGATATTTGTTAAAGTCAACCTCTGGGTGTTGGTAAGTGACTGTGGTCCGTTCTCATAAAGAACGGTGAAGATGGTATCTAGATTCTGAGTCCCTCCTCTGGGTGGTGCTGAAAAGGCACGAGAGAACAGCAGTAGAATCAGATCCCCCTCACAGGGCACTTCCTATCAGTCCCAAGAATCCTCTGTCAACACATGACTTCAGGACAAACATGTTGCAATTCATTACATCGCTGATTATCTTCCACTAGTTACATTTAAATCGGCGCTTCCCTGATGGCATTTTAGGCACCAGCCTCATTGCGGCAGCAGCCCATTTACAACGCAGGGCTCTGGGAGAGGTACTTCCGGGAGGATTTCCACAGATGGCTGATGGCATGCATTTTGTGTTTGGCAGGCATACCGTGACTCTCTTGAGGCTTCACAGCAAACTGCGAAGTCTTCCAGCCTCTGTGGCTGAATTTCAACCCCTCTGGCCAAGGTAGATAGTGTCTTAAGGGATCTTCTTGAGAGTCTCAGGCTCACTGGAAGTTGTTGACCACAAACAAAGCAAAGCCAAGCCTGAGTTTACAACAGGCCACCTACCCCCCAGTCCCTGCCAGAACGCAAGTGGATTTCTGGTATTGGGAGGGAAATTATCAAACACTGCTCAGAAGGAAAGTCAGGAAGGCTTTCCTACCAACAGTTTCCACCAGGCACCAGCTTCAGCTGGCAGGGCTCTATGTACAGGACTCATGCGAGGGAGGTCTGCAGCCCCATCTGGGTGGATAGTGCATCCTTCCAGGCTGAAAATATTGGTCTAGACAAATCCTGTCAGACATAATGGGAAAGCAAGAGTAGACAATGGACCTCATGTGGGCAGAGGCTTCATCCAGAAATCCATGTACCTGCGGGCAAAGTTTGAAGTTCCACTTTCATTCATGGAACAAAAGCTTCTGAGTGCCTTTTATGGAGCCAGACACCGTGCTATATACTACGAATAGAACAGCCAATAAAAACAGACATTTACTCAGACATTTAAAAATATTAACTATAGACTGCATAATTATCCTGTGCAACATTCAGAATGAAAAACTGATGCTGCCTATTAAACACATCCATTTTAAGGTCCATTCTGATTTCACAGATGTTAAAATGTAAAAAATGTACATCTCCTGATAAATAAAAAAGTGGTCATTCTTGCCTTTACTGGGGGCAGATATTAAGTAAATATTTAAAGGAATGTGTAATTACAAGTAAAATATTATCAATTTTGATAAGTGTCTTATAAGAAAATAAAGCACAAGCTTTACTGGGACACATGTTCTGAATCATCATCGTGTTATGCTGACGTTCCAAAGTGTAAAATTTTCTAAACCCATCTCTAAATTATGGAGTCACCTGCTCTGCATCTTGAAGCCTTGAATGTAACCTGTGCCATGTGGCTCAATAGAAAAGTGCAACCTTGGGGTCAGACAGACCTGAACTTAAATCCCAGCTATGTGACATCAGAGATTTTGTCTCCTAAATTAGATGTTAAAAATAAAACCACTCACCTAACAGACTGGTAATGATTTAAATACATTTAAAACTCCTGGATCCTCATAGGCACCTAATAAATGAAATAAATAATCATTTTTTTAATCTGCAAAAGAGTTATGACTATAATTAATGGCAATATCTATGGAGAGGACAAATTCCTAAATCTTAACCTAACCCACAAATTTCAGTCCAGAGCTGTTTGAAAATTTTGCTCTCAGTTTCTGAGTATGTCCCAGCAAAAGAGTGGATTCAAGTTTTATCAGTTACTAGCTACTCGTTTTTCATGGATTTCCATCTCTAAGAATGTCTTACTGAGGCCCAATGGGATCAAACACATTCATCAGTTTAATAGCCTTGTAAACAGTGATACAAAGAACAGCATATAAAAGTGGCAAATGAGTTCAGTGGGATGAATGAGTACCATATTTCACCCATTCTGCATTGCACATTTGTCTTCAGGCTTTACCATATTGAAATTTGGTCATTGCAAACACAATATGATATTGCATCGTATATTCAATGTCCTCTTAGAATGGCTGTTGGCCAGACAAAAATCATGACATGAGTGTCCTTACCAGAGCTTGTGCACACCCAGCTGTCACCCAAGTGGTATCACAAGGCCATAACAATACCAACAAACAAAGGAATGTGTGTCCCAGTTGTTTTCCAAAAATCTTCACTGACACCTTCTGGGAAGATCAAGAAAACACCAGCACTGCAACTTGCAGGAAGGATGTTAGTGGAGTGGAAGAAAATCCCAGAAGTCAGACCCTACAGGTGGAAAAGTTTTAGAAGTTTCTGAACTAATTCATTGCACTTATCTTTGTATGAATGCACAGGGGTAATATGCAATTTTTTAATATCTATGTTTAAAAGAGCTTCTTCAATTCAAATAAATTGAAATTCTAAAGAAAGCTATGAATCCTACTTTAATGGACAGATGTTTTTCCTTCTTGGTGGTGACTGACACAGTGCTGTGTTTCATCTGATGTTGGACTGGTCAGATAAACACAGTTTTTGAGTTCTAATGATCAAAGAAAATTTTTTGGGAAGGGAGAATTTAAGGCAAGCCCTAAAGGGTAAGATTCAAATAAATAGATAGGAAAAATAGAGCGTAACATATGTGAAAAATTATCCTGGAGTCTGGAATTCAAGAGAGCCCATCTTGTGCTACAGTTTTAAGTAAAAATGATTGATTAATCTCTGAAAGGTACGTTGAGGCTGAATGGTGGGTGTCAATCTAAGGTAGTGGCCAATGCAGGCAGTTAAGGAGTCATTGAATTGATGAAAATCTTGTTTAGGAAGCTTCCACTGGTATTATAGCTGCACACAGGTAGGACTGAAGTAGAGAGACACTGAAGTCAGTCTCCTGGGCATGAAGAAATAAAGAATTCAGTAGAGGGCTGGAAGCTGTGGTCACCCAAACCACCTAAAAATGAATACACTTGGTCAGGCATAGTGGCTCATGCCTGTAATCCCAACACTTAGGGAGGCTGAGGCGGGCAGATCACAAGGTCAAGAGTTTGAGACCAGCCTGGCCAACATAGTGAAACCCCATCTCTACTAAAAATACAAAAAATTAGCCAGGCGTGGTAGGCACCTGTAATCCCAGCTACTCAGGAGGCTGAGGCAGGAGAATCACTTAAACCCGGAGGGGCAGAGTTTGCAGTCAGCTGATATCACCCTATCGCATTCCAGCCTGGGTGACAAGAGCGAGACTCTGTCTCGAAAAAATAAAATGAATGAATTCACAAGCTAAATAAAAGGAGCAAGTCTCCTTGCCCCTGTCCAATATTTGCTGCCCCTAAGCTACTCCTCTAGAGAAATCCTGATTGAAGAAGGAATGGGAAAGAACAGAAAGAACAAACAAACAAACAAAAAACACACATAAACAACTTGATGGAACTTGACAACTGGTAGCAGAGAAAAGGATACCGTTGTCAGAGAGGATTCCATGTTTCCCAGCTTGGGTAAAGAATCATCATAGCCTAAGCAGAAGTAGAGGAATCTAGAGAAAGTACATTTTGGAGATTAGATGACTAAGGAAATGTGAATAAAGCTCTAATTCTTTACTTTCCATCTTAAAAACATGAAGGCCAGTATGATAACATGCAAGACCAAAACCATCCAGTATCTTCTTCTTTATACTATAATAATTTAAAAACTCATAATAACAAGGAAATAAAGGAACCAATAGTATTGATGCCATAATCATCTGAGCTGCACTCACAAAAGAAGACAGTGATTCTAAGAGCTTCAAATAGAGTGGCATGGTTTGTTGATTTTGCCACGATTTTTATGGATTGAAATTATGCAGCATAATCATTAAAAGATGCACAGGTTTCCTGGGAGCCTCATCTGTCAAAATTCAAAAGAGAGGATGGGGAAGAGAAGAGAAATCCCAGAGGAGGACACAGAAAGCTGGTGCATTTAGAGCAGAGCAAGCAGTAAGAGCATCTAAGTTCTGCAGTTTGGAGGAAGAGAGGCTTGGCGCTAAATGCACATCCCAGATGTTATTTTGCATAGTGCTTTTCATGTAGAAAGTGTAAGAATTTGGAACGTTTGGCACTTACAGGGATACATTAAAGGAAAGACTATCTCAGGAGCATCTTTGTCTTCCCTGATGACATTTCCACGTACCTGCAGAAATAATGTTGTTCTGGCTTTAGGACGCTACACTTCCGGTCCTGAATCTTGCACATACTGTGCAGTTGTGTGGCCTCTGATGAAAAACCAGCCAGCCACACTGGACGCATCTTCCCCTAAATTATATGAGATAGGTGACCCAGTGATCTTGCAGGTACCTTCTGGCTCCAAGAAAAATGCACAATCTAAGTGAAGAATCTCAGATCCCAGGCATACCGCATGCTCAAAGTAACTACAATGTTATCTTCATACGATACACAAAACATTAGAAAACTTATGAGAGCACTTGATCATCTGAAATGAAGCCTATCACTTAAACACTGCAATACTGTTATGCCTATGATAATATTGTTTTCTCCATAAGAGTTTTTTTTTCTTTCCAGATGCCCATATTTTGAACCAAGTATGCTCCCTAAACCATGAAACTTTTTTTTTTTTGAGACAGAGTTTTGCTATTGTTGCCCAGAGTGCAATGGCATGATCTGGGCTCACTGCAACCTCTGCCTCCCGGGTTCAATCAATTCTCCTGCCTCAGCCTCCCAAGTAGCTGGCAGGTATGCACCACCACACCCAGCTAATTTTGTATTTTTAGTAGAGATGGGGTTTCTCCACGTTGGTCAGGCTGGTCTCAAACTCCTGACCTCAAGTAATCCACCTGCCTCAGCTTCCCAAAGTGTTGGGATCACAGGCGTGAGCCACCACGCTCAGCCATATTCTTTATATATAAAGCTGTAGTGCTTTCTAAAATTTTTCTCCCAAATCGAGACACACAAAGCTCATGAGTTGTGAATGAAGACATATAAATTAAATTTTAGGTGCAAAACACCAAGGTTATTATAGTAAGTCTTTCTGGCATCCTGCTTTTGGTTCTGCTGCCTAGCACGGTTGTTTCATGTGGGGTCTCTTCCGACAGTATCGCCCAGCTGGGTGGTTGCAGTTGTTTTGTTTAGAACCAAAATTCCAGCCTTATACCATACAGAACCAGGAAAAAAAACACTACTTTATTAGAAGCTTGTCTGTAGTTAACATCTAAAAGACAACCAACAGCTTGGGAATAACCCCATGCCTTAATTACTTGTACTTTCAGAAATTCAAAGTCCAAGCAAATATACAACCACAATTAATTAGAGAGAGAGGAAAAGAACACTTATTAACATGGAAATTCTTGCTTTATGAAAGCATTAGGAGCTAACATTTTTTAACCTTTTTGCCACCTTTTAATTGATGTTTTACCACTTAAACTTTGGTGTTCTAGGGCACCAAAGCATGATTCTTTTCCCAAATATAAAGTAAAAATATTCATATACTCTGTCTCTCTCTCTCTCTTTTTTTTGAAGCAGGGTCTTGCTCTGTCTCCCAGGCTGGAGTGTAGTGACACAATCATGGCTTACTGCAGCCTCAACCTCTTGGGCTCCAAGCAATCCTCTCACCTCAGCTCCCTAAATAGCTGGAACCACAGGCATGCACCACTGTACTCGGCTAATTTCGTACTTATTTTTTGTGGAGATGGGGTCTCCCTATGTTGCCCAGGCTGGTCTCAAACTCCTGGGCTCAAGTGATCCTCCCACCTCAGCCTCCCAAGGTGCTGTGATTTTAGGTGTGAGCCACCAAGCCTGGCCCATATTTTCTCTTTTTCGATTGTGATTTAGTTTATCAGGTGTTTATTGCAAAGGAAAATATATTTCATTTCATAAGTCATCGCTCATGCCCAATCGCTGGTTTTGAAGACATCAAGGAGCAGTTAATAACGGGGAGAACTCCCCAGCCTCCATCCTCCTGCACTCACTCTGTCCCACCAGCAGACACACACCACCCTGCAGAAGCTCAACAGCTGTGGAAAGGAAAGTCCAGGGCTCCAGTGTCCCTGAGGGGGCCTTTTGGGGCTATCTTCTCTGTTATATCTTCGCTGTGTTCATTTTCATTAAGAAGAGAAAGTAAAATAGGTTCACCAGCAAAGATAAAACCCTGCATTTAGGTCCTCTTTGCTTTTCTCTTGCACTAAGATATCATGAAACTGGCAACCTGAAAATCATATTCTCCTCCTACAGAAAGATTTAGTGAGAAAAGTGAATCAAATGGCATTTAATGTTAAATAAAATCCTGATAATAGGAATTGTTAGTTGACTCAAGAGACATCTTCTAAAAGCAACAAAGAATCACCCCAGCCCAAGGCCTCTTACATCACTCCACCAGAAGCACACTAATAAACTACCATCATAGGGGAATTTCCCAACTTGGGATAGCTTGACTTTTATCACAAATAAAAAATCCATAAAAATAGGCAAGACATCCACAAATACTGATTTAGCACTCACACCCACACTGAGGAGTTTGGAACTAAAATGGGATGATGCATTGATTTGATAGGCAGAAGACTTCTGATTACAAGAATGTGATCAGAGACAGCAAATCCATTTTTTGAAAGAAAGCAGCAATTTCTGTAAAGAAAGTTCTGTCTCTGAAAAGATTAAGAATAGGCCCAGGGAGGCATCAAAGGAAGATATTTCTAGTCAGAGAAAGAATGATTTGATCACCCCAGAAATAGAACACTTGGTGGCAGATCAGAGTTCAAGGGGAGGCTCAGGGGCTGTGCTTTTGGTAACTCCCAGCCTCTACCAATATCACCCCAAATTCAGAGGGCAGGGATTGATATGTCTCATTCATAAGTATATTTCTGGGTTTTCCAACTGCTCATTAAATGAAGACCAGCCAATTTATAACCTCATCCAGGATCTAATTATGACTTTAAATGTCAAACTATCTACAGTTACAAACTGCATTAGAGTTATTCCACTACCAAGAAAAAATTCATATTGCCAAGGAAGACAAAAATAACCCAATTTATTTACCCATTGTGTTTTCTTTAGGTGTTTTTTTTTTTTTTTTTCTTAAAAAAAATAGGGTCCCACTCTGTTGCCCAGGTTGGAGTGCAGTGGTGCGATCATAGCTCACTGCAGCCTAGAACTCCTGGGAAAAAGCGATCCTCCCACCCCAGTCTCCCAAGTAGCTGGGACTACTTGTGTGTTTTGTATTTGACCTTTCTTAAACACTGTAACATAACTTGTGATAAACATCATTACTACCTAATGTATTGCCACAAGACAAATCTCTGACCTGCCGTTTCCTTCAACAGCAAAATTGCTACTAATAAAATACAATTAGAGATCAAACATAAACTTTATTTTTCATACACATAAAGAATAAGTTCATCTTATTTCCAGCAAGACTAAATTATAGAAACTCTGTACAGATCAAATGTTCCTTCAGAGTTTTTTTGAGGATGAGTTTCAACACTTCTTACTAAAACAAGCATCACTTCTTAACAGAGCAGAGGTGAAAGGACACCCAATTAAAGTGAATGTATACATACATTTCTATCATAAGTACATTTGGCAATAGCTTTATGATGTAATACCTTATTCCTGCTTCTAAAAGAATTGTCAGCTTCCTGACGTTCCATCTATCACTAACTCTTCTACTGGAAACAATTAACATTAGGCCTTATAGTCAAATGTAGCCCCTGGGTAGGTTCAAACATTCAAATGAAATGGGGCAATTAACTACAGAAATCAACTTTCATTGACTGAAGTAAATTCCAAGTTGGGGACATAAACGGACCTAGATATGAAGACATAAAGAACAAGATAAGGCAGGAATTTTGAAAATATAGCCCTTGGTTATTCAATAGTTTCAATTGAATTAATATGAAAAATTATTTTCTTTGGATTGTTTTACCTTTCAAATATTATATCATTCAAAATGTGGGATGGTTCCTGTTTTGTTTCGGTTTGGGTTTTGCTTTTGTTTTGAGATGGAGTCTCGCTCTATCACCGAGACAGGAGTGCAATGGTGCAATATCAGCTCGTTGCAACTTCTGCCTCCTGGGTTCAAGTGATTCTTCTGCCTCAGCCTGCCAAGCAGCTGGAAATACAGGCGCCTACCACCATGTGCAGCTAATTGTTGTATTTTTAATAGAGATGGGGTTTCACCATGTTGGTCAGGCTGATCTTGAACTCCTGACCTCAGGTGATCCACCTGCCTCAGCCTCCCAAAGTGCTGGGATTACAGGCATGAGCCACTATGCCCAGCCAGTTCCTATTTTAATAGGAACCAAAGACAGTGAAGAAAGACCCTAAAGGTCAAACCTGGTGGTAAAATTTCTTTTCTACATGGTAAGAAAAGTCCATATTTTAGGTGTGATTTAAGAGGAAATGTTACATACTTTAAGAAAATACTTTAGTATACTCATTTATGTCACCAAAGGCAATCAAAATATATTTATTAAGCTCCCCTGATATACTCTGCACAAAGTTATTCAAGAATAAAACAGTTCCTTCCCAGAAAGAGCTTATAATCCATTAAAGGAGATAAAACTAACTAAGCGAAATAATAAAGTACTAAATTATCAGATCTTATCAAGGTTGTGGGAATCCAGGCTGCTATGTCAAGCTCATGAGTCGACACATGTAAAATATACCCTTTTATTTGCAATAAGTTTTAGAGGATAAGGAAAGAACTTTTCATAAAACTCAGTTTTGAAGTTGGTCTAAATCACTTTAGTGAAGGAGGAGCAATCACATGACTCAAAAGTAGAAGGAAAAATGTAAAAGCTAAATAAAGTCTGCAAGATATTCCTTTCATAATCGAAGAAAATAAAGGAAAATGTGTTCCTGAGAGAGGTGCTCTGAAAGTGAGCAAGAGCAGGCCGGGGAAATTCTTTCTCTCTGCTTCTCCACCTTCTCCCTCCCTCTTTCTCAAAATAGAGGGTTGACGTTTGAAACTGTTGCCCATTAATCCACCCCAGGGTTTATCTCACTGCTACTTTCTGAGCCAGGCTGGTTCCGCCTTCCACATTGGGACATCTCTGCCTCTTTCCCTCTTAACCTTCCCAGCTGCTTTCCATCTCCCTCCTTTCTCACCCAGAAACCTAAAGGAAAATCATCCTAGCCAATTCTCACACATTCTCTCTCACTCATCACCAATTTTCTCACCACTCGGTGCTTCATTTTGAAACAACTTAAGACCACACAATCAACGAGAAGTCAAAGGCAGACTGATAGGGTTTGATTCTGTGTCTCCACCCACATCTCATGCGGAACTGTCATCCCCACATGGTGAAGGTGGGGCTGGTGGGAGGTGACTGAATTATAGGGATGATTTCTTTTTTTTCTTTTTTGAGAAGGAGTTTCGCTCTTGTTACCCAGGCCGGAGTGCAATGGCGCAATCTCGGCTCACCGCAACCTCCGCCTCCTGGGTTCTGGCAATTCTCCTGCCTCAGTCTCCTGAGTAAGCTGGGATTACAGGCATGCGCCACTGTGCCCAGCTAATTTTTTTGTATTTTTGGTAGAGACGGGGTTTCACCATGTTGACCAGGATGGTCTCAATCTCTTGACCTCGTGATCCACCCGCCTCGGCCTCCCAAAGTGCTGGGATTACAGGCATGAGCCACCGCGCCCGGGCCTATGGGGATGATTTCTAATGGTTTAGCACCATTAGACATGGATAGGTCAATTTCACTGATTAAAAGTAAGAGACTCTTGACCGGGTGCAGTGGCTCATGCCTGTAATCCCAGCACTTTGGGAGGCAGAGGCAGGCAGATCAAGAGGTCAGGAGTTCAAGACCAGCTTGACCAATATGGTGAAACCCCATCTCTACTAAAAATACAAAAATTAGCGGGGCGTGGTGGCACGCACCTGTAATCCCAGCTACTCAGGAGGCTGAGGCAGGAGAGCTGCTTGAACCCATGAGGTGGAGGCTTCACTGAGCTGAGATCACACCACTGCACTCCAGCCTGGGCGACAGAGTGAGATTCTATCTCAAAAAAAAAAAAAAAGTAAGAGACAGCTGAACCCTCATGTTGCCATTCATACAAGTCCTTGTTTCAATGATGATTTCAAATGGTTTAGTGCAGCACCCGAGTGCTGTCTGGTGACAAAGTTCTCACAAGAGATGGTTGTTTAAAAGTGTGTGGCCCTTCCCCCCTCACTCTCTCTCTCCCCTGCCGCCATGGAAGATGTGTTTGCTTCCTCTTTGCCTTCCACCGTGATTGTGAGTTTCCTGAGGCCTCCCCAGCCATGCTTCTGGTTAAGCCAGTGGAAACATGAGTCAGTTAAATCTCTTTTCCTTATGAATTACCCAGTCTAATGTATGTCTTTAGAGCAGTGTAAAAACAGACTACACACAGACCAAGAGAACTCAGCATCCTGAGTGGGTTTCACTGCCAAATGGAAGAAAGCAGGACGTGCCCACCTCATTACGTAATCATAACAAAGCATAAAGAAACAAAAATTGGAGGGCTTAATTCACTGAGTGATGTAGAGCAATAAGAGAAAATCTATTGCTTTTTTAATCCAGGAAATACACAAAGTTGAGAACAGCAGTCTCCTAGGAGAAAATATGAGGCAACTATGACTAAAAGAACTAAGGCTGAAGGCAATTTTTCTCCAAACTGTTATCATCATTTGTGAATTACTTTTTCTCTTTAAGAAAAAAAAGAAAATTAATAAAATGGAAAACATTTCAAATCACAAAAGTTTGTGCTATGGAAGATTTTCAAAATGGTAAGCAATCTATTTAGTTTATGTTTTCCTAATTAGTTCTATTTAACTCTGGTAGAGATTAAACCTTATTAAAATCAGTTCAAAACTCATATTTCAATATTACATTTTACTCTAATATACAAGGAAAAGCAAGATGTGAGGGGAGGGAAGGTCTTTGCCAAGAGCGTGCAATAATGAAGAAAAAAAGAACTTCAAGAATTTCCTACCCTTTCCTGCAAACCACCACTGCCATTCACACTTCCCAGTAAGGTGGTACATGCTGTTCCCTAAACACATTTTCATAGGATCTGACACACACTTCATTCCATCTGTGCTGGTCACTGTCCCATTTACGAGTCAAGAATCTGTTCCCATGGCCCTTCCTCCATAGCACTCTTCCTGAATCCCATGGATGACTCCCTTCTCTGAAATTCTACAGTTCATTCCTCGAATCTAATCATTTTCATACTAAATAATAATTACATTTTAGAAATATATTTTACACTGGGATATTTTTTAAAACAAAGACTATGTATACTGTAACTAGCACAATATCTGACATATAACAGATGCGCATTAAATATATGTTGAATGGGAATTTTTTGACATCACCTATGCTGTGTATAGTCATCAACCAAAACTATTTTATATCATTGAGTAATGCCTCTATATTATTTTTATCCCCTTGAAGGTGTCCTTGTTCATGAGATTGTTGTTCTTATTTTTGTTGTCTTTTTTCTTTTTTAACTTGTTGCTATAGATAGTGAGTTGTTTGAGGATATGCAGTAAAAGAACTCATTAATAAGCGTAAAAGGTGAATCCCAGCCCCTCCTTTGGCTGTCCCTTTGTCTATGTGCCCCTTGTTAGACAGAGGATAGAAACTGCTCATCCCGCATTTCTACCCTCCTCTATTAGCAGAGAGTGAAGCGTGAGGTTTACAGCATGATCCAGCTCCCACATTTCTTCCCACAGAGCAGGTGCTCTTTTCTATTATCATTTTATTGAGTGATTATCAAATGGGATAGAATTGCATGCTGAAATTTTGTGAACTGAATTATTCATAAGAGTGAATTTCAATATACTGAGCATCAACTTGCCATGCCTCAGCTAAGGTTCACAAATATTTTCCTTACAGAGAATTGTTGTCGTAATTTTATTGGGAACAGGGATGTCAAATTGGCAAAGTTCTACTATTAGTAATGGATCTATAAACCACGGAAACAACACTGTACCTGCAATCAACAGACAGGTTTATCTAGCTTGTTTCTTTTCTTTTTAAGGAGAAATCCTCAGATTCCAGTTACAAGATTTACAGCATTTCAATCTCATGCCCTATAAAATCTTATGTTCGGAGGTTAATAAAATGAGATTAATCCAGAGATACTGCATGTTGGGTTCTTCTCTCCCTTCAAGCACAATATACTAAATGAAGTGCAGTCTATACAGAGACTGCAAACCGCTGACTACTCGTGGAGGTTAGCTGCCATCCAGTGGCTGAAAGTATAACTCACCCTTTGACCACTGCTTAAAGAGCTAAGGAAATACAAAACGGATCCATGTCTAATGAGAACATCAAAGGTTATCAATTATTTACACTTACTGTCTTATATTTACAAAGAAGACAGAATGGTGGGAAATTACTGGATGCTTTAACGCATTTTTCACTTGTAACCCATAAGAATCACTTTCAAAAATTTCCAATTTAGAAATTTTCTCTATCTATATCAAATGACCAAATTTAAATAATAAAATAATCATAAGTAATAAAATATATTTTACTTTGTGGAAAATATTGAGGCAAAAACTTTTATCTCAATATCTAAAGAAGAAAAGATATAAATATAGCCGTATAGTAACCCAATATTGATAGTTACATAGTGAATTATTTGAGTTGATTTTGCTCATTTTCTCTCATTTAAAATTTAACATCGTTCTTTTAAGATCCTTAACCACTTTTAAATAATTCTAATACTAGTACTTTTAAATATACTTTATTTTTGTTATAAAAATAATACAGTTGATTGGAACATTAAAAAAATCACCATAATATGAGCACTATTAACATATATTCTTCTACTCAATGAGAAATATTCTAGCTCCCATTTTCTTAATAAAATACACACATGCATAAGTATATATGTGTGTGTATATATATATATATGTATATATACACACACATCTTTATTTTTAGATTAAAATGTATCATGTACCCCTTCTCATATTATTGAACATTCTTCAAAATATGAACTAACAATTGTATACCATATAGACTATGTAGGCCTTGATTTATTTAGCCAACTTTTTTTTTTTAACCTTTAGATTGGTTCCAACTTTTTACTATTATAAATAACAGTATAATGAATATCTCTGCATACAAATCTTTAGTATAAATCTCTACTTCTTAATTTCAATAAATTATTATAAAATTCCTCTCTCAAAAATTACACTCTTTGGTTTCCATGAGAAATTTAATGTAATGTTGTTCATCTTTACCTATACGATAGATGCGAAGTGGAAAGTCGCTATCTTCTTGCAAGTTTAATTTGCAAGTCTTGGACAGCAGTGAAGCTCAGCATGTTAAAAATATTTATTGGGCATTTGTGCTTTGCTTTGTTTTTTATTTTTGTAAATTGCCTGTTCATGTCCCTTCCTATTTTTCTTCTGATAATTTTCTTTGTATTGATTTTATTTTTAAGACTGGATAAAGATACAGCACACATCCAGAAAAAGGAATAGCCACTTCAATATTACTCTCATATATAGTAGAATTGAAAAAGCCACTAAAGATTTGGACCAAGATGACCATTTGATTTCTATAAAAAGTATAATCCACTATGAATAGATGATAGCCATGTGCCAAAAACCAATATTAAAATAAAATAAGCAAAATCTGTTAGAATTACAGGTAAAATTAATAGAAAAACTATAGTTAAAGGATGTCCTAATAGAATGTTTTAGTATGAATATATTAAACTTTATACTCTCCCCAAAATTGCAGTGCCATAGATAGCTAACAAAATTAATCATTTATTAGAACACACAAAACCTTAATGCATTTTAAAGAGAAGTCACAAGCTCCTACAATGTTATGTCAGAAATTAATCATAATCATGAAGGAATTTTATGTTTCTCAATGGCTTTTTCTTTTTCTTTTTTTTTTTTTTTTTGAGATGGAGTCTTGCTGTCACCCAGGATGGAGTGCAGTGGCACAATCTCAGCTCACTGAGCAGAGGCAACCTCTGCCTCCCAGGTTCAAACAATTCTCCTGCCTCAACCTCCCACATAACTAGAATTACAGGCATGTGCCACCACGCCCAGCTAATGTCTGTATTTTTAGTAGAGACGGGTTTTACCATGTTAGCCAGGCTGGGCTCAAACTCCTGACCTCCAGTGGTAGGCCCACCTCGGCCTCCCAAAAGTGCTGGATTACAAGTGTGAGCCTCTGCACCCAGTGCTCAACGGCTTTTAAATTTAGAAAGAGTTCTTTGAGTCCTCACAGAACTCAAAACTGCAAATACAGACTATTTTGAATATGATGAATCCCACTGAAGATTCAAGAAGACTGACAGAAAGAGGGAAGAGGCAGACAAGTGTGGATTCAGTCTCAGTGTTGGAGAATGCCAGGTGGTGAAGGTCGAGGAGAGGTGCCCTTCATCAGGCCAAGTCGGCCAAACCAGCCCCAAGTCAGAACCAGGCTCCACACCCTCATGCCATGAGTGTGGGTCCCTTTTTGGACCAGGCCAGCACCCAGGACAGTGGGTCCTTGAGAAAAGGGGTGGGGCCACCAAGGTGGGAACCAAGGCAGAGAAAACGTTGGGACCTGGAGGTACTTTCACCCCCATGGGTCTCCCGCTTCATTCCTTACCCCAGATCCTTTTCCTGGAATTCTTTGTGAGTTCTATCAAGATTCCTCTGCTGGGTGTGGTGGCTCACACCTGTAAAGCATTTTGGGAGGCTGAGGCAGGCAAATCACCTGAGGCCAGGAGTTCGAGACCAGCCTAACATGATGAAACCCGGTCTCTACTAAAAATACAAAATCAGCTGAGCATGGTGGCACATGCCTGTAATCCTCCTGGAGGTTGAAGCAACAGATTCGCTTCAACCTGGGAGGTGGAGGTTGCTGTGTGCCAAGATCGCACCATTGCAGTCCAGCCTGGGCAACAAGAGCGAAATTCTGTCTCCAAAAAAAAAAGATTCCTCATGACCGAGTCCAGGAAAAGCATTTCCAGAACTGGACTCACTCCCAGCTACAGTCAAAATGCAAAGACAAAAGTAGAAAAGGAGTGTTCTACTTCCCTACAGTTTGAGGGAGCCCTTTTTTTTATTATTATACTTTAAGTTCTGGGGTCCATGTGCAGATAGTGCAGGATTGTTACATAGGTGCATACATGCCATGGTGGTTTGCTGCCTCCATCCCCCTGTCACCCACATTAGGTATTTCTCCCCATGTTATCCCTTCCCAATCTCCCCACCCCCTGCTATCCCTCCCCTAGGCCCCCTCTCCCCAAAAGGCCCCAGTGTGTGATGTTCCCCTCCCTGTATCCATGTGTTCTCATTGTTCAACTCTTAAAAAACATACAAATCTTTCGTTTTTAATTTAGCTTGCTGCAGAAGTTCTTTCAATCCCAGAAGACTTTAAAAAATTGTTGAGTTCAGGTTACTCTGGTGGAGCAAATGCAAGAAGCAAGGCAAGGAGAAACGAAGTGGACGCTACTGTGATACAGTGAATGTGAGGAGGTGCACAGATGAGTGAGCCCCAACACTAGAGGGGTGAACACCTAGGCACTGATGGGCTGACATCATCTTGCTGAGGTATGAATGAAATCAGCATCCCTTTTTCAGAATTCCTACTTTCTGAGTTGGCAAACTATGGCTCATGTGCAAAATCTGGCCCATTGTCTATTTTTGTAAGCAAAATGTGATTGGAACACAGCTGTGTTTATTCATTTCTGTATTGCTCATGGCTGCGATCATGCTACAGTGGCAGACCTGAGCAGTTAGAAATGAGAGCTGAGTAGTCAGTCATATTTATTTATCTGGTCCTGTACAGAAAAATTCGCTGGCCTCTGGTCTAAACCAACGTGACACACAACTTGGCTGTGCCTCTCTCTTTACATCAGCATAGGGGAAGCCCTGCCAGACCCTGGCCAAGGCAGAGCCCCACTCCATGCTCACCTCCCTGGGAGGCCCTCAGCATTCTCCTCCCACTCCTGCCCCCTCCCCGTGGCTACACCACACACACACCGTGCCTCACTTCCTCGTCCACACAGCCTCATGCTCGGCACATAGGTGCCCACATGTGCCCACTTCCATGAGGCCATCTTTTTGGTACCGAGTACTATAAGATGGGGTTGGGCTTAGTTCCACAAGGCGGGAGAAGAACTGGAAATAGGCTGAAAGCTTCCTATCATCCCCCTACCTTCTTCTATATCCTGAAAGCCTCTGAAATCTCCACGCTTTCCCCACCCTCCACGGAAGGAAATAAATTGGAATGAGTTTCCCCAGGCCCAGTTCTGCTGTGGGCAGATTTCTTTGAGTTAGGAAAGGCAGGTGAGGAAGAAGTTTTTTGCTGAGTAAGTTTTTCTATACCTCCCTCCCTTGGCCATTTTCCAGTTCTTTCCTGTATATATTTAATAGTATAAAAATCACCTTTCTAAAATAAGAGACCATTACTATACCCATTTTCTAGATGAGGAAACTGAGAGTGAGAAAGGCAAAGTAGGTTGCCAGCATGTATAATTTTTAACAAAAGTGAGTGTTTCTATTCCCATTTTCCAGGTAGGGAAATCAAGAGATAGAAAGGTAAAGTGTAATCCCAGCACTTTGGGAGGCCAGGGCAGGTGGATCGCCTGAGGTCAGGAGTTCAAGACCAGACTGACCAACATGGCAAAACCCCATCTCTACTAAAAATACAAAAATTCGCCAGGTGTGGTGGTGTACGCCTGTAGTCCCAGCTACTTGGGAGGCTGAGGTGGGAGAATCACTTAAACCCAGGAGACAGAGGTGGCAGTGAGCCGAGATCATGGCACTACACTCCAGCCTGGGTGACAGATTGAGACTCCATCTCAAAAAAAGAAAGAAGATAAAGTGACTTGTCCAAAGCCCACAGACAAAATGATCCCATCTTCACTACATAGCATTATGAGCCCCTCAGTGAGATCCCTCCCCCATTCCTCCTACTAATCCTTGACACTCAACTCCCTCCCAACCTGACCCAAACCTTCCTCCTCCAAGATGTCTTCCTTGATTGATACTCTCTCCTGACCCGGGTACTCCTCCACATAGAACTCAATCCTTAGTGCTTCTATTATTTGTTTATATCATTTTAATTGTGTCTGTGCTTTGCTTTCGATGCAAAGCAGGTGCCATTGCATATATATACTTTTTGAGGTTTTTCTTTATTAGTGGCTTTATTGAAGTATAATTGATATACCAAAAAAACTGCACATATTTAACATATACAATTTCATGAGTTTGGATATATGCATAGACCCATGAAACCGTCACCACAATCACCTCCAAAAGCTTCCTCCTGCTTCTTTGTGGTTTCTGGTTTTGTTCTTATGTTTTCTGTGTATGGTAAGAACCCTGAACATGATTGATAAGCACCTGAATTGTTGTATGTAAATTGAGTTTTTTTAACCAAATAAGATTTTTATTTATATGCCATAATGCAAGTTTTTCACAGGAAACCAAGGTGACTCTAAGAAATAATGAAAATCATGTTTTGATACCTTAGAAAATAATACATTTCTCATAAAATATTCAATATCCTGCAATTTTAGCATTATAGAATGCATCTGTGTTTTCTAAAGGTTCTTTTTGGATTGCCAGGAACCAAAAAACACTCTCATAAAACCCAGATGTTGAAGAGAAACTGAACCAGACACTTGCTAAAACATTTTATTCAAGCTACTGCAGTAGAGAAGACAGACTTCAGTACTGAGCTTAACTCCAAATATGGCAAGAGCAGCTGGAGATTTTCAGCCAATGGGCAGGTGTCCGTAGATGGAAAATTACCAGGAGGAATTTGACGAGATATTAAGTGCAGTGGCAAAGAAGAATTTGATGAGATATCAAGGGGATGGAAGGGACTCTCCCTAAACTGGCTTAGCAACATTCCTGCTAAAACTGGGCTTGGCAGGCCAAGGACAGGCCCAAGAACCCAGCTAGTCAAAAAGAGGGCTCAGAGGGGCCTGGGTAAAGTTTGGTCTGCAAAGGAGTCCTTGTCACTGGTAATGGGAGTTAAGGCACACAAGCAAAGACAACGGTCCCGGCAGCTGCTCAGCCAGCCTCACAGGTAAGTGCCTCATCCACCACACCCCACAGCAGGGGTGCTTCCACCACGGCGGCCCCGCCCCAAGAGCAGGGAGCACCACCCTGCCCACGTGCTCCGCCATTTTCAGGCCCAGCCACTGTCTCCCTCTCCCTGTGTTTCCGCTGTTCCTGTCACTACTTGGATGATCTGCTAGAGCTCCTGCTTGGTGTGAAACTAAGTAACAATCATAGAAAGCCATATTTATTCATGTTTCTGGCCAAAATAATTTCACAAAGCCCCTGACTCTGAGATGACATACAGCTCTCCAAAAACATAAAGACAAAGAAAAGCATATGGCCCCCCACGCCTCTTACCTAAATCATTACATTCCTTAAAAAACAAATTACCTAGGCTGGACGCAGTAGCTCACACCTGTAATCCCAGCACTCTGGGAGCACTTTGGGAACTCCAGATCCCAAGGTCAGGAGTTCAAGCCCAGCCTGGCCAACATGGTGAAACCCCATCTCTACTAAAAAGACAAAAATTAGCTAGGCATGGTGGCAGGCACCTGTAATCCCAGCTCCTCGGGAGGCTGAGACAAGAATCACTTGAACCCAGGAGGCAGAAGTTGCAGTGAGCTGAGATCACGCCATTGCACTACAGCCTGGGTGACAGAGCAAGACTCTCTCAAAATACATAAATAAATAAATGACTTAGTCTTGTTTTTTCCTTTGCATAAGATAATGCCTGATGGGATTACTAATTATACTTCCATAATCTATAACCAGATATACTCTTATACCCAAACATTAATAAAATTACTCTCCCTGACCCCTCCCCCACAGTGGCACTATCATAGCTCACGGCAGTCTTGAACTCCTGGACTCAAAAGATCCTCCGGCCTCAGCCTCCTAAGCAGATGGCATATGCCATCATGCCCAGCCAATTTTTAGTTTTTTTGTAGAGATGTGATCTCTATCCTCCTATCCTCCTATCCTCAAGTAATCCTAATACCTCAGCCTCCCTGTACTGGGATTACAGGCACACACCCCTGTACCCGACCTCAAACTTTAATTCTGCTTCAATATAACTTCTAAACAAGTCTAATATAATTTTACATGTACTGATCTCTGCCCACCTATATATATAAGCAGTAGGCTAAAATACTGTCCACAGGAGTCTCACAGGTCTGTTCCTGAGCTATGGGCCTTGACCTACAGTGCTCAGTAAAACTTTTAAATAAGACTAATTTTAATTCTTTAAAAACTTGATTTTTTAAAATTTAGTTGACAATCATGGCACTCCAGATGGGACTCAGAGCAGACAGCCCATAGTCACCTAGACCGTTGCAGGGACTGAGCACCTTAGTACCAACATGGGCCATCCGGATCTCAGGCTCCTCCATGGTTGCAAGTGACTGGGTGAGTCTCTCCAGAGTCTCAGACCTCCCACTTGGTTGATGGTTTTGGAATCAACTCCCAGTGACTGGGTAAATGGAAAGGAGGTTGTTGGAATCATACTACAGAGGTGCACGGGACAGAGAGGAGGGTCAGGCTCAGAAACTAGATGGGAAAAAAGAGAGGCTAGAGGCAGAGAGATCGCCCAAGGTCGCACTGGGGGACATGGACTCCAGTTGAGCTTGACTCTCAGCCTTGCCTCAGTGGTCATCAAAATCGGGCTGTAAGTAGTCTTGACCTTAGATCACTCCCTCCTGATTCCAAGTCAGGATCACTCCCTCCTGATTCCCCAGATCAGGGGACAGCAGTGAAGGCCCTGAACCATGGCAGTGGCCATAGGATTAGAGATGACACAGAACTGACAGAACCTGGTGGCTGAGCAGAAGTTGGGGATACAGAGATCTGAGGGCAATGCCAAGGTGTGTTCAAAGATATATACAACATCTGAAGTAGGATCGCGAATGAGAAGAGAAAACAGTGTCAATACTGTGAACTAAACAGATAAATGCCTTTGGGTCCAAGCCCCTTTCTCATTTCTCATCCCAAATCTCCTCTCTGTTCTCCCCTTTGTACCAGATAGTAATACTTAAATGTCCAAAACATACCATGTGGCTCCCAATAGTGTGTTCTGTGAAAAATCCCTCCACCTTGTCCACTGGAGACGGTCCTGTTCTTTGTTTCCAACTTGGTTAGTACTCCTTCACGGCGCTTCACCTGATGTCAGTCCCTACACACCATCATCACAGCCTTCCATTTTGCACACGGCACCCTAGAGGGTCAACAGGTGTTTCTATAACTCACTCCCATTCTACCAGAATGGGCCCCTCAAGTGTTTATTATTGAGAGGATATTCATGATATTTTTTAACCTATACATTAATAAAAATTGATATGTAAGTCAACAAAATCCTTTTTTTAATGTCTTCCCTTTTATTCTCTAAATAAACTGAATGTGATTGATAAGCACCTGAATTATTGTATGTAAATTGAGTTTTTTGAAATAGAATGAGATTTTTATTTACATGTCATAACGCAAGTTTTTCACAGGAAATAAATGTGACTCTAAGGAATAATGAAAAACCATGTTTTTCATACCTTAGAAAACAATACGTTTCTCATAAACCATATATAGAACAACTAAGTCTTATGTTTTACATATCATCCCAAAAGACATGCTTTGTTTAAGGCATTATTTGTCATAGAGAGCTGCATCAGTCTCTTCCAACCAATCTCCTCCATTAATTTGACAGTCATTCAGTGGCAAAGTCCTGGAGAATTTCTCTTCAATATCAGTTATATTGTTCATGGAACTGGATGTTCACCCAGTTCCTACTGAATTAACAGCAAATATATTCAAAAAGCTCCAGGCCCTCCAAATACTTAGATTTTTTACATATTGAAAATCTTCACTAACAACTGTGGTACGTGGAATATTATTATTATTTTATTTGTAATTTTTATTTCAGTACGTTTTTGGAGAACAGGTGGTTCCACGGATATCAAGGATACCATGGATACCAAGGTTCCATGGACACCAAAAGGTGTAACCATAGATACCATTGGTCACATGGATGAGTTCTTTAGTGGTGATTTCTGAGATTTCAGTGTACCTGTCACCTGTACAAAGTCTTTTATCCCTCACCCCTCTTCTATCCTTTCCTCCGAGTCCGTAAAGTCCATTGCATCATTCTTATGCCTTTGTATCCACATAGCTTAGCTCCCACTTATCAGTGAGAACATACGATGTTTGGTTTTCCATTCCAAAGTTACTTCACTTAGAATAATGGTCTCTAATTCCATCCCGGTTGCTGCAAATGCCATTATTATGGCTGAGTAGTAATCCATGGTGTGTGTGTGTGTGTGTGTGTGAATTCAAAAAGGTCCAGCACTCCTAATACTGTGATTTTTGCATATTTGAAATCTGCACTAATAACTGTGGTGAGCTGAATATTATTATTTTATTTGTATTTTTTATTTCAATAGGTTTTTGGAAAACAGATGGTTCCACGGATCTCAAGGATACCATGGACACCAAGATTCCATAGACACCAACAGGTGTAACCATAGATACCACTGGTTACATGGATGAGTTATTTAGTGGTGATTTCTGAGATTCTGATGCACCCATCAGAAAGAAAGTTTTCTTTGTTCATATATATGCCACATTTTCTTTATCCACTCATTGACTGATGAGTATTTGGGTGGTTCCATATTTTTGCAGTTGCGAATTGTACTGTTATAAACATGGGTGTGCAAGGATCTTTTTCATATAATGACTTCTTTCCATTACCCAGTAATGGGATTGCTGGATCAAATGGTGGTTCTACTTTTAGTTCCTTACAGAATCTTCACACACTGTTTTCCATAGTGGTTGTATTAGTCTGCATTCCCTCCAGCAATGTAAAATTGTTCCCTTTTTACCACCTCCCCACCAACATCTATTATTTTTTGGTTTTTGATTATGGTCATTCTTGTGGGAGTAAGGTAGTACCATATTGTGGCTTTGATTTGCATTTCCCTGATCATTAGTGATGTTGGGCATTTTTTCATGTTTCTTGGCCATTTGTAAATCTTCTTTTGAGAACTGTCTATTCACGTCCTTAGCCCACTTTTTGACTGGATTGTTTGATTCTTTTTTCTTGCTGATTTATTTGAGTTCCTTGTAGATTCTGATATTAGTCTTTGTTGGATGCATAATTTGTGAAGATTTTCTCCCATTGTCGATTTACTCTGCTGATTATTTCTTTTGCTGTGTAGAAGCATTGTTTTTTGTTTTTTGCTTTTTGTGTTTTGTTTTTTGAGGCAGAGTCGTGCTCGGTTTCCCAGGCTGGAGTGCAGTGGCATGATCTTAGCTCACTGCAACCTGTACCTCCTAGGTTCAAGCGATTCTTGTGCCTCAGCAACCGAAGTTGTTGGGAGTACAGGTGTGCACCACCACAGCTGGATAATTTTTGTACTTTTAGTAGAGACAAGGTTTTGCCATGTTGGCTAGGCTGGTCTCAAACTCCCGACCTCAAGTGATCCACCTGCCTCAGCCTCCCAGAGTTCTGGAATTAAAGCCACAAGCCATTGCACCTGGCCTAGACGCTTTTTGGTTTAATTAAGTTCCATCTATTTATCTTTGTTTCTGTTGCATTTGCTTTTGGGTTCTTGGTCATGAAGTCTTTGCCTAAGCCAATGTCAAGAAGGGTTTTTCCAATGTTATCTTGTAGAATTTTTATGGTGTCAAGTCTTAGATTTAAGTCTTTGATCCATCTTAAGTTGATTTTTGTGTAAGGTGAGAGATGAGGATCCAGTTTCATCCTTACACATGTGGCTTGCCAATTATCCCAGCACCATTTGTTGAATAGGGTGTTCTTCCCTGCTTTATGTTTTTTTGTTTGTTTTGTAGAAGATCAGCTGGCTATAAGTATTTGGCTTTATTTCTGGGTTCTCTATTCTGTTCCATTGGTCTGTGTGCCTATTTTTATACCAATACCATGCTGATTTGATTACTACAGCCTTATAGCATAAAGCCAGGCAATGTGATACCTCCAGATTTGTTCTTTTTGCTTAGTCTCACTTTGGCTATGTGGGCTCTTTTTTGGTTCTATATGAATTCTACGATTGCTTTTTCCAGTTCTGTGAGGAATTATGGTGGTATTTTGATGATAATTGCATTGAATTTGTAGACTGCTTTGGGCCATATGGTCATTTTCACAATACTGATTCTACCCATCCATGAGCATTGGATGAGTTTCCATTTGTTTGTGTTGTCTATGATTTTTTTCAACAGTGTTTTGTAGTTTTCCTTGTAGAGGTCTTTTACCTCCTTAATTAGATATATCCCTAAGTATTTTATTTCATTTAATTTTTTTGCAGCTATTGTAAAAAGGGTTGAGTTCTTGATTTGGTTCTCAGCTTGGGTGCTGTTGGTGTATAGCAGTACTACTGATTGGTTTTGTGTTCTAAAGCTTTGCTGAACTTATTTATCAGTGCTAGGAGCTTTTGAGATGAGTCTTCAGAGTTTTCTAAATATAAGATCATATCATCATAGAACAGTGACAGTTTGACTTCCTCTTTACTGATTTGATGCCCTTTATTTCTTTATCTTGTCTGACCACTCAGGCTAGGATTTCTAGTACTGTTGAATAGAAGTGGTGAAGGTGGGCATCCTTGTCTCATTTTGTTCTCAGGGGGAATGCTTTCAACTTTTCCCTTTCAGTATAATGTTGGCTGTGGGTTTGTCATAGATAGCTTTTATTACCTTAAGGTATGTCCCTTCTATGTTATTTTTGCTGAGGGTTTTAATCATAAAGGATGTTAAATTTTGTCCAGTGCTTTTTCTGCATCTATTGAGATGATCATGTGATTTTTCTTTTTAATTCTGTTTATGTGGTGTATCACATTTATTGACCTGCATATGTTAAACCATCCCTAAATCCCTGGTATAAAACCCACTTTATCATGGTGGATTATATTTTTGATATGCTGTTGGATTTAGTTAGCTAGTATTTTGTTATAGATTTTTGCATCTTTCATTAGTGATGTCGACCTGCAGTTTTCTTTCTTTGTTATGTCATTTCCTGGTTTTGGTATTAGGCTGATAGTGGCTTTCTAGAATGATTTAAGGAGGACTCCCTCTTTCTCTATCTTTTGAAATAGTTTCAATAGGATTGGTACCATTTTTTTTGAATGTCTGATGGAACTCAGCTGTGAATGAATCCATCTGTTGCTAGAATTTTTTTGTTAGCCATTTTTTTAATTACCATTTCTATCTCACTGCTTGTTATTTTTCTGTTCAGAGTTTCTATTTCTTCTTGGTTTAATCTAAAAGGGTTGTATATTCTGAGGAATTTATTCATCTCCTCTAGGTTTTCTAGTTTGTGTGCATAAAGGTATTCATAGTAGCCTTGAATGATCTTTTGTATTTCTGTGGTATCAGTTGTAATATCTCCTGTTTCATTTCCAATTAAGCTTGTTTAGATCTTCTCTCTCCTTTTCTTGATTAATCTCACTGATTGTCTATCAATTCTGTTTATCTTTTCAAAGAACCAGCTTTTTGTTTCATTTATCTTTTGTAATTTTTTTTGTTTCAATTTCATTTAGTTCTGCTCTGATCTTGGTTATTTCTTTTCTTCTCTTGAGTCTGGGTTTTGTTTGTTCTTGTTTATCTAGTTCCTTGAGGTGTGACCTTAGATGATCTATTTGTGCTCTTTCAGATTTTCTGATGTAGGCATTCAGTGCTTTGAACTCTTCTCTTGGCACCATTTTGCTATATCCCAAAGGTTTTGTTACTATTTTCTTTCATTTCAATAAGTTTTTTAATTTCCATCTTGTTTTCATTGTTGACCCAATGATCATTTGGGAGCAGATTATTTAATTTCCGTGTATTTGCATGGTTTTGATAATTCCTTCTGGAGTTGATTTCCAATTTTATTCCACTGTGGTCTGAGAGAGTACTTGATATAATTTCAGTTTTCCTAAATTTGTTGAGACTTTAACCAAACTATCATATCGTTTATCTTGAATGTTCAATGTGCTGATGAATAAAATGTAAATTCTGCAGTTGTTAGGTAGAATGTTCTGTAAATATCTAAGTCCATTTGTTCTAGGGTATAGTTTAAGTTCTAGGGTATTGTTTCTTTGTTGACTTTCTGTCTTGATGACCTATCAGTGGAGTATGAAGTCCTCCACTATTATTGTGTTGCTATGTCATTGCTAATGTCTAATAGTAATTATTTTATAAATGTGGGAGTTCTGGTGTTAGATGCATGTATATTTATGACTGTGATATTTTTCTGTTGAACTAGTCCTTTAATCATTATATAATGTCCCTCTTTGTCTTTTTTAACTGGGGTTGTTGCTCTAAAGTCTGTTTTGTCTGATATAAGAATAGCTACTTCTGCTCACTTTTGGTGTTCATTTACATGGAATATCTTTTTCCACCCCTTTACCTTAAATACATGTGGGTCCTTATGTGTTAGGTAAGTCTCTTGAAGACAACAGATACTTGGCTGGTGGATTCTTGTGCATTCTGCCATTATGTATCTTTTAAGTGGAGCATTTATGCGATTTACACTAGTATTGAGAAGTGAGGTATTATTCTATTCATCGTGCTACTTATTGCCTGAATACCTTGTTGTTTTTTCCTGTTGTGTTATTGTTTCGCAGGTCCTGTGATATTTATGCTTTAAAGAGGTTCTAACTTGGTATATTTTGAGGATTTGTTTCAAGCCTTAGAGCTCCTTTTAGCAGCTCTTGTAGTGCTGGCTTGCTAGTGGTGAATTCTCTCAACATATGTCTGAAAAAGACTGTGACTTTCCTTTTCATTTATGAAGATTAGTTTCACTGAATACAAAATTCTTGGCTGATAATTTTTTGTTTAAAGAGCCTAATGACAGGGGACCCAACCCCCCTTCTAGGTTATAGGTTTCTGCTGGGAAATCTGCTGCTACTCTGATAGGCTTTCCTTTGCAGGTTACCTGATGCTTTTGCCTCACAGCTCTGAAGCTCCTTCCTTCATCTTGACTTTAGATAACCTGATGACTATGTGCCTAGGTGATAATCTTTTTGCAATGAATTCCTGGGTGTTCTTTGAGCTTCTTGTATTCAGATGTCTAGCTCTCTAGCAAGGCCAGGGAAGTCTAACTCAACTATTCCCTCAAATATGTTTCCAAAACTTTCAGATTTCTCTTCTTTCTTGGGAATACCAACCATTCTTAGGTTTGCCTCTTTAACATAATCTCAAACTTTTTGGAGGCTTTGTTCATTTTTTTTAATTCTTTTTTCTTTGTCTTTGTCAGAGTGGGTTAATTCAAATGCCTTATTTTTGAGCTCTGAAGTTCTTTCTTCTACCTGTTTTACTCTTTTGCTGAGACCTCCTAGTGTATTTTGCAATCCTCTAAGTGTATCTTTCATTTCCAGAAGCTGTGATTGTTCTCTATGCTATTACTCGGGAGATTGTTATCACATATCATTTATATATACATATTTTTTAATTGCATTTTAGGTTCTGGGCTACATGTAAAGAACATGCAGGATTGTCGCATAGGTACATACATGGCAATGTGGTTTGCTGTCTCCATCCCCATCTCCTTTATCTGGCATTTCTCCCCACATTAGCCCTCCCCAACTCTCTACCCCCAACTGTCCCTCCCCTAGTCCCCCCACCACAGACCTCAGTGTGTGATGCTCCCCTCCTTGTGTCCATGTGCTCTCATTGTTTAACACCTGCCTATGAGAACACATGGTGTTTGATTTTCTGTTCTTGTGTCAGTTTGCTGAGAATGATGATTTCCAGGTTCATCCATGTCCCTACAAAGGACATGAACTAATCGTTTTTTATGGCTGTGTAGTATTCCATGGTGTATATGTGCCACATGTTCCCTGTCCAGTTTATCATCGATAGGCATTTGGGTTGGTATTTTAAACAGTGCTGCAATGAACATATGTGCGTATGTGTCCTTATAGTAGAATGATTTATAATCCTTTGGATATATAATGCCCAGTAATAGGATTGCTGGGTCAAATGGAATTTCTATTTCTAGTTCCTTGGAGAATCGCCACAAAGTCTTGCACAATGGTTGAACTAATACACTCCCACCAACAGTGTAAAAGTGTTCCTTTTTCTCCACATCCTCTCCAGCATCTGTTGTCTCCAGATTTTTTTTATTGCATTTTAGGTTTTGGGGTACATGTGAAGAACATGCAAGATTGTTGCACGGGTACACACATGTCAGTGTGATTTGCTGCCTTCCTCCCGTCACCTATATCTGGCATTTCTCCTCATGCTATCTCTCCCCAACTCCCCACCCCCTGCTGTCCCTCCCCTATTTCCCCCCTGCAGACTCCAGTATGTGATGCTACCTCCCTGTGTCCATGTGTTCTCATTGTTCAACACCCACCTACGAGTGAGAACATGCAGTGCTTCATTTTCTGTTCTTCTGTCAGTTTGCTGAGAATAATGGTTTCCAGGTTCATCCATGTCCCTATAAAGGACACGAACTCATCATTTTTGATGGCTGCATAGTATTTCATTGGGTATATGTGCCACATTTTCCCTGTCCAGTCTATCATCGATGGGCATTTGGGTTGGTTCTAGGTCTTTGCTATTGTAAACAGTGCCACAATGTACATTCGTGTGCATGTGTCCTTATAGTAAAATGATTTATAATCCTTTGGATATATAGCCAGTAATGGGATTGCTGGGCCAAATGGAATTTCTATTTCTAGGTCCTTGAGGAATCACCACACTGTCTTCCACAATGGTTGAACTAATTTACACTCCCACCAACAGTGTAAAAGTGTTCCTATTTCTCCATATCCTCTCCAGCATCTATTGTCTCCAGATTTTTTAAAGATCACCATTCTAACTGGCATAAGATGGTACTTCAATGTGGTTTTGATTTGCATTTCTCTAATGACCAGCGATGATGAGCATTTTTTCATATGTTTCTTGGCCTCATATATGTCTTCTTTTGAAAGTGTCTGTTTATGTCCTTTGCCCACTTTTGAAAGGGTTTTTTTTTTCTTCTAAATCTGTTTTAGTTCTTTGTAGATTCTGAATATTAGCCCTTTGTCAGATGGGTAGATTGCAAAACTGTTTTCCCATTCTGTTGCTTGCCGGTTCACTCTAATGATTGCTTCTTTTGCTATACAGAAGCTCTGGAGTTTAATTAGATTCCATTTGTCTATTTTGGCTTTTGTTGCCAGTGTTCTTGGTGTTTTAATCATGAAGTCCTTGCCTATGCCTATGTCCTGAATGGTTTTGCCTAGGTTTTCTTCTAGGGTTTTTAATGGTGTTAGGGCTTATGTTTAGGTATTTAATACATCTGGAGTTAATTTTAGTGTAAGATGTCAGGAAGGGGTCCAGTTTCTGCTTTCTGCACATGGCTAGCCAATTTTCCCAACACTATTTATTAAACAGGGAATCGTTTCCCCGTTGCTTGTTTTTGTCAGGTTTATCAAAGATCAGATGGTTGTAGATGGGTGGCATTGCCTCTGAGGCCTCTGTTCTGTTCTATTGGTCTATGTCTCTGTTTTGGTACCAGTACCATGCTGTTTTGCTTACTGTTGCCTTGTAGTATAGTTTAAAGTCAGGTAGCGTGATGCCTCCAGCTTTGTTCTTTTTGCTTAGGATTGTCCTGGTTATGGGGGCTCTCTTTTGGTTCCATATGAAGTTTAAGGTGGTTTTCTCCAGTTCTGTGAAAAGGGTCATAGGTAGCTTGCTGGGGATAGTACTGAATCTATAAAGTACTTTGGGCAATATGGCCATTTTCACAATATTGATTCTTCCTAACCATGAGCATGAAATGTTTTTCCATCTGTTTGTGTCCTCTCTTATTCCCTTGTAAGGTGGTTTGTAGTTCTCCTTGAAGAGGTCCTTCGCATCCTTTGTTAGTTGTATTCCTAGGTATTTTATTCTCTTTGTAGCAGTTGTGAATGGCAGTTCATTCTTGATTTGGCTCTCTTTAAGTCTGTTATTGGTGTATAGGAATGCTTGTGATTTTTGCACATTGATTTTGCATCCTGAGACTTTGCTGAAGTTGCTTATCAGTTTCAGGAGACGTTGGGCTGAGACAGTGGGGTCTTCTAAATATACAAACATGTCATCTGCAAATAGAGACAATTTGACTCCCTCCTTTCCTAACTGAATACTCTTTATTTCTTTTTCTTGCCTGACTGCTCTGGCTAGAACTTCCAATACTATATTGAATAGGAGTGGTGAGAGAGGGCATCCTTGTCTAGTGCCAGATTTCAAAGGGAATGCTTCCAGTTTTTCCACATTCAGTATGCTATTGGCTGTGGTTCTGTTATAGATCACTTTTATTATTTTGAGATATGTTCCACCGATACCTACTTTCTTGAGAGGTTTTAGCATGAAGGGCTGTTGAATTTTGTTGAAGGCCTTCTCTGCATCTATTGAGATAATCATGTGGTTTTTGTCTTTGGTTCTGTCTATGCAGTGGATTATGTTTATAGTCTTACGTATGTTGAACCAGACTTGCATCTGCAGGATGAAGCCTACTTGATTGTGATGGATAAGCTTTTTGATGTGCTGTTGCAATCTGTTTGCCAGTATTTTATTGAAGATTTTTGCATCTATAAGCATCATGGATATTGGTGTGAAGTTTTCTTTTTTTTGTTGAGTCTCCATCAAGTTTTGGTATCAAGATGATGCTGGTCTCATAAAATGATTTGAGAAGGATTCCCTCTTTTTGGATTGTTTGAAATAGTTTCAGAAGGAATGGTACCAGCTCCTCTTCGTATGTCTGGTAGAATCTGGCTGTGAACCCATCTGGACCTGGGCTTTTTTTGGTTGGTAGGCTACTAATTGCTGCCTCAACTTCAGCCCTTATTATTGGTCTATTCATGGTTTCAACTTCTTCCTGGTTTAGGCTTGGGAGGCTGCAAGTGTCCAGGAATTTATCCATTTCTTCCAGGTTTACTGGTTTATGTGCATAGAGTTGTTTGTAGTAATCTCTGATAGTAGTTTGTAATTCTGTGGAATCCTTTATCATTTTTTATTGCATCTATTTTATTCTTCTTTCTTTTCTTTTTTATTAATCTGGCTAGTGGTCCATCTATTTTGTTGATCTTTTAAAAAAAACAGATCCTGGATTTATTGAGTTTTTAAAGAATTTTTTGTGTCTCTATCTCCTTCAGTTCTGCTCTGATCTTAGTTATTTCTTATCTTCTGCTTGCTTTTGAGGTTTTTTTAATCTTGTTCCTCTAGCTCTTTGATGATAGAGTGTCTATTTTAGATCTTTCCTTGCTTGTCATGTGGGCATTTATTACTACAAATTTTCCTCTAGACACACTGCTTTACAAGTGTCCCAGAGATTCTGGTACATTGTATCTTTGTTCTTGCTGGTTTCAAAGAACTTCTTTATTTCTGCCTTCATTTCATTGTTTATCCAGTCAACATTCAAGAGCCAGTTGTTCAGTTTCCATGAAGCTGTGTGGTTCTGAGTTAGTTTCTGAATCCTGAGTTCTAATTTGATTGCACTGTGGTCTAAGAGACTGTTCGTTATTATTTCTGTTCTTCTGCATTTGCTGAGGAGTGATTTACTTCCAATTATGTGGTCAATTTTAGAATAGGTGTGAGTGATGCTGAGAAGAATGTATATTCTATGTATATGGGGTGGAGAGTTCTGTAAATGTCTATTAGGTTTGCTTGGTCCAGATCTGAGTTCAAGTCCTGGATATCCTTGTAATTTTCTGTCTCATTGATCTGTCTAATACTGACAGTGTAGTGTGAAAGTCTCCCACTATTATAGTGTGGGAGTCTAAGTCTCTTTGTAGGTCATTAAGGACTTGGTTTATATATCTGGGTGCTCCTGTATTGGTTGCATATATATTTTTAGAATCATTAGCTCTTCTTGTTGCATTGATCCTTTACCATTACGTAATGTCCTTCTTTGTCTCTTTTGATCTTTGTTGGTTACAGTCTATTTTATCAGAGACTAGGATTGCAACTCCTGCTTTTTTTTGCTCTACATTTGCTTCGTAAATCTTCCTCCATCCCTTTATTTTGAGCATATGTGTTTCCTTGCATTTGACATGGGTGTCCTGGATACAGCATACTGATGGGTTCTAACTTTTTATCCAATTTGCCAGTCTGTGTCTTTTGATTGGGGCATTTAGCCCACTTACATTTATGGTTAATATTGTTATGTGTGAATTTGGTCCTGCCATTTTGATGCTAGCTGGTTGTTTTGCCCATTAGTTGACGCAGTTTCTTCATTGTGCCGATTCTCTTTACCATTTGGTTCATTTTCGGAGTGGCTGGTACTGGTTCTTCCTTTCTGTTTAGTGCTTCTTTCAGGAGCTTTTGTAAGGCAGGCCTGGTGGTGATGAAATATCTGAGTACTTGCTCGTTTGTAAAGGATTTTATTTCTCCTTCGCTTACAAAACTTAGCTTGGCTGGATATGAAATTCTAGGTTGCAAGTTCTTTTGTATAAGGATGTTGAATATTGGCCCCCATATCTTCTGGCTTGTAGGGTTTCTGCTGAAGATCTGCTGTGAGTCTGATGGGCTCCCCTTTGTGGGTAACCTGACCTTTCTCTCTGGCTGCCCTTAGCACTTTTTCCTTCATTTCAACCTTGGTGAATCTGATGATTATGTGCCTTGGGGTTGCTCTTCTTGAGGAATATATTTGTGGTGTTCACTGGAATATTGGCCTGCCTGCTAGGTTGCGGAAGTTCTCCTGGACAATATACTGAATAGTGTTTTCCAGCTTAGATTCACTCTCTCCATCACATTCAGGTACACCTATCAAACAAAGATTAGGTCTTTTCACATAATCCTATATTTCTTGAAAGCTTTCTTCATTTCTTTTTACTCTTTTTTCTCTAATCTTGCCTTCTCATTTTATTTCATTGAGTTGATCTTCAATCTCTGATATCCTTTATTCTGCTCGGTCGATTTGGCTATTGAAACTTGTATATGCTTCACAAAGTTCTTGTATTGTGTTTTTCAGCCCCATCACGTCATTTATATTCTTCTCTAAGCTGTTTATTCTCGTCAGCATTTCATCAAACCTTTTTTAAAGGTTATTAGTTTCTTTGCATTGGTTGAGAACATGTTCTTTTAGCTCAGAGAAGTTTGTTATAACCCACTTTCTGAAGCCTGTTTCTGTCAATTCATCAGACTCGTTCATCCAGCTTTGTTCCCTTGCTGGTGAGGAGTTGTGATCTCTTGGAGGAGGGGAGGCATTCTGGTTTTGGGTGTTTTCATCATTTTTGTGCTGGTTTCTTCCCATCTTTGTAGATTTATCTACCTGTGGTCTTTGTAGTTGGTGACTTTCAGGTGGGGTCTCTGAGTGGATGTCCTTTTTGTTGACGTTGAAGTTATTTCTTCCTGATCTTTAGTTTTCCTTCCATCAGTCAGGCCCCCCTGCTGTAGGACTGCTGGAGGTCTACTCCAGACCCTGCTTGCCTGGGATCACCTTTAGTGGCTGCAGAACAGTAAGGGTTGCTGCCAGTTTCTTCGTCTGTTATCTTTGTCCCAGAAGGATACCTGCCAGATGTCTGCCTGAGGTTTCCTTTGCAGAGGTGTCTCTTTGGATATACAGGAGTCGGGGTATACAGCTGCTTGAGGAGACAGTCTGTCCCTTATAGGAGCTCTGGTGCTGAGCTGTAAGCTGCGTTGTTCCATTCAGAGCTGCGGGGCAGGAATGTTTAATTCTGCTGCAGCAGAACTCATAACCACATTTTTTTCCCAGGTGCTCTGTCCTGGGAAGGTGGGGCTTTATTTATAAGTTCCTGATGTACTGCTTCCTTTTTTCAGAGATGCCCTGCCCAGCAAGGAGGTAGCCTAGTCACAGTCTGCCAGCAGAGGCATTGCTGAGCTGCAGTGGGCTCTGCCCAGCTGCTATGTGAAATTCCTTGCAGTTTTATTTATAGAGGTATAGTTAGAACTGCCTTGGTAATGGCGGTCTGCCTCAGTAATGGTGGACTGCCTCTGTCATGGTGGACTGCCTCAGTAATGGCAGATTGCCTTAGTAATGGTGGACTGCCTCTGTAGTGGAGGACTACCTCGGCAATGGCAGACACCCTTCCCCCCACAGAGCTGGACTGTTCTGGCTCCACCTGTGCTTGCTTAGAAACTGTCAATCCAGAGCGTTTCAGATTGCTGGTCGTTGTCGGGGTGGGACCCGCCAAGCCAGATCACCTGGCTCTCTGTTTCAGCCCCCTTTTTTTTCAGTTGAATGGGCAGCTCTGTCTCCCAGGTGTTCCGGGCACCAGTTGAAATGGCCACCCAGATTTGTGTGAGTTTCTGTGCAGAGACCCACTGTGCCGGCTGAGACAGCCGTGCTGGAAACTCATGGCACTTTTCAGCCCTTGAATCTCCTGGTCTGTGGGCAGTAAAAACTCGTTTGTAATTGCAGTGGTCACTCACCCTCTGCATCATTCTCACTGGGAACTGCACTCCAGAGCTGTTCCTATTCGGCCATCTTGGATCCCCCTATATCATTTTTTTTAATTTCTTTAAGTTGGTATTCACCTTTCTCTGGTGCCTCCTTGAGTAGCTTAATAATTGACCTTCTGAATTCATTTTCTAGTAATTCAGTCATTTCTTCTTGGTATGGATCCATGCTGGTAAGCTAATGTGATCTTTTAGGGATATTAAAGAAACTTGTTTTGTCATATTACCAGAATTGTCTTTCTGGTTCCTTTTCATTTGGGTAGACTATGTCAGAGGAAGATCTGGGCTCAAGGACTGCTGTTCAGATTCTTTTGTCCCACTCTGTACTCCCTTGATGTGGTATCCTCCCCCCTCCCCTAGAGATAGGGCTTCCTGAGAGCCAAGCTGCAGTGACTAGTATTTCTCTTCTGGATCTAGCCACCCAGTGGACTGTCGCAGGGAATGTCTGCGAAGAGTCCTGTGGTGTGATCCATCTTCAGGTCTCTCAGCTATGGATACCAGTACCTGCTCCTGTGGAGGCAGCAGGAGAGTGAAGTGGAGTCTGTGAGGGTCCTTGATTGTAGTTTTGCTTAGTGTGCTGGTTTTGTGTTAGTTGGCCTCTAGCGGGCAGGTGATGCTTTCAAGACAGCATCAGCTGTAGTAGTATAGGGAGGATATAAGCTTGGCCTAGGGTCACCTGGATAAGCATTAGCATTTCTCAGGTGGTGGGTGTGGCCATAGAGTTCCCAAGAGATTATGTCTTTTGTCTTCAGCTACTAATGTGGGTAGAGAAAGATCATCAGGTGGGGGCAGGGTTAGGCGTGTCTGAGCTCAGACTCTCCTTTGGCAGGGCTTGCTGTGGTTGCTATGGAGGATGGGGATGTGGTTCCCAGGTCAGTGGAGTTACATTCCCAGGGGGATTATGGCTGCCTCTCCTGTGTCATACAGGTTGTCAAGGAAGTGGGAAAAAGCCAGCAATGACAGGCTTCACCCCGCTCCCATGCAGCTTGAAAGCCAGTCTCACTTCTACCATGGTTCTCCAACAGCACCAAGTTTATTTCCAGACAGCCGGTGAACAGGGCTGAGAACTTTTCTCAGGCTACAAGCCTCCCTACTGATAAAGCAAGCAGGGCTTTCAGGTTTCATGCCTCCCTACCAGCCGCAATTTCTGTGTTCATAGCTGCACTCCTCATTCTCCCATTTCCCAGGAGTCTGTTCAGGAAAGTTCACATTTGATCGAAATTGTTACAAAGTTCAGCTGGAAGTTCCCTCCTCTCTGTGGTCTTTACCCAATTCCACTGGCAGCTCTCTCCAAGGACCCCTGTGAAACAAAGTCAGAAATGGCTTCCCTGGGGACCGAGAGTACCCACCGGGCTCTTCCCACTGCTTCCTCTACCTCTATATTTCACTTGGCTCTCTCAATTCATCTCAATTCTAGGTAAAGTCAAATCCTTCTCCTATGATCTGGACCTTCAGGTTCCCCAGTGAGGATGAGTGTTCAGGAGCAGACATTCCCCCTCTCACACTTTGGGCACTTGGAATTTCTCAGCTATTTTATGGAGCCTCAGCAGCGAGCCAGTTCCTTCAGAGGGTCTGTGGATTCCCTCAGCTTTCCTCATATGTTTCTGTGGTAGTTCTTGGAGCAAAATTCATGATGTGAGTCTCCACATGCTGCTCTGTCCATTTGAGTGGGAGCTGCAACTTAGTCCTGCCTCCAATCTGCCATTTTTTTAGACTCTGAACATTATTACTTTGACCCCCAAAAAATGCCCATGTTCCTGAGCAACATAGCAAGATCCCATCTCTAAAAATAAATAAACATTTTTTTAAATGTCCATGTTCTAACCTTGGAAGCCTGTAAATAGATATCCTTACATGACAAGAGGGGCTTAGCATTTGTGAATAGATTAAGCATTCAGTGAGTGAGAGACAACCCTGGATTATCCAGTGGGCCCAGTGTAATCACAAGGACCTCCATAAGTGGAAGACAGGAGAGGCAAGGGCAGAGAAAAGTTGATGTGATGAAAGAAGGGCTGTCGCAGCAATGCCGGGGGAGGCCAGGAGCCAAGGAATTCAGATGACCTTGAGAAGCTGAAAAAGAGGCAGAAATGATTCTCTCCCAGAAGCTCCAGAAGGAATGCCTGCCAGCATGTTGATTTTAGCCCAGTGAAACTGACTTTGGACTTCTGCCCTCTAGCACTGTCTGAAAATAAATTTGGGCTGCTTTAGGCCACCAGGTTTGTTACAGTAGGAGTATGAAACTAATACAACCACTAAGTCTTCAGGAGTGTTTGTTGCCATGTCACAATTCACAAGCTCAAACCCATGAGATGGGTGTGCTCAGGGGATGGCTCTGTCACTGAGCTGCCCCCCTCTTCTGCTGTGGCTTCAAGCACTTTCTCTGTGCTTCAGTTTCCTCATTTGTAAAATGGAGAGGAGGAGGATGTTAATTATAGGACCCAAATGAGTCAATCTTCTTTTAGAAAACACTCGGCACAGAGCAGTGAAATAAGGATATATATATAGACGTATAGAGATATACATTGTGCAAGTTGTCAGAATCAAAATGGAGTCACTTGTGTTAAAAAAGAAAAAAAAAAACTGAGCCAAAGAAGGCCATAAACAGAAGGTTCTCATGTGCGAATGCCTGATTGCAAGAATGACCACAAAAGACTGCAAAATCCACAGCCTTGCATAAAAGCTTCTGCAACCACAAAACAATTCTGCAAGGACATCTTTCCAGCAACTGCCTGCCTGACCTCCAACGGATGCCACTCTTATTGGTCCCTGTGGCCAAAGATAATTATCTAAACACAATTATGTCATCATCCTCACTTTTCCTTTTAAAACTTTTGCCTTCCTTTACCTTCCTGAATAAGTACTTAGTTTACTACACACACATATTCCCACTGAGATCCCTATTCCTGAGCAAACATCATTCTCTTTCTTTCTTTCTTTCTTGTTTTCTTTTTTTGAGACAGGGCCCCACTCTGTCACCCAGGCTGGAGTACAGTGGTGCGATCTTGGGTTACTGCAACCTCTGCCTCCTGAGCTCAAGCAATCCTTCCACCTCAAGTAGCTGGAACTACAGGTGAGCGCCACCACCTGTAATTTTTTGTATTTGTTGTAGAGATGGGATTCCACTATGTTGCTCAGGCTGGTCTCAAACTCCTGGACTCAAGCAATCTGCCTGCCTTAGCCTCCCAAAGTGCTGGGATTACAGGCATGAGTCACCATGCCCAGCAACATCATTTTATTTTGCAGAATCTCCCTCTCTGTTATTTGGGTTGACAACACATATTCATTAATACCTATGATAGGATGGCATTTGATGGGTTTTAATGAACTTGTCCCATTTAATCAAGGTCAAGTTCAACAGGGATGGTGAAAAGGAGATTTCCTGACCCAAAACCACCCCCTATAAGTCCCATCCATCACGCCCAGGGAGGTTGAAACATTGTACAGGTGCCAGCATGACCACCTTTGTTACTCACCCTCTTTTCCTGACTTTTTATATCCAAAGTGCTAAAGAGACTACAATTTCCGAAAGTTGGCAGCCACAGCTTCACAGGCCCCAATGAGCACCTTTGCCCACTAAGGTTCCACTACTACCACCACTACTCCCACACTGCCTCTGAGCCCACCTTGCCAGGAGACACACAATGTCTCGGAAGCCACGGAACGCTGGTATCAGTGGCCAGGAGGCTGGTAGGGACCACGGCTTCTCAGGAGCTGGGGAGTATTGATGAGGCACAGACTGGCCCTCTGGAGTCCACAGGGACTGAGGGAGCAAATGTAGTGGCAGGCATCCAGGAGGCAGAATTGTAGGGGCATTGATGAATGTGGGCACTGTATTAGTCCGTTTTCACACTGCTGATAAAGACATACCTGAGACTGGGCAATTTACAAAAGACAGAGGTTTATTGGACTTACAGTTCCACATGGCTGGGAAAGCCTCACAATTATGGCAGAAGGTGAAAGGAATGTCCACATGGCAGCAGCAAGAAAGAGAATGACAGCCAAGCAAAACGAGTTTCTCCTTATAAAACCAGTAGATTTTGTGAGACATATTCACTGCCACGAGGGCAGTATGGGCAAGACTGCCCCCATGATTCAATTATCTCCCACTGGGTCCCTCCAACAACATGTGGAAATTCTGGGAGTACAATTCAAGATGAGATTTGGGTGGGGACACAGAGCCAAATCATTCGTGGCACCAACAAACAACAGATGCCAGTCCATGGCTCTGTGCCAGGATTAATTTAGTCCCGGCCTTGCAGGATGATTGAGAAATTTAAAGGATCATGAATGAGAAAAGAGAATCGACAGGGCAAAAATGGGGCATGTAAGCGTTCTGGGGCATGGCTTACTTACCATATAGAATGGAACTATTCAACTTTCCAACAGTTAGTATGGTTGTACAAGTACGTATCTCCGAATTTCAGCCTTCTATAAAATTCTGTTCTGCAGTCTTCAGTATCTAGTGGCTACTTAAGACTGGCTCATTCAGCATCCATTCTAATACCGTTCTAGTACTTGTTTTTTTCTATCATAGTAGCCTGTAGCTAAAACCTACATTTCCCGGACTCCTCTGCAACTATCTTGCATTTAGAACCAAAATTATATTTTGGTCCTCCAGTCATCTAAACTTGCACAAGATTTAGAATCAGAACTAAATTCTGCCAGGCGCAGTGGCTCACACCTGTAATTCCAGCACTTTGGGAGGCCAAGCCAGGAGAATTGCTTAAGTGTAGGGGTTCAAGTCTGCAGTGATCATGCCATCGCGTTCCAGCCTGAGAAACAAAGCAAGACTCTGTCTCTAAAAAAAATAAAGAAGAAAAAAGAACTAAATTCTGAGGCGAGAACTACAGCGTGAGACATGGAAGTCCAAGTCCAAGATAATCACAGGCACATTTTGTCCCAGATTCCGTTAAAACTAGCATAAGGGAATGCATTCGAATTATGAAAATAATTCTTTGTGCAAAAAATTAAGGGTAAGCCACGTGGGCTTTTTCTTACAAGGCACAGGAGTTCCCTTACCCACAGTTTCACTTTCCTCAGTTGCCTACGGCCAACAGTTGTCCAAAAATATTAAATGGGAAATTTCAGGAATAAACAATCCATACATTTTAAATTGCACACTATTTTGAGTAGTGTGATGAAACCTCACTCACAGTCCTGCTGTGTCCCACCCAGGAGGTGAATCATCCCTTTGTCCAGCGTGTCCGTGCTGTATACACTACCTGCCCGTCCATCACTCAGTAGCTTTCTGCGGTAACATCTTAAACCATCACAAGAAGGGTGAGCATAATACAGTAAGATGTCTTGAAAGAGAGAGGCCACACTTGACTTTTATTAAGGTATATTGTAACAATTGTTCCATTTTACACTAAGTTATTGTTAATCTCTTTTTGTGTCTAATCTCTACATTGAACGTTATACATAGGTATTTATGTATAGGAATAAACAAAAAAAATGTGTGTGTATACATATGTATGTATGTATATATGTATGTGTGTGTGTGTGTGTGTGTGTGTGTGTGTCGGATTTGGTCCCAGCTATGGTTTTAGGCACCCACTGAGGGTGCTGGAATACATGAGGATAAGTTGGGATTACTGTATTCATGCAGTTACAAATGCTTCATATCAACTGATGATGTGACTTCATCACCATATTGACGTGTTGAAAAAATACTGATTGAAAAATAACATTTATAAGTGTCACATAAAATATATTTATCTGATTATATAAAACTTCAAGGTATTTTCTGGAGAGTAAAAATACTAAAATTCAAATTATTTTGTCTCAAATTCCCTAAACTTGAACGTATGTCACTAAACTATTTTTAGACTTCTCCACAAGGTGGGGCTACTCCCAAGCTATTCTGTTGCTCAGGAGGGACGTATAGGTGTTTTGGAAACGATTCATTAGTATCACTCCTGTTAGCAGACTTGGTAGGAAGACTTGTTAACTGCAACTCTAGGAATCACTGGGAAAGGTAAAAGATCAGTATTTCCAGCATCCTTTTAGGAGCTGTAACTTCTCAGCCTCTGCTTGTCCATGCAGTGATCACTCAGGTGGAGGCTTGCCCACAACATCTCCAGGTTCTCTGGGACCTCACTGGAAGAGCCACCGTGAAGGACATGGGACACACATGCCTCTCCCATCTCTGTCCCCAGCTCCTTCCTCAGCCCACTCAGACTGCTCTAACACATTACCATGGACTGAGTGGCTTATAAGCAACAGAAATTCCTTTCTCACCACTCGGGAGGCTGGAAGTCCAAGATCCTTTGCTCCCTCGTTCTCACACACCCCAAGCTGCCCCAAGTCTTGCACACAGACCTTCCTAACTCTCCTCTCTCCCCTCTCCTCCTCCTCTCTCCTTCCTGGCTCTGACTGAATCCTCCCCTTCTTGCCTCACCGCTTCACTGCCAGACGAGCAGCTCCAATTTCTCCATTGAAGGCAGAGGGAATCTTCCAAGATCTCACACATCAGCATCCTGGGTCCCAGCCAAGGATGCGATCCACCCCCAAATGGGATCCAACCCTACCTGGACACATCTGGATATGAGAGATGAGCTGGGGACACCCTTGGTGGGGGCTGGGAGGGTTCATTAAGAGTTGAATTATAGGAGGGTTTTGAGGGGGTTTCTTCCCTTTATCTTATTTTGGCCACTGGGAAATAGCCTCCAACAGGACCCAAGAGGAGAATCATGAGAGGAAGAGAGAGAGAGGTGACTCTCCCAGGAAACATTCCAAGCCCTAAACCTGCTTCAGCTCTGACTCCCGTGGGAAGAGGCTGCGTAGATAAGCTCCATGCGGGACTCTGTGAGAGTTGCGTGGAACAGCAGGTGTGGCTTTGAGGCCCAAGGGGCCAAGCATCGTCCCTATGGAGGGGAGGATATGGAGCACTTTCATGCGCAGACACACTGTTGCTTCAAGCTTATAACAGCACCTGCCTCCGGCTGAGAGAGAGAAGTCTCGCACCAGAGCCCAGAACCCTTCATCACCACTGCAGTGGTTAATTTCTTGTGTCCACTCGGCCAGGCAGGATAGCCGGATATTTCGTGAAGCACTAGCCTAGATGCTACTGTGAAGACATTTTCAGATGAGACTAACATTCAGATCGGTAGACTTCCAGTATGGGAGATGACCCTCCAGAATGTGGCTGGACTTCATCCAGTCAGCTGAAGGCCTTACTACAATGAAGACAGGTCTCCATGGAAGAGCGAATTCCACCTCTAGACGGTCTTTGGACTCAGGCTACATCTGCTTTCCCTGGTCTCCAGTCTCTGTGTGTGTCTGTGTATATATGTGTGTATATATACAGTTATGTACCACATAATGATATTTTGGTCAACAATGGACCCCATATGAGTGTCCCATAAGATTGTAATGCCATATGCTTACTGTGCCTTTTCTGTGTTTAGATACCCAAATACTTACCACTGTGTTCCAGTTGCCCACAGTACTTAGTACAGTAACCTGCTGTTCAGGTTGGTAGCCTAGGAGCAATAGACCACACCATATAGCTTAGGGATACGTAGGCTGTAGCTCCAGGTTCATAAGCGCACTCTATGATGCTCACATAATGATCAAATTGCCCAATGGCACATTTATCAGAGTGTTTCTCCATCATTAAGTGAATATGACTGTGTATGCATATTTAGACATAAATACACGTCCTATTGATTCTGTTTCTCTAGAGAAACCTGGCTAACACAACATCTGCCACCCGGTCTCACCCCTCTACCCTCACCTGGCCAGCCTCCTCGGCCCTCCATTGGCTCCCAGTTCCACTCAGAGTCAAAGCCAACATCTCCACGAAGGCATCTAGAACCCCACCCCATTTACACAGACACCCTAGTTCTTTCCCCCTGCTGGTCTCTCCTCGCAACTCCCTCCCAGCACCTACACTCCAACCCAGGGCTTTCTGGCCCGCTGTTCCCTTGTAGCAAGGCCTCCCCTATATGTGCATATGCCCAAAGCCTACACATCCGGCAAGTCCTCCTCCAGCATCACCTTCATCATGAGGCCTACTCACCCACCTTATTCAAAATTTCAGTCCCCCCACCACACATGCTTGAGGCTCCTCGCCTGCTCGTTTCTTTCTTCCTATAGTATGAACCATCTTCCAACATATAAACGAAATGTGTTGGTTTAATGCTATTGTCCACCCTCAACTGGACTGTAAGCTTCCCCAGCACATGGATTCTTTAGTTTCATTGACAGTGTAACCCAACTCGTAAAGCCGAGCCTGAAACACAGTAGGTGCTCAACGACTACGTGTGAAATCAAAGAACCCCTCCTTGGTCCCACAGCACTCCACCACCAGCCCCAGCGGCTGCCCTCTCATCAAATGCCTCTAAAGAACAGTTTCCACGACTTCCACTGCATTCTTCATTCTCTTGAACTCCCCCCAACCTGGCTTGTGTCCCCTCAGCTACATAGAAACAGCTCATCAAGGCACAGGAACTTCACATGGCTAAAGCCTATTGATCTTCGTCTTACTGATCAACTGCATTTGGCAAAATTGATCCCCGGTCTTCACTCAACCGGCACGTTCTGTCTCCTGACCCTGCACTGACCTGCTGGCTTCTCCTCAGTCTCTCCACCTCTCAGCTCTCTGATGTCATGCTGGCTCAGAGCACAGGCTTCAGCCCTTCTCCATTCACTCTGACCCCCAGGTGACCCCACTGAACCTCCAAATTCTTATCTCCAACCCTGACCGTTCCTCCAACTCCAGACACAGCTGTCCAACTCCCTGTTCTCTGTGTGGATGTCTCAGATCAGGCATCAAACTCAGCATCTCCCAAATCACACGCCATTTCCATCCCAAACCTCCTCCTCTTTCAGTGTTCCCCCTCCTTCCAGTGCAAAGGCAACCAGACTTGTGGTCATCCTGAGCTCTGCTTTCTCTCATCCCCCTTCACTTCTAACCCACCCTCAAACTCCACCAGCTCTGCTGCAAAAATACATCCCGAATCTGACCACCTCTTAGCTAATCCACCACTACCACTCTGGGCCACGCCACCATCATCTCTCACCCAAACCACTGCAGTAGCACCCAGATGGTTCTATCATCCCCCTTCTACTTTCCCACAGAGACCAGGACTGTCCTTTCAGAATGGAGGTCAGTTCATGTTCTTCCTGTTAGCCCCCTTACTCCGTACCCTTCTTACTCCGTCTCCTACCACTTTTCCTCTTTGCTCACTCCCCTCCAGGCCCTCGGCCTCCCTCAGCTGTTCCATTAAGATGCCAAGTACACTTAGGCCACAGGACCTTTGCACATGATCTTCCCACATCCTGGAACCCCTTTCACCAGATGGCCACCTGATTCTCTCAAGTTCTTCAGGTCCCTGCTCAAATGCTCCCTTACCAGTGAGCCAACTCCTGATCCCCACCATATCAGGCAGCAAGCTCTGCCTCCCACCCACTCTCTGCAACCTTCTCCAGCTCCCTGGCTTCACTTATTTTTGCCTATAGCCTTTGACATAGTGCGTACTATGCCCACTAGAATGGTAGGTAAGGAGGGAAGGGTCTTGGTCTGCCATGTTCACAGCTGTATTCCCAGCACCCAGAATAGCACCTGATTCATAGCAGGTGTTCAAGGCCCATGTGTTGAGTGAACATCAAGATGATTCAGATGTCAGTGGTCTGGGAAACACATTTCTGAAGAAAACTGCACCTGATCTTGAGCTCTTTAAAGTCACGTATGTGTCTTGTTCACAGGTGTGCCCCAGCCCCCAGCACTGTGTCTGGCCTAGAGTGGAACCTTATTAAAGAGATTAAGGAGTAGATGGAGCTGAATGTTAGTTATTCCTCATGCCTCATACTACCTTGTGGGGGAACTTCCGGTAGACTCACACTCCTGGCCTCTCTCCCCATCCCTTGCCTGTGTGAAGAAGCAAGGTAAGTGGATTTTCTGATTTGCAACTATGAAAGAAGTATACTGTGCTGGCTCTCTCCCCCATCTTCTAAGCAGTTGCTGTCTGTCTGCTCTCATCCGTGCTACCAGGACAGCCCCTAAGAGGGAGGCTCCTTCCATCCAGCTGTTGGGGATGTGTGAATGGCTACAGACTTCTAATCAGCGTTATCTGTAATAACAGATCAATATCTTGAACTCCATCATTCCAACATCATCTTGAGCTCTGAATCTTCTCGGTCAAGGAGGGGAAAGAAGCGTTATAGAAAAGTGAAACTGGAGGCCATGGTTTAGATGTTCCCACAGCCATCCACCCATAACCATGTGGCCAACACTGAAGTCATCCTGTTTTCCTTGAGGTGCTAGAAGTGCTGGCTCTAATCATAACTGAAACACAAGACATAAGCTTCACGTCCTTGTCAGCATGATTCGTTGAAATTAAACCCATCAGCTCCAGACAAATCAGTCCTAACGGTTCTACTTGCCCTAAAAAGAATGTTCATGTATAACAACCAATCGAGAAAAAGGTCAAAATACTTCCTTCGTTATGCTTCACAGACACTGAGCTGCCAAGCTGCAAGGCGAGCTTCTTACCACCTGGCTTGAAGTCTCCCAGATAAAAATCTATACTTTCTCTCATTGTATGACAACAAACTTTCAAATAGGTCCTCATTTCTTCTGATTGTTTTGGTTAAAGGCAATTATTTGTCAGCCTCTCACTCCCAGGTCAGTTGTCTTTATTTTCGCTATTTGCCTCGTCCTACCCCACTGCTCAGTCTTTCAGTGTGTGTAGACACACGTAGACATATGCACTGTAGCATGAGTAGACACATGCACTATTCATCATTTTGGTTTCTTTCTGCCTTTTTGCAAGAGGCAGAGAGAAATCAGCAGGTTCCTCACCCCTGGAGCAGGAAGACCTTGGTAAGGACTCACGGTGAGCTCTGCCTTCAGAGCCCCTCCTGCTTCCCTTCTGCTTTCTCTTCCTTCCATTTCTTGGTGAACTTAGAATCCCTCCACAACCTCTGTCTCCTGATTTCCCAAAAGGGGCACAGCTGGTAGATTCGGCAGGCATTTGAACTACCTGGGATGCTTGGGGAAATACTGATTGCCAAGCCTGCTGCAAACCCATTGCATCAGAACCATTGCACAAAAGGCACAGGAATCTGGATTTTTCTGACTCCTAGTGGATGCCGAGCAATCAATCCCCAGATCAGTCTCAGCAGCCGAGAGGACACAAGTGCCCCTCCTGGAGGATACACAGCTGCCTCCATGCTGGATGAAGGTGAGGGCTGAGGACACCTTCCAAGTGGAGGTAATTCCTGTTCCACTGAGCTTATGGGCTGGGGTGATCCTCCAGACAGCATCCCATCCAAACCTGGAGCCTGGAGTCGTTACATGGCTGTGGCGGTGGTTCTTGAACTTTTAGTTCTCAGGAACCCCTTACACTCTTAAAAATGATCAAGGATTCCAAAGAACCTTTGTGTGCAGAGGTTACAGTCATTGATATTTACTGTACAAAAATTAAAAGCAAGACACATTTAAAACATAGGAATATACAAACACGCTCCATCTGTGGCAGGGCGCCCTGGAGACAGGCGCACAGGACAACTGTGAGCACAGTTTATTTTTTGGTTTTTTTTTTAATTTTTTATTGCATTTTAGGTTTTGGGGTACATGTGCAGAACATGCAAGACAGTTGCATAGGTACACACATGGCAGTGTGTTTTGCTTCCTTTCTCCCCTTCACCCACATTTGGCATTTCTCCCCAGGCTATCCCTCCCCAGCTCCCCCCCCACCACTGGCCCTCCCCTTTTCCCCCCAATAGACCCCAGTGTTTAGTACTGCCCTCCCTGTGTCCATGTGTTCTCATTTTTCATCACCCGCCTATGAGTGAGAATATGCGGTATTTCATTTTCTGTTCTTGTGTCAGTTTGCTGAGAATGATGTTCTCCAGATTCATCCATGTCCCTACAAACGACACGAACTCGTCATTTCTGATTCTGCATAATATTCCATGGTGTATATGTGCCACATTTTCCCAATCCAGTCTATCATCAATGGGCATTTGGGTTGATTCCAGGTCTTTGCTATTGTAAACAGTGCTGCAATGAACATTCGTGTGCATGTGTCCTTATAGTAGAACGATTTATAGTCCTTTGGATATATACCCAGTCATGGGATTGCTGGGTCAATTGGAATTTCTATTTCTAAGGCCTTGAGGACTCGCCACACTGTCTTCCACAATGGTTGAACTAATTTACACTCCCACCAACAGTGTAAAAGTGTTCCTATTTCTCCACATCCTCTCCAGCATCTGTTGTCTCCAGATTTTTTAATGATCGCCATTCTAACTGGCGTGAGATGGTATCTCAATGTGGTTTTGATTTGCATCTCTCTGATGACCAGTGATGATCAGCATTTTTTCATATGATTGTTGGCCTCATATATGTCTTCTTTTGTAAAGTGTCTGTTCATAACCTTTGCCCATTTTTGAATGGGCTTGTTTGTTTTTTTCCTGTAAATCTGTTTGAGTTCTTTGTAAATTCTGGATATCAGCCCTTTGTCAGATGGGTAAACTGCAAAAATTTTTTCCCATTCTGTTGGTTGCCGATTCACTCTAGTGACTGTTTCTTTTGCCGTGCAGAAGCTGTGGAGTTTCATTAGGTCCCATTTGTCTATTTTGGCTTTTGTTGCCAATGCTTTTGGTGTTTTGTTCATGAAGTCCTTCCTACTCCTATGTCCTAGATGGTTTTGCCTAGATTTCCTTCTAGGGTTTTTATGGTGCCAGGTCTTATGTTTAAGTCTTTAATCCATCTGGAGTTAATTTTAGTGTAAGGTGTCAGGAAGGGGTCCAGTTTCTGCTTTCTGCACATGGCTAGCCAGTTTTCCCAACACCATTTATTAAACAGGAAATCCTTTCCCCATTGCTTGTTTTTGTCAGGTTTATCAAAGATTGTATGGTTGTAGATATGTTGTGTTGCCTCCGATGCCTCTATTTTGTTCCATTGGTCTATATCTCTGTTTTGGTACCAGTACCATGCTGTTTTGATTACTGTAGTCTTGTAGTATAGTTTGAAATCCGGTAGTGTGATGCCCCCCGCTGTGTTCTTTTTGCTTAGAATTGACTTGGCTATGCGGGCTCTCTTTTGGTTCCATATGAAGTTCATGGTGGTTTTTTCCAGTTCTGTGAAGAAAGTCAATGGTAGCTTGATGGGGATAGCGTTGATTCTGTAAATTACTTTGGGCAGTATAGCCATTTTCACGATATTAATTCTTCCTAACCATGAACATGGAATGTTTCTCCATCTGTTTGTGTCCTCTCTTATTTTGTTGAGCAGTGGTTTGTAGTTTTCCTTAAAGAAGTCCCTTACGTTCCTTGTGAGTTGTATTCCTAGGTATTTTATTCTTTTTGTAGCAATTGTGAATGGCAGTTCATTCTTGATTTGGCTTTCTTTAAGTCTGTTATTGGTGTAGACGAATGCTTGTGATTTTTGCACATTGATTTTATATCCTGAGACTTTGCTGAAGTTGCTTATCAGTTTCAGGAATTTTTGGGCTGAGGTGATGTGGTCTTCTAGGTATACTATCATGTCGTCTGCAAATACCTCTAGGGTTGTCTGAAAGGATCTGAGCCCCACCTCCCCACCCCCACCTCCACCCCCGTCCTGGACCATGCTTAGAAACCTCTAGGCTATGGGAATGAGCAGAGTCCACAGGCTTCCTGCAGGACACCTACAGAGGCATGCCCAACCTCTGGATGACATCATTTCCTGTTTAACTGGAAGAAAAGAGCATCCTCAAAAATGGCATCTACAAGGCAATCAGCTCAGGTCCTGTGGAAGCTGAAGCACCAGAACCACTCCAAGCCTGCCACTTGGCTCAATCACTCAGACGATTTTCAGACCCAAGCGCTGGAGCCACAGAAAACACCTGTTGTGGTCAGCAGACAACCAGCCCCCAGAGAGCTCCATGACTTAATCCCCAGAACCTGGGCATGTTCAGTTACATTAGGTGGCAGATGGACCTAGATTGCTAATCAGCTGATCTTCAAATGGAGAGATTACCATGGGTTATCCAGGAGAGCTCAATGTAATCATAAGGAGCCCTTAAACGTGGAAGAGAGGGGTAGCAGGGGGTCAGAGAAAGGCACGACAGGAAACATGGCAGAGACATGCAATGTTGCTGGCTTTGAAGGAGCCAAGGTATGCAGCTGCCCCTAAATGCTCAAAGAAGCAACGGAGCAGATACTCCCAAGAGCCTCCAGGAAGAAATGCAGCTGTGACTGCATTTGAATGCATTTGACTTGATTTCAGCCCGGGGAGATCCATGCCCGAATTCTAACCTGCAGAACTGTTAGATAGCAAAAGTGTGTTCTTTTAAGCCACTAAGCTTGTGATTTGTTACAACACCCAAAGGAAGTGAATACCACTGGTAAAACTGAACAGCACCTAAACACTCCCCCAACAGAGAACCCTCCAGAAGAACCCTGGAGTCTGGAATTCTTTCCTGTGGGCAGAACTTGGCATAAACAAATAAGCCAAGCAAGGAACTCACACCACTGCCCAGTCAACCAGCATGATGCCCATGAGAACTGCTCACCCCGTTTATCTCCCTAACCCTGTCCACAAATGACCCAGACACTGCACTATGACCAATCTCCAGAGGATTCGTCGAAGCATCTGCTCCATTCAGGTTCTTAAAAATGGGCATGTTGGATTCATCGGCCGTTCTTTTTCCCCTCCAAGACTTTGCATCAACTGTCATGAGGACGATTAAATAATTTTGCACTTAGTCTTCTGCTGTACTCCCTGGCCTGGATCATGACCACACCGAGGATGTGACCACCAGCAAAAGACCTGGAGATATCTCCAGTAAGCGCAAAAGCTGGGCACAGCCTTAGAGTCTCCTGCTGGAGGCGGAGGGGATGGGAGGAAATGCATTTGTGGCTGCAGGGGGATCACTGGGGAGTGAATATTGGAAGGACCATGAGTGTGCATTGTGAGCTTCCCAGCAGCCTAGAGGTGGAGAGTCGTGTGTCAGTCAGTACCTCCGCCTACAGTATCCCCCACTTCCCTGGTAACCTCCCCTCCACTGCCTCTAGGCCACGTCGAGTCATTTCAGAAATGGCTGAGCCCTTTCACTCCACAGGGATGACTGGATCAGAGGGGAACACCTGGTCAACCTGGACCAATCAGTGTTTCCATCTCTGACTTTGGAATTGGAGCTAAGACAGACAGGTTCTATCTTTGATGGCTTAGGTTCTATCTTTGATTGCTGTAAATGTGAAGCTCAGACACCAGGGATTGGCTTCATCTGTCTCCAAAAAGACTATGGACATAAACAAAGCCAGTCTTCAGAAAGGAACAAAAATGTAGACACCTTGTGTGTGCAGAGATGAGAGCCCTGGGTTACCTGGTGCATCTGGTTCTTGCACCTTCCTGAGACCTGGCATCATCACGACCCACGCTGTCATTCCCCAAGACAACCCTGGCCCAGGCCCCTTTCACTGCTTGAGTAGGTATACATTTTTTGCAAGCAAAAGAACCCAAACCCACACTGGATATCCTATTGTAAGAGTGGCAAGTATTTGTTAGAAAAAAAAGTAAGATCATAACCAGTATTTATTTTATTCCTCTATGGATTCCTGTGAGCAGACTGTGTGATGGACAGTCTGCATGCCTCTCGCCACCTGTCCCACAGCTTCCCTGTTCCACAAGACGCTTGGGATCTGCTTGTCACCCATGATGCATAACTAGTAGTGCAGAGGAATTAATGCACTTAAGTGAAATGTTCACCGTGGTAAGCCGGAGCAAGGGAAAATTCTCCTTCCCTCCCCCTCCTCAACTGCCCTCGTTTCATGTGGCCTCATGGCAGAAGCCGACCAGACTGCTACCTGGACACAGCCAACTAAATAACCTTCCCTTATTTTGATTCTCCCTCCTCCCCTGCTTCTCCTCACTTTTCCCGCACTCTTGCCTTCCCGGGGTTGGACTCCTCATAAATTTCATCACACGAATCCTTGCCTCAGGCTCCGCTTTTTAGGGAATTCATTCCAAGACATTCTTGGTTAAAATGAGGTCTATAGTACATGTAGACAATGAATATGATAGAGATGAAAAAGTCCCAGCTAGTTTTCTGGTAACTGAAAATGCAATATATATTAAATTAACTAAAACCATAAAACAACTGATACCCCTCCAAGCAGATTACAGTGAAGCTATTTTAGTCACATAACACTAATCGACTGCTCACACCAGAGAATGAAAATAAGATAATATTAGCAAATAAACCAAGTTTAAAGCCTCGCCACTTCTCAAATAAAAGAGAATTGAATCTTGCATAAAAATCTAGACTTGCCAGGCACAGTGGTTCATGCCTATAATCCCAACACTTTGCGAGGCCGAGGTGGGCAGATTGCTTGAGGTCAGGAGTTCAAGACCAGCCTGGCCAACATGGTGAAACCCCGTCTCTACTAAAAAATACAAAAAGTTAGCCAGGCGTGGTGGTGCATACCTGTAATCCCAGCTACTCAGGAGGCTGAGGAAGGACAATCGCTTGAACCTGGGAGGAGGAGGTTGCAGTGAGCTGAAATGGCACTCCAGCCTGGGCAACAGGCGGGTCTAAAGAAAATCTCATCTTGTTTAATTGTAAATAAATTATTCAATACTACTCTTCAAATAATGCCTACTTTTGCCTGGAGAAAAAAAATGAACATACAGTCAAAAACTAGACACACCTGTCACATGGAAACTCATTCAAAGAAGCCACTTTCATGGGCGGCAGCTAGGTGGCGCACTTTCACCACCTTTGCCTGTTTCAAGGTTCACTCCCGGGTCGCCTCTGCTCTTATGAGGATTTGCTATTTTGACAAACTGAAATTTACTATGCTATCATCTGAGAATTTAAGAAATCTCAAAACTCAGTAAGTAGAAAATCATAGTATCATAGATGAAATAAAAGTGGGATGAACGTAAACCGTAGAGAATAGTTTAACTTGCCCATCAATGCACAAACTGCTGCCACTGCCCCTGTGGTCTCCCATTCTGGAGAGGGAGGCATTTTATCACAGGGTGTTTGAGGAGGGTTGTGGTCCCGCTGTCCTTTAATTAGGAGGAATGTGTGTTTGCTGTTTACAGGAAGTGTCCTGACAACCAAAAAAACTTTTTTTTTTTTTTTTTTTTTTTGAGACAGAGTCTCGCTCTGCCGCCCAGGCTGGAGTGCAGTGGCAGGATATCAGCTCACTGAAACCCCAGCCTCCAGGGTTCAAGTAATTCTCCTGCCTCAGCCTCCAGAGTAGCTGGGATTACAGGTGTGCACCACCATGCCCAGCTAATTTTTATATTTTTAATAGAGACGGGGTTTCACCATATTGGCCAGGCTACTCTCAAACTCCTGACCGCAAGTGATCCACCTGCCTTGCTCAGCCTCCCAAAGTGCTGGGATTACAGGCATGAGCCACCGCACCTAGCCCAAAAAGACTCTTTTTGAACAGCATTTCTGAAATGCATCCCAGGTAGAGATGGAGGGCGTGCGGTGAGCAGGGTCACCGGAGGGAGGCCTGAGAAAAGCAGAAAGAGCTGGGGAGCAGGGAACGGGTTGCTCGCAGAGTAAGAAGTGAAGTGCAGGGACATGGTAATAACAACAGTGGGGGCAACGATTTCTTTCTAGTGATTCATGTGAGGAAACATTTTAGAAGAAAAACTGCAGCTTCACAATAAGAAATCCATAAAATCATTTACTAGAGTGCTAGACATGGAAATTTTATGCAGCCATTAAAAATAGTTTTGAAGAAGCATTTTAATTAAGTTGAAAGGTGTTTATGATGTTGTAAAATTTAAAAAAATATATCAGGCCCCCAAAAAGTATGATCTAATTTTGTAAAAAAATTAATTTTGTAGTAAATAAATCACATGTGCATATGTGTAGAAGGAGACTATTCATAGTGATTATATCTCTGAGACTCAGGTCTTACAGATTTTTTGTGTTCTTTCTCCTTGGTTTACTTGTCTTTTTTTTTTTTTCAATCACTAGCATTACTCTATACCAGGCCCTGTTTTAAGCGCTTCCTAAAACCTGACCCACTTGAAGCTCACAACACGCCTGTGAAGTAGGTACTATCACCATCCCCATTTTCATAGATGAAAATACTGAATCACAGAGAGGTTGAGTGACCTACTTAAGGTCACACAGCTAATGAGTGGTGGAGCCGATTCAGACCCAGGAAGTCAGGCTCTAGCTTCTGTGCACTTAACTAATAAAACATGAGAAAAAGTAAATTAAAAGCATAAAGAAAAAGCAAGGAAGGAAGGATGGAAGGAAAGAAGAGAGGGGGCAGGGATGGGGGTAAGGAAGAGACTCACAAGAGAACAACACACATTTGCTCTAAAAACTTTAAGAAACTGAGGCCAGGCACGGTGTCTCACCCCTGTAGTCCCAGCACTTTGGGAGGCCAAGGCGGGTGGACTGCTTGAGGTCAGGAGTTCGAGATCAACCTGGCCAACATGGTGAAACCCATCTCTACTAAAAACATACAATTAGCTGGGCATGGTGGCGCGAGCCTGTAGTCCCAGCTACTCAGGAGGCTGAGGCAGGAGAATCCCTTGAACTCAGGAGGCAGAGGTTGCAGTGAGCCAAGACTGTGCCATTGCACTGCAGCCTGGGCAAACAGAGCGAAACTCTGTCTCAAAAAAAAAATAATAATAATACCTCTAAAATTTTATTACTAAAGGGAATCTGTTTTTTAAAAAAGAAAAGAAAAAATATAACCAGAAAAAAAGATAACATCGAAATATTTAACCCTAAATAAATTAACAGCACAGAACCAGAAACAAGCAAATAACACCTTTGAAATAAGAGGCAGTTTCGCGTTTTTTTCTAAAATCCCTCCCGCGGGCTGCTTCCCCGCTCAGAGCACAGGTGTTGGGGCAGGACTGACTGCTTTTCACTTGCAAGTCTTGACTTTGCCTCTCTAGAGCATGCCCCAACCTGACTGGCATGAAAGCTCTAATTTTCCTTTTTAACCAGGTAAAAGAAAACCACATTGTAAAAAGGGGGAAAGGGAAAATGCCTAAGCTGAGTGCATAGCAAATCCTAAATGTTAGTCTTCACTATTTAAAAGTTTGTCTGCTTCAAGACCAGAGAGCTGAAAGTGAACAAATTAAGTACATTGAAGTCTCGGCAAAAAAGCAAACAGTTCAGGTGGACCAAGACGGCTGCCCTGCTCAGTACTGGGTTAGGGGGTAGACGTGCGCTGAATCGTTCTCTTTGGACTGAACGCCTGCTTGTCAGACAGACCCTGACCCAAGGAGCCTAGAGTTAGAGTTAGGGGAAAGAAAGGAAGGAAAAGTGAGAGGAGGGGGAGGGAGAGGGGGAGGAGGAAAAGGAGGGAGAGGGGAAAGGGGAGGAGCAGGAGAAGGAGGGGGAGGGTAGAAGGAGGAGGAGGGGGAGGGGAGGGGGAAGAGGGGGGAGGAGGAGGGGGAGAAGGAAGAAGAGAAGGATGAGGAAAGGGAGAGGGAGATTGTATAAAAGGATGAGGAAAAAGTCAGGAGGAAAGAGGAGTAATGGGGGAAAGGAAGGAGGAGGTGAAGATGAAACAGAGGTGTGAGGGGAAGCCCTTCATTTTGCTGTGACTGGGGTTTATATGTTGAGAAAGGGGATACAAATGTATCTTGGAAACCCACGCAGCCTAAAAATGGGAAGAGAACTATTCCTTTTTCTCTGTCCCTCAGCACAACTTTAGGCAAAAATCTCCATCTGCAAAAGAGATAAGTGTGTCTATCCCTTAAAAACAGGGTCAGGATTAAATTCCGTAAAGAAGTTTGAGTGTCATCTCCAACAAGCATGAAGCAAATCCTCCAGTACATGGGGCAGAATGAAGGGACTTTTAGAAAGTAATCTTCAGATAAATAAAGCTGGTGCTAGGCCAGAGATGAAGACAAAAGCCCAAAGAGCTCCCAAGTAGCTTCACAAACTCACTGGGGAAGAGACAAGGTTCATTTTGCGCATTTGGCTGACAGTTTGCATTGAACGGGTACATTTTAAATAGCCAAGGATGAGATTGTTATAAAACAATATTATTCACGTCACTGCAAATGCCAAGTCTTGTTCTTCAAAACCCCACTCTTCCACCTAAGTTGACTGATTCTTCCATCTCCTCCACAAGCATCCTAATCCCACCTAGGCCTCAGACCCCAGCAGAAAACCCACCATCATCCCAGATCACCCACAAAATCCCACAGATCACATTTGAGAAATTCCAAAACAGACAGACATAAGAATGAGAATGAAGGAAAGCCCACGATCTCTGTTTTTGGAATTTTTCTATCACATTCTTGTAAAGGTCATTTGTACCTAATTGTGCTTTGACCAAAATGCGATCTTAACCTGATTTCTTTGCACTTACTCATTTGCTAGTGATGTGCTGGGCCCTGTTTTACTTCATTTTGGTGCCAGTGGCCTAAAAACTTGACTTTAAAAGTCTAGTTTTCGGCATCCCACTGCAAATACATTTTCATATTCAGGGGATTCCCTTATAAAAGAGTTGTTCTTATATAACATATTTAATGAACTACCAAGTTACTGGTATTCCACTCGCATCTAATGTCTTTATTTTCCAATACTAAAAGATCAAAAAGGTAAAAATACATTATTGGCCATTTCTAAATCCTTATATTAGATTTAAGATATTAGTTCACTGGGTGTATATCTGCATACAGTTACCAAGGCATAATTAAAAGTCCCAAGGTGAAACTTAATCAGCCTCTCCCCGCTTAGACCAATCATCACCACGGAGACTGCTAGGCTGTGACCCACTTCCTTCTTCAGATGCCTTAATTAGTCCCAGAAACACCAAAGCTCTTTTCTGAGAAGTGGAAATCTATTTCTGTTATTCATTAACACCCTTAAAGCATATTCTGCAGCTATTAGACACAAGCCAATGGGAGGGCAGTGGGAAGCCACAGACATGGGGCATGATTAACATCCTCAGTGAAGAGGCGATGGGCGTGCAAATTTCTCCTTCGCGATGCCCGTCTACACATGCTCAGCTTTCCAGTGGAGAATGCAGAATTCTAACGAAGATGAAATTAGGATCCAAAGTCATTGTGAAGTTAATGAACAAATGCAATCGTGATGCAGATGCTCAACACGTTCAGAAAGGAGTTAAATGCTCTGTTTTTATTACTGTCTCTAAATCTTCTCTTTAAGCAGGTGGAACATATTTCAAAAATAAATGAAGTGCCGGGCGTGGAGGCTCAAGCCTGTAATCCCAGCACTTTGGGAGGCTGACGTGGGTGGATCACAAGGTCAAGAGATTGAGACCATCCTGGTCAACAAGGTGAAACCCCATCTCTACTAAAAATATTAAAAAATTAGCTGGGCATGGTGGCGCGTGCCTGTAATCCCAGCTACTCAGGAGGCTGAGGCAGGAGAATTGCCTGATCCCAGGAGGCGGAGGTTGCGGTGAGCTGAGATCACGCCATTGCACTCCAGTCTGGGTAACAAGAACGAAACTCGGTCTCAAAAATAAATAAATAAAGTAGCTGGGAGGGGATTCTCAGTTTTAAGGTCCTAGGTCTACACGAGCCTGGGAAAAGGACACCAAACACCCAAAGATTCTGAGATTAATTTTACCAGCTAAAAAAAAGAAATGATATGTTCTATGCCGCTATACTATCAACTGCAAATATAATGAAATATAGCTGACATAGCATTTAGAGTCATAAAAAGATCATATAGTTAATAAATAAGTGTAATGCCCAATCCGCTCAGCGTTAAGTCAGGCATCATCATAGGTGTTTCCTTAAGAGATTAAAAGCAGAAATAAATGTGTCCTATATCCCATCTTCTGAAAAAGCTTCACATGCATGAGCACAGCTATGAAGAGATTGGCTTCACGGGTGGTTGTAGAATTAGCTTGCCTAACGTACAGTCATGTCCCACACAATGATAAACCCAGAAATCAGTTGTAACATTCTGGCTTCTTGAGATTAATCTGACCCTAACACACATGCCACACCATTCCCAAGACTTCAGCAGATCCCAGGGGGCTCAGGGCTCAAGACCACCTCCAGCTGTGTCCTTCCCCTGGGGAGACCAAGTGTATAATGCAGCCCATGACTCAAATTCCACAAAGTGGCAAAGGGGCTCGTGAAGACGGCAGACCTCCTTAGAGGTCAGGAGGGAGAAGACGATTTCCAGGTAAGCCCTGCTGTCAGGCTGTCCTCCGCTCACCTCTGACCTGGGGGATCTTCCCATGCCTCCTACCCCACACACATCCCAGCCTCCATCTGCAGGCTTCCCACTGCACATCCTCCGGCACGCCTCCATCTCTCTTCCACCTCTCTGCCTCTCAGCCACCCACCAGCCTGCCCCAAGACAGTGGCACTGCTATAAGTCATTCTCCATGCTCACTCTGCATCTGCCTCAAGGTCTCATCTCCTATCTCTAGTCACCTAACCAGAGTTCCCACAGCCCCCAAGAAACAAAGACAATTTCCTCCCCAAAAGGGAATTCTGCCATGGAGATCATGAATTATTTACATTCATCTAGAAGAGTACGATCATCATTCTCTAAAGGCCAAAGGTAGACATAGTCAAGACATGCAGACCTTTAAAACTACTTCTATAAGCAACTTACAGTCTTACCATGCAAAATAACCTGACTATGACAAAGAGTAGAATCCTGTTGCAAAATGACTCATTACACATTTCTAATAAGAAAAGATACCTAAACCACAACTACTTACACTCAAAGCCTGACATGACACAGAAAATAAGGTTATCTTATTCTTCAGCAGCTATAAAGGAGTCACACCATCGGTTGAATAGTCTTCTGCTCATAAGCTTAAATGGGAGCGGAACCCGCAACCTGGCTGGAGATGAATGACCTCAGTTTGAGAGATCTTCACCCGCCTCTTCCTCTTGGCTCTGAGCGCAGATGCTCAGATTGCTGCTCACCTCATTTGTCTACTGCCATTACCGCATTTGCCTATAAAATCTCTTCTGCCTGCATGGCTAGCTGTTTGCCTGCTTAGGTTCACTGGGAGCAGCTGCTCGTGTTCATTGCCACAATCCATCTCCAGCAGCATCCATCCATCACACATGAGTTTCAGCAAACGGGGATCCCTGCAAGCCAGAATACCCATTCCAGGAGCTCAGGAGGGCAAGCTTGTCACGGACAGGACCTGGGGTTGCTGACAGGCCAGTGTGAGACTACACCCCACACTGACCCTTCCCATGCTTTTCAGGCCATGATAATCACATGCATTTTGTGCTGAGTCCATTTTCATTTCTCATTTCATTTTTCACCAGTGTTCAGCAAGCTTGTCTTCCCAATGAGGGGGTTGAGAACTAATGCCCTATTTTCAGTTTCTTCTGAAGTCTCCCACATTGCCACATGCAGTGCAGCATATATACAGTAGTGGGCAACTACAGACAGTGCCCTGATGTCCAAACCCCCAGAGTCAGCCCTGAGGATCACTGTGATGAAAGCGAAGTTCCTCTTTAGCTCTTCTTTCACCCTCGTATCCTCTTTCTCCCTCTGCCTTCCCTCCTTCCATTGCATGAGCATCCATGTCACCAGGGTAGCAACTGACAGGCCTAATGGGCTGCCTCTCCATTTAGTGGGGCCTGAAGCTTATGCAAACTGGGGGGCCCACATTAAGAAAGAGAATAGAAAATTAAAAACACAAAGTTAGGTATTAAAGTGAATGTTTTTCAGAAAGAAAAAATAAAATATAACAAATTACAAAGTTTTCAAATCTGACAACACAAAATCCAGGTTAAAAAAAAAGTAGCAAAATGTTTTTATTAACTTCCTGAAAGACTTCTATATCCAAATATACAGATGATATGGACAGATTTAGACGCAGATGATACAGGTATGTACGTATGTTTTGGCCACAAACTTTTTGATCCTTTCTTTATTCAACAACTTGGTTATATTTCCCGGTGTGAAAACAAAAATAATTTAGTCTTCTTTCAGCAGAGTTGACTGAAATTTGACTTTTATAATGGAGGATGGAATGCAAAAAACACACAACTTCACAGAGATGCACAGCGCTATGCAGTACAGTTTACAGATTTGTACCCTACAAACGCAGGAATTCTGAGAAAGCCTATTATACACAATTCCTATCATAAAGGAAGAAATGTATGGTATGTTTACAACTGTATCACTGCACTATCAAAAATAGCCTTGATGGGCGAAAATTTCCCTTTTTGTTGATGAGATTCCAATCCACCACTTTGACCACATCTGATGATTAAGGGTGTTTCCCACACACTGGCTTTCTGGCTCATGCATTTCAAAACTGGTCTCTCCTCCATGGAGCACATGCTTCTATGCTGGGCATCACAGACACATTTACATGAACGTGAACTTGGCCTTGGACCTTCAGGTCACAGCTCTGGGCAAGCAGCCACAGCCACGGGAAGGAGTGCTGGCAGAAACATACATAGCAAAACATACGTGTGCTAACCACCTAAATACATCCCACAAACCTAAATGAAAGATTTTTCCTTTAGCTGGATCTCATCCCCACCCAACAAGAGGGAAAACTGGATGCAAAGAACCCAGAGTAGAAAGAGACAGGGCTCTTCACTAGCTGTAGTTATCTTCTATCTTAGGCCATTCAATCTGTTGTAGACTGGGTAATTTACAAATAATAATCATTTTTTTCTCATAGTTTTGGAGGCTAGGAAGTCCAAGATCAAGGCACTGGTAGATTCGGTGTCTGGTAAGGGCTGCTCTCTGCTCCACACACGGGACCTTGTTGCTGGATCCTCACATGGTGGAAGGGTGGAAGGGCAAATGGGACTAACAGACTCCCTCAAGGCCTTTTATAAAAACACTAATCCCATTCCTGAGGGCAGAACCCTCACAACCTAGTCACCTCCTAAAGACCCCACCTCCTAATACTATTGCACTGAGCATTACATTTCAACAAGAATTTTGGAGGGATACAGCATTTAAACCATAGCATTTTCCTCAATGGTCCCCCACAGTTCATGTCTTTCTCACATATAGAATACATTCATTCCATCCCAATCGTCCCAAAAAACTCTTAACTAGTTCCACCTTCAACTTTAAAGTCTAAGTCCAAAGTCTCATATAAATAGCATCTAAATCAGATTCGGGTGATACTCAAGGTATGATTCATGTGAACCTATGAAATCAAAGAAGTTGTGTGCTTCCAAAATACAATTTTGGGACAGACAGAGGATAGACAGCCCCCCTCCAAAATAAAGCAATAGGAAAGAAGAAAGAAGTGACAGGACATGACCAAGTCCAAAGTTCAACAGGGCAAAGAACATTAAACCTTAAGGCTGACTCCATCTCCCACCTTCTGGTCACACTGGGGCAGAGGTTAGACCCCCAAGGTTCTCGGCAGCCTGTTCCCATGGCTTTGCTGGGCATAGCCCACAGAGCAGCTCTCACGGTTGGAGTCCTGTGCCTGCAGCTCTCTTAGGCTGGTGTTGCATGCTGATGGCTGTGTAATTCCGGGATCTCAGGGGCAGCCCCAATCCCACAGCTGCTCAAGGCATTGCCCTAGTGTAGACATCCTGTGGTGGTCCCAACCCCACCATTCTGCTAAGCATCGCTCTACTGGAGACTGTCTGTGGTGGTCCCGCCCCTGCAGCAGTTCTCTGCCTGGATTTCAAGGCTCTCCAGGGTATCCTTTGAAATCTAGGTGGAGACAGCCATTGCCCCACAGCTCATGCACTCTGTGTGCCTGCAGAGTTAGCATCACGTGGATGCCACCAAGGTTTACCACTTGTTTCTTGTGGGCAGGTGGCCCTAGAGGATCCACATCCCTGGTGTTCTCTCCTGAACATGTTTTCTCATTTTTTACAGACTAAGAATTTTTCCAACTCTTTAAGTTCTGCTTCCCTTTTGATTATAAATTCCATTTTTAATTTATTTCTCTCTTTTCATGTTTTATTACAAGAGTCAAGAGAAGCCATGCCACATCCTCGACATTTTGCTTAGCTGTTTCTTCCACTAAAAATTCTGCCTTCCACAAAACACTATGACACAAAAACAACTCAGCCAAGTTCTTTGCCACTTTATGAGAAGGATGGCCTTTCCTCCAGTCTCCAATAACATATTCCTCATTTCCATCTGAGACCTCATCAAATGACCTTTACTGTTCATATTTCTACTAACATTCTGCAGTCAAATCTCTACCCCAAGCTATACCCCCTCTACCAACATTCTGATCACAACAACTTAAGCAATCTCTAAAAAGATACAGGCTTTCTCTACAGCTCTCCTCTTCTAAGCCGTCACCAGAATCACCCTTTATTTCCATTCATGGCAATGCAGGACACTACTCCCATTGATGAGAGCAGAGCCCTTGTGACCTAATAACTCCCTAAAGGCCCCACCTCTTAATACTACTGCAGTGAGGATTAGTTTCAACATGACTTTGGGAGCGACACAAACATCCAAACAATAGAAGTTCACTTTCGCAGATTTTACAAAAACGCATGCCCACTGGACACACTGCTTGGCGCTTCATGTGTAAGTGAAGGGCCCAGAAAGCCAAGCTTCAATAGTTTCATTGTAAACCCAGCTCTGGGCTACCCATTCTGAGTTGGGAGAGTGAGTAACTTTTATTACATACCTTATCTGACCTTGTATTTTACATCTACTGACTCGTTTATTTCTAAACCTTATCTTATGAGGAGAGTAATAGTTCCATTTTATAAATGAAAATGCCTAGCGTATTTCTGAGAGAATAATGAGAAATAGTTAAAAAAAAAACTCTTGAAATGATTGTTTCTAGTGAGGGAGTTAGTGGATAGGGCTGGGATAAACACATGTTTTGAATTGCACACACATTCATATCGTTAGAGAATTTCTTTTCTTTTTTTCCCCATGGCCATTGATTTATTTTTTTATTTTATTTATTTTTTTTTTTTGAGACAAAGTCTCACTCTGTTACCCAGGCTGGATCGTAATGGCTGGATCTCAGCTCACTGCAACCTCCACCTTCCCAGTTCAAGTGATTCTCCTGCCTTGGCCTCCTGAGTAGCTGGGACTACAGGCATGTGCCACCACACCCAGCTAATTTTTGTACTTTTGGTAGAGACAGGGTTTCATAATATCAGCCAGACTGGTCTCAAGCTCCTGACCTCAAGTGATCTGCCCTCCTTGGCCTCCCAAAGTGCTGGGATTATATGGGTGAGCCAGTATGACCAGCATGCCATTGATTACTTTTAAAATTTTATTTTACCGTAGTAAGAACATTTAACATGAGAGCTCCCCTCTCAACAAATTTTCAAGTATACATTATTGCTAACTATAGGTACAATATTGTACAACGGATCTCTAGGGCTTACTCATCCTGTTTACCTGAAACTGCATGCCCATTAATTAACAACTCCCCACTTTCTGCTCCCCCAGCCCCTGGCCACCATTCCACTCTTTGCATCTATGAATCTGAGTGTTCTAGATACCTCATCTAAGTGGAATCATGCATTATTTGTCTTTCTGTGACTGGCTTATTTTACCTAACACACTGTCTTCAAGATTGTTGCATATTACAGGATGTCCTTCACTTTAAAACTGACTAGTATTCCACTGTATACATATAGCACATTTTCTTTTCCCATTCATCTGTCGACGGACATTTACATTATTTCCACATCTTAGCTATTGTAACTACTGCTGCAGTCAATATAAGAATGCTGCTATCTCTTTGAGATCCTGATTTCAGTTTTTTTGGATAAATATCCAGAGATGAGGGGTGGCTGGATCACATGGCAGTTCTATTTGTTAATTTTGTGAGAACCTCCATACGGTTTTCGGCAATAGTTACAGCCTTCTGCATTTCTACCAACAGTGTGCAAGGGCTCCAGCATTTCTCTGTCTTCCCAATGTTTGCTTTTTGTTGTTGCTGTTGTTTTATGATCGCCAGTTTGACAGGTGTGTGGTAATACCTCACTGCAGTTTTGACTTTTTAAAGAAAAAAAGAATCCACACTAACAGAGAAATTACTGATAATAGGTTCATGTATCCTAATACTGTTATGGGCTGAAGGATGTCCCCTCAAAAAGTATGTGGAAGCCCTAACTACCCCAAAGTACTTCAAGGTGTGACCTTCTTTGGAAATAGGGTGTTTGCAGATTTAACCAAGTTAAGATGAGGTCACTGGAGTGGGCTCTATCCAATCTAACCGATGTCCTTATAAAAAGAGACCAGCACAGAAGGAAGGTGATGTGAGGACACAGGGAGGAAACAGCCACGTGACTGGAGTGATGCAGCCACAAGCCAAGGACACCTGGGGCCACTATCAGCTGGGAGCAAGGCCTGGAAGAAGCGTTCCAAGTGAGCATGGCCCTTGCCAACACCTTGAATTCAGGCTCCGAGTCTCCAAACTGTAAGAGAATAAGTTTCTGTTGCTCTATGCCACACAGTTCATGACAATTCAGTACTGCAGCCCTAGAAAACCAGTAAGATTATCTCGTGATAGTTATGATGAGCGTTGCTTTATGGTTGTTGGCTGCTTGCATGCCTTCCTTTGAGAAGTGTCTGTTCATGTCCTCTGCGCACATTTTAATGGAGTTACTTGTGAAATACCATCTCACACCCAACAGAAGGGCTTTTGTAAAAAAGCCAAAAACAAAAACAAACAAACAAAAACGAATACTAGCAAGGCTGTGGGGAGAAAGGGAATGCTTATTAGAATGGAATGTAAATTAGGCCAGCCACTGTGGAAAGCAGTCTAGAGATTTCTGAAAGAACTAAGAAGTGAACTATCATTCAACCCAGCAATCCCATTACTGAGTATATACCCAAAGGAAAATAAATCATTCTACCAAAAAGACAATGCACAGCTATGTTCATTGCAGCATGATTCACAATAGCAAAGACATGGAATCAACCCAGGTACTGGACAGAGAAAATACAGTACGTACACTCCATGGAATACTACGTAGCCATTAAAAAGAGTGAAATCATGTCCTTTGCAGCAACATGGGTATAACTGGAGGCCATTGTCCTAAGCAAACTAACAGAGAAACAGAAAACCAAATATAGCATATTCTCACTTATAAGTGAGAGTTAAACATTGGGTACACATGAACACAAAGCTGGGAAGAAGAGACCCAGGGAACTATGAGAGGGGAGACAGCAGAGGACAAGGGCTGAAAAACTATTTATTGGGTAATATGCTCAGTACCTGGGTGAAGGATTCATTCATATTCCAAGCCTCAGCATCACACTATATACCTCTGTAACAATCCTGCAGCTACCCCCAATTCTAAAATAAAAGTCAAAAAAAAAAAGAAAAGTAATATAATTATCTTCCCTTGAGATATTTAGTTTTTTAAAAAAGGATACTTTATAACTGAAAGGGATGACTTTAGTTTGGTAAAATTTGAAGCAAAGGAGAAGCTGAGGCACCACCCTATACAGACAGCTAAGCCCACTGTATAAAGCAGGTGCTGCCCACCACTCGGCCCATTAGAGAGCCCACGCACCACCAAAGCCAGAATCAAGCAACAAGCCCAATGGTGATCCACCCCTTTGGTGGTGTGAACTTTTATTTTTTTTTTTAGACAGAGTCTTGCTCTGTCACCCAGGCTGGAGTGCAGTGGCGTGACCTCAGCTCACTACAACCTCCGCCTCCCGGGTTCAAGTGATTTTCTTGCCTCAGCCTCCTGAGTAGCTGGAACTACAGCGTGCCACCACTAAGTTTTGTGTTTTTACTAAAGACAGGGTTTCCCCATGTTGGCTGGGATGGTCTCGATCTCTTGACCTTGCAATCTACCCTCCTCCACCTACCAAAGTGCTGGGATTACAGGCATGAGCCACTGCACATGGCCATGGTATCTTTTAATATCTTTGGTCATTCATAAAATACTGAAAAAAATCAGTTAGAAAAAACAATTCAAATGCATATTTCTAGTGAAGTACATATGTGTATTTTTTCTCAGGTACACATCTGAAGAGTTTATTATGTTTTGGGAGTCTTTTTGGCTATCTGATGTTCTTATGTTTCTTCTAAGGTTAAACAATAAACACATAATGTACTTTTAATGTTGACAATATCAAAAAATTGAAAAATTTTTGAGACTGAGTTTACATAATTCTAAAAGCAAATCAACTTGACTAAATTTAGTAACTTCGATTTAAAAAATGAAGTTTATTTGGTTTTTCTGGCAAAACAGCGTGCATTTAAATAGTATTTTGTAAACAATGTTTTATCATCAAGATATTATTATAAATATAGACCCATATTTTTAAAATATGCAGATACACACCCAGTAGCTTACAAAACTACAAGGATTTTTGTTTAGCAGATCAAAAGTTCTCACTAACGCTAGAAATTTGCAATGTCTAGTAGAAGAATTTCAGTTTACTTTTTAAAAAAGCTTTTCCTTACTTAAATTAATTTTAGGATCTACTTCTTGATACAGTCTTTCAAATGTACTTATTCTTTAAAAATAAATATATCCAGATTTACATTTGTTCTGAAAGGTCACTTTCGCAGAAATCAAAAGACAACTATAAGTTGTGCTTATAAGAATAAAATCATTTTAAAGAACAAAACACAACTATGATCGTAATTGCAAACTGAGCAACAGATGTCTTTTTGAGAAACAAAAGAAGGTAAAACGTAAAGTTCCAGTTGATACAGTACCTGGGTGCTTTGAAGCAAAACAGTTTGTTTTGTTTGAATGACCAGCATTTTCGCAGCACTTCTGATAGTCAGCTCATAACAGAAATACATCATTCTCATCGGCCTTTCACATTATGTCTTAATAGCATTAAATTAATCTAACTGATCTATTTCTTTTTTGTTTTTTGTTTTTTGTTTTTTTGAGATGGAGTTTCGCTCTTGTTACCCAGGCTGGAGTGCAATAGCAACATCTCGGCTCACCACAACTTCCGCCTTCTGGGTTCAAGCAATTCTCCTGCCTCAGCCTCCCGAATAGCTGGTACTACAGGCACGCACCACCATGCCCAGCTAATTTTTGTATTTTTAGTAGAGACAGGGTTTCACCTTGTTGACCAGGATGGTCTCGATCTCTGGACCTCGTGATCCACCCGCCTCGGCCTCCCAAAGTGCTGGGATTACAGGCGTGAGCCACCGTGCCCGGCCTCTATCTGACCTATTTCTATAAATTTTATTCTTGCTATTAATTATAAATCTGAAGAAGAAAATATCAGAGTTACATATAAAATCCTTAAAAATATTTCTACTTGATAATAAATATTCCCTTACCAAAAAGTTTAAGCCTGGGAGAATTTCATCGCTTGTTTTTTGACTGTGAAGGAAATGCACGTGTGTTTTTCATCCTACATTGATTTGAATAATAGAGATTCACTTACAGCGTAAGCAAGACTGACTTCTTTGGTAGGTAAGCCCTAACGGCAAATTAAAAGCCACTTAAGAGATGATCGTTAGCCCTGGTGAGAAAGAAGACATATTAGTCCTTTATCCCTTCTCACCCCTCTCTCATACTCCATTCATGGCTTCTGAGGCAGATCACAGTTCCAAAGATGGCCACAAAAATGTCCCATCCCACGTGTTCGCCCTTCAGTGTGAGCTGGACATTCTAATTGAGAAGTGAGGTCTCCGCAAGTGAGAAGAGACTGTCCCTGCTTTGACAAACAGATTACAGCAGAAGCAACTTCCAAGGCTGGGTCTTAAAAGTGATACAGCCACGCCTTGGTGGTGTCTGGAATACTCTCTCTTTGAAGCTTTCGGCCACCATGAAAGCAGCCCACTGTCCTGAGGCCACCCTCCTGGAAGAAGGCCCAAAATGACCCGAGTGAAGACGCCACGTGGAGCTGTCTGAGATTTCACAAAGAGAGAGAGGTGCTGGGTCAGCCCCAGTTATTCAAGCCTCCCAAGCCCCACAGGAGAGACCCCCAAGCTAGAACCACCCAACTCAGCCCTTCCCCAGTTTCCTGACCCACAGAAGTCGGAAGAGATAATAAGGTGATCGTTGCTATTTCAAGCCACTAACTTTGGGGGTATCTGCTGTGCAGCAATGACACCAAGAACAAGCTCCAACTTTCTGGAACTTCCTCTTTCACTTGAAAAGAAATGCTTCTAATATTGCTGCTTCGTGTCTGTTGAAATATCTTTTATTGTGAAACAGGGCCATCAAATCTAGGCCAAGAGTCCCCTTGGCCCAGCTGTTCCTTATCTGAAAGAGAAAGAGAAGAGAACCCTGTGAAATGTCAGGCCACGTGGAGAGCAAAGGGAGAGAGATCAGTTACAGCCACCCTTCTCTGATGAGCTGCGGGCTAGCTAATTAAAGGCTTTTACTGCCTAAACCAGAGAGGGGAAAGGAAGGCAACAGGCCTGAGTACCAAACAACAGAAGTGTTTTGAAATCCAAGTAATGTGGAGTCAGAAAGGCCAACGAGTTTAAAAACAAGGAGTCCTTTTCTACTCCTTTTTTCCTATTAATAATGCATCTTGCGTTGCAAAAGTTCTCAATACCCCATGGCAGCAGCAGGCTGTGGTGCAAAGGCCTGGGTTTCATCACAGCACTTAAAAGCTGTTTGACTCTAGGCTAGCCACTTAACTTCTTGGAGCCTCTACCTTTTCATCATTAAAATGCAACAACCACACTTATTCTGTGAGGTGAAAGGAAACTGCACAGGTGTGTAGCATGCCTAGCACAGAGCAGGCCTTCAGAAATGACTACCTTTCCATCTTTCTTTTCTAGTATTGGTTCTGCTGCTCGTTAGCTGTGTGACTTTAGCAAACTGACTTAACCTCTCTGAGCTTTGGTCTAACCTGTGAAATGATGGGTTGATCTAAAGGGCCTCTCAATCTCCTTCATTATTTTCTTCCTTAGATTTCTACAGTCACCTCCTAACTTGTCGCTCCCTTTCTCGTCCCATCCTGTCCCAGATCATCCTGCACATGCTTCCAGGGCCACCTTGGTACTCAGCAACACAGCTGAGATTTCAAGGATGAGTCCCAAAACTGAGCGCACAAGCCTCTTCATGGCAGGACTTGGAAGTCCCTCTGAAGCCTCAGTCTCAACATCGTACTATGACTTTCCCCCGCCCCAGCTGCACCAAGCCACGCAGTCCCCCCAACAGTGCCGAGCCCTCTATTCCTTTGCCAGCCTTCTCTCCTTTGCCACATTGTCACCTTCCATTTCAACACCTAGCCTCAGCTCAAGCATCGCCTTCCCAGAAAGCCCTCGTTGACCGTCCCAGGCAGGAGTCTGTTCCAGCTTTCTATGACAAAAACAGTCCAGTGAATGCTTCCAACCTTACTCGGTTTTTTATTTTTTACTTTTTTTTATTTAAATAAGGAGAATTCTTTCCTATGGCAAGAGCTAGTACAATCACATATTTGGAAGGAGAAACGATAGGTACTGAATTGGAGGGAAAGGGCGAGGGTGACTGTGCCTGCACCAGCCTGGTGAATCCACAATTCCATTTCCCATCCAAGGTAAGTTTCCCGAAATAATGTATAATATAACCATTGAAATGGCCTCTCTGCTTCCTCCAGCTCTGTTTTAACCTTCCTGAAGGCAGGGACTTGTCCATCCTTCATCTCTTTATCCTCAACATCACAGGAGCACAATAATAAAGGTTTGCTGGAAACAGAATGCTGAGCAAACACGACACTCGAACGCTGTTGTGCCTGTGCTCAGAAATTCACACGTCTTCAGCTCCTTTAGGGGTTAACAGACTTTGGACATTCTAACTTGCACCTGCTGATGAGAAAAATCTTCAAAACGTAGAAACTGACTGTGTTCAAGTCGTCATTGCACAATCAATAGGTTTTGGTAAAAGACTTTTTGAACGATCGAAAATATGGTGATTTATTTTTCTTCCTTGTATTCTGAAGTTTGCATTTTAAATTCACATCCAGCATCAGCTTTGTGTCATAAAAGACAAAATTCCATGAACAAAAGCACACAGAATTTTCTAGCATGGAAAAGATTGAGAATGAGTCTGGAGAGGAAACGGAAAGATAGAAAGGGTAGGAGGGGGCATCCCACACCCGAGAGCTGGACGTGGCTGGCAGGAGGGAGGAGACAGCCAGAAGGCAAAACCACCAGGGCAAGGGACGCAGCCTCTTGGGAATCACTCCCAGGGGAGCTTACTCCATTCCTGCAGCTCCCTGTTCCAAGCCCACTCCCTGTGCAGAGCCCACACCTTTTGTCTCGCTTCTTTCCCTCCCCCCACCTCCTCACACCCAACCCTGGCACTGTATTCCCATCCCCCAATATTCAATAAGACAAGGTGGGCAAGAGTCCAGGACCTTCACTCTGAATGACTTGAGTTTCAGTTCATCCCTGACATGTACTTGCTGTGTGCCCTTGAGCCAACCTTGAGCCTTAACCTCTTTGAGCCTCAATTTCGCCATCTGTGAAACCCATTTTCCATACCAGCACCAGGCCGTAATAGGTGTTACCTGAGATGACCCCGGCAAACTGCTTAGCACAGTGTGGTAAGGCTCTGTCAGCTCAGGCCGCCATCACAAAATCCCACAGACCTGGTGCTTAAACACCAGAAATTTGCTTTCTCACAGTTCTGGAGGCCACAAGTTCAAGATCAAGGTTTGGTTTTTTTCTGAGGCCTCTCTCCTTGGCTTGCAGCTGGCCACCTTCTGGCTGGATCCTCTCATGGTCACCCTGGGTCTCTGTGTGTCTGGGTTCTGTTCTCTTCTTAAAACGACACCGATCACTTCGGGTTATAGCCCACACATATGACCTCATTTGACCTGACCTACCTCTTTAGTGGCCCTAACTCCAAACACATTCCAAGGCACTGGGGATGTAGGACTTCAGTGCACAAATTAGGAGAGGACAAATGTGGTCCAGAACACACAGTAAGCACTTATGCGGTGGTGCTTCCCAAAACGCGTCTTGCCAGTGACAGTGCTGATGTGTTTTTACTAAACTCTAAGTGCCCTGGGCTGACAGGAGGGCTTGGTCTTTTATATTCTCTCTTATTGACGATCCCCCAAGGCCCTTTCTGGTCCTTGGCCCCGGCTGCAGCGTCATCTCCTCCTGCCTCCTGCTGCTGCCTCCACAATGGGCTCCATTCCCAGCCTCCAATGGCCTTGGGTCTTCACAGAGGTCATTTCTTCTGGCTGGACAGCTGTTTCTCCTCTGGCCTCTCCTGGTCTCTTTCTGGCTGTGGACCAGGCCCTCCACGTCCTCTCCAGAGCCCCACCCGGCTGTCAGCCACACCCAGGCGAGGACTCTTGTCTGTTTCCTGATGTGTCCCCAGCCCCAACACAGACCTGACACTTAGTCGATCTTCCTTTGGGGAGCGTCACCAGAGTCAGCAATGACACCGTCCTCCAAGCAAGGCCTTGCCTGGTTTCTTTGTAATGAAGAATCAGATGGACATCTCAGGACACCATTGCATCACAAGCTCTTTCATTGTGGAGCCAACAGGCTAAACAGTGTTCAGAAACGATCCACATAGCTTTCAGTCTCCCAAGAGTATGAGTTTAATTTTTTTCCAAAGTCCATGCAGTGCAGGGAAGTCACACCCACTCCCTGGAGTGGACACAGAGCTGAAGCTGCATCCCCACAGCCAAGCCCTGCTGGCCCAACTGGAAGCTGCTTCAACAAAGAAAGATATTCTCATATTCTGGCTCTTCACGTTACCTCCTCAGAGCAGAAATGGTGGCCTATGGGAGTCTGATCATAATTCTATTACCCCATCTGGGATAGGTACAATGGCAGGCTTTCCCTATTAAATAGACATCAAAATAACATAAGCTTTGGACAGATTCCCAACAAGAATCTGACAATTATCACACGTGCACTCTCCTTTCTCAATATACTGACTCCACCTCCTGGAAGGCAGGCCACTGATCTTACTGTCAGTTACCTCAAAACAGTGGGCAGTGGTAACAACTTGTTCATCTCATTTGGACCTCACAAAAAAGGAGGGGAAATATCATTACTTGTGTAATGCATGTTAGGAGAGCTTCAGCACCCTAAAGCGGATTTTGAGGAAAAAGGTCTGTCAGAAAGCACACAGTACGTAGGCCGGGTGCAATGGCCCACGCCTGTAATCCCAGCACTCTGGGAGGCCGAGGTGGGTGGATCGCCTGAATCAGGAGTTTGAGACCAGCCCGACCAACATGGCAAAATCCTGTCTCTACTAAAAATACAAAAATTAACCAGTTATGGTGGCACATGCCTGTAATCCCAACTACTTGGGAGGCTGAGGCAGGAGAATCACTTGAACCCAGGAGGCGGAGGTTGCAGTGAGCCGAGATCATGCCATTGCACTCCAGCCTGGGTGATAAAGTGATAATCTGTCTAAAAAAAGAAAAGAAAAGAAAGCATGCAGTATGTATTTTAAAAAGAAGGAAAGAAGGAAAAGAGGATGAGGAAGGGAGAGGGAAAGAGGAACAAATGAGAAAGGCAAAGAAGAAGGAAGGGAGAGAGGAGGGAGAGGAAGAAACGAGGGAGGGAGGGAGGGAGGGAAGAAGGGATGAATGAAGAAGAAAGAGGGAGGGTGGCCAGACTCCATGGCACACACCTGGTAATCCCAGCACTTTGGGAGGTGAGGCGGGAGCATCACTTGAGCCCAGGAGTTCGAGACCAGCCTGGGCAACATGGTGAAACCCCATCTCTACTAAAAATACAAAAAATTAGCAGGGTGTGGTGGCAGGCGCCTGTAATCGCAGCTACTCGGGAGGCTGAGGTAGGAGAATTACAGGAGAATCGAGAATGGCTTGAACCCTGGAGGAAGAGGTTGCAGATTGTACTGCACCACTTCAGCCTGGGTGACAGAGTGAGACTCTATTAAAAAAGAGAAAGAAGGAAAGGTCATATTCCTCAGAGCCTTTCCACAGTACTTTAAACATAGTCGGTACCTCATAAGTATTCATATAAATGGAACTGAACTGCTCAAGTATCTGTAATACCATTTCCTCAACTACAGCCTCACTTTCTAAGCATTTTCTCTAGGCAGAGGTGAATAGAACCTTCCACCAGTTCTGTGCCCTTCACCCCACGCATGGGCTTGGCCACAGGCCGGGCCTCCCCCTCGAGGACAGGACACACTGGCCCACGCCCTGTCTCGAAGCTGGTTTCCTGGCTGGACTGGAACTCCACAGTCTGGGAAACACAAACATCCCTGGTAGGTAATTTACTCTTGAGTTGAAGCCATTGGTTTTTACTCATAAACAAAGTAATGAGCGAGCAGTTGCTCAAGTCTTTTTTTGTCTGTTTGTTAAAAGGAAGGCAGTAAGAAGTAAAGCCAAATGCAAACAGAACAGAGGTATAAATAAACAGCCGCGCTGCGGAGTGCCAGGAAAGAGCTTAGCGTGACTAAAGAACGCGTAACAGGTAAACTTCCTCCTAGCATTTCTTAAGCAGCAGGAACCAATTCCTCGAAATAGCCAAACTCATTGTATCCTTTTCCCAATCCTGAGACAAGCCTTGGCCACACCATTACCAGGCACCTGGGGAAAACACAAGGAGCCCTGCCTTCCTGCGAGAATTCAACGTCCTGTGAAAGTCACATTCCAGGGATGCAACAATTCCTACACCTTGTACTTTGATGGAGTGTCTATTTGCTTCTATCTCTTCTACATAGTATAACCACAAAAATCCGTATGTGCAGCATGGATCATAAATCATTAGGGCTACCAAAATCCCTTCCAAATCAATCTTGGCCTAGAGGCACCAGCCAGTGATGGGGGTTAAATAAATCATGCAGTACCGGAATCAGAGGAGGACTGGGCTGTAGGTTTGTTTCACCGTTCCTGGTCTTCACTTTGACCTGCACATGCTCATTTACCACCTTCCCCCACACTTTCAAACTTATGTAAAATGGGGACTGCTTACTTAGCTGGGGAGAGCATGGGTAGTAAAACAGTGTTTACAAAGACATGGCCCAAGGGAACAGAAAATACTTAGCAAAGGATGCTTGCTAAGCATGTCTTAGGAGAAGAAAGTTGTGCAAACATTAAGGCAATTATTGTTCATAATGTTTCTAACTATAAATTATATATGTATAAAATCTGTATATTCATTATATAAATGTTAAAAATAAAGAAAAATAAATTTGCAAATTTAATAGATGAAAAGAGATATATCAATTTAACTTCCTAGTTTACTATGGAAGTTAAATAACAAGTTTACTATGGAAGTTAAATAACAGATATTTGATAATTTTCAAATTCTTTAACTTCAACTTGAACAGATCAAGAGAAACTTAGAGGCAAAGAGCATAGCACTGAAACCCAAAAGCAATCATAATTAATAAAATATAACAACACAGACAAAAGCCAATAGCCATGCTTTATATCCTTACAGGGGAAAACTTGGTGAATTTATGTAAGATTGTATTCTATATGGACTTAAAATTAAGACATAAAAAAAGTCATTGGTTTACTGGTATTAGAAGAAACAATGTCATCTGTCATTTCAGGGTCACCATTTTCTTTGACAGAAAATGGGAACAGTCAAAATAACAAAAAAAACTAACGAGTATGTCTTTAATAAACATAAAATGTAGTGAAATTTCCAAGTATTTATGACATAAATTATATGAAAATAAGAATATTAATACGTATCTACCATAAAAAGATGCACACAAGAATAAAAGCCAATTTTGAGCAAGGTAAGTATTTACAGAGAGGCGGTAAACGCTGAAGTATAATTTGCATAATCTAGATACATTGCTCTTAATTCAATAAGCATAAATGTATATCTTTAAGATCATGACAAAGTGTATATTTTACCGATTATTATAACAGATCCCTACATTGCTGCCTGTAGATAGTGCACCTAATGAAAATACATATAAATGCAATCGTCCTTGAAGATAAATGCAAAAACAAATAGAGTACTTGAATTATTCTTCATTCCACAATATTCATTTTAAAAAAAAAAAGAGCCAGACTAAGGAAATGAAAGCTGATTTAAATGTACAGGTGCGTGTCCAGCTGCATGTGCTAGACAAATGTAAGAGACGGAAAGAACCCACCCTGCGGGGCTTTCTCTGCACACCGCACCCCTCCCTCTCCAAGGCAACTAAACATTCGCTTTTGTCCAAACCTAAAGGCTAATGAGAGCTAGTAACAGCCCACAAACGACAGGCACCAAAGCGACCTTAGCCACACCTGGATATCTCTGATGCTCGCTATGAGACAACGGGTGGCTCAGGTCCACGTCGCCCTGAACTTAGTGCGTTTTACATTTTGGGGTGCCCTGGTGGGCGTGACTGACCACTACCACCTGCGGAAAAAAACGTGCAAAACTCCTGAAACAGCAACTCCAGCCTTAAAAGGTCAAGAAAGCGCTTTCGGGCCCCAAACTCTGAAAACCCTGGACCAGAGGCGAGCCCCTCCTTGGCCTCTGCCGCCCACCCCCGGAGCCCGGGAGCCCCTGCCACTCGGCCGCGCATGCGCCGCGGCGGCACGGGCTGGGCGTGGTAGCCGCGGGGCCCGAACGCGCACAGTACCAGCTTGTCCATGGCGCTGCGCTGCGGCTCTCCGCGGGGACTCGTAGCTCGCTGGCCGCGGCCAACCGGTGCAGGGAGGACCCCGTCGTCGCCGCCGCCCCTGCCCGCGGCTGCTCCCTGGACTCCGCTCAGGCCGCGCGACTCGCCGGCTGTTTGCTAGCTCTGCCGTTGCCATGACGATGGGCAATGCTCCGCCTGGGCCTGGCCCCCGCCCCGTGCGCGGCGCTTCCCGGGCTCCGGCTCCTGAGGCACCTGCACAGCCGCGGGCTCGCTGCCGGTTCCCGTCCCGGGGAAGCCCAGAGCTTCCGGGCTGCCGCGGGGCCCCAGGCGCCGTTTCTTGACTATTTTCCATTAGGTTTCTCCTAGCGCTCCCCGATTCTTTAGCATTTGTTTAAATGCGGAATTTTTAGTGTTTCTAGCTTTAATAGGAAAAAATAATTCAAAATGAAATTTAGAAGAATTCAACTTTAAATCGCACAGTCTTATTAGTCTTAGATTGCAAGTTTTAGATTCTTCTCATTGCTTCTGTGTTCGGTACCTTCACAGCTATTTCTCCAGCTTAGACCTCAATAGAAACGTTTAACTTTGAGTTTTAATCTATAGGTGATAAAGATAACTTTCTAAATACTGTACACCCATCAGAATAATACCTCATTGGCATGTATGAATTTCAAGGAACTTTGCCTTAAAGTACTTCCAAAGAAATTTGAATAGAAATATCTCGTATCTGCAAAAATCTCTGTCATCTGGGCCAGCACTGTCCAATAGAAAGATAATGCCCTACACATGTGAAAGTTTATGTTTTCAGGAGCCACATTTTTAAAAGTAAAAGAAACAGGTGAAATTAGTTTTAATAAAATGTTTCCATTTCTGCATTCATTAATGAATAAAATCATTACTATGGTTCAGTCAAAATATTATTTCAATATGTTACCAATATAAAAATTATTCATAAGATATTTTACATTCTTGTTTCATAGTAGCCCTCGAAATCTGACATGGGTTTTATATGTACAGCACGTCTCATTGGACCAGCCACATTTCAAGTGCTCAGTGGCAAGTGCGCCCTGTGGCTACTATTTTGATCAGAGCAGATCCACTAAGCCAGTGGTTTCCCACCTTTTTGGCACCAGCGATTGGTTTCGTGGAAGACAGTTTTTCCACGGACAAGGCAGGGCGTGGTTTGGGGATGATTCAAGCGCATTACATTTATTGTACATTTATTATTATTACATTGTAATATATAATGAAATAATTATGCAAGTCACCTTACGGTAGAATCAGTAGGGGCCCTGATCTTGTTTTCCTGCAACTAGATGGTCCTATCTGGGGGTGATGGGGGACGATGACCAATCATCAGGCATTAGATTCTCATAAGGAGTGTGCAACCTGGATCCCTCACATGTGCAGTTCACAATAGGGTTGGTGTTCCTATGAGACTTTAATGACCTGACTGATCTGAGGGGAGATGGAACTCAGGCTGTAATGTGAGCCATGGGGAGCACCTGTAAATGCAGATGAAGCTTCTTTGGCTCATCTGCCACTCACCTCCTGCGATGAGGCCTGATTTCTTAACAGACCATGGACCTGGGTTGGGAACCCCTGCACTAGACTATGAACTATAGGAAGACCAGCCTCAGATCTCCACAAGGCAGGAGAGATTGCATCTGCTCGTCAGGCCTATTAAATACCTGATTAACTCTTCTTCTTTTTTTTTTTTTTTTATTTTTTGAGACAGAGTTTCGCTCTTGTTGCCCAGGCTAGAGTGCAATGGTGCAATCTTGGCTCACTGCAACCTCTGCCTCCCAGGTTCAAGTGATTCTCCTGCCTCAGCCTCCCAAGTAGTTGAGATTACAGGCGACTGCCACCATGCCCAGCTAATTTTTTGTGTGTTTTTAGTAGAGACGGGCTTTCGCCATGTTGGCCAGGCTGGTCTTGAACTCCTGACCTCAGGTGTTCCTCCCACCTTCGCCTTCCAAAGTGCTGGGATTACAGGTGTGAGCCACTGTGCCGGGTCCTAATTAACTCTTGAACAAGTATTCCCATTCTTACCAGAGGGAGAAAAAACCTTAAGTGGCAAAAACACTCTTGAGAAACTAAGTAGAAATGACATTCCAGCCATCTGCTTTTGAAGGCAGTTTGTGTAACTTTGCCTATAAAGGGCCTCTTTGCCCCCTGATACCTCCGGTGTTGGCTCAAAGAGGAAGACTGCCTGGGACTCAAGATCCCTGGGCTCCTTGCTGCTGTCAGGAAATGCACAGTGTCATCTCCCTGCCTCCCTCACTAGAACGTCATCAGAGTTCAGTATAACCCTCAGGCCCTCAAGAAAACAGTGATTAACAGAGGAAAAAACTCTGCTTGGTCCAAGTATGCAGCTTCGGGGGAAAAGTCTGTCCATAGAGGGCAGGTCTAAGAAGGTGACATGCAAACTAATACTTGTCTGGGTAATTGTGTGCATTAATTCATTTTATCTTAAAACATCCTCTAAACTTGGCCATTATCGTTAGTGTCCCTACCTACTACAGATGAGACACAGAGAGAGATGAAGCAGCCTCCCCGGGGCTACATAAGCAGAAGAGCAGAAGGAGCTGGTGCCTCTGGAGTCTACTGAGATGGCAGACAGTACTGAAGCTGAGCAGGGGGGTCTAGGGAGGGGCACCTTCAGGGAAGCTTCTGTGTCAGGTGCTTCTGTGCCAACATGGGTCCTTCTGATCTCAGAGAGAGACTGGGGGTGGAGCTAGGCTAATACAATCTTACAGTTCCCTGATCTGTGCCTTTTTAGGCACAATGTGACCTACACATTTTTGTCTTTGATGTTCCCTTCCTGCTGAAAGCCCTTTGCTCCCAGAAAGATGTATGCTGTTTAGGATCCCCAAGCTAGAGTGGACTTCCTTGGGTCGTGTCTGGGTTTCAGAGCTTCTTCAGCCACCCTGGTCTACCATTAATATGTAAGGACTCCCTCCCCTAGACACTACCCGCATAAAACCCCCTTGTGGCTTTCCTGCTAATATTATAGATTAATTTCCGCAGTGAGAAATTGTTGGCCAGAACAAGATAGCTGGCTCAGGTGGCTCTCACATCCTTCCTACAGCCATGCTCGTAAGCTTGACCTTCTGGAGATGGAGTCAGCTCAGGATGGGCACCTTGAGTGAGATGACTGGCTGGTGGGGAAGACACTGGAGGCGAAGGAGCTTGCAGGCTCCTTAGATCTTGCCTGTGCAGACCATGGCTGAAAATGATCCTGCCATTGAAGATATGAGATTAACCTGCTTCAGGAAATAATTCCATTTCTTTCTTTTCCTAACTCTTCTTTTTTTTTTTTTTTTTTTTGAGATAGAATCTCACTCTGTCACCCAGGCTGGAGTGCAGTAGTACGATATTGGCTCACTGCAACCTGTGCCTCCTGAGTTCAAGAAATTCTCCTATCTCAGCCTCCCGAGTAGCTGTAACTACAGGCATGCACCACCACACCTGGCTAATATTTGTACTTTTAGTAGAGATGGAGTTTCATCATGTTGGCCAGGCTGGTCTTGAACTCCTGACCTCAAGTGATTCACCTGCCTTGGCCTCCCAAAGTGCTGGGGTTACAGGCCTGAGCCACCACGCCTGACCTTCTAAGAAAATTTTAAAGTAAGCCTGAATTTAAAACCTCCACTAAACTAGTCTTTTTACAAGAGATTTATCCTTGGTGCCTTCATTGCCCAGCACACAGTAGGTGCTCAAAAACAACTCTTGAATTTTAGAAGACTAAATAATTGGATGCATGATTTCTTTCTTGTCCACCACATAGACATGAAGACTAATCCCACAGAAGCATAAAATTTCAGATCCAAGAATAACCAATTGAGATTATGTTTTATTTTATAGAAAAGGTTATTATTTTATGAGGCTAGCTTCAGTGCCTCACACCTGTAATCCCAGCAATTTGAGAGGCCGAGGTGGGCAGATCAAGAGGTCAGGAGCTCGAGACAAGCCTAGCCAATGTGATGGAACTAAACATACTAAACATACAAAATTAGCCAGCATAGTGGTGCATGCCTGTAATCCCAGCTACTGAGGAGGCTGAGGCAGGAGAATTGCTTGAACCCGGGAGGTGGAGGTTGCAGTGAGCCGAGACTGCACTGCTGCACTCCAGCCTGGGTGACAGAGTGAGATTCCATTTCAGAAAATTTTTAAAATTAAATTAAATTTAAAAGATTAACATTTTTATCACCTTATGAAAAAAGAACAAGGGCCAACTCACTGGAGGCCACATAGCTATTTACTGACTGAAATAGGACTAGAAATCAAGGTTTCTTTTTGTGCTGTGTTTTAATACATTTTAATGCTTAAAAATCATACATTTCATTCTCTAGGTCTGATTTTCAGGATAACAGCGCTTGACAGTGCTCTGTCAGCTCCCTAGTGTTCTATGCAATTCATCATTTTTGCCCATTATTGCAATCACGTAACAGTAACTCCTTTCTATTTTACAAAAGAGAGAGAGAGATTACTAAATAAAATTTTATTGACTGTTTTACTTTCATAACTTTGGGGGAAAACTTTCGTTGCCTGTCATGAACCGTGGGCTAGCAAGTGTCAACACAAAATGAAGGAATTAATCAGTTCAAAACTCAATTTTAATTCATATGATAAAACTTGGCAGTGGTAGAAGTCACCGTTATCTAATCCAAGCACGTTTCAATGTCACTCTTTGCCTGCCTCTAGCAGAGAGACAGGAAACTGTCAATATTTCCCGGCCACCCTCGCAGCTATGGGTGGCTCTGTGACATGATTCTGGCTTAAATGGCAGTCTACTAGGGCCCCTGGGAATTCTTTTGCTTTCCTGATGAAAGAGGCAGACTGCTGTCTCTTTCACACCTTCTTCCAGCTGGAACGTGGCCCTGGTGTCTGGAACCGTTGCAGTCAGCCGTATTATAACCATGAAGGCAAAACCATTCAAATGACAGAAATGATAGCCTTGACATCTCTGAATCTCTGAACCAACAATAGCAAGTGCCTCCCCCAAACCCACTTGTTACATGGGGAAACTGAATTCCTGTCCACTTAAAGCATTGTCAGTTGTGTTTTCTCTTACCCCAAACTATAAGCATTCCTAATCAACACAGCAACTATCAACTAGTCTCAGATATTTTTGTGGGTTGACTTTATTTTACAAATAGAATACTTATAAGTTGTATAAGCAGAGGTTCCTTTCACCACCATCCCAATCTTGGGGGAGGAGAAGTGGCATGAGTCAAACAATCAGTGAATAAAATCTCAAATTGATTTGGGCTCAGGTCCACCCAAGTACAGATGCTGGCTGGGTGGCATCTCTTCCCCTCCATGACTGCTCCCAGTTCCCTGGGTGTCCAGAATCCCACTCTCTACTTTGGAGGTAGGGGATAAGACGGCTTACAAGTGTCCTTGGATGTTGAATCAGGAATGCCTACCCCACGTCCATAAGATGAGCTTGCAGAGTCTCCAGGCACAGGCAGGTGTCAGTGCTGTATGAGCAGAGATGCCCAGCTGTTGGCCCTCCTTGGGATGCTTTTGCCTGATGGTGATGAGTAGGGCTGCAGGCAGGCTCCCCGCCTCATTCAGATGCTCCTTTAAGGATCTGTGGCTGACAATGGACAGCACTCACCGCTTGCAGGCACCCTTTTCCTGCTGACCATTGTGGTCCACAGGCCCATGGGTACCATCCTCATCCCTTTAGCCACTTGGCTGCTCAGTGTGCTCCTCCCAGTCTCTCCCAGACCTGCTTTCCTGCTGATAACAGCTAAGAACTCCATGATGTGTGCCATGGCACCTAAGCTGCTACTGCCATGCTGCCTTCCACAGACAAGTGGTACCAAAAGGTAATGTAGTGGCTATTTGTCCTCTTTGGCTGACAGCCATCCAAATCTCCTTTGTATACTTGGAGAATTCCCTCCCAAGCAGAGCCCTCCACCCCCCACTCAAACTAAACGTATCAAGTGCTTTCCCAGGCACACTTATGCCTAGGGCATCATCATGTGACCCAGACATAACCAATCAAATGCACCTACCTTGGACTTGAATCAGGAGCTGATGACCCCAAAACATGGGACAGTAGAGAGTATATTCTGACAAAAGTGACAGTAGCAACAGAGGCACTGAGTTTTCAAGGGCAGCTGGGGCTGCAGTAACCTCTCAATCACGTGTCCAGAGCCAGTATGGGTTGTAGCAATGTCCACAGCACATTGGTTTCATGGCAGGATGTCTGACTGTGCTCTTGGATGCAACTGACATATCCACCTGGCCATTTTCCAAGCCTCACCATTCAACATTATCAACTATTCTGAGCTGCCTGATACCCTTTTAATCAATTCTTTTTTTTTCTTTTGCTTCAATCAGTGATGGTCAATCTCTCTTGCTTGCAATTAGGAATCCTGATGCATTTGCTTTTGGCAATTTCATTGTAAAATCTTTGTCCCTGCCTATGTACTAAATGGTATTGCCTAGATTTTCTTCTAGGGTGTTTAATGGTTTTGAGCTTTACATTTAAGTCTTTAATCCATCTTGAATTAATTTTTGTATATTATACAAAAAGGTATAAGGAAGAAGTCCAGTTTCAGTTTTCTGCATATGGCAAGTCAGTTTTCCCAAAACCATTCATTAAATAGAAAATCCTTTCCCCATTGCTTGTTTTTGTCAGGTTTATCGAAGATAAGATGGTTGTAGATGTATGGTCTTATTTTTGAGATCTCTATTCTGTTCCGTTAGTATATGTGTCTATTTTGGTACCAGTACCATGCTGTTTTGGTTATGTAGCCTTGTAGTATAGTTTGAAGTCAAGTAGTGTGATGCCTCCAGCTCTGTTATTTTTGCTTACAATTGTCTTGACTATACAGGCTCTTTTTTGGTTCCATATGAATTTTGAAGTAGTTTTTTTCTAATTCTGCAAGTAATATCAATGGTAGTTTGATGGGAAAAGCATTGAATCTATAAATTACTTCGGACAGTATGGCCATTTTCATGATAGTAATTCTTCCTATCTATGAGGATGGAATGTTTTTCCATTTGTTTGTGTCCTCACTTATTTCCTTGAGCAGTGGTTTGTAGTTCTTGAAGAGGTCCTTCACATCCCTTGTTAGCTGTATTCCTAGGTATTTTATTTTCTTTGTAGCAATTGCGAATGGGAGTTCATTCACGATTTGGCTCTCTGCTTGTCTATTATAGGTGTATAGGAATGCTTGAGATTTTTGCACATTTGTTTTGTATCCTGAGGCTTTGCTGAAGCGGCTTAGCAGCTTAAGGAGCTTCTGAGATCATGCCCTTTGGAGGGACATGGATGAAGCTGGAAACCATCATCCTTAGCAAACTAACAGAAACAGAGAACCAAACACTGGGTGTTCTCTCTCATAAGTAGGAGCTGAACAATGAGAACACATGGACAGGGAGAGGAACAATACACACTGGGGCCTGTCAGGGGGTGGGGAGGGAGAGCATCAAGATAAATGGCTAATGTATGTGGGGCTTAATATCTAGGTGACAGGTTGATAGGTGCAGCAAACCACCATGGCACACATTGACCTATGTAACAAACCTGCACGTTCTGTACCTGTATCCCAGAACTTAAATAAAATTTAATTTAAAAAGAAGAATCCTGACGGATTCAGCCACACATTTGATACTACCCCATCCTTTAAGTCTGCTTAACAAGACTGTTAAGCAGTGTGTTTGTGAAATGTACTTTATAAAAGTTTGGGAATGCTGATTAACAAAATGAATTCTGAAAATAGAGAAGGAGAGATGTAAGGCAGCATAGTAAACATAGCCTTCTCAGAATCGGGGAGCAAATTTTAAAAGTTAAGCTCTTCAAAAGGAGTTTCCTTGTAGGGAGGAGGAGGGTGTTTTGCTAGTTCCTGGCCTTGTTTACCAGTCGCAAAGGTGTGTGATTATTTAGGGCTCTGCCGGAGAAACAGAATCAGTGAGATATATATGTATGCATACATATATGTGGGCAGGCACACACACACCCATATACATATATATGCAAACTGTATATATCTTATATGTAAGGAGATCTATTTCAAGGAATTGGCTTACATGATTGTGCGGGTTGGCAAGCTGGAAATCTGTAGAGCAGGCTGGAATCTTGCGCAGGAACTGAAGCGGCAGCCCACAGGCAATATTGCTTCTTCTGCAAGGAGATCTCAGTTTTGATCTTAAAGCCTTTAGACAATGACTACTTGCTGACAGCATTCTGCTACAAAACAAACATAAGAGAGATATATTTTAAGGTGCTGTTTTTTGCAAATTATTATTAATAAAAATGCTTTTATAATTAAAACTTAAGACTCCAGCAAAAATAAAATCTTATGACATAGAAAGCTAAGCACAGAAGATGAATCCTTTTTTTATCCATCTGAGAAAATATAAAATTGCCACAGCAGAAGGTTTAAACTAAAAAGGACCCTACCAAAAAGAAAACCCAAAGGCTTTTCCACTGAACTTTATATTTGTAGAATCATGGCTTACCAAAATATTTCTATCTAAAATGGAGAAAATATTACCAACAAAAATCGTGTCTGGACCTCAATATCTAATAGTAAAATGTAACAAGCAGTTTGGGGTTTACAATTACAGTAAATGCTAACCATGCAATACATATAATAAAATTGCATTTACTTCTGCCAAGGTGCACTGTTCTAATTAAAAAATAAAGCTGGCTGGGTGGGATTGCACCTGCAATCCCAGCACTTTGTGAAGCCAAAATGGAAGGATTGCTTGAGCCCAGGAGTTCCAGACCAGCTTGGACAACATAGTAAGACCTCGTCTTCACACACACACAAAAATGTAATTAGCCAGGTGTAGTGTTTCATGCCTGTGGTCTTAGCTACCTCGGAGGCTGAGGTGGGAGGATCACTTCAGCCCAGAGGTCGAGGCTGCAGTGAGCTGTGATCACATCCTTGTCTTCCAGACTGGGCAACAGAGCAAGAGCCTGTCTAAAAAAAATAAGTAAATAAAAATTAAAATAAAGCTTCATAAAGTGGATTTGCTGTTTTATCAAAATAATATTTTCCACCTATATCAGAACATAGCCAATTCATTCTTATTAAATGGTTGGAAAAAATTAATGGTGAAAAATAATCTGTCCAAGAAATGACTGCTTTCTGCACTTGGATGACCTTACTAATAATTTTTGATATTGAAGTGTTAAAGCAATTTCTCAGCCAATTGAAGAAAGCATGTGTCAAAGTTTTATTCTGAATCCTCCATGGAGAAGAAGCAACCAATCCAAAGATGCCCCTTTTGTTAGACATCTTAGGGGAAAAAAGAGGAAAAAAAAAGAAGCAACCCAAGAAAAATTATCCAAACTTGGAAATAAGAAAGAAGGAAGTTTGTGTGACTTTGTGTCTTAGAGTGACACATTATTAGATATCCCATCCAGAGATGATCTCATTCTTTAGGGAAACGTACCTCTGAATGAGTCTTTATCACTGATTAGGTCACAGACTCTGTGAAGTTATAGGGTAACTTGTAGATTTCTGTTCAGTAAACATGAAAATGATGTCTGTCTGGCAGCAAAGGTAATCATGGATATGGTGGTGTGTGCCTGTAGTCCCAGTGACTTGGGGAGGGTGACATGGGAAGATCATCTGACCCCAAGAGTTCAAGGCCCACCTAGGCAACATGCAACATGGTGAGACCTTGTCTCAAAAAATACATATATAGATATGATATACATATTATCATATACGAATGATATATATACATATACATATATGATATATATCATATGTATATCATTCATATATGATAATCACAAGAGTTACTGTTTTATTGTCATGGGGCACATTAACCACTTTGATAGCTAACTTTGCACTCTCCACTGATAATAAATACTTCAGAATATCCTGTAATTCTTAAGCCAGATGGATTTCTCGTTAATGAATTGAAAAAACGTTGACATATGCTTTTTGATATTTATATGAGAATCGTGGTTTTCAATTTTTTAATTATACTTCGATATGGTATGGTATCAGCTATGCCTGGTGACATAAGGCTACTCAAAAGGCAGATGGTCAGTTGGGTGGGTAGGTAGATAATTTCCAAATGGATTACTTAACCTTCTTCAAGTGTATCAGACTACTGCTCAGAAATGCTATTTTTTTCCCCAAAAGGAGTTATAAATTGTGTCTGCAAAAAATTTCTATAGCAGACCTTGTTTGGGACAGTTTTCTTTCTCAGTTGCCATTTTGAATTTGGAAAACATTATGTATACCATCTACCACCAATTGACAAAAATAACCATAGAATTACACTCTACCACAGGATTACACTGGGGGAGGAATATCAGAAAGAAAACATGCCAGAGAATTCCTAAAATTGGGCACTTGAAAAACGTTTCTTGCCAATGATGAGGAGACTTTGTCACATGCCTCTACATGCTCCCTAATCTGTAGTCTCCTTTCTGAGAATGCAAGCCAGAAAGGGAAAGTGAATTTCAAAACGCCTCATCTTTGTCAAGCTGCTTTGATGAAAAGTAACAGAAATCCATTCAAACTGTCTGAAGGAAAGAGAATGAGGTACAGGGAAGATACAGGAAGAATCACAAGGAAGGGAAGGGGGCATAGTGCAAAGGCCAGCCAGAAACATCCAGCCAGATACATCCAGCCAGCACCTCTCAGTGGACCTATCATGACCCGCTCCTGATGCCCACTTCTCTCTGCATAACTCTCCCTGCAGACCTTGGCTTCCCCATGCACACAGCAGAAGGTTGCTACCCCATGACACCCACGTTTTAAAATCCTTAGTACAAACACCCACAGGAAACAGACCAGTAAGTGTGTCTTAACCCCAATTCTTGGAGAGAGTCTTGGGGCTACTGTTCACCTTGGTCCAATCAGCCCTGACCAGGGAAGCCAGCAGGACCCATCCCTGTGAGAGGGAAGAAGCGATCACAGAGGGAAAGGCATGGAATAAGGTGCTCTCTTGGACCACTCAAGCTGCTATAACAAAATACCATAGACTGGGTGGCTTCAACAACAGACATTTATTTTCTCATAGCTTTGTAGGCTGGAAGCCCAAGATCAGGATGCCAGCCTGGTAACTTTCTGTGGAGTGCTCACTTCCTGCCTTCCACACAGCCGCCCCCTCACTGTGTCTTCACTTGGCCTTTCCTTAGGGATCTCGTTCTCTCTCTTTCTCTTCTTCTTCCTCCTCCTCCTACTACTACGACTCTTCTTCTTCTTCTTTTTCTTCTTCTTCTTCTTCCTCTTCTTCTTCTAATACCACCAGTCCTATCAGATTAGGACCCCACTTAACCTGAGTTACTTCCTAGAAGCCCCATCTCCAAACACAGTCACATTAAGGGTTATGGCTTCAACAGATAAATCTGGGGGCATCTATTTCATTTCCTAGCAAGCGTCCCCGACAAGCTGAAAGGGGACATTCAAGAATGTAGAAACTTTCTTCCCATTCTTTCACCTCGTGCCATAATTTTTCATTAATTTCTTCATTCATTCATTCATTCATTCATCAATCAAACAATGCCGAACACTATACTAGGGGGAAAAAAGATGAATGAGACATACTCCTTCCCTTATGGATCTCCCTGGGCAGAGGGAGAGCGAGATCTATAAATGCCAAAGAAACAGTAGAACACTATGTGCATTTAGAGGAGATATGTACCAAGTCTTCCGGGTGCACAGAAGAAGAGGCTACCGAATATGCCAGGGACTCAAGGAACTCCTGACCAAGGGGATCTCTGAGTGGGTCCTAACACTGAGGAAGACCTACTTACCGCTTTACAGTTGTTTAGTCTTTTTAGTACATTTTTGCTCTCATTAGATTTTCTCCTGAGCAAATTTTGAAACCTCTTTTTCCAGAGTTGCTAAAATAGGAATACTTTCTATTTAGAATCTACGCTCCTTAAAGCCTTTTACTCTCAACAAAGAACATTTGTAAAGTCCACTAGATTCCTTGAACAAGTAAAGACATTTTTAGTTCAAGAAATATGCCTGTTCTCTTTAATGTCAAAACATACTAGAGCTTCAGATTTCTCTCAAACCAGTTCCTTATTGAATCCATCAAACAATTAAACTGCCATCACCACATTTTTTTTGATCCATACTACTCTTAGAGTAAGATCATCAAGGTCAGTCTGAATGGAATTTTTTTTTTTTTTTGAGATGGAGTCTTACTCTGTCGCCCAGGCTAGAGCGCAGCGGCACGATCTCGGATCACTGCAACCTCTGGCTCCTGGGTTCAAGTGATTCTCCTGCCTCTCAAGTAGTTGAGATTACAGGCATCCACCACCAAAATTTTTGTATTTTGAGTAAAGACAAGGTTTCACCACGTTGTTCAGCCTAGTCTCGAACTCCTGACCTCAGGTGATCTACCTTCCTCAACCTCCCAAAGTGCTAGGATTATAGGCATGAGCCACCGTGCCCAGCCAGAAACATTTTTTTAAAGTAATTGAATTACAAAGTTAGATTTTAAGAAAGATTTAAGATATATGCAGACTTAAATAAAATTAATATTTATTTGATGTGATTTTAAAAATTTAAATGAATCTCAACTTATGCCATTTGCCATTACTATCATTAACCATTGTTCATTCTCTCGAGTTGTTCTTACCAGGGCAAGAAGGGTGTAACAAGATCTTTGGGAAACACTTTCCTGCCGGGTGACCCCACAAATCCCTGTTTTTAGGTAAACTTGGGAAGAGACTGCCTCAAGACTCTAGATACACAAAGTCTCACAATTTGGACTCCTCAAAACTGGACGTTTTTCGTAACACAAACAAGAACTGGTTTCAAGTGTGTCTTTTTGCTGTTTGTAAAGAAGGAGTTTGCTAAGTAAATGGATGGTGTATTCAAAATTTGTTTGAGGGAAAAAATTTAGCCTCTTGATTCTTCCTATAAGTAATTACATTTTTTAAATATTTGCAGGCACTCCAGAGAACTGTGTAATCATAAATCATTGATAAGCTAATTGGAAAGCATTCTTATGCATTCATTAAAGCTGATTCCCTGAGGACTCCTGCTAGGCAATGCTTTGCTCTCCTGGGCCTAATTTCTGTGTATATTTAAAAGTAATAAACACTGTACTTTAAATGAAAAATCTGAACTTTATTCATTCGTTACAATGAGTGAGAAATGCAGGTGTGTGTGTGTGTGTGTGTATGTGTGCATGTGTGTATGTGTGTAGCATGTGTGTGTGTGTGTGTGCACGCACCGTGTGTGTGTGTGTGTGAATATTTGAAAATCCCTCTCAGTTTTCCTTATCTGAATTGCCCTCCCCTCTCCCTAAGAGTTTGACAGGAGTGAAAGTGCGATGCCCTCCACAGTTGACCGGGCCAGGTAAGCCCTAGCTTGCATTCAGGACAGTTTTGAGAAGGTTAAATTCAAGCAAGCAAGACCTTGTCTGTTCTTCCAGGAGGCTGAATCATGCAGATTGCGTTCTCAGGTTAAGCAGCTAAAAGGAGGAACGGGCCTGGCAAACTCTACATAACACGTTCAACTCCACCCCAGTTTCACCCGAACTGTGTCTTTTCTTGGTAGTATTTGAAGAAGAGTGGCTGTAGAAATGTTTTCCTTTGTTTTATTTATTCTTATTTATTTAAGTTTTATTCTTTGATATTATGTGTAGAAATAGCCCCCTTTAAATATTCTCAAAGCTTTCATTGATTGAGCGGCACCAATGTTTGAGAAAACTCATTGCCAGCAATCAAGCATGCCATGCTCTTTTTAGTCTTCAGTTTTCCAAAAGTTTCGTATTTTCCTCTAAATCATTGCAAGGGTGGATGTGAACATTTTACAATATGAATAATCAGTAATCAGAGTCAAACTCCTCGAAAATTCATTGACTTGGTTCAGGTTAAACAATGGATCCTCCACTTATACATTCATTATGAAAACACAGTGATGATATTACTCTTTTCAAAACTAGTTTTCATTAAATGGATTTTTAAAGGGTTTTGGGTTCTAAGAAGCTTGATTCTGTGTCCACCAATAACATTTTTTTTGAGACAGAGTCTCACTCTGTCTCCCAAGCTGGAGTGCAATGACATGACCTCAGCTCAGTGCAACCTCTGCCTCTCAGGTTCATGCAATTCTCCTGCCTCAGCCTCCTGAGCAGCTGGGCTTACAGGCACCTGCCACCATGCCCCACTAATTTTTGTATTTTTAATAGAGATGGAGTTTCAGTATGTTGGCCAGGCTGGTCTCAAACTCCTGACCTCAAGCGACTGCCCACCTTGGCCTCCCAAAGTGCTGGAATTGCAGTCATAAGCCACCATGCCTACCCACCAATAACAATTTTATTAATATCTTTGTTAATGTCAAATGACACGTGTCCCTTAAAATGTGGCAATATCTGTTTTCCAGACTTCAAGGGCAGAAGGTACTAGGATGTGCAAGAAGGTGCTGTGTTCTCAGTGTACTACCAAAATAGGGGATGCAGTGAAGAGGGTTAATATTCGAGCTACTCTGGGTGTGCATATTTTAACAAGATGTGATTTAAAACTCTGGGAAGCACAGATGTTGATCAAGTGCAAGAAGTGTGATAGATGGAAGATCATATATGAACGCTAAGCCCAATTACAAACAACAAATGCCACTTGGGTTAGCAACCACAATGTTGTCACTTTGATCTTTCTGCAGCAAGAAGTTAATGGCAGGTGACATTACAATTCAACGATACGTCAATCAGCTTTGTGAGAGACTCATCCTCTCCATGTTCTTTCCTCCTTTTGGCAGAGTTTAAGAGCATAGAGTGTGAGAAGTTCATTAGCATCTCCCCACTCATTCTACGGGTACTTTCCAAGCCCCTTCCCCATTCAAGTCAGGTATTATGATCATTCGCCAACTAGAAAAGCCACAGCCAGCCCTGGCAGTTGTTGGGTTGCCCAGTTACCATCTCTCCTTTCTGGACAGCCCACCTCTTTTTTACCTTTAGCCTGATACACTCCCTGCCTGGGGAGCTCCCCTGCAGGTCTTGTTCTTTTCCAGACCTTGAAGTCACTAGAAGGAGAATGTATTAGTCCATTTTCATGCTGCTGATAAAGACATACTCAATACTGGGCAATCTACGAAAAAAAGAGATTTATCCTGAAGAATATTTTCTAGCTTGGATTCATTCTCTCCATAGCATTCAGGTACACCTATCAAACGTAAATTAGGTCTTTTCACATAGTCCCATATTTCTTGGAGACTTTGCTCATTCCTTTTTATCCTTTTTTCTCTAATCGTGTCTTCTCGTTTTATTTCATTAAGTTGGACTTCGACATCTGATATCCTTTCTTCTGCTTAAACAATTCGAGTGTTTAAAACTGTGCATACTTCTTGGAGTTCCTGCATTGTATTCTTCAGTTCCATTAATTCACTTATATTCCTCTCTAAGTTGTCTATTCTCATTAAGATTTCGTCAAACCTTTTTTCAAAGTTCTTAGTTTCTTTACATTGGGCTACAACATGTTCTTTTAACTCACAGAAGTTTTATTATTCATGTTCTGAAGCCTGATTCTGTTATTGGGATGCGCTCGTTCTCCATCAAGCCTTGTTCCATTGTTGATGAGGAACTGTGATCCTCTTTGGAGGGAGAGGCGTTCTGATTTTGAGTATTCTCAGCCTTTTTACGCTGGTTTCTTCCCATCATTGTAAATTTATCCACCTGTCGTCTTTGTAATTACCAACTTTCAAATTAGGTCTCTGAGTGGACATCCAAGTTGTTAATTCCCAGGGCCAAAATATGAGCAACCCACTGCGCTGGCCAGAACAGCGGCGTTAAGACTGATGGTGCTTTTCTGCCCGGGAATCTCCAGTCTGGCTTCCTTCTTGAATCTGTAATAGGCGACTCTGCCTTCCCGAGTCCATAATAGGCGACTCTGCCTTCCCAGAGCTCCAAACCTCGGTCAGAAGGGGAACCAGTCCCGTTTACTCTGCACCTAGAGCTGCGGTGCCGAGGTGCCGGCGAAACCACTATGCCGGCCACAAGAGTCGCGCTGGTGACCCATGGAGCTCCTCCACTGGGAATCTTCTGCTCCATGAGCGACCAAAATTTGTCTGAAAGTGTGGCGTCCTCCCGTTCTCTTAGGTTTCACTGGGAGCTGCAATCCCGAGATGTTAGTGATCGGCCAGGATATTATTCAGGAAAATTTTCCTAAACTAGCAAAGCAGGTCAATATTCAACCCCAGGTAATACAGAGAACACCACAAAGATATTCCTCAAGAAGAGCAACCCCAAGGCACATAATCATCAGATTCACCAGGGTTGAAATGAAGGAGAAAATACTAAGGGCAGCCAGAGAGGAACGTCAGGTTAATTACAAAGGGAAGCCTATCAGACTTACAGCAGATCTCTCAGCAGAAACTCTACAAGCCAGAAGAGAGTGGGGGCCAATAGTCAACATCCTTAAAGAACAGAACTTTCAGCCCAGAATTTCATATCCAGCCAAACTAAGCTTCACAACTGAAGGAAAAATAAAATCTTTTATGAACAAGTAAGTACTCAGAGATTTTATTACCACCAGGCCTGCTTTACAAGAGCTTCTGAAAGAAGCATTATACATAGAAAGAAACAACCAGTATTAGCCTTTCTAAAAATATACCAAAAAGTAAAGAGCATCAACATAAAGAAGAATTTACACCAACGAATGGATAAAACAGCCAGTTAACATCAAATGGCAGTAATCCTAAATTTAAATTGACTAAATCCCCCAATCAAAAGATACAGCCAAAACCCAATGGCATGTTACATACAGACCCATTTCACATGCAAGGATACACAAAGACTCAAAACAAAGGGATGGAGAAAGATTTACCAATCAAATGGAGAGCAAAAATAAATAAATAAATAAATAAATAAATAAATAAATAAATAAATAAAAAGCAGGAGTTGCAATTCTCATATCTCATAAAATAGATTTTAAAGCAACAAAGATATAGTGGTAAAAGGATCAATGCAACAAGAAGAGCTAACGATCCTAACACCCAGATACATAGAGACTTAGACTCAATGAGACAGAAAATTAATAAGGATATCCAGGACTCGAACTCAGATCTGGAACAAGTAAACTCAATAAATATTTATAGAGCTCTCCACTTTAAACACACAAAATATACATTCTTGTCAATACCACATCACACCCACTCATAGGTTTAAATGAAACATTGATTGGCCATTATAAATACCCATTTTTTTTAGAATAAAGCAACATTTCTGTTCTCTCTCTCTCTTTTTCTTCCTCTTTCTTCCTCTCCTTCACTCCTTTTTTTTTCTTTCCTTCTCTCAAAAGAAGAAAAAAAAGAAATCAACTTGTAGACCTCTAGATCCAGTTCGGCAATGTCTCTCTCATTGCTTAATTTCCTTCCTTCCCTTCTCTCCCTCCTTCCCTCCCTCCCTTCTTCCTTTCCTCCCTTCCAAAAAAAAAAAAAAGAGAGAGATTTAATGGACTTATAGATCCACATGGCTGGAGAGGCCTCACAATCATGGTGGAAGGCAAGGAGGAGCAAGACACATCTTACATGGATGGCAGCAGGCAAAGAGAAAGAGAATGTGTGCAGGGGAACTCACATTTTCAAAACCATCTGATCTCATGAGACTTATTCACTATCACGAGAACAGTGCAGGAAAGACCTGCCCCCATGATTCAATTACCTCCTGCCAGGTACCTCCCAAAACACATGGGAATTCAAGATGAGATTTGGGTGGGGACACAGCCAAACCGTATCAGAGAACCACAAGAGTCCCAGCCCAAGCTCTTAGTCTCAGCCCTGCTCAAGCTTGGCTCTCTTGTTCTAGAGCCTGGAGATTTTCTCTGCTCCACTGTGTGCTTGTCTTGCTTCCTGCAGTTGCTACCGTGGTGAGGTAAGGATCCTCCCTGGCTCTCTCAGGCATTTCGGCAGCCAGGCCCTTAAATGTATACACAAGGAAACTTGGAACTGCACATGGGTTTGTGTGTATGTGTTTGTGAGCTGCTGAATATGAGTTGAAATTTTTCTGTCAACATATGCTCCGCTCTTCTATTTTCTGGTTCCTGAGAGATGCCTCTCAAAGGAAGACATTTATTCTACCTTAACCTCTGAACAGAATGACATCTTGTGCCCCGGCTCCTCTTTGATATGGTTCACCATTTCCACTTTGATACATTTCAGTGAGCAATGGGATACAAGGCAAGTAAGAGTTTTCAAAGACCCAGCAGTTGAGCAATAAATATAATAGAGTGCAGCCAGGCACAGTGGCTCACGCCTGTAATCCCAGCACTTTGGGAGGCTGAGGCAGAAGAGTCAATTGAACACATGAGGTGGAGGTTGCAGTGAGCTGAGATCATGCCATTGCACTGCAGCCTGGGCAACAAGAGTGAAACTCCATCACAAAAAAATAATAATTATTATATATATAAAATACAGTGCACCTCTGAAATAATAGAAGTACATAGGTGCAAGGGACAAGGATCAAAGAAAGTGGCAAGGGAAGACCATCTACATGTGATAACAGTAATGAACATGTCAGTGTAACTGCAGGTAAAGCTGTTTGGGCATGTGTGTTTATAGGTGGGGCTTGCATTGGTTTAGCTAGGTTGGGGCACTTAGTACATATAATTTAATCTATTAGTTTGATGTTCTCTAACTCAACTTCTTCCCAAAGTGACCTGAAATCACATGGCATTAAATATTCATGGAATGAATGAATAAACATAAAGAAGGGAATCAAGCTTTGTATTTTGTAAGATCATCAGTTGTTCTCCCATTTTAAGTTCATTTACTGGACTGACACCCCACTTTGAGTTCTGTTCCTGTGACCCAGGCATGTGGATTTGGGTTCCTAGTGGCATCTAAAGTACTGCTTCTCAGAGACAGGAAGAAAGAAAGAAGAAAGGAAGGAAGGAAGGAAGGAAGGAAGGAAGGAAGGAAGGAAGGAAGGAAGGAAGGAAGGAAAGAAAGAGCAAGAAAGGAGGGAGGGAGGGAGGGAGGGAGGAAGGAGAAAGAGAAAAGGAAAGAAGGAAGGAAGGAAAGAGAGAGTGAGCAAGAGAAAGAAAAAGAGAGAAAGGAAAGGAAAGGAAAGGAAAGGAAAGGAAAGGAAAGGAAAGGAAAGGAAAGGAAAGGAAAGGAAAGGAAAGGAAAGGAAAGGAAAGGAAAGAACTGTTCTTCAAGCAAATTAAGGAGAATGATTTTGTTCTTTGTCTTTTCAGGTCCTCCCCATTTCTCTGGGCCAACATATCCAATATCCTTCCATAACCTTTGGTGCCTGTACTCACCACTGTCTGAATTTCTAACCCTCTTCCTGCCTAGGACTCTCATTTGGCCAGCCTCTTGTCTCATTAACAAGATTGGAAATTCATGGAGGACATGATTTTGTCCCCATGCTATGTACATCAAAGTCTCTCCAGAAAACTGCATAGGAAGGTGAAGAGAGAGGAGAGGATGCATGAAAAGATGCTCAGCATCATTAGTCATTAGTGAAATGCAAATCAGAACCACGAGGAGACAACACTTTACGCCCACTAAGACGGCTGAAATAAAAGACAGACAACAAGTGTGGGTAAGGATGTAGAGAAATTAGAACCCTCATTCATTGCTGGTGGAAATGTAAAATTTGAGCAGCGACTTTGGCAAGCAGTCTAGTAGTTCCTCAAAATGCTAAACATAGAGTTATCACATGACCCAGCTATTCTACTCTTAAGTATAGACCCAAGAGAAATTAAAATAATATGTTCAAACAAAAACTTGGATGTAATGTTTATAGCAGCATTATTCATAAGGCAAAATGTGGAAATATAATCTAAATTGCTGAATAATATTCCACTGCATAGAAATACCATGTTATCAACCTAAATGATGAATAGACAAACAACATATGATTTATTCACACAATGGAATATTACTTGGCAACAAAAAGGAATGAAGTGCTGATATATATACTACAACATGGATGAGCCTTAAAAATACAATGCTGAGTGAAAGAAGCCAGTCGCAAAAACCACACATTGTATGATTCAGTTTATATGAATTGTCCAGGATAGACAAATCCACAGAAACAGAAAGTAGATTAATGGTTGCCTAGGGCTAAAGGAGTGGGGTAGATAGAGAGGACTCCTAACGAGAAGAGATTGCTTTCTGGGGTATTACAAATAGTGTAATATTTGGCCCAGCATGGTGGCTCATGTCTGTAATCCCAGCACTTTGGGAGGCCAAGACAGGAGGATCACTTGAGACCAGCCTGGGCAGCATGGCAAAACCCTGTCTCTACAAAAAATATAAAAATTAGCCAAACTTGGGGGTGCACAGTAGTCTCAACCACTTGGGAAGCTGAGGCAGGAGAATCGCTTGCGCCCAGGAGGCAGAGGTTGCAGTGAGCCGAGATTGTGCCATTGCACTCCAGCCTGGGTGATGGGAGTGAAACCCTGTCTCCAAAAAAAAAAAATTGTAAAATGAGATTCTGGTGATATGGCTGCATGACTATGAATATACTCAAAAATCCTTGTACAGTGCACTTTAAATGGGCATATTGTATCGTACTCAAAATATAAGGATCAGTAAAGTTGTAAGAGAGAGAATGAAATGTTCCATATGAGTTAAATTAAACGTGTTCTTTAATGTTAACTAATTGGGAAATAACACTCCCCAACAGACATAAGCCTAGTAAGAGCAGCCTTTCCTAGAAGCAACAAGTTTCCTAGTTTCTCCTACCGTGGGAATTAAACCTTTGAATTTGATAGATAGGTGGGAGCCACCCCATTCAGAAAACTATCCATAACAGTACTTACGGATTTGGTCAGAATGACTGAATTCACACCGTGGGATGAAAACTAAATGTAGTTTACAATATAGTTCGCTTAAACATAATTACACCCCCCAAAGATAATGATACAGACGAGGAGGAAGTAGATTTAGTAATTTCTGCCTTCCCCATGAGGAACCCTGTGGGGGTAAGATCATGTTTCTGTTCTGGTTCAGCCAGATTTTCCCTTGCCCTGGTTCATCCTAGTCCTACTTGGTGCTACTGTGCACACCACAGGGCTGTGGTCCCAGTCGGATCAATCCTCAGATGTCCTTCCTTGTCGCAGAGCCCCTATTATTTGCAGCAATGTCTCTTCATCTGTGTAAACCTTCCTTACCCTCTGCAACTTGATCAGTAGCATCCCTGAAACAGTATGGACCCCAAAGGGATCTACCATTAGTTTCTTTTTTTTTTCTTTTTTTCTTTTTTTTTTTTTTTAGACAGAGTCTTGCCCTGTTGCCTAGGCTGGAGTGCAGTAGTGCAATCTCGGCTCACTGCAACCTCCACCTCCCAGGTTCAAGCAATTCTCCTGCCTCACCTCCCGAGGAGTTGGGATTATAGGTGCCCACCATCATGCCTAGCTAATTTTTTGTATTTTTAGTAGAGACGGGGTTTTGCCATGTTGGCCAGTCTGGTTTCGAACTCCTGACCTCAGGTGACCCACCTGCCTCAGCCTCTGAAAGTGCTAGAATTACAGGCGTGAGCCACCATGCCCGGCCTCTACGATTAATTTCTTATTGTCCCTAAAACGGCTTCTTCCATGTCTCCATAGGCTCTACCTCCTCCTTTACCCCGCTACTGAAACCTCAGCTGGCCACAGAGGGCCCTTCTGTCTGTGTAGGTCCTATATTCTACCCCCGTGCTGGAGCCCATGATATTTCTCTATTTGGGGCAGGAAGAATGGCTTACCTCAGCTTGCCTCCAAATCAGTGACTGGGGTCTCCCTTAGATGTCCCTGGAAAGAACACTGGCATAGCAATTGACCCTGAATAGTGACTGTATGGGGTGCCCTCTAGTTCCTGGCATAGAGAGGACAATTAGGGTGCTGTGTGAGACTTTTTTCTCCTTCCCTAACGATCCTCTTTTTCTCCCTGATGGCACTCTGAACCCCTGGTTCTTCAAAGTCACCAGGTTTGACCTGGACTTCCCAGGTGATGAGGTTCTAAATAGGAAATTCACTTCCTGACAGCTCAGATTTCTTTTTGTTCAAGTCTTTGGAGTGGGAGCAGAGAGATGAACACAGTCTTATTAGTTAGAAGGAAGGGGAGGGAACTAACAGGGAAATAATACCTATACCCCCCAAAGCATAGATAGAGCGAAAAGTTGAGGTCAAGACAACACATTCTGCTTCGTAACTGCCTAAATGCTGATGGCAAGAAATTTTAACTGAGCTGAGTGATTCCACCACAAATTCATGCTTTCCATCGCACAGCTGGGTTCTGAATGCTTCTCCACAATCATTTTCCTAATCACTCCATGATTTCCTTTCCATTCCTCTCTGTAGCTGTTACAAACCTCCCCACTTGCCTCAGCTCCCCACGTCAACCCCCACCCTGCTCTCTCTTCACAGTGGATGTCACCTTCAGTGAGAAGGAGACACTGTGGGCTGCCACTCCTGCAGCAGCCCTTCCTTCAGCCCCCAGCCCCTTTCTTCTGCTCTGATTTGGGTCACTTTCTCCTCTGACCTCTCTTAGTTAGAAGTCCTGTATATCACCAAGAATCAGCCCTCTGCCCCTTATAGGTAACTAGATTCATGCAAAGATGGAGGCTCGAGTCCTGGCACCACCATCACCAGCTTGGCAGCCCTGGGCAAGTGATTATCACCCCCTAGTTTCATCATCAATAAGATGGGAGTAATAAGAGCACCTGCCTCACAGGGTAATTGTAAGGACTTCATTAGTTTTTCTGGGTAAAGAATTTAAGGCATTGCCTGGCACAATGTAAGCCCTATGTAAGTGTTCACAAGTATTATTGGGCTGTGTATTTGTTAATGTGCATATATTATATATACAACGTACAATACAAAAAGTATTTTATATATATATATTTTAGATGAAGTCTCACTCTGTTGCCCAGGCTGGAGTGCAGTGGTGTGATCTCAGCTCACTGCAACCTCCGCCTCCTGGGTTCAAGCAATTGTCTGCCTCAGCCTTTTGAGTAGCTGGGATTACAGGCACCCACCACCACATCTGGCTAATTTTTTTGTGTTTTTAGTAAAGACGGGATTTCACCATCTTGACCAGGCTAGTCTTGAACTCCTGACCTCGTGATCCACCTGCCTTGGCCTTCCAAAGTGCTGGGATTACAGGCATGAGCCACTGCGCCCAGCCGTATGATGTGTATTAATTGATGCGTAGTCATTTCTAATGTGTGTTAAGATGAATAATGGTTACTATGAGTTGAGAATGTGAAAGGGGAAAGCCATATTGCTGCTGCCAAATCCGTTATCCAGGAGCACCTGCTGCCAAATCCGTTATCCAGGAGCACCTGCTGCCAAATCCGTTATCCAGGAGCACCTACTGGCACTTGCCCAGGACAGTGTTCTACCGCACACCTGCCCGAAATCAACGCCTTCTTCCTTGCCTGCTCTTCCACCAAACTCCTACAGAGTGGGCTGTCGTTCAGCCTCTTGCTGCTGTCCCCATGCTCTCTCCTTACCCCTGTAATCCAGGCACCACATTCATGACTGTATGAGGGACACATTCCTTATATGACTCCTAAAGAACAAACCCCACTTTGGGAGGCCAAGGCGGGTGGATCACGAGGTCAACAGATCGAGACCATCCTGGTCAACATGGTGAAACCCCGTCTCTACTAAAGATACAAAAAATTAGCTGGGCATGGTGGCGCGTGCCTGTAATCCCAGCTACTCAGGAGGCTGAGGCAGGAGAATTGCCTGAACCCGGGAGGCGGAGGTTGCAGTGAGCCGAGATCACGCCATTGCACTCCAGCCTGGGTAACGATTGAAACTCCGTCTCAAAAAAAGAAAAAGAACAAACCCATGGGACTTGTCTTGGTCCTTTTCCTACCGGACCACCACAGACTTGGCCACGTTCATTACCATCTCCTTTCAACTCCTTGTAACCTTGACCCCAGGGACATTACACTCCTCTTGTTCTTCAGCACTCTAAGCATACTGTCTCCTTCATCAGCCTCACTACTTCCCTCAACCCAAGAATGTAGCTGCTGCTCAGTGTCACCCTCCACCATCACTCCCTGGGTCTGGTGACTTTACAGGCCAGAGTCCTCAGGACAGTCCTAGTCTACACCTGTTTTCCCCCTTTCACTTCCCAGAGTGTCGCATGTTGTACAACAAATTACAGAGCCACCCTCCCTATGAGGGAGGACCTCTACCTCTTCAGCTTCAGCAGCACCTCTAGGCAGCAGTGATGGTGGCCAAGGGGCTGGGGACAGTCCGCTTTGGTGCCCCCTCCATTCACCACTGCAGGCGATTGACATTTTCTTCATCTCATGTAAGGAGCTTTGTAAATGCAGCCCCTTTGCCCTGCTTCCAGTCAGATTGCTGCCCTCAAACCCCTCCTTTATAGATAAACTGGAACTGCCACTGAATACAAAGGACTCCCAGTTTATCTGTCCATGTGCTACTTCTACCCTTAGGGTCAGACTAGCAGATTCAGCTTCCTGATGGACAGTGCCAATCAATACTCCCCAGACACCTAAAACCCAGCAAGTGAAAAACTGAAGTTCATGTCATCCTCTCCACTTGATCCTCCCCTACTTCCTGTGTCTGCTTCCAGCTTATACCAGCTATATTACACCCTCCTCATACCCCGACCAAAGGGACATGGTCATACCCGCAGTACAGGGATAATTTGTGCCAAAGAGCCCCTTTGTCTATTTGCACTCAAGCACATCAGCACATTTTTAGGCCCCCAAGCCAGAAACCTCTCCCAAGTCTTCTCAACTCTTCTCTCAATGGCACAGCTTGGGACCAAGCCCTGCAGTTGGCTTGCGTCCCTTGAATTTGCTTTTCTTTTGCATTGCCACTACTGCTGTCTCTTCTTCCATATCTGTCATTAATTCCTAACCTGATCTGACTTCTGCCCTTTTACTCTACTGAAAAGGTCTTTGCCTACAGCCTCCTGGCTGCTGAATCCCATGGGTTCTTTTCAACCCTTTTCTACTCCACCTCTTGCAGTTATAATTTCCTTGACCACCACACTCGTAATCCTGAAATGGTTTCTTCAACCTCCAAGGCTCCATATTTCTCCTGGTTTCCTCCTACCTGCTGGCCTTTTCTTCTCAGTTCTTGTGCGAGTTTCTCTTTCTCTGCCCATCCCACAAATGTTAGTGTCTCCATCTACTCTTGGGCGGTCTCATCTATTCCTGTATCTTTAATTACCCTCTCCTCTCCTCTGGGCTCTAGAGAAGTGTGTCCAGTCAAACTTTTGTGATTGTTATAGGTTGAATAGTGTTCTCCAAAAAGACATATTTAAGCACTGACCCCTCGTACCTGTGAATGTCACCATATTTGGAAATATGGTCTTTTCGGATGTAATCAAGTTGAGATGAAGTCATAAAGAATTAGGGTGTCCCCCAAATCCCAGGACTGGTTTTCCTTATAAAAGGAGACTTGGAGACATACAGACACACAGTATAGATGAAAATGGAAGCAGAGATTAGAGTGATGCATGCACAGCTAAAGAACACCAACCAGTAGCCATGGAAAAGTCATGGCACAGATTCTCCCTCAGAGTCACTGGAGGGAGCATGGCCCTGCTGACACCATGATTTCAGGAATCTAAAGTCTTCTACGTGCAGGAACTCTGAGAAAATGAACTTCTATAGTTTTAAGACACCCAGTTTGAGATAAACCGTTACAACAGCCCTAATACAGCTATGATAGAAATGTCCAATATGGTAGCCACGTGTGGCTGCTGAGCACTTGAAATGTGACTAGTGTAGCTGAAGAACTGCATTTTACATTTCACTTCATTTTAATTGATGTACATTTAAATAGAAATGTGTAACTGGTAGCTACCATATTGGACAGCACAGATTCAGATCCATACACCAACCACCTGCAGGGCTCATCCTCTTGGATGTCTCAGTCACCACTCAAACTCAGCGTGCTCACAACAAATATCTTCTCAACACAGCTCTTCCTCCTGTCTCAGACAAGATGCCTCCTACCAAGTTTCACAACCCAAAAATGTAGATGGCCTCCTTAGCTCCCCTCCTGCCTTAGGTCCCCACATGCAGTAAGTCACCAAGCCTAGCTCCCTTAAATATCTTCATTATTAGATTCATGCCATTTAATGTGGCCAGTGGGGCCCTTCCTGAGCTGGCCTCAGCTCATCCCTCCTTCTCCTCCTCAGCCACACCCCACTTGATCTCTATGCACAGTGACAGGCTCTTTTTTGCTATTCCTCCCCTCACCCAACCTCTTGCTCTGGTTAAATTCTACTCGTATTTTAGGGCTCATCTCCTCCTCTAGTGAGTTTTCACTGTAACCTCAAAATTAGATTATGTACCCTTACAGGGCCCAAAGTGCCCTGTCGCTGGAGAGTTCACATCGTACTGAAATAAGCCCTTTTATTTTCTGTCTCCCCAGGACCAGCTCTATCTACAGAAGCACCATTCCTGGCATACACCCAATACACATTTGATGAATGAAGGAATGAATGAATGAATGAATGGAAAAAACTAAACAGTAGTTGTTATCAGGGAAAACCATTAACATTATTACTAATTATGGATCCTAGAAAAAAAACAAAATAGAGAATAGATTACAAATTTGTTTTGGTGACACCCAAGTGATACTAATTACAGTTATTTACATTAAATCTTACTTTTTATGCCTAATTACCATGCAGCAGAAGTAAGGATTATGTATATCATTAAATGTATCAGATCAACTTGGTTGAGTGTTATTTCATTATAACAGTCAATTATGCATATATGCTTAGACTACATCAATTATTGCTGATGTCTGTTGTCTGCTCTCACCCTTGAACAAGTTTATTTTCTCTATTCCTCAATCCATCGCAGCTCCAACATTGAGAGCATTGCAAAAACAAGCAACAGACAAACAGGTGATCACTTGACCAGATAGAATACAAAGCAATTATGAGCCGATTGTAATTCTGATGCTGTTGATTTGTGACTCATTGTTGTAATGCACCTGACAGCAACACAGGCTTTCACAGGCGCCATTTTATTTAATCATCTCTTCAGCTCTGAAAGTAATTACGATTCTCAGAGAGTTTTAGTGATTTGTTGTAATAAATGGCAATGGCAGGTAAAGAGCCCATATTAAGACAGGTTGGGCAGGAATGGTACTCGAAGTCAACTACATTTGAAATTACACTTCCTAATGTCTGTAAAATGTGTCTGTCATACATACCTCATTCAATCATAATGATTTGGGTATTTTTACCCCCTTTTTGCAGAGAAAGCAACTGTAATAGCCGGGTTTTACACTGCCAATACAGACATACCTGAGACTGGGTAATTTACAAAAGAAAGAAGTTTGGATTTACAATTCTATGTGGCTGAGGAGGACTCACAGTTATGGTGGAAGGTGAAAGGTACATCTCACATGGCAGAAGACAAGAGAAGAGAACTTGGGCAGGGAGACTCCCGTTTTTAAAACCGTCAGATCTCCTGTAAATTATTCACTATCAAGAGAACAGCATGAGAAAGACCTGCCCCCATGATTCAATTACCTCCCACCAAGCCCCTCCCACAACATATGGGAATTCAAGATGAGATGTGGGTGAGGACACAGCCAGACCATATCAGCAACTAAGGCTCAGGAAGGTTGGGTAATTTGCTCAAGGTCTCAAAGATGGCAAATGATGACTTTTGAACATGAGTTTGGCTCAAGAACTCATGTGTTTGTTGTTGTTGTTGTTGTTTGTCTATTTCACTTAGTGTATGCCTAATGGCCCATGTTTTATCAGGAAGGTGGGAATAAAGACATCTCCTAGCCAGAAGGTGCTAGGGCTGAAGGTTTGAGGGAAAGAAGTGGAAAAGGTTTCAAACAGCTGCTTTGAGTGTCGGCTAATGGTGGGTTACGGAAGCCTGATGATGGGGTTCTAGTAAGGGTGGGTTATAGAAGCCTAATATTTGCACCTCGATGTCTTGAGGCTCTCTCCCTGGGACTCCTGTGCTTGATGCTGGAGAGCCAGGTGTTGGCACACAGTCAGCAATCCCAGCTGAGCCTCGCCTTGCAGCCATCCCCACTGAGGTGCTAGACTTACAAGGGAAGCTGTCCTGGACCCTCCAGACCAGCCCATCTGCCAGTTGAATACAACCAAGCCACCTCAGCCAGCACTACATGGAACAGAACAATGGAGCAGCTGAACCCTGCCCAAACTCCTCACCCACAAAAGCACAAAGCAGAATAAAAATGGCTGTTGTTTTAAGCCAGGAAGTTTGGAGTAATTTGACACATAGCAATAGGTAACCAGAATATTTTGTAGCTTCCTTCTCTTCGTGGTGCCACACAAATCATAGCCGATGGCCAAGCTAACAACCAGTCATAAGAAAACAAACTCTCCCCTCTTGCACACGGCAATTCACACACAAAAACGATTACAGCGATTTTCCATTTCAAGCAAATAGCCTATCCACGGACCGATTCGAAATGTCACCCCTAAAACCATTTTTCCTTTGCAAGTTATAAACACTGATAAAAAGGAAACGTGTCCTCTCTGTGCAGCCTGAGCAGATAGGAAAGACATTCTTTTGATCATTTTACCATTTTCATCTTTGACACACAACAGCTTTTTCACTGTTCAACCCAAATTTGAAAAGGAAACAAGATAACATCTGTTTCCTTCACCATCCTTCCATGCATGTCCGAGCAAGCAGATATCTTAGGTGCTTTGCTCACAGGGAGCACATTACCCAAGTTTACCTTCTGCTGATTCTAAGATGAAAATGGCATTTGCTATAGATCCCTCTCACAGGGTAGGCCAGGAATGCAGAATAGCTAAGTAGGGAGTGGGAGGCAATCACTAACCTCAGTGGACGAAACAGTTACCCAAACTGCACAATTAGCAGAGCACAAATGCTGCAGCTGTTTGCAAAGGCACCCGCAGTATTTCTGACATGGCAAATCACGCTGGTGATGTCAGACTCTTTTCTTAAACAAAAGTGAAATGTGAGAAGGTGAAAATACATGACTGCTGGAAGATGTTTTTCCTTGTTTGGGGACTGCATTCCCAAATGACTCTTGTCCAGGAGCCTGGGTTTTCCCCAGGTCTTTGAAGGTCCACATTCCTTTATAATCCTTCACTAAACCTACCAGTTGGCTCCCTGAGTTCCTGGTTATCTCACCGCTCTGTCATGCAAGTCACTGAGCAGGGAAAATGACTCATAGGCTCTAAAGAAAACCTAATTCATTGAATTAAACACTGGAAAGAATCTAAGTGAGTCACTGTATCCTTCGCTCAGTCCTTAGGCAGCGCCACACCTCGATCGTTCCTGCTAGAAGAGAGGTAATCACATTTTTAAAAAGCTGGTTGGAGAAGGATTGTGTACAACAATAATAAATCCCATTTCCATGTATACCTGTATTTCAAAAACAAAGGAAAAGGCGCTGCAAAATTGAACCCCAAAATACTGAGGAGCAGAAAGATGCAAAGCCTTGAGCCCAGCTCACATTGCTTCTGTGCAAATTAGAAAAAGGTGGCCCCCCGGGTTGAAGGAATTAGGAAAAAGCACCCTCCTGGGGCAGCAGCTCCTGAGAGCCAGTGTTTGGGGGCCTGGTGAGTAGGCAAATGGGCTGGATCTCCCTCACCCCTCTGCCCTGCCTTGCAGCCCTTCCCCCAACCACCTCCACCCCTGCTTTTGTATAGAGAACAAATTCCAGGACCATGTGCAGTGGCCTGAGAAGGAAATGGAATTTTTTATGACTCCCTCTCCACATCTTCCTGGTAAAAATCTTTTTTTCCTACTCTTGACCCTGTTGTTCCCTATTGCTAACACTTGGAAACACTGACTTTTTTTTAATGTGTCACCCTGTACTAATAATGTTGCAGGTTGACAGTTCCTGTGTCTTTATCCCACCAGGTACCCAGCAGGTGCTCAATAACCATTTCGAAAAAAAGAAATAACTCTCGGAAAGAATAAGGTCAGCCTCCAGCTCTAAGGTCTAATGCTGTCCTTGCTTTAAACTGAAAGGAAGAGTGTGACCTCACCTCCCCCGGGGAAAAACAACAGACCTGTAGACAAGTTGCTCTGCAGAGCCAAAGTCCAGGCAGAAAAGGGGCATCCTTGAGCACATGGGCTTCTGCAGCTGTGAAATCTGGGCCTCTGGCTGGCGCTAGCACCCTTGCCCTTGCCTCTTGCTTAGGTGCCTTTCCAGAGCCCTCTCCCTCGCCTAGTAGGACATTGGAGGGGCCATCCAGAAGGGAAGCATTATTTCTTACCCCTCACAGCCCTTTCACAGACAGGGAAGGTACCCTTCCAGGCCCGGGGGCACAGCCCCTAATTCACTGAATTAAACATTGGAAAGAATCTAAGTGAGTCACTGTATCCTTCGCTCAGTCCTTAGGCAGCACCACACCTCGATCGTTCCAGCCAGAAGAGAGGTAATCTCTCTTTTGTGTCTTTTGTTGTTTTTGTTGTTGTTAGCTGTTACCATTTAATTGTATGATCCCATTTATATGAAATATCCAGAATAGGTAAATCCATAGAAACAGGCAGGTTGGCGGTTTCCATGGCGGGGGAAGGAAGGGGTTTAGAGAAAATGGGAAGTGGCTGTGTAGTGGGAATGGGGCTTCCTTTTGCAGTGAAGAAAATGTTTGGAACTAGACCGTGGTGGTAGCTGTACAAACTTGTCAGTGTACCAGATGCCAGGGAAGTGTTCGCTTTGAAATGATTACTTTTAGGATGAGCATGGTGGCTTAGCCTAAAATCCGAGCACTTGGGGAGTTGAAGTAGGGGGATCACTTGAGGTCAAGAGTTTGAGACCAGCCTGGCCAACATGGTGAAGCCTGTCTCTACTAAATATTCAAAAATAGCCGGGTGTGGTGGCAGACACCTGTAATCCCAGCTTCTCAGGAGGCCGAGATAGGAGAATTCATTTAACCTGGGAGACAGGTTGCAGTGAACTAAGATCAGCCACTGCACTCCAGCCTGGGTGACAGAGTAAGACTCCATCTCAAAAAAAAAAAAAAAAAGAAAAGAAAAAAATTAGGCCGGGCGCAGTGGCTCATGCCTGTAATCTCAGCACTTTGGGAGGCTGGAGGGGTGGATCACGAGGTCACAAGTTTAAGACCAGCCTGGCCAAGATGGTGAAACCCTGTCTCTACTAAAAATACAAAAATTAGCCGGGCAAGGTGGTGGGCACCTGTAATCCCAGCTACTTGGGAGGCTGAGGCAGGAGAATCACTTGAACCCCTGGGGCAGAGGTTGCAGTGAGCCAAGATCGCACCACTGCACTCCAGCCTGGGCAACAGAGTGAGGCTTTGTCTCAAAAAATAAAAAAGATTAATTTCATCCTACGTTAATTCCCTGAATTTTTTTAAGTAAATGAACAACAACAACAAAAAAGAGAGTCAGACATTTCTCCTACTAGATTTCTAGCTTCTCTGAAGAAACCGGACAATTTGGCACTGTCCACCTAATCCCCAGAATGCGGCAGCTGCCTGTGAGGAAGGGGCATTTGCTGTCCGTGTTGCCCCTCACCCACGTCCTCTGACTCCTGCTCCTACCCACAAGGAAGGCACTTACTTTCCCCAGAGAGTAAACAGATCCCACTGAGCTGCCATCTTCAGATGAGTGGGAGGCAAGGGCATGACTCAAGGTCTGAGCACACAGACGGGTGGAGCAAATATGAAGAGGCCACGAGGCCACAAGGCAGGGGTCAGGGGAGTCAGAGGCAGGAAGAGGGCCCGAGTGCTCCGAATCGTGCTGCCAGGGAGCATCTCCTTCCCCACCAGCCGGCTCCGGCCTCTCACCTGCCTCATTTTCCTTCTCAGTTCTTACTACTGACTTACTGTGTGTGAGAGTTTCCTGGGGCTTTTATCACAAATTCCCACAAACTGAGCAGTAGAGGCAACAGAACTGTCTTGTCTCACAGCTCTGCAGACTGGAAGTCCAAGATCAAGGTGTCAGCAGGGCTGGGGTCCCTCTGAGGGTTCCAGGGGAGAATCCTTCCTGGCCTCTCCTGGCTTTGGGTGGATCCAGGTGTTTCTTGAGTCAGTATCGCCCCGATCTCTGCCTCCACCTTCTCCCCTCTGTCTCTGTCTCCAACCTCCCTCTCTATTCTCTTATAAGGACATCAGTCATTGGATTTAGGGCCCACCGTAAAACCAGGACATTCTTAACTTGAGATTTTTAACTTCACTACGTCTTCAAAGACCATATCTCCAAATAAGATCACATTCTCGGGTACCAGGAATTAGAACTTGGACATATTTTGGGGAGTCACCATTCAACCTTTTACACTATCTATCGATTTGGCTACTGTGTGACTCATGCCACATGTCATGAGAGTAGAGGCTTTGCCTGTTTGTTTCCATGTTGGAAACCCAGAGCCTAGAATAATGCCTGGCACCGCAGGTTCTCGGTAAATTGAAGAAAAGAATGAGGAAGCAGGTGCGTGGGATGATGTTTGGCTCAAGCCAAGTCAGCAATTACAGGAAGGTACAACAAGACCAATCCAGCACACAAAAGGCAGGGACACCCGTTCAGTGAACCATATACACAAGGAGGCACCAGGGTAAGACGAAGAGTGATCCCACATCAGTAAGAAGTTTGACATTGAAGGCTAGGAATGGTGGCTCATGCCTATAATCCCAGCACTTTGGAAGGCTGAGGCAGGTGGATCACCAGACGTCAGGAGTTCAAGACCAGCTTGGCCAATATGGTAAAACTCCATCTGTACTAAAAAATACAAAAATTAGCCAGGCGTGGTGGCAGGCGCCTATGATCCCAGCCACTCGGGAGGCTGAGGCAGAAGAAATTGCTTCAACCCAGGAGGCAGAGGTTGCAGTGAGCTGAGATCACACCATTGCACTCCAGCCTGGATGACAGAGCGAGACTCCATCTCAAATGAAAAAAAAGAAGACGTTTGACATTGAAACCGTAGCACATGAGCTGACGGAGATTCCTGGCGTGACTGCTCAAGGCCATGGAACTGGGTTGCTGTGGTATCAGATTCTGCACCAAGTAGGGGCTGGGCAAGGAAATTTCCGGAAGGGTTAAGCCTACCTTCGACTCCTGCTGGGGCTGCTGCTGTGTTTGTCACAGTTCCAGACTCACTGGGGAGTGATACCCAAGGCATGGACCAAGTGGCTGCTTCACAGTCACCTGGGGAATGCAAGTTAAAAATGCAACCTCTTGGGCCTCAGCCCAGACCTTCTGAATCCCTGGGATTCTGACTGCTGAGAGCACTAAAGTTTGAGAATGAATGAAATGCAGTATTTAAGGATGACCAGAATTGCAGGGAACATCCCGCATTCTTTGTTGTTTGCTCTGGTCACTGTCTTCAGCTCAGGTAGCTCAGTGGTGGGCCTGCCCACTTTCTTGCCTCTCTATTTTTCTTACGGTCACCAGAGTTCAAACACATCAGGCATGGTACCATTTCTGTGCTCTAAAGCCTTGAGGGGTTTCTCTGTTGTCTGGAGAATAGACCCTATCGGTTAAACACACAACAGCTGTTCCTCCTTTAGTTCATACTAATGGAACCCAGGTTCATTTGGGCCTTGAGGAGAAATGTGCTTGTGGAGGGGCCACAGGGAACTGTGGCCACAGCTCACCACAAGGAACTGTGAGGAGTTCCAGTCAGTCCCTCCAATGCCCTTGTCATTTGCCAGTGATGGGTTCCGAGGTAGACAGGTAACCCAGTTCAGTCCAATGGGACATGAGGGGCACCTGCTGGGGGCTTCTGGGAAAGATTCTTGACCCTAATAAAAAGACACACAAGAAAAGGAAAATTCCCCACTTCCCCCACTTGCAGGAGATGCCTGTCGTTCCTGGCATCATATCCTTTAGCCCACCTTGATTTCAGCTGCAGTGGAGATGGACATTCTGAGTCACGGTGGTTTTGATTCCTCCTGTTACACCCCACTAGTGAGGGAGGGATTCCCACCACAGGGCAATGGGGATAACTAAGCCCTCGACACCTGACACCTGACGCTAGACAGATGCCCTCACCAGCAGTTTACCCATCACACAAACTCACAGCCTGTGGAAGAGAACGCTGCACACTACACACTAAGCACGGCCCAGGAGCTGCATTGAGGAACAGAGTGAACAAGCAGGGGCTGGGGGAGGCTGTTTTTGTGGTATCAAGAGAATGAGGTGCCCCCTGAGTCCCATGGGAGGATGTGCTTGGCTTATGTGAATCATTCCGTGGTCTGGCAGGGAACTGAATCCTGTACTCAGGACAAGAATAAGGAGGAACTGTGCCTGGTCGCAGTGATAAGGAGGATTGTTTGACTAGGGGACCTTATCTGTAGGAGCAGAGTGGAGGGGAGCTTGCCCTCCTACTGTCAGATGTTGAGGCAGCACGTGGTAGTCAACCTGAACTTCGGGCGACCACAATGGAGAGCATCTTCCCAAGCTCAGATTCACCTTGAGCTAGCAGCACACCACCCCAAGCCCACACTGAGCACCTTAGATTTTTGCCTTTGAGTTTTCTCCTGCACTGACCCACTGCCATGCCAAACACCTGCATTCAAAGCCCTCCAAGCAGCTGGGGTACAGGGGCACTGGATGGAGGCTCCAGGAGCAGCATCTTTAGGTGAACAATTCTGACCACGTTCTGTGCAATTCCCAGAGACCATGGCAGCAGCTTCCATGGTGAGCTCTTGCCTTGCCTTTTCCTCCTTCCTGCCTCATGCTCCCCAGTTGCTCACTCACACTTCTGGACCAGCTCCCAAATTATGTCAGCCTCTGCTTTTAGGGGAACCCAAAATAAGAAACTTCCTGTACTTGGGCACCTTTTTTTTGAGATGGAGTCTCACTCTGTCACCCAGGCTGGAGTACAGTGGCACAATCTCAGCTCACTACAACCACCACCTCCCTGGTTCAAGCAATTCCCCTGCCTCAGCCTCCTGAGTAGCTGGGATTACAGGTGCACAGCACCACACCTGGCTAATTTTTTTGCATTTTTAGTAGAGACGGGTTTTCCCCATGTTGGTCAGGCTGGTCTCGAACTCCCAACCTCACCATCTGCCCACCTCAGCCTCACAAAGTGCTGGGATTACAGATGTGAGCCACTGTGACTTGGGCACAGTTTTATGAGGAAATGGTGTCTTGTGGTTTTGAGAGAATGAAGCTGAGGATTAAAGTCAATATGCTGGGGATGGTGGAGTGGAAACACGGGAAGAGCTAGGAGGCCTTGGTGACATCCCTAAGAGGCTGGGTCCCCCTCGCCTGCTGGCTCCTTCCTCCATGCTTGTTGGGACAGCAGGGAGAGAGATGATAGACCCCATTCCATCATCTAGGGCACCTTCCCTGGAGCACCCTAAGTGATCCCAGTGGTGTTCCCGGTTCTCCATGCCAGTAGGCAGCAAAAGAAGCGTGTTCATGTTAGGCCAGCGAGCGACGCCGGCAGTCTCAGCTGGATGTGTCAGCTGTCACGGTCATTCCAATCTCACTGGAATCCTGCGGGAAGGGAGGAGAATGCCAAAGTCCTAATGTGCCACCATATGCCAAGGCTGATCCCAGATTATCAGATGTGGTGAATGCAAGTATTTGTCACATCTCTGGCCGTTCTCCTTCCATCTTCTTGTCTTCAGCTGCTACCTGAATTTCACTAGCATCATTCCAGCCACAGGATTGTGGGGGAAATTCTTTGTCATAGTTGCACAAGCACAATTATAGCCATTAACGATGGAATTTCTCATGACAACGGCCTCTAAAAATGAGCCACAGCCAAGCATCTCAGCAGCGTGTCAGCAACTGCCATGCAACTGACCTGAGGTTTCACATGAAATATGCAAAATGTGGAGTAAGATGTTGGTTCTGAAAGCCCAGCTTCCCAGTCCTCCTTGTGCTCAGCAAGAATGTGAGCAATTAAAGATTTATTTTTACTCTTTGGAAGACACCAATTAGCACTAAGTTTGATTTACCTCAGTTAGGAAAAATCATTGTTTAATGAGCCACCTTCACAAGTTAGACGGCTCATGTTACCCTCTGATATTTATCTGTGTCCCCACCCAAATCTCACCTTGAACTATAATCCCCATAATCCCCACATGTCAAAGGCAGAACCCAGGTGGAGGTAATTAGACCATGGGGGTGGTTTCCCCCGTGCTGTTCTTGTGAGAATGAGTGAGTCTCACGAGATCTGATGCTTTAATAAGCATCTGGCATTTCCCCTCGTTGCACTTCTGCCTCCTGCCACTTTGTGAAGAAGGTACCTGCTTCCTCTTCAGCTTCCTCCATGATTGTCAGTTTCCTGAAGGCTTCCCAGCCACGCTGAACTGTGAGTCAATTAAGCCTCTTTATAAATTACCCAGTCTTGGGTATGTTCTTATTAGTAGTGTGAGAACAGACTAACACACCCACCCAGAGGAATTAACAAACATACCCCACAAAGCCTGGCAGGGGAGTCAGGAGAAGGGTCTCCTGCATGTTTGTAGCCATTTACTCACATAAATTATTTGTGTGTGTTGCCGGGTTTTACCTTGCTCTCTCTCGTGCCCCAACAACAGCTATAAAAGTTCTAGGTATGTCTTGACATGTGCTGGATTGTCCTGATTTGCAGTCCTATAGAACTCACTGAGCATCTACCCTGAGCTGAATCCAGGATACCAATGACCAATAAGACTCACCTTCAGCATCCAAGCAGTCTGGTCTTGAGTAAGACATAGCTCCTCTGTGTCTCAGTCTCGTCCAGTGATAAATGAGGACACAACACCCAGCCTCATGGTGTCTGACTCGTGCCATAATGCAGGGCTCGCACTGCAAAGCTGCAAAGTGCAGTGTGCTCGCCTCAATGCCCTTCTGTTACCATCTTGAAACTTCTAATAATTTCAACAGGAGTCCAACATTTTCCTTTTTTCACTGAGCCCAGAAATTGTATAACCTAGACAGAGTTTTATAAGGATTAGATAGGGGAATGGACATAAACATAAATGAACACAAAGCTTCACACAGAATAAGGACTTTAAAATGGTATGACCAGCTAGGCGCAGTGGCTCACACCTATAATCCCAGCACTTTGGGAGGCCAAGGCAGGTGGATGTCTTGAGCCCAGGAGTTCAAGACAAACCTGGGCAACATGACGAAACTCCATCTCTACAAAAAAATTAAAAATTAGCTGGATGTGGTGGCACATGCCTGTAGTCCCAGCTACTTGGGATGCTGAGGTGGGAGAATTGCTTGAGCCCAGGAGGTTGAGGCTACAGTGAGCCATGATTACACTACTACACTCCAGCTTTGGTGACAGAGCAAGACCCTGTCTCAAAAAAAAAATTAATTAATTATAAATAAATAAATACAATTGTAAAGTCATCCTGATTAGACAGTTAAACCCAAAACAAATGTATTTTCTTACAGCCTCCCACCCATTTAATCTAAATACCATAATTTTTTTTTTTTTTTTTTTTTTTGAGATGGAGTTTCGCTCTTGTTACTCAGGCTGGAGTGCAATGGCACGATCTCAGCTCACCACAACCTCCGCCTCCTGGGTTCAGGCAATTCTCCTGCCTCAGCCTCCTGAGTAGCTGGGATTACAGGCATGCGCCACCATGCCCAGCTAATTTTTTGTATTTTTAGTAGAGACGGGGTTTCACCATGTTGACCAGGATCGTCTCGATCTCTTGACCTCGTGATCCACCTGCCTCGGCCTCCCAAAGTGCTGGGATTACAGGCTTGAGCCACCACACCCCGCCCCTCTGCTTAACTTTCTTTAATGAATCTTACACATACCTCTCAGACTTCAACTTTGAATCTTAATTTCCAAATAATTCACATGATTTGTTTCATTTTCTCCCTGTCACTTTTGTCAAAAGTTCATCCTCTCCACTACAGCTCCTGTTGACTTGAAAACTGTACTCATAAAGTCCTTTGGTCATACTAGTAAGTATTTAATCTGTTATTTCAATTTGCCTTTCTTCCATAAATTGACCAATTCTATCAAAAAGTTTATAGAAATAAACCATACACAAGGTGAAAATATTGGGTTAAAAATAGAAATTTTTTTTTCTTATCTCCCCAAACCGATAACCTTTGATATATGTCCACAATCCCTTATCCACAATTCTGACATTTAAAAAGCTCTAAAAAGTTAGAAACAAACTTGCAGCAAATATATTTTGTGACAGAACCAAACCTAAAACTGATATGGGCTATTTGTAGTATTTTTATAATGATGCTGTGCGTATTATATCACATGCCTCATGCATTCTGAGTTATCTTTCTAAAATTAAAAATATTCTGGGCTGGTCACGTTGGCTTTAATCCCAGCACATAGGGAGGCCAAGGCAGGAGGATCACTTGAGGCCAGAAATTCAATACCAGCCTGGGCAACATAGTGAGACTCCAGCTCCACAAAAAATCTTAAAAATCAGCCAGGCATGGTGGCACATCTCTGTGGCCCCAGCCATTCCAGGGGCTGAAACAGGAGGATCACTTAAGCCTGGGAGGTGTTGTGCCACTGTACTCCAGCCTGGGCAACAAAGTGAAACCTGTCTAAACAAACAAACAAACAAACAAAATTCTGAATTTTGGAACACATCCAATCCTCAGTTTTGGATAAGGGACTGTGGTCCTATGTGAGGTTTACACTACTCCTTTCGGAGCTCACTCCCCAACTAGCAAGGCAAAGCATTAAAGACAGGACATGGGCTGGGCGCAGTGTCTCACACCTGTAATCCCAGCACTTTGGAAAGCTGAGGTGGGCAGATCACCTGAAGTCAGGAGTTCGAGACCAGCCTGGCCAACATGATGAAACCCCATCTCTACTAAAAACACACACAAGCAATTAGCTGGGCATGGTGTCGGGCACCTGTAATTCCAGCTACTTGGGAGGCTGAGGCAGGAGAATCGCTTAAACCTGGGAGGCAGAGGTTGCAGTGAGCCAAGACCAGGCCATTGCACTCCAGCCTGGGCAACAAGAACAAAACTTCATCTCAAAAAAAGGCCCTAGAACTGAAATAGATACATGTGCACTGTGTTCACCGCAGCATTATTCACAATAGCCAAAAGGTGGAAACAATCCATGTCAACAGATGAATGTATGTATACACACATAATGTTGTATATACGAACAAGGGAAGTAATGAAATTCTGACGCATGCTGCGCATGGATAGCCTTGAAGACATCATGCTTAGTGAAATAAGCCATTCACAAAATAACCAATACTGTATGAATCACTCTATGATGTCCCTACAGAGGTCAAATTCGTACAGATAGAAAGTAGCATGGGGGTGTCTGGGAGAGCAGGGAAATGGGAAATTAGCACTTAATGGGCACAGAGTTTCCATTTGGAAAGATGAAAAGGTTCTAGAGATAAATGGTGGTGAAGGTTGACTTCATGCCTCTGAACTGTTCACTTTACAGCACTTGAAATGGTAAATTTTATGTTATGTGTAACTTACCACATTTTTCTTAATTGCAGGACCTAGATTATCAGTCCTCAGAGTGCTGAATTCCCCTCTCCACCTGCTCTACGTCTCTGTCCCTGGCCGCCGTGAACTGATGATCACTCTCCATCACCACCACCAACTGCCCACACTGAAGCCCTTCAGCCAGAGACATCTGTTCACCCCTCTCCTGGCTTAGTTTTCACCTGGCTTCACTTCCTAGAATCTCAGACTGATAAACTGGCAACAAACCCATTTCCAGCAGAGCACCAAAGCATACCCAGGTGTCCTATCCCTGCAGGCATCCCAAGCCCAGGACTGCCTGTGCCACAGGCCCATCTCCAGCTTCCGGTCACCCCCCTTATAATGTTGGGAGGTATTAACAGGAAGGAACAAGGAGCTAGATCCTCATCTAGTTGATCTGCATCTCCTACGCATTAGCTTCTTATGGCTGCTATAACAAATTACCACAGATTCCATGGCTTAGCATAACATGAATATATTCTCTTACAGTACAAAATCAATTTCACTGGAGTAAAATTAAGGTGTTGGCAGGTCTGTGTTCTTTCTGGGGGCTCTAGAGAATCTCTTTCCTTTGCCATCTGGCTCCCTAGAGGACACTTGTATTCCTTAACTCGTGGCCCTGTCCTCCGTCTTCAAAGCACATCACTTCCACCTCTATTTTCATCATCACATGGCCTTCTCTCTCCCACTCTAATGCCTCCTGCATCCATCTGTCTTCCAAGGACCTTTGTGATTATATCAAGCCCACCAAAATAATCCAGAATAATCTCCCCATACCAACGCTCTTAGCTTAATCACATCTGCAAAGTCCCTTTGCCACGAAAGGGGACGTAGTCACAGGTTCCAAGGACCTTGCAGGTTCTGTGGATATATTAGGGAAGGTGGGGATTTATTCAGCCTGCTACACCTTGATTGTCAGGCTAGAGCCTCACATGCAAAATATGAGTTCTGAAGGGCTAGTATAAGGTGACAAAATACTTCTTTCTGTTAGTTGCAGGAGAAATGAAAGGTGAGTACCAATCCACATCCGAGAGAGAGAAAAAATTCAAACTGAAGAATGGTCCAGATACATCACCAAAGCAGGGAGGGCACTGGGTAGATATCAGAACCTGAATGCAGAGACAAGAGATCTCTGTTTCCGAAAACACAAAAGGCAAACAAAATTACCTAAATGTCCTTTCGCTACCAAGCATTAGAAATGCTGAATAAAATATCTCAAATATCTCTTCAATTCATAGCCCAGCTCCTAAACAAGGAAGGGATAGCCCCAGGGCCAAAACCAATAAGGCAACGGAAAGTCAGCCTGGTAAATCTGACCTGATGCCAGGGTTGCTCTGTGGGAACTGGAGAGGTGGCAAGTTTTTGTAATGAGGGAATTTCTGTTTTAATTGCCACACATGAACAGTAGAGAAGGTGTTGGGTCTGTCCCAGGTGAGGAATTGGAACTAAGGTCCCTGGGGTAGTAGAGGAGAAAGAAATGCCCATTAGCCCACGGAGATGATACGGAAATCTCTTGCTTTTGCCTGAACTTGAAAAGGAGTATTAAGAATTTTCCTAAAATTTTTAAATTATGGTCTTATCCTCATGATAACTTGAGGTTCTAATTTTGCACTATTTGTGTGGCCCCAGAAACTCAAAAACCAAGAAATCAATTAATGTTAAAACTGGTATTTTCTGCCGGGAGTGGTGGCTCAAGCCTGTAATCCCAGCACTTTGAGAGGCCAAGGCGGGTGGATCATGAGGTCAAGAGATCGAGACCATCCTGGTCAACATGGTGAAACCCCGTCTCTACTAAAAAATACAAAAAATTAGCTGGACATGGTGGTACGTGCCTGTAATCCCAGCTACTCAGGAGGCTGAGGCAGGAGAATTGCCTGAACCCAGGAGGCGGAGGTTGCGGTGAGCCGAGATCGCGCCATTGCACTCCAGCCTGGGTAACAAGAGTGAAACTCCATTTCAAAAAAAAAGTGGTATTTTCTTTCTCTAAAAGTATTCTTGTTGCTTTACTAGTCTTCCTCCTCAGATCAATATCATCTTTTGCTTTGAGGAGAAATAAAAATATGTAAAAGTATTACAATATATAAATGTCCTAAGACTCAGTAGACCAATTGTCTATGAATAAATTGGAAAGAAACAGATTTTAATTGGAAAGAAATAGATTTCTTCTAGAAAAATAATTTTGCTTTGAATTCCAAAAGAACTTTCCTTGGAAACATGTGTACAAACAATAGCCACATAGCTCAAGGAATAGATTAAAAACCCTACTGGTTGGGAGGAAGGCACTTGGACAGAAAGAGGAAGGAGGGCATACGGGAAATAAAATCAAAGGTCCACAAAGGGAATTAAAACCTTGGGAGATCAGTGGCATGGGTGGTAGACACACTCACCATGACCACCATCCCACAGACAGATCTGAGGCAGTGTTTGCAATAAGAACTATTGATATTTAAGTATTCTAGCATACCATTCTTTGTGTAAAGGACAAAATATCCAGGAATAGTTTTGTTTTGAGGTATAGTTATGCTATTTCAGACATGAGTCACCAGCTTTATTCCAATTTCTTAGTTCTCTCTTTTTTTTTTTTTTTGAGATGGAGTTTCGCTCTTGTTACCCAGGCTGCAGTGCAATGGTGCGATCTCGGCTCACCACAACCTCTGCCTCCTGGGTTCAGGCAATTCTCCTGCCTCAGCCTCCTGAGTAGGTCAGATTACAGGCACGTGCCACCATGTCCAGCTAATTTTTTGTATTTTTAATAGAGACGGAGTTTCACCATGTTGACCAAGATGGTCTCGATCTCTTGACCTCGTGATCCACCCGCCTTGGTCTCCCAAAGTGCTGGGACTACAGGTGTGAGCCACTGTGCCTGGCCCTTAGTTCTCTTTTATGTCTGCCCTTTACTTGCCTTTCTACCTCAACACTGGCAGCCTAGTTACAAGAACTGCCCCCACTCTTCTTCATCGCTGAGCTCAGGCACAACTACTATCTCCTTTCATTTTCATTGGCTACCCCTTAAAAAATGTTGCAGTCTCCTAAAACATAAAATAATTAGAAAAATTTAACAGATACTAATTCCATGACAAAACACTACAGAATATGGCTAAGATACATGAAAGAATATCTAAATAGATTGAGAAGCATACCGTGTTCATGAATCGAAAGATTCAATATTGTTAAGATGTTCATTCACCTCAAATTAATTTATAGATTCAACACAATCCCAGTGAAAATCCAAAAAGCCTTTTTTTTCAGAAGTTAGAGATTGATACACGTATTATAATTTTTTTTTTTTTTTTTGAGACGGAGTTTCACTCTTGTTACCCAGGCTGGAGTGCAATGGCACGATCTCGGCTCACCGCAACCTCTGCCTCCTGGGTTCAGGCAATTCTCCTGCCTCAGCCTCCCGAGTAGCTGGGATTACAGGCACGCGCTGCCATGCCCAACTAAGTTTTTGTATTTTTAGTAGAGACGGGGTTGACCAGGATGGTCTCGATCTCTTGACCTCATGATCCACCTGCCTTGGCCTCCCAAAGTGCTGGGATTACAGGCGTGAGCCACCGCACCCAGCCACATATTATAAATTTTATGTGGAAATCCAAATGACTTAGAACAGGTAAGAAATTTTAAAAAAAAGAAAAGAAATTGAATTAGTTTGAGACCTTCCAAAATCAGATGCCAACAGATTTTATGCACAAAAGATGTACTGACTGGAAGAACTGCCTGTGAAAGATGAAAGGAGACTGGGTGCAGTGGCTCATGCCTGTAATCCCAACACTTTGGAAGGCCAAGGTGGGTTGATAAAGTCAGGAGTTTAAGACCAACCTGGCCAATATGATGAAAACTTCTCTCTACTAAAAATACAAACAGTTAGCTGGGCATGGTGGCAGATGCCTGTAATCCCAGCTACTTGGGAGGCTGAGGCAGGAGAATTGCTTAAACCCAGAAGGCAGAGATGCCAGTGAGCCAAGATTGCACCATTGCACTCCAACCTGGGCAACAAGAGCGAAAGTCCATCTCAGAAAAACAAATGAACACAAAAAGATAAAAGGAGAGGCAGCAGGAGCAGAGGCAGGAGAATTGCTTAAACCCAGAAGGCAGAGATTCCAGTGAGCCAAGATTGCACCATTGCACTCCAACCTGGGCAACAAGAGCGAAAGTCCATCTCAAAAAAATAAATGAACACAAAAAGATAAAAGGAGAGGCAGCAGGAGCAGCCAGGGAGAGACTTTAAACCATATACAGGTCTGACACCCATGAAAGGAGAAAGTGAAGGAAGGACTGACTAGGAAGAGCCTGATATAAAAGTAATGTTCTGCTAGGGTATTGTTCTGAAGTCAGATTGCCCTTTAGAGGAATCCTGCCTTGGGCAAGATGGCCCATTTAAAATAACTCCACTATGATCAGTCGTTGGCTGGGAGTAGACTGGAAAAGAGTGACCTGGTATGAATGCCCTGGCGGATGTATGGTTAGCTTCTGGATGCTGTCAATCTCCATTGCAGATTCCCTTAAAGGAGAGAGCCTGGGTAGGGCATCTCCATGGCTGCCAAGACAATTTTTATAAAGAAAAACAAAGCTGAAGGACTTAGGCTATCTAGTTTCATGACTTACTATAAAGCCACACTAATAAAGAGAGTGCAGTCTTCACTTAAAAGCAGAAAAATTAATGAAATAGGACAGAGCCCACTTATAGGGTTAAATGGTTTTTGACAAGGGTCCCTAGGTAATTCAATGAAGAAAGGACAGTCTTTTCAGCAAACACTACTGGAACAAGTAAATATGTATCTGTATGAGAAAAAGACGTCCACCTCCCTTCTTGCACTACACCTACAGTGGGGGGACACCTCAAAAGTCGCAAAAATTAATTTATAGATCTAAAACTAAAAGCTAAGGCTTTGAACAATCTAGAAGAAAAAAATAGAGAAAATATTGTGACTTTGGTGCAGGCAAGGATTCTTAGGCAAGGAATAGAAAACACTAACTATAAAACAAAACATTTGGTAACTGTGCTTTATTGAAATGTAAAACTTCCACTTTTTGAAAAATACCACTAAAAAAATGAAAAGTCAAACCACTGGGTGAAAATATTCACAATACATACACCTGGCAAATATTTTGCATTGAAAAAATGCAAACTCTTATTATTAATAAATAATAAGAAAAGCACATAGAAAATGGGCAAAAGATTTAAACAGACATGTCATCAATTAATATATAGAAATTGTCAATAAGCACATGAAAACATGTCCAGTATCGGCCGAATACAGTGGCTCACGCCTGTAATCCCAGCACTTTGGGAGGCCAAGGCAGATGGATCACCTGAGGTCAAGAGATCAAGACCACCTGGCCAATGTGGTGAAACCGAATCTCTACTAAAAATACAAAAATTAGCCAGGCATGGTGGCATGTGCCCAGCTACTTGGGAGGCTGAGGCAGGAGAATCGCCTGAACCCAGGAGGCAGAGGTTACAGTGAACCAAGATTGCGCCACTGCACTCCACCCTGGCAACAAAGCAAGATTCCGTCTCAAAAAAAAAAATAAATAAATAAGGAAGAAGATATATTCAATATCACTAGTTATCAGAAAAATGTCCCAGCAACTCAGGAGGCTGAGGCAGGAGAATCACTTGAACCCGGGAGGTAGAGGTTACAGTGAGCCAAGATTGTGCCACTGCACTCCACCCTGGCAGCAAAGCAAGATTCCATCTCAAAAAAAAAAAAGAAAGAAAATATGTTCAATATCACTAGTCATCAGAAAAACGTAAATTAAATCCAAAGTGAAGTGTTACTACTAGAATGACTAAAATTAAAAAGACTAGGGTATAATACCAAGTGCTGGCATGGGTGTAGAACAGCTGAAACTTACACACTGCTGGTGGAAGTGTAAAATGTCATGGTCACTTTGAAAAACAGTTTGTTATGAGGTTAAACATATTTATTATTCTTGTATATGATCAAACTCCTAGGTATTTACTTAAGATAAAGGAAAACATATGTCCACAAAATGACTTGTACATAAACATTCATAGCAGCTTTATTTATAATAATCAAAAACTGGAAACAACTGTCCCTCAAAAGATTAATGGATAAACAAATAATGGTATATTCATGCAACAGAATACAATACAAAGAAGCAAATATGCTCAACCACGTACAGATCTCAAAAACCTTATATTGAACAGAACAATCCAGACTCAAAAGAATATATACTGTACGGTTTTGTTCATGAATTTCTACAACAGGAAAAACCAATATAGAGATCAGTGGTTTAGTTGGGTTGGAGGAAGGAATGATTAGCTGCATAGAGGACAAGGGACAGTTCTGGATGATGAAATAGATTGATTAAAACAGTGATTTCTAGAGTGTATACATTTGCTAAAATTCATCAAACTAGACACTTCTTGTGCATTTTTATTATATAAAAATTATTTCTCAATGAAGTTGATTATCTTTTTATTTTTAACAAAAGAGTTAAGGCCAGGCATGGTGTCTCGTGCCCGTAGTCCCAGCTGATGTAGTACTAGGCTGATGCGGGAAGATCACTTCAGCTCGAGAGGTCGAGGCTGCAGTGAGCCATGATCACACCACTGCCCTCAGCCTGGGTAACAGAGTGAGACCATGTCTCAAAAAAAGTGGCTGTTGGGGGAGTGAGAAAGGAGCCTGCTCAGCTGGAAAAGGGTGGAGCTCTCCATCCAAGTGCACAGGGGGTTCAAAGTGCTGGAATCAGAGTCTGCAGCAGGGGGAAGGAGCTGCCCAAGAGTGTCCTTCAGGAGTTCCACTTGGGAGAGACAGCAGCTGTCTACTGGCTGATGTGGAAGGAGCCACAGAGCTTGTAGCTTCTCATTTGTATTACAGTAGCATCCATGTTTAGCACTTGTATTTTCTAATATTACAACTTATTTGATATTTTGTACTCTGTAATTTTTTTTGGAAATTTACTATCAGTTTTACCAACTTTGTAAAAATGAACACATCCATTCAACGAATATTGGTTGAGTATCTATTATATGCCAGTCTTCATTGTAAGGACTAGGAATACAGCAATGGGGAAAGAAAGAAAGTAATAATTATTAAAATCCTCTCTCTAATGCATCAGATGATACTAAATACTAAGGAGAAAAATAAATCAGGGAAGAATAATAAGGAACTAGGGAGGAGGAGGCAATGGGGGGAGTCTCGAATTCATACAGGGTGCTGAGAAGTGACACATGACAAAAGACCTACAGGAGATGAGAAGCTTATCCAAGCAGATATCAGAGGGAAGAGCATTCTAGGCCAAGGGAACAGCAAGGGCAATGGCACTGAGGTGGGGGTACCCCTGGAGAGTTCAAGGACAGCAAAGTGGTCTGTGCAGTTATAGGCCAGTGAACAAGGCAGAGTTGTGGAAGACCAGGTCAGATACAAAGAGGAGGGCTAGAGGGTCATGATGAAGATTTGACATTTACTCTGAGCTGAGCTACAGAGCTATTAAAAGGTTTGGAGCAGAGGAGGGACATGTTTGAAACAGCCCATTAACAAGAGCACAGGCTGATGTATCAAGATTGGACTAGAGAAGGCAGGTAGAAGCAGGAAGCCCTCTTGGAAGACTATGCAGTCACCTAGAAGTTGGTTCCTTGGGCTAGGACTGTAGCAGTGGAAGTGAGAAGTGGGGGAGATCTACTGAGGGAGATCTGTGGGGATCGCTCCCGTGTGAGGCCCCTAGGAAATGGGCCTTGCCAGTAGTGAGCTTGAGCATGGACACGGATACCCAGTTGGGGGAGTCGAGCTGAGGGAAAGCAGGAACCAAGAGAGGAACTATATGTTATTCAAAATAATTAACAGACATTACTTTATGGATATGAGGACTTGGGAGGCATTGTGTCTACTTTCAGCTCCTTATGGTTTATTGTCTCATGTTCATTTTGGACCCTTGTTACCTTCATTGTAAAATATTAACTTAAGTATTTACACTTGGTAACTTATTTACCGTAACTTACTGGGTGTAACTGTAACTTACTTACCATAACTTACTGGGCGTGACTGTAACTTACTTACCTTGACCTATTGGGCATAACCTACTTACTGAAAGTAACCTACTTACTGGACATAACCTACTTACTGGGCTTAACTTACTTACTGGGCATAACTTAGTGGGCGTAACTTGCTTACTGTAACTTAAGTACGTTGATCTGGCATAAACAACTTTAACTTCAGAAAAGTATATAATGAAACATATTGCAAAAATAAAATTGCTGCATGAGCATAGCGCATGTAGCCCTCCAGACCTTGCTCTTTTCTATCTCCTTTTTTTCCAGCGCACGCTCTCTTCCAGGTTTGGGACCCTCTCACTAGACGAGATTCCTGGGCTCGCGTTCAGTTCACAACAGAGAAGTGGTTGGATCCTAGTTATACCTGAGGATAGAACAAATGATATTTGCTGGTGGTTTACACACTAGGTAGGAGAGAAAAATGTGATCTCAGGAATGACTCAGCCAGACGCGATGGTTCATGCCTGTAATCCCAGCACTTTGGGAGGCCAAGGCAGGTAGATCACCTGAAGTCAGGAGTTCAAGATTAGCCTGGTCGACATGGTGAAACCCCATTTCTACTAAAAATACAAAAATTAGCTGGGCATGGTGGTGCATGCCTGTAATCCCATCTACTAAGGAGCAGGAGAACCACTTGAACTAAGGAGGCAGAGGTTGCAGTGAGCCAAGATCACACCACTCCACTCCAGCCTAGGTGACAGAGCAAGACTCTGTCTCAAAAAAAAAGAAAAGAAAAGAAAATAGAAAAAAAAGAATTACTCCAAGATTGGTTTATTTCAGTAACTAGAAGAATGGAATAGCAGTAACTAGATGGATGGAGTTCAGTAACTAGAAGGATGGAGACTCTGAGATGAGGAAGACTTTAAAAAGAGCAGATACAGGCCGGGCGCAGTGGCTCAAGCCTGTAATCCCAGCACTTTGGGAGGCCAAGGCGGGTGGATCACGAGGTCAAGATATCGAGACCATCCTGGTCAACATGGTGAAACCCCGTCTCTACTAAAGATACAAAAAAATTAGCTGGGCATGGTGGCGCATGCCTGTAATCCCAGCTACTCAGGAGGCTGAGGCAGGAGAATTGCCTGAACCCAGGAGGCGGAGGTTGTAGTCAGCCGAGATCGCGCCATTGCACTCCAGCCTGAGTAACGAGAGTGAAACTCCGTCTCAAAAAAAAAGAGGAGATACAGAGGGAAGATTAGGACCCCAGCTTTGAACAGGTTACATTTGAGACAACTCTTTGACTTCCAAATGGAGACAATGAGTAGGCACAGGACATTGTTGCTATAAAAGAGGACAGCTCCATGCATGTCATTGCCGCTGAAGACCTTCCACTGGGACAAAGTCATCAACAGTGATCTTGGTGATCTTGACTCTGTGTGGGCCTAAGCTAATGTGTATATTTGTGACTTCATTTTTAACAAAAAAATTTAAGAACTAAGAAATTGGCCAGTGCAGTGTCTCACACCTATAATCCCAGCACTTTGGGAGGCCGAGGTGGCAGATCACCTGAAGTCAGGAGTTCGAGACAAGCCCAGCCTCTACTAAAAATACAAAAATTAGCCAAGTGTGGGCATACACCTGTAATCCCAGCTACTCCAGAGGCTGAGACAGGAAATCGCTTGAAACTAGAAGGCAGAGGTTGCAATGAGCCGAGATCGTGCCACTGCACTCCAGCCTGGCAAAAGATCAAACCTCTGTCTCAAAAAAAAAAAGTTTAAAAATTTAAAATTTTTTAAATAGAAAAACTCTTCTAGAATAAAGATATAAAGAAAAAAAATTCTTGGACAGCTGTGCAATCTGCTTAAAGCGAAATGTTATTACACATGAGTCTAAAGGTTTATAAATTTTAAAAGTTACAGTGTGCTAAGGTCAATTTATGATTGAGGAAAGAAAATCCTTCATAACTTTAGTGTAGCCTAAGTGTGCCGTGTTCCTAAAGCCCACTGCAGTGTACAGTAATGTCCTAGGCCTTCACGTTCATTCATCTCTCACTCACCGACACAGCCAGCGCAGCCTCCAGTTCTACAAGCTCCATTCACGGTAACTGTTCTGAATATGTGGACCATTTTTCATCTTTTTTACTGCATTTTTACTGTACTTTTTCTGTGTTTAGATGTGGTCAGGTACTATCGTGTTACAGTTGCCTATGGTTCTCAGTACAGTAACATGCTGTACAGGTCAGTAGCCTAAGGAGCAATAGACTATATCACCTAGCCTAGGTGTATAGCAGGCTAATCCATCTAGGTTTGTGTAAAAGTCACTCTGTGACGTTCGCATAACAATGAAATCGCCTAACGACACATTTCCCATAATGTATCCCCATGGTTAAGGAACTCATAACTGTATATATATTCCATTACTTCTGTTTCTGCTGAGGACCCTGACTGTGCATCAAGCAAGTGCAATGAAGTGAGAGAGAAGGGAGAGAGGTGTTAACAACCAACTGAAGATGCAATTTCAGCAGGATAAGGAGGAGCGTGAAGACCCAAGAGCGTTAGGGTAAATTACCAGCGGTAAGCTCAGTGGATTGTGATCCCTGTGGACTTGAAGGATTACTGGAGAGGGGCATCGTAGGGTGTTACAAAGTCAATTCTAAACACTGTCCAATTAACATTACACAAGATAAATACTGAAACAGCTGTTTCCGTTTTTCTCCAGACTTGCAAAGGTAAGATTGCTGCTACAAAGGCTGGGCAGACAGCACCACTCCTCCCCTCTTGGAACCCAGGCAGAAAGCCGCCTCAGAAGGTTGGGGTGGGAGACCGGAGGGGAATGAGTTGCCTTCAGCAAGTGCAGATGTGGAGTAAGAGGGGCCCGGGAGAGCCACTCACACCCACCAAGCATGGTGGAGATCCAGGGACTTTCCCATAGCCCTGCCAGGGCCAAGCAGTAACTGAGAATTCCATCAGGGTGCCTGCAGGGGGTCACCTGGACTGGAGCAGGGGGATGCATAGGGCAGGGCTAACAGCCCAGGGATGGGAGCCAGAAGGACGTTGTAGCTGGGTGTCCAGGAAGCAGGGCAGAGACACAAGCTCCCTGGGAGTGTCCAGTGTGCAGAGAAAGTAGGACAAGTTTCCACCCAAAGAAGAGACCAAGCACAAGGACACACAGCTCCTCCCAGGCCTCAGAGGACCCAGCTGCCTGAGGACGATGCCTCAATGTTCCAGAAGCTTCTCCCTGCCCCAGGACTTCTCTGGGTGGAGAAGGATTCTCAGGGACTTCTGATGAGAGGAGAAATCATGAAGGTGGGAAACTTTCATAAGGACTTCAAACTTCGAGATGAGTGAGAAATTTACTCAAAAGAGGCTTCCATCTTAAACAAAAAATACAGAATTACCTTGAGTGGCAAGATTGCTTTTCTGAGCCAAAATGGAGAGTGATTGTTTGGAGATTTTTTTCCACTGAGAGGAAAAGGCTCACATAGCAAATTCCAGAAATCTGGTTACCCTTCTGCATAACTGAATGGTGACTCTAAATTCTCATTGCTCTACATGCAAATGAAGCCATGCTATATAAAACAGCCCTTGATGTTGACAGAATTATAAAATAGTATTGGAATAGAAAGAGGCCTCGGGTCATTAATTTAGTGGTTCTCAACCAAGAGCAATTTTGCCAACCAAAGACCCCACCTGGAGACATTTTTCACTGTCACAACTTGGGAGGTGCTGCTGGTATCTAGTGATTGGAGGCCAGGGATGCAGCTAAACATCCCCCAATGCGTAAGATGGCCCCCCAAATGCGGCCCTCCAATGTTAATAGTGCCAAGGTTGAGAAATCCTAGTCAAATCCAAAATTCTACTTAGGCATGCAATTCTTGAGAGAACTCCCTCCTGGCTCAGCCAGCCTCAGCTTCAGAATTTCCAAGGTAATAGGGAATACTACGCAGCCATAAAAAAGAATGAAACCATGTCCTTTGCAGAAACATGTGTGCAGCTGGAGGCCATTACACTAAGTGAATTAATACAGAAACAGAAAAGAAGATTCCACATGTTCCCACTTATAAGTGGAAACTAAACAGTGGGTACATATGGACATAAAGAAGAAAACAACACACAGGACTACAAAAGTGTGAGGAAAGTAGGGGGAGGAGGGTTGAAAATTACCTGTTGGGTACTATGTTCACTGTTTGGCTGATGGGGTCAACAGAAGCCCAAACCCCAGCATTGCACAACGAACCCATGTAACAAACCTGCGCACGTACCCCTGAATCTAAAATCATTAAAGGAAAAAACTAATTTCCAAGGTAATTTGCCCACTAAATCATGGAGACAAGATTTTTTTTCCCAGCTCTGCCTGAACCCAGAGTTTGTACTTCTTTTTTTTTTTTTTCTGAGATGGAGTCTCACTCTTTTTTTTTTTTTGAGACGGACTTTCGCTCTTGTTACCCAGGCTGGAGTGCAATGGCACGATCTTGGCTCACCGCAACCTCCGCCTCCTGGGTTCAGGCAATTCTCCTGCCTCAGCCTCCCGAGTAGCTGGGATTACAGGCACAAGCCACCATGCCCAGCTAATTGGAGTCTCACTCTCACCCAAGCTGGAGTGCAGTGGCATAATCTTGGCTCACTGCAACCTCTGCCTCCCAGGTTCAAGCCATTCTCCTGCCTCAACCTCCTGAGTAGCTGGAATTGCAGGCACATGCTACCACGCCCAGCTAATTTTCTTATTTTTAGTAGAGATGGGGTTTCACCAGTTGCTCAGGCTGGTCTTGAACTTCTGACCTCATGATCCTCCTGCCTTTCCCTCCAAAGTGCTGGGATTACAGGCATGAGCCACCAGCCCTGGCGGAGTCTGTGCTTCTTAAACCACTCTGTTGTGTGCCAAGGTCAGTCAAAACAGGGGCATTGCCCTTGTGGTATTCTGACTGCCCAGATGGTGGGATATGAAGAGTTATCCTGAAAGATCCCCTTGCAAAACTCTCTCTCCCACGAACCTGTCACAGTACCTGGACTCTGTCACTGTGAATCCACCCTGTGGATGACGGCTTCCCCTCTTCAGGAGCATCCTATGCAGGTACTCTATACAAATTTGAAAAAATTACAGTACAGTCTGAGAATGATACTGCCTGTTGACCTGGGCCAAGGTACTTCACCTCCTTGGGCCTCATTGTTCTCATCTATAAAATAGAAATAATACTTATACCTACCTTCACGAGTAGGTATAATTATTCTCGGTGAATAATTAATCTAATGAATAATTATATGTAAAACACCTGCCTGACACACAGTAGGCACAATTTGTAGTTTTGTTAACTGTGTTTTCTTTTTTTTGTTAGACGGACTTCTCACTGTGTCGCCAAGCCTGGAGTGCAGTGTCGCGATCTTGGCTCACTGCAATCTCTGCCTCCCTGGTTGAAGTGATTCCCCTGCCTCAGCCTACTAAGTAGCTGGGACTATGGGCACCCCCCACCGCACCCAGCTAAGTTTTTGTATTTTTAGTAGAGACGGGGTTTCACCATGTTGACCAGGATGGTCTCGTTCTCTTGATCTCTCGATCAGCCCACCTCAGCCTCTCAAAGCGCTAGGATTACAGGCGTGAGCCACCATGCCTGGCCAGTAGTTAACACAGTGTTTTCAAGCAATCATAGGGGACATCTGCACGGGCCCTTTAAAAAGCCTGGCAGAAACCCAAGCTTTAGAAACAATTAGCAACTACAAAAGTGCAGCTTCGGCAGTTTCTTTTCAAGTTAGACAAACTATTCAAAACTGAACAAGCATTAATAAGAAGATGAAGAGTGGAAAGCAGTGAGTGACGGACTATTAACTTGGTTGCCAAGGAAACTCCAAGTTAGAGAGAAAGATTGTCGTGGAGATTGATGCGGACTCAGAAAGTAGCCCATGGAACTTCTGCCCTTCTTTGCCCTTAGCCACGAGAGGAAAGCAAGCAAAGAGGTGAACAGGGAGTTTGAGAGCTAACCCACAGATTTGGGAGAAAGCCTCATGTTTCAGCAGAAAGCCTGCTTCTCTCTGACAGTGCTTGGCAAGTCTAATGAGGACAGCCAACAGGATAAGTTAGACGTTACCCTGATCAGCAGCAAACACACCCTTAGGTCCAGAAGAGGAAGAAAGTGGCGGAGTTTGTCTGCAGGCCTTTGAACCCCTAAGTATACCATGGGAAAAGGATAAATATTTCTCCTAGGGAGAAGAAAGAAAAAGAGGGTAGGATAAGCTGTAAAAAAGGATTGTGTGAGTAGGATCTAGATGTTGATGTTTCTGGAAAATTACTCCCCTATCATCTTACAGATGCATTCTGGATTTTTTTTGTCTTGGTAAAATACACATGACATAAAATTTACCATTTTAAAGCATACAATGGCATTACTGCATTCAAAATGCTGTACAACCATCACCACTCTCTAATTCCAGAAGGTGCTCACCACCCGCAAAGTAGCCCCATTCGTTGTCACTCTCCACCCCCCAGTTCCCTAGCTACCATTAATCTATTTTCTGTCTCTACTGATTTGCCTATTCCATATATTTCATATAAATGGGATCATATATTATGTGGCCTCTGTCTGATTTCTTTCAGTTAACCTACATTATAACTTTAGCCTTTTTGTGGCCAGAAAATATTCCATTGTATGGATATATCACATTTTCTTTTTCCATTCATCTGTCGATGGACATTTGGGTTATTTCCACCTTTTGGCTATTGTAAATACTCCTGCCATGAATATGATGTACAAGTTTTTGTTTGGACACCTCGTTTTGATTCTTTCATGTATATACCTGGACTGGAATTGCTGAAGTATATGGTGACTCCATTTAACTTACTGAGGAACCACAATCTATTTTCCACAGCAGCCCCAACATTTGAATTGTTATGGATTTTTGCCAATTGAATTAGGAAGAAACGGTAATACCTAGAGCTATAGGGGAACATTGCTGTTGGCCCCTTTGCAAAGCAATCTGGTAGTGTGAGGAACAGTGTAGCTTCAAAGAGAAAGAATGGAACACAAATCAAATATCCCTGGGTCCCATGGTACTAGTTGGCAAAACAATTAACCTTCTCTAACCTCAGTTTCTTCTTCTGTAAACAGGGTTCTTCTTCTGCTTCATAGGGTATGGTAAACATTAAAGAGCTTTGTCAAAGTACCTGGCACCTGATAGGCATCCTATAGCCATTGTTATTATAATGTATACTGTTTCAGAATGTATAGACATAAAAGTCATGTTATTTAACTGGAAAATTCTGCCCTTGAAAACCTGTCTGAAGAAAATAGAGTCTACCCTTTCTACTAAGGAAAAACACCTTCAAAATATATGTCATATTATAGGTAAGTCAAAAGTACCATTCTTAAGCAAGAAGGAAATGAAGAAAACCAATTCTTCAGCACCAGCTGTGCCCTGGGTTCTGCGTTAACTTCTTGACAGATTCACTCACTGAACATCCATTTACTGAGCCTGTATTACTTACTACTTACTGAACTCGACCCTGGTGATACAGTACAGAACAACAGAGACAGAGTTGTGAAAGAAAATAAATCTTGGGGCCCCCAAATCACTAAGCTAAAGGGAAAAGTCAGGCTAGGAACTGCTTAGGGCCAACCCGCCTCCCATTCTTTGCCCCTCTGCTCACTGAGATAAATGCTTATCTAATTGCCTCCTTTGGAGAGGCTAATCAGAAACCCCACAGAATGCAACCATTTGTCTCTTATTACCTATGACCTGGAAGCCTCCTCCCTGCTTCAGGTCTTCCTGCCTTCGCTTCAAGTTGTTCCGCCTTTCCAGACTGAACCAATGTTCACCTTGCATATGTTGATTGATGTCTCCTATCTCCCTAGAAACGTATAAAACCAAGCTGTGCTCTGATCACCTTGAGCACATGTCAGGACCTCCTGAGGCTGTGCCACAGACGCATGTCCTCAAACTTGGCAAAATAAACATTCTAAATTAACTGAGACCTGTCTCATATTTTCAGGGTTCACACAGTCCCTCCCCTCAGGAAGCTTATATTCTAGCAGGAAAGACGGGTATAAAAAAATTAATAGTAATAGCTCAAATTTACTGAGCACATGTTTTGTGCCAAGCCTATTCTAAGTCAGGTGTTGGCAAACTATGAGCCATGAGCTAAATCTGGCCCACCACCTGTTTTTATAAATAAAATAGTATTGGAGTACTGCCATACCCACTCATTTATGTATTATTGTCCATGTTTGCTTTTGCACTATGGCAGCAGAGACCACAAGGCCCACAAAACCTAAAATATTTACCATTTGGTCCTTTACAGGAAAAGCACACTAAACCTCCATTCTAAGCACAACAGGAGTTGTCCTTAGACGCAGGTACGGTATTCTTATGATGCTCATTTTTCACATGAAGAGACAGGCACAGACAAAGTCACTTGTTCAAAGTCACACCTGTAGAAAGTGAAACAAATCTATAGTTTAGTGTGGCTATAAAATTCATGCTTTATAAACTATACTATTCTGCCTATCCAAACAAATACATTACAATACATTTCATTACAACTGTAAAAAATGTTGTGCAGAAGAAGAGCATGTGGTACCTCACTGAGTTGTACAGCTGAGGCTAAGATTTAGGATTTAAAGGTCAGGAAGAATTAGGGGTGGAAATGGGACACATTTCAGGTGTAGGGAACAGTGAATGAAGGACTTGAGACAGGAAAGGGCTAGCCCATTCCAGGACAGTGGGAGAGGCAGGAAGTAGATGATGCAAAGTCAGGTGGGCCAGGGTGAAGATTTTGAACCTTACTCTAAGACCAGTAATGAGCCATTGAAGAGTCTTATTCAAAGACATACTAATAACTATATTTGCCTTTTTTCATAGGTGGCTCTGGACAGTGTGGAGACAAGCTTGGGATATGAGAACAAAGAGCAAGACGGACTCATTAGAAACAATTGCCAAAGTCCAGATGAGAGACAGTGGTGGTTTGACCAGGGCTAGGACAGGAAAGGGAAGTGACAGATTCAGAAGGGGAAAGGGGCAGAATCAATGAGGCACCTGACTGCCTATGGTGGTGAGAGGGAAAGGGGTCAGGGTTAGGCACCCAAGTTTCTGGCTTGAGTACTTAGTATGTACTGTTTCTGGCTGATTGGTCTGGGTTTTGAACTGTAACAACGCAATCTGTTATAGCTAGTTTGGAAAAAAAATAAAGGATTATAAAGGGGTATCAGATGCCTAGGAGAATCTTTGTTAGAAAAAGTAGATCATGTTCTAGGCTGAGTTTCCAAGAACAACTCCCTAGTGAAAACAGCAAGGAGACTCCAGAACAGGGCTGCATATGCTTACACCTGTGTCAGCAAAATGGAGATGCCACCTCCTGCTCCTTTCCTTCTCCACTGGGAAGCAAAAGCCCTGGTGCATCTGATTGGTTGGATTGGTGGATTCTAGGTCACATGACTGCATCCTAGCAGCAAGGGAGGCTGGGAAATGTAGTTTATTTTTATTTTGTGTTTTGGTTTGCATCAAATGTGGAGAAAAATCAAATGTGGAAAAGACGTTCTAAGGATTCTAAGCTGCTTCTGGCCTGGGCGTAGTGCCTCATGCATGTAATCCCAGCACTTTCGGAGGCCAAGGTGGGCCGATCACTTGAGGCCAGGAGTTGGAGACCAGCCTGGCCAACATGACAAAATCCTGCCTCTACTAAAAATGTGAAAATTAGCTGAGCATGGCAGCACACAGCCAGGAGCATTGCTCGAACCTGGGAGGCAGAGGTTGCAGTGAGCCAAGATAGTGCCACTGCACTCTAGCCTGGGCAACAAAGAAAGACTCTGTCTCAAAAAAAGATTCTGGGGTGCTTCAAAGGGCACACACCTGCTATACCAGATAGCAGGGAATTAGAGGTAGTGTTAGGTGTTAGAGTTAGGTCACTTAGAATGAAAACACTGAAAGTGTAGTTGTTTTGAAAAGGGAAATAGGGGTTTATTTCTGGACCCATTGAATGAGCAGTGCCCATGATATCCAGGAGGCAGCTGGAGAGATCTCATTTAATCCTCAAAGCAAACTATGAAATCTGCATTAACTTGCTCTAATGTCACATAATAAGAATGTGGAAAAAACAGGACGTGAATCCCGGATACTTTGGCTCCAAAAGCCGCAGTTATGTCCTATGTCATAAACACTGTCTTCCAACTTCATTATCATCCTTTTAACCTCTGCCTATCTTTGGTTAATATAATTAATACCTTTAATTCTATTTTTATTACTCCCAACTTGGCAAACACCATGGAAATCTCACCATTTGTCCCTGTCAAACACGAAGTCAACACAGCTCTCCAAAAGTCACGCTGAGATCACAGGTTTTGTCCTCCATCCTTTCTGCGTAACTAAACTGGGACAATGTGCCCCATGAAAAAACGCATTCTGAATTGTGGTTTTTAAAAATAAAAGCTGTAGTGGGCAATGTTTCTCTTGGCACTACCCTTTAAATCACCACCAAAGTTTACTCAGCCTTCCAGAGGAATTGACCTAACAGCCTCATTCGTGTTCAAGGAAGAGTCTATCATATTCCAACAGGCTTTTCTGTAGAAATCTCATGTTGATTCTACACTTTATATAAAAAGGCAAATGACTTGTAATTTAAACCAAAACAATTTTGGGGAAAAAAATTTGGAGAACTTATATTACCTGGATTGCAAGACTTACTATAAAGCTACAGTAATCTACACAGTATAGTGTTGGCAAAGGATAATCATAAGATGAATGGAAAGGAAGAGATCCAGAAATTGATGCACACATATATGATTAATATTCAACAAAAGTGCCAATATGATTCAGTCTTTTCATCAAGTGCAGCTTAACCAAGAGTTTTGCTCTTGTTGCCCAGGCTGCAGTGCAATGGCATTATGTCAACTCACCACAACCTCTGCCTCCCAGATTCAAGCAATTCTCCTGCCTCAGTCTCCCTAGTAGCTGGGATTACAGGCATGTGCCACCATGCCCCACTAATTTTGTATTTTCAGTAGAGATGGGGTTTCTCCATGTTGATCAGGCTGGTCTTGAACTCTCAACCTCAGATGATCCACCTGTCTCTGCCTCCCACGCCCAGCCCAGAAGATTCTTTCTCATAGTTTTTCATCTTAAACTCTAGGAAAACAAAATACAAGAACCATTTCTCTCTGTCGTACCAATAGTCACCAAAATTTATGTTGGGTGTTTTCCCTCCTTATTTTTTTCAAGGTTTGTGCTCTACCCTTTAACAAATGTCTGCAACAAATTTTCTCTACCTAAAATTTTTTCATCTGTGGAACATTTCCTACAACCAATAGTTTTGTCTTATCTTGAGATCTAGAGCTGAAAGGGGCTCAAACACCTGCTACTTTACCTTCCTTTCTTGCAGCAGGTAATTCTTTGCCTGGATGAACTGAATTCATGCTGCTTTTAAAGCCCCAGAACGCACTAACTAGCACACTAGGCTCAGAAATGCTTTCTCAGAGCCAGGAAGCTCTTCTTAGGTCTGACATAAATCTCACATTTTGCAGTCTTAGCTTGCCTCCACATTTTTTGCACTTCCATAGTTGATCCAAGTCTCCTTCTTAGATCAAATAGCAGGGACTCTGCCTAGGTGCCCCTTGATGCCTCATCAACGCCTTTGTTCAGGTGTCTTTCATCTCTCGAGATGCCCACTGGCTACTCAGGGCTACCTAAAGACTCCCACAGAGACATTGATATTCAGGGTCATGGCCTGAGCCTCCGCTGATGGGAGACCTTTTATAACTGCAGTGACCATCCGTCCTGTCTGCTGGTACAGTGCTGGTGGATGCCTGTTGTCCACAATTATTATTATTATTACTTTTGAGACGGAGTTTCACTCTTGCTGCCCAGGCTGCAGTGCAATGGCACGATCTTGGCTCACTGCAACCTCTGCCTCCTGGGTTCAAGCAATTCTCCTGCCCTGAGTGGCCGGGATTACAGGCATCTGCCACCACATCTGGCTAATTTTTGTTTTTTTCACTAGAGACAGTGTTTCTCCGTGTTGACCAGGCTGGTCTCGAACTCCCGACCTCAGGTGATCCTCCCGCTTTGGCCTCCCAAAGTGATGAGATTACAGGCGTGAGCCACTGCGCCCAGCTGTCCACACAATTATTAAGAGTGCCCCCTCTTCTTCATCCTCAACAGTGTCTTGGTTTGCTTAATAAATTATACAATCCCCTTATTTGTAGGTTATGAAGAATCAGAGTAATTTCCCTGAAACTTCCCGCTTTAGGCATCCCACATGAATGATCAGAGACTGGAGAGAGTGATTCAGTGCAGGGTGCTCGAGAGCTGCACTGGGCAATGTGGTCGTCAGTAACCACATGCAGCTACTGAGCCCTTGATGTATAGCTAGTCCTAATTGAGATGAGCTGAATGTGTAAAATGCACTACAGATTTCAAATACTTAGTACAAAAAATATATTAAATGGCTTGTTAATAATTTTTATATTTTTTAGCTGGGCATGGCAGTGCACACCTGTGGTCCCAGCTGCTCAGGAGGCTGAGACAGGAGGATTGATTGAGCCCAGGAGGTCGGGGCTGTATGAGCTATGATCAAGCCACTGCACTCCAGCCTGGGCAACAGAGCAAGACCCTTTCTCAAAATAATAATAATTTTTATATTGAAATGACATTATTGGTGTGTCTGGGTAAATACTATGTATTTACTTTTTATTTTATTTTTTTAATTTTGACAGAGTCTTGCTCTACCGTCCAGGCTGGAGTACAGTGGCACAATCTCAGCTCACTGCAATCTCTGCCTCCTGGGTTCAAGCGATCCTCTGGTCTCCGCCTCCCAAGTTGTTGGGATTACAATTGCGTGCCACCACACCTGGCTAATTTTTATATTTTTGGTAGAGGCGGGGTTTTTCCATGTTGGCCAGTCTAGTCTCAAACTCCTGACCTCAATGATCCACTACCTCAGCCTCCCAAAGTGCTGGTATTACAGGTGTGAGCCACAGTGGGATTCATTTATTTTTGAGACAGGGTCTCACTCTGCCACCCAGGCTGGAGTGCAGTGGTGCAATCTCAGCTCACTGCAGCCTCAACCTCCTGTGCTCAAATGATCTTCCCTCCTAAGCCTCCCAAGTAGCTGGGACTATTGGCAAGTGCCACCATACTTGGCTAATTTTTAAAGTTTTTTTGTAGAGACAAAGTCTCACTATATTGCTCAGTCTGATCTTGAACTCCTGGGCTCAAGGGATCCTCCTGCCTCAGCCTGCCAAAGGGTTGGGATTACAGGCAAGAGGCACCACATGTGCCTAATATGTCTATTAAATTTTATATGTAGTTAAAATTAAAAATCTGTAATTAAAATTATTTTACTTTTTTTTTTTTTTTTTTTTTTTTTTGAGGCAGAGTCTTGCTCTTGTTGCCCAGGCTGGAGTGCAATGGTAGGACCTTGGCTCACCACAACCTCTGCCTCCCAGGTTCAAGCAATTCTCCTGCCTCAGCCTCCCGAGTAGCTGGGATTACAGGCATGTGCCACCATGACTGGCTAGTTATGTATTTTTAGTAGAGATGGGGTTTCACTATGTTGATCAGGCTGGTCTCAAACTCCTGACCTCAGGGGATCCACCCACCTCTGCCTCCCAAAGTGCTGGGATTACAGGTGTGAATCACCATGCCTGACCTAAAATTATTTTACTTCTTTAAATGTGGCTACTACATGTGAAGCTACACGTGTGGCCTACATCGTGTTTCTATTGGGTGGTGCTATTACAGGTCCAATAATGCATTCCCAGGAGTGGTCTCACTACTGACTTTCCTTTTCTTTCCACAAACTAACATTGTGCTGCCAAAGGGGCGGATAGTAACACTTTCAGGTATTGATCCTCCTGGATAGTACTTACCTGGTGACTGTAGCCATTAGCAGCACACAAGCTAACCATGGGGTTCCAGGGTGGGTAAAGCACTGTTTGGAGACAGAGATCCTAAATTGAGCACTGCATCTGTGTGAGCTCAGTAAAAACATCAACCTCAAAGGACCCAGATTTCCTTCTATTAAAACGAATGCACAGAGCTAGGTGACCACTGAAGCCCCTTCAAGTCTCTTCTAAGCAGCCTGACCCAGTGAATGAACTGTGGCTATTTCTGGGATGCTTGAAGGGTGAGTGGAGGACGATGCTGTAGGGGGACTCCTTGGTGGCCTCCCAGATAATCCCGTGTGTGACCCCTCATTAAAGTTGTCCTTGGACCAGAACACTACAAACTTACACCCCTTCCCACAGTGGCCAACTCAGGAAAACCAACATTTGGATAAGGAGGTGTGTTGTGGCAAGCGATAATGCGGGCTAAACAAAAATATGCAGGACGTAGAAGGGCTTTGAAATTGAGGGACGATGAATCCATTATAAGTCTTTAAGAGAGGTCTTTATATTAGAACCATTTATAATCCTTTGGATAAATACCCAGTAATGGGATTGCTGGGTCAAATGGAATTTCTATTTCTAGGTCCTTGAGTTATTGCCACACTGTCTTCCACAATGGTTGAACTAATTTACACTCCCACCAATAGTGTAAAAGTGTTCCTATTTCTCCACATCCTCTCCGGCACCTGTTGTCTCCAGATTTTTTAATGACCGCAATTCTAACTGGCGTGAGATGGTACCTCAATGTGGTCTTGATTTGCATTTCTCTAATGACCAGTGATGATGAGCATTTTTTCATGTTTGTTGGCCTCATATATGTCTTCTTTTGAAAAGTGTCTGTTCATCTCCTTTGCCCACTTTTGAATGGGTTTGTTTGCTTTTTTCTTGTAAATCTGTTTTAGTTCTTCATAGATTCTGGATATTAGCCCTTTGTCAGATGGGTAGATTGCAAAAATTTTGCCCATTCTGTTGGTTGCCGGTTCACTCTAATGACTGTTTCTTTTGCTGTGCAGAAGCTGTGGAGTTTAATTAGATCCCATTTGTCTATTTTGGCTTTTGTTGCCAGTGCTTTTGTTGTTTTAGTCATGAAGTCCTTGCCTATGCCTATGTCCTGAATGGTTTTGCCTAGATTTTCTTCTAGCGTTTTTATGGTGTTAGGTCTTATGTTTAAATCTTTAATCCATCTGGAGTTAATTTCAGTATAAGGTTTCAGGAAGGGGTCCAGTTTCTGCTTTCTGCACATGGCTAGCAAGTTTTCCCAAGACTGTTTATTAAACAGGGAATACTTTCCCCATTGCTGTTTTTGTGAAGTTTGTCAAAGATCAGATGGTTGTAGATGTGTGGCATTGCCTCCGAGGCTTCTGTTCTGTTCCATTGATCCATATCTCTGTTTTGATACCAGTATCATGCTGTTTTGATTACTGTAGCCTTGTAGTATATTTTGAAGTCAGGTAGCATGATGCCTCCAGCTTTGTTCTTTTTGTTTAGGATTGTCCTGGTTATGGGGGCTCTCTTTTGGTTCCATATAAAGTTTAAGGTGGTTTTCTCCAGTTCTGTGAAAAGGGTCATAGGTAGCTTGATGGGGATAGCACTGAATCTATAAAGTACTTTGGGCAATATGGCCATTTTCACAATATTGATTCTTCCTAACCATGAGCATGGAATGTTTTTCCATTTGTTTGTGTCCTGTTTGTGTCCTCTTTTATTTCCTTGAGCAGTGGTTTGTAGTTCTCCTTGAGGACGTTCTTTACATCCTTTGTTAATTGTATTCCTAGGTATTTTATTCTCTTTGTAACAATTGTGAATGGCAGTTCATTCTTGATTTGGCTCTCTTTAAGTCTGTTATTGGTGTATAAGAATGCTTATGATTTCTGCACATTGATTTTGTATCCTGAGACTTCACTGAAGTTGCTTATCAATTTAAGGAGACTTTGGGCTGAGACGATGGGGTCTTCTAAATATACAATCATGTCATCTGCAAATAGAGACAATTTGACTTCCTCTTTTCCTAATTGAATACCCTTTATATCTTTTTCTTGCCTGATTGCTCTGGCTAGAACTTCCAATACTATATTGAATAGAAGTGGTGAGAGAGGGCATCCTTGTCTAGTGCCAGATTTCAAAGGGAATGCTTCCAGTTTTTCCACATTCAGTATGCTATTGGCTGTGGTTCTGTTATAGATAGCTTTTGTTATTTTGAGATATGTTCCATCGATACCTACTTTCTTGAGAGGTTTTAGCATGAAGGGCTGTTGAATTTTGTTGAAGGCCTTCTCTGCATCTATTGAGATAATCATGTGGTTTTTGTCTTTGGTTCTGTTTCTGTGGTGGATTATGTTTATAGACTTGCGTATGTTGAACCAGCCTTGCATCCGCAGGATGATGCCTACTTGATCGTGATGAATAAGCTTTTTGATGTGCTGTTGCAATCTGTTTGCCAGTATTTTAATGAAGATTTTTGCATCTATGTTCATCATGGATATTGGCCTGAAGTTTTCTTTTTTTGTTGAGTCTCCACCAGGTTTTAGTAATAGGATGATGTTGGTCTCATAAAATGATTTGGGAAGGATTCCCTATTTTTGGATTATTTGGAATAGTTTCAGAAGGAGTGGTACCAGCTACTCTTTGTGTGTCTGGTAGAATTCGTCTGTGAACCCATCTGGACCTGGCCTTTTTTGGTTGGTAGGCTATTAATTGCTGCCTCAACTTCAGACCTTGTTATTGGTATATTCAGGGTTTCAACTTCTTCCTGGTTTAGGGTTGGGAGGGTGTAAGTGTCCAGGAATTTATCCATTTCTTCCAGGTTTACTGGTTTATGTGCATAGAGATGTTTGTAGTAATCTCTGATGATGGTTTGTATTTCTGTGAAAATGGTGGTGATATCCCCTTTATCATTTTTTATTGCATCTATTTGATTCTTCTCTCTTTTCTTTTTTATAAATCTGGCTAGTGGTCTATTTTGTTGATCTTTTAAAAAAACAAGCTCCTGGATTTATCGATTTTTTTGATGGGTTTTTTTGTGTCTCTATTTCCTTCAGTTCTGCTCTGATCTTAGTTATTTCTTGTCTTCTGCTAGGTTTTGATTTTTTTGTTTTATCTTGCTCCTCTAGCTCTTTCAATTTTGATGATAGGGTGACAATTTTAGATCTTTCCTTGCTTCTCATGGGCATTTATTGCCATAAATTTCCCTCTAGACACTGCTTGAAATATGTCCTGGAGATTCTGGTATATTGTATCTTCGTTCTCATTGGTTTCGAAGAACATCTTTATTTCTGCCTTCTTCTCATTGTTTAGCCAGTCAACATCCAAAGCCAGGTGTTCAGTTTGCATTAAGTTGTGCAGTTGAGTTAGTTTCTTAATCCTGAGTTCTAATTTGATTGCTCTGTGGTCTGAGAGACTGTTTGTTATGATTTCTGTTCTTTTGCATTTGCTGAGGAGTGATTTACTTCCAATTATGTGGTTAGTTTTAGAGTAGGTGTGACGTGGTGCTGAGAATGTATATTCTGTGGATTTGGGGTGGAAAGTTCTATAGATGTCTATTAGGTTTGCTTGGTCCAGATCTGAGTTCAAGTCCTGGATATCCTTGTTAATTTTCTGTCTCATTGATCTGTCTGAAATTGACAGTGGAGGGTTAAAGTCTCCCACTATTATTGTGTGGGAGTCTAAGTCTCTTTGTAGATTGTTAAGAACTTGCTTTATGTATCTGGGTGCTCCTGTATTGGGTGCTTATCTATTTAGGATTGTTAGCTATTCTTGTTGCATTGATCCTTTTACCATTATGTAATGCCCTTCTTTGTCTCTTTTGATCTTTGTTGGTTTAAAGTCTATTTTATCAGAGACTAGAATTACAACTCTTGCTTTTTTTTTTTTTCCTCTCTCCGTTTGCTTGGTAAATCTTCCTCCATCCCTTCCATCCCTTTAATTTTGAGCCTACGTGTGTCCTTGCGCATGAGATGGGTTTCCTGGATACAGCACAGCCATGGGTTTTAACTTTTTATTCTATTTGCCAGTCTGTGTCTTTTGATTGGAGCATTTAGCACATTTACATTTAAGGTTAATATTGTTATGTGTGAATTTGATCCTGCCATTTTGATGTTAGCTGGTTGTTTTGCCCATTAGTTGACATAGTTTCTTCATTGTGTCAACATTTACATTTAAGGTTAATATTGTTATGTGTGAATTTGATCCTGCCATTTTGATGCTAGCTCGTTGTTTTGCCCATTAGTTGACATAGTTTCTTCATTGTGTCAATGCTCTTCGCAATTTGGTATGTTTTTGGAGTAGCTGATACTGGTTGTTCCTTTCTATGTTTAGTGCTTCTTTCAGGAACTCTTACAAGGCAGGCCTGGTGGTGACAAAATCTCTCAGCGATTGCTTGTTTATAAAGGATTTTATTTTTCCTTCACTTATGAAGCTTAGTTTGGCTGGATATGAGATTCTAGGTTGAAAGTTCTTTTCTTTAAGGATGTTGAATATTGGCCCTCACTCTCTTCTGGCTTGTAGGGTTTCTGCCGAGAGATCTGCTGTGAGTATGATGGGCTTCCCTTTGTGAGTAACCTTTCTCTCTGGCTGCCCTTAGCATTGTTTCCTTCATCTCAACCCTGGTGAATCTGATGATTATGTGCCTTGGGGTTCCTCTCCTTGAGGAATATCTTTGTGGTGGTCTCTGTATTTCCTGTACTTGAATGTTGGCCTGCCTTGCTAGATTGGGGAAGTTCTCCTGGATAATACCTGAAGAGTGTCTTTCAGCTTGGATTCATTCTCTCTATCACATTCAGGTACACCTCAAACGTAGACTAGGTCTTTTCACATAATCCCATATCTCTTGGAGGCTTTGTTCATATCTTTTCACTCTTTTTTCTCTAATCATGCCTCTCATTTTATTTCATTGAGTTGATCTTCAATCTCTGATATCCTTTCTTCTGCTTGGTTGATTCAGCTAATGAAACTTGTGTATGCTTCATGAAGCTCTCATGTTGAGTTTTTCAGCTCCATCAAGTCACTTACATTCTTCTCTAAGCTGTTTATTCTCAATAGCATTTCGTCAAACCTCTTTTCAAGGTTCTTAGTTTCTTTGCATTGGGTTAGAACATGTTCTTTTAGTTCAGAGTAGTTTGTTATTACCCACCTTCTGAAGCCTGTTTCTGTCAATTCATCAGACTTGTTCTCCATCCAGCTTTGTTCCCTTGCTGGTGAGAGGTTGTGATCCCTTGAAGGAGGAGTGGGGTTCTGGTTTTAGGTGTTTTCATCCTTTTTGTGCTGATTTCTTCCCATCTTTGTGGATTTATCTACCTGTGGTCATTGTAATTGGTGACTTTCAGGTGGGGTCTCTGAGTGGATGTCCTTTTTGTTGATATTGTAGTTATTTCTTTCTGCTTTTGTAGTTTTCCTTCTAATAGTCAGGCCCCTCTACTGCAGGACTGCTGGAGGTCCACTCCAGACTCTGCTTGCCTGGGGATCACATGCAGTGGCTGCAGAACAGTAAGGGTTGCTGCCAGTTTCTTCTTCTGTTATCTTTGTCCCAGAAGGACACCAGCCAGAGATCAGCCTGAGCTCTCCTTTATGAGGTGTCTCTTTGGATATGCGGGTGTCAGGGAGCTGTTTGAGGAGATAGTCTGTCTCTTATAGGAGCTCAAGTGCTGTGCTCAGAGCTCCATTGTTCCATTCAGAGCTGCTGGGCAAGTACGTTTAAGTCTGCTGCAGCGGAACTCATAAGCACCTTTTTTTCCCAGATGCTCTGTCCCAGGAAGGTGGGGCTTTATTTATAAGTTCCTGACATGCTGCTGCCTTTTTTCAGAGATGCCTTGCCCAGCGGAGGTAGCCTGGCAACAGTCTGCCAGCAGAGGCATTGCTGAGCTGCTGTGGGCTCTGCACAGGTGCTGTGTGAACTTCCTTGAGGATTTGTTTACAGCGGTATAGTTAGAACTGCCTCAGTAATGGCAGTCCGCCTCAGCAATGGTGGACTGCCTTGGTAATGACAGACTGCCTCAGTAGAGGTGGACTGCCTCAGTAATGGCGGACGCCCTTCCTCCCAGAGAGCTGGAGCAGCCCAGGTCCAGTTGCATTTGCTGCGAAATTCTCAATCCAGAGCATTTCAGATTGCAGGTCTTTGTTGGGGTGGGACCCAGTGAGCCAGATCACCTGGCTCCCTGTTTTAGCCCCCTTTTTTTCAGTTGAATGGGTGGCTCTGTCTCCCAGGCACTCCAGGGGCCTGTTAAAATGGCCACCCGGATTTCTGTTTTTGTGCAGAGACCTGATTGCCTGGCTGAAGCAGCCATGCTGGAAACTCGTGGCACTTTTCAGCCAGTGAATCTCCTGGTCTGTGGGCAGTGAAAACTCATTTGGAAATGTGATTACTCATGCTGTTGTTCTCTCTGGGAACTGCACTTCAGAGCTGTTCCTATTCTGCCATCTTGGATCCTCCACTCATTTCTTTTGTTAATGATGGAAATATATCATCAGTTTTATGAAGAATTGTAACCTACAGCAATATTCAATCACTGAAAGACACCAGCAAACACTATTGGATGGTATTTGAATAACATTACATTCAGATCTACTAGCAAGCCTTACAACACCACTCTCAGGTGTCAAAATTGCAGTGCAACTTGTTTCAAAGTTAATTTTTCTTGTAACCCACTCATAGCATTTATATAAAGTACACTATGCATATGAACTTATTAGAATTTATTTTAGTTGCAAGAATGACTCACCATTATCAGGAGATAGGACCATGAACACACACACAACACCTACAAGCAACACTGACTGATTAAATTGTGACCACTTCTCTCCTAAACTAGGACTCTTGTCCTAGTTTCTTGAAATGTGACTCTTTTAGCTCATTCTGTGCTGCTACCAATGTAGTAACTGATAATGAAGAGAAGTTGCTTGGCTTATGGCTCTGAAGGCTGGGAAGTCCAAGATCAAGATGCTGACATCTGATGAGGGCCTTCATGCTGCATCATCACACAGTGGAAGGCAGAGGGCAAAGAAAGAAAAAAGAGAGTAAAAGGTTCTGAACTCCTCCTTTTATAAGAAATCCACTCCAAAAATAACAAATCCACTCCGACAATAATGGTATTAATCCATTCTTGAGGGCAGAGTCCTCATGATCAAAACACATCCAAAAGGTCCTTTCTCCAACATCTTCAAATTGGAGATCAAGTTTCCAACGCACCAAGTTTGGAAGACACATTCAAACCATAGCATCAACCTTACTCTGCACCAACTCATGAGTGCTTCCTGCTCTGACTTCTGACTCAATGTCAGTGGATTTTGTTTAAACAGTAACATCTCCATGTTGATTAAGCTTTAATTCTCACTTGAGAATTATCATTGCTTTTCTCATTTTCTCAATTTTTTTGTCTGATTGTATCATCAAGATTTAAGATTTTTAAAAATCATGCTAATCTTTCAAGAAATTCTGGGAAGGAATTCCTTCATGGAAATGACTTTTTCCTGAACCATCCAGAGGGAATACTGTAGCCCATGTAGTCTCTTTCTAATGCCCAAGTTTCTCAGCTGAGGAAGTGATTTAAGCCTTCCTGCCCACTACCTTAAACAAACTATAAACTTTTATTTGCTTTTCACGCTATGTCTCTAAGAAGCTGTCCACTAATTTCTTTAAGCAATTCATTGATTGTCCACTGTGTCAGGCACAGCACTGGGGACAAAGATGAGGAGACATACTCCCCACCCACCACTCCAAACCTGAAGTATGGAGACAGGTGATCAGCTCAGGATTATGGGCAATGATGACTTGCTCATGGACATCAGGGGTCACAGGGAGCTCACAGAAGCCAGTGCCAATCTCACCTGAAGGCGTCTGAGAAAGTTCTACATAGAAAGCAGCAGTTTGGTTGACTTTAGAAGGGAAAGGAGACGTTTTCCAGACAGAAAAAAAAGATAAAGAAAGTCATATGGAGATATGGAAAAGATATGGAACCCAGCAAGTGCAGGGTCATGAAATGGAAGATCCTATATGCCACACTGGAGAGTTTCCCTCTATCCCCTGGTAAATGAGACACCTTTGAGGCATGTAGCCAGGGGAGCAATGTGATCAGGTTAGAACAATTTGTTAGGAAAATTCCCTCCACGCACACATTGATGCATGGATGTCTCTTTGCAGAACTCCAGAGACTCAGAGCCCATTTATCCAAAATCAAATTCAATAGCCAGCTGTTCCCTCTGGATTTATATTTAGGTCATAGTGTTTGGTTTTCATCAATTGATCTAGGTGAACACCTGAGCTTTAGTCTGAAAACAGGGACGTCAGTGTCCAAAGACACTTGACAGGAGAATCTTCCACCCCAGTCCATGAGCACCATTCACTTCCTGCTGGAAAATGCTGTCCTCCTTAAAGACCCAGCCACAAGAGCCTGTTCCGGGTGAGAGATGTCTCCTGTCCTGAATCCATTTCCATATGTTGAGTCCGGTGAAAGACATTCTGTTGACCTGGTCAAAGGCACCACCCTTCCCCTCATCATCACCCGGCAGCAAATGTGTGGTTCTGTTTTTTGGTTTTATTTTTGTCTTGTTTTGTTTTGTTTACCACATCAGTTGCTCCTGGTCACCTGTGACTTGAGAAGCAAAACTATGTATATCAATGCAAAAAGCTGAAGTGATGTTGGGGGAAGCATCGCCCACTCAAACATACTAGACTAGATTTTTCTCCAACCAGCCTGGAGACCCAGAAGCACCAAGGAACAGGACCAGAGAACTGGAGACTTGGCTCAAGCAAAAGCAGATGGTTTACAATCAGCTAGACTTTAGATACATCCTTCCCCATCTCCTATCTCCATTTTCACCCTAAAAGGTCCTGTGGCCACAAGGAGCCCAATCAATAACCTCATCAGGGTGAGAATGGGACCACAAAATAAACTTGCACTTGCTAGCGTGTTTTGTTTTCACTATTAAGAATCTGATCTGGGCTTTGCAAACACCGCCGCCGCCTGGAGCCTTGTAGTATCAGCCATGGTCAACCCCACGGTGTTCTTCGACATTGCTGTCGATGGCGAGCCCTAGGGCTGTGTCTCCTCCAAGCTGTTTGCAGACAAGATTCCAAAGACAGCAGAAAACTTTCGGCTCTGAGCACTGGAGAGAAAGGATTTGGTTATAAGGGTTCCTGCTTTCACAGAATTATTCCAGGGTTTACGTGTCAGGGTGGTGACTTCACACGCCATAATGGCACTGGTGGCAAGTCCATCTACGGGGAGAAATTTGATGATGAGAACTTCATCCTAAAGCATACTGGTCCCTGCAACTTGTCCATGGCAAATGCTGGACCCAACACAAACGGTTCCCAGTTTTTCATCTGCACTGGCAAGACTGAGTGGTTGGATGGCAAGCATGTGGTCTTTGGCAAGGTGAAAGAAGGCTTGACTATTGTGGAGGCCATGGAGCGCTTTGGGTCCAGGAATGGCAAGACCAGCAAGAAGATCACCATTGCTGACTGTGGACAACTTTAATAAGTTTGACTTTTGTTTTATCTTAACCACCAGACCATTCCTTCTGTAGCTCAGGAGAGCGCCCTCCACCCCATGTGCTCGCAGTATCCTAAAATCTGTGCTCTCGCTGCAGTTCCCTTTGGGTTCCCTTGTTTCCTTGTTCCCTTCCAATCCAGATAGCTGGATTGCAGAGTTAAGTTTATGATTATGAAATAAAGACTAAATAACAACAAAAAAAATCTGATCTGTAATTAGCAAAATAGAAGTACAAACCACACTATAATTCAAAGTCATATTCTTTAGATATTAAACAGGAAAAATCTAAAAGTTTAACAATACAAAGTGTTGGCAAGGATAGGGGTAAAGAGGAATTGCTGATGTGTAGGTAAATTGGGACATGTACTTTAGAAAACAATCTAGTGCCACAGGTGAGTTTCCTGAAATAGATTCTGAGTCAAACCTTGGCATATAGAAAGTTGATTGGGGAGTCTGAGTGAGGTGGCTCACGCCTGTTATCCCAGCACTTTATGAGTTGGAGGTGGGCAGATCACCTGAGGTCAGGAGTTTGAGAACAGCCTGGCCAACATGGTGAAACCCCGTCTCTACTAAAAATACAAAAAGTAGCCAGGCATGGTGGTGGGTACCTGTAATCACAGCTACTCAGGAGGCTGAGGCAGGAGAATCACCTGAACCCGGGAGGATTAGGTTGCAGTGAGTTGAGATTAAGCCACTGCACTCCAGCCTGGATGACAGAGTGAAACTCCATCTCAAAAAAAAAAAAAAAAAAGAAGAAGAAAGTTGATTGGGGTATTTTAGGGGAGCAACACCTATAACATGTAAAAAAAAAAAAAAAAAAGCAAGGACAGAGGGGATTGTTGTTGAGCTGCAGTACAGTTTCCAGCAGAGATTTCAGCCAGCCGAGGGGAGTTACAGAGCTGGAATGACATTTCAAGATTGTTCCAAATTGAAACAATAAGGACAGGCCTTTGTATCCCCTTACCTCCCCACCGTGGCATACAGGTTATCTCCAGGGAGTGTAACTGTGGGTAGGGCAGCTCCCTTTGGCCAAAATCTGTGAGCTCAGCAGCTGGAGAAATGGGGGCTCTGTCTATAAAGTTGAAAATGTATGTGTTTAATCACCAAGCAGTTCAGCATCTTGGGGTATGCCTTAGGGAAACTCATACCTATACAGCACCTATACAAGGGAGCGTGCACTAGGATAGTACACAAGGGAGCAAGCACCACCAGAGTAGCAGTGACAGTAAAAGTGAAAACCACCTGAAATACGCATGACTAGGAAAACGGATAAACAAACTGTGACACGTTCAAGGGATGCAATGCATGCTTTCCAGTAGTTGCAAGGTTGGACTAAATTCATACATATTGATGTGGATATCTCTCTAACATAAAATTGCTGAGTTTTTTTTAAAAGTAACATCATATTATATCACTTACTAATTTTAAACACAAGGTAAAACTACATATTTATGTACAGATCCTGTGTGTTTGAAGTGTTTAAAAAGCGTTGAAGAACACAAATTTAGGAAAGTGGTGACTTTGGATTAGAGACAGATAGGTCCAGCTGTGCAGGGAACCAAATGGAAACTTCAACATTATCCACAATGATCTATCTTTTTTTTTTTTTTAACTGAGTTTTGTTCTTATTATCCAGGCTGAAATGCAATGGCACAGTCTCAGCTCACTGCAACCTCTTGGGTTTCAGCAATTCTCCTGCCTCAGCTTCCCGAGTAGCTGGGATTACAGGCATGCGCCACCATGCCCAGCTTATTTTGTATTTTTATTAGAGACGGGGTTTCTCCATGTTGGTCAGGCCGGTCTCAAACTCCCGACCTCAGGTTATCCGCCCACCTCAGCCTCCCAACGTGCTGGGATTACAGGCTTGAGCCACCGCACCGGCCTCTATCTCTTATCTTTAAAAAAAAATGCAAAGCAAAATCAACTATGTCAGCATTGATTAATTCTGGATGGATTGTGTGTACAGTGATTTAGGTTTCTAATCAGTACTTTTCTGCACGTTTTTAATTCTTCAACAGTTTTTAAGAAGTAAGAGAATAATCCAGCCTGAACTCTTAGACTGTTGTCAGACTAGTAGCTTAGGAAAAGTAATCACAGACCTCTGGCCTGCAGAATCCCTTAATGACCCCTGAAAATGGTCACGCACACACACACACACCCCACAGACACAAGCAGGGCACAAGGGATCTGTCAGTCACTTGTCAAGCCCAGGTCACTATACATGGAACTTAAGATCTCAGAGCTCCAGCAGGCCTTTCTTTAAGAAACCAACTGCATAAAGTGTTCACAATGCAGGGACTGACCACTGCTGTGAATCCCACCTCAGGGAGGCCAAGCCATGTCCTGGGCATCAGAGAGGACGAATGAACAAGGGCAGATCTCAGACGTCCCTGGACAGGCTCCCCCACCAGACATTCTAGAGACAGACTAGCAAAAGTTCCTCTTAGAATTAATTTCATGAAAGCTTTTCATCTTATTCTATGAATTAAACATTATGCTAGAAACTTGAGATATGTTAAATAAAAATAAAAGGTGCTATCCTTGGCCCCGCTGTGCTAACTTTCTAGCATGGTATATAGACACAGACAACAGATCCTGACATGCGTCACTGGTAGAAATGTAGGTAACATGGTCCAACTACAAGGGACAGTGAGGAAGGCTTCTTGGAGAAAGTGCTTCTTGACCTGGGCTTTAAGAGGATAGATTTCTCCTGATAAAAGAAGGGAAGAGGCCAGGTGCAGTAGCTTGAGCGTGTAATCCCGGCAGTTTGGGAGGCCAAGGCAGGAGGATTGCTTGAGGCCAGGAGTTCAAAACCAGCCTAGACTCCATCTCTACAAAAAATTTTTAAAAATTAGCTAGGCATGATGGCGTATACCTGTAATCCTAGCTACTTGGGAGGCTGAAGCCGGAGGATCACCTGAGCCCAGGAGTTCAAGGCAACAGTGAACTATGATTGCACCACTACACTCCAACTGGGATAACAGAGCAATATCTTGTCTCTTAAAAAAAAATTTAAGGAAAGAGAAAACATTCTAGGCAGAAAGACAAACACACGACAAATCCCAGAGCCATAAAGTATATCACTGGAGAATAGGATAGCAAAAAAATGCTGAAAAGGTGGACAGGGCCAGCGTGTCAGTGTACTTACTCATACGTATCCATCAGAGTGGGCCAGGGTGCGCTGCAATGACATCTAAGTTCTTAGAGATCTGTGACTTAGCCCCGTAAAGGTTTATTTCTCACTCACAAAAAGCCTGAGACAGCAGGCTGCCTCCTCCTCCATAGCCTCTCGGCAGGATCTTTTCTTGCCTGGTCCGGTGTCTGGTGGCCCCAGCTGTTCCTTGGCTTTCAGCATCACTCCAATCTCTGCCTCTGTCTTCACCTGGCCTTCTCTCCTCTGTGTCTATCTGTGTCCAGATTTTTCTCTTCCTACAAAGACATAGGTCACAATAGATTAGAGCTCACCCTAATGTCCTCATTTTGACTTGATTATATCTGCAAAGACTATTTTCACATAAGGCCACACTCACAGGTACAAGGAGTTAGAATATCAACATAACTTTTAAGGAGACACACACACACAGCCTCCAAGGTCACCAACGGCAGGACAGGAGAGAGCTCGGGGAAAACACAGGATGTTTTAAGGGTCAGGTGTGGAAGCAGCTTCCATCACTTTTTCCTCTCTCCTATTAGCCAGAACCTGGTCAGTTGGTCCCAGTCTAATGGAAGAGAAGGAGCTTGTAGAGGAGCATATGAATGTCTGGTGAGTACCCACAGTGTTCTCTGTGACTTCCATGTTCAGGAGATCCCAGCCTTTGTCCCTCAGGCAACAGGATGCCAAGAGTGTGCAGAGGGAGAGGGAAGGAGCGGGTAAAGTGAGTGCCGGTCCTTCGCAACGGGTTAGACGGGAGCAATCCAGGAGACCGGATCGGTGAAGATGCCATCAAAGTGACACAGCAGGAGGGTAATGAGGACCAGCAACAGGGCTGGGTCAGCAAGAAGAGAGGGTAAAATCGCTTCGAGGACATTTTCAGAGAACCAGACAGAGAGAAAAGAGAAGGATTCATTTTTCTGTCTTACAGTCCATTCACATCAGAATATTAAAGAGTTTGAGCTGAAGGAATGCATTCAGCTTTGGAGAAACACTTCCAAATAGTTTGCAAAGTTTCACAAATGTCCAAAACCAGAACATTTTGCTAAAATTGTCCATATATTAGATACCACTGAAGTGAGTGCAGAGTTTCCCATAATGAAACCTGGAGAGGAGATGAAGGAGCAAAGTGAAACGAGAAATCTCTCTTTGAGAACGTTCCTTCTTTTGCAAGGGATCATGGAGAAAAGAGTGCATTTTGGAAAAATACCCTGGAGGCTTCATGTTTCCACTCTGATGCCAGTTCTGCAAGATGATGCCAAAAGTTCAGCACCTCTGGAGCAGTAAAAGGAACAAGCCTCAGGGATGACAAAGTCTACACCAGATGCAAGCTAGCGGGGGCAGCTTCCCACAGACATGTTTGAGTTCTGTGCTCTCAGCGATAACTTACCCCAGGACGCCCATGCCCTGGGAGATAAAGAGCTCTCCAGGAGGAGGGAGTCCTGCCTTTCCTGCACCCAGCCACGTCCCTTCCTGGGGAACATGTATATCAGGGCTGTCTAATCTTTTGGCTTCCCTGGGCCACATTGGAAGAAAAAGAACTATCTTGGGTCACACATAAAATACAATAACACGGCCAGGCATGGTGTCTCACACCTGTAATCCAGACACTTTGGGAGACCCAGGCGGGCCGATCATCTGAGGTCAGGAGTTCGAGACCAGCCTGGCCAACATGGTGAAACTCTGTCTTTACTAAAATTATAAAAATTAGCCGACCATGGCAATGTGCACCTATAATCCCAGCTACTCAAGAGGCTGAGGCAGGAGAATCACTTGAACCGGGGAGCTCACCTGCAGTGAGCTGAGATCACACCACTGCACTTCACTTGAGCCAGAAAGTGAGACTTTGTCTCAATAAATAAATAAATAAAAGTATAAAAAACACACACAACACTAACACTAACAATAGCTGATGAGCTATAAAGAAAAAAGTCGCAAAAAAAAAATCTCATGATGCTTTAAGAAAGCTTACAAATTTGTGTTGGGCCACATTCAAAGCCATCCTGGACCTCATGGGACCTGCAGGCCACAGGCTAGACAAGCTTGATGTACATGTACTTGCTTCCCATTCTACTGTCTGTATTTCAGAAGTCAACCTATACTTCCTATAGGTAGTTTTAAACACAAGGCTGAAAGGGATCAATTTCTTCAAGACAAGCCCCCCAAGCCCCTGAAGGGAGGCAAGGCTGAGGATCCCTTCCAGGTAGAAAGCTTCCCAGGCAACAGGCAGGAAGCGGCTATGCTACAGACGCCTTGGGCTCTGTGCTGCGGAGAGCTCAGCTCTGCGTGCAGTGGGTCCACGCTGGGATGCGCATTCTTTGTCGCCTAGTCGAGCTGTAATCCAGAAAGTTAGCATTTGCTTCAGTGTGACACAGACCATATTACAACCATTACCTCTCTTTTCCCACTGCTGCCTGGAGGAACTGCAGCAGGCTGACCTGTGCTGAGGGAGACAAACACATCCTCCACTCAGCTCATGAAACACCGTGTTCCAAACTCACAAAGCATCCCCCAGTCAGAGCAGCCAGCTAAGTGTGGGGACTTGAACAATGTCCTCTTCGCACACTGGAAATGCTGTTTAGAAGCTGAGTGGCTCACACCTCTCATCCCAACACTTTGGGAAGCCAAGGTGGAAGGATTGCTTAAGGCCGGGAGTTCAAGACCAGCCCGAGCCACATAGTTAGACTCCATCCCTACAAAACAATCTTGTAAAAAAAATTAGTTAAATGTGGTGGTGCACACCTGTAGTCCCAGCTGCTCAGGAGGCTGAGGTGAGAGAATCACTTAAGCCCATGAGGTCAAGTCTGCAGTGAGCTGTGATTGCAGCCTGGGTGACAGAGTGAGACCCTATCTCTAAAAATATTACATGATGCTTCAGCCAAAATGCCTTGCTCTTTTTTCTTCTCTTTTTCCTCCCCACTCTCCCATTTAAATCTTTCCTCTCACTCTCTTTTAGCTCAAGTAGATCCTGCTGTCCAGAGCAAAGTGTAAAATCAGGAACAATTTGAAAGAATAGTTGCTGGGCTTGGCGGCTCACACCTGTAATCCCAGCACTTTGGGAGCCTGAGGCGGGGGATTACCTGAGGTCAGGAGTTCGAGACCAGCTGGCCAATATGGTGACACCTTGTCTCTAGCAAAAATTAGCCTGGCATGGTGGGTGGGCGCCTGTAATCCCAGCTACTCAGGAGGCTGAGGAAGGATAATCACTTGAACCCGGGAGGCAGAAGTTGCAGTGAGCTGAGATCGCAGTCATTGCGCACAGTTGACTGGTTATTTCAGGGAAGCAACATCTATAAGGTGTAAAGAAAGCAAGGTGAGTGATTGCACCATTGTACCCCAGCCTGGGCAAAAAGATAAAAAAACTCTGCTCTTTATTTATTCATTTAAATAATATTCAAATAAATGTTTAAATACTTAACAAAAATTAAAATTCTTTAAATAAATAATACTTATATGTGAGAACTAAACAATCTGTACTTATGGACACAGAGTGTGGAACCATATACACTGGAGATCCAGGAGGGCACCAGGCAGGTGAGGGATGAGAAATTACTTACTCGGTACATTATTTTGGTGATAGTTATGCCAAAAGCCCAGACATCACCACTAACCAATATATTCATGAAACAAAACTGCACTTGTGCCCTGAAATTTATACAATGTATACAGTTTTTTAAAAGAATACAGTATTATCAGGTTAAAGGCAAATGGGGAGAGTAGAGTGGTAATCATTCCCCTCTAGAAAGTAAATTCCACTCAACTCTCTTAGACCCCAGACTTTCCAAGGGTAAGGACTTTGCCTAACCTCCATCGGCTCAGACACCACAATGTATCGTGTGAGTATTTTTTATGTGACTTGTGACTAATTGAATGCTTTTTGTATACCTCAGGTGATTTGCACACAGTTAACTGAAAACCAAGAAGGAAAACTCAACGTATCACGAAGCTCCAACCCGTGTGACCTGCTGGAGAACGCAGTTGTAAAGGTGTTTTTCTCTCTAGCAGGGATTGTTGAAACAGATTAGAAATGCCCCAGTAGGGTCTGCTAGCCTTTCCCAGCTGCAGAAGTTGTTAACATATTTTAATCACCCAGATGAACACATAAGGTTAATGATCCTTATGATCTCCTGTAACTTGAAACTCACCTGCTTCAAACTTTTCAGACACTCTTGATTTCGTTCCTGAGAATATCCAAAATCCTGAAATCTTCAAAATTTTACATCAGCAGTTCTCAAACATTCTAATCTCAGAACTTGTTTAGACTCAGAAAAGATATTTAGGACCTCAAAGAGTTTTTGTGTACGTGGGTTATATCTATTAACATTTACCATATTAGAAATTTAAACTGAGAACACTTTCTAATTATGAATTCATGATTAAACAACAATAATAAAACAATTTTTTTTACAGGGTCTCACTCTGTCACCCAGGCTGGAGTGGACCATGGCTCACTGCAGCCTCGACCACCTGGGCTGAAGCGATCCTCCTGCCTCAGCCACCTGAAGTGCTGGGATTATAGTCATAAATCACCATGCCCAGTCATCAAACAATTTTTTTTGGAGGCAGGGTCTTGCTCTGTCACCCAGGCTGGAGTGCAGTGGCACAATCACAGCTCACTGTAGCCTCGACCTCCGAAGTTCAAGCTCAAAGGATCCTCTCCCCCAAGGCTCACCCCACACCCTCAAGTAGCTTGGACTACAGATGCACACCACCCCACCTGACTAATTTTTGTATTTTTTGTAGAGACAGGGCTTCATCACATTGCCCGGGCTGGTCTCAAACTCATGGGCTCAAGTAATTCACCCACCTCAGCCTCTCCAAGTACAGGGATTACAGACATGAGCCACTGTATCTGGCCATAAAACAATTTTTTAATGTAATAATGTTTGTTGTTTAAACAACAATGATAAAACTTCTGTTAATATAAACAATATAAATAAATATAATTAACATATATATAACAAAATAATTGCTATACATGAATATAATTAACATATATAACAAATGTAGCATATATAGCATAATTAACATACAGATATATTTCAACATAATTAGCATAAATAAATGTAATTAACATACACATTTATGAAAATTGTTTTTCAAAGTACACAATTTTTAGTGAAAAAAGTGGTATTATTTTACATTTTTGCAAATCTCTTCATGTCTGACTTAACAGAAAACAACCGGATTCTCATGTCTACACTCAAACTGCTGTGATAAGTTATGTCAGTGTATCTAGAGAAAACCTGGCCTCTCACAGATACACAGTTGGAAAAGAGACGAATACTTAATAGGCATTTCAGATAATGGTGAATATTCTTTTTTGATATTACATCAAATCTCAGTACATAGTCATTTCTTAAAGGTTAGTTGCAATGTGGAATCTGAAACCATATCAGTAACCTTTTCATACTCAACTATATTAAGACCCATGAAATTATCTTGTCCTTTGTCCTTTGAATGGGTCTGTCACACATACATGATTTTCTATCATCATGTCATTTGGAAAATATTGGATCACTGAGTTAAGCAGATCTTCCAAATGTTGTCACAGTATACTTCTACATTATCAAAAAAAATCTCATTTGTTAAATAACCACCATCTCATCAGAAAAGTCTTCAAGTATTAGAGAACTATGCAAGTTAACCATGACAGATGCAAGTTTTTCAAAATTCTAGTTTTCATTTGGAAACTCAAATTTTATTATTGGCTACAAATAATGGCTATCATATTTCTTGAAGAGACAGGCTCCCTTTGCTCACGTTTTGAGAAAATATCTGGCAGGTATCCAAGTCTGAATAGCCACTGTTCGATTATATGCCATCACTCTTTCAAGGAAAGCTGGCGTTCCATGAAGAAAGGGCTAGTGGGGCTTGCAACTCAATTGCAACTCAAGTGTTTTTCCCTGAGAAAACTGCTTGAGTTTGGTATGCAGCCGAGCACTCAGTGCTCCTGTTTCCCATTTCATTACACCACATTTTTAAAATATACTCAAGACGAGATTTAATTAAAAAGTAATTGTTTTTACACCTTCATCAATATCCTTAAGTGAAACTGGATTTTTTTTTTCTGCAAAGCCAGGTGGTGAAGGATACAATGACACCAAGTACAGCCTTAATGTGGGCTAAAGCCCCATCATTTTTACTTCTGTTTTGCATTTTGACAGTGACGTATCAAAATGATATAAAAAGCAAGTACCCGCCAGGCACAGTGACCCATGCCTGGAATCCCTGCACTTTGGGAGGCCGAGGCAGGTGGATCACGAGGTCAGGAGTTCAAGACCAGCCTAGCCAAGATGGTGAAATCCCATCTCTACTAAAAATACAGAAACTTAGCTGGGCATGGTGGCAGGCTCCTGTAATCCCAGCTACTCAGGAGGCGAGTAAGAGAATTGCTTGAGGTTGCAGTGAGTTGAGATGGCGCCACTGCACTCCCAGCCTGGGCAACAGAGCAAGACTCTATCTCAAAAAAAAAAAGCAAGTACCATCTTATTAGTATTATGAAAAACAGATTTGACTTCTCATGCTCTCTGAAAGGGTCTCAGGCAACACTAGGGTTCCCTGGACTATGCTTTAAGAACTCCAGCCCTCTATGCTCTGACTTCTGCCTGCCTGTTGGTCCCCTCTTCATTCAGGGGTTTAACTGGGGCTCCCCTAGAAGCAGACCAGGAGACAAGGATTGAAGAGCAAGTAGTTGATTTGCTAAGTGACCCCAGGAAGTACTGGGAGGGGAGTGTGGGAGTGGCATGAAGAAGAGAAGGGAACCAATGCATGATGTGTTTGTTCATGAGCAGGTTACCCCGGCCGATAACTGGAGCTCAGTCCTGCAGGAGATGAGGTAGGATGGCCACGTCATCCTACTCCATCATGTGACTCAATGGCTGAGGGAGCTGGGGCATTTATCCTCCCGCTCTCATTGCTGCTGACTAGAGGCTGCTTGTGGAGACCTCCCCTATCCCTCATTCATTGTGACTTGGGGTATTCCCAAGTGCTGTTCCTTCTACCTGGAACCATCTTGTGTCCAACTCTTTGCCTGGCCAATGCCCGCTCATTCTTTAAGTCTTAGCACAAGCGTTACCTTTAGAGAGACTGTCCTTCATCCCCACTATTCTAAAACAGATTCCTCTGCCACAGTCATTAAAAGTACACACAGTTTTCCCCCTTAGAGAGCCCCCCTACAGTTTGTAATTCTTATATTTTTGTTATTCTTTATTTACTGCCTTTCTTCCCACTAACCCAGCACCTCTGTAGCATGAGGATGGGGACCGTGTCCACGATTTGTTTTCCACACTTACATTTCCAGCACCTAGAACATGCGTGGCACACTGTGGACATACAACAAACTCTTGTTGAGAGGATGGATGGGTCAGGAGTACATGAAAGCAAATAGCTAGAATTCCCAGTGGTGATTCAAGGCAAGTAATTCAGGTGATCATTTTAGAAAATTCAAGCACGCTGTTGACTATCGTCCTCTAAAGCTGAGTATGAGTTCAAAGTGCCTGAAGGAATCCCAGCCTTGGCCTGTGTGGGTCACAGACCCACACTAAAACATTAGCCACGCCCAGCTAATGTTTTGTATTTTAGTAGAGATGAAGTTTCTCCATATTGGTCAGTCTGGTCTCAAACTCCTGATCTCAAGTGGCTCAATTGCAGTCACTACTGCCTCCCTCTGCCCCTGACACCTTGCAGGTCCTATTTCCTCTTCGAGGACACTGATCCCACAAACTGATCCCACATGGGCATGTGAACATGATCTTAGAATGAGAAGAAAGGGAAATACCAGAGAAAGATTTCAATGTGTCTTTCCAAATTCTGACACACACCATCATACGTCATGACACTGTGCTTCACGTAGAAAGCAACAATAAAATCTGACTGGGCACGATGGCTCATGCCTGTAATCCCTGCACTTTGGGAAGCTGAGGCAGGTGAATCACCGAGGTCAGGAGTTCAAGACCAGCCTGGCCAGCACGGTGAAACCCCGTCTCTACTAAAAATACAAAAATTAGCTGGGCATGGTGCCACATGCCTGTAGTCCCAGCTACTTGGGAGGCTGAGGCAGGAGAATCGCTTGAACCCCGGAGGTGGAGGCTGCAGTGAGCAAAGATCCAGCCACTGCACTCCAGCCTGCAGACAGAGCAAGACTCCATCTCAAAAGAGAAGAAAAAGAAAAAAGAAAGCAACAATAAAATCCAAATTAAGAATGAATGAATAAATCATGCATAAGAACAACCATAAGATGGTGGAAGGAACTTTCCTCTCTAGATTTCATGCATACTGGATTTTATTTTTCCGCAGGAAGCCACTGTCTGAGACTTTTTATTTGTCTGTTGATCGGTTTTTATTGTTTTTGTTTTTGCGTTTGTTTTTGAGTTGGAGTATTTTTCTTGTTGCCCAAAGTGGAGTACAATGGCGCGACCTCAGCTCAGCACAATCTCTACCTCCTGGGTTCAAGTGATTGCCCTGCCTCAGCCTCCTGAGTAGCTGGGATTATAGGCATGTGCCGCCACGCCCAGCTGATGTTTTGTATTTTAGTAGAGATGAAGTTTCTCCATATTGTTCAGTCTGGTCTCAAACTCCTGATCTCACGTGATCCGCCGCCTCGGCCTCCCAAGTGCTGGGATTACAGGGTGAGCCCACCGCGCCCAGCCTTTTGTTTGTTTTTGGTGCTGCTTATTTGCAATGCCAGACAAGTAGAAAAAACCCAAAAGAAAAACTTAAACCTTACAAATCATCTCATAACCCATGATTAGGGTTTGGTTTGGTTTGGTTTTTGTCTATTATAATTTTCAAATACATTGTCTGTAGAGTAGAAATTTTGTTAATAAAATATAATTCCCTCATGTGACACTTTAAAAGAACTGAGCTCCATGATGGACAGTAGGGTTGGCAAAGCCTTCTCTAGGACTATTTAATCTACTGCTGGGAAAATGCTAATTCCCCAAAACCTTTTTCAAGCTCAGGCCTCTAGGAGACTCCATGCCAAATTTATATGCCCAGGTGCATGATTTCATATGTACTTTGAATAACGGTATCTGATCTCAGAAAATCAAACGGAATTAGGAAAAGCAATTGCCTGCAGGGATTTTCATTTTGTATTAGTGACATGAGATCATTCATACGCCATGCCATTTTAACAGTCTAGCATTGTCGAATTAGAAATCTTTCCACAAATCCACTGTAGAACGTAAAGTGTTTCTTTTCTTCCTGTTACATGAAGCGAAGGAAACAGTTGTTCTGAAATGCAGGCAGTATCAAGGTAAATGTGGTGTCCATTTGCTCAGTGAAAAAAAAAACATGGATTCTTTCTTTCTTCCAGAAGAGAGACAATATTTAATCTTAATTACTGGTGCAGTGTTGGAGATGTTGGTTCCAAGTCAAGGAAGCAAAGTAGCTAAAACAAAATATGTTGAGGCATCACAGATCAAAGAGAAGTAGACACTTATGAAAATGGGAATGGAAATACAGTAAATGACCACACATAACCTGTGCTACTCACTCATTGCAGAGCTGCCTTTGCTTCTCTTAGAAACATCAAAGCCTACTTTCAGGTTTCATCAAATATCTGGGACTCCAGTATCCCAGACATTTGGTCTCCTTAGGCAGGCCATAAATTGCAAAGCATCCCACCCCAAGAGGAGAAACCAGAAGGGCTTGGCTGCCAGCCAAAAGGAAGCCCTGGACCATTCTGTGTGCCATTATATCCTCCATGGTCCTTGGGTTTGAGTTTGCACCTGGCTGCCCAGGACCTGCTGAGAGATGAATGGGTGAGCTCACATTTGAAAATCACAGGGCAAGATGTCATGAGGCTCTCTAAAGGGAGACTACAGAATGTTAATAGATGGAAGAGGCCCCTTAAAAGAGATTTTACAGCATCCCTGAGATTTGCTGCCCTTAGAGTAACACCCTGGCATCTGCTTAATGTACACTTAAGTCTTTACAAGCTCAGGCTCCGAATCACAATGGACAGCATCCTTCCACTTCTACTAAAAGCCTGACATTTGGTACCTCAGTCCTTCCTTCTCATTGTCCTCCCCTGTGGCTTCCTTCCTCATGAGTCCCCTGATGGTAATATCTCCACAGCCTGACTCACCTCACTCCCACGTCCTCCCAGAAGCCAGCTCGCCCATCGACGGGGCGGCAGCTGGAGCTGCCATGGCCACTGAGAACTCAGAGACCCAAGGGGAAGGAACTCCATTTTATAAACCTATAACCTCAGCCCAGAAATATTTCCAAGCCCCAAAGGGCTAATTTACCCCTCTTCACAATCAGCAGATCATTCAGCTCTTTTCAGTATTAGGAAAAGAACCAAAATGATCTCCAAAAGCTGATACCTCCTGGTAGAAGCCTTGGCACAAATGCTCACAGAATGACTCGTAGCCTCACCAATAGCTCAGAAACGGGTGCCTGCCATGTGCCAAGCTCTGTGGTGAGCTTTTAATACACATTGACTGATCTAAGCCTCATAGCAATGCTGTGGGTCGAATGAACTGTTATTCATGCCCATTTCATTTTTATTTTTACTTTTTGAGATGGAGTTTCACTCTTACCACCCAAACTGGAGTGCAATGGGACAATCTCCAGTCACTGCAACCTCTGCCTCCCGGGTTCAAGTGATTCTCCAGCCTCAGCCTCCCAAGCAGCTGGGATTACAAGTGCCCACCACCACAGGTGGCTAATTTTTGTATTTTTAGTAGAGACGAGGTTTCACCATGTTGGCCAGGCTGGTCTTGAACTCCTGATCTCAAGTGATCCACCTGCCTCAGCCTCCCAAAGTGCTGGGATTACAGGCACGAGCCACCATGCCCGGCCAATTCATGCCCATTTTAAAGATGAGGAAATAGAGGATGAGAGAGGTTGGGAACTTGTACCAACAGCACAGCCAGAAAGTGGCAGAGCTTTGATTCCAAGCAGGATGGTCGATCTCTGGAACCTGGCTGCCAAAGCCAACACAGGGTCAAAAGATGATGAGATGAGAGAGCAAAGCCTTCAGATTTCTCAACCATTATACCCAACCATTATTTCTTTTTAGGAAAAGCTCCAATTCCCATTTGAATCATTCATTTAAATGAGTAAGTATGTATTAAGCACTTATGGTTTGGCACTTAAAGGCTTCACAAAATTAATCAAACCGTGATAGATAAATAAATAAACCGTATGCTAGGGCCAGAAATGAGATGTTGGATTCAGAAAGGTGCATTCAGTGAACCTGTGAAACCTCCCCGCTTCTCAAGAACAGACAATTACTAACGGCGCCTTGGATCTGCACTGCAAGGGTCCCTGCCATCATTCCTTACTCTCAAGTGTGTAATACACTTGCTTGTTGAGGTGACCTCCAGGGCCTAATCACCATTCTTAAAGCAATGCAATTAGTCATGAGTAATGAGGGTCTAAGTTGGAGTGTTGCCTAGTTAGAAAGAAATGGTTCTGAAAAAAATTGCAAAAGAATATATTGCATAACTGAATATTAGACATAAAGGAGATAATCAAATTTCAAGTTAACAAACATTGGTCAGGCACAGGGGCTCATGCCTGCAATCCAACACTTTGGGAAGCCAAGGTGTAGGATCGCTTGAGCCCAGGACGTGGAGACCAGCCTAAGCAACATATGAGACCTCATCTCCACAGAAAATTTGGGGAAAAAAAATTAGCTGGGTGGGGTGGGCTCCAGCTGTAGTCCCAGGTACTCAGGAAGCTGAGGTGGAAAGATCACTTGAGCCCAGGAGTTCGAGGCTGCAGTCAGCTGTGATTGTACCACTGCATTCTGGCCTTGGCAAGAGTGAGACCTTGTCTCAAAAAAACAAGACCAAAAAAAAAACCCTACAAATATTTATTGAGCATTTTCTTCATGCAATGACTTATACAAAGATCATCTAGAGACATCCCTGGCCTCAAGGTGCTTACATAACAATTTAGAAGGCCGGGCGCGGTGGCTCACGCCTATAATCCCAGCACTTTGGGAGCCCGAAGCAGGTGGATCACAAGGTCAAGAGATTGAGACCATCCTGGTCAACATGGTGAAACCCCGTCTCTACTAAAAATACAAAAAATTAGCTGGGCATGGTGGCGGGTGCCTGTAATCCCAGCTACTCAGGAGGCTGAGGCAGGAGAATTGCCTGAGCCCAGGAGGCGGAGGTTGCGGTGAGCCGAGATCGCGCCATTGAACTCCAGCCTGGGTAACAAGAGCAAAACTCCGTCTCAAAAAAAAAAAGAATTTAGAGATCAGGGAAATAAGACAAGGAAACAAATAATACTACAAATTAGATTAATCATGTTGTGACAGTTGCAAGGGGAACACTAGGAGTGAGGGTCTCATACAGTTTGGGGCTAACAAATGATATTTTAGAGACCTTTACAGGCATGGAAGGAATGATGGGTATGCGAGCCCTCTCATTGCCCTCTCCAAGTCAGCTTAGACTGAAGTTCGAAGTTCAAGCCCACACCCACCATTGCTGGAGGCTGGTGGCATGATGCTGTGGGTCACCCCTCAGCCGGAATTATCTGCTGTTCCTGGCTCCATCCAACCACTTCTATCTGGGAACTCTGGAGTCACAAGGAAAGGGCATGGATTGCTACCAGAAGTGTTCCGGTCCTCACAGAAGCCCAAGGAAACAGCCTCTTGTTAGAGAAGCCAGCGTCCCAGGAATGCGAGAGGAAAAGGGTGCCGTGTGTGACATCCATGGGAACGTAAACAGAACACTAATCTAGAAGGGAGGCAAGTAGGAGTTAGAAAACATCAGTTCCTAAATGACTAACCCACTTCCTACACAGATTGCATGGTGAAAAGACTGCTGTGTTAGTAGGAGGTTTAAGAGATTAGGGATACCCATTGTGTTCCTGGCTGATACTATCACACGAGTTCTGTTCTAATACATTCACTGAAGGTTCCACATTACATTCAGACAGATGACATTCTTCTCCTACAACAGGCAAGAGAATCTCCAGATTCTCATTTTATTTGATTGTGATTTTTTTAAAGAGACCACTGGCAGGGGCTTTGGAATCTTTTTAATGTACAAAGGTAATGGCAAATACAGGAATTGATGGTCTCTATGTCTCACCATTCATATACAATTTTCTTCCTGGAAAAAAAAAACTTCCAGGAATTAGTGTCTAGTGTATGATAATTATGAACCTGTTTTGTATGAGGTGGAACCTGCAGGTCACATCTTTTGTGTTATAAGGAATACTATTTAGATGACTCGATGTGGCCAATTAATGAACAATGCAATTTTTGTGTATCAGTCCATTTTCCAAATTATGATATGTTGTAATATCATCAACTTGGAATTCTCTCGTACGAGTCAGTGAAAGATGTTTGGGTTTACAGTTTCTGAGACTGCGCATGAAAATGTTATTAAACCTGAGTTATTGAGCTTGTGGGCTACAGTTTCATCTAAATTAATACAATTCAGCCTGAAGGCAAAAGAACATATTAAAACAGAGCTCCTAGGAGAAATGGCTAATTCCAGTACTGTAGCAAGAAAGTACAGCATGAGCCTGCAACAACAACCTGTTTTGCCAAAAAGTAAGGGAACAAGGGTATGATCAAAAGGACACAGGATCCTGTACACAGGGGCTCTTACTGGCCAAACAGGGGACACTTTGAGCGTCAAAATATAACAAAAATAATGCATCCTATCCTGGCATCCATTGAATAAAATAAGAATGGGAAAGTCCATACTGATTTAAAAAATAAATGGGGGAGAAAAAAGAACATGCTTTCTTATAGTAAAATGCTAACTAATAAATGTAGAAAAAATAGAAGTAGAAAATCATTCTTTTATAACCATCATGGTAATAATTGGTTCAAACAGGAATTATCAATGGCTGTGAAAAGTAGAGCATGTGACAAACAATAGGACATTTCTATATTTTCAAAGTATTTTGCGGCAGATGACTTATAAATTACAAAGGAGAACATAATGATTTCTAAGGAAGAAACCTGACAGATGTCACCTAATCAAGGAATCAAAGTTAATATCACCAACAATAGGACAGACTGATAGGACTGACGTGCCTTCAGATGTGATAGGATGGGAAGAACACAATGTCACTCCTTCAGCGTTTTGTCCAAAATGCATAATCTGAATGGGATCATGAGGAAACATCAGAAAAAAGCAAACTGAGGTTGGGCGCAGTGGCTCATGCCTGCAATTCCGGCACTTTGGGAGGCCATGGCGGGTGGAACTCCTGAGGCCAGGAGTTCAAGACCAGACTGGCCAACATGGTAAAACCCCGTCTCTTCTAAAAATAAAAAAATTAGCCAGGCATGGTGGTGCACGCCTGTGATCCCAGCTACTTGGGAGGCTGAAGTAGGAGAGTCACTTGAACCTGGGAGGCAGAGGTTGCAGTGAGCCAAGATCTTACCACTGCACTCCAGCCTGGGCATCAGAGCAAGACTCCATCTCAAAAAAAAAAAAAAAAAAATGAGGGACAGTAAAGGCCAGATAGCAAATAACTGGCCTATAATTTTTTTAAAGGGATAACATGAAGAATGAAGAAAGGCTGACGAACTGGTCCAGATTAAAGGTATGTAAAAAACCATTATGACTAAAAAGGTAATTTGAGCTTTGGATTAGGCTCAGGATTGTGGGGAAAAGAGGTGGGGATGGGAGCTGGGGGACATGAATTGCCACAAAATTATTGAAACAATTGGTGCGATCTAAACACAGACTCTAGTAGACACTCACATTGTATGAACGTTGGATTTCCTGGATCCTGTATTTGTACTGTGGCTATATAACAGACTCTCCTTATTCTTCGGAGTATACTCTGGAGCATTTATAAAGGGACATGATATCTGCAACTCTCTCCTAAATGGTTCAGAAAAAGCCAATGTGGCAAAATGTTAACAACTGGTAAATCTGTGCAAAATGCATACTAAAATTCTTTGTACTATTTTCGCAATTCTTCCAAACATTTGAAATTGTTACATGAGCCCTAGCATCCCCTCCAGTCTCGTTGATCTATGGGTCTATAATACTTCTTTAGATAATGGTAACAGCACCAGTAGGATTTCCTACTGGTATGGCCAGTGCCTTACAGATTTTACATTACAATATCTCATTGCATTTTCACCACAATGCAGTGAGGCAATTACTACTGTCCCGATTTTACTGATGAGAAAATTGGAGACTTAGAAAGGCCAAATAATAAAATGTTGGATTAGATGGCTGCTCAGTGTCCACCCACATCCCTAATCTCCATGGGAGAAGTATACTTCCCCTACCCCATATTTGTTGGGTGAGGGCCGTGGGACTAAATTTGGGGGAAGGAATGTTAGTGGAAAAGGCATGAGTGGAAGTTTGAAATGTGATTGTCTTTTTGGTTGTGCTTGCCCCTTGGTGCTTCTGCCATGATTAGGAGAAAAACATGACTTATGGAGCAGGCCTGAACCTAGCTCACAGCTTAAACCCAAGCCAGCTGAGCCCAGCCTGGATCAACCAACACAAGCCAACCCATGGATGCATGTTATTAGCTGCACATTTCAAACTTCCACTCATGCCTTGTCCACTAACACTCCTTTCCCCAGATTTAGTCCCATGGTCCTCACCCAGCAAATATGGGGTAGGGGAAGTGTACTTCTCTCATGAAGATTAGGGATGTGGGTGGACACTGAGCAGCCATAGCTAATCTAACATTTTTATTATTTGGCCTTTCTAAGTCTCCATTTTTCTCATCAGTAAAATTGGGATAATAGCAATTGCCTCACTGTGTTGTGGTGAAAATGCAATGAGATATTGTAATGTAAAATCTGTAAGGCACTTTGGAGTGGCAATAGATAACTGATATTTACAACTTTACAGTGGCAATAGATAACTGATATAACTAACATGTCTGAAATCACAAAGACAGAAAGAACTGGAGCCAGTCAGGAGTGGTGGCTTACACCTGTAATCATAGCACTTTGGGAAGCCAAGGCAAGAGCATCACTTGCATCCAGGAGTTCAAGACCAGCCTGGGCAACATAACAAGACCCTATCTCTACAAAAATAAAAATAAAAAATAAGCAGGGTATGATGGCACACACCTGTATGCAAGCTACTGAGGAGGCTTAAGTGGGAGGATCACTTGAACGCCGAAGGTGGAGGCTGCAGGGAGCTCTGATCATGCCTCTGCACTTAAGCCTGGGCTACAGAGCAAGACCTTCTCTCAAAAAAAAAAAAAAAAAATTGGAGCCAGGAAACCGTGTTGTTGTGGTGCCTTACACCATTCCTCTATCAAAGAGCACTTCCAAATATGTATAGCCTTCTTATTCATAACGGTGACTCATGACCCTGTAAACTCCTAACATACATACTGACTCATAGAATAAAAGCTATTATAGCATCTAATACAAATCTGTTTCATTTTATTTTGCAGTAAGCTGATAATCATGGCATATTTCTATTTATCAGCCTGGTCATATGGTACTACTATTCTTCAACTGTAATAATTATCAAAATATTCAATATACATGGATTTTAAGTGGCTTGGAGAGGTATTGCTTGAATAATCACCAGCCTCTAATGTCAGATGAAAAAAATCAATTCTGTAAAAATTGGGATGAATTTCCTAGCAAGGGTTTTTACTTGCCTGTGCTCTAAGACAGAAGAGAATACATTCCGCCAGATATTTTGAGTCTCTGGTTTTAGTCTTCCACAGAACCCAAGATGAACAAATACACCTGTTCTCAAATCTTAGATCCAAATTAAATCTAAAGATAAGTTTGTTTGTTCGTTTTTCCCAATGACTAAAGATATTCTTATGTTTTTGCTAACATATTGAAACATTTTTTCTTATACTAACAAAGGCATTCTTTTCAGCCAAGGCGTCTTTTTTTTAAAGTAACATTTAGCTGAAAAGCAAATCCTATAATAAAAATGCATCTAGGTATGCAGAAAGTCGATTGCGGAGGCTGGTTGCAATGCTGTAATCCCAGCACTTTGGAAGGCCGAGGCAGGTGAATCATCTGAGTTCAGGAGTTCAAGACCAGCCTGGCCAACATGATGAAACCCTGTCTCTACTCAAAATACAAAAAATTAGCTGGGCCTGGTGGCGAGCATCTGTAATCCCAGCTACTCTGGAGACTAAGGCAGGAGAATCGCTTGAATCCGGGAGGTGGAGGTTACAGTGAGCCGAGATCACGCCACTGCACTCCAGCCTGGACAACAAGAGTAAAACACGGTTTCAAAAAATAAAAAGCATCTAGGCATCTAGAATTATAGCACAAGGGTTACAACTTGGCTTGTAACTATTAATTCAGTTATGCAACAGTTCCTGGATCATTCAATAGATCTACTTTGAGCAAATTTCTGGTAAAAGAAATAGCCACTGTTAATTCTTTTGTGACAGTGCTCTCTGCTTTCATTCAAATCAGATGTGGCCAGCAAAAAAGAAGGAGAAGAAAATGTCAAAAATTGAAAGATTATAAAGTTAATGCTCAGTCAATAATATGCTGTTGCATGTACGCCTGATATGGGAAATGTTATACTTTGAGAATCTGGTCTTTTGACTCCTTTAAAATCTCCTATAAATATACATAAACATGAACTCACTAAAACACACGCTTATTTTCTAAAGCCTGAGTTTTTTTCCCTCCTGAACGAGCAAGGCTTATTATTTACAGAAATGGACATTAAAGATAGCTCTGGTGATACTGTCTGCAAAGCAGAAGACTCTCCTCAATGAGACAAGGCAAAAGGTGTGTGAATAAAAAGTAAGAAAACCAACTAAAAGAATAGAATGCAAAAGCTCTCCCACTGGCTTGTGAAGACGACAATAAAGCAGACATTGGAGCTAATTTCATAATAATGAAGCTTTGGTAACAGTGACAAAACAAATGTAATGCCTTTTTAGGGGGTAGATGGCATAGTCTCCTCTTAAACGTTCTCATGAAAAATAGATGTTCTTCTGCCATCTTTGCTGGATAAAAGGGAGCCCTGTTCAAAAGACTGAAACAAAGCAGTGGATCAGGAGCTGGGAATTTCCAAAGAGGAAAGATGTTCCATTGCTTCTTTTTTTTTTAAGAAAGGGGGCCTCAGTATGTTGTCCAGGCTGGAGTGCAGTGGCTATTCACAGGCACAATCCCACTACTGATCAGCAGGGGAGTTTTGACCTGCTCCATCTCCAACCTGGGCCGGTTCACCCCTCCTTAGGCAACCTGGTGGGCCCCGGCTCCCGGAGGTCACCATATTGATGCTGAACTTAGTGTGGACACTGGATTGGCATAGTGCACTACAGCCCAGAACCTCTGGGGTCAAGCGATCCTCCCACCTCAGCCGCCTGAGTAGCTGGGACTATAAGCACGTGCCACCGCGCCCGGCTGCTTCTCATTCTTAATTTATCTTCACAGTGTATGCAAGAAGCTATTCTTAGATAAGAAAAAAGAAAACAAAAAAAGGAATAATGACAGCAATTTTGACTTTATGACAAGGCTCTGGTCCCACTAAATGGCCTCTAGATTTTTCTAGTATGACGCAGGTCATTTATATTTTTATTTTTATAAGAAGAGAAGTCAGCACTTGATTTTTCAACTATCGAAGTGGAATATTGGTTAGCAAATGTTGAAACTTTAAATGAGATGTAAACCATATCAGAAGTGGCGAGGCAGCAAATGTGCATCTGTGGCCTGCCCCATGAAGCAAGACAAGGGTCTCATTTAAAACTCAAAAAACACATAAATTATTCTGCAATGGTGTAAAAAGTATTAGAAAACAATTCATCAACAAACTGGTGGAACTAATGTTATGCAGATTAATTTCAAAGTCCTTCAACATCAGAGACATCATAAAAACATGTTTAAGAGGAAGAATCCATTATGCCATCTGGAATTCAGACTTCTGGTTGCAGACCAATTGGTATCATGAATTAACCTTTTCAGTAGAAGTAATCTGGTATGGTCAATACATCACAAAATATGAGATAGTAGTTACATATGTAATACAGAAAACAGACCCCCATCCATAATGTTCTGGTTATGGCAAGCCTAAGTTATCTGAAAAGGAATATACATGGAATATGAATTCGTAGACATTTTAGCACTGCAATAAATAACACATATTGCATTTGTTAAATAATACTGATATGTGTAGGTTAAGCCTATATTCTTAACATTTTTAAGGTTCTTTCCCCTTTTTGAGTTGGGACTTAAGAGTGGCGAGACACTGCACTCCTCTTGTTTAAAGAGGCAAGAGGGCCTTATCCCACTTCTAAGAACAGGTTTTGTTTTCTGAGTGCTTACTCTATGTCAAGCAGTAGCCTTAGATGGCAGAGCCAGGATTTGAACTGACCAGTCTTACTCCATAGCTCATCCATTTAAGTGGAATGATTTGATGTCTCCCACACATACATCTAGAAAGTGTGATTCCAGAATGTTTCTCCCCAAAATCCCATAACACTCATTGGCTCTAGTTGGCAGTGACTTTGAAGTCTCATCACTATCTGTGCCCTAGGAGACTTCTAGATGCCTGAGGTAAGAAAGGAAGCAGAATGTTGGAGGGTGGCTGTGCTGACCCCTCCCCTCTTCCCTCCTCATGGTTCTAGGGTGGGCACTGTGTCTGGAACTCCTGTGAGCAATCACTGTCACGCTCCCAATGAGATTCAAACCGGCTTCTTCTCATCTTGGCCAACTAAAGAGGGGACCTCATCACCTTCCACATTTCCTGGCCAGCAAGGATCATAGCACGGATTTCCAGGAGGGGGCAAGATCTTCCAGTGACCCTCACGAGGGTGCATCCACCCATAGAGAGCCGGCACAGCTTGTCTTTCCTGCCCTCACTTTCCCAGAGTAGCAATCCCCTCATCACTTCATTCAAGTGGCATTATCTTTTTTCTAAAAGAAGTTTGGACAAAAAGAAATAAGGCATCTCTCTGATGTATTGAAGCTGGTTTGCCAAACTTGTTTATGCCGTTGGTTATTTAGTTGCCAGGTTGAATATCACCTATACTCAAAGTTCAAGTTGCTTTCAAAAACTAGCTGACAAAAACAGACGGGAAACTGAACGTCAGACTAAAGTGGCGATCCTGCTCTACACAGGGCTGAAAAAGCTTCCATGTGACCGCTTTGCAGAAGCATCTTCATATCAAATACCAATTTATTCTCTTTAACCAGAGTAGGTGGCAGCCTAAGTGATTATTACTAACTCCTGAAGTTCCTTAACTGGAAAATGTCTTTCAAACATCAATTAGAGAAGGTTTTGAAAGGTAATTCCCTTTAGTGCTACTACCTTGATTTAGCTTTACACTAAGTACATTATTAGTACTCAACATATACTGCTGAGAAAGCAAAGGAGAGGAGAGAGAAATTCATTGCCTGCAGTGGGGAAAGAGCATACTCTATAGACAACTAATTTCTTGAGTAATTTCTTAAAATTACTCTATTATTGTTTTCATTTTGTTGTTGTTGTTGTTGCTGTTTGAGGCAGTCTCACTCTGTCACCCAGGCTGGAATCTAGTGGCACAATCGCGGCTCACTGCAACATCCACCACCTGTCAAGCGATTCTCCTGCCTCAGTCTCCTGAGTAGCTGGGAATACAGGCATTCACCACCATACCCAGCTAATTTTTATATTTTTAGTAGAGACAGGGTTTCACCATGTTGGCCAGGCGGGTCTTGAACTCCTGATCTAAAGGCTTCCGCCTTGGCCGCCCAAAGTGCTGGGATTACAGGCATGAGTCAGTGCACCCAGCCAAAATTACTCTATTATTGAATATAAGCTCAGTAAACACTTTTTGAGTGAATGAAAACTGAATGGACCCGCCGGGCGCGGTGGCTCACGCCTGTAATCCCAGCACTTTGGGAAGCCGAGTCGGGTGGATCGCGAGGTCAAGAGATCAAGACCATCCTGGTCAACATGGTGAAACCCCGTCTCTACTAAAAGTACAAAAAGTTAGCTGGGCATGGTGGCACATGCCTGTAATCCCAGCTACTCAGGAGGCTGAGGCAGGAGAATTACCTGAACCCAGGAGGCGGAGGTTGCGGTGAGCCAAGATTGCGCCATTGCACTCCAGCCTGGATAACAAGAGTGAAACTCCGTCTCAAAAAAAAAAAAGAAAGAAAAGAAAAAACTGAATGGAAAATGGAAGATGGGGAGAAGAGAAGGGAAAATGCAAACTAACTCTGTTTACTTCTTGATTTTACAAAAGGCAGCTAAATGGTACTTTGACAACAAACTAGGGAATAGAATGAAACTTTCTCAACCTGATAGAGTGTCTGTGAAAATCCCACAGCTAGCATCACATTTAATGGGAAAAAAAACTGAAAGCTTTCCCTCTAAGACTAGAAATGAAACAAAGATCTTTTCTCTCACCATTTCTAGTCAACATTGTGCTGGAGGTTCTTTCCAAAGCATCTAGTCAAGAAAAAGAAATGAAAGGCAGCCAGGCGCTGTGGCTCATGCCTATAATCCCAGCACTTTGGGAGGCCAAGGCAGGTGGATCATGAGGTCAGGAGATGGAGACCATCTTGGCCAACATGGTGAAACCCCATCTCTACTAAAACAGAAAATATCAGCCAGTCATGGTGGCACACACCTGCAATCCCAGCTACTGGGGCAGGGCAATCACTTGAATCTGGAAGGTGGAGGTTGCAGTGAGCTGAGATTGCACCACTGCACTGCAGCCTGGTGACAGAGCAAGACTCCTCTCAAAAAAAAAAGAGAAAAGAAAAGAAAAATAAATAAAAGGCATTGAGATTGGAAAGCAAGAAGTAAAATGATCTGTATTTTCAGAGGACATGATCTTACATATAGAAAATTCAAAGAGATCCTCTACAAAACTATTAGAACGACTACTTTAGCAATGTCTCTGGATACAAGATCAACATACAAAAATCAACTGTATTTTTATTCAACAGCTAGGAATAATCCAAAAATAAATCAAGAAGACTATGTACAACAGCATAAAAAAAAGAATACTCAAGAAGATATTCAACAAAGTGCAAAACTTAACCATACATCTGAATAATGAAAAGACATCCTATGTGCATAAATCAAAACTTAATATAGTTAAGATGACAGTATCCCCAAATTCATCCACAGTTTCAATGCAATTCCTATCAAAATCCCAGCTGGATCTTTTGCAGAAATTGACAAAATAATCCTAAAATTTCATATGGAAATGTAAGACACCCAGAATAGCTAAACAATGAAGAAAAAGAAAAACAAAGTTGGAGGACACACGCTTCCTGATTTGAAAGCTTACAACAGAGCTGCAGTAACCAAGACATTGTAGTACTGGCATAAGGATAGACATATGGATCCACAGAATAGAACTGAACCAGAAATAAATCCTTACATTTGTGGTCAGTTTATTTTTGACAAAGATTTGAAGATAATTTAATATGGAAAGAGTAGTATATTCAACAGTTGCCTCTGGGACAACTGAATACTCACATGTGAGAAAGTGAAGTCGAATCCCTGTCTCACACCAGACACACTAATTAATTAAAAACAAATCAGAACTAAAAGTGAAAACTTAAACTCTAAAACTTCCAAAGGAAGAACAGAAATAAATCTTTGTGACCTTAGATTAGGCAATTACTTTTTAAATACAAGTTAAAAGCACAAGCAGTAAAAGACAAAATGGATAAATTGGACTACATTAAAATTTTAAACTTTGGTGACACTATCAAGAAAGTGAAAACACGATGGACAAAATGGGAGAAAATATTTATAAGCCATATATTTGACAAGGAATTTCTATCCAGAATATATAAAGAATTCTTAGAAACTAACAATAAAAAGACAAATAAAACGATTTAAATGTGCAAAGGATTTTAAAAAACATTTTTTCCTCAAAAAATATACAAGTGGCCAACAAACACATGAAGGGATTCTTAAAGTCATTAATTATAAGAGAAATGCAAATCAAAACGACAACGAAATACCACTTCACACCCTATGTGGTGACTAATATTAAAAAGACAATAGTGTTTGTGAATATGTAGGAAAATTGGAACACTCATTCTTTGCTGCTGGGCATGTAAAATGGTGCAGCTGTTTTGGAAAATCGTTTGGCAATCCCTGAAATTGCTAAACACAGAGGTACTATATGACTCAGCAATTTCATTCCTAGGAACCCAAGGGGACGGAAAACACATTCACACAAAAACTTGCACACAAATGTTAACAGCAAGATTATTCATAAAAACCCAAAAGTGGAAAGAACCTAAATGCTTATCTACTGATGAACAGATTAAAAATGTGAGAGTTTTTTTAAAAATAGAGTATTACTTGGCAATAAAAAAAGAATAAAGTAATGATACATGCTACAATATAAGTGAATCCTGAAAAACATTTTGCTAAGTGAAACAAGCCTGTCACAAATGATCACATAGTATATGCTTCCATTTGTGTAAATCAACTCATAGACAGAAAGTGGATAAGGGGTTGCCTGGAGCTGAAGGAGGGAGGAAGGAATGAACATGGGGAATCACTGCTAATAGGTATGGGGTTTCTCCAGAAATGTTGATGTGATAATTTCAGTCACATGGCTGTGAATATGATAAGACATGGTACATTTTAAATGGATGGGTTTTATGGTATATAAAATATATCGCAATGGATTTTTCTTTGAAAACATACTTTAGCACAGCATCTATTAGGAAAAAGAAATCCACCTGTCGTACAGCTTGATTTGCTCTTTTTTTTTTGAGATAAGATCTGGTTCTGTCACCCAGACTGGAGTACAGTGATGCAATCTCAGCTCACTGCAGCATCCACTTCCTGGGCGCAGGTGATCCTCCCACCTCAGCCTCCTCATTGGCTGAATCTACAGGTGGGCATCACCGTATCTGTCAAATTTTTGTATTTTTTGTAGAAATGGGGTTCCATCGTGTTGCCCAGGCTGGTCTCAAACTCCTGGGCTCAAGTGATCCACCCCTCTCAGTCTTCCAAAATGCTGGGATTACAGGTGTGAGTCACTGCACCTGGCCTTGATTTTCAAATTTTGATTAAGTTATTGTGGTAGCCACTGTGAACTGCCTACCCAACAACCATTCTCCTCTTGTTTCTGGGAGCCAGATCCCAATTTTGTCCAGGTAAGAGGCAACAGTGTGCCTCTCCCAGGTGCTGAGTATTGCCCATCATGATATCCACATCTGCCTTTGACAGTGATTCATTCAGGGGTGGCAGGTGCTCCAGTCCTGGCCACTGGCACAAAAGAGGAGTCTTCTGCTAAGACTCTTAGGGGGTTAAAAAGTCCTGGATAAAAAAGGAAGATCCAAGGCCAGATGTGGTGGTGCACACCTATAATCCTAGCTCTTTCAGAGGCTGAGGAGGGAAGACTGCTTGAGGCTAGGAGTTGAGGCTGCAGTGAGTTCTGATCATGCCACTGCATTCCAGGCTGGGTGACAGAGCCAGATGAAAGAAAAGACAGAAAGAAAGAGAGAGACAGAGAGAGGAAGGAAGGAAGGAAGGAAGGAAGGAAGGAAGGAAGGAAGGAAGGAGGGAGGGAGGGAGGGAGGGAGGGAGGGAGGGAGGGAGGGAGGGAGGAAAGAAGGAAGGAAGGTCTCTCTATTCCCTGATTTTAGACTTTATTTTTTTTTTTTTTTTTTTTTTTGGAAAGAAAGAAAAAAAGGAGTGAAGGAGAAGAAGAAGGAGGAAGAAAAAGAGGGAGAGAGAACGGGAATGTGGCTTTATTCTAAAAATGGGTATTAATAATGGCCGATCAATATTTTGTGTATTTAAGGTGGAGAATGTATATTTTGTGTATTTAAAATGGACAGCTCTATAAATATTTATTGAGTTTACTTGTTCCAGATCTGAGTTCAAGCCCTGAATATCCTTATTAATTTTCTGTCTCATTGAGTCTAAATCTCTTTATGGGTCTTATGTATCTGGGTGTTAGGATCGTTAGCTCTTATTGTTGCATTAATCCTTTTACCACTATATATTTGTTGCTTTGAAATCTATTTTATCAGATGCGAGAATTGCAACTCCTGCTTTTTATTTATTTATTTTAGACTTTATTTTGGAAGAAGTGATGCTTGGGGGTACATGAGTCATGTGATAATCTTGAGGATAGAGAAGCTGCCTCGAGCTGCATTTCTGAAACCACCTGTCACCAGACCTCTTAGAAAATGAGATTTTAAAATAAACCTCACTGTTTAAACCACACTCCGTCAGAGAGGCTGTTTACTGCAGCCAAAAGCCTGCTCGTTAATAGATTTTCTCTTAAATAGGCTTATCTGTGAATACTCAAAAATGACATGCTCAGTCCTATATCAATGTTCGTCTTTAGAAGATAAAACTGATCTAGACTTTTTCAGAAGACAGGCCTAGCACTGAGTCACTTAAAGGTGCAAGAAGAGGCCAGGCACGGTGGCTCACACCTGTAATCCCAGGGAGGCCAAGGCAGGCAGATCATGAGGTCAGGAGATCGAGACCATCCCGGCTAACATGGTGAAACCCCATCTCCCAGCTACTCAGGAGGCTGAGGCAGGAGAATCACTTGATCCCAGAAGGCAGAGGCTGTAGTGAGCCAAGATTGTGCCACTGCACTCCAGCCTGGGCAACAGAGGGAGACTTGGTCTCAAAAAAAAAAAAAAAAAAAAAAGGGTACAAGCAGAAACTTTGTGCTCAATAGGAGAAACAACCTTATGAATGTAAAGTGGACCAGAGGTTGATGGTTGATCAGCCTTTCTTAGGAGGGCTGATGGGGATACCCTGGCCAGGATGCAGGACAGACCTCGGATGGGGCCCCCACTAAAGAGTTTGAAATTCCGGGCTGGGCGCGGTGGCTCACGCCTATAATCCCAGCACTTTGGGAGGCCGAGGCTGGTGGATCACGAGGTCAAGAGATCGAAACCATCCTGGTCAACATGGTGAAACCCCGTCTCTACTAAAAATATAAAAAAATTAGCTGGGCATAGTGGTACATGCCTGCAATCCCAGCTACTCAGGAAGTTGAGGCAGGAGAATTGCCTGAACCCAGGAGGCAGAGGTTGCCGTGAGCCAAGATCGCGCCATTGCACTCCAGCCTGGGTAAACAAGAGCAAAACTCTGTCTCAAAAAAAAAAAAGTTTGAAATTCCACGTTTTTCTTTTTCTTTTTTCTTTCTTTTTTATTTTTTTATTTTTTGAGATAGAGTCTCCCTCTGTCGCCCAGGCAGAAGTGCAATGGGATGATCTTGGCTCACTGCAATCTCTGCCTCCCCGGTTTAAGTAATTCTCCTGCCTCAGCTTCATGGGTAGCTGGGACTACAGGTGTGCGTCACCACACCTCGCTAATTTTTTCTTTTTAATGGAGACAGGGTTTCACCATGTTGGCCAGGCTAGTCTTGAACTCCTGACCTCAAGTGATCCACCCACCTCAAACTCCCAAAGTACTAGGATTACAGGTGTGAGTCACCATGCCCAGCCCTGTCTTATTCTTTATGAAAATTTGAACAATATCCTGACATCCATCATTTAAGAGAATTTGGTAAATTATTTTCAAAGTGAACAAAGAAGAAATCATACTAGAAAAGAGACATAGGAATTCTGAAATAAAACTATCATTTTTCTTTTTTTTTTTTTGAGACAAAGTCTCGCTCTGTTGCCCAGTCTGGGTTGCAGCGGCACGATCTTGGCTCACCGCAACGTCTGCCTCCCAGGTTCAAGTGATTCTCCTGCCTCAGCCTCCTGCGTAGCTGGAATTACAGGCGCATGCTACCACGCCCAGCTAAAAAACTACCATTTTTCTTCCTTAAATTGTTTATCTTAATAGCCCAAGAAATGTCTAAAAACACCCACAAGTGTTTATGCTCTAAGGAAACTTCTTTATAAACTCGTAGGCATTAGGTTTACACTTGTTTCATAACTGTCGTGTAATTCTTTATAAAGATAATTGTTTTAAGTGCCATGATTTGACCTAAATCAATGCAAACTTTTGGTGTGAAATAATAAGGCAACCTCAAATTGCTTTTAGTGACAGGATTAATGCAGCAGAGGCAGGTTTAACTGCTGTTGTCATTGTTATTTAATGTTCAAATTTTATAATTAAAGGCTGTCGGGCAATCTACTTCCAGAATAACTGTGTAAGCATCGTGAACACACTCACCAGTACAACCATCAAAATGGGTGAAAAGTATTTTTAATAAAACAGGCTGGGCATGGTGACTCATGCTGGTAATACCAGCACTCTGGGAGGCCAACCCAGGAGGATCACTTGGGGCCATGAGTTTGAGACCAGCCTGGGCAACATAACAAAACCCCAACTCTACAAAAAAAAAAAAAAAAAAAAAAAAGCCAGGTGCAGTGGCATGTGTCTGTAGTCCCAGCTTAAGTGGGAGAATCACTTGAGCCCGGGAGTTTGAGGCTGAGCTGCCATGAGCCATAATTATGCCAATGCACTCCAGCCTGGGCAACAGAGCGAGACCCTATTTCCTTTTTTTTTTTGAGACATAGTCTCACTTTGTCACACAGGCTGGAGTGCAGTGGTATGATCTCAGCTCACTGCAACCTCCGCCTTCTGGGGTCAAGCAATTTTCCTGCCTCAGCCTCCCGAGTAGCTGGGATAATAGGCATGCACCACCACACCCAGCTAATTTTTGTATTTTTAGTAGAGACAGCGGTTCACCATGTTGGCCGGGCTGGTATTGAACTCTTGATCTCAGGTGATCCTCCCACCTCAGCCTCCCAAAGTGCTGGGATTACAGGCATGAGCCACCACGCCTGGCCTGTGAGACTCTATTTCTTAAAAAACTTGTTTTACTTAAAACAAAACTAAAACCCAGTCATTTAAAGTCTTAGGAAATTGTCCAAAGGAAACGAAGAACCACGTATTCAATGTACTAAGTCTGCCTGCTCAGCATGATGGAAGCTCTATTCTAGGTGGGTGTGGCTAGGAAGATGGGGCTCACACTCTTCTCAGCTCTCAATCAGTGGCTACAATGTTTTCCTGGGAGGGGAAGGCCGCCAGCATTTCTCATTCCTGCCCCAGGTCTTGTTGCAGAACGTGAATTCCAAGTATGACTGAGAGCCCTGGGCTTCTTTTCTTCACCAAGCCCCTCTTCATAGGCAGGGCAGAGGCTCTACCCTAAGAGCAACAGGCTGAGAACACAGGAGTCCCACTTCCCTTCACCCCAGTTTGCTCATGGGTCAGAGGTCCACACCAATAGGCAAACTGAGAAGACCAGAGGCTCGCACCCCACCCCCACCCAGCAGCCCATCCCAAAAGCAGCGACCACTCAGGAGCACTGCCCCTGCCATCAGCTCTGGAGTCATTGTTCAGAGACTTTGCCAAGGAGGAGAGGCAGGCTATAAAGCAGAGCTCTGAAGCTTTCCCGGAAAAGACTGACTTTTGAAAGAACGGTAGGTGGGGAAATTGAGGCCTAAGGATATTCTGAAAAACAAAGGAGGTCTTGGTGGTAAGCAATTAAGAGGAAGCTGGGAGCTTCCTGACACAGAAAAACTACACCAGAGGCCACTAGTTTCCCAGAGAAAACCTGGAAAAGAGACGTTAATAACAGCACTCCTGAGGGAAGAACAAACTCCAAAGACTGGCCTCAAAAACCGTCCCTGAAAAGAGATCCACATTTAATTGGATCCAACTGTGGAGCAATTTATACCACAAAGCATTGTAAAAACAGCTGAGCAATCAGCCAGCTATTAGTGGAATCTTACAAATGGATGTGATACCAACAGAGACAGTCAAGTTAACTAAGCAATTAGGAGAGCCGGGCGCGGTGGCTCACGCCGATAATCCCAGCACTCTGGGAGGCCGAGGCAGGTGGATCACGAGGTCAAGAGATCGAGACCATCCTGGTCAACAAGGTGAAATCCCGTCTCTACTAAAAATACAAAAATTAGCTGGGCATGGTGGTGCATGCCTGTAATCCCAGCTACTCGGGAGGCTGAGGCAGGAGAATTGCTTGAACCCAGAAGGCAGAGGTTGCGGTGAGCCGAGATCGTGCCATTGCACTCCAGTCTGGGTAACAACAGTGAAACTCCATCTCAAAAAAAAAAAAGAAATTAGGAGAAATGACAAAGAGATCCCTGATAAAACTGTCCAACCCAGGGTGACTACGTACATGACCAAGGCTCTGCTCTCTGACATCAGAGACTTCTCACTGCAGGGAAAGCAGACTTTACTTAAAAAGGTTCAGCCAAGACACTAAACAAATAAATAAGCGAACAATAAGCTTTGAAGTTGGAAGAAGTCAATATTCAGAATTACTACAAGATATTAAAAATTTCTAGTTTTCCAAAATGAATTATGCTATATGTGAAGAAATAGGAAAGTGGGACCCATACATGTGGGGGGAAAGGCAGGCAACAGAAACTGCCAATGAAAAGATGAAATGTCACATAACAGACAAAGACCTCAAAACTGCCATTGCAAATATGCTTAAAGAGCTAAAGGAAACTATACTTTAAAAAGTAAAGGAAGATTTGATGACAATGTCTCATCAAGTAGAGAATATCAATAAAGAGAAATTTTTTATTTTTTGTTTGTTTGTTTTGTTTTTTGACACGGAGTTTCCCTCTTGTGGCCCAGGCTGGAATGCAATGGCATGATCTCAGCTCACTGCAACCTCCACCTCCCAGATTCAAGCGACTCTCCTGCCTCAGCCTCAGGAGTAGCTGGGATTACAGGGATACACCACCACACCTGGCTAATTTTGTACTTTTAGTAGAGATGGGGTTTCTCCATGTTGGTCAGGCTGGAATCAAACTCCTGACCTTAGTGATCCACCCACTTCTGCCCCAAAAAGTGTGAGCCACTGCAGCTGGTCTTTTGTGTTGTTTTTGAGACAGGAAACCACTCTGTCTCCTAGAGAGGAGTGCACAGGCATGATCATGGCTCACTGTAGCCTCAACCTCCCAGCCTCAAAGCAGTCCTCCCATCTTGGCCTCCCAAGTAGCTGAGTCCAAAAGCATGCACCACCAAACCAAGTTAATTTATTTTTTATAGAGATGGGGTCTCCCTACGTGAAAAAAAATGTTTTTTAAGAAAGAAATTCTGGGGTTGAAAAGTACAATAACTTCAATGAAAAATTTGACAAGGGCTCAAAAGAAGATGTGAACTGGTAGAAGAAAAAAGCAATGAACTTAAAGATAAATCAATAGATTATGCAATCTGAAGAAAAAGAATGAATGAAAATGAACAAAGCCATAAGCCAGCTCACACCTGTAATCCTAGCACTTTGGGAGGCCAAGGTCGGTGGATCACTTGAAGTCAGGAGTTCAAAACCAGCCTGGCCGACATGGCAAAACCCTGTCTCAAAAAAAAAGAAAAGAAAATGAACAGAGCCTCAGAGAAATGTGGGACACCCACATACAAATAATGGGAGTGTAAGAAACAGAAGAGGAGCAAAAAATGTCTGAAAAAATAATGGCTGAAAACCTCCTATATTTGATGGAAAATATTAATCTATGTATGTAAGGAACTTAACAGTGCTTTTCGTTCCAGCTACTTGGACAGCGGAGGCAGGGGGATCACTTGAGGCCAGTAGCTCAAGACCACATGCACTATGATTGGGCAAGATAGCGAGACCCTGTCTCTAAAAAAATAGAAGCAGCTCAACAATCTCTAAGTAGGGTAAATGCAAAGAGATCTGTACCCAGACAGACTCATCGTAGTAAAAATGTTTAAAGACAAAGGCAAGGAGAAAAATCACGAAAGCAGCAAGAAAAAAAATGACTTGTCACAATCAAGGGAACCCAAAAAAATTAACAACTGGCTCCTCATCAGAAACAAAGGAATTCAGAAAGTAGTAGGATGACATTTTCAAAATGCTGAACAGAAAACTGACAACCAAGTGTATAGTATCTAGCAAAACTATCTTACAGAACTGAAGGCAAAATGAAGACATTCCCTGATAAAACTGAGAGAATCCATTACTAACAGACATACTAAAGAAAGCTCTCAGGCTAAAAGAAAATGACCTCCAATGGTAATTTAAATTCGACCCTCTTATACACACACACATACACACACACACACACACACACACACACACACACACAGAGAGAGAGCAAGAACCTGCACACAGTAATTATGTAATTATATAAGAGAGTATATATGCATATTTCTTTTCCTTTCCTCTCTCAATTGATTTAAAAATTGATTTAATTACATAAAACTATATCTATAGTTATACATGTAATTGTATTGTTGGGTCTATAATATATTTAACAATAACAATACAAAGGATGTAAATGGAAGTAAAGATATATTAGCTTAAAAAAATGACACCAGACACTGTCTTGAACCTACAGACACAAATGAAAAGAACCAGAACTGGTAAATACAACAAACTTTATGAATATATGCTTGTTCTTTCTTCTCTCTGTTTCTTTGAAAGATTTAAAATTATATAAAGTAACAATTATAGCACTGTATTGTATACATAACAATAATGACCCCCAAAACGAGGAAGAAATAATAGCCCTATATAAGCTCTATAGGAGTAACTTTTTCTTTTTCTTTTTCTTTTTTTTTTTTTTTTTTTGAGACGGAGTTTCGCTGTTGTTACCCAGACTGGAGTGCAATGGCACGATCTCGGCTCACCGCAACCTCCACCTTCTGGGTTCAAGCAATTCTCCTGCCTCAGCCTCCCGAGTAGCTGGGACTACAGGCGCGCACCACCATGCCCAGCTAATTTTTGTAGTTTTAGTAGAGACAGGGTTTCACCTTGTTGACCAGGATGGTCTTGATCTCTCGACCTCGTGATCCACCCACCTCGGCCTCCCAAAGTGCTGGGATTATAGGCGTGAGCCAACGTGCCCGGCCTTTTTTTTTTTTTTTTTTTGAGATGGAGTCTGGTTCTGTCACCCAGGCTGGAGTGCTGTGGCGCGATCTCAGCTCGCTGCAACCTCCACCTCCTGGGATCAAGTTATTCTCCTGCCTCAGCCTCCCAAGTAGTTGGGATTACAGGTGCATGCCACCACACCCAGCTAATTTTTGTATTTTCAGTAGAGATGGGCTTTCACCATGTTTGCCAGCATGGTCTCAAACTTCTGATCTCAGGGGATCTGCCCACCTTGGCCTCCAAAGTGCTGGGATTACAGGTGTAAGCCACTGCGCCTGACTAGGAGTAACATTTCTATATGTAACTGGAATTAAGTTAGTATAAATCTGAAGTTAATTCTGATAAGATATATACGGTAACCGCTAAAGAAACCAATTTAAAAACTCAAAAAGTAGTGAAAAAGTTATTAAAGGAATTAAAATATTCACTTAATGCAAAAAGAAAAGAAAAAGGCCTTGGTTCACATTCACTGATGCAAGTGGACAGTGGAAAACCCAGACGCTAAAAAATTGAATAGGAATTAATGAGGCCGGGCAGGGTGGCTCACGCCTGTAATCCCAGAACTTTCGGAGACCAAAGCGGGCAGATCATGAGGTCAAGAGACGGAGACCAACCTGGCCAACATGGTGAAACCCCATCTCTACTAAAAATACAAAAATTAGCCAGGCATGGTGGCACGCACCTGTGGTCCCAGCTACTCGGGAGGCTGAGGCAGAAGAATCACTTGAACCCAGGAGGCAGAGGTTGCAGTGAGCCGAGATTGCGCCATTGCACTCCAGCCTGGAGATAGAGCAAGACTCCGTCTCAAACAGAAAAAAAAGAAAGAAAGAAAGAAAGGAATTAATGAGAAGATACTTCTCCAAATTTTGGTCCAAGATCTCAATAAATTCAAGGGTATTTTTTACATTACTAAGGAAAGTATGCTTTTTTTTAAATTTTATAAGACACAGGGTCTTGCTATGTTGCCCAGGCTGGAGTGCAGTGGCTATTCACGGGCGTGATACCACTACTGATCAGCAGGGGAGTTTTGACCTACTCCATTTCCGAACTGGGTGGGTTCACCTTTTTTTAGGCAACCTGGTGTTCCCTGGCTTCCAGAGGTCACCATACTGATGCCGAACTTAGTGAGGACACCCGATCAGCATAGCGTACTACAGCCCAGAACTCCTGGGCTCAAGCGATCCTCCCACCTCAGCCTCCGTAGTAACTGGGACTACAGGCACACATCACTGCTCCCTGCGGAAAGTGCACTTATTAAAGGGTTTGCCCTTAAGAGGAGAACCGACTGCTTATGCACTTCTTTCTTGTCACCAAGCAGATAATATAGTTATGTAAATTTCTTACAATGACACCATTGACTGATGAGCAATGGAAGGGGAATTCTTGAATAGAAAGTAAATAAAAATCTGAGATGGTATGGCATCTATGGGAGCTTGTTCACACAGGATTCAGAACTTCTCCCTCTTAGCCCACATTGCATGTTTAGAAACAAGCTGCCCTTTTCAGGGAAGAGAAATTAACTCCATACACTTTTGAACAGTTCAAGGTAGATTGTGCCCTGAAACTCTTATTGTTTCAGAGAAAAGAAGACAAGAGATTCCGTTTTAGAATGTTGAATGGCCTTGATGGGCACCCTAACCTCAGCAGAGCTTTGACAGTTGAATGGAAATTACCACATTTCTTCCAGATTAGACATAACCAAAAATCCCTTTTCAGAGTCATCAGTGAGGAATTTGCTTAATAACGGAACCTGTGGTCTCTGGGCTGCCTGCCAACGGCAGGACTATATAAAGACAAGGATGCAGACACAGGCAGGCACAAGAGACCATACTGCATCCCTGACTTTATTGTTCTGCTTTGTTTTTCCTTCATCTCTTCCTATTCTCCTTTCTTGTCTATTTATAGCAAACAAAATAAATCTGAGTGCAACACACATGAATGCATGGCTTAAGCAGATATTATGCAAATGATTATAGAATAATAAAATCAGATGTCCAAAGCAAAGTATTTCCATTACCATCAACCCATGGCAAGGTTCCCTATTCTATTTTTAAGCAGCTTCAAATCTACTGGTGATCTTTCATCACGATTTCATTTTTATAACATCTTTCCTAGTTTATAGAATGTTTGCCATCTATATGTTTCCTATACAGAAGAAAACAAAATCTCCCACTGTATCTATTTCTATAGCAAGATTTTGTAGGAAATGTTGCCTGTCAAGGAATAGCCTTTCAATTTTCACTTACATGGAAAATCAAACTGCTCTTGAGACCTACTAAAACTCGCTTTATAAAGTTTCCAGTCTCTTTCAAGCTTCATTTGAAAAAGTGACTTTTTTTAGAGATCAGAGAAAACCTAATTCTGCTTTTCTTTCTTTTTCTTCTTCTTCTTTTTTTTTTTTTTTTGAGATAGAGTCTCACTCTGTTGCCCCAGCCAGAATGCAGTGGCCCAATCTCAGCTCACTGCAGCTTCCAACTCCCAGGTTCAAGAGATTCTCCTGCCTCAGCCTCCTAAGTAGCTAGGACTACAGGGACATACCATCATAACTGGCTAATTTTTGTATTTTCAGTAGAGATGGGGTTTCACCAAGTGGGCCAGGCTGGTCTCGAACTCCTAACCTCAGGTGATCCACCTGCCTTGGTCTACCAAAGTGCTGGAATTACAGGCATGAGCTTCTGTTCCCAGCCAAGATCAGTGAAAACCTGACTCTGATTTTCAAATAAAGGAACCACAAATAATAAAATTTGGGTATATCAGGAAGTATTGGATTGGAGAAAGTTTTGATTGGAGAAACTATTAATCAATCTTCCCCTGTCTCACATTACCTCTCAATTGTCTCCAGTTCTCTAGTTTTGTCAGTTTCTTTTTTATTTCCACTGAAATTCCCACTGTTTCTTATTTTTCTGTGGTAGATTAAATGTACAAATGGAGATGAACATTTTTATTTATCTAGTTGGTGCCTATTGTGTTTTCTGTATCTGGGCAATCATGTATTTCACCAATTCTAGAAAGGAAATTCTCCCAATTGTCATTTCTTTCTTTATATGTTTCGTTTACTTCCTTCTCTCCATTCACTCCTTCAAGAAATATGTGAAACTGACTCAACTTATCCACCTTATCTCTTTTGGTTTTGCTCTGCATAGAAACACAATTCTTTATTACAGCGAGTATATTTACTAAACTATTTTAACATAGTTCTTGAATTAACACAGTTTTGAAGTGATCAATTGCAAATTAAGGACCTTGCTGACCTTACTAACTTCTTATGCATTATCATTTCCTAATTTTTAAATAAGCTTTTCTGTGCTACAATGTACACAACAAAATTCACAAATTTTAAGAGGAAATGGATAAATTCTGACGAATATAGTTATCCATGTAACCAATGCTCCATTAAAACACAGAATATCTCCTTAGAAAGTGTCTTCTGCACATTTTCAGTCAATCAACACCCCACCACCACACCCAAGTCAACCCCTGATCTGATTTCCAAGAACTTCATCGTATAAATAGAATCATACAGGCTTTCTCCTCTTTTGCCTCCAGTTTCTCTTACTCAGGATAACATGGGGGAAGATTCATCCACGTTGTTGCACAGTAGTTGTTCCTTTTCATAGCTATAAACTGGTATTCCATTCTATGAATACACAATGTGTTTATTCACATACATTCTATGTATTATTCCATTCATATAAGCAATCTAAATTGTTACATTATAAAACTGCATATATTCAATATAAGAAGATATGCAAAAAATCTTGGTAGCTTCTAAGTTGCTTCTGTTGCTACAGTCTTCAGTACATTCTTACCGCAAAGATCAATCTTTCCTTCACCTGAAAATCTTCTATTACGTTTGCTCTCATCCCCTGCAGGAAGCAATCCCTCTTGCTTCCTGGTTTTTACTTCACATGATACACCACTTTTTACTTACTTGGTGTTATGGTTACTTATATACATATCTAATATCAATGACTAGACTCTAAGCTGCTTGAAGTCAGGATCCAAGTGATTTTTAGGTTTGCCTGGTGCACAGTACTTAGCAAATTGCTGGCTTGTTGGAAGGGCTCGACACAGGTCAGCTGAGAGGTAAATAGGTGAATTCCTCTATTCAAAAGTAGCTTCAATGGCTCTGCGCCTTGTAGTTTGTCATGCAAACTCTTCCACAAGGAGCTCCAACCCAGCTTTCCAACTGCAGCCCGGTGATTTTTCCTACATAATACCTCTCCTTCAGTTAGAGTCTTCTTTGCTAACTTCCATGCTTTTATCTGTGATATTATTCCAGTCTGGTAGAAAACATACACACACACGCACACGCACACTATGCACACACAACCCTATCTTTATTTTCCACGCCTCCTTAACAAGAGTTTCAAGATTTCTGTTTCCAGGGGCCCCCACCAGGGCACCCCACCACCATCTGCCACCTTGGTCAGCAGGGACCACAAAATAAGCAGTTGCAGATCCTGCCCGGTAGGGGGAGGCGTGCCCATAAATCTTCGGCTAAATCCAAGGCTTTTCTGAAGCCCATGAGATTTTTAAGAAGCCACATGTTTTATAAAACACCGTCTTCTAGGTTAAAGAAATAAACAAGAGTTCAGCTAACTCCTTCCTCTGATTACAAACTGGGTAATCTCTGCTTACCAAATCACAGTAATTTAAGCCCGAATAACAAAGAAAAAACCATTTGACCATTTTTAATCTCTAAGGACCTCACTCTAGTTGCATCCTCATTTTTTTAAATCCACAAAATCTATTCACAGATTGAATACTAAATCTGTGTTGTTGAATCAGGAACTAGTAATGGAAAGCTGGACGTCTTGCCCTCCTGACGCAGAGATTAGTTCAAAAGAAAAACATCTGTACTGCCTACTTCTTTTCCATCTCCACCCACTTCTTAGCATCATTTAGGTTTTAAAAATGTTTTGTAATGGTCTACCAAATGGCAGTCATTTTTTTATGTACTAGGTTTATGATACCATGGGATTTGATTTGACTCAGTGTTCATCATTGAGTCACGCTGATCACAAACCAAAAGTGAACAGTCATCATGAAACAAACTGTGTCACATCGCAGGGAACAAAATGGTAGCCCCGCCCGTTCTCACACAGGGGCAGATAGATTTCACAGAGAATTAGTAAAGCTCAGTGCTTCGTAAGCCTAAAAATTAATGATGCTGGAAGAGATCATTCCATTTCATAAATGAGAAAAGTAAAATCTAAAGAGATCAAAGTGGCTTCTTCAAGAGACTACAGCCAGTTAGTGACGAAACAGACTAGAGTCCAGTGGTTTGGACCTGTTAACAGCTAGGATGATCTTCATCTACAAACACTATTCATTGCACTTCCTTGGCAGTGTCAGCAAGAGATGATATCTTAAAAGGATCATTTTCGTGCCCAGTTCCTTTAGAGATATACTAAGAAAGCAATGCAAACACCAGCTCAACTTGAAGAAAGCCTCTCTAAGCAGCCAGCCGGTCTTGCAGCTTCTTAGAGCCGCCACACTGGCATCTTTTAAACAAGTCCTTGTGTGAAGAATCTTCAAGGAAGAAAGCAAAATCCATCCACAGTGAATATTGCACGTGTTGGCACACATCCTATTCATTTCTCCTGCAATTATTTATTGGGTGGAGTATGCAACAAGAGTGTGTTATTATATTAGTCAGTTATTTGTCCCTTGAATCTAAAGAAAACACCTACAACTCCCATTGCATTAGAGATAGGAAGGAAATGCTAAAAGACATGTTAAAAAGACAGTGCTTAATAACAATGACACTTGAGGTTTGTAACGCTTTGCGTGGTGGATCGCAAAGCACTTGGCAAATGATCATGACATTTCAAAACAATATTATTCTGAAGGAGCATCATATTGTGATTTCCTCTTGATAAGTCAGAGAAAGAAAGATAGTTGCCTGTTAAAATCTACCTAGCAAATAGGAATTTTAGCCCTAACATTTTTATTTTTAATTATGCCTAATTTTGTACATTAGCTAAAAATTTGTTGGGAATACATTTAATTCAAATTAAATAAATAAAGTGATCTTAGGATCTAAACTCAAACGTCCTGTGCTCATTCTGAGGCAGCAGTAACTTTTCTGCCTTCCTGACATAAAATTCATACAAAGAACCCTCATAAAACATCATCTGAAATTCCAGGAGTGGAATATGTGAGGCAACTTAACAGGGAATAGAGCAACTTCAAAAGAAAAAATACAGAAGCTAAGATTCTCTTCCTGGAACTATCACTGTTAAATATTAATCTAGGAATTCAGGTTTGGGATGAGGTAGGAGGATGGGTGCCAGGGAATGAGAAAGGAAGAGAAGCAGACAAAGACTATTTAAATATGTATGATTCTTATTTGAAATCAGAGTAAGATTCCCTACTTTCAAGACTTGAAGTGTCATTATAATTAAGTACTTCAAATATTTTATATTATATTTGATGGGTTTTGACGTCAAAGAACTTAGGGGGCAAAGTGTCAGCTAACATAGAGCATTCACTGCAGCCCCCAGAAGCTTTCAAAGTCATCACAGAGGCTTCAGTCTAGTCCGTCTCAAAAAAGCACAATACCTTAGGAGTGCAACAATTTCTCAATTCCAAAGTGGTCAATAAGATGTAAGTGGAACTTGTTGACTAGGGCCTCTGGAAAAGTTCCTAAAAGACGACTGACTCAGCTATGAGGTGAGTTCTTTCATGGTTCTGCCCACGTCTCCTTCCTCCTGCCTGAAGTGTGGACATGATGGCTGGCATTCCAGCAGCCATATTATATCTTGAGATAGATCTCGAGAAAGAAAGCCACACTCCAAAGGTGGCAGAAGAAAGATAAAAAGAACCTACATACCTGATGACCAAGTTGATGAACTGCCTGATTTGGGATTTCTTTTACATAATAGGAAGTCTTTTTTTTTTTTTTGAGACGGACTTTTGCTCTTGCTACCCAGGCTGGACTGCAATGGCGCGATCTCGGCTCACCGCAACCTCTGCCTCCCGGGTTCAGGTAATTCTCCTGCCTCAGCCTCCTGAGTAGCTGGGATTACAGGCACGCACCACCATGCCCAGCTAATTTTTTGTATTTTTAGTAGAGAAGAGGTTTCACTTTGTTGACCAGGATGGTCTCGATCTCTTGACCTCGTGATCCACCCTCCTTGGCCTCCCAAAGTGCTGGGTTTTTCATTATTCACTGATATAGCCAACTCAACAGCTTTTAGGATTCTACTTTCTCTAAAACTGTCTGATTTTTTTTTTTTTTTTGGAAATGGAGTCTTGCACTGTCTCCAGGCTGGAGTGCAGTGGCGCAATCTCGGCTCACTGCAACCTCAGCCTCCTGAGTTCAAGCGATTCTTCCGCCTCAGCCACTCGAGTAGCTGGGACCACAGGCATGTGCCAACATGCCTGGCTAATTTTGTATTTTTAGTAGAGATGGGGTTTCACCATGTTAGCCAGGATGGTCTCCATCTCTTGACCTCGTGATCTGCCCACCTCGGCCTCCCAAAGTGCTGGGATTACAGGCATGAGCCACTGCGCCTGGCCCTTTGATTCTTAAGGAAACACAGTCAGTACTGTTTTCCTTGACTTTCTAAGATGGGTCCACCAAGTCCTCCATGTTATGTAACTCCAGAGGACCCCTCTTATATCATGGGCTGAGACGCTCTTACTTAGATGACAGTGCGAATAGGGTCCTCTGGATCCTCGGGTCCCAGCTCATAGAATTTCTGTTTACCTTTGACCTTCTTGGAGTTACGTCCTCAGGGAAACAAGTAAAAATGTTATTTTATTTATTTATTTATTTTATTGAGATAGAGTTTCGCACTTGTTGCCCAAGCTGGAGTGCAATCTCAGCTCACCACAACCTCCACCACCCAGGTTCAAGCAATTTTTCTGCCTCACCCTCCCAAGTAGCTGGGATTACAGGCATGTGCCACCATGCCTGGCTAATTTTGTATTTTTAGTAGAGATGGGGTTTCTCCATGTTGGTCAGGCTGGCCTCGAACTCCTGACCTCAGGTGATCTGCCTGCCTCTGCCTCCCAAAGTGTTGGTACAGGCCTGAGCCACCGTGCCAGACCTAAAGTTTATTTTAGATTCAAATATTGGTTAAACAATATTTAATACAATCTATGGTATTATAATTTTATTAAGGACTAATTTAAACTAGATTTCTCAAACTTGTAACCTATGGATCACTTTGGCAGATAAATGAATGCTATGAACCATCTATAATGCTGCTTTCCTCGGCACAAGAAAAGGAAGAAAGAAAGAAGCTAAAAAGAAAAGAAGGGAAAAGTTACCACCGGAAATGGAGTGGAACGGAATGGAAAGGAACGGAACAGAATAGAATAGACTAGAATAGAATAGAATGTGCTATTAATCATGAAACAATCATATAGGAAAATTATTTCCCATTGAAATAAAATAGTAACATTGGTAAGAATGACAACATTTTTAACATTGGTTGTGATACAGACCATTTGTTGTGATACAGCTTTCTCTAAGCAGCCATTGTTCCAAGTCCTTTTTTCAAGTCCTCTACATGTATTAACTCAGAAGTGGTCTGTGGCCTTTTAGGAACTGGGCCCACAGAGCCGGAAGTGAGCGGTTGTGAGCGAGCGTCACCGCCTGGGCTCCGCCTCCTGTCAGATCAGCGGCAGTGTGAGATTCTCATAGGAGCGTGAATCCTATTGTGAACTGCGCATGCGAGGCATCTAGGCTGCGGGCTCCTAATGAGAATCTAATGCCTGATAATCTGAAGTGGAACAGTTTCATCCCAAAACCATCTCCTCCACCCTACCCTGCACCTCAGAAAAACTGTCTTCCATGAAACCTGTCCCTGGTGCCAAAAAGGTTGGGGATTGCTGTATTAACTCATTCAAACCTCATAACAAGCCTCTGAAGTAGGTTATTATTATTATTATTACCATTATGTTTATTGGACAGATGAATAAACAGAGGTACAGAAAGCTTAAGTGACTTGCCGAAGTCTCGCAGTTAGTTAGCGGTGGAACCAGGATGTAAACTGAGATCTCTCTAACCCCTCCTCACCCCCAAACATATACCATCAACTACCACACCATACTGCCCCAGTAGTTTAAAACAGGCAACATCATACTGTAAGCACTACAATTAGAAGATCTAGACTACAGCCTCCAAAAGGTAAGGGCTATTTGTATTTTGTTCACTGCTCTATGCTCAGCGCCTAGAACCCTATTTGGCATGTAACTGGCACTCAAGTAATTATTCAGTGAATGAAGAAATGAATGAGTGGATAGGTACAGAAAACTTTACAATACTCCCAGGTGCAAGGGATCAATGTTTGAAGAATTGCTTTTTGGGGTCGCCATGAGCAGCAGACCCATCCAAGGAGAAACACATTTGTGATAGAGCTTTGTAGGATGTGCCATCTTTGTAGGATGTTACACCCTATGAGGATTTATTTCCACTTTGCTCTTGAGGAAACAGTCTTTAGCAACTGCCGGAATTCAGGTTTAACATCCTCTCACCCATTCTTGCACTGTGGGCACTCACCCTAGAGTGTCTTGCCAGTCATGGGGTGAGAAGCCCCCTGGCCACTCACATTTCACTGCCTCTATTCCCTTCATGGCTATGGGCCTGCATTCACCGCTATCCTTGGCCCACAGTCTAACTTCTGATCTTGGTGTTCCACGTATCTACTGTGGAGTGCAAACTTAACAGCTTAAAGAGCAATTTCTTGTTATTATTTTCCATGGTTCTGGAGGTTGACTGGGCTCAGCTGAGTGGTTCTTGCACAAAGCCTCCCATGTGGTTACAGCCTGATATCACGTCAGCTGTGACTGTAGTCATCTGAAGGCTCAACTGGGCTGGATGTCCTATGAGGCCCATTCACCTGGCCTGCAGCAGATGATGGTGCAGAAGGGCTGTTGACTTATGTGAGCCTCTCGCTGTTGCTTGAACTTCTCATACAGGGTGTTTCACTCTAGTGGAGCATCCCAGGAGCGGGTGTTTCAAAGCTCAGAAAGCGGAAGCTGCCAGGCCAGTGAAGGCTTGGCTCAGAACTGTTATGACGATATTTCCACTGTATCCTATTTATCAAAGCAACCATCGGCCCACCCAGATTCCCGGGTGTGGACAAATAAATTCCCCCTCCTGATGGGTGAGTGGGAAGGTCATCTTCCTGAAAACATGTGGGAGGGAGATGTTGTTACAGCCATCGTTGGAAAATATGACCTTCCACATTCAGCTTCACGGTTAACCTGCAACTTACAAGCTACCCAGTTGCAGATAGATTTCCACTTCCACGCTGTTATTCTGTGTTTAATTGGGCACAGAACGATTTTCAGTTTATGTTTTTAACTGTTGCCAAGGTTATGTTTGGGGCCTGAACTGTTATTAACTCATATCCTTTTATACCTTCCAAGGCCATTCCAATTCAAAGAGGTATTTTAGCTCAGTGATAAGAGAGCTCATGGGATCCAGGGCATGGGCAAAGCTGCCACCATGTGATTTACATTTGCGACAGCTACTTATACTTCCAGCCAGTTCCAGCCTCTCAAAGAGGACCAGGCAAAAATATAACAACAGGCAAGCACAGTGGCTCAAGCCTGTAATCCGAGCACTTTGGGAGGCCAAGGTGGCGGATCACCTGAGGTCAGGTGTTCGAGACCAGCCTGACCAACATGGAGAAACCCCATTTCTACTGAAAATACAAAATTAGCTGGGCGTGGTGGCGCACGCCTGTAGTCCCAGCTACTTGGGATGCTGAGGCAGGAGAATTGCTTGAACTTGGGAGGCAGAGGTTGAAGTGAGCCAAGATCGTGTGCCATTGCACTCCAGCACATGTACATATATATATACAGATCAGTTCAAATTCATTGCAATAATGAAAACCTCTTTTAAAAATCCATAGTAGCCCCTCTTTCGCACCCAAGTGCCAATCAAATTAGACTTCTCACCCTGGCCTTATTCTATTTTCTTCATGCCCACATTGTCCTATCCTAACTGGATTTCACTCCTCCATCCCCTTCCATTGAAGTATTACTTCTTTGATGGCAAACTCAAATTCCTCTGGATCGCCTTTCCTAATGAATGCCCCTGCTAAGTGAGTGTGACTTCACTCTTCTTTGAGTCTCTGTAACTCCTGCCTGCCGCCTCCCCCAACTCTCACCTTGTCTACTTGGAGTCACAGTACTATTTGGGCTTGTCTGTCTAATTCCCTCCCTGTAGCTTTGCATCCATTCCCAGCACAACTCAGCCCCACACTCCACGCAACAGGTATTCCGTAAATATGCATCAGATTGTATCGAACCTCCAGGAATGCCACTTTCATTATATTGACATTTCCTCTACCAGCCTGGGCCAATACAGAGCTCACTCACCCTCGGAGAGCTTTCTTCATTCACGTTCATCCACTCCTGCATTGGATAAAGTTCGAGTGTTAAGCCAAACGAATGTTTTAACATAACCCTGGATTCATGTTAAATCATCTCACTTCTTTTTTTTTTTTTGAGTTTCACTCTTGTTACTCAGGCTGGAGTGCAATGGTGCGATCTTGGCGACCTCTGCCTCCTGGGTTCAGGCCATTCTCCCGCCTCAGCCTCCTGAGTAGCTGGGAGTACAGGCACACACCACCATGCACAGCTAATTTTTTGTATTTTTACTGGAGACGGGGTTTCACCATGTTGACCAGGATGGTCTCGATGTCTTAACCTCGTGATCCACCTGTCTCGGCCTCCCAAAGTACTGTGATTACAGGCGTGAGCCACCACGCCCGGCAATCAGATCATCTCACTCCTACCAGCAATATTATCTTACCAAAGGAAACAGACATCACATGACACATGCTTCCTCCAGTTCTGGCTCGTTAAAGACCAAAAGAGATGTTCCTGGAGGTGGGCCCATGGCTGCCCAGAAACACCGAATGTAGCTTCCGCAGGAGAAGCCAGGCTTTCCCATCTTCTCCCCGCCATATCCTCAGCAGGCAGACCTTGGGCTGCCTCTTAAATGCTGCTTCTTTTGTTCCCGTTCACGAATGTGGGGACTTACTTGCTGACCCTTCCTGATTCTGCTTTTGTAACTGTGATAGGTTCATTGCTTGATGTGCAGAACAAATCAATACACAGACACCTGGTCACAGCAGAGAAAGAGGTTTAATCTCTTAGGGCTACCGAAGGAGGAGATGGGAAGAGACCTCAAATCTGTCTCCCCAAGGGAGTTTGGGGCTAGGATTTCTTTTTTTCTTTTTCTTTTTCTTTCTTTCTTTTATTTATTTATTTTTTTTTTTTTTGAGAGGGAGTCTCGCTCAGCTGCCCAGACTGGAGTGCAATGGCACATTCTTGGCTCACCGCAACCTCCGCCTCTAGGGTTTAAGAGATTCTCCAGGCCGGACGCGGTGGCTCAAGCCTGTAATCTCAGCACTTTGGGAGGCCGAGGCGGGTGGATCACGAGGTCGAGATCGAGACCATCCTGGTCAACAAGGTGAAACCCCGTCTCTACCAAAAATACAAAAAATTAGCTGGGCATGGTGGCACGTGCCTGTAATCCCAGCTACTCAGGAGGCTGAGGCATGAGAATTGCCTGAACCCAACGGAGGTTGCGGTGAGCTGAGATCGCGCAGTTGCACTCCAGCCTGGGTAACAAGAGCAAAACTCCGTCTCAAAAAAAAAAAAAAAAAAGAGAGAGAGATTTTCCAGCCTCAGCTTCCTGAGTAGCTGGGATTACAGAGGTGAGTCACTACCTCCAGCTAATTTTTTTTTTATTTTTAGTAGAGACAGGTTTCACCATGTTGGCCAGGGTGTTCTCAAACTCCTGACCTCAAGTGATCTGCCTGCCTCAGCCTCCCAAATTGCTGAGATTACAGGCGTGAGCCAAGGCTCCTGGCCTTGGAGTTAGAATTTCTAAGAGTTTTGGAGTGGGCTGAAGTGTGAGGATCATTGATTGGTCCAAGAGTTGGGGGGTGAAGTCAAGGGACACAGAGGTGGAGAAACTATTCTCATGCTGATTCCATTCTTTTGTAGGGGTCTTCAAACTGGGTGGTATGAGCTGTTTATGCTGGAATTCAGGATATGGAAAACATCTTAGGCAATTCTTAAGCAAATACCTTGAGAGTCTAACGTCAGAAATCCTATCTAGAGGAACAGCAGGGACGCAGCTGATCAGTATCTAGCGCTACTTGGCTCTGAGTGACAAGGAAGTGGGCCACAGTGCAGCCTGACTAATGCTTAATTACAACTCTGTTTCTGTCCAGAATTCCTTCTAAGCCTATGAGGACAGCTTGGCTTTTGCTCTGTCCACACTGGGCTGGGTGACTCCCCACATTCCTCATGGGCCTCCTAACCCATTCCACCCCCTGGGTTGGTCTTTGCCACCAGGAGAAAGGATCCCAAGAGGAGTTCCAGCCCCTTCCTGGACTTGTCAGTGAGGGTTCTGTAGAAAAACAGAACCAATAGGACAAGCATAGACAAAGGAGAGGGAATTGACTGCAGGAATTGGCTCACGTCATTATGGAGGTTGAGAAGTCCCACAGTCTGCCATCCTCAAGCTGGAGAACCAGGAGAGCCAAGGGTGGGATTCACGGTGAGCCTGAAGACCTCAGAACCAGGAATCCAAAGTCTGAAAACTAGAGAAGATGGAGGTCTCAGTTCCAGGACAGAAAATACAAAAAAGTAGATTAATTGTTCTGTGTGTGACTTTTTGTTCTGTCAGGGCCCTCAGCAGAGTGAATAATGCCGTCTGCATTGGTAAGGACGGTCGCCCTTACTCTATCTACTGATTTAAATGCTGATCTCTTTCAGAAACACCCAAAAATAATATTCTAACAGCTTGATGGGTATCCCTTTACCCGGTCAAGTTGACACATAAAATTATCCATCACAATGAAAGAGGAGCAGAAATGCCCCATGCATTTCTGGGACCAAGCGTTTCAATGCATAAAGACTAATTGTTTAGAAGTTCTGTCCCTCCATTTCCTCAAGTGCAAATGGGAAAATAAAGGCTCCTCTTCTATAGGTCCTTGAGAGCACCCCCTGAGATAATGTACTAAGGCATCACAACTGTGCCTGATGCACAGTGCACAGACCATAAGCACTACGCCTTCCTGTTGCTGAAAGTTTGGGCTAAAAGTGTCGGCTAGGCATGGAGGCTCATGCCTGTCATCCCAGCACTTTGGGAGGCCAAGGCGGGTCGATCACTTGAGGTCAGGAGTTTGAGACCAGCCTAGCCAACATGGTGAAACCCTGTCTGAACCAAAAATACAAAAATTAGCCAGACCTGGTGGTGGGCACCTGTAATTCCAGCTACTCAGGAGCCTGAGGCAGGAGAATCACTTGAATCCGGGAGGTGGAGTTTATAGTGAGCCAAGATCACACCACTGCACTCCAGCCCGGCTGAGAAGAGTGAAACTCCATCTCAAAAATAAATAAATACATAAAAATATTGTTGTCTTGGGTCATGTTTCTCAAAGGGAGACCCTGTGATAAGAAAAGATGTGATTTTAGGCAAAGTCCCAGGAGGGGCAGCTTCAGCCTATCCCACAGGGTATCTCAGGAGCGTGGGACTACCTGGGGGAAAGAGTCCCCTAGTACTCCCTGCTCTTCGTTGATAGGCAAATACATTCCCGGAGTCCACAGGTAGTCCTCCATGAAGAGTGGCTGGTGTTTGGGGAGGAACATGCAGGAGAACAGGGGGAACCTGGGAGGATCTGGGGAGCCCTGAGGTGCGCATCACAGTTGTTACCTGCAAAACCCTTCTGGTGATTCCCTTCTCTGACCAGCCATTTCACTCTACAGTCTCCATTCTCTCTTCTACATCCTAGCCCTTTTACCATCTAGGGTGTTCATTCATTCAACATTTGTTTTTTGAGGCAAAGTATCACTCTATCACTCAGGCTGGAATGCAGTGGCACAATCTTGGCTCACTGCAACCTCCACCTCCTGGGTTCAAGTGATTCTCCTGCCTCATCCTCCCGAGAAACTGGGATTACAGGCACCCGCCACCATACCCAGCTAATTTTTGTATTTTAGTAGAGATGGGGTTTTACCATGTTGGTCAGGCTGGTCTCGAACTCCTGACCTCGTGATCCACCCACCTCGGCCTCCCACAGTGCTGGGATTACAGGTGTGAGCCGCTGCACGCCCAGCCATTCCGCAATTATTTATTGAGTCCTACTATATGTCCAGCACTATGCTAGAACCTGTCTATATCCCTGAACAAAAGGCAAAAATTCATGTTCTCATGGAAATATTTAGGGGTGGCAAATTTTAGCACTTTTTAAAGGAGATCTGGGTTTTAGAAATAGCCAGAAGTCAGAGAAGATGCAATTAATTCCATAACATCAATTTTCACCCAAAATAAGTTGCAATTATGAATTGATAAGACTGATTTTCTCATAGACTGACCTATCAAAGGAGAAAATTATTGCCTATCTTTCCCTGGCAACAATTTTCAAAAGACTTCTTAAAAATTACACATTTTTTGGCCAGGTACGGTGGTTCACGCTTATAATCTCAGCACTTTAGGAGGCTTAAGTGGGTGGATCATGAGGTCAGGAGATCAAGACTATCCTGGCCAACACGGTGAAACCCTGTCTCTACTAAAAATACAAAAAATTAGCCAGCATGGCGGTGAGTTCCTGTAGTCCCGGCTACTCGGCGGGAGACTGAGGCAGGAGAATTGCTTGATCCAAGGAGGCAGAGGCTGCAGTGAGCCGAGATCGCGCCACTGCCCTCCAGCCTGGGCGACAGAACAAGACTCAGTCTCAAAATAATAATAATAATACATTTTTTCATTACATGCATAAGTAATCACACTACCAAAAACCTGGAAAATAGAAGAAAGTAAATTGATTACCTATAATTCTACCGGCTTTCCACAGCTACTGTTAGCATTTGGGGGTACATTCTTCCTGTCTAATCTTTGTGTCTACTTCATATTTTTTCTAAATTAGAAAGCATTTAGGTATACTCGTGTATTTCTTTCTCACTTTGTATTTTACCTTAGTCCCATGGTCTTTGCAAAGAATATTCTAATGACCATAGAGTATGGCATTCTTTCCTTACTCATTCTCTATTATTAGTCCTGTGCATTGCTGGCAATCTTTTCACTATTAATTGTTGAATTGACTAACTCAGAAAACAATTCCAAAAGGGGAGTTTCAACTATGTATGAGGCAGTGAAACCATAACTGAAATGAGTACACGGACTCCCAGGGAACCCTTTTGAAGAATGACTCTGATCTGGATATATTGCGTTTATCAGATTGGGTTCTGAAACACCAATAGTCTGCAGTTCCGTGTTTCCCATGTTTGAGGAGTTCTTTCTAAGTTTACCAGGCAGGCTCTCAAAGAGGAATTCTCAGAATTTGATTTTTATCTCCACCCGACAGCATCATCGAAGCAATCTCCTAAATCTCCCTGAAAGTGTTCCACAGCCACCCTTTGAGGCAAAGGACGCAGGGGAGGCGGGAGAGGTGAGTGGTGTCCTGTTATTTGCCAATGTCATTCCTGCCGTGGCCTCAGCTGACCCCTAAAGGGCCCTTGAGGCACTCTTCCCGGAAGGCCTCCCAGGTCTAGTTGTCACTGGTTTTTCGGAAGGCTCTCCAAGGCCTCCGACATCTGTTAGACATGACCCAAGACAAAGACAGCTGGGAAAACCCACAAGGAAGGAAATCCCACTGTGAAAGGAGCTGCCTCCGAGTTTTTTGAAAGCCATGGTTAACTATTGTTCTGTCACAAAAGCTCAAGTTGAAAGCTGCTGCTGATTCCAGGGTCAGTCTCTTAGCCCGTGGCAGAGTTAGCGGGAGGGAAGGGACACAGAAGTGCCTGTGTCCCTGAGAATGGCTGCCAGGGGCTGACGGAGCAGCTGAGGGGCTGCTGCCAAGAGCCAGGGCTCCCTCCAGAGAGGGCCTGGTCCAAGGAGACCACGCGACAGGCACAGACAATGGGCCATTAGCTCTCTGTGGCTTCTCCCTGCCTGGCGTTGGCATTTACTGCACGTCCCACACTCATGAGTCTGAAACTCCCTGGAAACTGTAGTAAATTGTAGTGAAAACTTTCCAACAGCCACCTGCACACACTCCTGGACTGGATGAATATGCAGAGAGTCCGACTTCTTTATCTTCCTTCTTGAAAGGCCTAGAGAATAGAGGAACACAATTTTTTTTTTTCTTTTTTTTTTTGAGATGGGGTTTCACGCTTGTTGCCCAGACTGGAGCACAATGACATGAACTTGGTTCACTGCAATTTCCACCTCCTGGTTCAAGCAATTCTCCTGCCTGAGCCTTCAGAGTAGCTGAGATTACAGGCATGTGCAACCATGCCCGGCTAATTTTATTTTATTTTATTTTTTAGTAGAGATAGGGTTTCACCATGTTGGCCAGGCTGGTCTTGGCCTCCTGACCTCAGGTGATCCATCTGCCTTGGCTTCTCAAGGTGCTGGTATTAACAGGCGTGAGCCACCACGCCCAGCTGGAACACATTTTAAAAGTCTGTGAATTGTTCAAAATTGAGCATACGCTTTCAGGCTGGACATCTTACCATTGTCTTTGGCAGATATTTGACATCAACACGCAGAGCACTTTGGATGAAGAGAGCAAGCATTTGGTGGAGAGAAATGGGTATCACAGGGGTGTTAGAAAAGAAAAAGACTCCCCAAGCTGCGGTGTACAGCTTTCCCTGGGCACTTTCTGCAACACATCAAAAGCCTTCACACGACAAGTGACATGGTCCCTGGAGTGGGCCACCCGGGCAGAGGGTCAAGCCTGCATGTTGGCATCAAAGAAGGTCCTGTTAGCGCTCTGCAGGAATGAAACTGGGAATGACCTCACGCTTGGTGGGTTCATTCCCAGTTTTAATCCTAATGTTTTGTGTTTTCACTCTGGGTTGAGAGAGAGGGCAATTCCTTAAAAAGCACCCCCTAAAAAGAGACAAGGGAAATAATGAAAACAAACACCAACACATAAACCTTTTCCATACTATCACGGGTAGAATTCTAGGACTAACATATCTTAACGCTTCCTTTAAGGAAATATGGCTAAAGAAACCCTCAAAGGGTCTGCGATAAGAGACTCTAATCTATAAGCTGAAGACCACCCTACAGGAAAGGAAGCCCACTAAAGCTGGCTTCCCTGTGGCTACGGCAATGGGCTGGTGTGTGCTGTGAAACGTTTGGGTCAGAGCTGAGCATTCAGAATATAGCAAACTGCAAAACCACAGTGACATTGAGCATGGAAGAGTCTCAGAAAGTGCCTTGAGGCTGAGCGCAGTGGTTCATGCCTGTAATCCCAGCACTTTGGAAGGCCAAGGCCAGCAGATCACCTAAGGTCAGGAGTTCGAGACCAGCCTGGCCAACATGGTGAAACCCTGTCTGTACTAAAACTACAAAAATTTGCCGGGCATGGTGGCAGGCCTCTATAATCCCAGCCACTTGGAAGGCTGAGACAGGAGAATCACTTGAACTTGGGAGGTGGAGGTTGCAGTGAGCCAAGATCGCGCCATTGCACTCCAGCCTGGATGACAAAGAGTGAAACTCTGTCCCCCCACCAAAAAAAAGAAGAAGAAGGTGCCTTGACATGCAGCTCATATCTAGAAGGCATGGTCTGGTGAAGTCACAGCAAACAGCTGCTGCCCCGGAGCCTTCTAGTGCTACACAACCCTCCCAGCACTCAGATGGGCATCTTGAGGGGCCAACCTGGCACCTGCCCACCTGTAGAAGCACCAGATGGTTCATGGAGACTGCCACACCTGAGCCCTGTCCCTGTGCATCTGCCCATCCAGGGAGGGCCCAGACAACAGCACGAGTTGGGACGTACGTGCCCAGTGCCCGAGGTTGCCAGGGCAGTATTCTCCTGAGGCATCCTCAAGAGGTCACTTGTGGGAAATGCAGCCCCAACAGTTTACCATGCAGCCATTATTGTATGTCAAGATGGAGCCAAGATCCCAAGGTCCTTCAAATTTATCAAGAAGTCTGGGCGAGGTGGCTCACACCTGTAACACTTTGGGAGGCCAAGGCAGGTGGATCACTTGAGACCAGGAGTTCAAACCAGCCTGGCCAACATGACAAAACCGTGTGTCTACTAAAAATACAAAAAAACCTAGCTGGGTGTGGTGGTACGTACCTGTAGTCCCAGCTCCTTGGGAGGCTGAGGCAGGAGGATGGCTTGAACCTGGGAAGCGGAGGTTGCAATGAGCCAAAATTGCACCATTGAACTCCAGCCTGGATAAAAGAGCAAGACTCTGTCTCAAAAAAAAAAACAAAAAATCTGTCGAGAACTGGATCTTCCAATGAGGGTCTTGTTGGAAAATCTCCCTTCCTCTATTAGGCTGTTTCCAATGAGCGTTAAGTCTATTAATTGTGTTGGGGTTCTTTAATGAAAGAAGGTATGAGAGAAATGATGCTTCCATACAGAAGTGCCAAGCTCAGTGTTACGCGTTTTATGCCCTGTCTTGAAAGTGAAAATTTTTCCCATGTCTGCAACAAGATTACCAAGTGACAGGCCTCTATCACAATTAGTCAATTGTAGTTATTTTTTTCCCTGAAGGTTCTGCATTTCTATCATATTTTTTCTTTTGACAATAATCAGACATATTGTCATATTGCTACCAAAAGTATTTACTTCAGACAGGAAATTCTCAGACTCTATCTTCAATGAGAGAACTGTAAAGAAGGTGAAACCCTGCTCCAGTGCACTAAGACACTAAGTTCTCTCTCTGTCTTGAGAAGCATTACTTAAATGCTTTTTTATTTTTATTTTTTTAGAGACAGGGTCTTGCTCTGTTGTCTAGGCCGGAGTGTGCAGTGGTGTGATGACCATGGCTCAGCGTAACCTACAACTCCTGACCTGAAGCAATCTTCCCACCTCGGCTTCCCAAGTAGCTACCACCACCACCATGTACCACCACGCCCAGTTATTATTATTACTTTTGTAGCGATGGGCTCTCATTACGTTGCCCAGGCTGATCTTGAACTCCTGACTTCATCATCCCATCTCAGCTTCCCAAAGCACCGGGATTACAGGTGTGGGCACATCTTTTATTACTTTTGACAAAGACCTGAATTCAAATCAGATGATCACTCCTTAATATGCCAACATCTGTTATATTATTAAATTATATTGTTCTGGGTGTAATCATTACCTACAGATCCCTGGGGGGAGGGGAAGGCAGTCAGTTCACCAAAGTCCATTACAGTATTTAAATGAAATAGATGTGAGCTGGCCCTAGACCATGCACAGACACATGACAAAATATAACACTGAGCAGAAACTCTTCCCTTGCTCTGAAACTAGCTCGCTGTGAGATAGAACAGGCTTCTATTATCTTATAAGGGTGTAGCTTAGTGCGGGTTCAATTCAACTAATTTAAGTGTCCCATTGTGATTGTTGCAGTACTGCTCATTTCTTCATTTCTATCTTCATGTATTATGACTCCAGAGAGAGTGACTTTTTACATAGGAGTGAATGGTCCTCTCCATCTGTTCATCTCTTAGTAACATGAAAAATCTTCAGGTGTTTGTCAGCTCCAAGGAAGACTTGTAATAGCCTGTCAGAATCACCCTGAGTTTGGGCTGAGATGGTCAGGCCTTTATACTCTCAAATCAATCTGTCTATGGGCTACCCCAGGAGTGGGCATGACCTTGGGCAGAATGAGGCCATGCCTGGGGAGGGTGACAGCTGAAGGTTATCTGATGACAGTGCTCACAGTAGCTGGAGCAACAAATCTTTCATTGAAGGGAGGTTTGGAGAATACAACACAGAGTCCACCACAAATATACAGTCCCGTGGGGAGATACACGCAAGCACAGAGGATGTTGTAATACACTGTGATGGGAATAGCATAGAATTAAATACAGGACTCTATCGGCACATGTACAGAACTTACTGTACACAATTTGGGGGATGAGGGAAGTTTCGGGAGAAAGTCTCATGTAACTCGGTTGTGAAGGGTACAGGGGGCTGCAAAGGAAAACACGCACAAAGGGCCAGAGTGTACGTAGCTCGGTGTGATGGAAAGAGTAGGGGGCCAGGCATGGTGGCTCATATCTGTAATCCCAGCACTTTGGGAGGCCGACGCAAGAGGATCACCAGATGTCAGCAGTTCGAGACCAGCCTGGCCAACATGGTGAAATTCCATCTCTACTAAAAATACAAAAATTGGCCAGGCACCGTGGCTCATGCCTGTAATTCCAGCACTTTGGGAGCCTGAGGAGGGTGGATTGCCTGAGATCAGAAGTTTGAGACCAGTCTGGCCAACATGGTGAAACCCTGTCTCTACTAAAAATACAAAAAACTTAGCTGGGAATGGTGGCAGGCACTGGTAATCCCAGCTACCCGGGAGGCTTAGGTAGAAGAATAGGAGGCAGAGGTTGCAGTGAGCTGAGATTGCACCATTGCACTCCAGCCTGGGTGACAAGAGTGAAATTCCATCTCAAAAAAAAAAAAAAATTAACTGGGCTTGGTGGCATGCTCCTGTAATCCCAGCTACTTGGGATACTGAGGCAAGAAAATCACTTGAACCCAGGAGGCAGAAGTTGCAGTGAGCTGAGATCGCACCACTGCACTCCAGCCTGAGTGATGGAGTAAGACTCCGTTTCCATAAAAAAAAAGGAAACCGAGGACCCGATGTGGTCGGCTACATTGAAGATCAAGACTATCAGTAAGGAGTAACTGAGGGACTTTAATTCGGATGAAAAAAAATCACTTAGGAAAGATCATGCTCAGCAGTACGGTGAAGAAATTGAAGGCTAATTCTAGGGGAAGAGTAACAATTTTAAGTGTTGCAGTAACCCAGGTGAAAGATGTAAACAGATCAAATAAACATTCAAGTGGTAAAATCAAGAGAATGAGATGATGGACTGGATGTAGAAGCTGTAGATGAAGGAGGGGGTGGGAGGGTGGCCAGAATTCTGGGTGGATGACTATGGCGTTCATTGAAATGGAGGTTTTGGGGGAAAAGGAGTGGGGAAGGGTGAACAAAAAAAACCTCAGTTTTGGACACATTGAGTTTTGTTTCAGTTGTCCACTAAGCAGCTGCCATGTGTGTCTGAAGCTCAGGAGTGACTCCTGTCTTAAAGATGCAGGCTGAGGGTCACTAGCATCCATATGGGAAGGAAGTCCTAGGCATGGATGGAATCTCCTACAAATTTTTGTAAACAGTGAGAAGAGATGGTGTCTAGAATTACTAGAACTACAAGAATCACTGCAGTTTAAGGAATGGTTGTAGGGAGAGGAGGCAAGCGCCTCTGAAGACTAGGGAATGTTAGGAAGAAAACCAAGGTTTAGGGTCACAAGCCAAAAGAAGGGAGTAATAAGGAAGGATGGTAAACCATCCTGAAGTTTGTGGGGCATCACAGATCTTCCGTGTTTCCCTAATTGCACTCTGAACTGACTATGAGATAGTACAGGAGTAGGCACTGGAGAACTGACCGCCACCTTCATTACTGATGAAGTTGATCACGAAGGTTATGGCTGAGGTGTGTGGCAGTAATGAACTTCCCAGTTGCAAAACCTGGACTCCTTCCTTGCTAAACATAGGCAGTGCTGGAACCCTGCAAGGCCTCCTCACATGGGGGCATGGAGAAAGAGAAGGGCAGAATGCCAGCTCCCCACAGCAGCTGCTCCCAAGAGGAAAAGAGGGAGAGGCAAGACTGTGTCTGCCCAGTTCCTCCTCCAAAAGCCTCCAGTCAGGTAATTCAAACTGCATGGAAGGAGTCACTGGGATTAGAGAACAAGCGTCTCTCCCATCTCTCCCATTCACACAAGAAAATCAAGGACTGGAGAAAATCAAGGACTGTTGGTTGATGCTGGTGGTCGTGAACCCCCTGGAGTGGCAGCGAGAGAAGACAGACTGCGGCAGGCTAGAGAGAGAATAGGAGGCGAGGCGTCAAGACAACCAGGTGGATGGGGAAGGGAGAATAGAGGCTCAAGCATGGGTGTACACATCCCAAGGAACAGAATATAATCACATGCCCCCACCTGACTGCAAGGAAATATGGGAATTATAGTCTGTGAACCTTTGAAGAGGAGATAAATGGGCACTGGTGAGCAGCAGCAAAACCCATCACAGCAGGCATTGAGGAGATTGAGAGCCATGGGAACCACAGTGATGTGGCCACACATTGCTACAAGCCACATTCCCTGAAGCCACGTAAATCACCATGTAAGTATATCACCTTACTTATAGAGAAGCTACAGTCCATGTGAGTGATTCCTCAGTGACCTTGAAGAAGCTGTTTTTCAATAGGTACAAATGTTTAAAGAGATGAATACTACTAAAATGGGGATCATGATCCAGGACAGAAAATCATTAGCACAGTCTCTAGCACATAGGGCTCAATAAGTATCTGCTGATCAATTGAGCTGATGCCTGATGAGTCTTGACCCTTCTTTTTTTTTTTTAAGACGGGAGTTTCGCTCTTGTTACCCAGGCTGGAGTGCAATGGCGCGATCTCGGCTCACCACAACTTCCACCTCCTGGGTTCAGGCAATTCTCCTGCCTCAGCCTCCTGAGTGGCTGGGATTACAGGCACGCGCCACCATACCCAGCTAGTTTTTTGTATTTTTAATAGAGAAGGGGTTTCACCATGTTGACCAGGATGGTCTCGATCTCTTGACCTTGTGATTCACCCGCCTCGGCCTCCCAAAGTGCTGGGATTACAGGCTTGAGCCACCATGCCCGGCCGAGTCTTGACCTTTCACAGAGAGAGAGAAAACAACAGATGCAACGACGGCAAAGGCTTTTCCTTCTGAAGGCTGTGATGTTCCCATTTCGCTCTCTTGGTCAGGTTGCTGGTCTGGAGGCAAAAACCAGGGGCAAAGAAAAGAGATGCTTAGACAAGCAGACTGGTTCAGTTACATTAAGCCCGGCCACTACAAAGTCTTGGTTTGGGAGATTTGACTTTGCTCTTTCCTTTCTTTGTGGAGAGAAATGTTAGGAAAGTCATGTGGCTTGCAGAGATGCAGTCTGCACTGGTGTGCTTCCCCTGGCTCTAAACTCCTCGGTGCCTGCTAATGTGGGAAACCTATTTAAGACATTCTGTTGCATAATTGAGGAAAAGTGTAAACCACCATTTTTTTTTAAGACAGAGTATCACTCTGTAGCCCAGGCTGGAGTGCAGTGGCACGAGGTCTCGGCTCACTGCAACCTCCCCTCCTGGTTTCAAGCAATTCTTCTGCCTCAACCTCCCTAGTAGCTGGGATTACAGGTGCCCGCCACCACACTGGGCTAATTTTTGTATTTTTAGTAGAGACAGAATTTCACCATGTTGGCCAGGCTGGTCTCGAACTCCCGACTTCGTGATCCACCCACCTTGGCCTCCCGAAGTGCTGGGATTACAGGCTTGAGCCACCACGCTCAGCCAGTTTAAACCATCTTGAGGGAAGCAATCACTTGATTAACATTCCTACTTAAAAATAAATGACAAAAACCAGATTTTGCAATTTCAATAGACATTTATTGAACATTTACTAAATCTGCAAAGCAATATACCAAATACAGTAAAGGGCATAAAAAATAAATGGGCTAGTCCCAGTTCTCAAATAGCTAGTGGGAAAGTCAGTCACTTAAGCATCTTATTAGATTATAAGGGAAAGTGATTCTGAATCAAGTAATGAGAAAAGTTGCATGGAGTTGGGGAGGTATGCTCATCTCAGACCATCCAGAGCAAAGACCCCATGGTGGGCACAGCACTGGTAGAAGACTGTGGGACAGGGGTGCTCCTTGGCTGTCCCCATAAGCCCTATATACGTAAGGGGATGAGGTCCCCACCTGCTTGGGTCAGGGCAGTCAAGGGATATTTCTGCCCAGATCCTATACCAGGTGTGGCTCAAGTCATTACAAGCCTGGGGTCCCTGGGGACATCCTCACACACTCTGCTTGAAGCAAGCTTCAAATAAAGGTCCCCAGGGGATTCTGAGATATGGGGCATTTGTCAGATGGGTCTTTCATGTCACACTGAGGAGTATATAGGTCATTTTATTTTATTTTTTAATTTTTTGAGACAGAGTCTCACTCTGTCACCCAGGCTGGGCATGATCTCTGCCCACTGCAACCTCCATCTCCTGGTTTCAAGTTATTCTCCTGTCTCAGCCTCCTAAGTAGCTGGGATTACAGGCACCTGCCACCTGGCTGAATTTTATATTTTTAGTAAAGATGGATTTCACCCTGTTGGTCAGGCTAGTCTCGAACTCCTGACCTCCAGTGATCCTCCCGCCTCAGCCTCTCAAAGTGCTGGGATTATAGGCATGAGCTATTGTGCCTAGCCATGATCATTTTAAAGAGCAAGATATGAATCAACGGTTTCTGAGAAAGAGTGGCACAATCCAGTCTGTCCTTTGGGAAGCTCCTTGGGCTTGTGGTAAAAGCAGGGATGGTTAGGTTGCACGTGCAGTGTGGGGAAGGCCCAGAGGAATGGCCCTACCCTGAGAGACAGATGCCCTCTATCCTACCCCCATGCGATTATCCCCAGATTTCCCTCTTCTCAGGCAACCTTGGAGACAAATGATGTCACAGGATCATGAATATCACCTTTCACTGACTGGTTAACTCATCACAACAATGCAGCATACCAAATCCTTGTAAAGCGGCACTCTGCCCAAAATACGTGGAGGAGTTCCAGGGGACCTCACTTGTGTGTTCCCTCCCACCAGGCTCAACAGGCCCTGCCCCGGTCCAATGCAGCCCACCTGCTGCCATGGTCCCTCCAAAGCCCTACTCCTTGAGCGACCAGCCCAAGACCTCAGGAGGCCAATGCCAAGCTACAGTAGAATGACGGCAATCAGCTTCCTTTGTATTAAGAGGTCTCACTCCACATATTACTTGAACTCTAATGTGTAACAAATTTGGTGACAAGCTCCTTCAGTTTTCATGTATGGTCATCTCTCTCCTTGGGATCCAGATTTGCAATTGAGGAAGCTGGACTGAAGCAAAATCTCTTCTTCAAATCTTCACTCTCTGTCTACATTTGTACCCCTGGTGCTAGCTCACCATCCATGGATCTCTCCTCTGTGGATAAGTTCTGGTACCTGTGGCTCCTCTGATAAACTCTACCAACAGGTCACCCCACCTGTTCCTCAGAAATACCCTAGCAGAGGGCACAGCTAGAGTTCTCTTTGCAGGTGGTTAAAGATTTAAGGTGCCCAGTGACGCATCAGTCATACATAGACATGAATAATCCCCCAGTAAACAAGTCTACATGAGGCGGCTGGTCACCATAGGTATGACATGCCTCTTATCAAGGCTTTCTATGTTTTATTCATGAAGTCGGGGTATTGATTTAGGTATTCCCTTTAAGGTGGAAGATTCTTAATTCTAAAATAAATTAGAAGTCTACTGTGATAGTCCAAAAATAATATAATGGCTACCTGGAGTGGGAAGCAGCAGAGAAGATGAAAGAAGGGTCATGTAATTGACATTCATTGAGCCTTTACTATGTGCTAGATAGACCATATTCAGCTATTTGCACATGTTGTCTGATTGAAATCTCAGAACAACCATATGAAGTAGGAAATGCTGTTATCCTCATTTCACAGATGAGGAAACTGAGGGGAAAGTTATTGTATTTACACAGACGCAGTAGCTAAGTTGGTATTTAACCTGATTCGGATTCGAGAGCCATACTCTTAGTTACTATGCTGCATAGCTCCTCAAGATTTTGATAAAAATGGAAAGTCCTAGATGCTTGAGAGACATGCTAAGTCCATGGCATGAAGAAAGATCAGGGGAAGAGCTGTGCTGCAGTCTATCTTTCCCTTCACAGTTCAGTCCACTTGGTCTGTCTGTCTATCCATCTGTCTATATATCACCTAACCACCCTGTCCATCCACCCATCCATCCATCTATCCATCCATCCTTCCACCCAGCCATCCATCCATCCCAACCTTCAGAAAAGAACTCAAGGCAAAAAGACAAATAGAGAAGTAAAAACTTTTAAAATAGGGATAAAAGAATAAAAGGCCCATGACAAATGGAAATAGATTATTGTAAAACTGAGGCATAAAAGCATATGACTTAATTCTCAGCATCTTGACTTTCAAGGTATAAAAAAAACATGGTGAGTTACATAGTTTGCATTTTCTTATAAAAGGAACCATGGTCACCTGTGAGGAGACACAAACTTTTTACTACCAAAGCTTAAAACAGCTAACACATGGGTCTTTGTTTGTATTTTATTTTATTTATTTATTTTTTGAGACGGAGTTTCGCTCTTGTTACCCAGGCTGGAGTGCAATGGCGCGATCTCGGCTCACCGCAACCTCCACCTCCTGGGTTCAGGCAATTCTCCTGCCTCAGCCTCCTGAGCAGCTGGGATCACAGGCACGCACCACCGTGCCCAGCTAATTTTTTGTATTTTTAATAGAGACGGGATTTCACCATGTTGACCAGAATTGTCTCGATCTCTTGACCTCATGATCCACCCGCCTCGGCCTCCCAAAGTGCTGGGATTACAGTCTTGAGCCACCGTGCCCGGCCTGCATGGGTCTTTATTTAATAAAGGAAAGTTAAAGAACATAAGGCCAGAATCCTCAAATGCAGATGAGTCCCAATAAAGGCAGAACACCTAATGTTAAATCTTCATGATTCCTGTAGGACTCAGGAGTAGTATAATCTGGACATGCTCTGTCTAGGGGAGTTTCTAGAGTCCAGGATTGAGGAGGCCCAGCAATGTGTGACTTTTGCTTCTCTGTAGTTCAATAGTCTTCACCTTAGCATTGGTTTCTCTGTTATTTTGCCTATCTCAGGGAAGAGAACCATCAGGGGGTGCCAATTAGATTATGTCAGAGAGAGTAGAAGAGACAGAAATGCAGGACAACCAGGGGCCCAAGAAGATGTTACCAAAGTGGGGACTGGGATGGAGGGAAGTGAAGAAGTGAAAGAGCATGGCTTTGGAATGGTATCAAATGCCAGGGAAAAATCGCAACGTATTTCAAGCAATAGGTACTACTTCCTTGGCTTGCTTCTCCGAAGTTGTGAAGAACTGGGAGGAGCTGAGCAGAGAAGAGTAATGCGAAAGGACTTAGCTGGAGCTTCCCTCTGCAGGTGGGAGGTACCTTCCTGAGTTTCTAACTCAGAAAAGAATCTTTGTACCGAAGAGCAGAATGGAAGGGAGGTGGAGGTCATATCTCCAACATAGGAAGATGCAACTGCTGGCTATGTGTGAACGATATCGTAACATAAGAGAGGTCATGTGTTCACAGCCAAAGAGAAGTGTTATCCAGGTGCATTTCACCTGCCAACAGTGAGCGATGTTGAAGGCTTTTCCTGAACCCTGAAAGTTGGCTTGATCCCCTCTCTTTGGGGACTGCTTTTTGTGAGAAGTTTCAGGTTTCCAGCTATCATCTCTGCTTTTCCTCCTGTTATCCCTGGGATATGAAAACTGGTATTCCAGCCATTGGATGACAGTGTGGATGACTGCATTCTCCTCCTGCGGGGGGAGTCAGGTGCTGTCATTAGCTTCTCATGGTGTCTCCGCCAGCCGTTCTTTCTTGGCATTGCTACCGCCATTGGCCTACACAGTCCTTTACAACTAGACTACTGCTCCACAACCTTGCTCATGTCATGGCACACAAAGGAAATACCATGATTTATTCTGCCCTCTGGGCTTATCCAGGCTGGAGGCAAATGGCTCTGGCCACTCCATACCCTCCTACCCCTGCCCCAGGCTGCACTGGTAGGTGCAAGGATCCAATCAAGTTGACCTGCTTGCACACCAGTTGGAAGCTGTTATCTGGAACACAGAAAGAGTTGCTTCATTTTTCCCCATCGTCAGCGTCTTGCTTCAATCCACATTGAGCACATTGGCCAGGCCAATTTTCCCCAATTCAGCATTTCGTTATGTTGCTTTACTGCTTACTGCACAAGCAGTGGCTCCCTACCACCTAGTGGAGTTTTAAAGTTATTGACCTGGCAGTCAAGACCTGCCCCAACGTTGCCCCCATTTACCTTTCCCAGGATTGTCAGGTCCAGACTTGAACTCACTGCCTCCTCCAAGTGTATGCTCCTGCCTTTAGGATGGCACTCTATTGTCAGAACTATTCTCCATCCTTGCCTATGGTACTTTAAAACCCAGATCACACCATGGCTCCTCTCTGATGCTTCCCAATAACCCAGCTTCTAAAGGCTTCTGCTTTTATCTCTTTTCCAACCTTGTAGGCCACTATTCCCCAAGTCTCTTTCAGCCTCTCAACATTCAGTGAAAAGCAGGTTTAAATAGTCCAATAAACTCAGGAAATGCTGCAGCATATACTCCCTTCTCGGGAATGCAAAGCACATATCTGCTTAAAAGGAATTTATTTTATTCATTTCAGCCCTGAGTTGTTCAAACTTATTTCAGCGCAGAACTTTTTAACAATAACAGTTATTAACTTCCCGTGGAACTGGTTCCATAAAACAGACTCTGGAAACACACAGTTGGAACTTGCAGGTCATATCCACATAGGCTCTAATCTCAAATGTAGTTAGCTCTTTCAAACTTCCAGGTAGTAAAAGCTAATTAAATCTGATCACGGAACTAGACAATCTGACCTTCCTATAAATACTCTCTTTCCCTGCCACGCTCAATACTGCAAGAGAAAAGGGACAACAGTGGCGCCCCTCACCATGCATTACCTTACTGTCAGCTCTGTGTTTGGAACCCTGGCAGAAGTTTGCTGGGATGAATTTGAGTAGCCAATTCAAATAATAATAATAATAGCAATAATAATATGAGTCAATATCATGCACTAAAAAGTGCAGTACATTGTAAATCCTTAGTTTGCATAAGTTTTTTCAATCCCCACGACAGCACTGTCAGGTAATCACTATTCTTATCTCCATGTTACAGATAAGGAAACTGAGGCACAAAGAGATGAAGTAACTTCAGAGAGCAGCAGAGCCAGCATTCAGGCACTCAGGCACCAGAGTTTTGCTCAGAACCATCTTGTTATGTTACCTCTTCAAGAAAACCAAAGTCCTTTGCCATAGGTTTTTTGTTTGTTTGTTTTTGAGACAGAGTCTCACTCTGTCACCTAGGCTGGAGTGCAGTGGTGTGATATCGGCTCATTCCAGCCTCAACCTCCCAAGCTCATGCAATCCACCCACCTTAGCCTCCTGAGTTGCTGAGACTACTATTTTTTTTTTTTTTAGTTTTTGTAGAGGTGGGGTCTTGCCATGTTGCCCAGGCTGATCTCAAACTCCTGGGCTCAATGGATCCTCTGGCTTTGGCCTCCCAAAGTGCTGGGATTGGAGGCATGAGCCACCATACCTGGCCCAAAGGCATACATCTGAATGGTGTATAAGGTAAAATGGCACAGTGGTTTTTAATGTTTTTTTTTTTTTTTTTTTTTTTTTGAGACAGCATCTTGCTCTTTTGCCCAGGCTGGAATGCAGTGGCATGATGTTGGCTTACTGTAACCTCCACTCCCTAGGTTGTAGTAATTCTCCTGCCTCAGCCTCCTGAGTAGCTGGGAATACAGTCACTCACCACCAGCTAATTTTTGTATTTTTAGCAGTGGCATGATCTTGGCTTACTGTAACCTCCACTCCCTAGGTTGTAGTAATTCTCCTGCCTCAGCCTCCTGAGTAGCTGGGAATACAGTCACTCACCACCAGCTAATTTTTGTATTTTTAGTAGAGACAGGGTTTCACCATGTTGGCCAGGCTGGTCTCGAACTCCTGGCCTCCTCAAGTGACCCGCTCACCTTGGCTTCCCAAAGTGCTAGGATTATAGGCATCAGCCACCACGTCCACCCTAAGGCACTTTTTTTTCTTTTCTTTTTGTTTTTCTAAATGGAGTCTCGTTCTGTTGCCAGGCTGTAGTGCAGTGGCGCGATCTCCACTCACTGCAACCTCTGCCTCCTGGGTTCAAGCAATTCTCCTGCCTCAGCCTCCCCAGTAGCTAGGACTACAGGTGTGCACCACCACACCTGGTTAATTTTTGCATTTTTAGTAGAGACAGAGTTTCGCCACGTTGGCCAGGATGGTCTTGTTCACCCGACCTCGTGATCTGCCTGCTTTGGCCTCCCAAAGTGCTGGGATTTACAGGAGTGAGCTACCACGCCCAGCACCTAATGCATTCTTTATGAAATTCTACCTAAACATTTACTGACATCTATGCTCAGAAGTCCACTTTCTCTTTATTCTACACAGATAGCTTATCTCCAAGTTTATTTAAAAGATCCCATTGTACTTATTCTTTGTACTGTGAGTATTGGTCTTTGGCCAAAAGCAATACAATTCTGACCTAGGAGTTCTTCCTTCATCAACCCAGCGCAAGAAGGGTTTCCCCCACTCTGAGTTTCTTTGACGTTTATTATGTCTTCTACTCATTTGAATGCATATTCTGTTTTGTAATCAAAATTGTCTTGCCAAGTGAATGGGTCTTATCTTTCCAACTATGTCTTCTCACTTAGAGCTCCATGTACAGTGTCATGCTCAGAGAGGGGTTGAGTGTCTGTTGACTGATTTATTACCCGCAAATGCCAGAGCCATTTCATGATTGTACTGGATGTCCTCCTGCATGTCCTCCTTTAGCCCACTGTATCTGCTCTCTGCCTTCCTCCACCTCACCGTGTCCTCAGGAGGATGACTGTTGTGGGTCCAGCCACGGGCTCCCTTGCTCTCTGGCTCCTGGTGGTGCCACGAATGGGAGATGCCAGCAGGAGAAGTGATAGTGGGAGGAGAGAGAGGTCAGGTATTTATTCCCTGGCTTCCTCTCTTGCAAGCTCTGGGTTGTCAGGATGAAACCACTGCATCCAGAGACATCCCTAGAGCCGTTGATTAGCCTCATAGTCCACAATCTCCAGAAACGTTTATGTTTCCTCGGGTTTTGTGACAATCCTCTCCTGCCATTCTGCCACTTCTTCAGCACTGGGCTGAAGAGTGTATGTAGCTGCCTGCTACACAGCCTGTGTAAGACTGCAGAGCTCAGTGGAAACAACCAGCACACGCCTCTCCTTTAGGAAAGTGCATAGAAGATCCCTTCACGCATTCTGGCTGTTGGAGGGAAAGCATCCTACATTGTAGCTGAAAAACGACAGCACCTGCCAAGGGAGATTTTTCAGCTGCCCCCGTGCAGCCTGGCAGATGAGGGTTATGAGGCTCATGGTTGTTTGGTTGTTGGTGTATTATTTTGCCCACTGGGAGGAATCCCGTGTGAAAGCCTGTACTACTGTGGCAGCCTGTTTCTGGCCAGTTTGACCTTTTCATCACTTATTTTAGGGCCTGAGAATGTTCTGAGATTCCCTGACATTCTACTACTTTGTTTTGAATTAGCTAGAATTGTAATCTATTAATCTGGACTTTTATGTATTTATGTTTATACAGCTTTTTTGAAATATAATTTATAGCCAGACAATTCACTCATTTAAAGTATACAGTTCACATTTTAGAATATTCACAGGGTTGTGCAGCTGTCACCACAATCTAATCTTAGAACATTTTCATCTCCTATAAAAGAAGCTCTGTACAACTGGGCATGATGGCTCATGCCTGTAATCCCAGCGCTTTGGGAGGCCAAGGTGGGCGGATCATGAAGTTAAGAGATCAAGACCATCCTGGTCAACATAGTGAAACCCGGTCTCCACTAAAAATACAAAAATTACCTGGGTGTGGTGGCGCATGCCTGTAGTCCAGCTACTTAAGAGGCTGAGGCAAAATAATCACTTGAACCTGGGAGGCGGAGGTTGCAGTGAGCCAAGATCGTGCCACTGCACTCCAGCCTGGGCGACAGAGCAAGACTTCATCTCAAAAAAAATAAAAATAAAGCCAGCTCTGTACACATTTAGTTTTACTCCCCTTTCCTCCCTTTGCCAGCTTCTGGCAACCACCAATCTACTTCCTACCTCCATGGATTTCCTTATTTTGGATGCTTCATATAAATGAAATCATATGCAATGTGACCTTTTGTATCTGGCTTCTTTTACTTAGCACAATGTTCTCGTGGTTCACTCAGGTTGTAAATGTATCAATACTTTATCCTTTTTATGGCTGAATAATATTCCATTACATGAATATACAGCATTTTCTTTATACAATCATCAGTGGAGAGACATTTGGGTTCTTTCCATTTTTTGGCTATTATGAATAATGCTACTAAGAACATTTGCAGCTGGGCACGGTGGCTCACACCAATAATCCCAGCACTTTGTGGGGTCCAGGTGGGCTGATTGCTTTAGCCCAAGAGTTTAAGACCAGCCTGGGCAATGTAGCGCAATTCCATCTCTACCAAAAAAAAAAGAATACAAAAAATTAGCTGAATGTGGTGGTGCATGTCTAGAGTCCCAGCTACACAGGAGACTGAGGTGGGAGGATCAATTGGGCCCAGGAGTTCAAGGCTGCAGTAAGCCATGATTGTGTCACTGTACTCCAGCCTGGGTGACAGAGCAAGACCCCTTATCAAAAAACCAAAAACCAAAAAGACAGAGAACATTTGTGTACAGGTTTTTGTGGGGACATATGTATGTTTTCATTTATCCTGGATAAATACCTAAGCGTGGATTACCTAGGTCATGTACTAACTCTATGTTTAACTTTTGGAGAACTTCCAAACTGTTTTCTAAAGTGACTGTACTGTTTTACATTCCTGCCAGCAATGAATGAGGGTTTCAGTCTCTCTACAGCCTTGTCACTTGTTGTTGGCTGTCTTTATTTTAGCCATTCCAGTGGGGGTGAAGTGGTATCTCACACTGGCTTGGTTTGCATTGCCCAGGTGGCTAGTAATGCTGAGTATCCTTTCATGTACCTACTGGCCATTTGTATACAAGCTTTATGTCTACATTTCCCTATTCAAGACTTTAGGAGCCTGATAGATTTCAGAATTCTGATCCTTTTTGAAGTTCTTAGACACTCTTCAATATATCTGCTGCAAAAATACTATGATCCCACCTAAATGGGATAAAGTATATATGGCCTCCGGTCATATTAAGTCAGTTTTTGACACCCAAAGTATTACAAAAAAATGTTGGTTTTCAGAACTTTTGGATTCCATTTAAGACTGTGCTATGGGCAGCCATCCAGATATGCCACTAGTGGCTGCCCCTCCATGAGCCCTGTAAGCATGGCTCTCTTGAGCCTGACCCCACGGTGACCCTCCCCAGCAGGCAGCAGAGTTCGAGGACAGGGCCCCAGGTCACCTCTCCTCCCTGATCTGACTTTGCATGGTGCCTCACTCAAGACCTGAGTGGAATTCCCCATAGTTGCCTCAGGATCGCTGAGGTCACCTTGCTTGTCCAGAGATAGAAGTGCAGCTAGTGGTGTTTTCAGGAGAGGGAGGGAGTGGGGGTGCAAGGAGGGTTGTGATGCATAGAACTGGGGCAAATGTTAATCCCTGCAGTTACTCCCAGATACCCCATTGCACCTTCCAGAATCTTTAGCTGTAGAAAGACAGAAAAGTGGAGATTTGACTGATGCTGAAATTTGGCAAATCAACCTTGTTCAAGGGAATCAGGGCTAGGAGCAGCACTATTCAAATGCTTGGTCATTCTCCCATTCATTGCCCCTTTTAAGTTGCTCTTGGTCTGTTACTCCCCATTCCCCACTTGTTCTCACCTGGCCCATGGTCCATCCTTGAGAAGCAAAGGTGATGGCTCACTAGCTGACTCCATCCTGCTGACTGTGAGCTACATGAACTCTGTCCCAGGTTGTGGACAGGTTCTACTCTCTCCCCAACTCTGCTCCAAAGCCACAGTCATTTTCTCAGAAAGAGTCTGTGACCTGGAACTATTCCCCGGAACTGATCTCCTTTCTGGTGAGGTGCTTATAGCCATAGCCCCCGAGATGATCTCAGAAAAAGGGAGGTGATTAGAAAGAGGTAAGCAAAGAGGATGGGTACTGATATAGTTTGGCTGTGTCCTTACTCAAATCTCATCTTGAATTGCAGTTCCCATAATTCCCATGTGTGGTGGGAGGGACCTGGTGGGAGGTAATTGAATCATGGGGTGGATTCCCCCATGCTATTCTCTTGATAGCAAGTTCTCACAAGATCTGATGGTTTTATGAGGGGCCTCTCCCTTCTCTTTGCTCTCAGACTTCTCTCTCCTGCTGCCTTGTGAAGAAGGATGTGTTTGCTTCCCATACTGCTGTGATTGTAAGTTTCCTGAGGTCTCTCCAACCCTGTGGAACTGTGAGTCAATTAAACCTTTCCTTTATACGTTACCCAGTCTAGGGTATTTCTTCACAGCAGTGTGAGAATGGACTAATACCCAGGTTAGAATGAGGACAGTGCCCCATCTCCCTGCTCTCCATGCCCATTCTTTCCACCCCCACATTTCCCCTGCTGCCCGATTGCTCCACTCCTTTCTTTCTTTCTCCAAGTTTTCTAATTCACATAGGAATGAGTTCAGTCTTAGGTGCTTTCTTGCCCCATGATGAAAAGAGGTAGAGATGGAGGAGACAGATGAGAGTTATGTGATATAACTAATGGCTGCAAGTGTGATTTTCCTTGGGGACTTGGTTTTCCTGAAGGCAGGGGCCAAACAAGCAAGATTTAGTTCTTCAACTCACCCAGGATCACATAGCTAGTCGGTTTATCAGAGCTAGGACTGAAAACCACTTCTTCTTGGGGCTTCTTTTCCCTCCATGACAATATCTATCCTTGTGTTTTTAAAAGAAGATAGTTAACCGCACTGGTTTTGAAAACAAATCCAATCCACCCACGGGGTTTCCTTGCTGCTTTGTGCAGCCCTTGAGGCAGAAGATAAATAAACACAAAGTAAAAATAGGCTGGAGAGGAGGTGCTTGCTCTCTAAGAAGTGATTTTCAAGCTGTGGCTGCATTCTCTTCTCTTGGTCCCTGAGACCTGGCAGGTGGATGGGAGGAGGAGAGAGGTTCATGGGCAGGTCCCCTCACCTTGTGAGGGAAGAAGTGCTCTGGGGTGTGGTTGCAGACCAAGTTGAGTTGGCTGTAGGGATGAGCAGCAATGATGGGGTCAATTCCCACTGCCTTGGTGTTACCTCCGCAGGGGGTATCCCTGCTCTCCCAGCCCTGGGCAGGGGTCCCATCACTTGGTGTGGTAGTCCTTGAGCATCTTACCTAGACTTCTCCCCTGGGAGATGACAGTAGCTGGTTTCTAGAGAAAGCCCCATGTCCATCTTTTACAAAACTTTTTGTAAACTTCTGCTTTCTTCCTGAACATTCTAATGAGTTCACATAATCTACTTTCAACCTAAAATCACTTAGAATCTTCCCACACAACAATGCACATCTGCAACCACATTCTTATGAAAAGGTAGAGTCCTTACAGAGCACCTGCTGAGATTCCTGCTCCTCACCAACCAGATCCACTGTTCTTGCCCCACACCCAACCTCCCTCAACTGCAGTGGCATCCCCTATGTTCTCCAAATAGCAGTGCATGCTCCTGCTCAGGGCCTTTGCATTTGCTGTTTCAACTCCCTTTAAGTCCTCTTCTCAGATGTACTCTCTCTCTTTTTTTTGAGATGGAATTTCACACTGTAGCCCAGGCTGGAGTGCAGTGGCTTGATCTCAGCTCAATGCAACCTCTGCCTCCCAGGTTCAAGCAATTATTTTGCCTCAGCCTCCCAAGTAGCCGGGACTACAGATGCACATCGCCATGCCCAGCTAATTTTTTGTATTTTAGTAGAGGTGGGGTTTCACCGTGTTGCCCAGGCTGGTCTTGAACTCCTGAGCTCAGGCAATATGCCTACCTTGGTCTCCCAAAATGCTAGGATTGCAGGCATGAGCAATCTGAGCATTTTTTTCTTCTGAGATGGAGTCTCTGTCGCCTGGGCTGGAATGCAGTGGCGTGATCTCAGCTCACTGCAACCTCCGCTTCCTGGGTTCAAGCAATTCTCCTGCCTCAGCCTCCCAAGTAGCTGGGACTACAGACTTGCGCCACTGCACCTGGTTAATTTTTGTATTTTCAGTAGAGACAGGGTTTCACCATGTAAGCCAGGCTAGTCTTGAACTCCTGACCTCAGGTGATACACCTGCCTTGGCCTCCCAAAGTGCTGGGATTATAGGTGTGAGCCACCATGCCCAGCCCAGATGTACACCCTCACTCTCTCACCTCTTTCTGATCTTTCCTCAAGTGTCCCATCAAATGTTGCACTGCTCTGTCCCTCAGACTTCACCCCTTTTCCTGTCTTATTCTTCTCCACTGCACTTATTGTATTTGGCCATGATGCATTTTACTTATTTGCTTATTGTCTGTCACACTCATCCACCCTATGACAAGCTAAGTTCTTCCAGGTCAAGACTGTTGGCTGGTTTTGTTCACTGGTGCTTGAAAGAGCTTATTCCGTATAGTAGGAGCTCAGTACATGTTTACTGCATAAATAAATCGAGGCTTCTAGAACAGTCTAAAACTGGACATGGAGTCTTTAGATGGCTTCCTGCATGCAATGGGAGGCCTTCAGTAAGTAATCAGTGAGCCTCGAATATAAAAAGCTTCATTACTGTTGCAAATGCACTAGGGAAGACCTAGCCCAGGTTCTACACAAGACAGAAGCAGTAAGATCAGCTCCAAGCACAAGCAAAGTCAATGCTTTTTTCTTTTTTCTTTTTTGAGATGGGGTCTTGCTCTGTCACCCTGGCTGGAGTACAGTGGTACAATCAGAGCTCACTGCAGCCTCAAACTCCTGGCCTCAAGCTATCCTCTCACCTTCTCAGTGTTGAGATTATAGGCATGAGCCACTGTGCTCGGCCAGTCCTTTTTTTTTTTTCCACTGGTGCCTTCCATCACTCTTTTCTTTCTTTTATCCCTCATTACTTTGGACCAATGCTCGGCTAATCCACTAATCTTCTCTATGAAGTATTAAGTGATAAAGGCTTAAGGTGTTAGCATTCCCAGGAGTATTTATCCTTTAAAGAGAAATCTGGAAGACCAAAAGTTGGCCAGGATCAGAATGAATGAATCTCACCAGGTAGAATTTCAGATCCTGCAGATTTCAGGCTGGGGGCTCAATTTGGAATTCTTTGAATTACTGGCCAAGAACAGCAGGTCAGCTGTTTTTAAGCAACAAGACTGTAAAAATTGATCAATTAGAAGCCAAGGCAGCAAATACAGACATTGTCACTTCTCCTATATATCTCTCATTTAAACACTAGTAATAATAAAACCTTCCTTGCAACTTCCAAATTTCAGCTCACCTCAAAGCCAAATCTACCTTTATCTTTTTTTCCCTGAATTGCTGGGTTTTCCTGCTACCAGATCAAGATCTTCATTAATTACAACCCAATATCTATGGAAGGAAAAGCATCTGTACACACACAAACACACCTGCACACACAAGCACATACACACACATGTGCACACACACATACTTCAGATGCTCCTCCCAAATTCCATCCCCTTTTTCTTTATTAGGCACATTCGTCCTAATTCCCTCTTCTACCTGTCACCCGGTCCTCTGCTTGATTTGTATATTCAGAGCTATTCCAGGGACTGGAAAAAACACGGGTGGGAAGGACCCAAAAGACTCTTTACCAATCCACCCTGATGACCAGCTGACAATTCTCAAGGCCCCATGCCTACGAATAGGGCTAAAGAGGTTCATGAGAGGCGATGAAATTTGAGCTGAATTTTGAAGGTTGTGCAGAATCAACAGCAGCTGTCACAAAACCCTGTTTAGATCCCCCCTCCACACGCTCAGATAGCAGAAGGAAAAAACCTGCGTGCAGCCTCTTTCTCTTAATGCAATCTGGGTAAGCCTGCACACAAATCCCACACTCAGACAAAAATCTTCCATATCGCGTTCTTGAAACTGACTCTCCTTGAGACAGAACTGATCAAAATCTGAGTCCCAACCCTAGAGAGCTCATTTTGCCCAAATCCACACCATTCCCCAGACATGTCGATTACCCAACATCCTTAGCAGTTATTACCACTCAGCCACATTCCCTTTCAGGCCAACTCCCATCTCCAGAGCTTGCCTCCACCCAAGATCCTCCAACGAGAGTCAGTCTTTTCCAGTTGTCACCTCCCAGGCACCACCACTACGGTATTGCCAATCTTTCTGCCGCGGCATTTCATCCACTCTGTTCCTCTCTCCTAAGCAGTTTTGACTTTTTCAAATTCTTGACCTTTCTTCACCATTTTGGCAGCAAAGACGTGGTTCTGTATTCACAATCTGCATGGTAGGGTTATGGGAGGGATACAAAGAGAAAAAATAAGTTGGCACTTGGCTTCTGAATTTTAAGAGACACTTTGGAATTCATGGCAGAAGGAATAATTGAGGGGAAAAACATTGTTGAATATTAAAGCTGAGTTTCCTCTAGAACACAAAGTTTATGCCAAGAAACCCAGTAGATTTTGAAGAAAGCATGACAAAACTGGAGTGAGGTTTTCTTTCTGGAGAGGACATAAATATTATTTAATATGGGAGAAAGGAGATGGATAGTGTCAAACCCTAATGATCCTCTGAGATAAGAGCTTATACCCAGATAGGCTTGAGGGATGGGAAAGCAGAGATCTTAGTCTTGTTTTCTAAGACTGGTTGGGGAGGGAGCCTTGCTGATGGTTGGGGTGGGGAAGGACTGGGCACTCCAGTGAACAGCTGATTATTTTTCTGGGTGGCTGGGAATAGCTCAGGAGTGGCACTGACTGCCAGCTGACCTCCAGAGTTCCCATGGTTGGGAAAGAAGTAACAGTAGAAGGCAAGGCCTGAGCAATTCCTGCAACTCAGGCGGGATGCCAGGGTGGAGGGACCGACGTTGGACACGTCTGTACATTGATGCCAGCATAAATCCCTGATGATCAACGATCAGGTACCTCCCTATTGCCACTTGGAGCAAAAGCCTCTGGGAGCTTGGCTACAACCTTGGGGAGAAGATAGGGGGAGGGAGGAACATCTAACTGACAAAGAAAACCCCCAGAAACTGAGTTTTTCCTAAACTAAAACTTAAGCTTTCTGCCATAGGGCTAGTGTGAGCTAGAGATATAAATTAACTGGAAGCAAAATCAAAGGAATGTTGTCAGCACATGTGACCTCATGGCCTGTGAAATTTGGACCTACTGCATTATTCTTCAATAACTTTTAAAATAAACTTTTATTATTTATTTGTTTATTTTTGAGATAGAATCTTGCCCTGTCACCAGACTGGTGTGCAGTGGCATAATCTTGGCTCACTGCAACCTCTGCCTCCTGGATTCAAGTGATTTTCCTGCCTCAGCCTCCCGAGTAGCTGGGACTATAGGTGCACGCCACCACGCCCAGCTAACTTTTATATTTTTAGCAGAGACAGAGCTTCACCAAGTTGGCCAAGATGGTCTCTATCTTTCGACCTTGTGATCTACCTGCCTCAGCCTCCCAAAGCTGGGATTACAGGTGTGCACCACCGCGCCCAGCCGTAATCTTTTATTTTAGGATAGACTGACATTTACAGAAAACATGTGATGTCAGTACAGAGTTTCCATATATCCTACACCAAGTTTCTTTCATTATTAGCATCTTTTATTCGTATGATACATTTCTCATAATTAAAGAAGCAATGTTGGTCTATTGTATTGACTAAAGTCCGTATGTTTTTCAAATTTTCTTAGTTTTTACCTAATGTTCATTTGTGGTTCCGGGATCCCATCAAGACACTACATTGCATTTAGTCAGCCTGTGTCCTCAGGCTCCTCTTGGCTGTGACGGTTTTCCAGACTTCCCTCATTTTTGATGACCGAGGCAGTTTTGGGGAGTACTGGTCTGGTTGTTTGTAGAATGTCCCTCAGCTGGGATTCATCTACTGTTGTTCTTATGATTGAATTGGAGCTATGGGTTTTTGAGAGGAAGACCACAGAGGTAAAATGCTGGTCTCATCACATCATATCAAGGCTACATACTATCAACATGCCTTCTTGCTCCTGCTGTTCACCTTGACCACCTGGCCGAGGTAGTGTTTGTCACATTTCTCCACTGTAAAGTTACTGTTTTCCCCCTCCTTTCCATTTTGTATTCTTTGGAAGGAAGTTACTATGTGCAGTTCACAGTTTAAGGGAGGGGAGTTCCAGTCCATTTTATGGAGGGCACAGTAGCTACATAAATTATTTGGAATTGTTCCCAAGGTATTTACTTAACCCCACTGATTTACTTAATTTTTAAGTGTATGTTATATATTACTTAACCCCCCTTATTTGCTTAATCATTTATTCACATCACTATGGACTCATAGATATTTATTTTATACTTTTGGTTATAATCACATTCTGCTTTATTTTCTTGCTCGAATCGATTCAGCTTTGGCCACTGGGAGTACTTTCAATTATCTCCTCTGTCCCTTTGAGGTACCCCCACCATTGCTGTTGTTGATTAAAAACATTTTTTTTTTCCCCGCTGGGTGCAGTGGCTCATGCCTGTAATCCCAGCACTTTGGGAAGCTGAGGCGGGTACATCAGAAGGTCAGGATCTTGAGACCATCTTGGCCAACATGGTGAAACTATTTCTATTAAAAAAAAAAATACAAAAATTAGCCGGGTGTGGTGGTGGGCGCCTGTAGTCCCATCTACTCGGAGGGCTGAGGCAGGAGAATCACTTGAACCCAGGAGGCAGAGGTTGCAGTGAGCTGAGATGGTGCCACTGCACTCCAGCCTGGCCCCGTCTCAAAAAAAAAAATTTTTTTTTTCATGGAGGGGAGCAAATTCCTTACTCCTAGGCACAAGGTGTTCCAGGCGCACCTTGAATATTCCTGTCCAGGTGCTAGAATCAGCCAAGGAGCTCTGGTTCCTTTTATTAGAGAATGGTATTAAACGCAAGATCAGAGCGCTAGGTGTGCTTGTTGCTACAGAGTGTTGTTTCTAGGCCCACTCAACTGACAAAGCAAGGCGACACATGTATGTGTTGCAACCTGTATCTACAAATATCTACATAGGCTCATTACACATATGGATATATAATATAGGTATAGACCTAAACATGAGTCCAAACCGATGTCTCCAACTCTAATCCTGTACCACAAAGATCACTCTAGCCTCTTCCTGTCTGTAACTTCCCACTCCAACGGTGAAGATCTGATGGCCAGCGTTCACGTTTTAATATTTGTCTATTTTCAGTATACTCGTGCGGTGGTTTCATCACCCAGTTGTTTTTCATCTCTCTTGTTTCTGTCAGTTTCCTCCGGCACTGGATCCTTTAACCTCTGATACCCATTATTTCACTCTCCTTGTACCCAGGGCATAGGCGTTTTGAACTAAAATATTCGTCCCACGCTGGATTGACAAGGATCTTCTGCAAAGGAACATTTCTTTTGGCGTCCCCAGCTCCCGTCATCTTCCCCATTCATTCCGGCGGAGTAAGGGCGGAGGAGCCGTGAATCCGAGGTTCGGCAGCCGAAAGTCCCCTGGGAGACAGGGATTTCCCAAGAAGAATCCCATTTTACAGGAGAGCTTTGTACCGTAGGAATACCGTGGCCTCCAGGACTGGAGCAGATAACCTGTTTTCAGGCCCTCTATGTTCACTCCACAACTATTAAGAAGCCCCCTCCCCGAGCCAGGGCCAGCGCCGCGCCTCTGACAGAGGCACCCGCCCCGGCCCGCGTCACCCAGCCCTGCGGGCGAGCGGGCGAGACGACGAAACGCCTCTGTGCTCGGGGGACCGCGCTCTGCTACAGGAGCCAGCGCCCCGCTTGGGGGCGCAATGCTGGGCCTGAAAAAGTCCGCCCCAGCTGGTCACAGCCTTTCTGCTCCTTCCAAAACTTGGCGCTGCCCGGGTGAAGGAGACCGAACCGAGCCTAACGCTCCCGCAGTCTTCGCGCTGGGCCCTGCGAGCTCACAGCTGCTCATCGCGGCCCCGCCCCTCCCAACAGGCCCCTCCCCTCCCGTCAAGCTCCGCCCACCGCCGAGCCCAAGCTCCGGCCCCTGACGAGCTTCGCCGGAAATTCCCGAAGCCCCTCTTTTTTTCCCTTCCTCTCGGTTCCCTGCTCTCCCTTTTCCTTTCACCCGGGTTCCCTCTGCCGTGATTTCCCCCTCCCCCTCCTTCCTTCCCCATTGAAATCAAGATGGAGGCTCGCGGCAGCCGCCGGCGCCCGTGATCCCGGAGCTCCTGCCGGCCACGGGCCCCCGCCCTCGCGACTGTGTGCCCGGGCGGCGCGCGCTGCTGTCCGCACTCCGGCAGACGCCGCGGAGGCCGTGGCTCCGCGCCCCCGCCCCGCAGCCGGCTCGCGGGTCCCGGGCGGAGTCCCCGTCTATGTGGGCGCGCTCCTCGGGCCGAGCCGCCGCCGCCGCCGCCCCCCGCTACCCCCGGGCTCTGCGTCCGCGCGCCGGACGCGGGCAGCTGGGTGCTCGGCGTCGCCAGGCCCAGCGCGGAGCGGGCGGCGGGCGGCGCTAGGGGCGCGGGGCCCGAGGCGGGCGCGGTCGCGGGCGCCGCCGCAGCCATGAGCGGCAGCAGCGGTGGCGGCGGCGCCGCCGCCCCCGCCGCGTCCTCCGGCCCGGCAGCGGCGGCCAGCGCGGCGGGCTCGGGCTGCGGGGGCGGTGCCGGCGAGGGGTCCGAGGAGGCGGCCAAGGACCTGGCCGACATCGCGGCCTTCTTCCGATCCGGTGAGTGCGACTGCGGCCGAACCGCCCGGCGCCGCTGCCGCAAGGGTTCGACCGATCCGCCGCGGAGCTGCCCAGCTCCGGCCACCGCGCGCCGGTGCCCGCCAGCCCGTCCGTCGGTCGGGGCCCGCACGCTCCCGCCCGGGGCCACTGCTCTTCTGCGCCGGGGCTGCGGGACCCACACACGCGTGTCCCGCTGCCCGCGCAGCCCGGCGCGCCGCGGCTCGGCCCGAACGCCACCACCTCGCCTTCCCTGCGCCCGCCCCTAGTTCCAGGGCAGAATCCCCGGGTCTCCCGCTCCCGGCGGTCGCGGCTTCGAGGGTTGGGGCGCCGGCTCTTTGTCTCTTTCGCCGGAGGACCGAGGCGGCGGCGGCAGAGATGGCGTGGGCGGAGGCTCCTACCCCGGAGGCCGAGCGGATGAGGCCGGAGCCGCTCCGGGCCAGGAAATTGGTCTCTCATCTGTGCCTGTCTCTGGCCGATGGGTACCTGGACCCTCCTCGACCCCATTAGCAGCCGGGTTTCTTTGCTCTGCCCTCTGACGTGTCATCTCCCCGGCCTCGGTCTTCACTTCTGTGAAACGGGGCAGTCACCGTATTCACTGCCCAGGGATGGGGGACGGTGGCCGAGCTGAAGCTCGGAGGGCGGGAAGGCGAGGTGAGCCATTGTCTCTGGGGGCGGCCCGGGAGGCTCAGCTGGGAACGTGGCCCCGGAAGGGGCCGGCACGGGGCTGGGGCTCGCGGGGCACTGCGTGGGTGGCTTGGCGGTGGAGGCAACGCGAGGTGGCCCTGAGTCCACCTCGGCGCGGAGGGGGTGGCCGCGGGAGAGGCGCGCGTGGCCACAGGTCCGACCGCGGGAGGGGCACGCGGTGTGCGGCGCAGGGGGCGTGACAGGGCGTCCCGGGTACCCCGGCGGCGGCGCCTCCTCCCGCCCCGGCCCAGATCCCGCGCGAGCCGGGCCCGCGTCCCCGCGTCCCGCGTCCCCGCGCCCAGTCCAGTCTGCTCGTGCCTCGGCTGAGGAGCAGCAGGAAGAGGCGGCGGCGGGGGTGGCCTCGGGGCCGGCATCCCGGAGCGCAGTCCTCAGCGGGCCGGGCGCGGGGCAGGGAGGATGCAGACTCCGCGTTGGAGAGCCGAGGAGAGCTGTCCAGGTCGGGCCCTGGAGAGGCGGGCGGGCGAGTGCGGGGTGCTGGTGGTGACCCTGGGGAGGACGGCTGGGCTAGGGACATCGACGGGCCGGGGGAGTGGCCCTGCGCTGGGGAGCGCCCGGGAGGCCGGCGGCTCACGCTTTTCCGTGGCCTCTGAAAATCACCTCCGCAGATTCGGTGAGATCTGTTTGACAATCCGGGTCACAAGGAGCAATTGCACCGGGAGGGCGATGGTGAGAGGCAGAAGTTAGCAGTGCCAGTAGATACCTGGCTTATTACTGTCTTGCCTAGGTTGTCTTGATCTTTGCTAGGCGGAGTTATTTTTTATTCATTTTAGCAGATTGGTTGGGGCTGAGAGTGACACAGCCGACTTTCCAGTGTTAGGTTGGGGTTAATCTACTCCCCCGGGCTCGCTCTCCTTGTGAGGTCCCTGCAGAAAGCAAAGGTTTAGGAAAACATGAACTCCTTCTAATGAAAGCCACTCTCCTTTTTTTTTTTTTTTTTTTCTTTGGTGCGACTGTCCGGGTAGAGCAGCCCGGTCTTACCTCTTAATAGGAGAACTGGGACGTATTCCCTTCATGCCCTGAAGCTAAAGTCTAGCCTGTCTTCTTTTTCTCTCTACCACCTGTCACAGAATAATAGATTCTGTGCAGAATTCAGCTCCTTTCTGTTAGAAAGGGTTTTCTGCGTTGGAGATGGAATTTTTGGTGCTTGTGAGACCAGGCTTTTTTACATCTCTATTATGCGTAGTAGAAAAATCACTTCTGCTGCTGCTAAGCGCCCTCCCTAAAAGATACTGAAGACTTGCTGCCTGTCCGCGTGGCTCTTGGCTTTGCCTAGGTCTGTGCTGCCTTCGCTGCCGGGGCTCCTGTTCATGTTCCCTTTGGGTCAGAGCCAGGTAATGTTGCTCATTGGCTTGTTCCTTTCTCCCTTCCAAACTTAACTTTTTAGTTGTTTCATTTAGAACCAGGAGTCAGGGCAGAACTTAAGTGGACATCAGATACAGCATCCCATTCCGGGGGTAGCCTAGAACGTCTTTTTAAAAGTGAAACCTACTTTGGGCAGCTCTGAGTCCCTGACCTAGATCTTGGCTCTAGCATCTAGGCCAGTGATGCCTAACAGGGGGCAGAGAGGGGCCATTCTGTTGGATGGGTGGGGGTGGGTGTGCGGTGGGTTCTGAACAGTCAGGGCAGACCAGGCAAGGAGACTGAGGTGAATGGAGCGGTCAGATCTATCAGAAATCTCACTTCCTTTACTGAGACGCAGAAACATGGCAAAATAGGTTCTCATTGACAGGGGAGGACAGATCAGGGTGTGTTTTTGAGCCTGGCACTAAAAGTGCCAACCTGACTTAGACAGAGGCTTTCCATTGGTTGCCTTTCCTTTCTCAGCCCTGAAACTGTTTGGCTGCCTGATTTTCTTTCCTTTTTAAAATTCCTTCTCGTTGCCTGCATTCGACTTCGTCTTTGTTGTCACAGATTGAAAACTAATACCTGTGGTTGGATGAAATAAAAAGAGAAGACTTTAATAGAACTTTTAAACAATTAAGGGGAGTTCAGAAATAGAGTGAACAGTCTTGTGAGTTCTCCATTACTGGAAGTGCTCACTTCCACTAGCACTTCCGTCACCTGCCAGAGTTTGGAGCTGGGCTCAGGGGACAGTACCCCTGCCCTGAAGAGGGGTCCTGCAGATGATCTTGGCGCTCTTTCCCTTTCCCTGTGGACTCTGGTTCTTTCTGAGCCCCCAGTGCGTAATCATTGTTCTCCACTGTTCTTTAGGTAGTTCAGGGCTCCAGCGCCATCGTGGTCCTTCCGCTTTGCTCAGCGTCCACCCAGGATTCACCTCACCCAAGGTCTCACTCCCCATGCTGTCATTTCGTTCTCTGCTCAGGACCTTGGCACTCCCTATTCATTTTGATGATCCTGATCACCTATTTATAGACCTGGCATGAAGCAGGCAGGCCAATTAGTGTTCAAGTGGATTGAGTTGTAATAACATGAGTCAAGTCCTGGTGCTTGTGTGTTAGCAGCTGAGAGATTTTCTGCAGGTGTTAGTGAATTTCCAACTTCACTTTTCTTCTTTGCACAGAGCTCAGCACAGTAAAACATTGCAATACAAAAGCAACATACATATATATATATATACACCACAGAAATGAGCTAGTCTTGTTTTAATTTTATTTTGCAGATGAGGAATCAGACCTTGGGAGGTTTCATGACTTGCCCTCTAGAGTGGAACTTGGGTAGAGCTAGATTCAGCCGAGAAGCTTGCCCTGGTCTCTGGTGCTCTTTTCTGGGCGCTTCTCATAGCCAGGATGTTGCTTACATTAGTTCTCAACCCCACTGGGACCAATCATTTTTATTGCCAATCTATTTTGGGGCTCTGTTCTTGTGGCAATAAATCATTCTTTCAGAGCTCCCTATTTAACCTTGCAAGAGAGAGTGTGTGTGGTGGGGGTGCTTACATAAATGCATTATTTTTAACCTGCCTGGCATGCTTTAGGTTGGCGTTAAACGAATATGTGGAGAATAAAGGTTTGTGGTTATTCTGAAGCATCATGTCCTGTCGTGCTGGGTTTCTTTCGTTATTAAGTCTTATTCTGGATTCTTCCTGCAGCCCCTCTTTTTCCAGGGAACATGTGAATCAAGCCTGTTACTTAGGGAGAAGCACATCTACCTTTATGTGTTTTGATATGACGGTTTCCTTACGGAGTATCAAGGGAAGCTTTTCTTCATATTTATGCCTTTTAACGCCACTTAGGTAGTTGGCCCAGGTTTGCTGTGCTGCTTTTGTTGATATTCAGTATCCTGGCAGCTTTGGTCGTTGTGAGCACCAGTAATGATTGTATTATGAAGTAGGTCCTTGTTACCTTCAATATTTAGAAAATGGAAGCTGAAAGAAATGTAATTTGATAGTGCATGTTGCTTTTTCCTTTTTAGGTGGCATAGTCAGTTTTAGAGGAAAGCAAGGAGATTTCTAAAAATCCCGTAAGTGACTTTCGAGAAATCAAAGAAGTGCAATAAAGTCATCATTGAAAGAAGCTTGTCATTGAGACCTTGTAAACCAACGTATTGATATGGGATATTGTATTTTTTCCCTTTGCAATTTAACTAAGATTCAAATGAAGATTTAAAGAAGCCATTTTCATCATTTAAAGGTTTCATCAAGATTTAAATGAAGTCGGTGATGGTGTTTAAAATGAAGCATGTGGTTTAAATATGTTTCTAAATGTTTGCTATAAACAGGTAATTTCAGCGGTCTTTTTTGACCTTTTAAATGTTAGGATAAATTTGGGATTTGTTCTGAATTGCAAGTGAAAAAGATGTGTTTGAAGCTGTCATAATCTTAAGTTTGCTGTATTCAGTATTTACTCTAAGTTTATTTACTTGACTATTGAGAAAATAAAATTTTATCTCATATCCTTGGCAGAAATCCAGAGAAAAGTCAAATTCTTAGTCAATAGCCACACTTTACTGCCTAGAAAACTCACTGATGTTGTAGGGATGAGCTGTGTTTTACTACAGAAAGCAATGATAACACCCCCCACCTTCCTCCTCAGTTCTATAATGAATTGGTTTTTATTTTCTTAAGTGCATTGTCTTGACAAAATTTGAACAGAGCACTGGCAGGAAAAACAGTAGTGACTCCCTGGACAGTGAAGACTTGGATTTGAGGGAGAATCCCTGTGTATTCTGGTGGAAGGTGGGTGCTCTGAACTCCTCTTCCCGTTTCTTCCAAGTACTCAGCTGAGTAGACTTGGCTAAACTGACAAGAGTGATGGTGTGGTTGGCCTGGTGGATGGAGATGCTGTCTTGTAGATCTTCTCAGCCCCATTTTAATTCGTGGGCTGCAGAGTCCAGGCTGGCCCCCAGTTGGAGCAAAGGGTAAGCAGGTGGTTAGACGTGCAGCCACATGGTTCTCTTTGCCCTATTCCAGTTCTGCTGATGTGCTGTTCAGTGGGTCACCGGGAGAGGGAATGAACAGGGAGACTTCCCATGACCCTTGCACTTAGGAATTCTGGCCTCTGATACTCAGCGGGAGCTGTTCTGTGAATTCCTATCGCGGTACCTCTGAACTGAGGGGAAGGGAGCACAGACGAGTGGGCAGAGAGGTCTGTGGGGCCCTGTGTGCCACTGCCTTCCGGCTGTCACACCTGGACCCCTGGTCTCTTCACACTGTGCCCACAGAACAGGCCTTTGCTCTCACTGCCAGGGTGCCCAGCTCCCTGCCAGCTCATAAATCTCAAAGGGAGATACCTGGCTAGACCCTCCAGTGGGGCCTCCAGCCTTTGGATGTTACTGAGCCTTCTGTGCAGACTGTCTTGCTTTTGGGAAATCTTGTTCGCAGGTTTAATGGTTAGTAAGTGCATAAGCACTTATTTTCACTTCGCATTCACTCATGGAAACACTTAATTTGCTTACTGAATCGTTGCACTGTTACCTTAATTTCCTCTTTTCTGTCCCTTCTCCACATAAGGAAGGCCCTTGAAACCCAAATTACTAACCACCTGCCCTCTGGGAAAGGTTATTTGTGGGGAGAGAGAGCAAGCCAGAATGAGGCTATGAGCATGGGGCGGAGGGCGTTGAGCCTCTGAGGCTTCTCCCTGTGCCACTTGCAATGGGTATATTTGATTTGATGACAGGGGCTGTGGAAATGTAAAACCTCATTTTGGTGATGAACATATTTGAGTTTTAGATTACTGGCTGTTGTTTTAATTAGCCACGTATCTACTCTTGTCTGGTGGGGAGGATTGCAGACTAGTCTAGAGCTGGTGTTTTGGAAGCATCTTCCTATTTGGGCTTTGTCATAAATTAGTGCATTTTAGCAGTTACACTGACAGAGAAAGCTTCGTGAAAACTTAGTCAACACAAAGACTGGATTCTAGGTCTAGGGTACTTTGGCTTCTTGGTGTCCATGTGGGTCCATCAGGCTTGTTTTCTCACAGTCTGTGGCCCTGCTGTGGACAGGGATGACTTGCAGGAGGTTTCTGTTGGGGAGGGGTTCCAGGAAGAAGGTTAGTCCTGGCCACTCTGTGGACCCCTTTCCTGGAAGGAACAGGAGCTGGTCCTGCTCCATTACTGTGTTGCTGTGGAAAAGGCCAAGGGGGCCCCTTGCTGTGTGTCTGCTGTTAGCATTGAAACTGTGTAGGTGTGAATAGATCACAAACTATAGTATAGCCATTACATTAATGTTGAGTAAAAGAAGACAGTCTCAAAATGCTGTATATTGTATGAGTCTGTTTATATGACACTGGCAAAAAGACAGAACCGTGGTGACAGAAAACAGATGGGCGTTGATTGCTAGGAATTGAGGGGTGGGGAAGTGTGGCTACCAGGGGGCAGGAGGCTGGTGAAGGATGGGGAACTGATTTGTATCCTGGTTTTGTCAGTTACATGTGTTAAAATTCACAGACCTGCACACACACACACACACACACACACACACACACACAGTTTCGTTGTATGTTATTTTAAAATGTGACATTAAAAAAAGGCTTACAATAAACTGGGAGAAAATCTATTAAAAATCAAAGAATTATATATTTGTAATTAATGAAGGGCTGCCTCAAGTCACTAAGACAAGACAATCGGGAAAGAAAATAGGCAGACATTTCAAAAAATTGTGAATGGTCAAAAAATAAATATTCAGCCTTACTAGTAATCAAGGAAATGCAGGGAGAGACAATGATATCAACAAAAGCCAAAGCTCAGATAAGTAATTTTTCTCTGAGCAAACTTGAACAAAATTGAGTTATTTTGGGAAGATTTTTATATTGATTTGAAAGATAGTAATACTCGTTGTGTTCATACTTTGCTGTGTAGGACCTAGCTTATAATTTGGCAGGGGTAATCTAGTGTAACGTTAAAGATAGATGGGGGGAATAAAGATTCTTTCCTGGAATTCTGTAATACGTGTTAACTTGGAAATCCATCTGACATATAAGTCAAATCTGCAAACTTAAAAGACAATAATCTTTAGCTATGGACAGTTACCTTTTTGCTGCTTCAAAATTTCCCACTCCTGTGATTTGTGCTGCTGTCCAGATCAAAGATGACAAGTAGCACATGCAGGCTGAGCCTCAGCGCGTCACAGTTCCTGGGGCTGAAGGAGGAGCAGTTTCATTTGGAGGCCTTTGTTCCTACATTAGTGTCTATAGGAGGTCATTTGCCCTCTGTTCTGGGGCATTTGTGTACATAATTGACAGCTACCTATTTCACAGTCTTGACAGTTAAATAAATAAATTTATGAAGTGTTAGCCCCACCTACTTAAGAATCATCATAAAATAAAGCTATACATGAACTTGAGAAAAACACAATTCAAATTTAAAAGCATACTCCTCAAATATTTTTAGATGGGGTTTGTTGATGCCTGGTTTTTCATGGTGGGTGTTGGGTATGTATGTATGTATGTCTTGGAAAGTCACAAAATACCCCACTTTGGAATTCTATGGAACAGGTGGTTCAGTGCAAGAAGGAATGAATATATCGGAGACTAATATTTGAAATCTATTTTCAAAGAACTTACGTTTTCTAGTATGTATGGAGTGACAGTATAAATGACATGAATGCTTTAAGGCAAAATGTTTCAGTTGTAATTTGAAAATGATGCATGTGAGAAGCTGTTAAGATGTTGGTCACAACAGTGTTTGTGTATAAATGGATTTCCATTGTTTATTCATTTTGCTTTACTTCCTCATATGTTGGCCCACCCACTTTTCCAAATTCACAATGTTTCCTTTCTTTATGGCTGCTGCCATTGAGGGATACCACTGATACCTGTGAAAGGGCACTGTTTGGCATTTGCATTCTGAAAGTTTTGATTTTCTTATTTGTGTTTACTTTTTTAGTTCATTCTTGTTCTGCATGACAGATATGCCAGGGCCTGCAGAATACCATAAAAATTCTGTGGTTTTTTTGGATAACTTTATTAGTTTAAGTTTTAAATGATAAGGAGCAAAAACTGCAATTCCTCTATTTTTTATTCTGAAGCCACCACACAAACATGGAAAAAATGCTTTGACTGTAATTATTTTCACCTAACTAGCTTCACACAATAAAATCTCTAAAGTTTAAATTGCCCAATATTGTGTCATCCAAATAACTAGAATAAATCCTTCATCAGTCTAATAGTAAACAAATAGATTTTTTATTTGTAGGTAGCTTTTAAAAAAATTAAAATTCATTATGAGAAATTCTTCCCAGCGTTCACTGCCCTTTTCAGTACCAGAGCAATGAAAGCTGGCATGCAAGGGAGTGTTACTAGCTCAAAAAAAAAAAAAAAAAAAAAAAGGCAAACCCAGATGGCACAGGGGCAGGATGTATTTCACACTTCTAAGAGTCACTTCACCTCCATCTAAATTTTGTTGCACGTATCCTAGTATGTCTTGGGTCCAGAAGCCTGGAGAACGGGTGCTAATTTGATGGTTTCAGGCTGTACCTTTTACTCACATGCCAGTTCAGATCAGTGCATCCTGATGGGTTGCCCGTAGGAGAGCAGCTCTTCATGGGAGGGGCTTCGCTGTAGAGTTACTGAGTGTCAGAATTTTGTTACTTAGTCAGTGTACATATTACTTTTCCAATACTTAATTGCAGAATTTGCCAGATTCATTGTTAGGTCTTTCTCTCATACCTCATGGCATTGTTCAGTAGGTCCAGCCTCAACTCCTCTGGGGGCTGCATTCTCAGTAAGGTTCGGCCTGTTTGTAAGATGGGACCTGTCCTCTGAACCAAAGAGCTGGAGGCCTTTGAAAATCCATGCAAGACTGAGGTGCAATCACATAGAGTTTCTGTGATAAAGGAAACAGATAACAGAGTGGACATGGAGCCTTTGGAAAGTAGGATGGCAGTCTTGCAAGAGCCCACCCCAGTCCATGCTTGCCATGCCCTTGTTATCTTCTAAATCTTTAACAGCAGCTGCCGGGATGCCTGTCACTGGGAGTGAGATAACACCTTTGGAATTGTGCTCCGGAGGAAAGTAAAATAAGTGCATCTGCAGAGTAGTAACCTGCTTGCAGTGTCATAGGATGAGATTTAAAATACTGTGTTTATTTCCTTTTCTCCCGAAGCTATTAGTGCCATCCTGTCCTTTAAGAAAACCTGGTAAAATCTCCCTCTTCACTGTTACCTCTGTGTTGCCGCCACTGGTTAGCATCTGAGGGCCTGTACTTTCCAGGCATTGTGCAGAGTGTTTGATAGACTTTGCCTTGTGTAGATGCAGCTCGCTCTCCTCCAGCAAGTGGATGCCATTCCCGGGTTGTGGATGAGGATGTCTGCTTCTGGTAGGGCAAGTGACCTGCCTGCTCCATTTGACTCTGCTTGTGATGGCCTGAGTTGGAATTTAAGCCCAAGGATTCCAGATCACAAAGCCCTTTGCCTGCACCTTCCCTCTCCATTGGAGGGAGAGAGTAGACATGACCCCTCCTCTATACAGCATCCCACTGCCAATCCTTAAAATTGAATTTCTGTGTACTTGTGTGTCGAGGATCAAAGCTATAATTTACAAGCCTCACACCAAATAAAAGTTGAGTGAAAGATTCCAGGCTATAGCAAGTATTTTTGTCATGTTGGTTTGGGCCCTGTAATTTAATTTCTGTGCCTTTCCCCTTCTCACCTAATTAAAACTGATGTTACCTTTTACGTCAATAACCCTAGCAGTCCCAGCTTTCCAGTGGAGGCAGGTTGGCTCTGTTGAGTTTTACAGGCTCCCCCGGCTCACAGTCTGGGGAGAAATCCTGGTAGAAATGTTGGCCCTCTTGTTTTCTTGGCCGTCTTGACTTGGACTTAAGTGTTGGATAGGAAATCTCTGTGGCCGTTAATGTTGGGGAGGGGAGTATGGGAAGGGCAGGGAGACGCTGGCCAGGGAGGGAGGTTTCTCAGCCCTTGCTGTGTGTGACACATTAGAACACTATCAGGGCTTCCTTTCTAACTTAGGAAAGGAACGGCCGGCTGGGGAGTGGGAGGGGCAGGAGGGAGGCCACTGAGCTGCTTTTTTGGGGACGGTTTTATGAAGTGGGTGTGGTAACTCCCGGGTTTGCTATATATAGCTGTTCTGTTGCATCCACTCATTTTTTTGCTGTTATTCATCAAAATGTGCACGTAGATGACATTTAGTTGGGGGAAGCAGGGTCATTTCCTTCCCACTGTCTTAGGCACGTGTTCTAGACCGTTCTGTTTGTGGGTTGCATTCTCGGCAGCCACACCTCATGTGACCCCCTCACAGTCGATGGTATGATTTTATGGGATGCTTGCTCAGGTTTATGCCCACAGAAAACTTCTAAGCTGTTGTTTTCCAGCATCATTTCCACACTGGGAATATGCCCTGTTTTTTTCCGTAACTCCACGTTTACTTTGGAGTTTGAATATTTCACTCAGGGTGATTGAAATGCTGGTCTCTTGAAGGCAGGCATAGTATAATCAGAAGGCATACTGTGCTCTAAACATTTACAAGTTTCACTTCCTCCTAGTTTGCCCTAGGAGTTTCTAAAACTTTCAAGGTTTTACATTTTTTGGTAATTCTTACCTTTTGAGAATTTCTAGAATTAAAAGGATTGGTCTTTAATGTAAGACCCTGGATTGCTTTGACCTGATACTGTAGTATATCTTTTATTTTAAACTAATAAAGGTGATACAAAGCTCAGGTCTGAATTAACTTAGTTGTATTATGATTTTGCTTTGTAGTTTTTGGTCTTTTAATTTGTCCATGTCTTAATTGTGGATTACATCTAAAGTTATTTCGGAGGGGCTAAACTTTGTTTTGAGAAGGCAGAGCTCATGCTCAGAGAAACAAGAACAGTCTCAGATGCCCAGTTATAAGTATTTTACCACTTTTGCTTTGTCTTCCTCTGTCTCTCTTTCTGGATATAGATAATTTACATATTATCTCATTTCTGAACCATTTGAGAGTTCCTTAACTCTATATAGTTCAGTGTGTATTTTTTAAGAGTGAGGACAGGTTCTTACATAATAATCATAATCAGGATATTAATTTTGATACAATATCATAATCTAAATCACTAACTTTAACGCCTTTTTATCAGTTGTATTAGGATGGTCCTTTTTGACAGTTAAAAAAAAAAATCGCGGTCCAGAATCTCATTCAGGACCATGCTGCATTCAGTTTGTCCTGTCTCTTTGGATTCCTTTAATTTGGAACATCTCCTCAGGCTGTCTCCCTTGTTACCCTGATAGTTTTGAAGATTACAGGGTGGTGATTTTAAAGACCACCCCTCAGTTTGGGTTACATGATTCTCGTGACTAGAATCAGGCTGTGCGTTTTTGGCCGAAGGGCTGGATCCTTTTCTGAGCATCATGTCTGGGAACATGTGATAACACTGAGCCACTGTGGTGATGTGCACTTTGATCACGTGGTTCAGGTGATGACTAGCAGGTCTCTCCACCCTCTTTGTCCCTTTGTCATTAGGTAGCATTTTGTGGGGAGATAATTTGAGGCTGTGTAAAATCCTCTCTTCCTCTCCTTCCTTTGATTTGCTAGTTGTAACATCCATTGATGGTTTTTACCTGAACCAGTTATTAATATGATGGTTGCAAAATGTTGGGTTTTTCTTTCTAACTTTGTAATTCCTTGTGTATTTAGTTGACTTTATACTGTAAGGAAGACATTTCCTTCTGTTCCACTTATTTATATAAATGTGGCCTCAGGGATTCGTATTTTATGCAGTGAGCTATGATCCGGTACTGTCACTTAGTTTGATGCTCTAATTGTGTAAGATTTGGCTAGTGGGAGCCCCTTCAGCCTGGCCCTTTTATCTCTTGTGACCTGTCTCCATCATTTCTTGGGAGTACTTTCTTACTTTTTGGCGCAATAAACTGTTCCAAGTGCATCCTGTACTTCTCTTGCCCCAGTGCTGGGATCGGCCATTTCTGCAAGGACCCCTTGGAGAAGTGGTTCATTTTAGTAGAGAATGGTATTTAGAAACATGATCTAGGCACTAAGCATGCTCCTTGCTACAGAGTTATCATTGCTTTTAGGACCGCTCAGTAGACAGAGCTACGAAGTGTATGCTTGTATGTGGCATATGCGTAGACATTAATTACACATATGCACACGTGATTGAGATCTCTTTATGTACCTATCTGTCAGTAATAAAAACCATGTGTTTATGCCCAGCGTCTCCAATTCCAGTACGGTACCACAGGGTGTGTTTTAGTCTTTCTTCTTCCGTATTTGTAATTCCCTTCTCTGGCAGTGAAAAACCTGGCTCCTTTAATCCTCCATGTCTCTACTTACTTACTCAGTCCTACAATAAGCAGAAAGTAATTTCAGAATGCTAACCCATACCATGGTGATAAATGAACCTCCAGCCCCAAGTTTAAACTGTTCAAATCAGCAGTTAGTGGTCAGCTTCTGTTCAGCTCAGTGCCTTGTCAGTTAGTTATCCAAACAAAACAGATGAAGTAATGCTCTGCAGTTCCCCTGGGGCATGTCTAAGAAAAGAGCTGCCAGACTCTATCAACAGCTTACTTTCTGGTGATGTCGAAACACAAAATGGAAAAATCAGGAGTCGCCAGAAAAGAAAGGGAGATTAATTTCTAATAGGTACAGTTTATAAAAGGGACACCTGTTGTGGGAAAGACAGTTTGTCATCTTCATCTGAACGTACAAATTGCCAAAGCAAAGAAATGAAAAGGAAAAATGTTGAGCCAGTGTGAATGGGTGTATAGAGGAGAATGGGTCAGGTGGACCTTTCTCAGGGATCCAGTACTTTATACAAGTGGGGGAAGAAGCTGAGTTCATGGATTGGAATAAGCTGAGTTATGACTTGAGAGACTGTTGATGACTGCCCTTCATTGACTAGATATTTCTTCCCAGAAACCACCTGCAGTAAATTCAAGGCAGCTATGTTTCTGCTTCAGTGCGGGATTTCTGGGAACTGACTTTACGTGCACTCAGTCCCAGAAATCATGGAACGGTGGGTGATAGCTTAGGATTTTATTTGTTCTTCTTTTTCTTTTTCCTTTTATTTTTCCCTTTCCTTTCCTTTCTCTTCTCTTCTTCTCTCCTCCCTCCTTTTCTCCCTTTCTTCCTCTTTTTTTTTTTTTTGAAACAGGGTCCTCTTTTGCCCAGGCTGGAGTACAGTAGTGTGATCTTGGCTCGCTGCAGCCTCTGCTTCTGGGCTCAAGTGATCCTGCCTCCACCTCCTGAGTAGCTGGGACTTCGAGCACATGCCACCACACCCAGCTAGTTTTTGTATCTTTTTTCGTAGAGATGAGGTTTCACCATGTTGCCCAGGCTGGTTGGTCTTGAACTCCTGGGCTCAAGCGATCCACATACCTCAGTCTCCCAAAGGGCTGGGATTATACATGTGAGCTGCTGCACCCAGCCTGTTCTGTGTTTTCTACATTAAATGATGACTTGGGGAGACAGTCTCAGTTTCATGTATTATGTTCTGTGCTGCCCATAAACATCCTCATGCTTGTTAGATTGTGTTCTGGAAAATTTGGCCTCTGTATTTCTAGAAACCCTTCCTATGATTACACATTTTAGCAAGAAAAATAATCATAATTTGCTTACTAATATTTTAATGGAGAAAGGCTTTTGAAATTAGGAAATCTGGGAGTAAAAAGTGATGACTAGGGGTAGTGAGAATGACAGCTAATAGGTCAAACATTCTGGGGAAAGTTTTTGGGTGTGATGGAGATGTTTTGGAATTAGATAGTGATGAGACTGGGTATGGTGATTTCCACCCATAATCCCAGCACTTTGGGAGGCCAGAGTGGGAGGGTTAAAGTGCTTGAGGTCAAAGTACTTGAGCCCAGCAGATTGAGACTAGCCTGGGCAACGTAGTGAGATTCAGTATCTACCAAAAATTTAAAAATTAGCTGGGCGTGGTGGTGTGCACCTGTAGTCCCAGCTGTGTAAGAGGCTGAGGTGGGAGGATTGCTTGAGCTGAGGAGTTTGAGGCAGCAGTGAGTCATGATTGCGCTGCTGCACTCTAACCTGGGCAACAGAGCAATGACACCCTGTCTTTAAAAAAAATAAAAAGAAGAAGAAAAAATCTTGTATAAATTTGTGATACATTTCAGATTTTGAAATAACTTCACTTATTGAGTGTTTCCTACGTATAAGCCACTTTTCATACCCCTTACAAGGTAGGCAGTGATAATCAGCATTATACCTGAGGAAATGGAACTCAGAGAGGATTTTAGCTTGCTCCAGATCAGTTGGCTGTTACGACTAGGTTACTATGTGCATGGTGGGTTCTTCGGAAGGCCGAGCCTGCCTGTGCTGGTGTCTCCTACTCTGACATGTGCCTCATACTGAGCGATTTGACTCCCACTCTTCCTTTTTTTGGTGTTAGAAAACAAAACAAAATCACCGCTGTTTGAAGGAGGGTATTGTGGATAAGATTTGAGCAGGTTTCAGTTGTGATTAGATGACATATTTGGAAATTTTGTAGAAAGCCCTGGGTTAACTTTTCAGGAAGTCTCAGTTGAAAAAAAGGAGAGGGACTTTGTTTCGCTGTATATTGTGTTAGCCCTGGTGGTGTCTTTTGAGATAGTGAAGAGCGTAGCTGAAGAAGTGGAAACTGATGATATTTTAGTTTTTATTGTTTTTTAAACATTCTGGGAAAGTTGAAGGGAGAGGCAACTTTCTGCTGTGCTTCTACTGAAAATGATCTTGACATTAAAAATTGGGGTTAATGTTTTTCTGCTAGTGTGAGTTTTATATTCTTGAATATTGGAGTCACCTCTGCTCACCAGCATATAGACCGACACATAGAGTACGCTGTTAGAGTCTAAAACAGAAACGGCATTAATTTGCATAAAATCACATATGCTCTGTTGCAATAATTTTCATTGTGCCTGTTTTAGAATTGAGACTTCATACAGAGTATTCCAGCTCAATTAAAAAAGAGACATCGCAGAAAGAAGAATTTGTGTGGCTTTGAAATTTATTTTGGGTACAGTCCCTGAAAGAGATGAGCCACTAAGGACTTTTGTTCTTGGTAGTGTTTTGAAACCTTTTCCCTGATTATATACATTAAGAACACGTAGAGCAGGTTGAGGTTGGTCTGCTGTGTAGAATGCCTGCAAAGGGACCAGAGTCTGTGGGAACAAGAGCCTCTTAGTGCAACGCCTCCTGCCAGGTGGTGACCTTTTCATGATGTTTGGCCTGTCATCTTTGTTTCCCAGTTTCAAATGCCTGGTTCAGAATTACTTAGCACTTGAAGTGGTTTTCATCTTCAAGGGACTTTATGGACATTATTTAATATACATGACACTGCATAATGAATGAGCTGTTTATCCCTTGAGCAACGTTAACATGCCAGGTGCCATACAGCTGGAGATGGCAAAAATAATATTCTGTCCAGTGGGAGTTTATAGTCTAAAGAGGCAAGATGATTAGGCAGATTCTCTTCTTTTGGCCTCTTTTAAAAATGTGCTGGGGAATAATGTAGAAATTAAAATTATAAAAGATGATCAGCTAGCTCAAGTCTACCTAATTGAAATTGCCCTCAAGGTGAAAATGAAATTTGAGATGCTCTTAAAAAGACATCATGTATTAGCTCCCATTTATCACACATTTACTGGTACACAGGGTATTTTTCTTGCATTACAGGTGAGGAATTTGGTGAAGACTAGTGCAGCATTATTCTTAGATCTCTTTCCCTATTCGTTGCTTTCTGCCACTGAAACTTCTCTTTTTGTTTGCTTGGTCTAGGATGGTGCTTTGTAACCAAGGCCACATGTGAGGCCCAAACACACATTTGTTCATTCATTCATTCAGAGATGGAGTCTTGGTCTGTCGCCCAGGCTGGAGTGCAGCAGCGTGATTGGCTCACTATATCTTCTGCCTCCTGGGTTCAAGCGGTTCTCCGGCCTTAGCCTCCTGTGTAACCAGGATTACAGGCGTGCACTACCACACCTGGCTAATTTTTGTATTTTTGTAGAGACAGGGTTTTACCATGTTGGCCAGGCTGGTCTTGAACTCCTGACCTCCAGTGATCTGCTTGCCTAGCCCTCCCAAAGTGCCGAGATTACAGGTGTGAGCCACTGCGCCTAGCCCAAACACACATTTCTTAGTTGCAGATCAGCCTGTCTTTTGTAGCTGGGCAGACCTCCTGGGAAACTGGGACTTCTTGCCCCTGTTGGCCTGTGCAGCCCCCGTCACACACCCAGCTCTGTGACTTGTGCTTTTGTACCTGTACCTATTTGTGTTTGCTGTTCCCTCCTCTTCCTGGTTTCTTCAAACATCCTTTCCTTTGGAAAACTGCACTGTCCCAGCCTCTTTTTTTTTTTTTTTTGAGACAGAGTTTTGCTCTTGTTACCCAGGCTGGAGTGCAATGGCGCAATCTCGGCTCACTGCAACCTCCGCCTCCTGGGTTCAGGCAATTCTCCTGCCTCAGCCTCCCGAGTAGCTGGGATTACAGACACGCACCACCGTGCCCAGCTAATTTTTTTGTATTTTTAGTAGAGATGGGGTTTCACTACGTTGACCAGGATGGTCTCGACCTCTTGACCTTGTGATCCATCCACCTCGGTCTCCCAAAGTGCTGGGATTACAGGCTTGAGCCACCGCGCCCGGCCCTGTCCCAGCCTCTTGAGGCCCATTGGTGTTGGCATGGCACCTTGTGAGAACTGGATTCTGTACTGGTTCCTTTGGGTTGTAATTGTTCCTTCACTTAATGAGGGTGAGTTGCTGGGACCTCGGACCCTAGCGCTGGCCCAGTGCAGGTCCCAAGTAGAAGTGCAGCAAATATTTGTTGTGATTTATGCCTGTGGTTCCTTAACTCAGACTGTATCAGAATTACCTGAAAAGTTTTCTTTAAAAATACAGAATTCCTAGAGATTCTGATTTAGTAGTTGTAGATTAGGCCACTAGAATATGTATTTTGAAAAAACTCTAGTTGGGATTTGTTTGTTTTGAGACAGTGTCTCACTCTGTCACCCAGGTTGGAGTTCAGTGTTGTGATCATGGCTCACTGCAGCCTTCACCTTCCGGGCTCAGGTGATCCTCCTACGTCAGCCTCCTGAGTAGCTGGGACTACAGGTACATACCACTATGCCTGGCTGGTTTTTTTTGTAAAGATGGGGTTTTGCCGTGTGAGCCGGGCTGTTCTCAAACTCCTGGACTCAAGCCATCCACCCGTCTTGGCCTCCTGAAGTGCTGGGATTACAGGTGCGAACCACCGTGCCTGGTCTCTACTGGTAGTTTAGATGCACAGCTAGGTTTAGGAAACACCGAGTTATGCCAAGGCACATGTATAAGTTGTCAGTTACGGAATCATGACCAGTTTGGAGTAAGGTGTAAGGCAGTTTACAGTCATTCCATTCACATATCTGGAGAGAATGGAGAAAATGAATGCAGTCCCTTTATGATGAGGATGTGCTCTGTGAAGGAGAAGATCCTGGCTCCTGGAGGAGCTTCCTGCTCTGTGAACAGACTGAAGGCACAACTGGCCCTTCAAACTCTCTCTTGAAGTCACCGTGTTGCCATAGAGATGTTGTGTAGTGCTGAAGGAGATTAGAGAAATCATGTCGGAAATTATCAGAACAGATGGCTTGTAGTTTAACACTCTCCTAGCCCATATTCTTCGTACTGACACTTGAGAACATTGAAAATACCAGCTTTTACTTTGTTCTTTTACCTATAAAATGGCAGAGGGATTGAGTAAGATCTAAAGTGGGTATTGTATATGCCACACACACAATGTAATATGTGAAAGCATTTTAGGAGTGACCTCCTTAACTTTGCTTGTGTAATTGGTTACTTTTTTTCCCCCAGTTCCCTGATAGATAGAATAATAAGCCTGCCTTCTTTATTTCGATAGCACTGGTCAGGGATAATTTTTATCTTCTGGATTGATAATAATCATATAATATTCCTTTGCAAGTGCAGCTCTGCTTCCAGAGGAATATTATATGACCATGCAGATTCAGGTAACATAGTCACTTCCAAAGTGTTTTTACATGTCATCAACTGATAAAGGGTATTTTTTTCTTTTTTTTTTCAATACAGGGTCTTACTTTGTCACTCAGCCAGGAATGCAGTGGCACAATCTTGGCTTACCGCAGCCTTTACCTCCCAGTTTCAAGCGATTCTGCTGCCTTGCCTCCCAAGTAGCTGGGAGTACAGGCGTGCACCACCACCCCTGGCTAACTTGTTTTTTGTTTTTTTTATTTTAAGTTCTGGTATACACGTGCTGAATGTGCAGGTTTGTTACATAGGTATACACGTGCCATGGTGGTTTGCGGCACCTGTCAACCCATCATCTAGATTTTAAGCCCCACATGCATTAGGTATTTGTTTTAATGCTCAGTCTCCTCTTCCCCCCATCCCCGGACAGGCCCTAGTACACTATGTTCCCTTTCCTGTGTCTGTGTGTTCTCAATGTTCACCTCCCACTTATGAGTGAGAACATGTGGTGTTTGGTTTTCTGTTCCTGTGTTAGTTTGGGGAGAATGATAGCTTCCAGCTTCATCCATGTTCCTGAAAGGACATGAACTCATGTTCTTTTTTATGGCTGCATAGTATTCCATGGTGTAATTTTTGTATTTTTAGTAGAGACTGGGTTTTACCATGTTGGCCAGGCTGGTCTTGAACTCCTGACCTCAGGTGTGAGCCACCAGGCCTGGCCAACTAAAGGGTATTTTCTAAAAGGAGATCTCTCTGTCTCTCTATTCTAACCTGGTACTGATGTGCAAGTCTTAAGGGATTGTATCCTTCATTAAGGACAACCACTATCTCTTGCAGGGAGCTGCATCCTGATTGGGATTCTGGCACATTCACACATGCACATTGTTGTAGATGACCAGAGTAGATATGTACCTAAAACACTTCAAATTAACAAAATCATAATCCTGTTAGTGTAATTTTAAAAATCTAATAAAATTTACAATATTTTTAAAGTACTTGTAGTTAGACACAACTATTTCAGATGGTTTTATTCTCACATGCTTAAAGTATTCAGGAATTCTAAATAGGCTCTCCCTACATACATTTTCTTTCTTTTTTTTGAGACGGAGTTTCGCTCTTGTTACCCAGGCTGGAGTGCAATGGCACGATCTCGGCTCACTGCAACCTCCGCCTCCTGGGTTCAGGCAATTCTCCTGCCTCAGCCTCCTGAGTAGCTGGGATTACAGGCACACACCACTGTGCCCAGCTAATTTTTTGTATTTTCAGTAGAGACGGGGTTTCACCATGTTGACCAGGATGGTCTCGATCTGTTGACCTCGTGATCCACCCGCCTCGGCCTCCCAAAGTGCTGGGATTACAGGTGTGAGCCACCGCACCCGGCCCCTCCCTACATACATTTTCATGAGCCTCATTTCTCATGTGTCATTACAGTAGGAAATTAGTAAGTACGTTTTTCAATCTCCAAATAATTCCTGAGTTTCTCATGTGTGAATGTGTGTTTTAACTGAATCCAGACATTTGTAGTAGCGAGCACTTTCTTTGACCCCTTTTTTACTAGCCTGTACTACTTATACTGATGGGGGGTTTCTGATGATGTTCAGCAGTGGGACAGAGAGGTCAGTTGTGAGCCTGACCCTATTAGATGCAGCAATTTTTACCTCAGGATGACTCATTCATGTGACTTAAATTCCTTGACACTTCTGTGTCAATGCTAGAAAAGTTTTTATAAAAGTGCTAGATAATTATATCAGAAAGCATCTGAAAAACTGTCTTATCAGAAGGGCTTACAGCCATTACAGGAGTGAGGGAAATAGTGTGGAAATAAGCTTATAATTTCCTTGATGAGCATGTCATACCGTAAGACAAGGTTGGCTCAACCTCCTGGTAAGTGTCCTGCAGCAGAATGGGCTAGCTCCAGCTTAAATAAATTGGAATCAAATTGCCTGGGTATTGAATTGTATGACTTTAAGAGAGGCTGTCTTGGTTTTGTAAAGACACATATCATGGTAATTAGATAAGACTGATGGTAGTATTTGTTCCAGAATCCAATTTTCATTGAAGGCAGAAAGGCTTTGTTGTGCCAAGCCCAGGATTTTGTTTTCCTGAGATTGCTTTGGGCAGATTTAAACAATGGCCTCTTTACCTTCTGGATTTAAAGAGTAAGTAGTTCTCCATGATCTTATTTCTTGTTATTAGGGAAGTCTAAACTTTTACCTGTGGTCAAAATTGTGTTCCTTTTAACTAGCCCACTGATGTTGTTGTGACTGTCTTTTCCTTCTAGTAGTGCTGTGTCAGTTACTCCTGCAGGAGGAATTTCATCATTGGAATATCTGCATGTCTAAGTCCAATTCTGCTCTTTACATACAGGCCCCATGCCCTGAGGTGTTACTGTCATTGTGCCTATCCAGTTACTTTACAAACACTAATGGCATGTAAGACCCCTGAAAACCCTGGGTCTGGAACAGGCACAGGCCACAGGCAGAACAGATGGCCCTTGCCAGGTGGTCCTTGGATGCACAGTGGCTGTGGAGCTGCTGTCTCTCAACAAAAGAAGAGCGCACTTGGGGAAATCAGGTGGATCAAAGCCGTCCCCCTACCCATGTTGCCCCTTTAAGCTTTCCAGTAGCTCTACTTTTATTTTATTTCAATTTTTATTTTAGATACAGGGGTTACATAAGCAGATTTGTCTTATGTGGGAATATTGCTTGATGCTGAGGTTTGGAGTATGGATCCGGTCACCCAGGTAGTGAGCATAGTACCTGATGCTTAGCTTTTAAACCCACGCCCCCACCGTCTAGTAGTCCACAATGTCTAGTGTTCCCGTATTTATGTCCATGCATGCTCAGTGTTAGCTCCCACTTACAAGTGAGAACATGCGTATTCTTAAGGTATTATTAAGATTATGGCCTCCCATTCCATCCATGTTCCTGCAAAAGACATTTCATTCTTCTTTTTTTAATCGCTGCATAGTATTCCGTGGTGTGTATGTACCACATTTTCTTTATCCAGTCCACTGTTGGTGGTGGGTTGATTTCATGTCTTTGCTATTGTGAATAGTGCAGATGTACTTTTATTTTATTCTTCCTGTTGACTGTCTTTCTTTCTGAGGCTCTGTGTCTCTGTGGACCCTTCAGAGGGACTTCCCTTTATTTAGGAGAGTGACTCATCCAGAGGTCAGTCTCAACTTTTCCTTGGGAAGGGATGCAGCCCTTCACAGACAGAGCTGCATCTGCCCAGAAGTAAGCTTTTCACAAAGACTCCTGGACCCTATAAATAAGCTGTTGCAGGTGCCCTCCTGCACAGCAGTGTTAACTCCTACACATGGTGTGATTTTTAGCCTTGTATGTCTCAATTTGCCAGCCTCGAGAGGTAGGAATGCCAGCAAGCCTGGGAGTGGTTGGTGGCTGCTAAGACCACATGGACTGCACCCAGATATGCTGAGTGAATGAATGCCTTTCTTCTGAAAATGGACTCCTTATCATTCTGTTTTAACCCCTCTTTTTCTCATTGCTTCCTTTCTCCTGCATTTCTCTTGTCTCTCATTCTTCTTCAACCACTTAAGAGTGACAGTGCCACTCATGGCCATTGCCCATTGCTAACCTGTGCTGGAGGCAGTCAGAGATGAGTCTGATTTTTGGGGCAGGGATTTAGGGGGATGCTCCCAGTGGAGAGTCTACTGGATTCTGAATTAGCACCTCACTACAGACTTCAGCTGGAGGTAAGCTGTGCCCCTGGAGGCATCCCCTTCTTTTTCTGCCCCAAGGCCCTGAGTCTGAGCCTGTCTTCTTCTGCATATCCCTTCCTGTCCCTCAGGCATCCCTTCACTTGGTGGGGTCTCTTGACACTCTTTCTGCTTGATCCCACTCCCCTTTAAGCACAGTTTTATCTAATTTAAAATTTGCATTTTATGATGATCTTAATAAACTTGGCTTAGCAGATAAGTGGGCACTTCTTAATTTGGCGGTAATTTAATACCTCTTTAAAACTGTGGTATATTATTCCTTAAAAATCGATTTGGTCAGTTGCCCCGACATCATGTGATTTCTTCTTGATGTTTTCTTTTTCGAGCTTCAGTTCAGGTTGAGGTTAACTCCTACTCATCCCTCTGCCCCTGGTGCTTAGCACGTAGTCAGTGCTTAGTAAGTGTTCGCCAGAAGCGTGAACAAGTGCTTGCTGCATCTCCAGATCCAGTGGCCAGTTTCCCTGTCTGTCTCCGGAGGCTTGTGTGACATGTTAACTATTGAGTCAGCAAACCTGGGTCAAAGCCTGGGCTATTTTATGGTGTAATGTTCTCTCCACTAGAAATTTGTGAGAGGGGAAAAAAGGAGAAAGGGAGACAATAGATTCTTACAAAGGGTGTGTGTGTCTGTGGAATATGGGCATAGACAGCAGTGGAGAAGGGAGGTCTTAGTAGAAAGCAGCTGCCCCTGTTGTTGGGCCGTGTTCACTTTGCCGCTGTTGATCTAATCTAACTGCTGTTCACCGTTAATAATTAGTCCTCAAGCGCCCACGCTCGGGCTTAGGTCTTCTGCGCGATTCCTTAGTGTCTAGATTCACCAGGCTCCCCGTGGACCCTAATTAATATTTTCCTACCAATCACTGGGTTTGGTCAGTCAATGGAGGGTGAAGAAGCATCCATTATCAGGTTTCCTTTGAGATTTAAGATCTAGTTGCCTCTGGTGTTCCTATTCTCTGTTAATGAGTTGATTTCAGTTTCCTAATGAGTAGACTGTGGAACAGTAACTCTGCGGGGGGCGGAGGGGAGGGGAAGATGGCATTGGTAAGATTTGCTAAGCTCTTGGGTATATTTTTATGGGAGTATGTTCTATGAGCCAGTTAAGAATGTTCCAGGTCTTGCCCTGTCTCCCCGTTTCCATATGTCCATTTTTAGGACTTCTCCCCAACGTCACCCCCTTCAAAACTTTATTGACACGGATCTGAAAGGCTGCAGGGCTGTTTGAAATCACACACATCAATATGCGGCCAACCCAGTTTTTGATAAATAGGTCAGATTGTTTCTATAAAGTAGGATTCCAAAAACAGTCTTGTTAAAGAAAAAGTATTTTAAGAAAAGTTACCCATTGTTTAAATCTTAACCCTGTTGCTACGGCTTTTGATAATACTAGCACTAGAAAATGCTGATTTCTGGGGCCTGCCTTGGAAGAACTGAAACTTGCCCCACACATTATGAAGAGAAAGCTTGCGGGCCACGTGGTGTAAGGGCCTGGGGATAGGTGTGAGTCACAAGGCCAGGCGAGGGCCTCTAAGGAGCTCTTGGTGCTCTAGAAGAGGAACTTGGTTCTGGGTGCACCATGAAGGGCTGTTACTGGCATCATTCACCAGTCCCCCCTCCCCCAACCCACCACAGTGGAACAAGTACCTTGCTTTCCCTAAATACTGAACATTCATTTCTTTTTAGTAGTTTTTTTTTTTTGAGATGGAGTCTAGCTTTGTTGCCTAGGCTGGAGTACACTGGCACAATCTCAGCTCACTGCAACCTCTGCCTCCCAGATTCAAGTGATTCTCCTGCCTCAGCTTCCTGAGTAGCTGGGATTACAGGTGCCTGCCACCATGCCCAGTTAATTTTTGTATTTTTAGTAGAGACGGGGTTTCACTGTGTTGGCCAGGCTGGTCCTGAACTCCTGACCTCATGATCCGCCCGCCTTGGCCTCCCAAAGTTCTGGGATTACAAGCATGAGCCACTGCCCCTGGCCTCTGAAATTCTTTTCTTACTTAGTAGAGATTGACTTAAATCTGAGTTTTTTTTAAAAAAAACTGGTGATTGTGCTTTTTAATCTATAGATCAGAATCATCTAATAATTGTGTGATACACTTGAGAGGTATTGAAGCCATAGCAGATCAGGAAGGGAAGAAGCTAAGATGGGATTTACAAAGTAGTTTTTCAGATGTGTCTGAAATTAGGACTCTCAAGAATGTTACTAATTTCTGGCATGATCCTTGGAAAAGTTTCTAGAACATTTGGAAAAGAAGCCTGAATACCTGTGAAAAATGGCGGTGTTCACAGGTGTAAACGTTCACAGCCTCACTGATTTCATGGACCTTACCATCAATGAGAAGTGGATATGTCATATGTTTAATTCATGACCAAGTTTTATGTGCTATTCACACAGCCTAATGCAAGAAATACACGTGAAGAAAAGTTTACCCTGAAATCCCCCAAGTAGGGAGGTCCCACATAGGTGAACTAAGTACTCTGTAAGTACATTACTTGTCATATTTTTTAAGTTATTATTTTTAAATATAGGTTCTGGGGTACATATGAAGAACATGCAAGGCTGTTGCTTAGGTACATCCAGGGTAATGTGGTTTGCTGCCTCCATCCCCATCACCTAGATCTGGCATTTCTCCCCATGCTATCCCTCCCCAACTCTCCACCCCCTGCTGTCCCTCCCCTAGTTCCGTCCCACAGACCCCAGTGTGTGATGCACACCTCCCTGTGTCCATGTGTTCTTATTGTTCAACACCTGCCTATGAGGGAGAACATGTGGTGTTTGATTTTCTGTTCTTGTATCAGTTAGCTAAGAATGATGGTTTCCAGGTTGATCCATGTCCCTACAGAGGACATGAACTCTTTGTTTTTTATGGCTGCATAGTATTCCGTGGTGTATATGTGCCATATTTTCCTTGTCCAGTCTATCATCGATGGGCATTTGGGTTGGTTCCAAGTTTTTGCTATTGTAAACAGTGTTGCAATGAACATTCCTGTGCATGTGTACTTATAATAGAATGATTTATAATCCTTTTGATATATACCCAGTAATGGGATTGCTGGGTCAAATGGAATTTCTATTTCTAGGTCCTTGAGGAATCGCCACACTGTCTTCCACAATGGTTGAACTAATTTACACTCCCACCAGCAGTGTAAAAGTGTTCCTATTTCTCCACATCCTCTCCAGCATCTGTCTCCAGATTTTTTAATGATCGCAATTCTAACTGGCGTGAGATGGTATCTCAATATAGTTTTGACTTGCATTTCTCTAATGACCAGTGATGATGAGCATTTTTTCATATGTTTGTTGGCCTCATGTATGTCTTCTTTTGTAAAGTGTCTGTTCATATCCTTTGCCCACTTTTGAATGGGCATGTTTGTTTTTTTCCTGTAAATCTGTTTTAATTCTTTGTAGATTCTGGATATTAGCCCTTTGTCAGATGGGTAAACTGCAAAAATTTTTTCCCATTCTGTTGGTTGCTGATTCACTCTAATGACTTGTTTCTTTTGCTATGCAGAAGCTCTGGTGTTTGATTAGGTTCCATTTTTCTATTTTGGCTTTTGTTGTTTTGTCATGAAGTCCTTGCCTATGCCTGTGTCCTGAATGGTTTTGCCTAGATTTTCTTCTATGATTTTTATGGTATTAGGTCTTATGTTTAAGTCTTTAATCCATCTGGAGTTAATTTTAGTGTAAGGTGTCAGGAAGGGATCCAGTTTCTGCTTTCTGCACATGGCTAGCCAGTTGTCCCAACCCCACTTATTAAACAGGGAATCCTTTCCCCATTGCTTATTTTTGTCAGGTTTGTCAATGATCAGATGGTTGTAGATGTGTGGCATTGCTTCCAAGGCCTCTGTTCTGTTTCATTGGTCTATATCTCTATTTTGGTACCAGTACCATGCTGTTTTGATTACTGTAGCCTCGTAGTATAGTTTGAAGTCAGGTAGTATGATGCCTCCTGCTTTGTTCTTTTTGCTTAGAATTGGCTTGCCTCTGTGGGCTCTCCTTTGGTTCCATATGAAGTTTAAGGTTGTTTTTTCCAGTTCTGTGAAGAAGGTCATTGGTAGCTTGATGAAGATAGTATTGAATCTATAAATTGCTTTGGGCAATATGGCCGTTTTCACGATATTGTTCTTCGTAACCATGAGCATGGAATATTTCTCCATCTGTTTGTGTCCTCTCTTATTTCGTTGAGCAGTGGTTTGTAGTTCTCTTTGAAGAGGTTCTTTACATTATTTGTTAGTTGTATTCCTAGGTATTTTATTCTCTTTGTAGCAATTGTGAATGGCAGTTCATTCTTGATTTGGCTCTCTTTAAGTCTGTTATTGGTGTATAGGAATGCTTGTGATTTTTGCACGTTGATTTTGTATCCTGAGACTTTGCTGAAGTTGCATTTATCAGTTTCAGGAGATTTTGGGCTGAGACGATGGGGTCTTCTAAGTATACAATCATGTCATCTGCAAATAGAGACAATTTGGCTTCCTCCTTTCCTATTTGAATACCCTTTATTTCTTTTTCTTGCCTGATTGCGCTGGCTGGAACTTCCAATACTATATTGAATGGGAATGGTGAGAGAGGAGGACATCCTTGTCTAGTGCCTGATTTCAAAGGGAATGCTTCCGGTTTTTGCCCATTCAGTATGATATTGGCTGTGAGTACTTGTCATATTTTTAAAACAGGAGATTCCGTAATAAATCTGGCTATTGGGCAACAGAATGAGACTTATTCAGCCTGATATAAATTGATTTGTTTCTTCTTGTACTGTAGTTGATTTTCAGGAGGATTGATGTCATTTATTGTTTCTCTGCAGCAGAACGACTGGTGTGGCTCAGAGTGCTGTTTCCTAGTGCTGTGTTTGTGGTGCGTGTCGTCTTCCTGTCTTCTGATTCAGGGTTCTGCTCTTTTTAGCTAGCATTCAGTTTGCCTGTCTTTATTTGACGTGGTGAGTACCATGGTTTGTGAGTTACGGTATCATTTGCATTTATAAACATTTCAATTCATGTTACTATATGTCCATCTATGTGGCCATTTTCTCATTTTAATTACCGATTCATGTTTCAGCTTGATTTCTGGAAAAATCTGTGTCGAAGGGCAAATGTGTCTTTGGGAGTATCACCGAGAAACTCAAGGTCTGTCTGGAGTTCTGCTCCTGGCAGCAGACCATAGTCTTTGTCCCCAGGGTGGGAAGAGAGCTGTGAATCAGGGAGGTCTTGCCAACTGTTCTACCTGCGATCTGGACTTTGCACTTGGAGCCACTATGTAGAGGATTCGTTTTTTGACTACTACTGTTTGCTTTTTCCTTTTTAATTGGGTTATTTGAGGTGAATGCATGGTTTAAGTTTCTTGTCCTTTGTGTTGGACAGAATTAAAGGGAAATTTGAGACATCCTGGTCTACTTTTGTTCAACTCCATTATATTCTTAATGGGCAGTAGACTGCCTTTTTTCTTTTTTTCACTTTTTTTTAGGTGGAAGGTTCCCCATTTTTATTTTTACATCATGTTCTTCCTCATACAGTTTTCTTCAGCAGTACAAGAGTCGTATTTTTAAGAAAGTGTCTTTATATTTCCTTTGCTTTTGTAGGGCTGTGTCATTTCTGATGATCATTAATTGGTATGTCTAACTCTCTCCCCTTTGATCCAGGTATTACTAATAGTGACTGAAAGATGGACAATTTCAAAGATGGAAAATGTGGGTTACCGCTCTGTCTTTACCATTGAATCCCAGGACATAACTTGCCCAGTTTCATAAATTGTTAGATGTTGGTTTCTCCTGTGGGTGATTGTCAAGTCTTTGGTGTTCTTTGCTTGGTTCACCTGGACTGTTTGAGTTATTATTCATCAAAGCCATGTCCATGACATGCAGTGTAACTTGTTCACCCTTACTTTGTGTAGTGGTGGTAATGAAATTATTTTAAATCTCTTAATTATAGTTTTCATTGTGAGTTCCTAAAAAAATTATCACCCACTGATAGATTCGAATCTACCTTTGGAAGATTAAAATGATAAGCACATAATGGCATTTTGGGATTAGCTTGAAGATATCTGTAAGTTTATTGTACTTGAAACATACAGTTGTGTTGTGACCATCTGTAGGGTGATGTGGTAATTAGGCAAAGCATTTTAGAAGGATTTATTCCTAAAAACAAGTGGTAGTTTTCATAGGCAAAAGAGGCAGTCCTTTAGAAACGTGGCATTCCAGGTGATTTAATGGAAAGCAAATGAAGTTGGGGAGAGGGAGAGGTGAAAGGTGAGGGATCTGAAGTCAGGCTGCTTGGTAGGCATGGAGGGAATTGACTTACAGAGCTCATCTGTAATCCTGTTGTTCGTTTTCTGTATTATATCCAAACCAGCAATTTCTGTTATAATATGTTTTGAAAGTCTTTTTTCTTTTTTGGTAAGTTTCATATTAGACATATAAAAGAGAATAATAAAAAAGTTCTTTGTGAGAGCTTTATAATATAGATAATATCTAGTTTTTTTCTACTTAATTAAAAAACCCGATGGAGTGAGTAGTTTGTATATACTGTAGTTAGAAAGGTTTGGTTTTGTTTAAAATTTTTATACATTTGCTTTTGGTAGTCTTTAGTACTTTTGGTAGTTGATTGAACCTTTCACCCTTCAGTTTAATTTTTATTTAAAGCAATCTTTGGTTCTTTTTCATGCATCAAACATTTGCTGAGAACCTGTTATCTGCTAAACAGTCACTAAAAGTAAAGCTTCTCTTAACATTGAAGGAGATATATTCTTTGTCTCTTTTTTTTTTTGGAGACAGAGTCTTGCTCTGACGCTTAGGCTGGAGTGCAGTGGTGCAGTCTTGGCTCACTGTAGTGGCCACCTCATCGGTTCAGGTGATTCTCCTGCCTCAGCCTCTCGAGTAGCTGGGATTATAGGCATGCTGCACCATGCCTGGCTAATTTTTGTACTTTAGTTGAGACGGGGTTTCACTGTGTTGGCCAGGGTGGTCTGGAACTCCTGACCTCAGTGATCCTCCTGCCTCGGCTTCCCAAAGAGTTGGGATTACGGGAGTGAGCTTCTGTGCCTGTCTTGAGATGTCATGTGTTCTCTTGAAAGAGAGTATTACATATGGGGAAATATATTTATCACTTTATTTAACTATTTACATCGAAACTACTAGAGTAAAATGTAAGTACCTATTTGTTTTTAACTTACACAATTTCAGTGTTAGATGAAATGAAGGTGGAATATTAATAATGTATAAATAATGAAAAAATACTGAAACTTGACCCTATTTTAGCATTCCAAGTCTTAAATTATATTCCTTGCCCTAAAAATCAAATATCTTGAAGATATTTTGGGGGAACAGTTGTTAATTGTTACAGTCCTAGAGTATTACAGATACCAAGAATGTTCAGAGGATCCAACCAAGACTGACTTGCCCAAGGAAATAAGTCAATCAGACATTTAGTTTGTCACTTCAGTTTGCATGACCACAAAGGACTGTATACGCAGCAAATGATTACACTGTTGTAGAAGAAACAAAATATTTTGTAATAGTTTGCCAAAAATACCATGCCATTATGAGAAAAACCTGTTGACTAAGTTGGTCTTTGGACACAGTAGATAATCACTGCTTTTGACCAAAACTGCAGGAATGTGAATCTACATTTTTCAGTGTTTGAAAGACTTTAAAATTGCACCATTTAAGGTAATGCTGGGTAACTGAACTTTGTAACATTTGGACGCAGACCATAGGCTGATGGGCCTGAGGTCAAAATTAGATAGCTGTAAGTTATTTGGACTAATGAAAGACTATGGCAGAGTTTAGCGGACAACTGTTCTTATGTAGTCTTATCACCGGCGGAGGTGTGGATAGATGTCACCCACAGAGGTGTGGGTAGGCTGCTTCAGAATTAATTTTTTAGTAAACCATTACATTAGGTAATAGAGTATCTGAAACTGGACCGTGTTTAAGGACTACTTAGTTGCTGTTGCTGGGTATTATCCAGTCTTAAGCTTCTTCCCTGGTTATAAAATTAAAAAGCAAGAAAGAGATGGGGAGGAGGGGAGTGAAGATGGTGGTCGGTAGATATGTGGACCTTGCAGCCAGTTTGGGTTGTGAAATACTGCTGAGTGCTTATGTGGCCAAGTTCTGTGATTATAGAAGATATGTGTACACACTTGGTTTTCCATGTTGTGAAAGTGTACAAAGATATTCCTGTAAGCAAGGTATTATAATTCTGTTCCTCTAAATTATGTTTTGAAAAAATTACACTTGCAGAAAAGTTGAATAGTGCATTGAGCACCTGAATACCCTTTCCTTAGATCACTGCTAACTTTTTGCCAGTCTGTTCTCTTTTTCTCTTTTATATTCATTAGGATACTTAATAAACACAGCAGCATTACCAAGCTGTGAGTTACTTTTGCTTGAAGTCAGTGTCAGTTAGGTCTTAGAAAGATTGTGCATATTTTGTTTTAATTTGTCTTGAGGGTTGATTTTCGGCTTTAAAAATACATCTATAGCCCAGGTGTGGTGGCTCATACCTGTAATCTCAGCACTTTGGGAGGCTGAGGCAGGTGGATCACAAGGTCAGGAGTTCGAGACCAGCCTGGGTAACATGATGAAACCCTGTTTTTACTAAAGATACAAAAAATTAGCTGGGCATGGTTGTGTGTGCGTATAATCCCAGATATTCGGGAGGCTTATGCAGGAAAATCACTCGAACCCAGGAGGCAGAGGTTGCAGTGAGATGAGATTGCGCCATTGAACTCCAGCCTGGGTGACAGGGCAAGATCGTCTAGAAACAAACAAACACCCTCTATAATTGAATAGCCAAGCAATACTTGCCCCTGAGAAGCAGGAAATGCAACAAACTTAGGACTAGAAATGCATGAACAAATCTAGCATCTTGGTTTAAATTGAATAAAGTTCAAAAATAACTGAACAGTGTCACAGAGATTAGTGACAGGCAGACTCATCTCAGAAGCAGTGGCTCCTGTCTTCTGAGTGACAATCATTCTCAAGTGGCAGTCAGAGTGTTGACTAGGCACACAGAATAAAGCCCCTTCTGTTGAAGAACTGGCTTAATAGAGTGGGACAGGTTAACAACACTTGATTAAACCAAAACACAACTCTAACCAAGCAGAAACTCATTTAACCACAGTAAAGGGGGGGTGATATCAAACCTGAATGTTGTGGCTATGCAGTGAAGTGCAGAATTAGAGGTGGAGCCTTTGTGGCATCACTGAAGTGGGAGGCTGGTTCAGGACCATGGGATTCAGTTAAGCAAATGAGTTGGAGAATGGGGGTAAGCTGAGGGATAAATAATCCCATCCTTTACGGAACATAGTTTTGAGAGGTGGAAGTGGATACAGTAAATTACAGTATACAGAATGACAGGTGCTCTCTTGAGGCAGGTGTCATATCCTTGAGCCTGCTGAGAGATCAGAGTGGACTCTGGAAGAGCTGGCCTTTGAGTGGGGTTGTAAAAGATCAATAGTGGAACGTTATGAATAGTCACTCAAGCCTGCAACTTAGGGTATAGTGAGGAATGGGGCAGCCCACCTACCAGCCCCTCTAATGGCTTCTAAACCTTTGCAAGCAACAATTTTTTTTAAATGCTTTTTTGGGGGAAGTTCATCACTATGCGTAGGTAATTATCAGACTGTTACAGTTGGGTTGGTGGGACCTCTTCCTCTTCCCCTCGGCCCCTAGGAGATCTAGGAGTATAAATCACTCAACAGTCATCTCAGATGAGTTCTTTTTCTTTTCTTTCTTTCTTTTTTTTTTTTTTTTGAGACAGAGACTCGGGGTCTAGAATGCAGTGGTGCGATCTAGGCTGATTGCAACCTCAGCCTCCTGGGTTCCAGTGATTCTCCTGCCTCAGCCTCCCGAGTAGCTGGGAGTACAGGTGTGCGCCACCATGCCTGGCTAATTTTTTGTATTTTTTAGTAGAGACAGGCTTTCAGCGTGTTGGTCAGGCTGGTCCCCAACACCTGACCTCAGGTGATCTGCTTGCCTCAGTCTCCCAAAGTGCTGGGATTGCAGGTGTGAACAGCCTGGTATGTTCTTAAGTGTTCTGTGAACTGCTAATAAAAAGCACTTTGTCTTCATTTACATAAGCAATAAGCCCCACTGGTTTTTTTTCCCCCTAGGACGCTGGGGCAATCAGGAATAATTAGATAAGGATTGGGGGCACCCTTCATTTTAGTAAGAACAGAATTGAAGAGCTCTATGCTTAGGAAAGATTAAGAGACCGACTTCACCCACTTAGGCTGATAATGTAATTTTGGTTTTCTATGTTTGCTTTTTGCTAATTAAAAGGAATAACACTGATAGAAGAGTACAGAGGTTTGCTTTGTTTTCCGTATGTAAATTAGAAGCGTCTGTCTCTATGACTCTTATCCTCCTGTAGTGGTCAGTATAGATATAGAGCCACATGTTGTCTGTATGTCTTGGCTGTGCTCTTGAAATACACAGTAATGCTGCCCGAAAGGCCAGCAGTGAGCACCAGTGGCTGCAAGTCTGCTTACACAAGGCTATCACAGGAAAGTAAGACAGAGAAACAGTATGCTGACATGTCAGGTCACTAAAGCATAGATTCTTCCCGTATTTCTTAGAAAGATCCACTTTATAGAGCTGCTGATTTATGGAGAAATGAGCGCTAGTCGCCATCCGCCCAGGTGGCTGTAACCCTCTGTGACTGGTTGTTGACAGTCCCCATGTTGAGCAGGAGCATGCAGAGTCTGCCCTACCCTTTCAGAGTCTAACTTACTTAAGGCACTTTTGGTTGTTCGAGCAAAAAAGGAAATTTATTTTCACAGTGAAGAATCCTTTTAGCTAACCCAAGGGAGGGTGGTATAACCATACCTCATCCCACGGGGAACTGCTGGGAGTGGAGCAGGCAGGCTCCAGCAGAGCTGCTCCAAGTTTGTGTCTGTTTCCTGTTTCTCCCTCGGGTCGGCTTCATGCCCGCCTGCCTCTCTGCTCAGTCAACTTTCTCTTACCTTCCTAGTTCAAGGCGGGATTGATGAGCCATCTTGAAAAGTTTCAGATTTCTGATGGTCATGTTATGGGTCAGGCATCCATCTGGTCAGCTGTCTTCAGGGACATACACAGCACACACAGGGCTGCGGGCCTGAACCATGCCCCAGAGAAGATTCTGCCACAGAGTTTATGGCCCCAGTTAAGGAGATGTTCTTTGATCACTTTTTATGACATTCTCTCCAAAGGTAGAGGTCAGAAAGCCAAATAAATACTAGTGTCTAGAGGAAAGGATTTTAGTCTACAGTCAAGACCTATGAATTTTGATGGGAAATAAATAAATTATATCTTTATTTTTGTAGATGTCCAATAAAATGCAGCATTTCTTTCACTTGTGAATGTAGTTCGAGTAGTATCTGTGACCACTTACCTATGGATACTATAGATATTTTCAGTTGACATTAGTTATTACAGATCTCTCAGAATATTGTTCATGCTCATCATTACTTCAAAACTCCAGTAGTTACTAGAATGACTGCTGGGTCTTTTCATTTAATGTGTGATAAAGAGGAATATATTGCTTTAAAATCTTTTGATCATTATTTAAAAAAAAAAAAATCAGTGTTCTGAGAAGAGCTCCATAAGTTTTACCAGATTGCCACTAGTTAGAAATGTACTACTCCCCCAAAATTTCTGGGTGGAATTGAGATTATAGTTTTCTTCTCTTTATGACTGTCATGATTCAACTGTTTTCTTTTTTTTTTTTTTAACTTTTAAGTTTTGGAATACATGTGCCGAATGTGCAGGTTTGTTACAGAGGTATACATGTGCAGGATTCAAATGCTTTCTAAAAGGAGTCTTCTAATTCCTTTCCAGTCTTCTCCACTCCTTACTTAGAACTTCTTTCTCCCTTTCAAGAAGCCCTACTTCCTTTTATGTTTTAATATCTAGTAATAGATTCCATTTTTGGTTTGTACTTTGCATAAATTATACATTCTTTGGAGCTAAAGATTCTAGATTATTATAATATTGAAAGTTAGAGATATGTCTAGATACAAAACCAGATCTTGGAACATAACCCCAGATGTAGAAGCACCATGTATTTTGCAAGCTTGTGTTTCTCAAGGTTAGAAATGATGAGACTCAGAATAAAGCTTACTTATGTCTACCCGGGCATTTTAAATGAAACTAGTTTTACTGAAAACTAGTCACATTGAAAATTACACTGTACAATAATGTAGCCTATTTCTAGCATTTAGTAAGAGCTCAGCAAAATCAATTAGAGTCATGAAAATATACGGGATACCTAGACCACTAATGTGCTGGGTTGGGGAGATACACCTTATGAAAGAAAAGTTCACAAAGTTTCAGTGTTACAGTAAAGCATTTCCTTTACATCAGAAATACTGATTTGTGAAGACTATCTGGAGGTTAATGCGTTTGAGAATACCAAATATGAACCATAATTCTTATCTAAAAACACACTCTATGCTAATTTCTTATAAAAGCCAGGCAGGGTGACATGTGTCTGTAATTACAGCACTTTGGGAAGCAGAGGTGGGAAGATCACTTGAGCCAAGGAGTTTAAGGCCAGCCTGGGCAATAGAGTGAGACCCACCCTGTCTCTGAAACAAATTCAGTTCATTCTTTTTTTTTTTTTTTTTTTAAAGACAGAGTCTTGCTCTGTTGCCTAGGCTGGAGGCAGAGTCACTGCTCACTACAGCCTCAACCTCCTGGGCTCAGCCTCTAGAGTAGCTGAGATTACAGCCATGTGCCACCACACCTGGCTATTTTTTGTATTGTTTTGTAGAGGTGGGGTTTCACCAAGTTGACTTGGCTGGTCTTAAACTCCTGGCCACCTTGGCCTCCCAAAGTGCTAGGTTTAGAGGTGAGAGCCACCATGCCCAGCCTCAGTTCATTCTTTCAAAGATGATTTTTAAATTTAGAAGTATTGAACTTCTCAAAAGTAACATTTTCTGCTTACCGTTAAGTTAATGGAAAGAGCCAAAACATTTAATTTTTCTTGTTTAAAGCACAGTCACTTGAAAAATCTGGTTTAACTTGTCTTTATGGTCATTAAATATTTTATGACACATGACAGGATTGATAATATTATAATAGATTCATTTTAGAAATGAAACAATTGACCATTAAATTTAGTTTCTATAAGAATATTCTTAGAGAAACACAAACAACCTGCTTTCAAACACTGTGTGCCCAGCTTTACATACTGTAATTGGGTTCCATGGACTCTGCCCTGAGGTTTGATCACCCAAGGCACTCATGGGTTGACAGTGTTGAGCATACAGTTATGCCCCAGTAGGATAGGTGATTTATTCTGGAATTCACTTGAATGTTGAAAACAAATTATTATTTATGTTACATACATGAAAAAACTCTTAGAAGCCACCACATTAAGTTTTGCTTTTAGTGGCTTATATTTCACAGGTTTAACAGGCTCTTTAACATTTTTTTTTGTAATCACGGGGATATGAGCAGATGTTATGAAAATCTTCTTATGGGAATTTTCAAACATGTAGGTCTTTTTAATGGCATGCCCTTCTGGCACTTATGTGAATTTCATGATAATTTTTGGTGTCCAACTGCTCTGAAACATACCGTGATACTAGGTTTGTACCATCCTTGCCGGAGCTCCTGTTCTGGAACCTGGGTATCTCCAAGGATAGCCCAGGATTCTTGCACTTTAAAGCCTGCTGCCTGTGGTTTACAACCAGGTAGGAAATTTTAAAAAGTAAAAAACAAAAAAAATGACAGGGTAGTTAGAGAATATTGCTGGCCTGGCTTCCGTCCCTCAGTGGGTCCCAGAGCCCAGGACCCGCTGGAGAGGAAGGGTCTGTCTCCTGCCCGGAGGTCTTCTAGTCTCTTGCTCAGAGGTCTCCCACTTCTCATCAGTTCTTGGGCTTGGGTGCCTAGGAGTTTCCTTCTTCCTCTTGAGGGCTGAGTTTATGGACTGCGGGAAGGAAAGGCGCTTTGCATCTTCATGCAAATGCAAGGCTTTCTCTGGAATTTCTACAGGTCCATCATTACAGATTTTAACCAGAAAAGCAAAATCAGTCCTTGCCGTACCATGCCTTGGCTCTGTTTCTAATGCACTGCAAGTATTTTATCAACATTGTCTACTTTTTAATTTGATTTATTTTGTATTTATTCATCATTTAATTTAATATTACATATACTGTTTGTCATGTCCTTGGCTTTCTTGTTTTTTTTTTCTGTTGCCCAGGCTGGAGTGCAGTGGCACAGTCCTGGCTCACTGTAACCTCTGCCTCCTGGGTTCAAGCGATTCTCCTGCTTCAGCCTCCCGATTATCTGGGACTACAGGTGTGTGCCACCACACCTGGCTTTTTGTTTTTTTAGTAGAGATGGGGCTTCACTGTGTTAGCCAGGATGGTCTTGATCTCCTGACCTTGTGATCCACCCTCCTCCACCTCCCAAAGTGCTGGGATTACAGGCGTGAGCCCCTGAGCCCGGCCTGTTTGTTTTTTAACAAATACTCTTGTACTCATGGTTTTCCTTGTTTTTGGAGTAATTCATTTTGCCACTTTTCTTAACCATTCTTCCCTAAAAATACCCTGTTAGGGCAGAGATTCCATTTGGCCTTTATTACTTTGGATTTGCCAAACAGAAGCAACAGAAGCAGTTGTATGTGTGGTCCTACATCACAAGGATTTTTAAGAAAGGTCATTTATAGATGATGGTTGTTGACACAGGAATGCTGTCCATTTAAAAAAGAGGAGAACATGAGTAAGACTCAAATTTACCGACGTAGAGATATTCGCACAAATTCAATGTGAGAGGCATAGGCTGTTAATCTGTGCTCTGGCCACATGTTTAGAACCTTCCTGTGGTGTGGATAAAAAGTCCTGTCACTGCTTGGTATTAAGGTGATAGGTGTTGCAGTTGATGCTTTGATATCTTCACATTTCTTATTGATAGGCTGACCATATAATTTATTGTCTAAACATAGACGGTTTTGAGAGTGAACAAGAGTGTTATTAATAATTATTCTAGAGCAATAGGAGTAAAGTGAGACTGTGTCTGTCAAGCTAGGATGTGTGATGACTTGACCTACTAACCACAGTTTTATAATTTCAGTATGCAGAGGGTAGGAGTCATGTGAAGATATTTATGCTTTCCAGTGGTCGTTTTTTTGGTTCACCTCTAACTTGAATAAAATGATGCTTGAGTCAATCCAGGATGCATAAAGGCATGGACAGTTAGACAAGAAGAGTGGGCACAGGACTGTCGCTGAGTCAGCAGCTCCCGTCAGTGGTGGTCTCTTTGAAAACAGACCTACAGCACATTCGAAGAAGCCCCCTCCCGTAGCCTGGAGTGGCCGAATCGCTCATTTTGCGTGTGAGCTAAGTGTGACTTGAGCCCTGGATCCGGATTTGTCAGCCCTCAGAACCTGGCTTGCATCCTGCCTTTCTTTACAAGAGCTCAGAAGGGGGTCTTTGTATTCCCCCCACCCCCGCAGAAGCGCAGACCGGAGGGTGGTGAGAAAACCTTTGTCCCTACCTTCCCCTTTGGAGTGAGGGATGAGTTTTGGTCATAGTCCCCTGCTGCTCTGGGCCAGCATGTCAGTGTCCCATCCTGCCACCCGCCCCGCCTTGGGCGCCACCCCCACCTTTGTGGATCTGGTATCTCACAATGGAGAGAGAAATCCTGTTTAGCTGGATACCCTGTGACATCTTTACCAAATGCTAGATTCAAACATATGGTGAAGTTAGAGGAATCGTTTTGTTATTTGTTCTTAATTATTCTGTAATGCTACGTTACAATTTTAAAACTATTTTAAAATAAAAATGTATTATTTTTACTTTTTCTGCCCTCAAAATTCTTCAGTAGCATAAATATTTAAAGAAACAAATCCATAAAACTTTTTTTTCTTAAAAATCTGTATTTTTAATTAATTAATTTTTTTTTTTGAGATGGAGTCTCGCTCTGTGGCCCAGGCTGGAGTACAATGGTGCGATATGGGCTCACTGCATCCTCCACCTCCCGAGTTCAAGTTATTCTTCTGTCTCAGCCTCCCAAGTAGCTGGGACTACAGGTGCATGTCACCACGCCTGGCTAATTTTTGTATTTTTAGTAGAGACCTCATGATCCGTCAGCTTTGGCCTCCCAAAGTGTTGGGATTACAGGCATGAGCCACTGCACCTGGACTTTTTGTTTTTGAGACAGGGTCTCACTCTTGCCCAATTTGGAGCAGTGGCACAATCACTGCTCTCTGCAGCCTCAAACTCCCAGGCTGAAGCAATCCTCCTGCCTCAGCCTCCTGAGTAACTGGGACTATAGGCACGCATCACCTGGCCCAGCTAATTTTTTGATTTTTTTTTCTTTTTCTTTTTTTTTTTTGGTAGAGATGCAGTTTCACTATTTTTCACAGGCTGATCTCGAACTCCTGGGCTCGAGCCATCCTCCCGTCTCAGCCTCCCAAAGTGCTGGAATTATAGGCATGAACCACCAGACCCAGCCTCAATCTGGAATTTTACACATATTTTAAGTTCACTTGATTTTTGAAGCTGTGCTGGCTAAATTAGTGATTAACTGGCTGGGTGCGGTGGCTCATGCCTGTAATCCCAACACTCTGGAAAGAGGCTGAGGTGGGTGGATCACCTGAGGTCAGGAGTTAGAGATCAGCCTGGCCAACATGGTGAAACTCCATCTCTACTAAAAAATACAAAAATTAACTGGGTGTGGTGGCACACGCCTGTAGTACTAGCTACTCAGGAGGCTGAGGCAGGAGAGTCGCTTGAACGCAGGAGGTGGAGATTGCAGTGAGCTGGGATCGTGCCACTGTACTCCAGCCTGGGCAACAGAGCGAGACTCTGCCTCAAATAAGAATAACAATAGTGATCAACTGTAATACAGACGTGGCAAATCCTGTGCATTGTATTCCCTAGTTTTCTGGCACAACCTCTTAAAGTAACCTAGATCAAAAGCTGGTTACATGCTGGTGTTTTCAGTCTCTGTGGCCTGAATTTCCAAACCGATCATTAGCTGCTGCCTGGAGCTTCCTATTCTCATTAGATTTAAAAAGATTATTTCGAAGGGAATGGGGCAATAAATAAATAAATAAATAACTGACTTGACCACTTTTGAAAAAAATTGCTAAGAGAATTGTGTGAAATGAATGCTGTTAGTGTTTTTGAATAAATAAGGATGGTTTGCTTTCTAAAGAATATAACCTACCTTGTTCCTTTGTAAGAATCTCATTTTTAACTTAAAATTTAAAAGGCAGACCATAATCTTTGAATATGAAAATACAGGCCAGACACAGTGGCTCATGCTATCAGCAAGTGAGAAGATTGCTTGAGGCCAGGAATTTGAGACCAGTCTGGGCAACATGGCAAGATCCCATCTCTACAAAAAAATAAAAATAAAAAATAAGCTGGTGTGGTGGCAGGCACCTGAAGTCCTAGCTACTGAGAAGGCTGAGGTGGGAGGATCTCTTGAGCCCAGGAGTTTGAAGTTGCAGTGAGCTCTGATTGTACCACTGAACTTCAGCCTGGGTGACAGGGTGAGTGGTCCCATGTCCCCCAGTGCCCCCACAAAAAAAATGATGAAATATAGGTAGAGAAGTAGGCAGTAATTTTCTCCTGAAATTTATGAATTGAGTTGGCTTATTTTCTATATATACTAAAATGTTTAATTTTTGTCTAGGGAAATCCTCCAGAAAAAAAGTTAAGGAATAAAGAGCATGCAAGAAAATTGTGTTCATAAACATTCACATTTAGAATTTTTCTTGTTTCCATTATATGGATTATTAAAAATAACAATGGGATGCTACAGTGTATTTTCTGTATTTTTTAGGCTCTTAACTTTCTGTAGGACATTCAGCTAACATCGCAGACTTAAAAATAAATAAACAACATCTTATTTAAGGGATATAGAATAGCTGTTGGTAATTTCTATAGATATTGTCTTATTCTTGGATGCCTTAAAGTGTGTTAGAGAACCATGAAAAGCAAATGTCCTTCTAGATACTGGCCTGCTTGAAAATTTGTTAGTGCTTCTCTAAAGGTTTTGGGATTTGTTGAAACTAACATTGTGGTGGGGCTGCTTCACCCCAGCTCAGACCAGTCTGTTAAAGCTAGTTACCTGTTACCATCATCTGGTGTTTGCTGCCTGGGGGGGGTCCCTGGCACTGTCTGTTAGAATTTCATAGTCATTCTGTGGTTTGCCCAATCTCAGAATCTGTGATGGCCCTCATGCCAGCTTGTGGAGGGTTGTGGGCAAGCCTGTGATGGATGTGGAGCATTTCTGGGGGGTTGAAGTCTGTGAGATGGCACATGGGACAACTCACACAGGACCTGTGTCAGCGGTTGCCCCCAGGCAGCTGCACTGCAGAAATCCCTTGAGGGCCATTTCAGTGTCCTGAAAACCCTGACTGCCCCTGCTTGACTTATAGACCAATGTCTGGCGTCTGTAAAGGTGGATTAGAGGATCACGGTAAAGTTCAGAGTCTGGAGTGGATGGCAGGAGAAAGAAGAGAAAGTCTGAAGACCACATGGTGGCCTGCTTAGGCTCTTTCGCATCTCCACTTTCCCTCACTGTTCCAGTAGTTTCCACACTCCACACTGATGTGGGTCCAGAATTCTAGGTCTGACCTCATAGAACTCTCCAGAATATTTAGTCTTGTGTTTTTAATCTCCTTCTCCCCACCCCATCCTCCCTGACTTTTATTTAATAAATTAATATTTTGAATATAAACACAACTTCTCATTGAATTTCATGTTACTACTTTTAGTTCTTCCTGTTGAAATCTTTGGATGATATTTTTTCTTTTTATCCAACACAGTAATGATGTCTCTGAGCTGTGTGGCCTGAAGATTTGATAAATGTGACTTCTCTATGTTATTCCTCAGGAGCAAACTCCTCTGGGAAGTGGGAAGGACCCCGGCTCCACTGCCAGGCTCAGGGAGAGACAGTGCATGTTCTCCTATTTGGTAGAACAACTTGTTACTTCTCTGCTGGTTCCCTCCTTAGCTCAGAGAGCATCTTGGTCCCCTGGATCTTAATGTTAGTCTTTGGCTCATTCTTTACAGATGCTGCAAGGGACAAATTTATATCTGATAGAAATTGTTGTCAGAGTGTGGGTGGAATAGCAGAGTTTTAGAAATGATTGCCTTATCAAATACAGTGTAGTTTCTTCTTGCCCAAAGACATAGCTAAAATTCTTTCTCATGATAACACACATGACTCAATGACAGTATCAATTCTGTGCCTTTATTTTGTGAAGATCAAAGTGATAAAAATTAGAAATTTACGTGTAGGAGCTTGGTCTTTAAGAAAATGCCATTACTTATTACACTTGATGTACTTTTTATCTGATAAAATCTCATGATTTGTTCTTCTTTCTAAGACATGATCTTTTGGAATATTCACCAGTCTTTGAGAATTCACTTAGTTTCTTCTGACACGTGAAGTGTTCCCTAGGTATGAATTCAGAGTTCTGATGATTTTTAAAAATTCTTTCCTGATTTTCCAGAGAATTCCTAAGGAAAACTGGACCAAATACAGCAGAGACCTGCCACTTTGCTGTGCACTTTGTCCTAGAGCAAGGGTGACAGCTGAAGGCATTTCGTGCCCCTGCCTCCAGCCTGGCTGTGGTGCCTTGTCCTTCGTGCCCCTTTTCCTCTGAGCTGAGCCAGGGCCCCATCTTTTTCCACAGGCCTCCAGGCAGCAGCAGGTAGACGACAGTGCACCTCTAGGATGGGCCAGCTGCTCCACTAGCTGGGCAGGTGGGGTCTTCATTAGGGTTCAGAGGGACACCTGTTCCTCCCGGCTTCCTGGGGCTAACTCTTTAGCACAGGTAGGTGTATTCCTACTGGCCTAGACTATCACAGAAGCCTCAGCGAGGCTTTCCTTCCTTTCCCTCTGTTGAAAGTCTCTGAACTGCAGTTCTGCGGGACGTGTTCTGCCCTGGGTAGTCATTTTTTGTGACTTTTCTCCATCAGCAAGACTGTGATGTAAGCGGGGGGCTTTTCTCTCCCTTCCTTTAATAAAAAGGTATGCAGTAAATTTAGATATGTTTACACAATGAAAAAACATGTCCTTGGAGACTTGTTGTTTTAAAAGATGCTTAAGAGGGAACAGTTTATTAAAGCACTCTTTCGGAAAATTTGTTTCATCCCCTAAGAATTTAAACAAATAGTTTAAAGTATTACTTTCTTTGACTAATAATTGAAAACAACAAACTCTCCCTTTCTTCCCTGGAAAAAAAAAAGGCTCTAAAGAAACTCTAATTAAAAAAAGAAAAAACAAAAAAGAAGTCAGCTCAGTCTCATTATCCCCCCTCCGTAATGGGGTTGGTTTCAGTTTCAGACTTGGAACAAAACTTTCTGTGCTGTTTCCCCACCTCCCGTTTGCCGAAAAGTGTTTGTCGTGGAGGGAAGGCACAGGCCACTGTTTCAGTGTGCCGACTGCTCGCTGCCCATTTGAGATCTCTAGAGGTTGTTTCTTGGTGTTCTGAGATCCGGACGGACACTGCTAACTGTTAACCTTCGGCAAATAGTGGCTGTTCTACTTCAGTATTATTTTCATGGTAACCATTAAAAAAATGAATTAATTACCCAAGAGGACATGGCTTCTAAGGGAAAGATGGATCCCAGACTTTAAAAAAAAAACAGCGCAGCTCCTATTTTGGCTCTCTGACGTGTGGCCTCAGAGTTTCTCTAGGAGGACGGCTGGTTGACCTTGACCTCAGAACTCCAAGGCCAGATGAGCAGCCATCCCAGAGAATGCTGTGTGTTGGGATGGTTGGGTGCCATATCTGCTGAAAATCCAGCTGCTAGTAATTAGATGCCTTATAGAATTCATCCTATGGGGATTTAGAAATGTGTTTGTTAAAAGAGCTTTGCTGCTCAGCTTAGCAACAGCGGTTATGTTTTGAGAGCTGAGGGGAGCATTGTGCGCTGTTTGTGTATCTGCTCAGCAAAATCACAGTGGGAAGCTGCTGAAATGATGTGCCCCAAGGCTGCAAGGCCACCCTTGTCCCATGGTCTCTGTCCAGTAGTGGGATCACAGCTTCCTTTCTGCAAGGTGCCCTCACTCTGCTAAAGGCACTGGCAGTGTTGTTGAGACTTGGAGCATAACATTTTTAGAAAATAATACTGAGCAAACGATAAAACTCCAGTGGACTGGAAAAGTGTTTGCATTTGCTTTGTATTAGCCTCTAGTGCACTTCAGGACTTCATTGCTATGGACAAATCTAATTTCCCTTGCTAATTGTTTATGTCCTCATATGAACGCCACATATTCTTAGAGGAAAGAGTGCATCTCAGCATCTTTTGAATGCTCTTGATATAAAGTCTTATTGTAAAACACTTGTTCTAGTGTGTTTCTTTCCAGTACATACTCTGTGTAGTTTTTGGTGTTTCAGAAAAAAAATTAAGTTAGGTCAGTGGGTGTGAGGGTAGATGCCTCTTGGGTCTGGAGCCATTGCTGAGCTTCCCTCCTGGCGTCTGTACTCTAATCTAATGCGAGTGCAGTCCTGCTGCTCACTAATCACATTGAGTGTTCTCACTCCTTACGCAGAATAGGGCTCCTCCTTGGAGCAGCATGCTCGGTGCAGTACCTGTGCCAGTCTTGGGCGGACATCACCAATACCTCTTTATTTGGGTCCATCTCAGTCGTCCGGGACTCATGGACAGTTTTAGGATTTTCCTAAAACTCATGTGGACTGCCATATCTCAAAGTGATTCTGAATCCTGAACATCTGGGCATTTCCACTCTCCCCATAAAATTGATACCGCCCCCCGCCCCGCCCCACCCCATTCTCTCTCTCCTTTCCTTCTTGTCCCTTATAAAGGCTAATAGTGGGTGTTCTCACCCTTGAAGTCAGAACAGTGAAAGTTCTGGAGGATTACACAAGCACTTGGTCCTATTTTTTTTTCACCAAAATTGAATCCTGAAAACTCCTGATGGCAGACTGAAAGGTGAATACTTAACATGAATGGCACAGTTCTTCCAGAGCCTAACTGGATGAGTACCCTTTGCATGGCTGTGGTGAAAAACGTGCCCAGCACAGTTGTTAAACATGTCTGCTGGCTCTGAGTGGGCTCCCAGGCCCAGATTGGCCACACACGCACTGGGGCTGGCTGGGCCTGCCTTTGCTTAGGCAGAGGTGGCTCCTGGCGGAAGAGCAGGAGAAACTGGGGCAGCTGTTCTCAGGCCAAATGCAAAGGATAGGGTAGAGAGAGGGGCCGAAGGACGAGTGGAAATGATGGGGAGAAGACAGAGGAAAAAAAGGCCAAATTGCTAGGACAGTAGTGGGTGAGTGACGTTCAGACTTGGCTTGCCCCTCTTATAAATGGGTTGATTTATCTCATTTGTAAAGTGAAATGGACAGATGTGAGTCCTTGGTGACTCATTGGAGCTTCTCAAACCTTACCCAGGGGACAGCCTAGTTATGGGTTGTGGACATTGGATGGGGTGAGGAGTGTGGAGTTTTTCATCTTTCAATCTGAGAAGACTGTTTTGCAGTTTTGAGTACGTCAGCCAGTGAAGAACTGTAAAAAAGGCTGATTTTTAGTCATGCCTAGTAATTGTTTTCAGAATATTTTTCTAGGCGGCTGGAGACAAGGGTGTTTTGAATAGCTTGTTAAACAGACTTTTAAGAGGTACACCCAATTAGCACTACTAAGTAGGTATTTAGATGTTGCCCGGATTCATGGGACTTTGCTGGAAAATAAATTGCAAACTTGAGTCAAGTGTGATATTTTAAACTAGCTTTTGGTCCTTAAAACCACTTTGCTTGAGTTGGAGACAGCCAGCTTCTCCCTTGTTTTTCTTGCCTGGTCACCAGGCTTTTGAGCTCTAGGCTGGCCTCCCCAACACTCAAACATATTCCTTTTATAGAAGTAAAAGTACCTGGCCTCCATGATGTGTAACTCTGAGTCATCCAGTGGATGTTAACTCCAAAAACATTCTTCAAGAGACTTTTTCCATTTTGTTCCAGAGCACAGTCTAAATTTGGACTCATTGGCAAGGGAAGTGAAAGGCCCCAATAGAACCCTTCTGGTCGCTGCCTTCTTTGAGTTGCCGTTGTGGGTGGGCAGGGACAGCCTTACCTGCACAGAGGCTCTGGGTTTCTTGCATTCCTTTCTGAATGAGTCGGCCTCTCATTTGCACATATGTTAGTGACCATTTCTAATGATTGAGACTCTTGGGCACAGTGCCTCATGGTTTTGTAATGCTAGTGTGAACCAATATCCTATTCCCATGGTGAGTAATGTTATATTAATGTTTAGTAGTATCTGGGCAAATTAGATAGAGCATGAGTGCTTGGTAACACCAAGATATGTAAACGTGGGGAAGTCGTGGGATGAGAAAGTTACTTGTCCAGAGCAGCCTAAACTGATGAATGAGAATCTGATGCTAGTATTTTAGGGAATGTCAGTTTTGGTCTCTCTCATATGTCTAATTATAGTGTCAACTACAATACACTGATAAGTACTAAAATGTATTATATTTTCCCCCCACTCCTCTATTTCAAATTGTAGTGTACAGCATTAACAAGGACTGCAGATCTAATGCCCAGCCACCAGCTAATGAGCGAGAAGGATTTTTACGAAAAAGCAGAAGTTGCCAGATGGTTTTTGTTGTTTTGTTTTGTGTTCTTGGTGGTTGGGACTCGAAGGTACAGAGATAATTGCCAGTCCTTCTGTATTACTGAGAAATTGTAAACATCTGTGTTGTGGGCTTTGTTTATTTTTATTCCCTGCAGTCCTTAACAGGATATCTGCCCGGTAATTGACTCTCAGTCAGAGAGTACCTTTGACTCTTTTTTTGAAAATCATTGTATCAAGGAATGTGTCTAAAAGTCACAGGCCATCCTGTTTAATCTAAATAAGTTACATTTCTTCTGTTTGTAGATTTTTGAACCTAAGAGCAAAAGCGAATATTTGTAACAAAATTTTACAGATGAATTTTTAAGTAGATACCACATAAAGGTCCAATTAAGCAAAACTTGATACGAATGTCTATTTTATGTGAAGTACTCTAAGTGATTATTGTTATTCAGGTGTTACATCCTGTGGAGTTTCTTGATTATTAAAGTAATGTATTTGCTTACAAAACAATGACAAAGTGAGACATATGGGAAGAGAGGAAGGAATTATTAACATAATAAGAGAAGGGGCTTTCTTACGGGGATAAGTATGTTTTTCACTGAAGTTTTTATTTGTTCTGTCATTGAGCCAATCTTTATTGAGTTAGAAGCAGACTCTGCTCTATTAAATTTGCTGATAGGACACCTGGATGTCTTTGCTTTTCTTCTTGCCAGCTGAGGAGTTAGACTAGAATAACTTCAAGATGGGCTGTAATTTTGGAATAGTGAACAGAGGTTTTATGATATCCACTGGTGTTTTGTCACATCTGCCAGGTTACCCAAAACAGAAACTTTGAAAACCATTTTTATGGAAAGGACAAATTGTGTACTTGGAGCTCTGGGCTGAATATTTTGTGATGTGGTTTTCAAGTGCTCTTATAATAATTATAATGCCAGCTAATTGTCCTTACGTGTCAGTGCTGCCATGTACTGTTCTGATTGCCTGTATTACTTATTTAATAAATGTACTAGTATCTCCATTTTACAGATGAGGAAACTGAGCTGCAGAGAGATTGGTTAAGTAGCTTGGAGTACAGAGTGGGTTAAGGGATGGAGTGGTTTGAACCTAGTTCTTGGGCCATTCTCTTAACCACTTGTTAACTAAAGAATAGAGTAGACAGGAGTATAATTTAACACAAGTTGTCTTTTATATGACTTATAAAATTAGCTCCGTGGGTTTATTTTCCATGCCTTATACATACTAAAGTTATGAAAAGTGTTTCTATTTTTGAATGATTTTCCTTTCCTTATTTTCATTGTTTTTCCCTGCACCATTGCTGATAACCTTACAAATAAGGATTGTGAAAGACAGGAGAAAGATAAGCATGCCAGTCATAAGTTTTGATTCTATACAATTTTCCTCTTTTTCCAAATTGATACTTTTCAGCTATCCCACTGTAATTCCTCACTGCTGTCCAGGTTTATCCCATGCATCAAATTCTGTGGTTTTTAGTGTAGTTTCCTGCCTTTTAGCATGGAAACTTTTGGGTGAGGAGAATATGGTGATGTAGTTCAAGTTGAAATACTAGGATATGAGTACTTTTACAAGCCCATAGACTGTGTGCACATTAACTATGCTTTTAGCAGTTGAGCTTTGGTTCATTGTAGTGAAATGCTTTTCCATGAGTAATTCTTGAATGCTGGTGTTCGTTTTTACCACAGATGTTACAAGTTGGCCATGGCTCTCTGTTGAAAAACGCATACAAATTGCCAGTTTGGTGTAAGCAGTAAGAAATCACATTGCTTTTTAATTGTATTTATTTCTATTTTTAATATTTGAGCTTTAAAATATTGTAGTAGTATTGTAAAAATGCATCTATTTATAAAGTTATCCTGCACTAAGCCTAAGCTGTAATGAGGATATTGGTACATGACTGTCCTGTACTTTTAGTGTTTGTCTACTTTTCAATACGTGTAAGACTTTGATGTTTCTGTCTCCATGGTTTGATGAAGTACTTAATACCATGAATACTATATTTATTATCAAATTTTGAATGAAATCACTATCCTAAATACAAGTGAAATGTTTTTGAAATTTTCATCACCTCTGAAACACCCACTATTTCTGTAGAATTGGATTGAGGAGGGTGGAAGGAAGGGTTAATCCCTCAAAATACAAATTAGCAGTTCCTTTTTATCATAAAGTAAATGTGTGGCATGGGAGAATGTGTTGGATAATTCTCATCTTAGGTTGTACATATATGACCAAGGCACTGGATAAATTCATATGTGAGTGTAGTTTATTTTCATGCTCTTTGGAATGTATTTAGTATTGTTTCTGCCAGTCTAAGCCTTAAAAAGGTCTGTAGCTCATTTGGGGTTGCTGCAATCTGAGGAGCTGCTGTTCTGAATGTCTTTGTTTTATTTTAACTTTTTTTTTTCTTCCCAAGATGGGATCTTGCTATATTGCTCAGGCTAGAGTGTGGTGGCCTGATCATAAAACTCACTGCAGCCTTGACATCCTGGGCTCAAGCTGTCCTCTTGTCTCAGCTTCCCCAGCAGCTGGAACTATAGGTGCATGCCAGCATGCCCAGCTAATTTTTTATTTTTTTGTAGAGATGGGGTGTTGCTATGTTGTCCAGGCTGATCTCAAACTCCTAGGCTCAAGCACTTTTCCTGTCTGGCCTTCCCAAAGTGCTGGGATTACTGGTGTGAGCCACTGTGCCTGGCCCTATGTATCTTCAGAAGATCATTCATATCTGGCACAGACAGTTGACCTTTTTTGAGTCAACAGAGCCGGTTTGCATAGGAGATAGTAAGTGGGTCTATGGAGATTGAAAGTTACAGGTTCCATTTAGTAGAGGCTACTAGTTTTTGAAGAGAGAGGGAGAAAGTGATACCAAAGGGATTGCTTCCTCAGTGCCCCTGGCCACTGCTCATGTGGTGCCAGGCAAGAGGGTGGACTGCAGGGGCAGGCCAGTCCAGTTTAGCGGCACAGCCACTCAGTGAGCAGGAGTCTTTGTGGAAGGAAAGTTGAGACGATGACAGAGCTAACAGCAAACTCAGACAATCTGAAAAAGAAAAGAAAAAATCCAGAAAAATTCACGTATGCAAATGCAAATATTTATAACTATTTTCGGTAAATCCCTTTGTTCATGAGAAATCATTTACAAAATATGTGTGTGCAAGCTAAGTCTATTCTTGTAAAGAAATCTGAGTCAGTCTGAGGAGATTGCAGTTGGCGCTGTGGAAGCATCATGCTTGTGGCTGTTCCTGCCTGTTGAAATGATTCAGGCCCATGACATTTCTGTGTAAAGGATGCTTTAATTTGTCTTCTCCGACTGCCCCTTACTCACTTGAAGACAGACTCATATGCCTGGGGCAGTGACTTGCAGAGCTTCTAGTCCTTTGCTCAAACTGTCCTATCTTGGAAGAGCTGACTAAATGTAAAAAAATTCCACCTCAAAAAGAAGTGAATGGCTGGTGTGATCTCCTCAGAAGAATCTCAGGACAAATTTACATACACACCCCTTCATCTGACACCTGTGGCTTTGAAGGAGAAAGCCAGATAACACTGTGGGATGGTCATTTAATCAGTTTGTATCCACACAAATGCATACAGGATTTCCCTCATGCAATAGGTAATGAGACCCTCCCCTGAGATTAATATGTATATATAATTAATAACTAGCCCAGCATGTTCTCCGGAAGGGCAGTGGCAGGAGAAATATCACAGCCTCTGCCCTGACCTGCCCAGTGTCTTTATTCTCGGTGCAGTCCTTGATAGGAGGGACATGGGACGTGTGGCTCACAGAATGTTGACCAGCAGCCCCGTTCATTGCATGGCTGGATCTGGTTCCCACCTAGTGGGTCAAGGCTGGTATATTAAAGTTCTGATGTTATTTCTCAAAAAGACCAATTTACCTAGTCAGAGCATGTATATATAAGTGTGTGTGTGTATATAGCATTCTATATTCACAAACATTAAGTGATTTTTCTAGGACTTAAGAGAAAGTAAAGGCCAGGCAGGCACAGTGGCTGCATCTGTAATCCCAGTGCTTTGGGAGGCTGAGGCAAGAAAACTGCTCAAGATCAGGAGTTTAAGACCAGCCTGGGTAGCATAGCTAGACTCTGCCTCTACAAAAAGCACGAATACATGAGCTGGCCATGGTGGCACATGCCTTTAGTTCCAGCTGTGCCACTCCATACAGTCCAGCCTGGGTGACAGAGCAAGACCCTGTTTCGCAAGACCCTGTTTCTTTAAAAAACAAAACAAAACAAAAAACAAAACAGGGAAGAAGTAGTAGTAGTACATCTTTTACCACTGTTGTTAGAATGGGCACAGCAAACTGTCCACTTATTTTCATCGTTAACATATGTAAAGTAATTTATGTTATTTTCTTACAGAAGTGATTCAAATCATAGGTAAAGTGAATAGGGCAGTTGGCTCTGATAAAGTTGACAGTAATCAGAACTTAAAGAAGTAAGCCATTGTCGGTCAGGAAAATTGCAGACTGGAAAAGATAATTATTAGTGAAGAGTTCTTGTGGTTCTTAGTAAATTATCTTCCTGAACCTAGTGGCTCTGCTCCTTCGCCATATAAAACTCTGATTTTGTTGATTAACATTTTGGTATTCAATAACAACTCTAAATGGCTCATTTATTGTTTCATGTTTTCTATTTTATACCAAACAAATTAGGAGATGTGGGCATATCAAAGATGTGAAGAAAAATAAAAGGAATTCAGAAAGAATGATAGATCCAATCTTCAGGAGATAATGTAGTTGCATCGATTGTGTTGTAAATAATATCTAGCATTAGTAATGGCAGTGGAATTAATCATGACAATAATAAAGATTGCTTTAATTTGAGTTATATATACATGATTTCATTCCAATATAAAAGAAATGACCCCAGTAACTTCTGGGATTCCAAGAAGGTTTCCAAATTATTTGTTTTACAAACTCAAACGTTCTTCCCTTTTTTTCTGTTTTCCCTCCAAGAACAAAGTCTCGCTCTGTTGCCCAGGGTAGGATGCAAAAATGTAATCTTGCCTCACCACAACTTCTATCTCCTGGGCCTAAGTGATCCTCCCACCTCAGCCTCCTGAGTGTGTCCATCTGTAGTAGATGCATGCCCAGCTAATTCTTTAAATTTTTTTAGAGAGACAAGGTCTCACTATATTGCCCAGGTTGGTCTTGAGTCTCTGGGCTCAAGTGATCCTCCCACTTCAGCCTCTCAGCATATTCGTAAGAATGAGAGGGAATGCTATGAATACTACCACTATCCTGGGATAACAGGCACTTGATAAGAAGAATACAAGGGGACCCTACTTACTCACTCAACAAATGTCTTTGAACATTTACAGGTCAAGAATATAAGAAGAGGACGGGCTGCTTAGTAAGTGGAGTACATTAACTCATTGACTTCCTCTGGGTTGCTATTAAATTGTATTAAAATTCTGTGTAGACATTACCCAGCCTCAGAGCCGAATTTGAACTTCCCTTAAAATAAAAAGTTCTTAAATCTTTAATGTGGTATCTATTAATTTTTATGGTGATTTACAAGTTAGAAATGATTACTTTGCAAGTCATAGTTTACTTTGAAGATAAAAGGAGTGAGTATAGTTAAGGAAAAATGCCATATGTGACATTGTTCTTTTCTTAATAGCTTATGAAATTTGGAAAACTCTGGATACTTTAGGAGGCTTTCTCCTTTTGGCTGGAATGAAGTAGAGCCCCTGCTGGGAAGAAACTCAAATATGTCGATAATTGCTCTAATTATGACAGTTCAGATTTGGAAAATTGCCTGAAAATCTGTGTTTCCATGCAATTTCTGATAGCAATGATTTTGAATATTTATTATGTGATGCACAATTTTGATTAAAATATTTTAATGCAGTTATTTAAATGATATATGTAGTAGAGTAATGCTGAAATAATGTATCAAGACACAGAAGGATATTCACTATCAGTAAATCATGCAATTAAAAAAAAGTATTATTTGTTTTAGGAAAAATGTACCTGTGCACACATATATAGATAAAATACTGCAAGCATATTTTACTAAATTTAAATGCTTATTTGAGGATTAGTGGAAATTAATTTTATCTTTTTGTAACTAATAAATTGATCATATTTTCTGTTTAGGTATACTTTAAAAATATGAAAACATAAACATTAACCTGTATCCTTTTATAGAAATGGTGCCGTGTATTCTGAAGCGGGTTAATTATTTATGTTCAAGATAGTATTTTCAAGTAATGGAATCATTCCCTGTCATCTCATTCGTATGATCAGAAACAAGGGGGAAGTCACTATATGTCCTTTAGGAAATGTTTTGTAACCAGTTAGGCAGCGCTGTGGTTGGCAAATATTACAACAGTTCAGGTGCATCTTTGTTTTTTAGGTCTCTGCAAAGTCAACTGTCGGAGAGTGTCTTATTGGACACTTCTTTTGATTATTTCCCCACACATTTATGTGACTAATTAATGTGAAACTGGAGAATGAGACCTCACATACATTCTTACAGCCTCCAAAAGTATTACACATGATAGCAGTGATGATGAGGATGCTGACCTTACTGTAGGATAGCAGTGACGGTTTACTGTGTGTTCGTGCACCTGGCACAGACTCTACCCCCAAATCCTTATCTGCTTCTTTCACTAGGCTCAGTAGTCTGTCTTATCTTCCCTGTAGTTTCTCAGTATTCTTAGCAAGGAAGCTTGTTCCATCAGCATTTCTCCTGGCCTGTCCAAACCCTCCATGTAGCAAGTCTTCTTCAGGTTCAGTGACATGGACATAGTTCTGTCCACTCAAACATTGAACATAGCTGCATTGTCAAACCTGGCAAGTATTGTACCCATCACTCAGTACCTCTCTACCTGCACAAGTTCCTTTAAAAAAACAATGGGCTTTTTACTACTTCATGGCATGTAGTTCTATAAATTGGTTTGATTCATATTATTTTGTGATGTCTTGAAACTTGATGTCTCTAAATGTGTAAGCAGATGGGAGTAGATGGTTTTCTTTTGTATTTCTGCTCTCTTTTTCTCTGTTAAGTTTTTAGATAGAAATAAAGTACATGAGGCTCATATTATGTGATCTCTTGTTGGCAGTATAAAAGGTTTCATAAGAATGGTTTTCTTTCTTGATTGTTATACAGGTGCTCCATCAGGTGAAGAGGTGGAGAAGGGTGAAGGATTTAAGGACTTGATTTGTTTTTAAGTCAAATGTTAAGTTGCTAGATAGCAGTAGAGATCTACCTAGTAACTTAGCTTTTGAAATTCAGTGAAATCCATGTTTTAAAGGAGGGATGTTATTCCAGGAATTCTGCTGAAATAAACAGTATGCAGAGGCATATCTCTGAATATTTGGGCGTTGGCAACAGCAAAGTTGGTAATGCAAAATAATTTGTGGTATATTTAATAGAGGAATACTGTATAGCCTTTATAGATAATGATTTAGATCTGTATTTATTTTTATAAAAAGGTAACCACATATACACATATATGCATACATATATTTATTTTGAAATAATTTCAGACTTAAAAATAGTTACAAAAATTACGCAAAAATTTCTATATGCCTTCACCCGGAAATCTCACATGTTGGTATTTTGTCATTTGTTATACTGCTTATACCCTTCTTTCTGTGTTTGTACATGTATCACCTAAACTTCTTTCTGAAACATTTATAATTAAGGCAGACATAATACATTTATCTTTAAAAAAAAATTTTTTTTTTAAGATCAAGGACATTCTTTTCCAGCAGTAAAATGATCAAAATTGGGAATACCCCATTAATAAATGCTGTTATCTACTTTACAGACCTTATTCAGATCTTGCCAGTTGCCTATTAATGTTCTTTACCTCATGCAGTATCCATTCCAGGATCGTGTGTTGCATTTAGTTGCAGGCCTCTTGAGTCTTCTTTAGTCTGGAAGAGCTATTTAGTCTATCTATTGGGACCGTCACAGTTTTGAAGAATACAATCTAGTTAATTCTAGCTAATTCGTTGAATGACTCTTAGTTTGGATTTGTGATATTTTCTTGTGATCTGAGTGGGAATACTACAGAAGGTGGTATTGTGCATTTTATCAGGAGGCAGGGTGTTGATATGCCTGTCTTACTATGGCTGGTGACATTAACTTTGGTCACATAATTAAGATGGTGTCTGCCAACTTGATTGTCAGATTGATAACTTTTTTCCTAATAAAGTGTCTTGGGATTTTCTATGAAACTATATAAATATCTTATTCCGCATCACACTTTTACCCATTAATCCTGTACTCAATCATGATACTTGCCTGAACCAGTTATTACTGTGGTGTTCACCAAAGGGTGATTTAAAAATTTTCACTTATTCCATGTTTATAGTTTGAGTCCTGTAAGGAAGAACTTTCCCTTCTCATTGACTTAATTGTTCAGAACAGGCTCACGGTCCTTATTTGATTCTGCTGATTGTGATCTGTTATTATCATGATTGATTGGATTGCTCAGATTGTTCCAGGCTGGCCAGCAGGGACAGTTTAGGCTCCGCCTGGTCCTGTCTTTTTCCGAGCCCTTCCTTACTTTTTTCTCTATTCTATTTCAGTGTGGGAGTGGGGAGGGATGCAGTTGTGGATTTATTGTTTTACTAGATTTTGTCTATATTTTTCTTCATATCTGTATTTGTATAAATTTTTAAAACTGAGCATTATTTAAATGTTTATGATGGTTGCCTTTGGGTTGTGGGATTACTGATTATTTTAATTTTTTTTCTGGAAAAAAATTAGCCATCTAGCACATATATTACTTATATCAAGGAAAAAATGCTTTTTAAAAACATTGCAAAGATTTGTTTTGAGGCTGGGCGCTGGTGCTCACACCTGTAATCCTAGCACTTTGGGAGGTTGAGGCGGGCAGATCACCTGAGGTCAGGAGTTTGAGACCAGCCTGGCCAACATGGTGAAACCTCCTCTCTACTAAAAATACAAAAATTAGCTGGGCATGGTGACACGCGCCTATAATCATAGCTACTCAGGAGGCTGAGACAGGAGAATCACTTGAACCTGGGAGGTGGAGGTTGCAGTAGCTGAGATCATGCCATTGCACTCAGCCTGGGTGACAGAGCCAAACTCTCTCAAAAAAGAAAAAAAAAAAAAAGATTAGTTGTGAGTGGTGGAAATCAAGTGCCTCTAAGCCTGACTGAGATTATCTTGCTTTTTGCACCTGTCATTTGAGAGCATTCGTATTTTCCAGGACCCATCATGTGAAATGGAGCACTGCCACTAAATGCTGATCTAATGACTTGACATAACGGTTCTACCTTTAGAAGTTGGGAAGTCATTATCACCTGTGCCCCCTGCTTTTATTGTATTTTAGGTTTTGGGGTACATGTGAAGAACATGCAAGATAGTTAAATAGGTACACACGTGGCATTGTGATTTGCTGCCTTCCTACCCTTCACCTATATCTGGCATTTCTCCCCATGCTATCTCTCCCCACCTCCCCACCCACCGCTGTCACTCCCCTATTCCCCCCAACAGACTCCAATGTGTAGTGTTCCTCTCCCTGTGTCCATGTGTTCTCATTGTTCAACACCCACCTATGAGTGAGAACATGCAGTATTTCATTTTCTGTTCTTGTGTCAGTTTGCTGAGAATGATGATCTCCAGGTTCATTCATGTCCCTACAAAGGACATGAACTCATCATTTTTGATTGCTGCATAATATTCCATGGTGTATATGTGCCACATTTTCCCTGTCCAGTCTATCATCGATGGGCATTTGGTTTGATTTCAGGTCTTTGCTATTGTAAACAGTGCTGCAGTGAACATTCGTGTGCATGTGTTCTTATAGTAGAACGATTTATAGTCCTTTGGATATATACCCAGTAATGGGATTGCTGGGTCAAATGGAATTTCTATTTCTAGGTCCATGAGGAATCGCCACACTGTCTTCCACAATGGTTGAACTAATTTACACTCCCACCAACCGTGTAAAAGTGTTCCTATTTCTCCACATCCTCTCCAGCATCTGTTGTCTCCAGATTTTTTAATGATCGCCATTCTAACTGGCGTGAGATGGTATCTCAATGTAGTTTTGATTTGCTTTTCTCTAATGACCAGTGATGAGGAGCATTTTTTGATATGTTTGTTGGCCTCATGTATGTCTTCTTTTGTAAAGTGTCCATTCATATCCTTTGCCCACTTTTGAATGGGCTTCTTTGTTTTTTTCTTGTAAATCTGTTTTAGTTCTTTGTAAATTGTGGATATCGGCCCTTTGTCAGATGGGTAAACTGCAAAAATTTTTTCCCATTTTGTTGGTTGCAGATTCACTCTAATGACTGTTTCTTTTGCCGTGCAGAGGCTGTGGAGTTTGATTAGGTCCCATTTGTCTTTTTTGGCTCTTGTTGCAAATGCTTTTGGTGTTCTGGTCATGAAGTCCTTGCCTACTCTTATGTCCTGAATGGTTTTGCCTAGATTTTCTTCTATGGTTTTTATGGTGCCAGGTCTTATGTTTAAGTCTTAATCCATCTGGAGTTAATTTTAGTTTAAGGTGTCAGGAAGGGGTCCAGTTTCTGCTTTCTGCACAAGGCTAGCCAGCTTTCCCAACACCATTTATTAAACAGGGAATCCTTTCCCCATTGCTTGTTTTTGTCAGGTTTATCAAAGATTGTATGGTTGTAGATATGTTGTGTTGCCTTCGAGGCCTCTGTTCCTTTGGTCTATGTCTCTGTTTTGGTACCAGTACCATGCTGTTTTGATTACTATAGCCTTGTAGTATAGTTTGAAGTCTGGTAGTGTGACGCCTCCTGCTGTGTTCTTTTTACTCAGAATGACTTTGCTATGCGGGCTCTCTTTTGGTTCCATATGAAGTTTAAGGTGGTATTTTCCAGTTCTGTGAAGAAGGTCGTTGGTAGCTTGATGGGGATAGCGTTGAGTCTGTAATTACTTTGGGCAGTATGACCATTTTTATGATATTGATTCTTCCTGACCATGAGCATGGAATGTTTCTCCATCTGTTTGTGTTTTCTCTTATTTTGTTGAGCAGTGGTTTGTACTTCTCCTTGAAGAGGTACTTTACTTTCTTTGTTAGTTGTATTCCTAGGTATTTTAGTCTCTTTGTAGCAGTCGTGAATGGCAGTTCATTCTTGACTTGGCTTTGTTTAAGTCTGTTATTGGTGCATAGGAATGCCTGTGATGTTGCACATTGATTTTGTATCCTGAGACTTTGCTGAAGTTGCTTATCAGTTTCAGGAGATTTTGGGCTGAGATGATGGGATCTTCTAGATATACTATCATGTCATCTGCAAATAGAGACAATTTGGCTTCCTCCTTTCCTATTTGAATACCCTTTATTTCTTTTTCTTGCCTGATTGCTCTGGCTAGAACTTCCAGTACTATATTGAATAGGAGTGGTGAGAGAGGGCATCCTGTCTAGTGCCAGATGCCCGCCCCCTTTTATAAGAGATGAAGCATCTGATGCCTGCAAAATTAGGTGCCTAAAGTCACAGAGTTAATTGAGCATATGTTCTGACTCTGAGTCCAGTGTTAGAAAATTTTTGATAATATTTTGTTTGTTTGTTAACTGCCTTCTAATGACCAGATACTGAATGAAGTTTTAGAGAGCCTTTAGCTTAAATTTGCATATGCCATTTGATGAGTCATATGTTAAAGCTTTATATCTGAAAGTTATTTGACTGTGCTTGATGATTAACAACTTCAAGTGAGTCTAAATTGATTTCTTGGTAGACCATAGCTGTGAACTGCTGTGATTAGTCTGCTGCCTGGTGTTCAATGTGTAATGACGCTGTTATTCTGCACTTGTAAAAAACATACTTGGATTGAAAGAATGGAAGCCTGATAAATTTGTGCCGACTGTTTAAACTGGTGAACTTTCTCTGGAATGAAGACATGCCTGCCAGAAGAAAAAAATCTACTTGTGCACGTAAGTGCTATCTGTGGATTGCCAAAGAAGCTTACCCCGCCCTTCTGACTTGCTGTGAGTCCCCTGGCCTGTCCCCTCTGAGCACCGTGTATTTATTTCTTGTGCCTGCTGTGGCAGCACTTACATAAAGTGTGTATTGAGGTGCTTCCTGTCTGTCTTGTCTCCAGCTCCTTCCTCAGCCCAGTCACAGAGCCTTTCTCACAACAGGAGTGCAGGAGAAATGAGAATGCTTTTCACCCTGTCCAGACTGTCTTATGGAGATGGGTCTTCTCTCGACCTTTATCCTTCTTTTTTTCTTTTCTTCTGATTCTTTTTAAATATTTAAAGACTGATTTTTAAAGCAGTCATATCATTAGTCAGGGCTTTTGGTTGCAAGCAGTCAAAACTGTCTCTATCCAATTATAAGCATCTCGTATGACAGCAGTAGTACATATTTGTCAAGAACTATGAAGGGTCCAAGCTTCTTTACTCTATTTGCAAGCTAGGTTAACCTGCCTCAGTTTGCTGTTAAAAGACATGAGACTCCTGGGTCAGGGACAGAAGACTTTATTACTCACAATGGTAACAGTAGTCATGGTATCAGCATTTGTTTTTTGTACCAGTTCTTCAAGCCCTGTTTCTCACAGGGTGACTTGCAGAAGGCCAGTTGCACACACAGTTACTTGGGTGATTCTCTTGCTAACGTTGTGCTGTAAGTGTGAGGGCCATTGCATTAGACTCTGACTGGGCTCTGCAAACCTGAGCCTGGTTTTTAGAACCTCTTCAGCCCCTTGATATTGCCCAGTCAAGTCCATAGTGACTGTAGGGGCTGAACTTCAGGGGCCACTTCGCTTAGAGCTGTCACCTGAGAGGCCCTCAAGAATCAGACTGGCCACTTGAAGCCAAATGGCCTTGGGAAGTATTTGCCCCAAAAACAGTTTTAAAAATTATTCTTTCAATCTGACTCAATTCCTTGTAGTTAGTAGCTAGATCGTTTCCAGGCATGTATTTTCTTGGAGTTTATTAAAAACAATGGAAAAACCTTAAAAGTACCTTTTGGGCTGGGCGCGGTGGCTCACGCCTGTAATCCCAGCACTTTGGGAGGCTGAGGTGGGTGGATCACCTGAGGTCAGGAGTTGAAGACCAGTCTGACCAACATGGTGAAACCTTCCATCTCTACAAAAATTAGCCGAGCATGGTGGCAGGTACCTGTAATCCCAGCTAGTTGGAAGGCTGAGGTGGGAGAATTACTTGAACCCACTGCATTCCAGCCTGGGGGACAGAGCAGGACTCCATCTCAAAAAAAAAAAAGGACCTCCCTAAAACTGCAACTCAAGGTGTTCAGTATTCAGATTTCTAGATTCCATTAAAGGCAGTTTTGAGGTATTTTTATTTATAGAATTTGCCTTGCTTAAAATAATGTAGGACCATGAAATTTTAGATTTTTAATGTGGAACTGCTGAGTAATTTTTTTGAATGGTAACTTTCTTTCAAAAGCCACAAAGCTGTTTTTTCTTGCTTTCAAGGAAATATTCTTTGTTGAGTGACTTAAGCTTATTAGTTCTTGGAAAATTATAAGGATGTGCTGCCTTCAAGCAGTAAAACAGGTTTGAGTTTCTTGTACTAAGAAGAAACTTGATCCTGAGGATCAGCTCTGCTCCCGGTGTCAGTGGGCTTACGGAGAGGATGGCAGAGAAGCTTGTTGGGCCTGTGGCATTCTGCATCCTCATGACCATTTCATTTTTCTGTTCCCTGCCCCTCTCCTCTCTCTTTCCTCTTCCCCTTTTATCTTAAAGCAGGGGATTTATAGAATAATAGCATTTCCTACCAAAGCTTTGCTGCTCCTGAAGAGAGCCTGATTTCCAGGTGGTGTCTTGAGATTTATCTTACCTGGGTCTGACCATTGCCAGACCTTGGTTTCTTCTGTTGGATGTAAGACAGGGAGTTGGTGATGAGAGGTCAGAGCCAGGTCTGTTAGAATGAGCCGAGACAGAGTTAAAAGAAAGAATGTAGACAGCATTCTCTATGTGGAGTGTTCACGGTCAACAGTTGTGATTAGGAGGCCCAGCTGTGGTAGCCTCAGCCAGTTCTCTACTGACTATACCAGGGTTGTGTGATCTTAGCGTTCTGGCCACTAGACAGCAGTTCAGACTTGGGCTTCTGGCCTGCAAAAGAGCGAGAGAATCAGCCAGGACAGCGGTGTCTTCTGGGTGCCAGGCATTATGTACTAGGGCCTTGGCTACTGTGCCATTCAACCAGGTGGCTGTGCCCTGCCCCTCCCCTCCCTGTCATCCATTATGTGCCTCCCTCCTTCTCAGGGCCCTCCCCTTCCCCATGAATCACCACCCTTAGGTCCTGCTTAGGTGCCACCTGCTCAAGAGAGAAGGCTTCCTGCCCGTGCCCATGATGTAAGTCCCCACTAGATCCTTTCCACCATCCTGTCCCTTGTCTGTAATTGCACTTGTCACTTGAATGGAATCCTAATTGTGCTGGTTATATGTTTCATTTTGGTCTCCCCTGTAAGACAGGCAGGCTTTTTGGAGGCAGGGACTGAATGTCATTCACATCTGTGCTCCCAGGGTCTAATACATAATAGTGCATTATGAGTATTTATTGAATACCTGTTGAATAAATGGATTGGGTTTAGCATTTTCTCCCATTGGACCTGGATTGACCTGGAAATTGGTTGGCTGATCCTGCAAGTAGAGATTAAAGGACCTCACAGCTGTAGAGTGACTGGTAAAGGCAGATATAAGTGCAGTAAGGGAGGGAGTTGTTGCTGTAGTTTTGGTTCATAGTGCAGAATAAAGCTACCTATGGAAATATACAACTCCTACTCTGAACTTCTGCTTTGGTGTACCTACTGCTGTTATCCAGCATAAACATATGAACAAATCACTCACTTAGTGGGTCAGTTTTTCTTCTCTTTTGTTAAACAGCTGAGTTTTTGCTGTTTTCAAAGTTAGCCAAAAATTTCATTTTCATGTTTAAATGATTTAGAAAAATAATTTTTCTTTCAAAAATAATGATATGTAAAAATAAAACATTCTCATCTATTTTTTAGAGTAATTTATCTGTTTCTTGTTTTACCTTATAACAAAAGTATGAGTTAAAGTCACACCCCCTAGTTATAGCAGCTTTTTTTTTTAAATTAAAACACTTTTAAATTGGCCTTCCAACACTAAGTTGATTACAGATAAATACATAGCATTTTTAGTGAAATTCTTTGCTGAGGTTATTTCTTGCAGTTTTAAGAGCATTTAGCAGCACTGATTGTTAACTTTGAGGATTACGTGTGGTTATTCTGATAACAGAAACTTTTTCTGGTGGGTAGGAGGGAGCTGTGGTCTAAGATGATCCTGTATTTGGATAAAAGGAGAGATTTTTAATTACTTCACTTAGTCAGATTTACTTGGAAATATTAATGAATTTGTTCTGCTCATTTGTTAACTCTGAAGAAATTGCTCATTTTTTTCAAAACTAAGTTGTTCATGAGTCACAGGTCTACATTTATATAAAAACAAAAACACAGAAATGATTCAAAATCTGGACCCTGGGAAACAGGTGGACTTGAATGGCAGTCAGGTTTACTTGGCTTTGACAGTTTCAAGAAAAAAGGTGAAAATAAAAGTTCTGTTATCCACTTATGAAAGTAGCATCTAGTATATAGATAATCCAGCATTTCTAGGCAGTTGTAAGGACCTGTACCAGGCTTGTCCAACCCATGGCCCAACGCAAATTCATAAACTTTCTTAAAGTATTATGAGTTTTTTTTTGTGATTTTTTTTTTTTCCTTAAGCTCATCAGCTATCATTAGTGTTGGTGTATTTTGTGTGTGGCCCAAGACAATTTCTCTTCTTCCAGTGTGGCACAGGGAAGCCAAAAGATTGGACACTCCTGACCTATACTATGAGCAAGTTGAAGTGATTTTAAATACCACAGCTCATGTAGTGATTACCAGTATCTCCATTTGATATGGTTTGGCTGTGTCCCCACCCAAATCTCATCTTTAATTGTAGCTCTAATAATTCCCACATGTTGTGAGAGGGACTGGGTGGTATTGAATCTTGTGGTGGTTTACCCCATTGTAGTAGTGAGTTACATCTCATGAGATCTGATGATTTCATAAGGAGTTTCCTTATTATGCTTGCCTCTCATTCTCTCTCTTGTCTGCCACCATGTAAGATGTGCCTTTCATTTTCTGCCATGATTGTGAGGCCTCCCCAGCCACGTGGAACTGTGAGTCCATTAAACCTCTTTTTCTCTAGAAATTACCCAGTCTCGCGTATATCTTTATCAGCCACATGAAGAGGGACTAATTATATCATTCTAGTCATTTATGATTTTAATTTATGCTTTTATTTACAATTTTTAAGATCTACTCAGTCAACCTGCAGTCATGAGAAAAGATAAGCCATCATCGTTTGAGCCATTATAAGTTTTCTGGTGGTTCATTTTGCAGTAATTAGATACCTGATACATCAGGTATGTTCATAACTTTTTAAAAAATGAGGTAAACCAAGCTTGATTATTCTGTTTATGTATACTTGGCACTGGATAATTACCCAAACTCTAATCTGTTCTCAAAGAATAACAGCTTACTGCGTTAAGGATTTTTCCAGAGAATGTCCCATAGGATATAATAGGCAATTTTAAAAGAGAGATTCCAGAAGGCTTTGAGTCTTGGCAGCGTTCCTATAGTATGTGTTGGAATAAGTCTGTAGCATCCCAAGGTGATTACTTTTTGGTATCTTAAAACAGCTTCATTTCTTGTGTCCAGAAACATTTCCCACCAAGGACTAGAAAAGCCTTACAAAACATCATCTTCTTTCTCACAGTATTTTTAGAATTAGGTAGGAAGGTAATTTTTTTACAGACCAAGTTTTCTTGTTAGATACTTCCAGTTTTGTACTTAATCATCAAATAAGCATATTAAGACCAAGATCTTATGTTCCCTTGTACATTTTATAGAAATGACCTTTCTATATTCTTAGAATAAAAAGTAACAAATTATAAGAAACAGTCTTTTAAAAAAATGTATGGGGTAACTTCAGTGTGTCGTTCAGTGCCCTCAAGCATCATGGGAATAGAGACCTTGACGGGCATCTGTAACTGACCGTTTCCTGTACTCTGTACAATGGGGCCTCATTCCCCCAGCAGTCATTTGCCCCTTGCTAGATGCTGAAGCTGTGCAAAGCCTAGTCCTTTTCTCAGCAGACCAGGCAAGGGGGTGGAGGTGTCAGCAGACCAGGGAAGCGGGTGGGGGTGTCTGCAGACCAAGGAAGAGGGCGGGGTAGGCTGATGGCTTATTAGAGAAACACAGCAGGATGTAAAACTCACGGAAGAGAGTGAGCTCTTGTTGATTCTACACTTAAACCTGGTAGCTCGTTCCTTTTTATTTTTCCCTTTTCGTTATGTTGCACTTAAGAAGATGCCTGGTACTTTTAAGTAAAAGCAACAAATGTAGGAAGAATTGAACCGCTCTTTTCAAAATCCTGATGGATATCTCAAATGTTTCTAGACTAAAAGTACTTGAGTCTGTCAGTAGCCTGGACTTTTAAAAAGCTGCTTATGCTTTTTGTTTCTTGGGAAATGCTTGTTTTGTGTCGTGTGTCTTGTTTTAAGTCAAACAAGTGCCATCTGTGATTGTGCTGATAGTACATTTCTCCTTGACCTCAAATAAAATACTGATTTTGGAAGCACCAGCCTGTGTTTTTACTACAGATGTTATTTGGGAGAAGAGTAGGGAGTGCACGGGGAAGGAGTTCTGCACTGCCAGCCTCATGGATGCCAGAGAAAGGGGAGTTTTGTTCTCCTTGGTCGATGCGCACGGAGGAGGAAGAGTGTGAACTTGCTCCTTTTGTTCTGCAGGTTGTCTTGGTCTGTCTTTATGATCGTGGGAAGCTTAGTGACAAGCAAGGTCTTGGCACCCCTGGTTGAATAAGTGGACTACATACTAACATTGTGTGATCAGTTGGTCTCTAGGTTGTATGGGAATGTGTACCCAAGTACAGTGGAAAAATGGCTAATTAAGTAGAAATCTCAAGAAGCAAAGGATTTCAGGAAGATATTGCCCAAAATAAGACTATTGTGTATTATCCTATGAAGTCCTGACCCCTGTCCCTCATAAAATGCTATTCAGATTTGGGGGAACAGAGATAAAGTAACAGATGCAGTGTCACACGGAGAGTTAACCTAAGGATGTATGAGCTTAGAGCAGTGACCCTGACCAGGACAAGTGCCTTCCCTTCTCTGCCTCCGTTTCCTTACTGTAAAATGGAGATAAGAATAGTACTCACTCACAGGGCTGTTCTGATGATTCAGTGACTAAATGTTTGTAAAGGGCCTAGAATAGGGCCTGCCACCATGTATATACTTGAGTAATAATATTAACCAGGGGTCTTTATAGCCGTGTAGAAGTCTGGGGTGTATGGTGTCACCCCTTCTTCAGGGTTCCTCTTCCAAGCTCTCCTGCTCTCTGTGTTTCCACCGTGGCTCCAGTGGAGACAGAGGCCAGTATTTGTGGTGCAAAGGGAAGTGCCCACGGATTCAGGAGGGTACAGGATTTTATTGTCTTAAATCATCAACTATTGCCAGAAAGATCCACAGAACATCGTTGTGTAAACTGCAGCTGCAGGAAGTGTCTGCTTTCTGGCCTCGGCACCAGGGAGTGGAGTTACTGAGCACATCTACCGCATGCTTCCTGGGCTATTTCTTTTGTGGATTGCAAATTCTTTGGAAAATAGAACATGTGATCCAGAGGAAAGAATAAAATAAGAATAAAGAATAAAATAATAGTCCCCATAATGGAGCAGCTGATAGTTTCATTCAGAAGTACTGAAACAGTGAACAGTGGCTCCTCAGCGTTTGAAGTAACATCACAAGTAAATACGCTGTTCATTATATTAGATTCAAAATGAGGGTCTATCTTGTATCAGAACTTCCTTGGCCAGGGACAGGCTAAAAGTCCCTGGCAAAAATAGGAATTATCCAACTATAGTTACAATTAAATTTAATTTATGAAACTACATATCATACTTCATAGTAACATTAACTTTTATTAACTAGCTAATGTATTATTAAAAACACAAACTATTAAGAATTATTAGTATTCCAGAGGATTCCAATTGGTTTCATACTGATGAAAACATATATGTATACAAAGATTGTTATACGAATTTTTTTTATTTATTTAGAGACAGGGTCTCATGCTGTCACTCAAGCTGGAGTACACTAGACTGCTCTCAGCTCACTGCAACTTCCGCCTCCTGTGTTCAAGTGATTCTTGTGCCTCAGCCTCCCAAATAGCTGGAATTACAGGCGCGTTCCGCTACACCTAGCTAATTTTTGTATTTTTAGTAGAGAAGGGGTTTTGCCATGTTGGCGCCAGGCTGGTTTCAAACTCCTGACCTCAAGTGATCTGCCTGCCTCAGTCTCCCAAAGTGCTGGGATTATAGGCGTGAGCCACTGTGCCTGGCCAAATGTGTTTCATATTAAAATGTACTTTTCATTTATTTCATTTTTGAGATGGTTTCTCACTCTGTCACCCAGACCAGAGTGCAGTGGCGCCATCTCAGCTCACTGCAACCTCTACCTCCCTGGCACAAGTGATTTTTCCACCTCAGCCTCCTAAGTTTCTGGGACCACAGCATTGTACCACCACACGTGGGTAATTTTTTTGTATTTTTGGTAGAGATAGGGGTCTCATTATGTTGCCCTGGCTGGTCTCGAACTCCTGGTCTCAAGCAGTCCACTTGCCTAGGCCTCCCAAAACATTGCAATTACAGGTATGAGCCACTGCACCCGGTCTAAAATGTACTTTTTAGAAAAAGAAACTTCTTTTAAAAAAAACTAAGCATACTGCTTAATTCGTCTAGATTCTTGCTCTTGTCTTGAGGACTTTGCCTTCTCGGAACTCAACTTGTGGTCAGATTCTCCAAATGTTTCTTATCCTCGGAAGTTTAACTCAACCTCTTTCTGCCAATGAGCCTTGGATGTCCCAGCAGCCCCTTTCTCAGGTCCTGCCACCTTTCTATTCTGGGCGTGTGCCCAACCTGCCAGTTGCTGCCTTGCTCCTAAAATTTGTCATTCCACTTCGATGATGCCCATGTTATCCTGTGCATGACTCAAGTACATATTCATTGTCTGGGTGAGACCGAGAGTACAGACCAGTGTGTAGTATTTTATAGTCAGTTCATTATATGCTATCTCCGTGTACTGTGAAAAAAGGAAAGAAAACTTCCTAGGAGATTAAGTACTTACTGCTGTTTTGGTGCATGTCCAGTTGGGCTTTTCTTTCTTTCTTTGTGTACATGTAACTCCATATGAGCATATATAATCATGTTATGTATTTTTAAAAGGGGTCAGTTTTTATCACTAGTTTTTTTCTGTGACAAGGAATGTATAGAAATGGATCACAAATCTAAATTTAAAGCTAAAACTTAGGAAAGCATAGGAGAAAATCTTTGTAATCTTGGATTAAACAAAGGTTTGTTAGATGAGACACAGAAGGTATGAACAACATAAGAAAAAGTTAGTGGTTTAAATTTTTTTATATTCAGGTTGCTTTTCAAAATATACCTTTAAGGAAATGGTCAGCTGGATGCAGTGGCTCACACCTGTAATCCCAGCACTTTGGGAGGCCGAGGTGGGCGGATCATGAGGTCAAGAGATTGAGACCATCCTGGCCAACATAGTGAAGCCTCATCTCTAATAAAAATAAAAAAAATTAGCTGGGTGCGGTGGCGTGCACCTGTAGTTCCAGCTACTCCAGAGGCTGAGGCAGGAGAATCTCTTGAACTTGGGAGGTGGAGGTTGCAGTGAGCCAAGATCACGCCACTGCACTCCAGCCTGGGTACAGTGCAAGACTCCATAAAAAAAAAAAAAGGAAATGGTCTAGGTATGGCGGCTTACACCTATAATCCTAGCACTTTGAGAGGCTGAGGTGGGAGGTTGGCTTGAGGATAGGAGTTCAGGACCACCCTGGACAACATGGCAAGTCCTGTTTCTACACACAGACAAATACATGCATGCACACACATAATTGGGCGGGGTGGCACGCACCTATAGTCCTAGCTGCTTGGTAGGCGCAGGTGGGAAGATTGCTTTAGCCCAGGAGTTCAAGGTTGCAGTGAGCTGTGATTGTGCCACTGTACCCCACTCCACCCTGGGCAATACAGCAAGACCTTGTGGGGGGGGGCGGGGAGAGAGAGAGAGAATACAAGCCACAGACCAAGACAAAATATTTGTATATCATATATACAATAAAGGATTTTTAATCCAGAATATATGCAGAACTTTTACAACACAGCCAAAATAAAAATTGAGCATGAGATTTAAATAGACACTCAGCAAAGAAGGGTAAATACATCAGATGTTTAATAGAGTTCGTCACTAGGAAATCACAGATTTAAATCACAGTGAAATACCACTACTCAGTTAGAATGACTATGATAAAAAAAGATTGTCATTGACAAGTGTTGATGAGGGTGTGGAGAAACTAGAACCCTCATAAATTGCTCGTAGGAATATAAAGTTGTATAGTCACTTTGGAAAACAGTTTGCAGTTTCTTCAAAATTTAAACATATGCTTATCATTTGAGCCAGCACTTTCACTCCTAGGTCTCTCCTTCAAGAGAAATGAAAACATGTTTGCACAAACACTTTTGTACGAATGTTCAGCAGTGTTACTCCTAATAGCGAAAAATGAAATAATCCCTATGTCCACCAATTTGGAATGGATAAACGTGATGTGGTATATCGTCATCATATCCAGACAGTTAAAATACTCTTCAGCAATAAGGAACACATTTCTGACACATGTCACAACCTGAGAGAACCTCAGTGACCACATGCTAAGTGAAAGAAGCCAGATGCAAAATACTACATATTGCATGATGCCATTTCTATGAAATTTCCAGAAAAGGCAAAATGAGGTGAAAAGCATTTCAGTGGTTGCCTTGGATGGGCCAATGAGAGGATCAACTGCAAAGAGTCACAAGGGAACATTTCAGAGTGATGAAAGTGTTAAACCAAACTAAAGCCTGAAGCTGTCTCTGTGCTTTGAGTCCTTATGTAAGCAGCTGTAATCTAACTTAGTATGTAAATAACAGAAAGTCTAACTGAAGAGGATACTTTTGTAACAAATAGCTGAGTCTCAGCCAATCACAGCAGCTGGGCTTCAGTTAGTCACAAGTGGCCGGTTCATCAGACCTTGTTCAAATAAGGCAAAGGCTGCGCTTTGACCAGTTGAGCTGTTTCTGTACCACATTTCTACCTTTTGTCCAGAAATGTTGCCTACCTTAAGTGGAGCCCTCTGAACCCTCTGCTGGTTCTAAGGGTTGCCTCATTCTTGAATCATCCTTTGCTCAGTTAAACTCTGTTGTAAAGTTTGTTTGTAAAACTGGATTGTGATGTTGTAAAACTGGATTGTGATGCTGGTTGTGTAATTATAAATTTACTACCGTCCATTTAAAATGGGTGGATATTTTTAAAATGGTGCATCAAAATTTACTGGACAGGTCACAGTTTACAAAACCCTTTGCCATTTTTGGTTTCATCTAATCCTAAGAGGTAGGGGTTACATTCTTGTTTTCCAGAAGACGAATCTGAGGGCCAGTGCTGGCGAGTGACTTACAAGTCTCAGAGCCAGTAGGGCCTATCTATTCGCATGTTCTGGCCATAGACCCCATCTGCTAAAATGAGTAAATTTTATGGTATGTAAATTATACCTCAAAATACCTCGTGACGTAAAAACCATATTGTGAACATCCTTTATGTCAGGAACTATATTTGTCATCATTTCTTAAAATTCACATTGGAACATTTTAGAGATATGTAGAAGTAGAGGGAATGGATGATGCCACCCGTGAGCTCCTCAGCACTCACCATCTGTGGCCTGTCATGTGTCATGTGTCTGCTCCCTCAATTACTTTGAGTCAAGTCCCAGTTACTAACATATTCTTTTTCCTGTAAATAATTTAGTGTAATGTAATTATTTCAAAAATTATTGCTTACTGTTCCCTGCACTTCTCATACTGGGTTAAACCAGTGGTTGCTTGATAGTGGGTCACTTTGGTTGACTCTTCTATATGGCCTTGTGAGTGCTGCCACAGACACCCTGTTCGCTGGCTCTCCCGAGCAGCTGTTGGTAGTTGCGCTCCATGGTCCATAGGAACTCTGTTGTTGGAGGTTGTACAGCACACCTTTTTTTAAAAAAAATTAAATGCTTTAAAATGTACTCTAAGAAACAAAGATTTAGTAAAATTCACAGTATTGGCCCTCAAGGCAGTATTTTTAAATTGTCAGTAGATTTTATCAGACTCAGATCATCTGGTGAGAGGAATTTAGGAGGGCTTCTGCACAGAGGGACAGAAGGAGGGGCAGAGCATTGCAGCCTCCCCAGAGTGGGGTCCCCAGGGTGCTGGCTGCTCCCTTCCTACTCGTGTGCCATTGCAGCCCTCCCCAGAGTGGGGTCCCCAGGGTGCTGGCTGCTCCCTTCCTGCCCGTGTGCCATTGCAGCCCCCCCCAGAGTGGGGTCCCCAGGGTGCTGGCTCCTCCCTTCCTGCCCATGTGCCATTGCAGCCCCCATAGAGTGGGGTCCCCAAGGTACTAGCTGCTCCCTTCCTGCCTGTGTGCCGAGCTCCCTGTGTGTGGGCCCAGCATCCAACTTGCAGCGTGGACCAGGTAGGTCCTGGTGCCCAGTGGCTGGAAGAGCCCGGCTGGGGAGTAGAGGGTCATGCCTAGGGAAGGGTGTGCGGGGTGTGGGACCCCAGGTGGGATCAGGGGGAGTTAGATGGAGGAGTGATTGGGCCCTTTGGTTGAGTTTTGAAGGAAGACAAGTAGTTGATAGATGAACGGGGAAGTTCTGTGTAGAAGGTTGGAAGTGTGAAATGCATGAAATTAAAGAAACTACAGGTTACTTTTTGGACAGCTTTCTTGTTGAAAGATGTAGAAAGTGAGTCTAGGGAAGCTCTGGCTTCTCTAGATTCAGTTACCACCGAGGTAATTGTTCAGTGGCCGCAGCCAAAAGTGGAGGTGTCCTGCTTTCCCCAGGCTCCCCACCCTCTGCTGTGACCCCCACGGGGACCTATTTGCAGCCAGCTCTTTTGTGGCCTGTGCTTAGCATCTTGCTGTCCAGGTACCCTTTAACTTATGGAAGCATCTGTCAGAGCCCATTTAGAGGTCTTTCTTTTCCAGATCTGTGGAGACAGTTGAGAGGAGGTTATTTTGCAGTATTTGTTTCTTCTAAATCTCCTTACAAACCACTTTTGAAAGTGTTTTTGTTGTTGTTTTTTGATTGTTTTGGGGAAAAAACATGAAAGAAAGGGACATTTTTATTTCAACATGAATCACTGATAATCATCTTTTCACCGTTATTTTACTGGTATATTTTGAAAGTGCAGTTTATGCAGCCTTATTATTGTGCGGTAGTGCTTTGTTCAGTTAAAATTAAAATTAGAATTCAGCAGAAATGAAGTGGATGTCAGAGAATGACACATACACAAAAAGTCTGTCCTTTCATCCTTATCTTATCCTTTCTCCATTCCCTTCCTCCTTTAACCCTTCTCCTCTCTCTCCTCTTTATTCCTTCCCTCCTTTCCTTCTTTTCCACTCCTGCCCTTGTAAGTTTGCCTTGAGCCCTTAGATAACTTAGGTCTATTTCCTTGACATTTTTGGGAATTGCTGAGGTTTACCGGAAACCACTTGAAGCTGTGCCACTAAGGCAGTAGGCAGGACTGCAAATAATAATAAAAGTCACATTAACATTATTTTTAGACCTTTTGACTTTAGCCTCTTCTGACTTTTCAGTTAGAACAATAGATTATAGTTAGACCAATGATACTTATATTTAACAACTACCAAACTCATTTCCTCAAAAAGAGGAGAATCAGAGAGATGGGTTTCTAGTATCTCAGAATCATCATTTCAAAGATTTGCTATAAAAAGTTCACCTGTTTACATGTAATAAGTTGGGCTGGCAAAATGCTTAATATGAATGAGTAATTTAGACCTGCTTATAAACAAACCTGCTATAAAGCTCATATTTTGAAATGGTTTGCTAACTTTAAATAGACCAACATAAGCAGTCATTATTATAAATTTGCCCCTGCTGTGAATTAAACCTATAGTAGAACATACAGTAACTTAAAATATGAAACAATAAATATTTTGCCATGTGTGCTTGAAAGTATATATTAGAAAAGAATTTACTATTTTTAGGTGTATATATAGAACTTTCCTGAGCACACTTATTTTTTTTTTCTTTGTAAATTTAAGATCTGTTCTTTAGAAATTAATAAGAACAATATTTTTGTCACAGATGTTTTCTCTTGGCTAGATCTGCATACAGAGAGCAACAGTTTGTTCTTAAGAAACAGTCTGTGGAAATCTTTTTAGTATTCTGATTGAATAGTAGTACTATGAAGAAAAAAACTATCAATGAAATAAAAAGTATAAAGAGAAATACAGTAGATTAAAGTAAATTAGTGGGGACAGGTATCATGGCTCACATCTGTAATCCCATCAACTTTGAGAGGCTAAAGTAGAAGGATCACTTGAGTCCGGAGTTTAAGACCAACCTAGGCAACATAGTGAGACCCACATCTGTAAAAAAAAATTTAAAAATCAGCTAGGCATGGTGGCGTGCACCTGTAGTTCCAGCTACTTGGGAGGCTGAGGTTGGAGGATCATTTGAATTTGGGAGTTTGAGGCTACAGTGACCTAGATCCTGCCACTGCACTGTAGTCTAGGAGACAGAGGAGAGACACTGTCTCCAAAAAAAAAAAAAGGCAAATTAATGGTTAAAATGTGGTATTTATACTTTGTAGAGTAATGAAGAAGGATAGAATCATGAATAGTGTGGCATGGACCAACTTCCATTCCTATAAGGACCAACAGGCCGGTTTCTGAGGATCAGAAAGATTTGCACCTCACCCAAGGATGTTGATTTGGTGTCTGGACTGGTGGCTTCCTCTGAAGTCACACCCCAGTGCAGCTCACCAGAGCTCCTCCAGAACCTTCCGGGAACTCTAGCCAACTTTTGTGAACTTTGTTTCCACCCAACTCTCCCCTCCAGACTCACGTACCTGCTCAAACGTGCAGATGCTGCTTTCATTGAACCTCAGATGTCTCAAGCGTGTAGGGTGTTTTATAAAACTGGTCTGAAATTTAAATGTTAGCCTGTGCCAATAGAAATAGCAGGAGTGCCTGAGGAAGGACTGTGGTGGGTGGGTAAGAATTGTTGGCATTATTGAAGAAAAAGGAAAGAGCTATGTTCCCCCCACTCCCAAATGGAGTACAAAGCAAATTATCCTATCCTGACCAACATATCTCAAGTCTACTGACTGATTATAGCTAGGAAATTAGGGAAGAAACTTCATTGCTTAATTTTGTAATTTACACATTGTATTGAATTTGCTTTGCATCAACTTTTGTGAAAGCGATTATCATGACTTATATTTGTATAGTACTTATACTAGTTCATTTATTTTCTAGCAATCAGGAGCCCAAATAGGGTAGCCTGTACTTTCCTCATGTTTGCTTGAAGAAAACATTGTACAATTAGTTAAGACTCATGGCCTGATCTGATTTGTAATCGCTTGTTTCTGACCAAGAAGAGTTCAGTTGCTGTTGAACAACATGGACAGTGTACATTAGGGGAATTCAAAGCCGGTGCGGGGTTCTTCCTGCTTCTAGAGGTTTGTGTGCTCTTTACAAACAACCTTGTAAACACTGAGGATGGGAGTCTGTTTTGCGTTTAGAATGCAGAAGGATTTCTTTGGATGGTATGAAGGAGAAGGAAAGTACAGTTTTTTTCCCCTTTCTCCTCCTTTTTTCTTTTCATTCTTCTTTCATTCTTCTCTCTTAAAAATTATTTATTTCTAAATTATCAGGTTAATATATATGTAAACTATGTATAATAACATAAATGATATACTATATTAATATATAAATATGTAAAAATTTTAAATAATATATGCAATATGTATATATCAACCTGATGATTAACTCTAGCTGTTAGCAGAGGCGAGCAGGCTATTATCACATGCCTGATCACTGTGTTCTCACCAGTTAGATACTATGCTGATGCACGAGTTAGCTGTACTTGTTTCTAACCCATTTACGCCAAGTACACCTTTGCTATGAACATATAATTTAATTAAATGTTGTCTGAGTGTTTTCAGATATGAGTGGGAAAAGAAAATTATTTCTGTGAAAGCTAAATTGAATGATTTGGGATGATTTGTTAAAGGTGATATGTTTAAAATAAGCTGTCAGATGAGAGAGAACTGTAAAGTCAGGGAAAATTTGGTAAACTTCTATGAGCCTCTGGCCTTAGTTTCTTTCAGAGTGCGTCTGTATTGTAAATCCACTTTAATAAGGACGAATGCCAGAATTGGCATATTAGGGTTTAATCAAGAAGGCAATGAAGAGCTTCCATCCAGGGATTCATATTTCATTCACAAAAAGACTGTGGTACTGGCCCAGGGCAGGAGACTGACAGCGAGGGACAGGGCTCTTCAAGTGGCACTCAGCAGTGTGCCTGTACTGAAGAAAGAATACCATATTTAATGTGTGCCTTTCTAACGACTCTCAGCTTTAACTGACTTAGTTAAAAATTACCTTACTAAACTAGAGTGATCCAATTGAGAAGGAGAGCTCCATGCAGTCAGGCAAGGTGCAGACTGGACTGTCACTGCTTGGGTTTTAACCATCATATGCTCCTGCTGGAAATCGATCAGATTCCTTATTCTTTAAATTACACACAGGTGGAAAGCTAGAGAAGGGCTTGGTGGACTGGCCATCTTGAATGCTGAAATTGGTGACATCAGTTGCTCTCTGCTACCCTGACAGATCTGTAAGCCATCGTGTTCATGGTTAGAGACAAAGTCCTTGAGGCCCCATGGGAGGGATGCTGTGGGTCACCTAGGGAGGGCCGATGGAGAATGCCTGACTTCATAGGCAGAGAACTGATGCTGTCTGTCCGAGACTCACAGATGTTGGACCTCAGTGAAAAACTCAGACTCCAGTATTGAAAACTTAGGAAGTGTTTCCTTACTTCCTGTTTTCTGACAGGTCACAGGGTCATCTCAGTTTGGAAATACAGTTTAGTCTGACCAACACACAGTGTTTTGTAAAGGTTAAGGGAAAAAAAATACGTTATTTAAAATCTATCAGATGTTACTAGCATCTACCATACTTCACCAGAAAGTTTGAAAGAACATAGCAGAATGGGTGCAGACCTGTTATAATAAAATCAGAAATCAATTTCATTGTCACTTCAGTTCACCTAATTATTTTTTAATGGATGAATGAAACTGAGTGTTATATTTCACTTTGATGATACAGGACCTCACTGATTTGTCTATGACATTGCTCAATGTATGTGTGTAGACAAGTATGTGTTCTATTTATTTTTGACAAAGGTGAAAGAAACACCTTAGGTAATGAAACACATCCTACCTTAAATCATTTGAACTCACTCATTGATTTCAAATCAGTAGTTATGTTATTTTTTCCTTTAACAGTTTAAAAAAATTGTGTTAAGTGTCTTTAGAAGGTAAAATGATGAGAAATTTATTTTGCATGAAAAGTAAATGTCTTCTGTATTTGGTTTTTACCATGTATAATATAAAAAGGAAGCTAGAATGTCTAGTTCAATACTAAGAATGGAGAAATGAATTTAGACAAAAAAAAGCAGCCTAGATTTTCCGTACTTCTGTACCGATAAAGATGATTTGGAGCTTATCTTCTTCGCAACTGCTTTAGGTGAAAGAAAAAACCGTAACAAACCTAGCTGAAAGCACACATCGTTTTTTATATGATGCTAATTAAGAGGTCTTTGAACTGTGGCGTTTGCTTCACATTTCCGTCATGAATGTTCTTTTAGTGACTTTGTTATTCGTGTCTGCCAGTGCACACTGTCAGTGCTTATTGGTGTATAATGACAAATCTTGATTCTGATCTGGAAACATATCACAATTTATTATGATTTTATATCTTATTAGTGAATACACTAGTGATAAAAGCTTGATTTTTTTTCCGTTGGCTTTCTTTATTCACACCGACATTCTTTTATATATGGCTTTGAGAACTTCTGCAAACTTTGGTTTTGCATCCACAAAATGGCTTTAGACTAAATGATTTCTAAAGTCTCTTTAGCTCCAAGATCTAATAATGATTCCATGAAGTATGAGATCTTTTGGTGCCAAATCCAGTGATTCCATAAAGTGTGAGGTCTTACTTGTACGTACAAATCTATTTGCAATTTCTCCAATGGCGTGGGTTAAGTTCTGCCACTCCAAAGTGCCTTGAAATCGAGAAACCATATAACTTGTTTTTGTTCTTCTAAATAGACATTGAATTTTGACAATAGAAGCTAGTTTTGACCAGTGGAAGCTAGTTTGGTCACTTGTTTGGTTGATTTGATTATTTAAAACATTTTCTTTAGTGATTAAGAACTGGTATTCTGGAATCAAGTTTGAATTCCATCCCCTCCACTTAATCAAGTTGTTTGATTTTAGCCATGTTACTTACCTTGTGTGTGCCTCAGTTTTCTTGTCTATAAATTAGGAGTAATCATGGTATCTGCTTCTTAGTGTTCTTGTGAGGATTCAGTGACAAAATCCATGCAGAGTTTGTCTCACAGCAAGAGTTTAACAAAGTTGACTCCTCAGATTTTGATGGGAACTTACCTTTTCATGGTAGTAGCAAGCATGCACAGAATCTTTGCTTCCTTAAGTTTAAGAGTTCTTTGAGTCTGTCCATAGCACTGGTTTTATGATGTGGACATGCTGCAGATTCTCTTAGGTAACATTACCTAAGAATGTTAGAAAACATTCTCTTAGGTAGTTTATGAATGGGTTTGGCTCTGTTAGAGGTGCATTTATCTTTCAGAGCCAGCTGTAGAATTCACACTTGTCCAACCATTGTTGTTAGTTTTGCCTGCCCATTTCTTTATACACTTACCTGAAAAAAGATGTGATATTTTAAACAACAAGGTGGTTTTTCTCTTCTTGTTTGTATTTGCTCTACCTTCTTTGGATTGTTGGAGTTGGTGTTGCATATCCAGACATTCTAAAAGAGCTGAATGGTTATTGAGTTGATTGTGACTTAGAAATAACTTGTGGTCTCTTCTCATAATACTGGCATCAAGGTGTATTGTATTTCAGTGCATACCATAAACATCTGTACAGTGGGTTAGAGTCATACCTCTTGGTTTTTAAATACTCTGTGTATCATATTATTGCCAGTGTCATTCCATTTGGCATGTGCCATGATGGGAGCAGCATTATAAAAGCATTTTTATCATTTAACATGACTCGGTGATTCTGGGGAAACTGCCTCGAAGGTCCTGAACCTGATCGGTACAGTTGTTTTTCCTGTTCTCCATGACTGGCCTGTTTGCCTTGCTGCATCAAATCCTTGTAATAGCCAGACTAAGGTCTCACGGTTAGGAAGGGGAGCTAGCATTGGAATCCAACAGCCTGGCCACAGCCTGGCTCTTAACTGCTCTGCTGCCTCTTAGAAATCTCCTACAAGGTGAGGAGGCATACTGGGAACAGCCCAGCTTAAGTGGTAGGGCCAAGTGGCCTGGTATGTGGGCAGAGGCCCAGATCATGCATTCCTCCTCCAGCATGATGCCCCAGGCATCACCGAGTTCTCTGATTACCGTTTTTTTACATACTTCATTCCTCCCATTGTTTACTGAAGGATGTTTGTTACTAAGCATACCTGGAGCCAGGAATTAACAAAGCAAAACAGAACCCACAGTGTCCTGAGAGCCAGTGTACAGCATGTGGTCATTATACCCAGGCCATTCAGGTCCACTCTCTCTTCTGTCCTAACGCTGTCCCTGTACCTGCAGCTTCTTTCTAGGTCTCTTTCTTGCCCTTATTCCCAGCACTAGTCCTCAGGAGAGTGAAAGCTGTTGCATTGAAATGACCATAAAGGTTTTCTTCTCCTTTGTGTTGTCCCTCCCAGCCCAGGCAAGAAGTATACAAAGGTTGGGGATACTTGTGGGGCTTTCTCTTGCCAGGCACCACAACCACAGCCTGCTCAGTCTTAGGCATACTCAGTTATTAAAATTAGATTTCTGATTTATAGGAAGACTGTCTTGCTCAATGATGACAAGGGCATACCTGACTAAATTAATAAGAAAATGGTTAGGGTAAGTCCTGGGCAGCTATGTGAATGTGAGTACTATTCTAGAAGAGTGTGTGGCACTCGATGCAGCCCCATGTGGCTGTCCTGGCACTCGGTCCCCGGTGTCAGGGTCTCTGGTGTGTGATTGGGGACTGTGTGCGTGGACATTCCCAGCGTGTATATGGCTTGCATAAGGATTGCATAAGGTTGTAGGAAAGTGTCTCTGTGTTTTATACCATATTGCCAGTGCTAATCAGTCCAAAGTTTGAGAAAATAAGAAAAATAAGAAAAGAATAGCATATATGGTTGAAATCAAGCATTTAAAAATATTTAGTAACTTTTTGAAAGAAGACTCTGCTTTTCTGATTAAAGAAATAATAAAAGTGTTATTAATGATTTTTAATATAACTATAGTTCGCGTGTGTGTTGGGGGGAAAGTCTTGTTTACCTTCCCAAAACTGGTTGGATTTTAAAATGCAACTTGTGCAAAGTAAGTAGGAGTCAGCACAGGGGCATGTTTTCATCTCTACACTTTGTCACCTCTGTCAGTAAGCAGTTAAGTGGCACAGACTCACTTGGACCCCCCTTGGCGGTTGTTAAGATGAGTTAGTGAAGTTGTTGGTTTTAAGAGCTTAGGGTGGTGTGTGGACAGAGTGAGTGTCTAATGATTGTTAAAGTAATTTTCTTGGCCGGGCGCGGTGGCTCAAGCCTGTAATCCCAGCACTTTGGGAGGCCGAGGTGGGTGGATCACGAAGTCAGGAGATCGAGACCATCCTGGTCAACATGGTGAAACCCCGTCTCTACTAAAAACTATACAAAAAAAAAATTAGCTGGACATGGTGGCGCGTGCCTGTAATCCCAGCTACTCAGAAGGCTGAGGCAGGAGAATCGCCTCAACCCAGGAGGCGGAGGTTGCCGTGAGCCTAGATCGCGCCATTGCACTCCAGCCTGGATAACAAGAGTGAAACTCCGTCTCAAAAAAAAAAAAAAGTAATTTTCTTAATTTTATTATGAAATCATAACCACATAGAAGGGTGATATTAAGACCACAGAAGAAATAGTTGCAATATTTATGTCATTTAGTTTGAAAAAATTTTTTAACTTTTCCAACAATTAGCATCCAAGGACCTGAGCTGAGTCTCTTAAGAGTCAGTGCTACCGTAAAATTGATGCTGAAATACAAAAACAAACAAACAAACAAACAAAAAAACCCAACAACATAATAAGAGTAGTTTGTAAGTGAAAAAAAAAAAAAATCTCAGGCATGTCTTAAAGGGCAGGTGGGCCCTGGGCGAGGCTATGTTCAGGGTCTGGAGCAGGGGCCTCTCCCTACAGCACTGTGGCACCTACTGCTCCTGTGCTCCTCACAAGAAGCCAAGTGTGGGCAGATGAGGGTCACAAGGCCTGTGGAACCAGGGCTACATCTGCCTGCTGTGGGGGCTCCGTGGCCACTGCTCTTCTGCATTAGAAGGGGCACTGATTCCTGGTGAAACATGGCAGATGGCCATTTCTGAACTTTCCAATAGCAGTAAATTCCTGTGAAGAGGATCGGGAAGTGGGATCCTTGTGCCGTTGGCGGTGCTGGCAGCAACCCTTCTCTGGCTTTGGGAATGTGAAGCCTCTTATTGAGCTAGGGAAGCTGTTGCTGTGTGCCTTTTTGTTTATAGTTTACAAGATTTAGGACAAGTGTTTCAGTTTCTGATGTTGTCAGAGGGACTTGGTCAGTATGAAATCTGGTGGCCCAGAGTTGATACAACTATGACGAGGCCATTGTGGTGGTGTGACATTGAAGAATGTTTGTGAGATGGAAAAGTACTATTAGACTTCAGCAGAGCCAGTGGCAGAAGAAACTAAGTTTAAGGCCAAGTGCTTTGTGTATGTGGAGAGGGATGAGGATGATTTGCTTTCTTTTTCTATATATATATATATTTTGTTTACTCGGCAAAAGCCTGACCAGGTAATTGTTTTCCTCACCCCAACCCATAGTGGAGTAGGAAAGCTCCGTTTAATCCCTGCCCTATACTTTTGCCTCTGCAAACCTTGCTTTCTGTGTTGAAAATACTCAACCAGAGAGTCTTTGTGTCCTATTTCAGCTTGGAAAAAAGATCTGGTTCTTTCTAAAGCATGCCTGTCTTACCAAGCCCTGTGGGAATAGTGCCCGTGTGTTTGGATGCCTCTGTCACTGCCTGAAGCTGTTTCTGGCTGCAGTTTAGGGGACCCTCCAGGTTTGTGGATTGCCAGTGTTAGTACAGTGTCTTCACCACCAATCCCATATCAATAGGACAGTACTGCCGGTGGCAACGTGGACCAGGTCTTCTGTTGTAATGAGGGATCACCGGGAATACCTAGGAAAACAGAATCCTCAGCACCACCTGAGGCATCAGCATCTTTGGGCTAGGGTTCAGGATTCGCTGTTATTCCAGGATCTTTATGTGAGGACCTAACTAACATTGAGGAACCATTTCTGGAGGAGGTAAAATAGATCAGCATTTTTCAAGCAGCAGGTGGTATCCAGCAGTTTTTTTTTTTTAACTAAAAGATGCACTAAAATAATACAGAAATATGAGAGTTTGTTGCACATTATCAAGAGTGATTTTGTGAGTCTCTAAATTCAGTGTGTATAACACAAGTGTTCATGTGCAGACATACCCCCCCTTTTAAAAAACAAATTTGAAGATTTGTGGCAACCCTGCATTGAGCAAGTCTATCCATGCCATTTTTCCAACAGTATGTCCTTGCTTTGTATCTTGTATCAAATTTTGGTAATTCTTACAGTATTTCAAATATTTTCATTGTTTTATCTGTTATGGTGATCTTTGATTTTATTAGTGTAATTGTTTTAGAGCACTGTGGTCTATACCCGTATGGTGGCAAACTTAGTCAGTGAATGTGTGTGTTCTGACTGCTCTGTTGACCAGCTAGCTGTTAGACCGCCTCTTTCCCTCTTCTCAGGCCTCCCCATTTTTGAGACACAACAATATTGAAATTAGGCCAATTAATAAATCCAACCATGGCCTGTAAGTGTTCAAGTGAAAGGAGTATTTGCACATCTCTCATGTTAAATCAAAAGCTAGAAATGATTAAACCTAGTGAAGAAGGCATGCTGGAAGCTGGGACAGGCCAAAAGCTAGGCTTCTTTTGCCAAACAGCCAAGTTGTGAATGAGAAGGAAAGGTACTACTCCAGTGAACACACGAATGATAAGAAATCAAAACACCCTATTGCTGACATGGAGAACGTTTTAGTGGTCCGGACAGAGGATCCAGCCAGCCACCGCATTCCCTTTAGGCAAAGCCTAATGCAGAGCGAGGCCTCAGCAAATTCTAATAGAAGCTGTGGAAGAAAAGTTGGAAGCTAGCAGAGGTTGGTTCTTGAGATTGAAGGAAGGAAGCCATCTTCATAACAAAGTGCAGGATGAAGCAGCAACAATTGTCGTGGAAGCTGCAGCAAGTTCTCCAGAAGATCTTGCTAAGATTGTTGTTGAAGATGGCTATATTAAACAACAGATTTTCAGTGTAGACAAAACAGCCTTCTATTGGAAGAAGATGCCATCTAGGAGTTTCATAGTTGGAGAGGAGAAATAAATGTCTGGTTTTTAAAGCTTTAAAGGACAGGTGACTTTCTTGTTATGGACTTTAAGTTGAAGCCAGTGCTCCTTAAGAATGAACTGAGTCTACCCTGAACCCTTAAGAATGTACTGAGTCTACTCTGCCTGTGCTCTGTACATGGAACAACAAAGCCTGGATGATAGCCCATCTGTTTACAGTATGATTTGCTGAATATTTTAAGCCCACTCTTGAGACCTATTCCTCAGGGAAAAAGATTTTTTTCCCAAAATACTGCTGCTCATTGACAATACGTCTAGTCACTCAAGAGCTCTTGTGGAAATGTCTAATATTAAGGTTGGTTTCGTGACTGCTAACGCAACATCAGTTTTACAGCCCGTGGATCAAAAAGTAATTTCGACTTCCAAGTCTTATCATTTACAAAATACATTTTGTAAGGCTGTCGTTGCCATAGATAGTGATTGCTTTGATAGATCTGGCCACAGTACACTGGAAACCTTCTGGAAAGGTCACCATTCTAGATGTCATGAGGAACATTTGTGACTCATGGGAGGAGGTCAAAATAGCATCAAGAGGAGTTTTGAAGAAGTTGATTCTAGCCTTATGGATGACTTTGAAGGGTTCAGCACTTCATTGGAGGAAATAACTACAGATGTGGTGGAAATATCGAGAGAACTAGAGCTAGAAGTGGAGCCTGAAGATGGGGCTGAATTACTGCAATCTTGTGATCAAACTCCTCAGGGATGAAGAGTTGCTTCTTATGAATGTGCAAAGAAAGTGTTTTCTTGAGATGGAATTTACACCTGGTGAGGATGCTGTGAACTTTGTTGAAATGACGACAAAGGATTTCCAGTATGCCACAAACTTAGTTGACAGAGCTGCGGCAGGGTTTGAGAGGCTTGACTCCAATTTCTAAAGAAATTCTGCTGTGGATAACATGCTATCAAATGGCATCACATGCTACAGAGAAGTCTTTCATCACAGGAAGAGCCGATAGATGCAGCTGCATCGCTGTGTTATTTTAAGAAATTGCCGCAGCCACCACCCTGAGCAGTCAGCAGCTGCCCACATCATGGCAAGACCCTCTACCAGCAAAAAGATGACGACACTCTGAAGGCTCAGATGATGTTAGCACTTTTTTTTTTTTTAGCGATAAGATATTTTTAAATTAAGGTATGTTCATTTTAAAAGCCCTAAATGCTACCACACATTTAATAAGCTACAGTGGAGTTTAAACATACTGTGTAACATATAGTGTAAATATAATTTGTATATGTACTAGGAAAAAAGTTGTGTGACTCACTTTATTGCAGTGGTCCGGAACCAAACCCACAAGCAGTGTCTCTGATATATCTCAGTATTGAGTTGCATTGTAAAAGTTATTTCTTAATATGGTTAAGGTAAAAAAAAGTTTGAAACCCAGTAGGATAGATGGTGTCTGGATTCCTTTTCATTGCAACCTCATTTTGTATTGTTTTGAATCCTTAGCTTAGGCCCCAGCCAGTAAATCACCTGCTCTGAGACAAACACCAAGAAAAAAAGACGCTGGGAAGCTTTAAACCTGCCCTTAGCAGTGTCTTGGAATCTCCTGGGAAACAATAAAATGCAGCCTCTTCCAGACCTCCTTTCTCAGCATCTTTGGGGCGGGGCTTTGGAACCTGCATTTTGAGTAACTGTTCCATAGGATTCTGCAGGTGTTTGTGGGACCACCTTTTAAGAAATACACGTGAAGCTTTAAACCTTTAACAATTCTCTAAGGGGCTCCTCCTCCCTCTCCCACTTTCCCCCATCTTACAAATGAGAATCCTGAAGCCCCAGTTGATTAGATTGGGTGACTTCCATAGCGTTGCAGATGTTAAGGGGAGGACATGGCAGGGTAGCACGAGGCTGCCATTCCTCTTGCCCTTCCTACTTGGAGAGAATCAGATGGCATGCAATGTGGACCATGTAAGTTCCTGATTGAAGGCGTCTCCCAGTTCGAAAATAAATAGGATTGTTGAAATGACAGTGTTGGAATCCTGGGCCTGCAGCCTTTTGTATCTGGAACAGCCTTTGAGACCTCTGCCTTCCATAACTGCAGTTGGCGAAGAGTCAAGTAAGAGGACAGGTAGCCGTGGCTGCTGCATGTGAGTGACAGTCCCAGCTCTGTCCCAGCTTTGGAATTTTGGGCAGTGTCAGAGGGTTATGTGATATTGTCTGTCCCCAAGAGTTCTTCCAGATTTTAAATTCTGTGATTCTGTCTTTTGGAAAAATAGTATTTCCTGTCTCTTACCTTGACAGAGATACTGAATGGCTCAAAAAATGTATGCAAATCTTTTGAGCTCCTCCAGAAAAACGATGTAAATAGAATCATTTGTTGGCACCCCCAGTTCAGTTCAGATTTTGTGTAGGACACAGCAAGTCTCAGCGTTGCACTTTGAGAGCTCCTCTGGGAGCAGGCCCTCCTTCCCCTTAGGAGGCTGGTGTAAAATGCATCACAGCCATTTCCTCTGTGTGCTGTTCATCAAGGGAAGCATCTGGAACTGGGAGGTGGAGCAACTAGCCTAGGTGACCCTGCTTGGCCTCAGGTTAATCTTATTATGTAAAGAAAGGGAGACTGACTTACCTTCAGAACCCCTTCTGATGGTGTGTAGACTGGAAGCCATATCCAGTAAGATTTGCAAGAACAAGAGGAAATTGCCACGTTTCCAGGAAGCTGGACTGCTCTGTGCAGCTGTGCATCCTGCGGCCCTAAACAGGCACTTTGTTTTTAATTTGAAGGCTGTCATCTCCCTTTGGCACATGTGCTTCCTGTCTTCGTAAATGTGTAATATTTTATGCTCAAATTCCTATCTAATTTTAGTCTTAATCTAAGTCAGATTATAGAGGTACTTGTCTTACCGTTACATTTTATAGGTATTCAGTGCTTGATATCCCCAAAGTCTTGACTTGGATTCGCAAGTGATTACATTTGTTACACTTGTCTTGATATCCAGGAGGTACATAGCTAGAGACAGAACCCACATTTGGTCTGAAAATAGTATTAATAGAAGTAAATGTTTTTTAAGCAGAGATTGCAACCGTATTTCTTTGATATATGCCACTAAATCAAGTCTTTATTTTGAGAATTTTATGTTTAATTTTTTTAACATTAAGGTGTTTATCCATTTTTTATATTATTATTTTGTTTGTTTTCAGAAAGTGTGTGAAACCAGAACCCTACCTCATCTGCAGGTTAACCTTATACATACTATTTATTTTAAATAGGAATTCTGCATTTGTCTTTGAAAAATAATTTTTAATAATTTTAATTAAATTCTAAAATAGTTTACAATGTAAGTTATATAAGCTGTTTTCAAATTTAGCTTACTCCTGGAATAAGGAATAACTCTTAGCTGAGAAAATACAGTTAAGTCTGAGGTTCTGGGTGAGCATAGACTTAAGTGAAGAAAGAATATACTAAAAGATTCATGAAGGTGACATAGTTTGTAATATTAGCATCTTAGACACTTACTTGATATATATTTTAAAGCATGGAGACTAGCTTGGAAAGACTGGATGGTTTTTGTCCTTATAACTCATTCAGGAAAGCAAATGTCCTTGTAACTCATTTGCTTTCGTGAATGAGTTATAAGGGATAGTCCTACGTTGCTTGCAGATATCCAAAACAAGTATTAGTAAATACAGCTTAATAGAGAAAGCAAAGTGGAAGGATTCAGTGGCTAAAATATAGTTCAGCTGCTAGAAATGATTGTCTTTAGTTGTTTTTGGAGGACTTAACCCTAATGCATCTAGGCACAGACATTGAATTACAGACATGGAAGAATAATGAAGAACTGAGAAACAGGGCATACCACCAGCTTTTAAATGAAAGAGAAAAAAGGATATCAGGATGCATAGGTTAAGATAGGTAACATTATGTTAAATACCAAATAGGTGTTTTTAGTATCACATGTAAAAATTAAAGGTTGTTTGGTCTTTGAAAGCTTCACTTCCCTGATCCTTCGTTCCTTGTTCCTGAGAGTGAAAGGGATTGTGCTACCTAACTCCTGAGCAGCTTCCATTATTTTAGAAAGCCTGATGGAGATGATGTGCTCCTTGTGACAGGACCCTACAGCCTTAAAACATTCTCCGAAGTTTATCTGAGTCATAGAGAATCAGTGTGGAGTTACTGACTGTAATGCTCAGATCAGAAATGTTAATTGGCTTATTTTGTGGATTGGGGTGAGGTGAGTGGTATAGACAGGAGGGAGGAGGTTTGTTATACTTCTGAGAAAGAAAAATAAAAAGCAAACGGAATTAAATCTGTAGAACCCAAAACTAATCTAGGTGCTTTTTGCCTAACAAATTACCAGAAATATAGCAGCTTAAAACAGCACTCATTTCTTACCTCAGTTTCTCTGCAGGTCAGGTGTCTAGATAGTTGGATTCTCTGTTTGGGGTCTTGTGAGCAAGGCAATTGGGACTTCATTTACACCTGAAGCTTGGGCTCCTGTTCAGGTCCCTTCCAGGTGCTTGCAGAATCCACTTCACTGTGGTTGTATGACTGAGGTCCCAGGGTTCTTGCGGGCTCTTGGCAGTGGTCACTCTTTCCTAGAGGCCACTCTCAGGTCCTTGTCACATGGCCTGCTGCACCCCATGACAGTTCGCTTTTCTGAGATGACACTGTACCTGCTTTTAAAGGCCTCCCCTGATGAGTCAGGCCTACCAGGGAAATCTCCCTTTTGATGAACACAGAGTCAGCTCACTAGTAACCTAATCGCAAGTGTGCTATGCCATCTTATTCACTGCTCCCACCTCACCTCAAAAGGATGACACAAAGGGCATAACACCAGGGGCGGGCAGATGTCCTGGGCCATGGAAGAATTCTGCCTGCCACTGTGTTAGATACTTGCAGGTTGAAGTAATGAATGAAACCAAGGAAGGGTGGAAAGAAAGGGAAATAAATTAAAAGCCAGCTTTGAGTTGTTCCATAGCAGGGCCGACGCATCCTCCTCCTTTCTGCCCTGCTTCCTGTGCATTTCACTGAGTCGGGGTGGGAGGCTGGAGGGACTGTGACTTCAGGGAGACACCTGGTTAATGCCGGGACTCACACAGAAGAGGCAAGGAGGTGGGCTGGGTAGACCTAGTGCAGATGAGATGAGCACCTCCTGGTGGGTGGGTCTTTATGGGACCTACACAGAAGATTCCAATCCTTCCACTCAGGTTATTTGATGATGATGATGATGATGATGATGATGACAATGATGATGATGTTGATGTTGATGTTCACGACTGCCTGTCTGATTGGTGTCACCAGGTGAGAAGGGAACTTCTAGTCCTTTCTTCTGTAGAACCCCACAGCCTTGCCAGCCCTGCTAGTGCAGCTATGTTTCTGGAAGACCCCGTGGAGGTTGAAAACCAGGGTGTTGCCAGTTGCATTCAGCTTTCTGGCTGTGGACAAGACTTACCCCGAGAGTAGGGTGGAGCGTGGACGACAAACAGACTAATTTTACTTACGGAGCCTCAAGTTTTAGTAAACCAGGCATCTGAATGTTATTTTCGGGACTAAGGGGAGCTAGATAGAAGGGTTTATAAAAGCAATTTTCTTTTGCACAATATTGTGTTATTCCAAATCATGCATTTATAAGAGGCTGTAAGACATGGAATTTCTAATCATCACAGTGTTATAGTTTACCATTCTCCCTGAAGCTTGGTGAAGCATGACGTCTTCACTTACATGACTAACCTGTTCAGTTAGTCGCCTTGGTAATCCAGCACCCCGAAAGGCTCCCCCTGAAGTGGAGGTGCTGGAGAGAGTGTCCCAGGGTTTGGAGGCGTGGAGGGCACAGGTGGCCGATGGCCAGGAAGTCGGAAGAAGGGGAGGAAAATGGTTTCTGCAGCTCTCCTCCTCCCTGGGTTTGCATTGCCCTGAACTTAAGGTAGGAGTCCAGGAGGGAGGACCACAATCCGAAGACAAGTGTCCTCAAAACAGGGAAAAACATCACAATAAAGCTTTTCATAAACTCACAACCTAGGACGTGAAGAGTTGAGGCATATGAGACAGCTTTGGGGAAAACATGCGGAAATAGGAAATACTGTGTCATCTTAACAACTCAGTTTGTCAGCCAGGTTTGTCTTTTTCTGTGCCCTCAGTCCTTGAAGTATTTCAAGCATTTGGTCATTCTACCCTTGGTGGCCTTCAGGAAGTGCACTGGTGCCAGCCGCTCCCGCTGTATCACAAATGGTAAGGGACTTCACTCCGAGGTCACCACTTGGATATTTCCTATCAGTCATAGCAGGAGGAGAAAGTGGGAAAACCCTTGACGTTTGTGATAAAGGACAGGGACCTCCTTTATGCTGTGAGAAATTGAATCCTTGGGTAGCTTGGTGACAGTGTAACTCTAGACTTCTGCTGCGCTGCCTCATTTGTGGCTGTCGTACTGAAGATTTATTTTGCTAAGTGGCGTATTCATTCCATTTCTTTCTTTAATGCAGTCAGCTGGGAAGTACTTTCTTAGTTATCTGTCATGTTCTCAGAACCTTGTTTCTCTAAGCTCTGTAGGAAATGGCAAATAATTGAGTAATTTGCTTAGGAAGGAAGACCTGAGTTTAAGAGATACATAGAGCCCAGAGTGTTTTTCACTAAGTACAAGTAGGCAAATTGTGTTGTATTGGATATGATGTAGTTGTATTGGGAGGGTTTAAGTAATCTGATAAGGACTCTAACTATTAGGTTGTTTATTAATTGCGATATAAAATTTAGGGAAACAACTTTTGTGGTGTTCTTCAGTCTCAATGGAAAGGTTCTGGCATAAGAATAATGTTACCTTTTCAGTGTAATGAAAAAGTCTCTTACGAGTAAAATTAGAATCTAATTTTGCTAATATCATACTTGTTGTTATATATGTGAGATTCACAATGAGGACAGCTCATTATTAATGCTTAGCCCAGTATTCCATTAATAGATGCCTATCAGCATTTGTATCTGAGCTTTTGGGGGGATTCAGAGGGAGGTTGTGGGGGCCTATGTGGAAAGGAGGCCAGGGAGCTGGGCCTGTTTGGGATTTCTCATGGCCGATTTCCTAGTGGAGAAAACTGCACCCCCAACTCCACCTCTAATAAAGGAAAAAGGAAAAACAGGTTTGTTTTTATTACTGCCTGGTTAGGCTTGGGGGAAATGATGGTTTTTGCATTTTCATGCAGTTTTCCACACCTGGAGCTCTAATTCTCATGTGTTTTATGGGGCACAAGAATGGCCAGAAATCTGTTCTTGTTACCTGTGACAAAGAGAAAACCATCCAGAGTTTGAGACTGTTCCCTTCTAGGTGTTCCCAACATTCCGGGCTGCATGGTGAGCCTAAGCTATTTTAGAAATGGGCAGAATGACTTTCTGCATCTGCAAATATGTAAGCCTGTGGTTGACAAAAGTATGTCATGCATTTCAGAGTGCATATTAGGAATCAGGATAAATGGCTTGGGAATGTTACAGAAAAAGTGCACAGCATAACTGCAGCCCCACATGACTGCATTTCCTGGACACAGAAGCTATTGAGGACTGAAAAAAAGTCAATCAGTAGCCCATCTCGTGTTTTGCATGCAATTCTTTGAACTTTTAGAGTGGCGGATTCCATCATCGAGGCCACATGTGGATTTAAGCAGATCATCTGTATAGGTACAATTTATATCATTGTGACTAAGATTTTTGGAATAAAATTGGTATCTACTTTATCACCACTTGTACTTATTGGACTATTTTGACTCTATAGAACTTCACTTGGTAGAAAAAAAGGTTTTCTCTTATTAAGGTTGTTTGAATAGGCCGAGGCAGAACAATCACTTGAACCCGAGAGGCAGAGATTGCACCACTGTACTCCAGCCTGGTGACAGAGTGAGACTTCGGCTCAAAAAAAAAAAAGAACATACCAAATTATAGTTGGTAGAGTCAAGCCATCTGAATCGCAGGCTGTGATAACCAAAATTAGGCAGAGAATTTTAGGTATGTGTTCATAAAATAAAAGAGACTAAAATTTAGGAATATTTATCGAAACTCAGACTGTCCTGCCTGTCTCAAAACATCCCTCAGTGTTTACATTTATAGTATTGATTATTATATCTAGGTTTATTTAAAATTAAGAATAGGTTTAAGATAAAGCTAAAACATAAATTTGGTATGCTTGATCTAGAACAGGAGTTGGCAAACTTTTTGTAAATAGCCGGATAAATATTTTAGTCTCTGTCTCAGCTACTGAGCTCTGCACTTGTAATAGGAAAGCAGCCCCCTGGTAGCATGGGCACAGTACACATAAGATGGCATGGCTGCCTTCCAGTGAGACTTCACTTACAGATGCTGACAGAGCGGAGCTGGCCCACAGGCCCTCCTTCGCCTCCTGCAGCACTGTCTTAAGGCATGGAGGAGAGGGGATCTTTTCTCTGTACTACTAGTGGATGAAGGGAAACTGTTAAACATGGGCAGATCTGCCCTTGGAGTTTAGAGTTGGGGTTATGTAATTTGACCATGTTGAAATAGCCTGGGTAATAATGCTTTTTTTTTTTTAGTAGATTTCCCTGTACCTTTAGGAAGACAACGTTCAAGGCTGTGTCCAGGTGGCTCTTCTCTTTGATGATGTCAGTGGTGACTCTGTCGGATGCAGCTCCCCTCTTAATGATATATTGTGTAATGCTCAATGGACTGTCCTGAAGTGTGATTAACACATGTGGAAAACACTAAAATAGTGCTTTAACTCACAAAGAAGAAATGAAAGGAAATATCATTTAAAAATATTTATTTAAATGTAGGAATGCTTAGATATGACTGCTAAAACAGTGGTACTGAAGTGAGGTCTGCTATGAGAGTGTCAGCTCTAAACCAGTCAGCAGCTGCCTTCTTTGAGTCAGTCTTGCTGTGAAAAAAGAATTAAAGAGGCACAAGCTGCTGCTTTAAGCACCGGAGGTCCTAATGAAGGACTCGTGACCATGTTGTAGATAACACTTTGAACTCTAGAAGATGTAATATTTGCCAGTGCTTGCACGTAGAATCCCCCTGCATGGGGAGGTCCTTAGATGCAGACAGCTGCCATTGTGTCCTGCTTGCGACTCAGATATTATGAGCCACTTTGCCACTGGTGACATGATTTTCTGAAAAGGAGGACAGTTTTTGGTATACTTCCAAACGAAAATAGAGATTTCCTCCACTCAGGTGATAGTTCCTCTCCTAGAAAATGTTATGTCTAAAACCTGTGCCCCAAAATGCGTGAAATGGAGGTGGCTCTGTGCTCAGGATTTTTACTTACTGGAGTAAGTAAAAATTGGAAAGTCAGGCAAGATGCTGAGAGAGAGAGAGCAAGAGAGAGCGAGCGAGCGAGTGAGAGCATGCGCATGTGGTGATGAGGGGAGGCTGTCACACACAGTGTCTGTCCCCCATCATTGTGACAACTGCAGATGCCCCACAGATTTCCAAATATAAAATGAAACAAAGGAACTGCAGGTGAGGATGTGGGAGGAGTGCTTACACACAGGGACCATCCTTTCCTGTGCTCTCATGGTGACACACAGTGTCACCACAGTGGGGTGACAAAAGCAGGTTAACTCTCTGCTTCCTCAGAACTTCTGACTTGTTTTCCAGGAGTCCTCCTTTTTATTTTATGTATACATTTTTTCATCTCTTCCTTTTTGTCTCCCCCTCCCCTAATACGGGCCCATTTAATGTGGTCATTTCTCTCTTGTATCATTCTCCAGGCTAAATGTTCTCATCTTGCTGTTTCAGCATACTGGTGAATCGTAATCATTTTGTAAGGTGTGTTGAAAATAATTTATACCAATTGTAATTAATGCACTGGAAATTTGTAGTGCACTAATATCACTTACTTGCTTGTTGATTGTTTTTTGAACTGGAAAGTGATTGAGTTGTGGCCCCTTCACATTTTACTTCTTCGATGGGGCTACTTACTGTTAGTACCTTTCACATAGGGATGTTGGAGGATTAAATTTGCAAGATAGTGCCCTTTGATTACTTGCCAATGCCTAGTTCTTGTGTTGACAGTACAAAGAAAGGAAAAAGAATTCTTGTCTTTGTTTGCTATTTTAACAATACAGAGGTTTAGGAAATTACTTGACTTCAGCAACTCTGTCAGTCCTCTGGTGACCCTGTTACACTCAGTATTGCTGAAAAAGTTCCTGTTAAAATAATGACACCTACTGCATCCATGTTCCCGTCTTCAGGCCAGACCCTCTGATAGTCAGTGGATTTTAGTATTAAAGCTTGTGCTGGAAGTGGAGGTGATGTTACTACTGTTGTATCTGAAACAAGAGTTAAGGTTATATTTTATGAAGCAATTTTGGCTTTTTCAACAGACGTTGGCTACTCACTTTTATGGATTTTGCATTGAGTAGTAATGAGTCATAATCACTACTTAATTTTCCCAAACCAGAGGGAAGTACGCATTTTATTCTTGGACCCTCCAGGCTGTCAGTGAAGAGAGAAAACCTTTCTTTGGAATCAAGTTGAAAGCCTGTTGTGACACCTTTTTCTGGGCCTACCTTGCTCTCCTGAGCAAGTTCATGACTAGGGGCTGCCACTTCTCTTCTTCTCTGCCTTGGAGGCATAGAGTCCTTTGCAAGCCCCATTCTCACCTTTATGAATTTATTTAATAATGTGGTTAGATCAGATAAAGTATACAAGAATAAAATGTGTCATGATGACATAGTTACTTAAAACTTTTATGGTTCAAAGTTATAGAAAGTTATGTATTTTACTGTAGACTCATAATAGGTGAACCTTTCTGATCTAGGGGATTTCTCGTATTTTCTTGGAGAGTCTTATATAGGCATAAGCCAGTGACTGATTTTTTTCTTGGGGTGCAGGGGGACGTGTATTTCTTATATTTCCTTGGAGAATCTTATATAGGCATAAGCCAGTGACTGATTTTTTTTTTCCTCCTTGATTGTTTTCTCATACTGTCATGGTCATTTGAGGGGAAAAAACAACAACAACAAATACTCGTTGGGAATCTATATGTAGAAGATCGTTCAGGCAAAGATTCTGGGCTTAAAGATGTTAAAGTCTACTGGAGAACATAAGGACTTAATTATAACAGCAACCACAGCTGCCACCAGCCCCTGTGGTAAAAGTATACATATGTTATCTTACTTAATCTTTATGACAGCCTTAGAGGGTACGTCTTGTACCTTCATTTTATAGTGCTGGAGACTGAAGAGGAGAGATCAGTGGTTGCCTATGGTCATGTGGCTGGTGGGGCAGAGTTTGTGTTTTTGCCACTGTTGTTGATAGCCCTTTTCTGCCATATAGGGCTTCTCCTGGTTCCTTGACTGAGCCTCTGTTCCTTCTGCCTTCAGTGAATACACCTTTCATACCATCCCCTACCTGACCCCTCCTGTTAAGTTCTTATCATCATTTAGGTTTCGTGGTCTTAGGCGTTACTGTTGCACACAGGCATTTTCTGGCCTCTGCACCAGCTTACGGCACCCCCAGTCTGATCTCTATAATGCCCAGCTTTATTCTTGGTTACGTTTATGGTGTTTGTTGCTCTATGTTTGGTGTTCTGGCCTCTAAGCTCCGCAAGGGTAGGAATTGTCTGGCATGGTTGCTGCACATGACGCCTGGTGGATATACATATTTATTAAATGAATAAATGAATGGATGTTCATACTTTTGTCCATGTTTTATGCTAAATACACACAGAGTAGAAATTGAGAGAGGCTGAAAGAGAGAGGTGTGTATCCTTTGAGCTATGAATGAGAAGCTTAAAAATTGCTCATTAAGTTAGAAAAAAATTGAGTATATATTTTTAATATATGTGTTTAATATGCATATTGTAAAAATTCATGATATCGGCATTTTAAAAAGGATAAAAATATTTAAAACATGGAGTTTCTAATACCTTTTTATGTATGTTAGAAGATCAACTGGTATTCAGGAGCCACTACACTTGGAGCAGGGGTGCTGGGTCAGGCCCTGTGAAAATACATGTAACAAAATAATCTCCGTGGCCTTGGTGGAACCAGACTGTGCAGTTGATCAAAGCATGGTTGAGGGTGGGAAGTGCTGGGCTCATGCAGGGATGTGTGAGTGATTGTGAGTCAAAATGAAGGATCACTGGGGGAGTGGTAGAGGGTAAGCTTCATCAGAACTCTAGGACTCAGCTGTGGTTGAGGTTGGATACCTAGTTCAGGGGATGAGACCGTATCATCTTGAAACGATGGGCTAGTGAAGGGTCTTAAAGAATTATGGGTATGGTGGCTCATGTTTTTAATCCCAGCACTTTGGGAAGCCGAGGTGGGTGGATCACTTGAGCCCAGGAGTTCGAGACCAGCTTAAGCAACATGGTGAGACCCCGTCTCTTTAAAAAAAAAAAAATTAGCCTGGCGTGATGGTGTGTGTGTGTAATCCCAGCTACTTGGGAGGCTGAGGTGGAAGGATTGCTTGAGCCTGGGAGGCAGAGGTTGCAGTGGCCCAAGATAGCGGCACTGCACTCCAGCCTGGGCGTCAGAGTGAAACCCTGTCTCAAAAGGAATCATGTAACTACCCTGTTTTCTCCTTTAGTACATATTTTTCCTTCCTTCCTTCTCTTATTATTGCCTTATTAATACATACCCAAATATGTATTTCTTATTATGTCACAGTATCACACTGAATCAAAGTGGAAATACCTCTTTCTTAAGATCTTGCTTAAAACTTTTCCCCCCTTTGGAGATGGGAGATGAGGTCTTTACCCTGTCGTGCAGTGGCTTGATCATAGCTCACTGTAGCCTCAACCTCTGAGCTCAGGTGATCCTCCTGCCTCAGTCTCCTACAGGCATGGGACTCCAGGCATGCACCACTATGCCTGGCTAATTTTAAAAAAATTTTGTAGGTATGAGATCTCCCTATGTTGCCCAGGCTGTTTTTTGTTTTGTTTGGTTTTGTGTTCTTTTATTTTTGAGACAGGGTCTGACTTTGTCACCAGGGTTAAAGTGGAGTGGTGTGATTAGAACTCACTGCAGACTCGAAATCAAGGGTTCAAGTGATTCTTTCACCTCAGCCTTCTGAGTAGCTGGGATTGTAGGTGGACACCACCACACCCAGCTAATTTAAAAACCTTTTTTGGGCCGGGCGCGGTGGCTCAAGCCTGTAATCCCAGCACTTTTGGAGGCCGAGGCGGGTGGATCACGAGGTCAAGAGATCAAGACCATCCTGGTCAACATGGTGAAACCCCGTCTCTACTAAAAATACAAAAAATTAGCTGGGCATGGTGGCGCATGCCTGTAATCCCAGCTACTCAGAGGCTGAGGCAGGAGAATTGCCTGATCCCAGGAGGCGGAGGTTGCAGTGAGCGGAGATCGCGCCATTGTACTCCAGCCTGGGTAACGAGCGAAACTCCATCTCAAAAAAAAAAAAAAAAAATTTTTTTTTGTGGAGACAGAGTCTCTCTGTTGCCCAGGCTAGTCTCAAACTCCTGGCCTCAAAAGATCCTCTAACTCGGGCCTCTCAAAGTGCTGAGACAGGCATGAGCCACCATTCCTGGCATTGATTAAGCTTTTTTATCCTTTACCAGAGACAGCTAAAAGATTTACTCCTTGACATAATTATTACCAACGAGGCTCCAGTACAAAGAATGTATGACAGGGCAACAATGTGGACTATGTTAGGCCCCTAGGGGAATACTGGTAGTTTCAGAGGTAGAATGAATGGCAGAGGATAAAAAAGTACAATTCAGTGGTGACACTTGGACAAGCTGGGCAGTGGTTAGGCGTGCCAGGCAGCGGAGACCTTAGAAGCATGTGGCAAGGCCAGTGAGTTGAGGAAATACTGCTGCTTTTGCTAATCTGTGGGTAGGGTGGTAGCTGCCCTGGCATTTTCAACATTCCCTGTTGCTGAGAGATGGCTAATAATGCTAGTCAGAAGTCTGACGCTTGCCAGAGGCAAATCGCGCCATGGGCAGGTGTTGGACTCTCAGTAGATACCTGTCTGAGGGAAGGTTTACACCACAGTGGAGTTGGGGGCAATGTTCTGTGATCTGTACTTACAGAGGCAATATTAAAAATTCATATTTGGTGTAGTAAACGGTGTAAAATAGTGAAAATTGTTTCTGTACTGACATCACATATACAAATAAAGGGAAGCCTTGTAATGCGTTAATGATTGCAGAGTGTGATGCAAAATTTATTAGCCTATTTCACAGAAGCAAATATGTCACGTCAATTAAGAGAAATGTTTAAATTGCCAGTCAGATCATTTAACAGAAGTGTGGAGCATTTAAAAAGTACTTTATTTGCAGAAAAGAATCTGAAATGACTTATTTTAGAATTTTCATCTAATCTACAAAACTAGATTATTTTCAAGGAATGTCTTTAATCCAGAATGTTGATAAGAAAAGATTGTTTTAAGTTAAAATGTATTATTTTTCTTTTAAAATGTTATTTTGTTTAAAAAGTATATAACAGATAGGGGTTCTGCTTTACCCTAAATTACAGTCCAGTAATTTGGAAATTTTGATCTAACCATCAGCAGAACATTTGTTCTTTTTGAGGAAACCCTGACTTAAGGAATTAAGAGAAAAAGTGGCATCTGTAGAAAACAAACCAAAGCAAAACCTTGTTACCCATCCTGGCATAACTTATTCAAATACAAGGGAAACCTAGGAAGTATATTTTTGCTGTTTTTAAAATATTTCTTTTCAGGTAATTTTTTTTTTTTTGGAGACGGAGTTTTGCTCGTTACCCAGCCTGGAGTGCAATGGCGCAATCTCGGCTCACCGCAACCTCCGCCTCCTGGGTTCAGGCAATTCTCCTGCCTCAGCCTCCTGAGTAGCTGGGATTACAGGCACGTGCCACCATGCCCAGCTAATTTTTTGTATTTTTAGTAGAGACGGGGTTTCACCATGTTGACCAGGATGGTCTCAATCTCTTGACCTCGTGATCTACCTGCCTCGGCCTCCCTCAGGTAATTTTTTGATACTTCAGAAGTATATGATAAGCATTATAATAGTCAACTTTATTCATACAAATTAATATAAAATCTAGAAATATAATTGATCAGATCCAAACAAAACTTTAGGCTCTGGGTTGAGTACTGTAAATAGCATGAAGTCAGAGGACCTGGGTTTTATGATTGCTTCCTGGTTGTATTTTCTCTGCTTCTAGTTTCATGTTTGACACTGGAATCTCTGATTTCTAAAGTGTAGACAATAAATATGTCTCCTCACAGGATGGGTTTAGGCGTGAAGTGAGTTATATGGTTTGGGAAAATAGTTTGGAAGCTGCAAAGGTATATATTAAGTGTTGGTTGTTACACCTACTAGTTTTTGATGGTGGAATTTTGGTTGTTGTGCTAGGTCTGCAGGTGGCTTAATTGTACACAAAAGGAAATACACTAGAAAAATGAGATTTAACGTATGCTTATACCCGTTCTAATCCACAAGCATATATTTGTGAAATAGCTCATGGGAAAGTTGTCAGAAGTTTTTGGGTAGGGGATATAGGCTTTTTGTGGTTTCACTGACAAAACTGTACTTTTTAATTAAACTTTTTTTTTCTTTCCCATTAGAGATGGGGTCTCACTATGTTGACCAGGCTAATCTAGAACTCTGGCCTCAAGGGATCTCATCCCATCTTGGCCTCCTAAAGTGCCAGGATTACAGGTTCGAGCCATCATGTTCACCCAGCCCTGTAGAACTGTACATTTTCAATGAAACATAAAACTTATAGCTGGAGTTTCAACCAACTCACATAGTTGGTTAGATAGATCACCTACTTAGCAAATAATTTGTGATAGAAAACAAGCTTGTGTTATTATACGGTTGATTTCTTAAGAGTGAAGGTCCAAATGACCTGCACTTGTGGTTTGGCCTGTGAGAGTGCAGTAAAATAAAGCTTCCCTCCACTCCAGAACATCAGAGGTCCCCAGAATGGAAAATATGTGATTAAAGGTATTTTCTTCAAATGTGTTAAATATTTTAGTGTTTTCATTTTTTCTATACAATGATAAACCATTTTATGAAAAAATTGTCCTAATTATTAAATCTTAAACGTTCATTCTTTAGCGCTTAGTCATACAGCAAACTACTTGCTAAACTGAAGATAATGAATACTTAAATAACTATCTTTCTTCTCAGTATACCAAATATATAACTGTTGGGTTCAGAAATGATTTACTCAGGATATATGCACTTATTTTTCTAGAGGAGTACTTGACCAAGGTATTAAACATTGTTACCATTTTAGTTACTATTGTATATACCAAAACTTTGTATGGTTTTTAGGAAAGAAAAAGCAATCATACCTTATCTACTCAAAATGGTTTTTCCCTCATTCCATATGTATGTTTTAAATAACCAATTACAGGATACTGTTTTGTGTGGAATATCTTAGTATAATAACATTTCCAAATAACCTGTTTTGTGTAGCAGCTTTATTGAGGTATAATTCACATAGCCTACAATTTCCCCACTTAAGGTATACAATTCTGTGGCTTTTAGCGTATTCATCTACAGAGTTGTGCAGCCATCATCACAGTCAATTTAGAACATTTTCAACACCGGAGGGAAGCCCCGCAGCCCTTAGCCTTCGTTCCTCCAGTGTCCCCATTCCTTCCAGTCCTAAGCAACTACCAGACAACTTTCTGTCTCAGTGGCTTCACCTATGAAGCAAGCTGTTTTTCTAACCGGAGAGAGGTATCCACAGGGAAGATTCTCAGCCTCTCCTGTTGCATTCTGTGATAACCTGATGTGCTTTAGTAAGCCACTGGGAGAGGAATGGGACCTGCCTGCTGGTCAGCATTAGAGAGTTATTTTTCCCTTTAAAGGAAGCAAGGATTATTTTCCTTTGGTAGTACAGGTCGAGTATCCTTTATCCAAAATGCTTCAGACCAGAGCGGTTATGGAGTTCAGATTTTTCTTTCAGATTTTGAAATATGTGCAAATACCCTCTGTTGAATATCCCAGATCTGAAAATCAGAAATCTGAAATGCTCTAGTGAGCATTTTCTTCAGCATTTTAGATTTTGGATTTTTGGCTTTGGGACATTCAACATGTAATCTGATTGTCAGTACAGTGATTAAGAAGTACAGGGGACAGTGATATTGTGGGGCTGTTGTGAGTGTGGCGTGACAGGGCTCATAAGAAATGGCTTGCATGTTGTCTTGAACACCAGAGAATTGCGATCAGTGAAGGCAGGATGACTTGGCATGTGTGCCTGCTTGCTTTGGTGGCGCGCTAGAGATGTTTGTGCACACGCGGCATGCATACACCTGCTGCCGACAGCAGTTGTTGGGTGGAAATCAACAGTTGTAGCCTTGACACAGATGGAAGTGAATGTGAACACAGTTGAATATGAGGCATAAAACCCTCTTCATTGACCAGCATGGTGTTTAAAATGCCTTGACTTAATGCTCAGGCTCAGCCACGTTCTCTGTTTCCAGGTAGATCCTTTGATTGATAAATGCTTAGTTGGCCAATAATATTGATCAGGATTTGATAGCTAGGTTTTGAAAAGAGAAACAGGTCACAAGCTCAGCCCAAAACTGCTTGCTTGGTTTTATTTGGAGGTTGCTACTATTTGAGGTAGAATTCATGACTCAGCAGATTTTCTTCCTTCCTCTAACATTTAGCATTATTATTCTTTGTTGGACAGATTTACCTTAAAACTGTTATTCTTAGCGGCTATGTAGTCACTGCCCATATCCTGCCTATTATTCACCAGAACATGTAGGGATTTTCCTTTTGTGTGTGTGTGAGTTTAAGTGATTATAATATTTAGATGAAGTTAGAGATAAAGAGTAAACTTTACACATGAGAAAGCAAAGCTTATGTCAGTTCTCTAGAAACAGTGTATGTGTGATTTTAGTAGGAATAAAAGTTAGAAAAATGCACAGAGATGTTGTTTTTGGAGGGATAGGGTCCTGGAGGTGAACTGACTACTGTGTGCTGGGAGGGACTTACTGCGGCCAAGAGAAGCATTCCAGTGTTTTCCTTGATGCTGGTTTGGACGTGGTCATTGATTTGCTCATTATTTTAAAACATTTATAGTGTCAGTGATAGGGTTTTTTCCCTACTGCATGGTGGTATGGTGTTAAGTAAACTTGAAGCCAGATATCTGCGGTCTCATCTTTGTGTCAGAGCACTCGCAGCCTCCAGGGCTCCACCAGCCCTGTGGGCCCTGTGCACTGCCTGCCATGGATTCCTGCAGCTTGTGCATGGGACACCTGAAGAGATAAGGGGTATGAATCTTTCTCCTTTGTGTTCTGTGTGCACTTGATACCACACGGTATTAAAGAGGTAACTCAGTGTTAATGCAACTTTTCATATTTCATCTTTTCTCTTTAATTCTTAAAGTGCTACTTTAAGTTAAAATCTTACACTGTAGAATCCTATTGGATGGTTGTTTTTAAATAGAAAAGATTGGAAATGCCCTGGGGGCAGTGTAACTAAAATGGTTTCCACTTGGTCTTAAAGAGTGTTGTGCAGAGCTGAGACGAACCTAATTTCACATCCCACCTCCTTAGCGCCTTGTCAACTGTGCAGGTTAAATCCTTGCAGATCTCCATTTTCTCTTGGAAAGTAAGTATAAAAACAGATACTTCCTAGGATTATGGGAGTTAACAGCTTGTGGTATCATTGCAGTGGAGGTGACAATGAGACTTGTGCTGTTGAACTGAGTTTTCATATACGATGGTAAGATGTTACATATAACCTGAGATTATTGGCTCTAGACTTGAGATATAGAGCACAATGCCCAAGATGTCTTGTATACATAGTCAACAGAGTTCAGAATAGTGAAAAATTCAAATATTAAAATACCAAGAATAATTTCAAAATATTCTGACATGTTAATGCTAAAATACTTCTTTTTGATAGACAGTCTAGAAATTATTTTGTAATTTTCTATTTTGGTTAGTAATAAGGACTCAACCCCGCCCCCCCATTCAGTGCTTATGTAAGTGTTCTTGAAAATGTAGTTATTCTTCCTTCTTAGTTGAAATGTATAGAATAAGATTTAAATGCAGTGAATCAAATCTGCAGTGCCAGCTTTCTTGTTTCCTTAGTCTCTTTACTAACAGAAATATGCAAGCACAGCAACATGGGAGAAATAGTCTCATCTCCCTGCCCCCCACCCCAAACCCCTAGAGGTGTCATTCATGTAATGACTCGTATTCACTGGGCATGCCATTAGGAATTGATTCCGTTTGATCCTCGCTGACCTCATCAGGTACTGCTGCCCCACTTTACAGATTGGGATTCTGAGGCACATAGTGTTAGCAGCCTGCCCAAGGTTACCTAGTCGCAGAACTGAATTCTGATCAGCTTGAGCCGACTCTAGAACTCACATTCTTTCCACAATGGTCTGCATTTTTGTTGCATGGAGGGATAATGCAGGAACATGAATGACTTTATGAGATTTAGAACAGAAGCGCAAAATTTAATTCAACAATGTAGAACGGACACAGAACTGTGTAGAATTCGAAAGGAGAACATTTGTTTTTGATCACTAGGAAAGGCCTCATGAAGTTTGAGATGCCTTTAAAGAAGGCTGCTTTTCATGGGAGGGAACCTTCATGGGAAGAGAAGGCATATTTTCTTGATTTAAAAGTATTCATACAGGCCAGGTATGGTGGCTCAGGCCTGTAATCACAGCACTTTGGGAGGCTGAGGTGGGTGGAACACTAGGTCAGGAGATTGGGACCATCCTGGCCAACATGGTAAAACCCAATCTCTACTAAAAATACAAAAAATTAACTGGGCATGGTGGCGGGCACCTGTAGTCCCAGCTACTTGGGAGGCTGAGGCAAGAAAATCGCTTGAACCTGGGAGCTGGAGGTTGCAGTGAGCCAAGATCGCACTGTTGCACTCTAGCCTGGTGACCAAGCGAGAATCTGTTTCCAAAAAAATGTATTTATGCATAATTTAGAAGTTGTTTTGAGGTACCCCATTTTTCTCGTCTAGAACATTCCCTAAGTTTCTCCGTCTCTTTAAGGGTTCTTTCCTAAATTAGGTTTTGTCTGACTTTCCCTCCTTTGCAACCTCAGTTTTTGATTTTATGTCTAGTCCGAGACTAATAAATTTTCACATAATAATAAAGAGAGTTAATGGGACTCATACGGGTTTGTGGAATGAGACTTGAGAAACTAAGTGAAGCCTGAGGTTTATTTGCTTTTATGAATTCAGTGTGCTTACATTGGTTTAACATAAATTCTTTCTAAAAATGGAGTCAGTTATTATCTACTAAATGCAATTTGATAGGAAGATTCTTTAAATCATAGCTTCACAGTGGGAATAAATGAAGAAAGGGGGGTTCTCAGTGGTGAAAACGTTGGGAAGGACTGATGTACTTATGTCTGTGAAAACCACTGTAAAATGTGAGCTAAGCTGTTATCCTGAAGATATTTTCCCCTTCTTTTACATAACAGCAGATTTTCATTCTTCTCCTCTTTCCCTTGTGGTGAACAGTTGCATTTAAGCATTATCAGCATTAAAAACATATTTGGGATGAAATCTAAGCCAAGCATCTGTTAACCAGCCAGTCAATTTCCAAAACCCTTTCAGCTGCAGGGAGTGGGTATGATTCCATGGCGTGTGAGCCTCACATCAGAAGACATGATGCCTTCTCCAGAGAGGTGGCATCTTTTTGTAGATTTTCAGACAAGATGGACTACTTACATTGCACTGAAGGTGACAAGGTCTAAACAAGACCCCAGTGGTCGATATTTTATAAAATTTTGCAAATCTACTCATTGGTTTGTATTTGTAAGGATATGAAATTTAGGTATCCTCCCCCCCTTTTAATTATTAAGATGAAATTCATTAAACCTGTTGGCAAACCCTGTTTTGGAATATAATATGGTAAAAGATTGAAGTTTACATTATTTTCTTTTGAATCATGAAAGGCAAGAGAAGTTCTTGCCTCCGTATAGTGAGTCATTAAAATACTGGTGCAGTTTTTTGGGGAAATAGCATTATATCTCAATACTTTGAAAGAAACAAAAATGCTACTTTGATTCTCTTTTTATGTATCAGTATTAGAATTAAGGCTTTTAAAATCTTACTGACTTGGTTTTTGGTGAAGACTGCTAAAACAATTTGAGAGTTTTATTCAAGGAAGAATGTTTTCCAAATACCTTTTTTTCCCATATGAACTACAAGTATAGATGTTTTGGGAGGCTTACGTCATATTTATTCAAATTCATAGTTATCGTGTCCTATGAGTATCATAAATTTGCCTGATGATTTCATATTAGGGAATTGAATGATACTGAATTGGGGAAACAAGGTAGAAATGATGGGTTAGGCAGAAGTTTCTGTAACCTTTACTAATTGATCTGATCATAAAATTTGTATGTAGTAAAACAAGCTAGTGAATTAGGCTTTTCGTTATCAGATGCTATGGGAGTGCTCTGAGAAGGGAGCAGTGGAATCAGCTGTTGGTTCTTACTGAAGACTAAAACATGTGCTTTAAAAATGTTCTTAAAACCTTTTATTTAATTAAAACTTGATGCCTAATATAGGCTAAATTTTATATTGTGGATATTATAGAGGCATTGTCAGCTCTAAAACGCTGATTTTAGGTTGCTTCATATTCTGTGTTATTTAAAATAGCACAATTTTCAAGAAGGCAAAACAGTAGCAGTTCAAACATGGATTTGTTCACTTTGGGTTCTTGTTTCTTTTCTCTTCCCCCAGGCACTCTATAATTGGATTTGCTTCTAGGTTTATATGTTAGGATATGCCAGTTAGATTAGCAGTACAGCCTGTTGGTGCCAAAGATATGGGACAAATTATATTCCATTGCAGGCTTGGAACAGTTTTTGTAGCAGTTGAATACACTTGAGTGCTATGATTTTTGAAATTAAAAGTAAATTATTCCAATGACACTGTAAATAATAATTATTCTGATTATAGTCACAAATGGTGTGTGCCATGTGCCAGGCACTCACTGGTCAAAATTCTTGCCTCTATCAATTCTCATCCTTAGTACAGTGCTAGTAGGTGTGCATATTATTTTACAGACGTAGAGGCCGAGATATGGAGAAGTTAAGTAACTTATCCAAGGCCACACACCTGCCAAGTGGCAGAGACAGGCTTGGAATCCAAGCAGGGAGGCCTTGCTTCTGTGCTCTTAGTCTCTGGGCTACTGCTGCTCTACTTCATGTTTTCCGTTGACTAACAAAAAGTTCTTCATTTCTTCACTGTGGCCTCAGATATGAACGTATGTATTACATGTATATAATAAAGACATGCTAAAGCATTATCTTAACCTACGAATCTGAGTGCAGAATAAAGGTCATTTGTGTAAAACACAAAAGATATCAATGTTATCAAAATCTGGGGTCTTGTCAGTTCTTATGATTAAAATTGATAGACTTTTTCTGGAGATCTTCACAAGATGAAAATAGTGTGGCTTGCCAGGCATAAAGGAGTTTCTGGTTTTGTATCCATACTGTTTCACAAATGACTGTCCAGAGGAAAAGATGGTAACATACTCCTCCCGTTCCTTTTCGAGACAAAGTCTCACCCTGTCGCCCAGGCTGGAGTACAGTGGCAGCATCACAGGTCATCATAGCCTCCACCTGCTGCACTCAAGCAGTCCTCCCACCTCAGCTTCCTGAATAGTTGGGACTGCAGGCATGTCACCATGCCCGCCTAATTCTTTTAAAACCCAGCACTTTGGGAGGCCGAGGCGGGTGGATCATGAGGTCAAGAAATCAAGACCATCCTGGTCAACATGGTGAAACCCCGTCTCTACTAAAAATACAAAAAAAATTAGCTGAGCATGGTGGCGTGTGCCTGTAATCCTAGCTACTCAGGAGGCTGAGGCAGGAGAATTGCCTGAACCCAGGAGGCAGAGGTTGTGGTTAGCCAAGATCGCACCATTGCACTCCAGGCTGGGTAACAAGAGCGAAATTCCATCTCAAAAAAAAAAAAAAAACAAAAAAACAAAAAACATGTTTTATAGAGATGAGGTCTCACTGTGTTGTTCAGGCTACTTGGGCCTTTTGATCTATTATTTGACTGCTGAAAGTCAGCCAGCCCTTATATTCCCACTCGACTCTGCATTGGTGGAGGATAAACTAGGAATGGGAAACACAGGTCCCACTTTCTCTAAATCCCTCTCTACTCTGGAAGATAAATTGTAGGTGACCAGAGGGAACAGACACATGCAGTAGTTGGCAGCCCAGCCAGAGAGTCCCTTCTCTCATAGCCACATCTGCAAAGACAGCAGGGCTTGGTTGGAGACTTTATCAGGCTCCTCAATGTGAAGAGTTCAGTTTTCACATTGGGAGGCTGAGGTGGGCAGATCATGAGATCAAGAGATCAAGACCATCCTGGCCAACATGGTGAAACACTGTCTCTACTAAAAATACAAAAATTAGCTGGGCATGTTTGTGCACGCCTGTAATCTGAGCTACTCAGGAGGCTGAGACTGGAGAATCGCTTGAACCTGGGAGGTGGAAGTTGCAGAGAGCTGAGATTGCACCACTGCACTCAAGCCTGGCGACAGTGCAAGACTTTGTCTCAAAAAAAAAAAAAGGAAATGAAGTGTGAAGTGTTTTTTAAAAGTTAAATTTCAATTTGATTAAAGATTATATTTCTTAATGCAAGTAAAATTCCACTTCTCCCCCCACGAAGTTTTTTCTGGCTTAGAGTCCTTAGATGGTCTTTATGTCTATGGTACTTGGTTAAGTTTCCATATTATCTGTTATAATGGTAACTTTCATTATGAGAATCTTTTCGACAAAGTAGAAAATGATTTTTTTGGAAAAGTATATGTCAAATAGAGGTCGTAATGACAAAACATAATATCTGGTAATGAATGTAGTATTCTGGATTTAAAAAAAATTATTTCGTAGGAGGATATAAGCCAAACTAGTTTTCCCCAGCGTTTGTTTTTCCTCATACATTTATAAGGCAAACATATGGGATGAAAATAATTATGTGCATTAAAAGACCGTATTGACTTACTGTGTTGGCATATTTTCTTTAATTGTGTGCATTTTTCATGAGTTTTTGTCTAGTATGGTCCATTTTTGGTATAGGCATGCCGGTAGCCTAGAGCCTTCTAATTCATCAAATAGAGGGTATTTCTAGAAAAATAGCAAAGGCCTCATAGGGAGCCTACCACTTGCTGTTCAGCAAACTAGCTAGTACAGTAACAGCGCCATATGCAGGGCCTTGCCTGGCAGAAGGGCCGCTCTTAGGGAGGAGTGACTCAGGTCCTGCAGCCAGGAACTGCTTGGCTGTGCAGCTCAGCCACTGCTGACTGAGGGGAGGCTATTTAACATTTCATGCTCCGGGTTCATTGCTTAAAATTAGCAAAATAAAACATCATGGGAACATTTTGAGGTCTTTGGGTAACACACTTTAACATAGGGATTGATAGTTTTTGTTCATGCAAGTAGATCTTAATAAGTTAAAATTATAATTGGTTTTTCACAAAGATATTTACAATGTTGTGTGATATTTTACGTTTGAAGTGGCCAGTTTTGGCAATGCACTTCAAAGTTGTAATTTCCTGTTTAATTTATGATATTTAATGTAGAAATGGATAGGATTTCTGGTTGGTGGTTCAGCAGTATCTGCTGTAAATGGGGCACACATCATGGAAGAGGCCATCTTTGAAGCTACAGAGAATGTAGAAATCAGATGCTTTCTTTTGAGACTATTAAAGATACCGGGTTTTCATAGTAGTATGTAGAATACTTACAAGCACCTTACGGCCAGTTTCTCCAAATTGGTTATTTGCGTTGTAGAATGTGATTTTTCTGTAGAATTGTTACCGATATGGCTGGGCTCTCAGGCCAGCCCTAGAAATGGTCTTGTCCTATGGTATTGCTTACTAGGAATGTCAGAGAAAACAAGCATTAATCATTAAAATAAATTTAAAATTCTACTGAGCTTATGGGACCATGTTTGACTCCTAACCGCTGCCCACAATGGCAAGAAGCAGCACCTGGGAACTGCACTTTTTGCCATCAGCCTTGGTTGCAGTGAGCCCCTGGTGTATTCAGGTGGGGTCAGTGAGGAGAGGGTTGGGCTCATAGAGGGAGGTTACAGTCACTGGAGCAGGGTGCACAGGAAAAATGAGGTTTGGGGTCTGCAAGAGGCACAGGCAGAGAGGGTGGGCTGCAAGGGCAGCAGGAACAGAATGTCTGAGACAGGCCCTGGGGGAGGCAGCTCCAGGTTAAGTACTTGAGCATCAGGAGCTATGCATCCACAGTTCTCTACAACACTAAACTATTACTGACACACTTGGGAAAAGCGAGTCTTTTGAGTCAATGAAAAGATGGTGTTTGCCGTGGTAAGCTTCTCTGATGTTCCTGGGTAAGGGTTTCACTGTTCTCAACTTTGCACATCCAGTGGCCATTCTGTGGCATATCCATTTGTCCCTAGTATTTAAATTAGGTTATTGTGAAAGCTCCTTTGCACCTGTTGAAAATGCTGGCACAGTTCCTCCATTAGTAAATCCTAGAAATCTGAGCTCTCTTTCACTGAAGTTTCTTATTTCAACTGGAACATTCTTCTTGAGTGTGTGTGATGGGATCAGTGTACAGTTTTCAAATGGTTCAGTCTTTTTCTGCAACCACAAAGTTTCTTATTCAGGGGAGTGCTTGCAGTTCTCTTCACTCCCCTCCTCCACTTTTGAATTAAGAAAAGAGAGGCTTATATTATTTTTGAGGCAGCTGCTAACAAAAACCTTGTTTTCTTGAGCGCTGTGCTTGTCATTGCTTCAAGATAGTGTATGTCAGACCAAGCTGGTGGCAATTCTGCGCTACTGAATTGGAGATGCCTCGGTGCGGAGAGTCTTGTCTGCGGATCAGTGGCCTCTGCAGTAGACGCATTCTTCGTGACCATTTCTGCACCCTGAGTGGATTGATTGTGAGGCTGTCTCCACCTGTGCACACAGAGGTCCCTGAGAAGAACACAGAGCACAAGGAGGGCAGGCGGAGATATTCTGGCCAGTGCCACAGATTCAGGATGGCTGGTTACCCCTGGCTTACTGCCACCACTGCCGGCCAGGAATTTGACCTTCCTAAAGCACAGTGTGCCAGATGATTTCCATTCCAGGTAAATGATACAGGCAATGGAATTAGATACCTATTTCTGGTGTTGAGTATTTTTGCTGTATATTCCATTTAGGACAAGATTGAAACCTCCTAGGTTAGAGTGTACATTCAACATTGCTTATTATTCTGGAAGTAACCCTCAGTTAATAATGTAAGGGGAAAAACACTCTTATCTATTTCCTTGATTTACTTAAATCCCTGGTAAATTTTACTTCCCCTTTCACCTTAAATCATTTCCTCTGTCTGATAAACAAAGGATACAGTTTCCTTGTATCCTTTGAAACAATTTAAATTAGAAGGTGAAAGTTCAACATAAACAATGCCTTTTAAAGATAGAAAATAAAACGTAATTATAGGATCAACAGTATTAAAGTTATGCTACTTCATTTCGCTTACATTTAAAACTTGATTTAATAGCCAGTTAACTAGGGGAAACTCGGGTTTAACATCATTCAGGACTGGGTGGTATATGTGTTTGTCAATATTTTAAAATACCAAGTCTGTGAATAAAGTCGCATAATTTCTTTACTGGAACATGGAAAGCGCAGCCACAAATGGGCTTCAGTTTCCCAGTCTATCTCTACTCTCGGTCACTTCTCAGGCAGACCCTGTGGCTGTCAGTTCTTCTCGATATTGGGACAGTCAGTGCTATAGGCATTAAGGGTCTAAGCTAGTCTCAACCAAATTGTCACTCTTTCACCCACTGGAAGCCCTCTTCCTCCCAGCTGAGGCCCGCCCCCTTTCTGTGGGCCAGCCTTGGGAAAGAGGCAGTGGTCTGTATTTTTTCCTCTTCCCTCTCTTCTGTCACCCCTCGCCTCCTGTTCCCTTTGGTTCCTCCATCTGGGGGCTAGGGACGAGGAAGAAGGAAAAGGGTAATACTTTTTTGACTGAGTCCTTCCCTACCATTCTCTTGTGCTCTCCTTCTGTCTCTGCACCTGTCTCTTGGGTTCTTCAGAGACATCCTCCATGCCACCTCCTGGAATGTTCCTCGGCACGTGGGACCCACTCCCAGTCACCTTTACCACTCATCATTCAGAGCATGCCCAGGAGGTGCTCTGCTCTTCGCCCCGCTCACCGAGTCCTTTTGCCTTTCAGGCAATCCTCCTGAGCTTGCTCCTTGGTGTCCCTCTTGTCCACACCAGCAGTGCATGTCCCTCCAAACTACAGGTAGCAGGCCACTGCTGTCTGTCCTGCCCTCCCCTTCCCCACACCTCAGCCCGCCGAGCAAGGGCTGGCACCCACATTGTGCAGGTCTGGTGGCCTCAGTAAGCCTGGTGTGCTTACTCCATGTTGGTGTTAGCCTGAGTGGTCTCTTCTCTCTACTGCCCTTGGCAGGAGCTTGGGCCAAGTCAAGATATGAAAATGTCCAGTCACTGTCACAGCTGGGGATTTGGATACTGTTATCCATTGTTTTGATGTGTAGATGTAAACTTCAGAATTATGGAGAAGGTAAGCCTGAACTATGAAAAACGTTAATGTGCATTTCAGTTATTTCCAAATGTAGAAATACACTTTTAAATGAGGTTTTCAGCTTAAAATGAAGCCTTATTGAATTCGTATATCCTGTGATGGTAAAATATAAAAGTCTTTTAAGGAATATGTTCTTTTAGGTTAACTGGAGACTTGAAGTGATGTTGAAGAAATTCTTGATCATTCGAACCCTGTTTGAGAAAATTTACTGAATTTTATGGTAGATTTCTTATAGGACACATACGTATTTGATTGCTTTGTGTCATAAAAGATTTTGCATTATATTGCACTTAAAATAGGTGCTAATTTTGTTTTAGGAAGTTACATAGTCTGTGGAAAGAAGAGCACGTATGTTGACAGTAAGGTTCTTGAGTTGGAAGACGTGGGCTTAGATATATAGCAACGGAAGCAGAGGAACAGACCACTGCCCCTTCACTGCGGCTGGATTTTTGGCTACCATTTTGCCTTGTTTTTAGTTTATGAGTGTGGGAAACCTCAATGGGTCTGGTACTTCACGGTGTATTAGGAAGTCATAGGGTTAGAACTTGGTAATACATCAAGTTAAAACAATCAAAAGTAGATTTTGAAGGAATCCTGCTTTAATGTTATAGCTCTCCCACTTAAAAAATTACAAATAGAATGTCAAACTTCAGGCCTTAGGTAACTGAAATCTTACAGCAAACCCTTTTGTTCAGGCAGTTGCTCTTGCGAAGTGTGTTGAATGCAGTTTAGTAACATCCACTGCCAATTTGAAATGACATTGAGTAAGATTAGGAAAGTAAAATGAAGTGATTTGATCCATTCATTATTGAATGGTTAATTTTACATTGACTGTGTGGATTAAATACACTTGGGGCCCCAGGCAGTGTCCCTGCATCCACTGCCATAGGTGAGGAGGACAAAGCCTGCCTGGAACAGAAGGCAGCTCAGGGCCTGGGAGTCAGCTTCCTGAGGGGAGCCCCTTGCAAGCACCATCCACGTAGGGGCCCCCAACTGCTGCCCACCTCTCGTTCATCCTCCCTCATTGTCAGGAACTGCTCTACTGGGCTCTGCTTTGGAACAGATGGTCATCGTCAGAGCTGACATTGCTGGACATTATTGGTGTGCCAGAGTCTCAATTGGTGGACACTATTCGTGGGCTTGCTCTGAGGATTACAGAAGGCTGTAAAGTCTCAATGCTTTACAGCCTTCTGTAATCCTCAGAGCAAGCCCACGAATAAGAAATTCCTATCACCATTTGACGGGCAATGGCTCCAAAGCTCTAAAGAGTATATTACCTTGGACCATGGTACTTCTGGGGTTTGATTCCAACCCCAGCTGACTTCCTGAAGGTGGTGATCTCTCTCATCAGACTGAGAGCCCTCAAAACAGATTTGCTGAGCTCCTGTCCAGGTGAGGTCCTATGCTCTGCCCCAGGTGCCCATAGGCTGAGAATAGATGGACAGTCTCGGCGGTGCTGACCTTGGCTGGAGGCAGGCTGGCTTGTCTGTTATCCAGAGGTAGATATGTGGCTTTTCCTACGAAGGAAAACAGTGGAAATGTACAAGAGAAGTAGAAATGGAGTCTTGTTGGTAAAACAGACTTGGGAGGGTTGAAAATGATTTCTAGTTGATTCATGAGTTCCAGAGCCATCCTGAAGTTCTGGGGTGTGAAAGTTTGTCAGTAGGAAGCTGATGACAGCCGGCTGGTGGTTAGGCTTACCTATTTGCTACTACCCATCACTCCAGGCAAATGCCAGTTTACAGAGTAAGTGGGGGAGGGAGGGAGGCAGGCACCCTCATCATTACTTCAGCTTGAAAGATAGCTGAACTTTCTGGACTTTCAAGGAGGGAATTGCCTATGGATAATGGCTTCATGTGGTTCAGGCTTCATTTGTTCCTTTATGTAAGTTTAATTTGCATGTGTTGAGGTTAAGAGCTGGTCAGAGCCCTCCACATAAACACCTTGTTGGATGGTGAGATTGAGAGCAGCTAGAAAGGGCGAGCATGTTTGCTTGCAGGACACATTTTGTGAGCAGGTTTCTTGGTGATAACGTCATTCTAAGCTGATGCCTGCCTCGCTGGTTTAATAGAATTATGTAAAAATGAGCAGAACAGCATTCTGGACCCAGTGACAGCCCTGCATGAGGATTGGTTTAAACACCTGCATGCTCAAGCTGCCTGACACCCAGAGCAGCTTCATTTTATGGTGGGAGAGAGCATGGAGACAAGGTGTATATCACCCACCCCCAGAATGGAAAGCTGTGGTGATCTGGAATGGGAATGCATGTTCTGCTGATTTTCATACCAAGTTCATAAAAAAACCAAATTTCTCCCTTTACATTTTAGTAATGATCCTGTTAAACTGTGTGCTGGAAAAGGCACAGGGAAATGACACATATGAATTTCTTAGAGAAGTCCAAGCTGCTTGATTGTCTCATCTTTTGGAGCATGTTTTATTTTTGACACAAAGGAGAAATAAGGGCAATTTGCACTGACAGAAACTGCAGCCCTCTGTAGCGCAGCTCTATGTGGTGCTTAAACCAGCTAGCAGTGGTTCCTCCCGCAGTTCATCTTTGCACAAAGGAGATGATGTAATCCCTTTAGCTGCCGGCCACGTGGCCTGCATGCCGTCACTGTCATCACGGATACCTCTGAGCTACCTCTGCGCTGCCAGCACTTTATGGGTTTAGAGTGATTGTGCATTTGTAATTAAATTGCATTTTCTTTGCATGCCTGTTCCCCCTGGCCAGGGCTGTCCCTCACCTGGGTAGGCCTGTTAATGATGGTAGTGTGTGGCTTTACAGCTGAACTGCAATGGTAGCTTTTATGCAGAAAAATGACCAGAGTAGCCTCTTGTACAGTGCTATGAGCTTCTGTGTATGCCCACAAATTAGCATTGGGGGAGGAGATGCGCTGTTGCCATTAGCAACCACTTGCCTATTTATTAGAGGAGTGAAATGCTCAAAGATTGGGCTTTTCTCTCCCTTCCCCAGCTTTCCCATGAGTTCCGAGAGCACCGAGCCTGTACACTCGAGAGGAGTGGAGAGACTGTCCTGTGTTCAGCTGTGTATACATAGAAGGACATCCTTTTCAAGGAAAACGGAATCCTCCTATGGTGCTGCTTTTTTGGATGTGCCTTCCTTTGTGGTCACCACTGCATCCTCTTTGATTCAGGACAGTTTGATTTAATAGCTGCCATGGATTGTGCCCAGATTTGCTCAGCTGAATTAAACACTTTTACATGCATTTTCTCATTGAATTCTCCAGAAGCGTTTGACATACATGGCTTAACCGAGTAGGAAACTGTGGCCAGGAGAGGTGAAATGATTTGCTTAGGCCCTTCCATGTCAGAAAAGGGAACACGCAGAAGTTAGACCAAGGGGCTGGGGGAACCCAACATGAGATTTGGGGTGGGGGATGTGAGTCCCCAGCTACTGAGGCTTGATGAGGCCAGGGCAGCTTTCTGCTTTTGGGCCTGGCTTTCTTGGGGGTGCCATTATGGTGATCAGGTGCTACTACATGTCAGATTTAAGAAATTACAAGGTTTCCTTGATTTCATAGTTGATAATTTTAAAAGTGAACATGTCTTGATTGTATTCATAGAACCTCTAGGAACACATTGGAATTAGCCCAGGCTTCCAGCCCCATGCCTCTAGGGACCTCTCTGTTAAGCTGTGTCCTTACTGATTTTGATTAGCACTCAGTATAACTCCTGTATAACTTAAAGACATAACACCCAAATTCCAGATTTGTAAACTGCCATGGTCTTTGGAGAATTTGGAGATGGAGTGAATTGAAGATGGCAAGGAGCACTTGTTGGTGCTGCCACCTTTGCACTGGGCCTGTGCATCTGTTCCTCCCTCTCCACAGCCACCTGCAGCCTTGGGGCGTCAGAGGCTGGGCAGCCGCTCTGAAAAGCACCTCCTTTCTTTCTCTAGACAGCATAGGCTCTGCAGTGACCAAGTGTAGGGGAGAAGAGGTGGGGCATCTTTTCGTTTATTGAGCCTTCAGCCTTGCCAGGCAGTTTTTGGTCACCTCAGAGATACCCTGGGAGGTGGGAACAGCTAGGGCCTTGAATTCACCTGCAGGGGGAAAGTATGAGGGTTGGGGTGGTTTAATTAACAGATGAAGCAGGTGTCAACAGAAGCTTTGGGATCAGGAACAGATTATTTGCAAAAGACTGCATCTGTTTCCTCTCTGCAACCTAAGAGGAGGCTGAAGGTAGAGGTGACTGGATGTGACTACATTTGACTAACATTTGAAATGACAGCAGAGCTTTACCAAATGGCTTTGAAGGACACAACTTAAAAAAAAAATGTCCTTGCCAAGCTGTGGTACCTCCATCTGGTTTTACCAGATGCTGTGAAATATGACATTGAAAAAGTAATCAGTTTGGCTTTGTTTATACTTGTTTACAAAAGGAAAAGTTACTTTCTTACTGTAAACTCATTCGTGGTAATTTTGTGTCTTGTTTAAGATTTTGTCTCATTAAAAATTAAGCATTTTTTATGTAAGACTGTTTGCAGGCACTTCGATATGTCAAGGCCTCTACGTGCCGTGTCTGTTGATAGATCTGGTTGCTTTTTCTTCCCAATAATTTTACATTGATTCCTTCCTCACTGTCTCTCCAGCTGTGGCCTCACCGAACAGCTGGCCACCATACCAGACTCCCTGCCTGCAGGCTTGCCACCTTTGTGGTGATTTTCAGAATGGCTGCTTAACCGTGCTTGCTGTTGGGTGCCCACTGAGAGCCAGGCCTTGTAACTGGCCTGCCACAGGATGTCAGAGTGGCAGGAATGCCCCAGAAGATCAAACTCACATTCTATAACAGGTCTCACCTGTATCCCTGAGGGACTTCATCTGTGTCCTTTTAAAATGGTACCTGTGGTTTCTGTTGCTGCTTCTCTTAAAAAGAACAAAAGATGGCAGGAGAGTCCAGGAAACGATGAAAACAATTCCTGAGACATCTCCTTTCAAACTGACTTTTCTAGATTTGAATTACTCCCTCTAAATGGGTTACTTGTATATAAACCAGGAATATAGGTTTTTATTTTTAAACCAGAGGGCATCATCTCTCTCTAGCAGCCTGGCCCCGGGCATTCTGTAGCTCACTGCCAGCGGAGCAGAGGGACAAGGTTGTGCAGCTTTTTTGCCTCGTCCAGCCTCCCTAGGTGCCATTCATGACCCAGCAAGACTGGCTTGTATACTCGGAGCTCTCCTGGACTTGGGGTCCGGCTATGCACACTGCTATCATTTTGCCTCACTGGGGCAGCCTGGCCCCAAAATTACAATTAGCTATTCATTTAACCAAGGAAATACCTTTGGTATCAGCACAGTTTTTAGCCACTCATGCAAATGACTCTGGTCAAATCACTGTTACTCCAGCAGTAGTTAAGACAAACTTTTCTCAAAAAAAAAAGGAAATGATGATTTCAAGGAGCACAGGAGCACTGGACTTGCCATGTGCACCATGGTCTCCTGGGTATGGGAAGAAAGTAGAAAAATCCTTTAAGAAATACTTAAGGCTTATTATTTTTAAATGTCTACTTAGGGGTATGTGTTACTACCTACATACTAGTACAGTATAGTACATGCATACCTTAGGATTGAGGATATGCAGTAAAATTCTTTAGTGATGGGATTTAATTTAGTTACTTATTTTGAGACATCTCTTGCTCTGTCACTCAGGTTGAAATGCAGTGGCATGATCTCAGCGCACTGCAACCTCTGCTTCCTGGGCTCAAGTCATCCTCTTGCCTCAGCCTCCTAAGTAGCTGGGACCACAGGCGCATACCACCATGCCCAGCTGATTTTTTTGTGTTTGTAGAGCTAGTGTTTTGCCATGTTGCCCAAGCTGGTCTTGAACTCCTGAGCTCAGGCGATCCGCCTGCCTCAGCCTCCCAAAGTGCTGAAACTGATTACAGGCATGAACCACCGTGCCTGGCCAGTGATGGGATTCGTGATCACAAGTGTTTGAAGACTAGTCCCTTAAAGAAGCGGTTCTCAAAGTGTGGTCCCAGGGACCCCCTTGGGCTCCCTAAGACCTTTAAATGGAAACTCTGAGTTAAAACTATTTTCACCACTGGCAGATAAAGTCTTAGTTATTTTTCACTCTCATTCTCTCCAAAGTGTATGCTGAAGTCTTTCAGAGGCTACCTGACATGAGACATCACAACAGATCAAAGGCAGAAACATATGTGAGAGTTTAGATATGTTCTCTTAAACCATACATTAAAGAGAGTCTCAAAAGTGTGAAACAGTGCTGGCCTTCGGATTTTTTTTGCCGGGGGGAAGTATTTTGTATTAATATGTAATGAATTTATTATTATTTTGAAGGAATTATTTTTTAAATTTCTCTCAGATTTAATTTCTAATATGGTAAATACCCATATGAGATATCTAGATATTAGATGGGCAGAATAGTAAAGTAAGTAATAAGTAGAACCCACGTAAAGCAAAGCTCCTTGGGATCCTCAGAGGTTTTTAAGAGCTGTAAAGGAGTCTTGGGCCTCAAACCCTCAGGAACTGCTCACTGCCTGGAGGTCCGTGATCGCCTTGTCTGTGGGGAGTGCATTCCAGCAATGTGCCATATTTGGCGCCTGGAAAGAAAGGACGCAGGAAGTGAGGTCTTCTGTGGATGGCCAGGGTACCTTTCTACCGTCGGTCTTGGTGCTGTCCTCCCGGGAAGAAGGCAGGAAGGTTTTTGGTCTCCACCCTTCTCCTCCGGTCTCTTCTCCAACCTCACCAATAGCATAAGTGGGTTATTGTCTGTTAAATTGTCTTTGGTGGGCTCCTCTCCGACCCTAATATCAACCTGTAGCATTATTTCTCTGGGAAAATAGATTTTTAAAATTGAGAAATGGCAGTCTTATTAACAAAGTTTTGGAACCCAGACCACTTGGCGGTTGGAGACTGAGTTTATGGGCAGGTCTTCCCAGCAGTTCCTTTTTGGCACTTACTTGTAGGGAATCTTAAATTGGAGGAACTATTAGAGGAATTCATTTGAGATAGAAATAGAAAGGGAAACAATGGGGTATCCTGTTCTCTCAGTATCACATTTTTAAAGCAAAATATAGAAATACCAGTTTACGGTTTTATTAGTTCAGAGAGTTTAGAACCCAAAATTGATTTCTGATTAATCTCTCATCCGCTAATATGCCTGTTTGTGTATTCTTCTTCAACTCATTTGGTACAAGGTAGCAAATGGTTGTCTCCTTAAATAGACAGACTGGTCTGACAGACAATACAAGCCTTAAAGAATCAGATGTGGAGTACAACTATTTGGGAAAACAGTTTGGTATTAACCCATAAACTTGGGAAAGTGCTTTAACAGGTAATCCAGCCGTTCCACCCCGACATATCCCTGGGTTTAGAGACACAGTGGCAGTGGGTTCTGGGGTAGCGGACAGGCTGTTCATGGCAGCATTATTTGTAGTAGCAAAAATGAGAGCCAAAACAAATGTTCACTTACAAGATTGCCAAAATAAGTTCATGTAATAGTCATCAGATGGAACACTATGCAACAGTGAAATTGTATCAGAACTCCACATGCACACCAATGTAGATGAGTCATACAAACCAGAGGCAAGTCATGGGAGGACACAAGTACAGTTCTAGCATCCCTTCTCTGAAACGCTGGGCACCAGAAGTGTTTGGGATTTCAGATATTTTTGGATTTGGAATATTTGCATATATACAAAATGAAACATCTCAAGGATGGGACTCAAGACCAAACACAGAATATACACATAGTCTGAAGGTAATTTTATACAATATTTTAAATAATTTCGTATGTAAAGTTTTGATTGTGTTTCGATTGAGACCTGTCACATGAGGTCAGGTGTGGAATTTTCCACTTAGGGTAGAGTCATGTCGATGTTCAAAGAATTTAGGAATGTGGAGCATTTCTTTCTTTCTTTTTTTTTTTTTGAGACAGAGTTTCGCTCGTTACCCAGGCTGGAGTGCCATGGCGCGATCTCGGCTCACCGCAACCTCCGCCTCCTGGGTTCAGGCAATTCTCCTGCCTCAGCCTCCTGAGTAGCTGGGATTACAGGCATGCACCACCATGCCCAGCTAATTTTTTGTATCTTTAGTAGAGACGGGGTTTCACCATGTTGACCAGGATGGTCTCAATATCTTGACCTCGTGATCCACCCGCCTCGGTCTCCCAAAGTGCTGGGATTACAGGCTTGAGCCACCGCGTCCGGCCGGAATGTGGAGCATTTCTGATTTTCTGATTAGAGGTGGTCAGCCTGTAGGATAATTGCATTTGTATAAAGCTCAAAAACAGGCAACACAGCAATATATTGCATACTAATAGATTAGATTTGTAAATGGCAAAACTGTAAAGAAAAGTAAGGAATGAATGGTATATTAGTCTGTTCTTGCATTGCTGTAAAGAAATATTGGGGACTGGGTTATTTCTAAGGAAAAGAGATTTATTTTGGCTACTGTTCTGCAGGCTGTGTAGGAAGCACTGTGCCAGGATCTACTTTTAGGGAGGGCCTCAGGAAGCTTCCATTTGTGGCTGAAGGTCAAAGAGGAGCCAGCGTCTCACATAGTGAAAGAGAGGAGAGAGAGAAGTGGGAGGTCCTGCGCTCTTTAAAGAAACAACCAGATTTGACATGAACCAACTGAGAACTCACAAAGACAGCACCAAGACATTCATGAGGGATCCGCCCCCATGACTCAAACACCTCCCACCAGGCCCCACCTCCAGCATTGGAGGTCACATTTCAACATGAGATTTGGAGGGAAAAAAACTATATCAAATGATTATGCTGAAACTCCATATAGTAGTTATGTTTAGAGCCAGGGAGGTGGGTTTGATGAGGGAGGTGCGTGGGGAAGGCTTCTAGGGTCGTGCCAGTGTTCTGGTTCTTCAACTGAGTGTGGTTTCAAACATGTATGTAATAAATACACCTTCTTACAGGTGTCACCGATTCTCTTTGAAGTCTGGGGCCTATTTTGCTGAGGCATTCATTTTAGTAGCTGAGTTAGAAGACTTGATTTAAAAGTCTTTTTGTTTTACCATAAAGTGAGTAATTGAATATTTAAAACCATCAGGCCTCTTAGAAGTAATTTACTATTACATGGCAATTACCCGTCCTCCTCCTGTTTGGAAGTTTTGAAGGTGGTACAGTGTTTTGGTCGCAGAGTTGACTGATGTCATACTATGAGCTTTCACAAAACATCTGGCCTGGCAAGAACGAAGAAGGAAAACTTAGCGTGGCTTTTCATCACTTTAAACAAATGAGTTCTGCCTTTAGCATAGTGGGCCAAGGGTGGGGCACCAAGGGCAGTGTGTGTACAAAGGCTGGCATCATTGTCTGTGTCCAGTCACTGTTCACTGTGGTGTCTGCCTCTATGTCAAGGTAGAGTGGGAAGATCCTGTTTATTTTTGGTCATCTGTTAAAATGAGAGATGTTTGCCTGTTGAAAAGGGAGCCCAAAGGTGGAAGCCAAAGATGGGAGGAGAGGGAGGTCTGTCAGTGCCTCTGGAGACCTCCTGCTGTCCAATCACCACCTTCTGGGCGAAGGCACAGGCGCTCTTTTGCTCTCTGGACACCAGACAGGCTTCCTCAGATATCTTCACCAGATCCAGGGGCCACTAGCAAGGCCCAGGCCCCAGCTGCAAAGTGCTGCGATGGCATTCACTCTTACCTGTCCCACCTCCATCCTTCAAGGGAGACATGGAATTCTTAACACAAGGTGGAGATGAAGTAACATGATGCAGAAAGGGAAGACTCAGGTAATTGAAGTTTTTGTTGCCACCATTTGAGAGAGAGGTGGTATCTCTTCCAAAAAAAAAAAAAAAAAGAATTTTGCTCAGGTGATTTTTTTTTTTTGGCTCATGTGTTTCCATTTCTGGTGGTATTCTGGCTGGCCATTTTCCACAGCCAGGAGCAAGGGTGAGGAGGACCCTGAAAGTGCTCAGGTGCCTGTGAGGTGGGGAAGGGGGACAGACAGGGCTGGGGAAAGATTGCACAGAGTGGCCTGACTTCCCATTGCCTTATAGTTCCCTTATTTATAGTCCGCCTGGGAGAAGTTATGGAGAAATTATTTATAGTCAGGCTAATTTACCATGATTGTGTTGATTTTTTAAAAAAATTATGTCTATTTGTTGGTGGCTTTTGACAATAATTACATGTCTCAGTCTGTTGTTTTAGTTTTAAGTAAAGATTCCTGTCTTTTTTTTTTTGAGATGGAGTTTTGCTGTTGTTACCCAGACTAGAGTGCAATGGCACGATCTCGGCTCACCGCATCCTCCGCCTTCTGGGTTCAAGCAATTCTCCTGCCTCAGCCTCCCTAGTAGCTGGGATTACAGGTGCACACCACCATGCCCAGCTAATTTTTGTATTTTTAGTAAAGACGGGGCTTCACCTTATTGACCAGGATGGTCTCGATCTCTTTGACCTCGTGATCCACCCGCCTCGGCCTCCCAAAGTGCTGGGATTATAGGCGTGAGCCACTGCGCCCGGCAGATTCCTGTCTTTATAGAATACAGTAATTGCAGGTAAATGGGCAAAAATTCCCAAAATCCAGTTATTTAAAGCACTTACCAAACTTGTACAGCTAAGAATAAGCTTTAGATATTAATACTATAATATTGTTACAACTGCTACTGATAGCATTGATCAGTGAGTTCTGTGAGCTGTGATTCTCAGGCTCTCCATTTCACAGACCGGGAAGCAAGGGTATGGAGAGACTAGATACCTGCCTATAGTCACCCATCTGGAGGTGGCAGGCCCGGCCTAAGTAACTCTTGACACAAAATTTCGTTTCAAGTTGTGACACCATTGTGACTTGCAGCTGATGTACTTAAAACTTGCAGTGTTAGTGAACAGGGACAGTGAAGTGCAGTTTGCCCGTCCCCACAGTGCGCGTGCTCCTGAATCCTCTCCACACCTCGCCTCCATGTGTGTAGCTCTCTTTTAAAGTGGCTGCTTATAACCCAGTGTCATCTCCTCTGCTGGATCCCAGCTCCTGGGGCAGCAGGCACCCTGAGGTCTCCCTCCAGGGTACTGGAGAGAGTAGAGAGCTGTAGGTGCAGAGAGAGCTGGCCAGTGAGTGAGTGCCACATACCTTATTTTAAATGTCCTTATTGCACTGCCATTTTTATTACTGTACTGAGTTTAATTAGGAAAATGATGTTCCCTGTGCTTTCTAGTAGGTAAGATTCTGAGATGTCCTGTCAGAAGTGTAGCGATTAGAAGACTGGGAAAAAGGAAAGCATTCCCCAGCCTACAAGACATTCAGCTTTACAGAGTTTATTAGGATTGCAGAGTCTATTGGGACCTTACCCAACTCAGATTGGGCACTGCAGGGCAGGTGTCTAAAGGTATAAAACAGCGGAAGAGCCTAGTCTGCCTCTCGCCTTCTACCTCCCCAGTATTTATTGAGGGCTCCCCTGTAGCAAGCAGGAGGAGGCCCTGTGCCCCCAGCACCAGCCCAGTTGCCTCTAGCCATCCAAGCCTCCTGCTCCACAGCAGTGGCCCAGGTGGATAATGAGTGAGCCGGTCACACAGTTGGAGCTGCTTCTTTGGGAACTTTTTGTGATGACTGGATTAGCTGTGCCTTTACATTTCAAGACTGCGGAAGCAGAGGAGGGCTGCAGCCCTGCTGCGTGGTGGGCTCCAAGGCACTGATGCACGGTGTTCTGAGCCCGTGCTGGCTTCTAAGCACCCGCCTCTCCTGGGATGATCCAAGGGAGGAGACGCCACCAGTCCACAAGTGAAGTGGTGGTTTTCTCAAGCACACTTGGGTCTCCAAGCAGTAATTTCCTCCTGAGGCTTCCCTCTGCTGGCTCCTGGAGGGTCCTCACGCCTCCCACCGTCACTTCGGTCCTCCTTAGGGTGTGTGTTTGTGTCATTCTCTGGACCAGTGGGATGTGCTTGACTATGCATACAGATACCGGGAGGGAGGTGAGTCCCTCACAGCAAATCTATTTCTATGTCAAAAGTTGTTTTCCCATCAGTATATTTACATAATTTGGCTTAATAAACACATTTTTCACCAAAATTAAAAAAAAAACACCTGCTTTTGTCTGTATGCAGAAGGGAATTTGAGGTGAAAGAGGTAGGAGGAGAAGAATTGAAATGAATTTCTCTTTTCTCTTTGTTTTCTACATTAGCAGATGTGTTGCTTTTCTCAACCCTCTTTGTAGGTCCTTAAATTTCTCATTAGCAATTCAGTAGGAGGGTAAATGATAGGGTCTCTCTACCAGAATTCTTTTCTCTGCTTGGGGAAAGCGGGTGTAGGGCAGGACGGGAGCACCTGAGTTAGTATGAGCAAAAGCCAGTGGTTGCCAGCATCAGTATAATCCTGAGGCAGTTGGACAGTTAGGTTGTCTGTCCCCAGAGTTGGGGGGGCCTGCTCCTTGGATGTGAAGCCAGCAGCTTGGCCTCCGAGTTAACATACTTGTTGAGCAGTCAAATCTTTTTACAACAAATAGAAGGATCTGGAAGAAAACGTCTAAATTAACTGTAGATTGCATTCTGAATTCAGCCTAAAAACAAGTTACAGTTTTTCTTTTTTCGAGTTGTCTTAACAGTAACAGGATTGCTCCTACTGGGTTTCTTACACTGCTACAAGGCTGTCTGGCCTCTGCCGGTCAATAAACATCTGAAAGCAGGACATGGCTGGCCTCTGATCGGATGAATCCTCAGAGCATCAGATGTATTGCAAATTACATTCAGAGAAAAAAGAACAATGCTGTCAAAGCAAAGTAGATTAACCGAAGTAACTTAGGCGAGGAAGTTACATGTGAGCTATAATGTGGGTTTCTAATATTAGAACATCACAGTATTAATCTTTGAACATGTTTCTTAGATTATTATTCACTAATGTGCTTTGTGTTTCTAATCCCTACAGCAAGCGTTTCCAGCCCTTTCAAAATGGTCTGGAACACCCTTTTTATGTTAAGGAGGTACTTTTAGTGTCAGTGATAGATACAGCATTTCAGTGAAAAGTAACACTTTTAAATGGATGTCTAATTAATCATAATAGTATCTATATCTCTTTATGCGTAACAGTGTATATATTTTGGAAGAAATATTTATTTGTCAGCTCTTCTTACTGAGTGCACAGTTAAGACTACTGGTTAGTCTAATGCATGTTTTGTTTTAGAGTATAAGCTTCTTAAAATCAGGAACATGCCATTTAGGGGAAAATCTCTGGAGTTTAAGAGAGTACCATGCATAAATATGTTTTTTATGAATGCCAAATGATTAAACACAATTCTAAGCTTTATCAAGGGATTGACTGGCAGAAAGTTCTGCCAAATTCTTTGATGTTACTAAAGATTTATTTTTCTACTGAGTTTCATGTTGGAATCAAATCCATGCTTACTGAAGTGAAAATAACTTTTCAGACCTTTAAAAATTCTGATGTTTGTGGCATTTACTTTATATGGTATATTAATAGAAGTAAATGATTTAACAGGATTTTTGCACTGGGCATGGCCCTACAGTATCTTAATGTTGTGGAATGCGTTAGGAGAGACTTTGGTATTTTATATGTGTGATTTAATAACTTTGAATACTGTATTTCAAATTGGACCTAGTTACTGGTCACTCAGATTAATTGATAGCTTGTTTAGACACTCAGCTTTGGTGTATGTTTTCCCCAGGGATGGAATATAAATCAGCACAGAATATTGGAATAGAGGGATTGGTAGGCATTTGTGGATGAGCAAGGCCCCTGGTTGAGGATTGTGGCTTCAGCGACTAGTACCTGTACCTGCGGCTCCTTAAACCCCTTTTTCTCTATCTGTAGAGGAAGCATTCATTCAGAATCAGAACCTTTTGAATTTTAGAGTCGGCAGGAGGTAAGGCTGGGATAGAGAGTACTCATGTGGAGATAAGCTAGAATAAGCCAAATTTTAAACCCGAATCGTGGTTCAGTGCTGGGAATTCAGTTCCTTTTTCTTCTGAAAATTTATAGACTGCCTGGAACACTTTGGCTTGGCCTACCTGCTGTATAGTGCTTGTTCTGTACCCTTGGTACTCACAGTCAGTCCCAGGCAGGATGTTGTGGGCAGTGTAGTACAGATGTTCTGAGGAGTTACTGTTTGTGCTGTGAGGCCTCACAGAGGCTTAGTTTGTGTTTGGTGAATGTGGCAGCAAATGGAGTCACGTGGGCCCTCAGTAGGCTGCCTCCAGTAGGCTGAGACGCAGTGTGGGCTGACATTCAGAAGGAACAAAGGGGGATGCTCATCTTTGAGTTGTGTGGAGTTGACTTGGCTTGCTGCTTTCATCGTGCTTGGTCTGTTTACAAAATCTCATAATGAAAACATTTCAGTGTCACCTGAAATCCTTGGGGGAAAAGCCCACTGACTGCACAGAAGGAGAGCTGTGAGGCTCTGTTTCCTGCTTAGAAACCACTCCCTGGAGGCGTGCGTTCCCTTTGGTTGTTGAGCTACTGGAACAAGCAGCCTCCCATTTCACTTCTTCAAAGCAGTCTCTTCTTTCCATCAGACTTCCAAGATTGGTTTGTTTCTTTGGGCAGATAACTTTTAAATTACACTGTAAAACTTCAAGGTAAAAACCCTGTTCTCCTTTAAAATATAGATTGATAATTATGTAAATGTAATTTTATGTACTAGTCAGTCACCAAATATACTAGACAGAGAATGAATGGAGTCACTTCAGGTTTTCCAATGAGTTTCTATAGCCAGTTGGATGCATTGGAGCTGTCACTCTGTGCTTAGATGGATACTCTTCCCAGAACCACAAATTGTAGAGTGCCACCTGCTTGCTACCTTGAGGTGTAACTAGCTGGGTGGTAAGTTCTTACTCTGTGCCGTGGCAGTCTGCTCAGCGAGACTGAAACCTTGCAGTAGGACTCAACGCAACCCATTTCCTCTAGGAGCCCAGCTGCTAATGGGGACACCAAGAAGTCTTTCGATATTTCCCCTACAGTGTGGTAAGGATTTGGGGGATTGTGGGAGTGTACCCTGGGGGTGTCCAGTCAAGCAGTGGAGACTTCAGAGTAAGGACAGTGAAAAAGAGGAGTGTGTTGGGAGCAGGGCAGGGGAAGGCATGTGTGTGGAGGTTTGGTGGTGAGGGGGAGGAGTGACTTCCCTGCAGGTGATTGGAGTTTCTGGAGTGAGTCTGGGGAGAGGGTAACCAGTGACGTTATGGAGGCAGCATACATCAGATCATGACGGACTTTAGTTGAGGGCACCAAGAAACCATTGAAGAATTTTAGAGTAAAATGATGAGAAACATCATTTTATGTTGGAGAAACATGCAAGGGAGAGTGGCAGAATGGATTCAAGGGAATTAAGAACATCTGTTAGGAGATTGCTGGAATAGCAGATGAGGGCAATGCTGGCAGAGAGACATGGGTGCTTCCTGGGGCTGTGGAGTCTCTACAACTCCTTGTTTCATGGATGGGAGAGAGGATGGAGGGCAGGGAGAAGCCTGCTCCCTGGTTTGGCCACGAGGTGGTTGGTTTATGGGGCAGGTACTGTGTTGGGACCTACACTGTGGGGAACAGGTTTGTGGGGACGAGCACGAGGCAAGGTTGGACGTTCAGCGGGGCATGGCTATCCTATAGGCATGTGGGTACTTCTTCATCATGGCACTTCTTCATTCCAGTGATGGACAGTTTCCTACCTATCAGTCAAAACCCACTAGCCCACCCCACTTGCACTTTCTTCTCTTCCATGAATTTTTTGTGTTTCTGTTTCTCTGCGTCTACTGATGCTGCTTGCTCTGGCTGGAGTGCTCTCTGCTCTCCAGTTGGCCCAGTTTTGAACTACTTCTTCCACACTTGGCACAGATCTGTTATCTGATAGGACATTTTTTCCTATTCTCATCCTTCTAGCCCTGATTTTTCCATTCTAAATATCTGTACCACAAAACCGACCACTCATATGTGTTGCCTTCTTTTCCAAACAGGCTAAGGTCAACAAAGCCTCTAGATTACACTTTGTATGTGAGCACCCCTGACTCCATGCAGAGCTAGTCCATGTGCACTGAGAAAGGTTTTCAGATAATTAGTTTATATCACTTCTTTGTGGTTGAGACTCTCTCTGGTCCCTGTTCCTTATTTAGTAATCAAAAAGAGAATAGAGGAAAAGGAGTAGAATTATAGCTTTATTTTCTGAAGCCTTTTACAGAATATGATTGTCATCTGCATTAAAACACATGGGATCATGGAATTTTTTCTCAAAAAGAGTAAGAATGCTAAAATGCATGAGAAGACTGATGCAATGATTGAATAGGGTTTCTTTTAGCAGTCTTGATATATGTCAAACCACTTGATGCAGTGATCAGATTGTAGCAGTTCTATCCCTCTGGTTCATTTGATAAACACTAAATTTCTAAACTGCTTTCCTGAGACACTTCTGTAAAGCAAGTCTTGGGAGCAGGTCAGCATCACAGAACCCTATATGTGGACGTGTGTGTGTGTGTGTGTACAGGTTAGGGGATGTATATATGTTAATAAGAGTGAGGTAACTCCAGTTCCAGAATGCAGAGTCAGAGGCATCCCTTGACAGGCTTTACATGGACATGCACAGACAGGTAAACGAATGTGGTCTTCATTCTGGCATTAGGCAAACAGGATCAATTTTCTCTGTGCATAGCTCTTGCCCGTCCCTGGGGATGCAAACATGAAGGGCATATCTGGGCACATGGTTTCTTTTTTGATTTATGAGATCGTAAAAAGTGGAGTCCCTTTTATAATACTACTACTTTTTGATTATCCCTTCCTTTGGTCCATTAGTTGTGCTTTTAAATTAACTTCTTTTGCACAGTTAATACATAATTAAAACATCAAACCTTAAGAGCTCCACAGATTGTTTCATTTACATTAAAAAACATATTTGTTTTAAAACCTTTTTTTTTGTTATGGTCTTTTTTATGTTGGTGGTCTTTTGTATTGTATAAGATATTAAAAACCAGAACTATTTTAAGCTGAAATTTCTTTAACTCCCTTGAGTTAATAAAAAATATACTTCTTTCTTTCTTTGAGGTATGCTGTTATAGGCTGTTGCTTCTAAGATTATGTGAAGGAATAAATTAGCCAATCTGACAGTTATAGCCTTAAAGGTTATAGGTAAAAATTGTAATGCTATAGTAAGCTCCATCCGTATTCTTGTGTGCTCTTGTCTGTGAACATGTCCATATTCTTGACGTAAGTCTTAATTCATTTTATATGCATTTTATAAGTATGGATTGTGAATGATATATTTATGTTAAAAATAATATAAGCATTGTATTATATTTCGATTTTTTTTCACATATTAGTAAAAGTGAGGGTTATAACCTTGTATCCCCCCCCCTTAATGTTCAGAAAGGATCTAGGCCCGTTAAAATGCTTCCTTCCTATGCATCACTTCTAGATGAGTGTACAGCTAAAACCCTTGATAGCACAAACACCGTGCAGCCACGCGCTGCCGCTCCCTGTGCTGAGAGCGTAATCCTGCGGGCTCCGCAGCTAAGTGGCCGGCCCGGAGAGGGTGACGTCACCTCCCTCTGCGCACGCGCTTGCATAGCGAGGGCGGTGCCTGCCAAGCTGATGCAGATTTATCACCCTGCTCTTTGTGTGCAGGCGTGTGCGCTTGAAGTTTCCCCTAAATTAACTAATGAGTAAAATTTGGTAATTACCACCAAGACCCAGTACTAACAGGATGTCCCACCTTACTATTTAAACTTTTTTTTTCTGGTTGTTTAAAAATTCTGGCTTATTTATTAACATTTTTGTTGTTGCTGCAACCTGTGTTTTTATAAGTATGTAGGATTCTTTTTCTTCTCCCCCCCACCGCAATCTCTTCCCACAGATGATTTTCTCATTTAGTAAATACTAACTGGGAATAGCTGACAGGCTATGAAACCCCTGAGTATGGGTGAGGAGCACAGTTTGCCTCGTGGACTTGGCTGTCTTTAAAGGAGGAAACATAGCTAGTGCAGAACAGCATCAGTTCATTTGTTCAGCAGCTCAAATGGTCAAGGAATAACCGTGTTTCTTCTAATAGATTTTACTGAAGACCCCATTTGACTAGTTTAATTTGAAGATTGTGTAAAATTTCAGATTACTAGTACCTGCCAGTAGTCCTGGGAAAATATAGGATTAAAAAAAAATTTGATTCATGGTTTCACTCATTTGCTTCATCTTTCTGCCACTTACGTAAAAATATCATTTTTAACGTAATATGCTATATAAAAGCTTTTGCTTGTGAAAATATTTCTAGGGTGCTTTTTATTATAAATAAATTGGAGATGGGCTTGTTGTTCCTGTACTATTTGTTGTTATTGTTGTCTTAAATTTAATGCCACAGAAGTGACGAAGTGAGTAAGCATTCTGGTCATCAGTGAGCAGCTTAGAAAGGTATTTGTCACAGTGCACCACCACTTTGCAGGGTCTCAGGATGAAAGATGAGTAATTGATTTGATCAGTGGGGCATTAGATAGTTGAAGTTCCAGACTATTGATTCAGTGGAAAGATATTTCCCTGTTGAATGATAACTTGTAGAATATTTCTTGTTAGGGCAGGGAAGTTAATATTCCATCTTATGAATATAAATCATACTGTGATTGAAGGCTAAACTATACCTAACTTATATTTCACAAACCTAAAATAGAAAGTACTAAGGATTTTGGGCTTCTTGGGTAGGGGTTCAGGGACAAGATGCTGGAGAAACACATTCATTTGTTGTCTGAGTTCATTCATTGATTCATCTATCCATCTTTCTTTCTTTTCTTTTTCTTTCTTTTTTTTTTTGAGACAGTCTCACTCTGTCGCCCAGGTGTGCAGTGGCATGGTCTTGGCTCACTGCAACCTCTGTCTTCTGGGTCCAAGTGATTCTTCTGTCTTAGCTTCTCGAGTAGCTGGGCCTACAGGTGGGCGCCACCACTCCTGGTATTTTAATAGAGATGAGGTTTCACCATGTTGCCCAGGCTGGCCTCTAACTCCTGAACTCGGGCAATCCACTTGCCTCGGCCTCCCCATTCATCTCTCTTTCTACCCATCCACCCCACATCTGTCGAATGCCCTTTGCCAGGCCCTATCCTAGGTGTCTAGGATGCAGCAGGGAACAAAACAGACCTGTCCTCTGGCAAATTGGCTGATCTAGAGAAAGAGAACTATTCACTTGATGGATAATATAATGTTTATTATTAAGGAATAGTGATTTGAGAGTGCAAATTTAACATTTATGCCCAGACTGACATGCTGTCGAACCCAATAGTAATTTAAAAGGTGGTAACAGAATCAATTTTGGCAAACAGTATGCTGAAACTTGGGGTTGAGTTATTTTAAAATGAGTGTATTAAAATCTCTAAACATTCCAATTTGTTTTAGGAAAGGCAGTTTTTTGTGCATTGACTTGAAACCTGAAAGAAAATCGTCAAGCACCACCTATATTTATACTTAGTTGACAACCATAAAATCTGATTTTTAACACAAACCTGTTTTCCTCAGTAGCATTCAACAAATATTAGCGTAAACATTCTGAACATACTCATTGTAGACTTGGTTCAAAAGGGTATTTGTTGCCTGCCTTTTAGGACTCCACTAGGAAACATCTTCTGCACCGGGCGATAAGCCTCGACTGACTCCATTCTTCCTGTTTCACTGTTTTCTGAAGCTAGCTTTTCATTAGAGTCCACACTGGTTGCGGTATTTCATATAGTAGCAAAATGTGTTTCAAATTATAATAGGAATCCAGTCTGTCTTTTATGCACGGTTTAGTATGGGCTCTGTGTGACTTAAAAATTATATCACTCAAAAAATGGGTAAAACTAAACGTCCTCTGATTTTGACCATTTACCTTCTGCTTATCTCCTCTCAAGTCGCTCGTCTTTATCTAGGCTTTCTGTTCATCCTAACTTTACCAAAGTTTTCTTTGTAGTCCCCCTTCCGCCTATTTAAGTAGCATTGGCAACCCCCCCTGGTGGCGCTGAGAAGTAGACATGTTGCTGACACCTGGTCTTTGATACAAAGATGAGGTCTGGGATCCCAGCAGGGTCTCTCCGTGGAGGTCTTTGCTGTTCCTGAACCTCTCTGTGATGGTGAGAAGTGTGTGCCTCCAGGGGATGGCCAGTGAGGGCAGCACATATTTGCTGTTGTTCAGTAAGTTTGGGAACCACAGCTAGATCCTTTAAAGCATGAATGAAGAAAGCACTAGGAGTTGAGTCTTATCTGCTGTGTAATCTAGAATCCATGGAATAGCACAGAAGCCATTTATTTTTAATTTTTAGAACGTTTTTGTAGTCCCACACTGTTTTTTATAAATAACTCTTCAGGGCATGGAACACAGCCTGCCTTTTTGATCTGAGGAACTTTCATGGTTGGGTTCTTCCTGCTTTTTATTGAAAGTTACATATGATATATTTAATCTGGTTTTAGTATTTATAGATGCTTCCTGAGTCCTTTGCTTAGTGTATGTGTGTGTGTGTGTTTGTGTGTGTGTGTTTTAATTGAAATGAGATATAAAATGATACCTAAGTGACCAGCCACCACAATAACAACAAACTCTGTTTCTTTGTGTGGTTAGTTTTATATTTCTGCCCTTTGTATGTTTTCATTTCTGTTTTAGAAGTATTAACTGAAGGTTTCAATAAAATTAACATCGTTCAGTGACATTCTACAAAAATATAGTAAAACTTGTTAGAATTTATATTCTGGTCTATTTGTGGGCGTGTACATACATCACAATAAAAGTGCAGTACCTTTTCACATCAGTTTGTCATTAATTCATGTGTTTTTCTTTATCTTGAAAGACTGAGCCTTCCTTAATTTGGGGAGAAACTGAGGGATCCATAGGTTAACATAACTACAGCTCTGAGAATCGGAAGGTCACATGGGAGTGAGTCTGTGGCTCATAGTGGGACATAGGAAATTAAGACATTAATTGAATTCTGTTTTCTGCACCCTATTTGCAAATCAATATGCATTTCCTCTTGTGAGGTGGCCTGGAATATGACAGCTTTCACTTCCATTTTTCCATTCCATTGTGAGTATCAGTAAATAAGTGTGATTCAGAAAGTTAGCAGTAATTGTCAAAAATGCTTTGGAATGATGACTCAAGTCACACAGCCCTCTATTGGGATAACAGCATTGGGATCAGGACATTCTTGGTGATGACTGTGTGACTCACAGGTGGGGCTCTGTCGGAGCCAGGGCTGCAGTGGGTAGTGACATTTTTCTGAGGCCTTTGCTGTGTCCTGGCCAGGACATGTATGGGCCTGGGCGTGGGTTTGGGGGAATGGCAGGAAGCATGCGTTTGCTCATCTGAGCAACAGGAGGGGAATCCTCCTTTCAAATACGTGTAGATTGGGATCTACAGCTCTCGCTTACTCCTTCCTAGTTTTTCTGTCTATCATGTGATCTGTCCCCTCCTCCTTTGCCCAGGTCCCATAGCACTTCATGCTGCCTGTGAACATTCCATAATCTGCCTTGTTTTGTAGGTGTTTGTCAGATTGTCTCTCTGAGGGTTGCTGGGGAGCCTTAGTCCTCTTTGTATTGCAGATGCCCAGTGCCATCCGTGTCTACGGCAGATGAAATCAGTCTCTGCAGACACGTTCAGGGAGTTACAGTGACTGGCAGTGAATTGCTGACTAGATTGCATCCATTCAAGAGTTTTGAAGGAACCTGAGGATGAAATTGCAGCACTCTTGGCTCAGATGTTTTGCCTTTTATAAATAGCCACTGTTTTCAAAGCTTGGTGGGTTGCCAGTGCAAAGCATGGTGCATTGGAAACAAAAATGGCCTGGTGCTGTGGAGGCCTCAGCTTGGTCGAGTTTACCCATGACTGGCTAAGTAGCCTCCCTAGGACCCCATGGTCCTCAACTGATATGTTTGCTGTGAAGTCTGTGGTGATTGTCAGTGTCATAGTTAAATCTTGTTAAACTGGATTCGTTATACACATGTAAGTGTTCTATAGGCAGGAACAATTTACATTAAGAAATCGGATCACACCATTGATTTATTCTTTGTTTCTATGAATGATATGTTGTACAGACTTAATGCTGCTGTATTCCTCCCTAAGGTATCGATTTTGTTGCTGCTTGTTTGCCTGCTTTATCAGGCATCTAATTTGGCGGGGCCTGCACTGTGCATTCTCTGTCTCTGCAGTGGGTGGTGACTCAAAGTTTGATTTAGATCTTTAATCCTTAGCAGAGGTGCTTGGAACTCACCTGGTTCTTGTTTTAAAAGCTCCACATTGCTTAGCTGGGGCCCTGTCCTCAGGCTAACAGCCCTAATGATGGGATGTGTACCCAGGGTCATTTCCCTTTCCAGCTGTCTGTCCCAACCTTTGTCATTCTCCAGTGCCTGGATAGGGTCGTTTTTTTATAAATGTTGCCTGTAGCAGGACTTGCTGCTCAGGACACCAAAAGTGAAATGTTCATTCCTTCACTTTCAGTACCTTCCTTTCCTCCTAATTCCTAGTCTATGTCTTGCTGTGGTTGGATTACCACACTAGCATTTGCAGTGCTTTTCTTGTACTATTTTGGCAAAAACAAGAATGGGGAAGGGAAAGGGGTCTTTTGTTTTTTTTTCTAGAGATTGTTCTGCTAACAATTATAGTTACTAGTTTTGGTAGGCATCCCTGAACCTAGATTACCTCTGTTAGAGAGCTCCAAGAAAAATATCCTGAGTTAGTCTGATGGGTGTGGACATTTTGGACCCCAAATTCCCATGTAGGCATTAACCCTAGTGAGCTGGGCTAGATATTTTTGGGCTGCAAGAACTCCTTTTGCTTAGATGGATTTTGGCCTAAATTGCCTATTGCATGCTTCTTTTCTACAGTTTTCCCACTGGGCCTTCTAAGATATTGGGAATAGGGGTAGAGTTGGTTTTTAGTGAGAAGAGGGACCTTGGCCACCTCTGAAGCTGGAGTGGCACTGGGCCATATGACCATATTAGCCATTGACATTCCTCCAGGGGGCATGACCCAGAAAGCCTGAAGGGAGAGAACCAGGCCCCAGCTATTTATAATCCCCTCTCTCCGCCTTGCAACTGTGTTTTTAACCAGACCCTGAAGTCTGACAGAATGAGGCATTGAGCTCCCCCTAGAGGTTTTAGGTTGTCACAAACAGCAATTTTTATAAAGCAGTGTTGCTGTTTTCTTTGCTGGTATCTATGTTAATCTACATAAAAATGAAGATTTGGTAAATAATCTGGACTGATTTCATATCCTGTCTCTTTTTGAGACCAATCTGTTATTGCTAGAAATCGCTGAGAGCCTTTTGAGGACATGAGCCTCTTGGTCTATGTGCATATCATTATTCAACATTCAAATAGAAGATAGTTTTGTGATCACAGACTGTTCTTCATGGAATTAAAATGTTGTTCTATGACGATGTTTCTTAAGTTGATTTAATGGCTGTGGATAAAGCTGCTGTGTTGGCATTGAATAGAATGGTTAAGGAATTAACTGACACTCAAACAACCCAGTAATTTTATTTCCTCCTTCTGTATTTCAGGGTTTCGAAAAAACGATGAAATGAAAGCTATGGATGTTTTGCCAATTTTGAAGGAAAAAGTTGCATACCTTTCAGGTAAAGTCTTAACTTTCAACTCTGCTTTATCCAACTGCTCTGACACAGTTTCAGAGTCTGACATCTTAAATGAACTCACCTGCCACAACATGTAAAACCATTGGCATTTCTGTGGATTTTTAACTGCTTTGTTCTTGTAGCACTGTTCCTGAGAAATTTGTGCCAAAAGCATTTTCTTCCAGCTGAGAGGCACATGATAAGTCAGTTAGGGTTGGTGATCAAAATACATTTGTTTCTGCCATTCAACAAAAATTGGCTGTTCTGCCCCAAACAGTTAAGTAAAACAACTGATTTTAAAAATCCAATCATTTCAGCAAAAGTGGTGGGAATGGGATGGTATATAGATGGATCCTGAATTTCTCACTTTTGTTTCTTGTACTCTGTAGCTACCCCTGTTGCCTTATCTTTTGGGAGGCAGGGAAGCCTGCTTCTCCTTGATATCTGCTCCTTTGTGGCTGTATAGTCATGGAGTAACTAGGACCCATATTGTGGGCCATAAAGCCCTGGTGATTTCTGCCAGCTGAGTTCATTTCCCTGTAGACCCAGTCTTTGAGGCTCTGGCCCACCTGCAGACAGACTCTGGGCCAGTCCCTTGGGCATTGGAGCCCCTAACTGCCCTCAATTCTGCACATAGACAGTCAGCGTTAGGCCTCCTTGGACTGGCTTCTTGGGGTCTCCCTTCCATATGAACAGAACAGCCTTTTATATCTTTTGGGTACCAGTTCACTTGTTAGAAAACAAAGATTTGCAACATTTTTCTGCTGTATCAGGAAGTATATCTGTAGATTGTCACATGCTTTTAGATGAATTTCCCTTGAAAACTTTTATCTTTCTCAAATAGGCATTCTATGCTGATCTGATGTAACCTCTTGAACACATTTCATTTTCAATTTGTGACGCTGCTAGCTGCTTTTATGTTTTGGGTGTCCTTTGGACATGTGATACTGCTATATATTTAAGATGCAGCTTCCTATGGTGTTTTTACTAATCTTGCTTTGCTTCGTGTCCAGTAGTATTTCTTGGCCCCTGTTAATATGGTTTGATTTGGTGGGAGTAAATTATGTATTTGGAAGGTTCACAGAAGAGTGTAAGAAGTTCATTAAAAGAAGGTGCTTTAAATTTTTGGAAATACGTGGTGAAAAACAAACTCCTGGCTTACAATACAGTGAGTTTTAAAAGTAGCATTTATTTGCTCTTCTCTAATCATTTACTGACAAACTGTGTCTTAAGGACTGAGTCAGCCTTGTAAACATGCCAGCTTTATGAACCCCTAATTTTGTAGTTTACAAACAGATGTTAAAGTTAATATAACTAAAAGACTCTATTTATAAAAATTAGAGATATCTGTAAGGAAGGCTTAAAGCCAAGTCCACATGTTTACCGGTTTTTAATTTTTAAAGTCTGGGTCTGTGATAACAGCGCCTGCTCCCTCTGACCCCTCTTGTGTTTCTGAACGTCTTGTTTCAGTTTCGTCTTCCATCGGCATGTGGAGATAGACATGTGAAGAAAGGTGGAAGGTTAAGATTGGTGGGTTTAATTTGTATTCATGCTTTTATTAGGCAGTTATTCTAGAATACATTATCAGGTGGCATTTTTATATAGTTTACGGTCAACACTAAACTCTTTACCTTTTAACTAATCAAAGAAATAAAATCAGCAGTCTTGGAGAGTTTATCTTAAATGTTTAATAAAACCTTAAATTCTGCAGGGTTAAATAAAGTTGGGTATCTTTGGTGGGGTGGGAAGTTTTGCTTTTACGACAAATTGGTAGAAACTGTTTAAAGTATTAGCGATAGTAGAGCTTCCAGCAGCGTTAACAAAATGACATTAGTAGGTGCCACCACACTTTTACAGTATACCTAATTTATGACCAGAACTGGCAAAGCTGTATTATTAGCATGAGCTCATTGCTCTTTGTTTTAGGCTTATTGTTATCTCCTTTAGGAAGGGGAAAAAGAAACCCATAAAATTAAGTAGAAATTGACTACTTGTGTTGTATTATATTTTTTGAAAAGTTACAAAGAATGAATAAACTTTCCTAAATAAAATTTATCTATCAGTTTTTTCTGTTTCTTTTTTATTGAAATCTCACATACCTTAAAATCCACCTTTCTAAAATGTGTGATTCAGTGGATTTTAGTGTATCACCAGGTGCAACCATCACCACTAATTCCAGAACATTTTCATCACCTCCCAAGAACCCCGTATCCACCCCAAGCCTCCAGCCCTGGCAATCATTGATCTACTCTCTGCTCTGATGCCATTTTAAAAAATATTAGGAAATATGGTACCTTTGTAAAAACTCTCCATGTGAATGGCTTTTAGTAATTAAATCTAACTAAAATGGCAAGGGCTTTGTAAAAGTAGGCCAAAAGATGAGTGATTTTAAAAGATACTTATTAGGTCAAGATCTCTAACAACCAGTGGTAATTTTTTGAACTGGAATATTTCTGATCCTTAGTCTCTAGGTCTTCTAAAAAGTAATGCTCATTACACTTAAGTAGGATAGAACGTACCACTTCCTCCATTTAGGATGAACTCAGTGAGGTTAAATGTCTTTCCTACTTTGTGTTTGAAGTCAGAGGACAGTGCTGTGTTTGAATGTATCACCTTCAAAGTTCAGATATTTCCAATGTGATGGCATTCAGAGGTGGGACCTTTAAGGGGCAATTAGGCCAGGAGGGCTCCTCCCTTGTGTGGGATGAAGGCCCCTATAAAGAGGCTTTACCCTTGCCCTTCAGCCATGAGAGGACACAGCATTTCCCTTCTGTCCCTGGAGGATGCAGTCCTCACAAGACCAGGAACACTGTAACAGTGCCCTGTAGTTTATATTGAATGGAGTTTGCATGTAATGGCGTCTTACATATAATGCCAACTATTAGTGTGGTTCCTATGCCACTGGGGTTTGAGCCTTAGAAAATCTCACAACCACCAGAATTAAGAACACATTCTTTCTGTTTATTACGGAACATTTTAACATCAAAACGAAATAAAATAATACAACAAATTTCCATGAACTCGTAGACCACTTAGACAATCTTATTTCATCTATATTTCCACTTACTCTTCACCCTGGATAGTTTTGAAGTAAATTCCAGATATTATTTATAAATATTTAGTATATATATCTTAAAAAGTGTTATAAAAAATCCCTGCAATACCAATCACCGACCTAAAAATGGAATGGAATGGCCCAGCTAATTTTTGTATTTCTAGTAGAGACGGGGTTTCACTGTGTTGGCCAGGATGGTCTCAATCTCTTGACCTTGTGATCCGCCCACCTTGGCCTCCCAAAGTGCTGGTATTACAGGCATGAGCCACTGTACCTTGCCTCTTGATGAGTCTCTTTTAACCTGTAGGTTCTTTGTGTCTTAACTCCTGATGTTTTAGGAAGCGAGGAATCCAGGTGTTTTCCAGTGTTGTAGATTTTTGCTGGTTGTTTCCCTGGGTGATCATTTAACATGTTTCGCTTCCCCCATATTTCCTGCAAACTTGGAGTTAGGTCTTGAGGCTTGATTAGAGTGAGCTTTGATTTGGGAGGAAAAGGGGCAAAAATACTTAATGGGTGTGATTGTTTAGTTTTATAGGGAATTTTATTGGCAGAGTCTTGTCACGTTTTTATGGTATTCATTGATGATTGTTGTTTAGATCTAGTATTTTTTTAAGAGTTGCAAAATAGTGATACTCTACTTATGTCCTTTCTTTTTCATTTATTAACTTGGATATCCCATAAAGGGAGCTGTCCCATCACCACTTACTTGACTGCCCTGAGAAAGAGTTCATATGGGAGAAGTAGGATAAGTGATTACTTCTTGTCAGGAGCATTAGTTTTTGTTTTTGTTTTTTTTCCTGATAAAGACTTATTTCAAATGCATGCTTTTAAATATACATGATGTTTTGATTTATTGCGCATTTTCTCTCTTATGAAGTTAAAATTGTCCCATCTCTGTTCAATGGGAGCCTCTTCAAACTGGCTCCTAAGTTTTGTTTGCTCATGTGACAAGATGTTTCAGGAGCATCTTGTATAATTCTTGCCTCAGATGTGGAATCAGCCGTTTCTCTAAAGAGTCCTGGTTCCTTTTAGTGGGAAACAGTACAGGTTGCTAAGGATATCTACTAGGTGGGTGGTTGTTTCTGTGTCTCTTTAGTGGACAAATCTAGAGGGAAAACACACATACATTTTAATGAGAAATGATATCATGACTTTATATTAAAATTCACAGTTCAAATTTAGGATTATAGAGATTTCATTTTACTTTTTTGATTGTATATTGTGGATATCTGTTTCCTTCATCTAGAAATGTTCCTACCTTCATAGACATAATTACCTACTTATTTTTAACACTAACGATATTAACACAGTATGTGACTACCAAATGTAATTTGGCATTCTTCTCATCTTGGTCCTGGGGGTATATGCCACTAGGAATCTACAGAGCTATGACTGAATTAGTTCCTCTCCACAGACTAGTTCCTCTCCATGTGGGTGTGCCACCAACTTGAAACCCGGAGTCATTTTATTTTGGTTTACATTTGTAAGGCTTAAAAATTCCAATTTGCTTCAGTTTTAAGTATAATTTGTGCATAATTCCACAGTAATAACTAAAGAATAGTTAAAAGTTAAGGTATGGCTAAAAAAAAATTCTTGTTTTTTTTTTTCTTTTTTTTTTTAAGATTTTGGTTTAATCTTTATGCTTTTAAAATATGAGTGGCCAGACCTGGTGGCTCACACGTGTAATCCCAGCACTTTGGGAGGCTGAGAGGGGGGTGAGTCACCTGAGATTGGGAGTTAAAGACCAGCATGATCAACATGGAGAAACCACGTCTCTGCTGAAAGTACAAAATTAGCTGGGCATTGGTGGCCCACACCTGTAATCCCAGCTACTTGGGAGGCTGAGGCAGGAGAATCGCTTGACCCTGGGAGGTAGAGATTGCAGTGAGCCGAGATCATTGCCACTGCACTCCCTGGGCAACAAGAGCGAAACTCCATCTCAGCGGTGGCGGGGCAATTCTATTGATCTTTCCATCTGTTTTCATCTTCTCCCTAAGATAAACAGGAATGTAATACGCCTCATTTTTTATTCTTTGTTTGTTGTATTTCAAAGAATCTTCTGGAGATCATTATATAGCAGCACATAATAGAGTTTTCATTTCTCTTTACAGTTGTGTATTACTCTGTACGTTGCACAGATATTTATGTGTGTGTGTGTGTGTGTGTGTGTATATTAGATATTCTTGTTAGCATCTGGCATAGTGGGAGCTGGCAGGGACTGACCGAGAAGGCAGGAATTGGCGGGACTTTTCTTGCAGGCTGCTGAGTTCTCTCAGCCTTCAGTAGAAATACTCCATGAGCCAATTTCTGCTTCTCAGGACAAGGCAGCAAGAGATGAACCTGGAAGGTGCAGAACAGGCGAGGTGCTTGCCTTGGCTGCTGTTAGAGCAGGAGCCCAATGGGCATCCTTTTAACAGAGTTGTATCATCTGATGGCACACTGAATAGTCGTTAGCCGTAGTTTCTCTCTTTTACAAACTATGTCTTTCAGAGATTTCCTTGGCAAAGGCTTTTTATGGTCAGTGTGAGTTCGACTGTTCCTTGTGAGTTGGGAGTGGGAGATTGGACAGGAGCTGAAGAATAGTTTTCAGTGGTGTTCTAATCCAGAAATTGAAACAAGGGCTATGGAGAGAAAAATACAGTCAGTTCATTGAATGAAATTAACGTTTTATTCCTCAAAGCAAGTATGCCTTTCTTGCAAATTCTTTCTAAATAAGTGAAAGGTGAGCTTCTAATTCATTTAAAGAAAAAGAGGTGATTGTGAATCTAGCTATTTCTGTGGTCATCCCGGGCCACATTGTTCAAGAGACCAAGTCTCCTGGAATTTTGAGGAGAGGGAAAGGAGGTCCCTGGGTTTAAGGAAATAAGCGTCATACTGTCATGTATGGCTATAGACTAGGACCCTTTTGACTTTCTTTCTGTTATTAAAATAAACCTCAGTTCCCTTAGCATCCATAGGAATATCCATCAAGCTTTTCTGTTAACTGTTACCTCATAGGAGGCATTTTTAGTTAATGTGTGGAATACGGGGAAAGAATCCCTTCAGTAAATGTTTGTTGGTTGCTAGTCTCACGGGGCATGGAGAGTGTTGTGTATGCTTAGATGAGCAAATGAAACAAAGATGCCTGCCCTCGTGGAGCTTATGTTTTAGTGGAGGAGACAGACAAAAATAATATGTAAATTGTATCATTTCCTAGAAGGTAAGAAGTGCCTTAGAGAAATAAGATTGGGTATAGGAAAAGGGGCAGGTGTATGTGAACTGAAAATAAAAAGCCATCATTATGAACAAAAACGGTTTTGTTTTCTTTTTGACAAAGGCAGCATTTGGATAAACAGATAATTCTTAACGAGCTGTTGTTCTTTGTTACAGATATGAAAAGCTTTCATACGTAGACATCCTGTGATGCTGGCAGCATTTCCTGTCTTTCTCATTTCATTGTAGAAACCAAGGCACTGACCTTCCCATCTATAAAATGAGGCCGACATCTGTGGCTTAGGGTTGATACCACACGCACATGAGTGTATCCAGTAGGTGAAGTTTTTATGAGCTGCAGTGCTGTTATTTTTGTTAGTTTGGGAACAGGAACAGAACCTGGCACTTGTGACTTTTCTGCTTTATATCCAGATGCTATTTTCATTTGGGTACTTCCTGTGATGTTGGAAACTAACCTAAATCTTGGGGAATATAAATTAAACAGACACCTGTGTAGTTGATTTTAAACTCCTCGAGGTTCAGCAACCACGTTCTTCTGAACTATACTTCATCCTTTCTAAGATTTTTTTCTTCATACCTCCCTGGGGAGGGGTCAGCAGAAAGCGATTGTTAACTGTGTGACACCATCTGTTGGAAGGTACACCCTTAGCAGACAGATGAGCATGTGAAAAGATTCTTACTTCATGAATGATTTTTGATAAAGCTGTAAAAATATCCCAGTGAATTTTCTGAAGTTCTTAAGAAAAGGAAAGGGAAAAATTTTTTCCTCTATCTTAAAATTCAGATTCAGGTGTATATAAGCTTTTCTTAGGACATGAATGAGAGCCTAAGTGGATGAATTTGCATGCAAGTCGTAGGATACTGCTTGCCAGTGCTACCAGCATGGGGGAAATCTTTGTAGTTGAAAGTTGGAAAAGTACAGTAGAGACCGTCAAAACTTCTGCACATCGTTGCCTATAGTTCTCAGTTCTGGGGTGATGAGAATGACCCTGCGCGCATTGTGCACACCTGGCTGACTTCCCATGCAACTTTCCTAGATTGGCAGATTTTGGATTCTGCTTCCCACACCTGTGGTGGAGCATGCCTTGCTTGACTTGTGAGCTACGGTGACCCAGGCGGGAGGAGAGTGTAACGTGGGTCCCTATGGAATCAAACATTATGCTGTATTTCAAACACATATTAACAATTCAGAGTTGTGGTCTAGAAAAAATGTTAGATGCTAGCTTTCTTTTTACCAAAAGTGAGGGAAATGTTTTAATTCAAATAACATGTACTGTATTTTAAGTAATTCAAGTTTCTATAATATGTGTTGATCTATGATAATTTCGATCAAGGAGATAGACTATTGAAAAGAATGAAAGATAGTGGGAAATAAAAAATATTGAAATTGTTATCTGTCTTATCTTGGGGATAAGAGTTAGACTCTTTTGAAAAGAATGAAAGATAGTGGGAAATAAAAAATATTGAAATTGTTATCTGTCTTATCTTGGGGATAAGAGGAATTCCAAAAAATTAGAGCTATTGATATTACCCTAAAAATCATATCAGCTGTTTTAGAAGAACACTTGATAGTGAACAGTACTGCTTCTCACTTTCAATCGTACTTTTCATTCATAAATGTTAGCCCTCTCAAAGGCCCAGGAACCCAGATTTAGTTATCCTTATGACATTTTTACACTTTAAAAAAGAACTAAGATCATACACACTTTTTGTCTGGGCGAAGACCTAACAATGACAAACAGTGTTGAATAGTTCCTTTATCTTTATTTAAGCTTTTGGAGCCTCAGTATCTTTATAAGACTGGAATGATGAAACTTCAGCAGGGTCATTGTAAAATCCCATCAGAACGTGTATGTAGAGCACATGGCACCCTATCCGGATCTATTGGTAACTATGATTGTTGTTACCATATAATACATAAATTATTGGATTTGCAAACAATTTAAGACTTTTCTAGATTATATGACTGAACAGTACATGTGGATTGCTTTAAGTATTCCAGATCAAAATGAAGTTTCATCATTATTTAGAATGAGTATGTAAGTCCTAGGAAATTATGAAAATCATATTGGTGAAATATATTTTTAAATTATCTTCTGCTGTATGTTTTTTGGCTTTTCTAAAAGGAAAGAATCTTATTTTATTTGCTTGCTTACTTTCTAATTTTACCTCTGCTGATGATTTTTGGTGCACAGAAAATAATGAAGAGTTTTGCATTGAGACTTGAATTTTGAGGTCTCCTGAAGAAGATCATCAGAGTTCTAAACCTAAATGAAGGCTCCACTTGAGAAGGCTACATTTTCTTTCTCTGTTTTCCTAACAACCTTGATGGAAGTAATAAAATAAATGTGGCAATTTTACCACGAGCATTTAGTAATAACAAGCTGACTTGATTAGGATTATATATGTTAACAAGAAATCCTTCTGACTGCCTGGCTGTCAAAGTCATGTACTCTTAAGATTTTTACTCTTAGTGTGTGATAGAATTTTTCTAAAATCCTTAAGCTGATTAACTAAGTTAGCTTTAAAATTATCATGTGGCCATCTCCCATGTGCATGTGTGTGGTTCTGTGTGAGAGACTGGCAAAACCTGACCAGTGAGAGTCAGATGCCATCCATGCCAGCTTATAAAGTCATCATTAGCATAGTTTGGAGAATGTTCTTTTGCTTTCCTTTCAAGACTTCGATACATTGGGTTGGTAGGAAAGAAAGAGCTTGGAAAGCAGGGCAATGGGGAAGAATGTGGGGAGAGTGACAGAGGGCAGGAGTGAGGGAGGTGGTTACTCAGGAGAGTGAATGAAACACATGGACCTGACAACTTTTTTTTTTTCTGTCTAAAACATAAAAACTGCAGAAAGGAGTTTTTTTTTTTCAAAACATGGGAAGAAAAAGACAAGGCCATATATAGAAGCTTTCATGTGGCCTGTAAAACACAGACTTTTTTTCCCAAATCCTCTGAAGGGATTAAATGTCCTCACTGTGCCTCAGATGAAACAAGGACTCCTGCCTTTTGCACATTTGTGCAGTTGCTTTAGGAGTAATTTTGGCAGAGTGAATGGATGATGATCGGTCTTTCGTCTTATCTTGCTTCTAAGTGTGTTCCTGGTGTTTGTTTTTTAGGTGGTAGAGATAAACGTGGAGGTCCCATTTTAACATTTCCAGCCCGCAGCAATCATGACAGAATACGACAGGAAGATCTCAGGAGACTCATTTCCTATCTAGCCTGTATTCCCAGGTAAGTTCTGTGTTGCCTCTGCTTGTCACTGAAGTCACAGTTACAACAGATGTGATGCTGTATCCATTAGAAAACAGCTAAATGGTAGCCTGAATTCCAGGCAAAGTAGTATAAAACGAAAATCATTTTCTTTCTCCTTATTACCATTTTGTGACTATTATTGTCTCATGTAAAACATTTTGGGGAGCAGGGACATGAAGGTAGTTATTTTTTTTGTGAAGAGCTTTGTGTATTGACAGTGGATCTGGGATACTATGCTGGGATTTTAGGATTTGGTGCCTGAGTTAGAAAGAAAGCCGTCAGTGATGATTATAATACCATGACACCCAAGGGCTGGGTGATCAGAATTGGATGCTGCTTTTGATAATGCATTTCTGCCTTCTTGGTGAACATGAGTTCTTTAAAAATAATCTGTTGATATGTAGCATGAAGTTTGTGGGGCATTAAAAATCCTTGTTAGCTAATATATTGGGCATAGATTTGGGAATCTCTATCAAAATTAAGACTCCGTATAGTAATCTGGATTTTTAGCATAGATGCCAAAGAACATCCAAGAACAAGCAATGTTGTATTTTCTGGAGAGTCCTCAAGTGGGGAGCTGAGTTACTAGGAGTTGGCCTATGTGCATTCTTGAGGAATTTAGAATCTGTTTCTGCTCTGGGAATTTATTACTCAAGTTTTATTTGTAGATCTAGCTGACAACTGGTAGAGGAAATTTCCTCCCTGTATTAATGTATTAGTTCTTTCTCACACTGCTATAAAGAAATGCTTGGCTGGGCAAGGGGGCTCATGCCTGTGATTCCAGCACTTTGGGAGGCTGAGGTGGACAGATCACGAGGTCAGGAGTTCAAGACCAGTCTGACCAACATGGTGAAACTCCATCTCTACTAAAAATACAGAAATTAGCCGGTGTGATAGCGTGCGCCTGTAATTCAGCTACCCAGGAGGCTGAGGCAGGAGAATTGCTTGAACCCAGGAGGCAGATGTTGCAGTGAGCCAAGATTGCACCACTGCACTCCAGCCTGGGCAACAGAGTGAGACTCCATCTCAAAAAAAAAAAAAAAATACTTGAGATTGGGTAATTTATAAAGAAAAGTGGTTTAAATGGCTGGGGAAGCCTCAGGAAACTTATGATCATGGCAAAGGGGAAGCAGGCACATCTTCACTTGGTTGGAGCAGGAGGAAGAGGGTGGGGGTAGGGGAGCAGGTGCCACACACTTTTAAACAGCCAGATCTCATGAGAACTCCATCATGGGACAGCAGGAGGGGGAGGGTGCTAAACCATTAGAAACTGCCCCCATGATCCAGTTACCTCCCACCAGGCCCTCCTTCAGCATTGGGGATTACAGTTCAACATGAGATTTGGATGGGGACACAGAGCCAGATCACACCGATTAATATCTCTATTTAATTGTTCCAGTTATATTCTGGAAAATATAATACTGCTCTGATGTAATCTAAGGATGCAGTCATGCCTGGAATAGGAGATTTGGTGTGTGTTGTAGGTTGGAGGGGCATCTCTCTATGAGGAAAGGGTAAGTCCTCACGTGTCTGAAGGGGCTCAGTGGTGACCATGGTGGAATGAAAGGAGATGTTTCTTAAGAGATTAGATGAGGATGTGTGAGAGAAAACTCGGCCATAATATGGGCTAGGCTAGATAGTAGCCTTAATGGTCATGTTACAACAGAGTGATGTAAGATGGTCAGTAATAGTGTAATAGATTTCAAGGGTCAAGGTAAATGGAATAGATTTAACACAGCACGTGGTTCATGCCACCCTTAACCTATGTAGGTTGACACCAGTGGGAAAGGCAGCCACGCCTCTTCCTAACAGGGCTGCCTGTGGCTGATAGCAATCAGCTTTTGGTCTTGATAGTTTTGATGGAAAAAGAAATACAAACGACAGCATTAAACAAAAAGTCACTGCCAATCAAAATGATACTTGTCATATAGTTTAATAAAAAGCTAAAGTTGAATTTGATATTCATGTGATTTTAAAAATTTACCTGATTTGGATACTATATAGTGGTAACTTTGACAACTTGATTTTTGGTCTTGAAACTTAGTAGTAAATATTAAAAATTATTCATCTTATCGATGTAAAATATTGGTTTAGGGGCTGGGTGTGGTGGCTCATGCCTGTAATCTCAGCATTTTGGGAGGCTGAGGCGGGCGATCACCTGAGGTCAGGAGTTCAAGACCAGACTGACCAACACGGAGAAACCCTGTCTCTACTAAAAATAGAAAATTAGCCGAGCATGGTGGCCCATGCCTATAATCTCAGCTAGTTGGGAGGCTGAGGCAGGAGAATAGCATGAACCTGGGAGGCAGAGATTTTGGTGAACTGAGATCATGCCATTGCACTCCAAGGGGCAACAAGAGCTCTTGATCTCAGCTCACCAAAACCTCTGTCTCCCAGGTTCATGCAATTTTGAAATGCTGTCTCAAAAAAAAAATTGGTTCAAGCACATTTTTGGTAATCTGGGAACCACTTTTCTTGTGGGAAATTGTGAGAATACACAAAAGTAGAGAGAATAATATCATGAACACACATATAGCCATCACCCAGCTACAGTTTTTGCCAATCTTGTTTTTCTCTAATTTTTCCCCTGGAGTATTTTATAACAAATCCCAAATATCACATCATGCCACTCAGAAACACTTCGGTTTGTAGGATGACCCTCTGGCCACTGAATAGTCACTTCATGTCGGTGTCTAGGTTTGTGTTTGCATTTACTGCAGTCCCAAGTGACAAGAAGTGCCATTTTGCTTGTCCTTGATTAATGAGCAAATAAGAGAGGTAGAATTAACATGTAAATGATGCATTTGCCAAGTGGTAATGGAGAAGGATTTCAGAGTAGGCAAAATAGAAAGAAGTGGCCACACAGGGAGTCCTCTCTGGGTCCTCCCTCCCTCCGAGTCCTGCAGGCGCTGCCTCCAGTGAGTGCAGAGCAGCAGGAGTGGTTTTTGGTTTTCACCAAACAAAGTATGTGATACAGATTTTGCCAGACTTGTAAAAATTGTAAAAAACATCAGCAGATTACAGGTGTGTGAATTTCTTTGGACTTGACTGTGTGTAGTTTGCAAGTCTGATGGTAGAGTGATATGAACACAAGGCATTTCCACCCAGCCGTACATTTGTGTGTGTGTCTTGGGACCTATGAGACCTGTCTATTGCTCCCACATGCTTCCCAGACTTGAAGGCAGCCCTCCGACCATTCCTCAGCTAGACAGTCCCGGGGCTGCTGTCATATGTGAAGGGAGAGCGTGGGCCTCAGAATCAGACTGACTGTGCCCAGGGACACATGACTTCACGTTCATTGGTTTCCTGATCTGAAAATATGATAATGACATGTACATCTTGGGATCATTGTGAGTATTGAGTTAAAATTATTCCTATAATCCTGCATAGTGCTTGACATGCAGTAGCTCATTCAGAAATAGTGCAATAATTTTCTGATTTCATATTCACCCTTCTTTTTTCCTTTTGACATAATTTCTTAAGGGAGGTCACACTGTTTTTCTTCTCCATGCCTTCTAGATTGTCTATGTCCCTCACAGTTCAACAGAAACTAATCTCAGCAGCTGTGAGTAGTTTATTATTGCTGGGGTCGCCCCTCCCTGCCCTTTAAAAAAAACTGTAGTATTAAGGTGAGTTCATAAGATTAATTTGCAATGAAACTTTCCACTAACTGTGCGTAGAAGAAATAAGAAGCAGCAGCCGTTCTCGCTGACGTCACTGCAAGTCCTGCACAGTGACATTAATCTTGGAATGTCTCAAGGTGGTTGTTTCGCTTATTGTTTGAATTGTATTTAATACTAATTATGTTCTAGAACATTCTGCTGATTTATAGTTGCTAAATATTAATACATAAACCACTCTTACTCCTTGTTGTCCACGAATGAAATGATACAAAGATTTTTAATTGATTCATTCATGAATACTTCTATAAAAAGATAACTTTCTTCACCTAGAAACTAAACAAGTAGAGTTTCTCTTTTTTAGGGACCTGTGTTGAGAGGTGCCCTTAATTTTATGTAAATTTTCTTTATCTCACAGATAAACATGAGGCTCTTTGGTAAAACTGCTAAAATAACTGGTTAATAAGTCACATTTCCCAAAGAACAGTGTCTTAGGTGGTGGAAGGGCTTAGGGCCCTTCTGTAGGCAGCTGTTTATTAGGTGCTGGTAAATAGGACCTGGGTCTGGGGATGTTTACAAGTCACTGCTCTCTTGATGATGACTGGCTTTTAACTTGATAAAAACAGATGGATTGAAATGCTGTGCACTCCCAGTCCAGTTCATATGCCATTTTCCTTACTTAGGAAGCTGCTGGGTGGGAACAGTCTGATCACGGAGGAAGGTGAATAGTTAATCCTTCTGTAAACTGTGCAAGCTGAGCATAGCTTTTGGTTTTGTTGTTCTCCCTTGTTCCTGTTGTTAAGCCTGGAGTCATTCAGGATTCCTTTTAAGCTTCTTTCAAGTAGAGGGGCTTTGTAGTTTATGTGCATACTGTGTAAGGCCATGTTAGGAGAAAGACAGGCTGCAAGGGAATTTTATCTTGATATGGTGAAGACTGATGGTTACGGTGTAGACTACCAAACAGCAACTAGTAAAACAAATAAAACATATTGCCGTCCTTTTACAATCTCCTGTCTTTGGTGTATGGTAACAGAATATGTGAATCTAGAGTAGAATGCCTTAGCAGGGCTGCGGGCTTCCTTTGCAGAGCTCTTGGCCTCCAGGGACCTGCCTCTCCCTGCTTAGGCTGCCCTCGCCCCACCGCTCGCGGCCCTGGAGTTTCTGTGGAATGGAATCTTGCAGGATCACAAACCGCAGTAGAGCCCAAGGAAGTCGAGAATGCTTAATTTCTATAATGGGACACTTTAGGAGACATTTCTGGGAGTCCCATTTGCCTCTGGGTTTCATGAAGGAGGTCAGAAAACAAATGTTTCTTCCTATTACCTGGATTGTAACCCAGGACCTAATTGGGACGTGGAGGAGAAGTGATAGCGTGAGGGGTATTTGAATGTGTTTCAGTTTACATCCCTATGGGATAATTTTTAGAAGTTCATCACATCATTTCTAAGCAGTTTTCAAAATTGGGGTGATAAACTACGTAGGCTGCTGGATCTGTTTTCTCTTCCTGGTTTTAAACACTATGCTCCTCTGACTGTGAGCTGCCCTCTGATTGGGTCCTACTGCTGCGTTCTAGCTGTACAGGCATCTTTTGGGGTGTTTATGTGATACACCCTCTTATATTGATGTAGATGTTATATGTACTTTGCATTTGTAAAATGTGGAAAGCTAGCTACTCTGATAGTCTGAATCAAGATATGGAAGGGAATAGGGTGTGTGAGTGTGTGAGCATGAATTAGTCAGGAGGGTGGGGGGAGGGCAGGGTTAGGGGAGTGAGCCTGTGCAAGAGCATGAAATTGGTTTTAATTTTGAATTAATTATTTTACATTAATGATAGCAATTAGTTTTTCAGGTTTTTAATTTACTCTAGTTTTTTTTTGAGGTGGTGGGGGCGATTATCCAAAACAGAAAAATGTCGAAGGTCTTTTCTACCCTAAGGTACATTTGTGTATTTATGTCTGGGGAAAACTGCATATGCTTATTGAGTACCGGAAGGTCCTTGGTATATTTCCAAAAAACACCTTGCAGGCACTCGTTACCTGTTCACTGGTGCCGGAATCGGCAGCCGGTGTAGACTGTCAGAAACCCCAGTGTGACAGTGAGGGCTGCTGTTGTTCCTTAGCTGTAGGCCCATTTGGAAGTGCCTATCACTGAAGTTGTAACCAAGTGAAACTACTATTTTTTAACCTGTGTTTAAGGACACCTTGCCTCTTCTTGCTCATTCTTTATTGCAGATTTGCATTGTATGTATTTCCCGTGTAGCCAGTGCTTGACATTTAATCAAATTAGAAGCCGGTGCTTTTTTTTTCTTTGCTGCAGTAATGTGGAGAGGAAGAATATAGTGACTCCTAGCACTGCCTTGATGTATGTCAGAGGCCAGGAGTGTTAGCCTCCATTGCTACCAGGTAAAGGCTTAGTGCAGTTGTGAAACTAGATTTATCCCGCAGAGCCTGCCAGAAGGGTGCCAAGAACTCTCGGGGATGGGTGGATGGTATGGAGAACCCGCTGAGATAGCTTCAGGGCCAGGATAAGGTGAAAGGAATAGAATGGAACATTAGAAAGCTCTCACCATTGCCAGCCACGTGGGTGGGGAGTCATTTTCATCACCTGGGGTGCTGGGAGTCTTGGGGTAACTGGTGTCTACAGGTCTCAGACTGTCCTCAGTCTGGGTTCTGCAGGCTGTCAGGGTTTTGTACCCGCCCAATGCTCCCTGGAGACCTTTGCCCATAGAATTGACTGGAGGAGTTCATGTAATTAGTTAATGCACCAAAGGCAAGAGAAATGGGCATGGTGGCTGTTGTTTTCCCGAAAAGAAGACAAGATGCAAAACCATTAGCACAAAATTGAAATCTTAACAGGTTGTGTGGGTTGAACATGAAGCATGTGTAGCCTGGTTCTCTTCCTTGATGGTACAAGGGAAGGGTGAGAAGGAGCTGAGCACAGTGTGCTCCTTCCTTTGCCTCCACACATGTCCAGCAGGGGAGGGAAGCCAGGTCTGTGGCACCCAGGAGGACTCTGAGCAGACAGAGTGGCAAGAGGTGCAACACGTCTTCAGCCGTGTTTTCTTTCTTCTCAGTGAGGAGGTCTGCAAGCGCGGCTTCACGGTGATCGTGGACATGCGTGGGTCCAAGTGGGACTCCATCAAGCCCCTGCTGAAGATCCTGCAGGAGTCCTTCCCCTGCTGCATCCACGTGGCCCTGATCATCAAGCCAGACAACTTCTGGCAGAAACAGAGGACTAATTTTGGCAGTTCTAAATTTGAATTTGAGGTAACTTCCCCTGTGTGGCCAGACACACTAAGCCACTTGGTGTGGTCTACTAAAATCTGTTGAGCCTGATGAGAGGGTTTTTTTTTTTTTTTTAAACCACGTATTAAATAGGAGCTGCATATCTTATGAACATGTGATACGTAAAATTAGTTACTGCATGAAATAACAGAGATGTGTTCATTTTCTGAGTGGATTGTTTTACCCACATGGGCTTAGGTTTCAGGTCCCTGGGGTTGGGTGATGGGCTGTTGAGTTGTGAGGCCTTGGTGGAGAATCCTGCTTGCTGCCTTGTATTTCACTTGATAAACAGCTTTACCAGGCAGCACAGTGGCTTTGCACAGTTACAGATTCCTTCTCCTTGCCTCAGCCCTGGAGATGAGGGAATGTTAGGGAGACATGGCCAACTTCAGCGTCGCTGAGTTTCATCTTGTCATGAATAATGGAGAGAATGCATGTATTAAGATTCTCATTTCCGAAAATGGAGATACTGTGTTAAAAACTGTGAAGCACCCTGAATTCAGTTATGCAAGGAAGATTGCGGTCTTTCAGTGGTTTAAAAAAAAACCCTCAGCCCACTAATTATTTTCCTTCCCACTGTAACCTCCTCTTCTTAAGCTACCAAGGTTCTTACAAGGCCTTTGGTGCAGTTAATTTAATGAGATGATTATGAGAGGAAAGTCTTCCTTCCAGCATGAAATTCCATTCTTGCTCCGTTCTGGAATAAGATTTTAATATTTTCTAATGAGAAATGATAATTTTTTGGTTGACTAGATCGCTTCCTCTGGCAAGTGTGCTCAAACATTAGGTTTAGTGGATGTATTCATGTGTTTTAGGGTAAAGAGCAATGATAATATTAAACATCACATAGTGTTAATACTTTAGGTTATAATGCTATACTTCTCAGAGTGTTTTCATAGGTGTATTACTTGGATTTTAAAATTTCTTTCCATAGTACTCATTTCTGTGTCCAGAAATCTAAACTTAGTTTTAATTTCAATTTGAAACTGCTCAGGAGGTTCACTACATTGCATCAGAAAGGTAACCCCAGTAAGCCATTACCTTCATAGAGAATAGGACGTAACTTTGGAGGACAGTTTATTGGATCTTAGTTACTTTCTTGATGCAGAATTTAAAGGATGTTGTATTTAATTATAAGTGTTCTAAGTAAAAATATCCGTCTGGCAATACAATTCATACACGTTTTTGCCAATCTACGTTGGATCTCTTTCTCTGGGCTCTTAAAGGTACCAGTGTTTCTATGGAACTTGTTTAAATTGTTACCAGTCTCGCTCTCTCTGCTAGTGAGATTGCCTCTATGGAGATTATTTAAAGTCCAGCAAACCAGAGAGGAATGGGCCTATGGTAGCATTGTAGGCAGAAGTGCTAGATCAGGAGTCATCCCTCTTTTCCAGCTCTTTCTAGCTCTGCTGCCTTCTGCTGTTTCTTTTGCCAGTCAGCACACCAATCCAGCCCTTCTGTTTTCCCCTTTACATTCAATCATCCTCCCCATGTTTTCCTTGCGGCATATTAATATTAATCACCTTATCACATCATGATAAGGTGAGGTTAAGATTTCTTGCCGAGGCCAGGCACAGTGGCTTATGCCTGTAATCCCAGCACTTTGAGAGGCCCAGGCAGGAGGACTGCTTGAGGCTGGGAGTTTGAGCCCAGCCTCAGAAACTTAGTAAGTTTTATTTTGTTTTAAAAATTAGCCAGGTATGGTGGCACACATGTAATTCCACCTACTCGGGAGGCTTAAGATGGGAGGATGGCTTCAACCCAGGAACTCAAGCTTATAGTGTGCAGTGATCACCACACTCTACTCCAGTCTGGAAGACAGAGCAAGACTGTCTTTAAAAAAAAATAAAAAAGGCCAGGCATGGTGGCTTATGCTATAATCCCGGCACTTTGGGAGGTTGAGGTGGATCATTTGAGGTCAGGAGTTTGAGATCAGCCTGACCAACATGGTGAAACCCCATGTCTACTGAAAATACAAAAATATTAGCCAGGCATGGTGGCAGGTGCCTGTAGTCCCAGCTACTCGAGAGGCTGAAGCAGGAGAATCCCTTGAACCCAGGAGGTGGGGGTTGCAGTGAGCCAAGATTACACCACTGCACTTCAGCCTGGGTGACAGAGCAAGACTCTTTGTCTCCCAAACACACACACACACACACACACCCCCACACCCACACACACACACACACACACACACACACACACACGTATATGATTTCTTGCTTAGACTGTAATTGACTACAACTTTGTCACTGTTAAATTGCAATGTAGTACAGGTTATATACAACTCTAGGACTGTTCGGAATCACAGCCGATTATTACAATGAATAAAACATTGCCTCTGTTCTTAGCTCTGTCAGATGAGTCTCTGCCAGCTTTCTTGCCAACTCTTGAATATTTTCTAAATTTTTATGAAGTCATTCATATCCTATTATCTGTTACTTGATGGACAGTGGGGTTAGGCTTAGGCAAGATGAATGATAGGGTGGTCTGGTTGGAGCAGCATTCATCATTAAATAGGCAGCCCACATGTAATTGAATTTAGAGTGACATTGGGCTTAAAAGGGTTTTGATGCCCATGAGCAAGGTGTTTGCATAATAGCATATAGTAGAAAACCTCCACGGAGATTCTGTTGGAAATGAAATACTAGAATGGTGTGGATGAGAAAGAATGGGTTGAAGAATGCATTGATCAAAGGGAAATTTCCAAATTGTCTGCTCTGAACTTGCAATTTAACCTGTTTCCTGGTTTAATGTGTCTATTATAATGGATTAATCTCCACCTTCTTGGAAAGAAATCTCTCATGAAGTACATTATTCTACAGTTTTAGGTATTCCAACTGACATATATGTGTTGCCATAATGGATTTGTCTTTCATTGTACTGATAATGCTTCTTTCATCTACATTTATTTTTATGGGGCCAGAACCAGGTATGTTATGTTTTCCATCAGTAGATTAACTTTGAAAACCTGTGACTGTGCATAGCAAATTGCATTACATTAAAACTATATAAAATTGGTTCATCTTCTCATTTTTTTTCTCTTAAGACAAATATGGTGTCTTTAGAAGGCCTTACCAAAGTAGTTGATCCTTCTCAGCTAACTCCCGAATTTGATGGCTGCCTGGAATACAACCACGAAGAATGGATTGAAATCAGAGTTGCTTTTGAAGACTACATTAGCAATGCAACCCACATGCTGTCCCGGCTAGAGGAACTTCAGGACATCCTAGCTAAGAAGGAGCTGCCTCAGGATTTAGAGGGGGCTCGGAATATGATTGAGGAACATTCTCAGCTGAAAAAGAAGGTGATTAAGGCCCCCATCGAGGACCTGGATTTGGAGGGACAGAAGCTGCTGCAGAGGATACAGAGCAGTGAAAGCTTTCCCAAAAAGAACTCAGGCTCAGGCAACGCAGACCTTCAGAACCTCTTGCCCAAAGTGTCCACCATGCTGGACCGGCTGCACTCAACACGGCAGCACCTGCACCAGATGTGGCATGTGAGGAAGCTGAAGCTGGACCAGTGCTTCCAGCTGAGGCTGTTTGAACAGGATGCTGAGAAGGTAAAGATGGGAGAGACTAATGCCTCAGTGGACATGGGGGAAGCCAGCACTGGCAGGGTCGGGTGGAAGGAAAGAGAAAAGGTGGAAAATGGTAAGCCTACACTCACTGTGTGTGCGCTAAACCAGCGAGAGTCATTTCAGAAATGGCACTGAAATCTGTTTTCCAGTTTTACTCGTTGTACAATATGGTGCTCTTTTAGAAATTTTAAGTTCATGTTACTTATGGTTTGGTCTAGGATGCCTGTAAGATAAGAATTATATTTTTACTTAAAAGAGTGACATTTTCAGCCGGGCATGGTGGCTCATGCCTATAATCCCACCACTTTGGGGGGGCCAAGGTGGGTAGATCACCTGAGGTCAGGAGTTCAAGACCAGCCTGACCAACATGGTGAAACCCCGTCTCTACTAAAAATACAAAAATTAGCCAGGTATGGTGTTGTGCGCCTATAATCTCAGCTACTCTGGAGGCTGAGGCAGGATAATCACTTGAACCCAGGAGGTGGAGGTTGCAGTGAGCTGAGATCGTGCCACTGCACTCCAGCCTAGGCGACAGAGTAAGAGTCAATCTCAAAAAAAAAAAAAAGTGAAAATTTCACAGGGTTATGTTACTGAAAGCAATAATTATGTATGTATTTTGCTAACACCTAGTCTTCTGCTCATACAAAACCAGTGACAGAACAACATTCCAATCTGTTGAGTATGTTTTTAAAATGAAAGTGAGTAATGCTAAAAGTTAGTGTCTGGGTAATATAGGCAATAATCACCTCTAGTCTCATGTTTTATTCTTACGTACCAGGCAGATCACCTGGTCAAAGTGAATGCTTATCAGTTACTGGTTAATTGAATCTTAGCAGTGTGAAAAAATGGGCACTTATTCATAGGTATGTGGGCTTTTTTTGGTTTTTTTAAAGACTGGGTTTCACCATGTTGGTCAGGCTGGTTTTGAACTCCCGACCTCAGGTGATCCGCCTGCCTTGGCCTCCAAAGGCGGCCAATCCTGCTTGGATTACAGGCATGAGCCACCACGCCTGGCTGAAAAGGGTCATGCATGCATTGGCCGGGAAGATATGTGTTGTAAGCCAGGAAATTGGGTGAATTAATCATTGAGTTTTATTTGAGTTCATTGAATTTGATATTACATGGACAGGAGAATATTTTGTAAAGTAAATATCTACATTAGAATTCTTGAATGTAAAAGGACTTTTCAAAACATGATAATCCAGTGTTTTCATTGCCAAAGCGTTTAACCTATCTGTCAGTGTCCTTTTGTTTTAAATAGTGCCTTGTCAAAAAGACTGGAACACCTTCCTTTCAATTACTAGAAAAACAGGTTACTGTCACTGGGGTTCTGGTTCAAGTCATGGTAGCAATGCTAATTGATGATAGTCATCTCTGTTTTCTTAAATGTTTTCATTGTGAATGTCTTCATTGACATTCTTGTCCAAGTAACATCTCTATTGAACCTTAAGGGAGATGTCAGTGTTAGTTTTTCCCATCTTTTTTATTTTTACATTAAATTTTATTTTACTTTCAATCTGCACAGGGGTCTATGTACTTCTTGTTTAAACAGTGTAATGTTTTTAGTCATTGATATTTCTGTTAGTAACCTGTGGGCACAACAGAACCCATCCAGAGACCCATAAGTTCCTAATTTCAGCCTAATGGGCCTTTAATTGAAGCTCATTGTGGTAAATTAAGTAGTTCAGCATGGCAGGGAGACTGGGCTGAGAGTCAGAGGATCAGACTTTTTAATTAGCCCGGGGGATTAGAATAACTCTCTTTACTTATCTGCTTCTTAATTCCTTCTCTGTAAGAGGAGCACATCAGATAAGATTTTCTGGTAGGTCCTGCAAGTTCAGAACTGCTGACTTGTCCTTGGAAGTGAAGATTTCTAAGAGAGTCAGAGAGACAGCATTTGAAGTTGTCCAAGGAACTGTGGTCCTGTATCAGCAGTTTCTTTCCGGAGTGATTCCAGGTTGTCTTTTTTCCTTCCGGTAGATGTTTGACTGGATCACACACAACAAAGGCCTGTTTCTAAACAGCTACACGGAGATTGGGACCAGCCATCCTCATGCCATGGAGCTTCAGACGCAGCACAATCACTTTGCTATGAACTGTATGGTAAGACACTCTGAGCAGCTGGATCCTGGCATGCGACCATGTTTTAGCAAATGGGAGGCATTTGGCAGATCCTGTGCCGGTGCTCTCAGGGGGCCCCCAGAGTGGCTGTTGATTGTAGCAGCTGACCTTTACATGGAGGGTGTTCCCCAGGGTTCCACTCTTTCAGTATCCCACACTTTAAGTTTTAAATAAGAATGAAAACAAGCAAACAGACAAACCAGTGAAACTTGAATCAATTACTTGGCTAGTTTGCCACAGACACTTCTGATGCTGGCTCCTGTGCTCTGCTTCATAGGAGCCCACAGGGGCCCCAGCAAAGCTGCTGGGAGGCACTGTGAGTCCCCTGGGCCAAGCACTGTCAGTTTGCTGGCTGCTGTGCTTGACAGTGAAAGGAGCCAGCCTGCTGCTGACCTCAGGGCACTCGCTAGTTTTCCTGAGACATGAGATTTCCTTCTGAGCTGAGCTGGAGGACTGGGGTCAGTCTTGTCTTGGATGCCCTGGCCCTCTCTAAGGTTGTTGTGTCTGCTACCCTTGGCTGTCGTGACTCCTTTAGGATCTTAAAGCCCAGATGGGGCGACTGTAGGAGTACATCATAGAAACCAAAAATAAACCAAAACATTGAATTTTGAGTGGCACTTTTGTTACGGTTTTACAGTTAATGTAACTAAAACTATATGTTCTGTAGGATATTTGCTGGCTTGTGTGTTTTGGTTTGGATTTTAAGCCAGGCTTGTGAGGATTATCCACTCTTAAACCTTGTAACATTTGTTCTAGAACATTAAAGCAATATGAACCAGCCTGGGCAACACAGCAAGACTCCATCTCTATAAAAATAGTACAGTAAAATAAAAAATTAGCCAGGTGTGGTGGTGCATGCCTGTAGTCCCAGCTGTTCAGGAGGCTGAGGCTAGAGGATTGCTTGAGCCAGGAGTTGTAGGCAACAGTGAGCTATGATCATGCCACTGCACTCCAGCTTGGGTAATGGAGCAAGACTTTGTCTCAAAAATAGAAATACAAATAAAACAATATGAAGACAGGGTTTTTGTTCAAATGATTTCAGTAAGATGCCATTTAATTAAAATACGATCAACTAGGTTTTACAATTTAGGTCGTTTCAAAGATAAGATTTTGCAATATAATTTTTGGTAATAAATGCCATCAGAAGGTTTTACATCTGTTGTAGAATTTAATGTAAGAGAATTTCTGGTTTGAATGATCAAACCTGGGCATAGATAAAAATTTCTTTGTAAAAAATTACTGTCAGTTTTTTAGGATTTTCTGAAACTTCAACTATTGGCAAGAGACCATTCAGTCCACTATGCCACATACTTTTAAAACTAGAAATGCTAAAATGTGTGCTAGAAATGAACCGAAAAATACATTCTCTCATCATCCTTTCTTTAGCATTATTAATGGCAGATTTAGGAATCAAGGGAATAGGAACCACAGTGTGGAAGACAGGAAAGTGGATTGCGGATGTAGAAGCTTTTAATTCTGACTTTCTTATTTGCAATGTGACCTTGAGTAGGCTGTTTAACTCCTCTGAGCCTTAGTTTCCTAATCTGTAATGTGGGGGTAATACCTGCCTTTCATGATATTACATGTATATGTAAAACACAAAGCAGGCTGGGCACCTTGGCTCGCACCTGTAATTCCAGTACTTTGGGAGGCCGAGGCAGGTGGATCACCTGAGGTCAGGAGTTCGAGACCAGCCTGGGCAACATGGTGAAACCACCCTGTCTCTACTAAAAATAAAAAATTAGCCTAGTGTGGTGGCATGCGCCTATAGTCCAGCTACTTGGGAGGCGGAGGCAGGAGAACTGCTTGAACTCGGGAGGCAGAGGTTACAGTGAGCCGAGAGCACACCACTGCACTTCAGCCTGGGCAACAGAGTGGGACTCCATCTCAAGAAAAAAAACAAAAACAGAAAACACACACAAAGCATATAGCTTGACACATAGTAAGTAGCGGATAAATGGTAATTCTTACCAGTGATGTTATCAGTCTAATTAAAGATGCAGTTAAAGCAGGTCAGAAACATGAAAGTGTAAGTTACAGCTATTTTTTTAATTTGAGTATATTTTCTGATTTTCGACAATATACTTCTGTTACTTTTCTAAGTTAAACTTTTTAATACAATGCATGTGGTAGATCGGTGCCATGATGGTGACATCTGCTGGGGAGCTTTCTGGACCGGTCCCGCCCCTTGTGTTGAATACCTCCATGAATCCCTAGTATCTGTGATATTTAATAATGCAGGGCAAGGGTATTTCACCTTCAGCCCCTTCTGCTCGAAATTTCTGACAAAATAAGGATACTAAATACCAATATGCCAAGGTAGCAGCTTTTAAAGAAAGCATATGGGCCGGGCGTGGTGGCTCACGCCTGTAATCCCAGCACTTCGGGAGGCCGAGGCGGGTGGATCACGAGGTCAAGAGATCGAGACCATCCTGGTCAACGTGGTGAAACCCCTTCTCTACTAAAAATACAAAAAAAAAAAAAAAAAAGAAAGAAAGCATATGAAGGGATACCAACAGTTATGCACATTCTACTATAACAGATATTTATAAAAACTATAATGATAAGCCTGTAGGTATAGGTACTTATAATTTAGGGGATTGCACATTGCCATATTTATGTCCAGGCTGTAGATTTAGGCTGTGTGTCACCATATTCCTTTACTGTGCTAGAAGTGATGGAGTGATGGAAAAAGCATTATACATAGACTAGTAAAGTCTGTTTTTGTGAAAGTAACACAGGAGGCTGTAACGATCTAAGAATGGGTGCATATGGTCAGTGGTTATCACAGTAGTGCCATCCGAATGGACATCTCTTCTCCAGATCCTAACAGACGGCATCTTCATGTCCTCTTCCTAGTAGACCTGTTGGATTGGCTTTTCCTCTTCAAGGATATAGAGGAAGTGAAATTAGCAAATCTAGTTACTTGTCACTTTATTAGGTGGGAGGCAAAGAGAGAAAGAATGCACCTGGGAATGGGAGGCGTTGCTTTTCATTTACCGGATGCAGTTAGAGCATTAATGCCACACTAGCCAGAGAGGTCACCTCACTGAGCATGGCTTGACTGTTGTAGCCTCTTTCTGTGACTTCAGACATGCAATGTCTGCTGGCTGATTCTAGCCTTCAGATGCAGCCCAGAGAAGTAACCCTGAGGCTGGAGTCCTGTGGCTCTAATCCTAGACAGAGGCAACTCCACCAAGTTCTGATTTGGGTCAGAAATAGAGGGAAAGGGTGAAGAAAGAAGGTACAAAGAAAGAATGAACAAGTGAGTTATTTCAGCTGCTTACTTGGGTGGACTGCAGGTAGCCACGGGGCAGGAAGGAGGCTGCTGTGGGGTCCCTGTTTGAAGCAGTGGGAGATTGGCTTAGAGGGGTTGTATGGAAAGCAAGAGAAGGGGAAAAACGTAGAGGAGTTTGGACAGATCAGGAAATCACATTAGGGCAACATTGAGAGGAGTCAAAGATGTATCTACGATTTTGGGGGACCCCTGGGGAGGAGTGATATGGTTAATAGTGTCACAAAAATAATAAATACATGAAGAACAGCAACTTCGGATTTGCTGAAGGTCTGAATCCCCACCATCCACCACACACACAGTGTGATACTGAGCATTAAAGGACTTTGGAGGTGGGAAGGGAAACTCCATAGCCAGAGCTTGTTTTGCAAAAAGGGTGGGTTTAAAAAAAAATCCCTATTTTTGCAGTAAACTGATAGACTTGAAGATACGAATTTTGACAGAGTAGAAAGGCTTTATTTAAAATCTGAGCATAGCATTGTTGTGTTTTTACTGCAATTCATATTCCTGGGAGAAGGTGGATCTATTTACAGGATGTTTTCTGTTGGCACCAAAAAATGGTTTGGGTGTATGTAGAAAGGAGAGCTTGCTTTCACACAAATAGCCCTTGGTTGCTAGGTATGTGTTTTTTGGGTTTCTGGGTTCTAGTTAAAAAACAGAGCGCTGGGTCCCTCAGTTCTGCGTGACTGCCTGGCAGCAGGTTTGCCATCTGGACCCTGTTCAGTATTTGAAGCCAAGAAGTGAGTAATAGTATATTTGTGTGCACCGACTTGTGTATTTGATTGTTTTGTGCTGAACAATTATGCCTTTCAGCTGGTTGATTTGTAATTTTATAGTGTTAAAAATAGAAATGGAAGCCAATACTTCAAGTTTATGGAAATTTAGAGAGCAGATATGTATCACATTATCTAGATGAGGTGATGCTCCTGTGAAAGGTGTGGTCACTGGGAGATCACACTGCCTGTGTTTCAGCAGGTGGCACCTGGGCTTCTTAGAAGGGAGCCTCTTCCTTGCTCTCCCCTGAGCAGCCCTCTTTTCCTGCCCACATTGCAGAACGTGTATGTAAATATAAACCGCATCATGTCGGTGGCCAATCGCCTGGTGGAGTCTGGCCACTATGCCTCGCAGCAGATCCGGCAGATCGCGAGTCAGCTGGAGCAGGAGTGGAAGGCATTTGCGGCAGCCCTGGATGAGCGGAGCACCTTGCTGGACATGTCGTCCATTTTCCACCAGAAGGCCGAAAAGGTCAGTGCCTCAAACCCTGAGCCCACGAGGTGGTAACCAGAATAGTTCTTCCTCCATGAATATCCATGTGTGTGCCAAGCACTCTTGTGTAGCACATATTATGAACTCTGCGTGTGAGCTCTGAAGTCACTCAGCCCTGAGTTTAAATTCCAGCTCTTATAGTCCTTGCTGCAAGTTACTTAGCCTCTCTGTTTTGTTTTCTCATTTGTAAAGTAGAAATAAAAGTACCTGCTTGAGTGGGCAGTTTATGTAAATGTGTCGCTAGGTGCCCTACACAGCACCCGGCACAGTAAGCACTAAGAAGTGGCAGCTTCTCTTCCCCTCCTCTCCCGGCTCTGTCTTTTCTCTTCTCCCTTGTTGATAGTGCTTTATTACTCCAGTGGGGAGGCTTCGGCAGCGAGGAACAGAACGCCGATCAGTGGTGCAGACATCAAGGGTTTCTTTTTCTCACAAACTGCAAAGTTCGAAGGCATAGGCACCTCTAGCTGAAGGGCTATGGAGGGCTGGTGTCTGCCGCCCTCAGGCATGCTAGGCCTTCCCTTACAGTGATGGGAGCACACCTCAGCTCCACACACCAGCTCCTCCTGGGCTACAGCGCCAACCCTCCGCAGGGATGGCTATAGCTGTCTTAGCCTGCCACTTGATAAGGGGAACATTATTTCCAGAGGCCCCGCCCCCAGCATGCTTCCCCTCAGTTCCCATTGGCCAGTCTAGGGGTGCAATCGTTGCCATACTTCAAGGGGTCAGGGAAAGGGTGGATCTGGTTTTTAGCCTCCTGAGGGAGCCCATGCCAGCAACGATGAGGGGGAAAATGGCTTTTTTGGGTACACAGTTGACAGTGAATTTCATATTTACAAACTTAGCTACACGGCATCTGACCTAACTTTGGCTTCATTTGTTGACAGATAACGTGGTTTCAAAATTTCTAGTTTAAGAAGTGATAGGTAATGTTCGCCCCAACAGTCCCCACACCTCCACTTAAACAAACTTGCTTAAACAAACACACTCTGAAAGTAGCAAAAGAAAAGGGATTTGCTCATGACTCAGACTTTAGTGGAAGGTGAGCAGCATAGTGAACACCTTTGCAAGATGTGGAGCAGGGGCACAGGAACTTTGAACCACCAGGAAGACGCACATGGGGAAGAGGAAAATGGTTGCTTAATTTAAAAAGGAAAAATACCAGTGTATCTTTCTCAGGCCTAATTTTGAAGGAGAGAGACTGGATTCAGGAATTTGCACTGATGCTTCTTAAAAAGGAAATAGTGTCTTTTTAATCTAGAAACAGCCTCTGTTGAAGAGTGAAGAAGTCAATAAAGGAAGATAGAGGCCCCAACTTGCCTAGGATTTTGGCAGGACACTCAGAATGTTGCAAAAGACACTAACAGTGATCTCAACTCTGGAAACCCTTAAAGTATAAAGCAAGAGAGGAAGCTGAGTGATATATAAAGAGAAACAAATCTTCATGGCATCATATAAAAGCTGAGAGTTTTAATGGCAAGGGTTTTTCTACTTTCTAACTTTATACATTTGACTAATTTTATAAAAGATAAACAAAAGCCCCCACACAAAAACAACTTTTTAAAGTAACAGGAACTCCTTCAGCATAAATAGAACCATCTTCATGATGCTTTAGCCGTCTCTGATCCTCATCGTTGTACAAAGTAGCAATATACTTGATCATTTGACAGTAAGATGATATAAATGAATTTGAAGCAGGACATGCTGCATGAGTGAATGGCAGATAAACTGAAGCATAACACAGAGAGAGAACATCTTTCATAAACATGATGGGTTCTGAATTGTAAATAAACCCAGAGATTAATTACTACTGTGACCTGCCTGAAAATAATCTAGAAACTTGGATGCCATGGGGCATTTTCCTTCCAGTATTTTATTATAAAAAATTTCAAACATACAGCAAAATTGAAAGAACCTGGGTATTTTCATCTGAATAAAATGAATGACTGTAATTTATGGATTTGAAAGAAATGAAACTAGGTAAACACATTATTGAACAGAATTTCATGTGACTCTGCATAAACTGTAATGGTGCCTGAAGTCTCAGTGTATATGATGGCCAGAGAAGAAGCCAAATACCAGTGAAGGGACAGTAGCCTAATGAGAAGTGCCCAGCTTGTGTTCCAGACCTTAATGAAGCGACTAGGCCTGCAACTGAAATGCACAGATGGGAGATTAGGACATCTTCAGAAAGACGGTCCTTACTTGCAAGTAAAAATGTATTGTCTCATTTCCCTCACTAAAAACAAAACAAGATCCTTGAAATTCTGATGTTCATCTACTAAAGTAGTTTTCTTTTCCCAGGAGAGCAATCCTAAGAATGGGTCAACATTGTTCCTCGTTTTAAAAGATTTGCTTTCTAGTTACACTTAAGCTGTCTTTGTAAACTTAGTCTGGAAGGGACCAGAACTGTGAACATCCTAAGTTAGGTTTCTGTCATAGTCACCTCTTTGAACCACATCCAGAGTGTTCATGCGGAATTTAAATCTGAATGGGGGACATATAAGTCTCTAACATGTGACCCCATGGTTAATGAGCTTACTAATAGCAGCCGCCTTCTCTGTAGGGATTACAGCTCTTAGCTGCACCGTCCCGCCCTGCGCTCTCTCTCCATGAGTGTTCTTGTGCTGGCATTTGCTATGGCTTTATAACTCTGAAGTTCAAACTAGATGAGGATGATGTTTCATGGTTGCTGTAACTTCCATAGATGTCTCAGCCATTCTGTCTTGTGTCCTCATCTCCAGTGAAGGTGTGGGATCACAATATCAATTTGCAAATATGTGGACACACAACCACAGTGTTAATGTTGTTACTGATAGATGTTGCTTAGGGGCTCCAGCCTCCACTTGTATTGGCCATGTGGTATAGCCACAGAACAGACCCTTCATATTAAGAGGCTTTCACAGCAAGAATCGTTAGAATTACATTTTTATAAAACAAAGAATTAACGTGACTTGATTTTGCTGTAGCTTAAAATCTCCTTTTACTACGACTTCAAGCTGCACTGCCCATTGTGATGGCTTGTCACCACGTGTGGCTACTGAAGCTACTCAGAGTTAAATAAATTAACAAGATGGTAACATCATTTTAAAAAATAAAATTAAAATTTAATTGCTTACTCAGTGTCTCCACATTTCACATTTTACTCAGGAGCAACATGTAGCCAGTGGCTACTGTAATTGACAACACACACACACATTTCTATCCATTCAGGGAGTGCTTGTAGAATGCTTACCTACAGAGTGAACCGTACATCTGATCACCTAAATTTATCCATGACTTTAGAGCTCCTCTACTTTGGTAATAGTGAAAAGTAAAGTAACAACCAGTGTCTGTATAGTTCTTTAATATTTAGAGAGCTCTTTAACATGAAATCTCATTTCATCACTTAATCAGCCCAGTGGAGTAGATGGGACTGAAATATTAATTGTCCTCATAATCTCTATGGGGAGAGATTTTGCTGTGTTTGCAAAGCTAGAATTTTCGCTCAGGTCTATGACTAGGTCTTGCAGTTCCTGACATAATAAACTATCTCACACTGGTATTAATAGTCTTATAAAAGTTCACTTCCCATAAATATTTTTAGAATTAACATTTATTATGAACATGGCATAGACGCAAGTTCTCAATCTAGGAAATTTCGTCCCTTTGTCTCCTAAGTCCAGCTTAGTGCCTGTGCTCAGCTGAGGCTCCCTCAAGAGGTGGTGGGGGTGAGAGATGGATGGGAGTGCAGTTCACTAGCTTTGGGGATCCCAGCTCTGGATAGTGGGAACCGGAACAGGCAGGAGAAATGAGCAGTTCCTGAATTCGAGGCCCCCCTCTCAGCAGACGGAGAGAGTAGCGTAAATGCTTAGGAAAAGCAATCTGCTAATTAATTATCCAAGTTATCCTCTTAAAGCTATGCATATCAGTCGCTGTTCCCTCCTTTGCTTGCCTCTGTTTTGCAAACTGGATGATCCAGGCTTCTTTTATCATTTATTCAGCAACACTTTTTAAATATCACCAGGCTGCTGAGCTTCAGGTTCCCCAGTTCTGAAGTGGGCTCCTGATCTGAATTTATAGAGCAGCATTTCGTTCTCTTGCACTCTCCTGCCTTTGTCCCCAGTCCACCAGATGCTTTGTGTTCACATATTTCCATCTGCTGAGCACATAAAGTATCAGATACTAAGCCAGCTGCTCTGATCTCATTGGACTGCAGTAGCCACCTTCTGTCATTCTCATCTCCTAAGCGCTAGGCTGTGTGCTAGACATGTCCCCCCAGTGTTGCAGTCCCAACCTGGGTTTCTCAGGATGGTAACAGGTATGTGTGTATATGTGTATAAGAGTGAGGGAAGTACAGTAGTAGAATGGTCAGTTGAATTTGGGAAGGGACATACCAGGTCCCCCATTCATTATTAAATCAGAAGCTTTTCTAAGCGCTTCTGTTCTGAAGGTACCTGTTGAATTTTGACACCAAACTTGACCTCAGGATGCTTTTTCTTTGTGGAATACCTGTTGACACTCTGATCCATGCATCTCTGAATGGAGATTGCTGTGCTGTTGCTGTTGGTTTCAGATCCTCTGGGTGTTCAGCCTTTCAGAAAGCAGTCAGGCCTAGTGCTTCCTCTGTGGAGTCTAGGGTCGGGTTTTAGAAATAAAGGACAGAAAAATGATGCTGTGCAAAATCCTTTGTGAAACCATGGCTAAGATCATTTCTATCCCTGAGCTGTTGTTAACCCAGAAAAAGGGCAGAATCCTTTGTCCGCAAGGTTTTCATGTAGCACACCATCCTTTCCTGGCCATAGTTTTTCAGATAAATATAATCAGCACCCTCTCAGGATACTTTAAGCAATTGTAAGTTAGTTACTTCTGATTACAAAAATATGTAAAATTTCTTGAATGTTTTTTTCTTTATTGATTGCTTCAAAAATTGGAGTTGAATATACTTTAATAATGATTTTGATGCAGTGGTGTTAGCCTGATGCTACTGTTGATTAAATTGTGAAGTATAACTGAAGTGTGTTTCCACCGTGTTCTGTCAGAAGCGTTTTCATCTTAAGAATATGTTGCACCTCCTCTTGGTTTTGGGTGTTCTGCAGTGGCCATTGTCCAGGAGCACTTAATTGCTGACTTAGACCTGATGATTTATTAATAATAATGGTTAACCTCAATCAATGTGTGTTTGAAAAACACTTAAAATAATTTAACAATTGGTATTAAATGCAATAATGGAAGATGATAGAGTGAAATAGAGCTAAAAAATACTGACAAGCATCTGACCTGACCAAATTGACATTTATAGAACATGCCACCCAAGAAATACATAGAAACCACCTGCTCTCAAGTGATACGTAATTTCATATGAATTGGCTTCAAGCGCTAAGGTCTGCATAGATATTCTTCTGTGCTCAGTAATAAAAGGATTTTCATAAGCAGTTATTATTGGGGCGATTTGTCTGTTTTAATGTCCTAAAAATAAACTAGGAGGTTGTTCTTACTATATTTTAAGGGAATTATAACGTATTTCCTTTCTGGCCAGTCATTAAAGTAGTCATCCTCTGCATTCCCTGCTAAGTAAAAAGATGTGTGAGGAACAGGAGCAAAGAGGTTAAAAACGAGGGAAATGTATTGATATCTGCTTGGCTTAATTGAATCAGCTTTCTTAATTGGGCCTTCAGCACTTGCCTTTCACTCTTAACTGTGATGGATTTTGATAGGATCTCCCTAGGAAATCTGGCAGTGATTTCTCAGCTGTTGATGAGTCCTGGAAATGGAGCGTGGCAGTGGAGGAGGCTGGGCCAGGATTGGGATGGCAGCCCCAGGATTGTTGCTGAGACCTGGAGATGGAGGGGCGTGGCAGTGGAGGAGATTGAGCCTAGATTGGTATGGCATGTAGGATCCAGCCCTACAGGGTCCTGTGAACCCCTCCCTGCTGGAGTGGAAACGAGAAACTGTAGAAGTAAAAGACACAGAGATAGAGAGTTTGGGCCTGGGGGTCCACTACCAACAAAAGCGCTGAGTCCGGCAGTGGCCCCAAGTGCCTGGACTCTCTGACTTTTACTGAGTACAAAGCTGGGGGCAGGGTAGGTAGGGCGTGGTACAAATCTGGGGGAGGGTAGGTAGGGCGTGGCCTTGGTGGTGAATGATAGGATCAAGTATATCACGTGTCATATAGGTAGGCGCCCAGGACTTTCAGGTAACCGAGATGAGGTAAGGAGCATAATGCATCAGCCCCTTTCCATACTTGTCTGGAAAGAACAAAGACATTAAGATTTTTATTACTTTTACTGATGATCTCTTCTAAGAAAAAAGGAACCAGGTACAGCAGTGGAACATGAGAGTGGAGCGTGACCGCTGAAGCACAGCATCACATAGAGACAGTTAAGCGCCCGAATGTCCGTGGGCCTACCTGCCAGCCATCAGGCCTACCGAAAGAACTTGGAGAAGCGGAGTTTTCTCCTAACTCCCCCAGGGAAGGAGATGTCTCAGCCATTTTGGACTTTTCCTTCCCTAGCTGGCTAAACAGTGGGCACTTTTCCAGCGCTGGCACTGGTGCACAGCCCAGGTGCCCTCTGGCAGCCCTTACACAGGCTTGACAGAAGGCTTAAAGCGGCTTGCCTTAGGGTCATTTCTTTCAGTTGTCACACCAGGTTCACTCTTCCAACCCGAGAGGCATTAGTAAAAGAATTAGGATCGCCTATGAATAGCTAAGATCCCCTATGAATCTACAATCACATATGAATAACTAATAACTACTACCTTTCTATTTCTAGTTACTTTCTTCTTTATTATTTGTATGGATATAGGCTGAGGCTTCAGGCTTCTGCACCTATGGGATCTTCCCTCTACATTGGCAGCCAGGACTGTTGATAAGTCCTGGATATAGGTGGAGGGGTGGCAGTGGGGGAAATTGAGCCAGGTTTGGGATGGCAGCCGCAGGACTGTTCACATGGCTCAGGCTTTCCATATATTTCCATGCAATTTGGGGAAGACAGGAATGATGCCTCTGCCTCCTTAAGCCTTTCCTAAGATTCGCAGAGAAGTTTAGGCTCTTTTTTCTTCATCTCCTTTTAATTCTGGTTTCAATTTTTTTTTTAAACATTAGCAGAATGGACTGGCTGCTCTTCCTAATTTCAGATAAATGATTTTTAGATATCTGGAACTTTTTCCATTACATCTTAATGTAAAAGGAAGGGAGTAAGGCTGACAAACAGCTGCATGGAGGAGGAGTATCCTACTGTTGAGCCCTAGTTGAGGGGCACGTGGGGGAGTCATCTTTGCCCCCTCCCTTGCTAGGAGTGCAGGGCAATTACAAATGTGGATTCAAGGCTGGGCGTGGTGGCTCAAGCCTGTAATCCCAGCACTTTGGGAGGCCGAGGTGTGTGGATCACGAGGTCAAGAGATCCAGACCATCCTGGTCAACATGGTGAAACCCCGTCTCTACTAAAAATACAAAAAATTAGCTGGGCATGGTGGCATGTGCCTGTAATCCCAGCTACTCAGGAGGCTGAGGCAGGAGAATTGCCTGAACCCAGGGGGCGGAGGTTGCGGTAAGCCGAGATGCGCCATTGTACTCCAGCCTGGGTAACAAGAGCGAAACTCCGTCTCAAAAAAGAAATGTGGATTCAAAGGTGGATTGGGAAAATGCACCAGAATGCCCAAACAGGGCTGCATTGCTCCAGGGGTGCTCCCAGACCTGGGCAGCAGTCGGTTGAGGCAGATTCCTGGGACTTGCCCCAGTCCTCCTGGAATCCACCCTTTGAGTGAAGTCCAGGAGTCTCAAGTGAGTTGAGGATGCCATTTGAGATGGAGAGTCAGGCATGTTACATTCTTAGGAGCTCCCTCAACTCCCCTAATTTTCAAAACCATATTAAAAATGTTTGCTTCACAGCATAAATTGTCAATGATAAAAATCATCTTTTTTTAACCTTCCAAGTATATGAGCAACGTGGATTCGTGGTGTAAAGCTTGCGGTGAGGTAGACCTTCCCTCAGAGCTGCAGGATCTAGAAGATGCCATTCATCACCACCAGGGAATATATGAACATATCACTCTTGCCTATTCTGAGGTAAGTGGCCAATTTTACTTCAGTTGCAAGGCAACATCATTTTTGCGTTATAGCACACTGGAAGCTGGAAAAAAACATTTGAGTAGCCCAGAAAAAGCATATAGATTTCGAGTTAGACTGCTGTTTAATTGTTCAACATTTGAACTCCTGTGTGTGGGGTGGGGTGGGGCACCAGAGGAGGCAGGATGGTGAACAGGCAGTAGCCTTTCCATTAGAGCGCTTATGTGCTTAGCTTAAAAATCAAGAAAAGCTTAGTCTTTTTTTCTACACGTTTTTAAGAAATGTGTATTTTGTGTGCTCTTCAGTCTAGTCAAACTCGATTTAATCTTCCTAAATGAAGCCTTTTAGAGAAGATGGTCTGGATTGCAAGGCACACATTTGTCTATTTTAGAAATCTAAAGGTAACATTTTCTTTATTACTTAAGGGTATGTTACATTATTTACTCATTAAATCCCTGTTTTATTTTCTGCAGCCTTCTATGCCAGACGGTGTTGTAAGGACTTTACATAATGACTTACTTAATGCTCACATACTGTATCTGTCCCTGCTGTTACAAATGAAGAAACTGAGTCACAGAGATAATGACTGTGCCAAGTCAGCAGTTGGTGGAGCAGGGTATAAGCCCAGGCAGGCAGGCTCCATGTTTTCAGTCACCACCCTCTGCCACCTCTGTGCCAGACCACGTGGTAGCTGCTTGAAAACTTTAGATGGGTTGACGAGTACCACCTTTGCCCATACCTTTTTCATCTGTCTCTTGAAACCAGCCTGCCTTTGTGATAACAGCTGTGTTCCTGGAGGTGAAGGGGAGGGGCGTAGACAGGAATTCCTTGTGCTTGCTTTTCTGCAAGGTTTTCTCCCTGAGTAAGAAGCATCTATATCTACAATGTGCTAGTTAATATGAGAGATCATCATAAGGCTTCTGTAAGAGTTTCAGAGTACCACGAAGAGTGCTGGGCAGTGTAGATGTTTAATAAATGTTTTCTGTGTTTAAATCTAAATCTTGATCCAAACACATCCATACTTGTCAAAGTTGTTAGGAAGAAACTGGCCATTTACATTTCATTCCGACATTTCCTGTTGTGCTTCACTGCCCAGTTGTCACTCTGATGTCCTTGGGCCTGGGTCTCTTGACCCCCACCTAGTGTCCATGAGCGAATTAAATGGATGTGCAGTTTGCTGCTACAGTTTTGCATCTCTTAAGGACATTTTGATCAATGATGGAACTGCAAATAAGACAGTGGTCCTATAAGATTATAATACTGTATTTTTACTGTACTTTTTCTATGTTTAGAGACATAAATACTTAGCATTGTGGTACAGTTGCTGACAGTATTCAGTACAGTAACATGCTGTACAGGTTTGTAGCCTAGGAGCAATGGGCTGCTCCATATAGCCTAGGTGTGTGGGCTGTATCATCTAGCTTTGTGAAAGTGCACTTTGTGACGTTCACACAAGGACAAAGTTGCCTAATGATTCATTTCTCAAAATCCATCCCTGATACCACGTCATGTCTAACTGTATATTTGCTTCAGAATGTGAGCAGTCCTCTTTCCCACAGCAGTTGATATTTTTTTTTTTTCCTAGTCACCTTAGCCAAATAAGATTCCGTTTTTTTCAGGCAGCATTTCCTGTTGCCTGTAGAATGAAAAAATAGTCAACTTTATTGTTTCTTAATTTTACACCAATATTTCTTAATTAATTTGGTTGTCTAGTCTGTTGGAAACTATCTAAATAAGTGATAGCCTGTTCTATAGTAAGATTGGAAATTGAACACATTTGTAATTTTTTAAATCACATTGGCTCGTGAGGATTGTCACTTCTAAAAACTGTCAAGTTCTTTTCCTTGATGTGTCATCTCTGTGCATTGTCTAATTTTGACCTATAACACAGAAACCAAGTGACCCAGTTACACATGTAATGAGGCCTTCACTCATCTGCTAACGTGAATCTCTTGCTTTGAAGCTGTTCTGTGAGTGCAGTGGTGGGCTTGCAGACAGCTGTCTGCATGCCCTTGCTCTTGCCAGACCAAGATGGGATTGAATAGCCTCCATTCACAAGATGATTGGCAGGCCCTGGGAATGCAGTCTTTGCCTGTGCATAACTTACACCAGAATCACCTTGACCCAGCCATTGTCATCCTCCAACTGGCTTTTTCAGTCTTCTTGTTGCCGTTGGTAGTTTTCGTTAAGTACAGAATCTCCTGATTGTTACCAGTACATTCTATGAAAATGGAACATCTTGGCAGAGGAGCTTACATTTACCTGTGGTGTAGCTTTATTTGATTTACATTAGTACTATTAACTCAAAATAATTTGATGGGAAGTAAACAGCCTCTCAGACTGAGGTCTTTGATTGAATTTTAGCCTAAGAACATGTTTGCAACTGAGCTATAAACTCAAGGAGACAGTAATTTGAACTGGATGAACTGAAAGGATTTTGAGTTGAACATAATGAATTATTTTGCCTCTTACATTACTTACATTTTTAAATAGTTTCAGGGCTACTGGAAAGAGTGGTAGAATACCACAGAAAACTCCTGCACTGCCTCGACCCAGATTTCCTAAGTTGTAGAATTTCACCACGTTGCTCCACCCTCTCTCCCCACCACCTCTCTCTCCAGTCAGCAAAGCACCATTGATACAATGTGACTATCCTATCCTTAGACCCTGCTGCTATTACCCTAAGTGTTCCAGCAATGCCTCTTTCTCTTTCCTGGTCTGGGGCACTGTCCAGCAGTGTGCCCTACATTTAATCAACATGTCTTATCAGTCAGTCTCCTTTAAAGTGGAACATTCTTTAGTCTTTCTCTGCGTTAATGTCTTTGACATACTTAAAGAGTACAGGCCTTTCATTCTTTAGATGGTCCTCTACTTCCGGATGCCCCCAGTTCTCGTGGGCTGACTCAGGCCATGCATTTTTGGCAGTGCATGTTCTTCTCTGGGTGTCATCGCAGTGGACAAAGGATGTTGACCCCTCCAGCTAAGAGTAATACTCGTCTTGGCCACTTGGTCAGATTGGCATCTGCAGCGTTTCTCCAATGCACAGTCACCATTTAAAAAACTGATCTTTGCTGCACATTTCGTGGGGAGATATTCTAATAGAATACTAGTCTCTCTTCCTCATCAGACTTCTCACAGCCATAGTTTCCACTAAGGATTTCTGCACATAGCAGCCAGCACTGTGTTGATGATCAACTATTTCCATTATTAGGTGGCTTTCTACCATAAGAATGAGCTTTTTTTCCTTTCTCTTGTATTTGTTTATATCAGTATGAATTTATGAAATCTTATGTCAGTGGGTTATAATTTGATATTCTCTTTTGATTCTTAAATTGTTCAGACTTGGCCAGAAGGAGCTTTTTTCTGTGTCATTCTGATCTGTCCATATTGTCCTTTGAGCACTTGTTCCAGGCTCATTTTGTACTTTTCCTGCCTACCCTGGGATAACCCGTATCACTAAGTGGGATGGTTCCTTGTAGTGTTGTATGGTGTTCAGAATTTTAAAGACCTGGGTTTTCAGAGTTTTGTTTGTTTGTGAGGTGTCACTGCTTCTAGGCCCTTTGAGCAGACAGAGTTAGAAAACATATGAATGCCATCAATTCACCCATCCACCCATCTATCTATGCATCCATCTCTCCACCTAACCACCCATTGTTCATCCACCCAACCACCCTCCATCTACCCAATCATCCATCCATCCATCCATCCATCCGTCCATCCATCCATCCATCCATCCAATCACCCAACCACCCATTCATCTGTCCATCCGTCCATCCATCCATCTGGTCACCCATCCAACCATCCATCCCTTCATTTATCCAGTTACTTATCCATTCTTCCATCTAACTAATCAACTACCCATCCATTCATCCAGCCATCCATCCATCAATTCATCCATCCACCTAATCACCCAACCACCCATTCATCTGTCCATCCGTCCAGTCACCCAACCACACATTCATCTGTCCGTCCATCCAATCACCCAACCACCCATTCATCTCTCTGTCTGTCCATTCATCCATCCATCCATCCATCCATCCATCCATCCATCCATCCATCCAATCACCCATCCATCCCTCCATTTATCCAGTTAATACTTAACCATTCTTTCATCCAGCTAATAACCCAGCCACCCATCCATTCATCCAGATACCCATCCATTCATTCATTCACCTTATCACCCAACCACCCATTCGTCTGTCCGTTCATCTGTTCATCCATCCATCCATCCTTCTATCCTTCATTCTTTCATCCAACCATCCATCCTTCTTTATTCAATCACCCATCTATTCTTCCATCCAACCAATCACCCAGCTACCATCAATCCATCCACCCACCTGACCCCCATTCATTTATCCATCCATTCACCTAATTACCAAACCACCCATTCATCTGTCCATCTATCCAATCACCCATTCATTCATCCATTCATCATCCATCCAGTCACCCACTCATCCACCCAACCACCCATCCATTCATTCATCCATTCTCCTAATCACCCAACCACCCATTCATCTGTCCATCCATCCCTCCATCTATCCATCCATCACTCCATCTGTCCATCAGTCCAATCACCCATCCATTCATTTATCCAACCAACCACCCACCCACCTATCCATCCACGTACATTTAACCATATACCATGTCCATCCGCCATATCACTCAACTGCCCTTCCATTCACCCAGTCACCCAACCACTTATCCACATCTGTCTAGTCCATCTGTTCATCCACCCAATCACCTAACCACTGTCACCCAACTATCTATCCATCTATCCACCTAATCACCCAACTATCCATCCACCCACTTAATCATCTAACCACTTATCCATGTATCCGTCTACGCAACCACTTACCCACCCACCCATCTATGCATTTATCAGCACACACACACACACACACACACACACACACACACACACACGTCCATGTAAAAGTACTGCTGTATCTATCTGTGTCTATTATATTAGAAATATACTTGTTTATACATTTTGAATCCAATACCTCAGGGTTCTTTGTAGTCTTTCCCTTTCTGTGTTTATTAATCTATTCTCAGGCAGCAAAAAACCTGGCTTCTGTTGTATCCTTAATGTATTAACTTGTTCACTTGGTGTATTTGCTTCATTTCCCAACCTTTCTGTCTGGGTTCTCCACCCCCAACCCCTACCACTCACTCCCTTAGCCTGGCGCAGGCACACCTTTATTGGCACCTTCACCCCTCATTTCATCATTTTCTTCATGCCAACAGGGAAGGTGTCAGGAAGATGGGAAGGGAAGGACTGCTTTTGTTTTTGAGTGATTTTTATTTTATATTCCTAAATCAGTGTTTTGCAGACTTGAGTGTCTTGGTTTAAAATGGAGCAGTACCCTGTCCCAGAGATAGTGAATCTTCATTTTCAGAGGCCTTCCCTGGGGCTGCAGTGACTGATGCCACTGATACACAGACCACATGCCAAGTAGCACTCCTGAGCTTGCTCTGAAGAGTTGGGGGTCTGCTGAGGAGGTGTCCATCCCACAGATACGGAGCTGCAGCTAAGTGCTAGACATCGAGCTGGATGCCAGATCATGTGGGGGATAGGAATACTTATAAGCAGGGCTCGCTTTGCTTTTTGAATTTCCTTTTCCTTGCCTCCCTTTTCCGGTTCTTCCTTATTCCCTTTCTTCTCTCCTCCTCTCTTCCTTATCTCCACAGTTTTTTTCTTTGAACAGTGTTGATAGTTTCTAGTTTCTGATCATATAAATTTGCTTTGGGAAAGTTTCCCAGCATTTTTTCCCAAGATGCAAGCACCTGCTCTGCTGTGCTTTAATTAGACCTGCCTGCGTCGCTCCTGTTTGTGCTTTAGCAACAGGAGCACACCTGGGCCTCCTGAGCACTCACTTGCTTCAGCTTGCCAGGGCTGAGCTAATCTTGTCGGCTACAGTTGATCACAGGCGAGTGAAGCAGTGTAAACGTCGGAGATAAGTTGTAGTCATTTTTAACATTTTAAGTAAGCCAACTCAGCTACTAGTTTTTCAACAAACTAAATTTATAAAAATGATTTTCATCTCAGTGGGCCTGTCCTGCCTCATATGCCTCAGTGCCATGTGTTTGGATTGCAAGGTGAGACTGCATAGCAAGAAGCCATGCATCCACCAAAGGGCCACTGCTGCAGCCACAGAGCACAAGCCAGGTGAAGTGCCACGGGGAGTTGGCCTGCTTGACCTCATGTGACTTCAGGGCTTAGTTTCTGCATCCATTTCTCAGTTTAACAAATATGCTGACTTAGTGTGTGCCTCAACAGGGCCTCATGGGAATGACTGATTTGCTGCCTGCAAAGCTGGTTGAGCTCTTTTAAGGCACTCTATCAGTGGATGATGGCAGGGTCAGTGTTATTAGCATAAGATGAAAACACACAGCAGATGACTCACCTGGATAGGAAACTTCCTAAAACCAACTCTGTGATTTGTGGGGAAGCTCAGTTCCCTTGCTATGGAGTCACTTCTTTTTTGGGGGCACACGTCTTGCTCTGTCGCCCAGGCTGGAATACAGTGGTACGATTTCAGCTCACTGCAACTTCCGCCTCCTAGGTTCAAGCGGTTCTTGTGCCTCAGCCTCCTGAGCAGCTGGGATTACAGGTGCGTGCCAGCATGCCCGGCTGACTTCTGTATTTTTGGTAAAGATGGGGTTTTGCTGTGTTGGCCAGGCTGGTCTTAAACTGCTGACCTCAAGTGACCCACTTGCCTTGGCCTTCCAAAGTGCTGAGATTACAGCATGAGCTGCTGCACCCAGCCGTCATTTCTATCACAGTTGTATAAAACCTCATTAAAGATCACAGCGTTGCTGTAGCGACACAGAATGCTGTAGTCAGCATCTGTCATAGTATCAGAGCCAACAGCCTGTATGACAGCAGTCTTCTTCTCACCCCAAACTCAGCTTGAGGCCTTGTAAGCACTTGAAATATAGGAGCAACAAAAGTAGAGCCCAGGTGCAGTCTGTGGAACACCCATGTTAGGCACATGTACCTGACTCACACCAGCTGGGCCGCCCCAGCTCTTTCCTGTTTCGGTCTTATTTTGGTTTTTCCTTTCTGATAATCCCAGGTATATAGGTCAAACCAAGGTAGACTGATGTGGTTTGAATAAGAAACTGAATAGCTGAAAGAAACAGAAATCAGCATTTGGAGGTACATCTTATAAGAACTTTGCCTGGAGAAGGTACCAGCTTTCTCTGTATTCTCGCTGAAGCATGGGAAAATGTCTGTCGTTGCCAACACATTACCTTTCAGGAGGTAATTGACCTGCTCTGTTGCTAGGAACATCTGTAGCCATCTGAAGATAGATTGGAACCTCCTTACTCAGAAGAGTTTAACTGTTTGGCAGAGGAATGTCAACTATTGCTGCAGAATAAGCTGGGTAGTCACCTGCTGACCCCTTTTCATTCTTTTCTGCCTTATTAGAATCTTGATACAAGAATAAGTTCAGCAAGAGTTGGAGGGGGAGAGTGAAATCATTCCCAGGCTTCCTGTGGAGGTCTGTGCTCTGCAGGCCGTGGCGAGCCAAGCCTGAAAAAGAATTAAAAGTGTTGGCTTTGAGTCAGCAGAAATAGTGCAATTTATTTAATAAAAGTTTTGAAGGAACACTTTTTCTTATTACAGGCTAAATGTTTTGGTGTATTTTGCCTATCTTTGTTATGTCTTGGGAATGCCATTTCCTAGCACTTCTTAGATCTAAAACACTGCATTTGTACCTAATTGATATGCCTGTCGCTCATCTCTGTTTGGTCTTTGGGCAGTTGTTGCTTTTGCAGTGCTGAGCAATAATGTCTAGATATGCTCTCTTTCCTTAGGTCAGAGCAGCGTTCATCCTTTATACAGGTGAAGAATATTCCTGCTAGAAATGCTCAGTCCTCATCTGATTTTACAGGAAATGTAGAGATGCCAGTATCAGAAACAAGAACAGGCAAATCTCTGCAGTTTTATGGATCTTTTTGAGGGTGACATGCAGAAATCCAAGTGAACAGCTGAAGAGCAAATAGTCGAGAACCAGGCAATTGTTCTAGATTTTAAACAGTTTCCTTTTAAATATTAGGAACAAACATATCTTTGATATGGTAAAAATTTAAACTTATCTTTAATTACTTTTTCTGCTTTAGTTAGTGCTGACATTTTTCTGAACTCTTTGGATACCAGAGCATTTTAGTTTCTCTGTAAAATGTTAATCTTTGTAACATGACTTTCATTGCCCTTCAAGTTCCCCAGCTGTGTATTCCAAGAAAAACAAAGAGCACACTGAAAAGTGAGCTGATCTGATTGGTTAAAAACTTATTATAGGAAAGTCCTGCTATTTGATAAGGTTGATTTTCTTTTTGCAGCTGTTGTCTCTTTGTGGCTTGGAGTTTTGGTGCCTGGAAGCTATAAACAGGGTTTTAAACAAAATATATAACTGAAGTAAATTCATTCACCTGGTAAGAAAGTATAGAACTACACCACATGCCATAAACTTAGGTTTCTTGTTTTCGCACTTACATTTTATATGAACTATTTTTGTCTGCTCTATACTTTACAGTCTCTTACTAATTTTCTTCTAGTTATTCTGTACCATTTAAAAATCATTATCTCTATACAACACAGCAGCAGGCTTCATAAAATTGTAGCATGCTTTTTCCAAATAATACTGTAATTACAAAGATTAAGACACTTTGCTGAAAGTAAAAATACATATGCCATCCTTTATGTGCTTAAGTAATGCTTTTTAATTGCCAGATCTACAAAACTTGTACTGAAATAATATAGAATCATATTTGGAAAGGTTTATTGGTGCACCACAATTTTTGAACATGGATTTGGAGTTCCATGCTGTCTGGTTTTAGTGGGTACAAGAGGTGTTTTCTCACCCAGGGTCTTTACTGCCACTGTTACTACCAATAAATGACAGTACCAGTGGTGGGACCAGCAGACACTTTAATCCCTGCTTATGAATTATCAGAAGGTGGAGCTTTGCTTAATGAGTTGTTTTACATTAAGGTATTTGTGTATTCACTTCCTCAGCAGACAGTTCCCCTTACACCTCCACCGCTGTGAGCAGTTGTGTCCTTCAGAATCCAGTCATGATCTCTGGCATGGAGATCTGTTAAACAGTTGCAGAGGCACTCGAGGAAAGAACGATTCCATGGACTACTGTTTCTCTGAGTACTCCATTCTCAGTAGAAGAATATTAATGGTGTCGCAGGGATGCGTTTTGGAAGCTTGGTGAGGGCTGAGAACTCATCTTGTCTTTTTGCATTGGTGGTTTAAGTTGCAAAACAACGGCTGAAGATAGAAATTGGCTTTCTGCCTGTGTAAAAGAAATCCAGAAGCTGGCACTCCAGGGCTAGTGTGGTAGCTCTGTTAGTAAGAGGATCTCTGGATCCTTCTGTCTTTCTCTATTGCCTTTTTTAGCAGGTGGGCTGCTGTTTTTAAGATTGCCTCAGAGTCATCAATAACTGCTGAAGCTCCAGCCATCTCATTCAAGTTCTTGGCAGCAGGGAGGAGGAAGGGACAAGGGGAATGAGCCTACCTGCCAGCTTAGCCGCTAAACAGCTTTCCTGGAATTCCCATCCAACATTTTTTACTTCTGTATATTGGCCACTCATATGTAAGCAAGGCTGGGAAATGCGCTTTATAGCTGGAGTATTGCTGTTTCTGACTGTAGGGGTTTGGGGAAGCAGCTGTCAGTTTCTGGCACATGTTCACCAAATCATATGCTCCAGTGCACGTTTTCCGACAGTATTACAAGGAGTAAAATGTAGAGGAGATATTTGTAGGGAATTCTTTTTAGGGTCAACACAATTGTGAAATGTATGACTTGGAGCAGTACTTCTCAGTTCTAAGAGATGCAGCGCTCCAATTATATAACACAGATTTTATGACAACCTGCTTTATGATCCTGAAATAAAATGTGTAGGTAGTTTAATCTACCTTTGCATATAATTTATATATGTACATAAAAATATGTATATGCTACAATGTAAGTTGGAGACAAAAGGTGATTTATGATAAAATGTTTTTCAGTCTATAAATGCCTAAGTACATCTATCATAGGTAAAAAATTAGAGATTCAGATGCCGGTCATATATATAAAACCATTGTGAATATAGCAGCTACACCTGTGGCCTGCTCCTGTGGTATCTTGGTGATGCAAGTATTGAGAATGGTTTTATTGTGCTCATATGTTGAAAGGGAAAACAGCTCTTTTAAAGTTCTGAAGAAAACCAAACATGGTCTTTCTTTGATAACATGGTTGTTGGATTTATGGAAAGGATCAGAGATGTTAAAACTGGGTAAAAGGAGAAAAACTATGTATTTATATGTTAAAAACAGCCTTGCTTAGATGATCACAAAGAGAACATTTCTTCACTGTGTGCTAATAACCCGCTCGTTTCAGGATACCCTGCTTCTCTGAATCCACCACCCAAATCAATCACGGTGCCTCCTCTGTTCAAAATCATTGTATCAGCAGTATCCACACCAATTTCAGTGACTTCTGGGCACAACTGAGAACCCTGCTTTAGAAGACTCTTTATATTTTCCATATTTGTTTTAACTGACACTAACTCAGTGGTTAACTTCGTTCGTTCTTCCCTTGTTATCTTTGGTTATGTCAGTGGAGCTCATTTCCTCTTAAATTTTGCTGTAAGGCTGTATTAAGTAAATTTGAAACCATGAAGCCTTTGCAAGGAAAAATCAGAACTTTCAACGTCTCAAATTCAGGTGTTGAAAAGGAAATGTGTTAGAATCTGGCACAACTGCAGTTAGGATTAAAGGCAGCGATCAGGAAATGCTGCAAGGTCACTTGCCCGAGGTTCTGGTTGCCAAGGCTGTGAGTTTGAACCTTTCCCATTGACCTATTCCCTGTGTGCTCTTTCTTATTCTAAGGGCTTCTAAACTGGGCATGTGTCTGTTAAAAGTGCCCCTGAATTTGCTCCTCTTCTTACTAGAAACACGAGGAGGTTTTTAGATTCGGAAGTATCTGAGCAGAAGGATCATGTGAAGAGGCCTGCTTAAGACACCTGCATCCCACACCTGGTTACCTTAGGCATCACATACCTTTGTGTTGTCTGATTAGGTCACTTTTTTAAAGCACATCTGGCATTACTCATAAGTCTTAAGATCACTTATAAGTAGGAAAAATATATAATGCTTTTCTTTCTAAATTACACCCTCACCTTTTCTTACTTCTTTGATTAACCTGAATGCTTTCATTTAATTGTAGTTTGAGGATAAATTGCCAGAAATCTTTTTTTAATGATGGCATTTTAATTAAAACCACTTTTTAAAGTTAATGAACCCAATAGAATGGCATTTTGAATTTTCTTTTGTGAAGCTAAATTGCTATCCAGCTATGTCAGAAAGTTTAAGTACATATTCTTTGCCTAGTGCTAGATTGATTTCATTTTAACTGAGGCTTTAAGGAACGATTTTGTTCCATCGTGATGATCTGTTGTATGCTCTCTTACATGTCTCAAGATAAAATTATTACTTTTAAGTTTTAATTTGCAGATATCCCAGCAATGCAGTTTCTGTTAGTTGATTTATGACATTTAATGCAAATAGTATGCGGATTCATTGAGCAGTATCTACTACGGTGTTTTGTAGTAATTAATGTTCTTTTATTTTCAGTTGGTGTTTTGCATCTTTTGGCTTTGCTTGTCATTGGATATCTGATTGATTGTATTAAATTTTATCCTATATGAAACTGCCTCTGAGTAAAACTATATTGTGCGAATGGGTATGTGTGTATATGTACGTGTGTGCCTGTGTGTGTACAAGCATGTATCCAAAGACGGCATCTGTGGCACAGCCTAGGCCAACCTCAGATCTTGAAGAATCACTCATTTATTTTGTGGGCAGGTGAGCCAAGATGGGAAGTCGCTCCTTGACAAGCTCCAGCGGCCCTTGACGCCTGGCAGCTCTGATTCCTTGACGGCCTCTGCCAACTACTCCAAGGCTGTGCACCATGTCCTGGATGTCATCCACGAGGTGCTGCACCACCAGCGGCAGCTTGAGAACATCTGGCAACACCGCAAGGTCCGGCTCCATCAGAGGCTGCAGCTGTGTGTTTTCCAGCAGGACGTTCAGCAGGTCAGTTTCGCGTCGTGCTCTTCTCCATGGGAAGTGGCTTGTATTGAGTAGAGTTTGAGCACATCATCATATTGGGAAGACCTGTGCTGAAGGAGTGGTGACTGGAAGATAAGAAGAGGAGCTTTTTTGTTGACTGTGAGTGAAAACTGGGCCTACGAACACATGTTCAGGCTGCTGTCAGCTCCTCGCTCCTGTGTGCTGAACCTGGGAGAGGATGTGGGGCCTACATTGGGAAGTGTCTGAGTTTTCTTCTAGAAACAGATCATTCTCAATTATATTTATTTGTGACAATAATGCTGGTGTGCTCACACCATTGTATTGTTACAATTTAGTTAAGACTTGTCTGCTTTCCAGCTACTTAAATAGTGAGGTGGTCATGCTTGCCTTCTCATGGGGTAGATAATACAGTCCATGGTGCACAGTACGTGCTTTATAATTAGTTGTCTCATTAATGAAAAGTGGACTTTCATGACTACTAATTTCTAAGCATTGACATCTGTTTTGTTTTAAAGAAACAAAAATTAAGAGTAAGTCCAGTTCCCCATTGATTTGCTTCTTTATAATAAAAATTTTAAGGATTAAATGTATAGGAATAAAATATGACATAGCTTTATGGATAAATAATAACCATGTCCTTGCCCCCAAATAGAGGGAAATATGGGGAATGAATGAGGTGTCCCCTCTGGGGAGGAGGAATCCTGGGGTATGCAGGGTAGCCCATGGCCTCAGGAAGTTGGCTGGGAGCCACCATGATAAGCCTGCAGTAGAGCCACTCTCAGGATCTCAGATTTCCATCTCCCTGAGTGTCCTCTGAAAGTGAGTGAGTTTTCTGCTGAATGGGCTGGGAGTTTGGAGAGTTACCCTTTGTTCCACTGAGCCTGAGATTCTCTGTATGTCATTCACTGTCATTCTTATCATTCTTCACTTCCCGTGAGTCAGGTAATTTCAAAAGACACTGAAAGGGCCAGGTGCGGTGGCTGACATCTGTAATCCCAGCACTTTGGGTGGCCAAGGTGGGCAGATCACCCTACACCAAGAGTTTAAGACCAGCCTGGCCAACATGGTGAAACCTTGTCTCTATTAAAAATACAAAAATAAGCTTGCCATGCTGGCACATGCTTGTAATCCCAGCTACTCAGGAGGCTGAGGCAGGAGAATTGCTTGAACCCAGGAGGCGGAGGTTGCAGTGAGCCAAGATCACACCACTGCACTCCAGCCTGGGCAACAGAGCAAGACTCCATCTCAAAAAAAAAAAAGACTCTGAATGCCCCTGTAATTTTTAATTTTCATATGTCATGCTTTGATTCTATTTTTATTTTTGAGTTCTCTGAGGTTACATATACAAAGTGCCTCAGGAATGATTATTTTGTTATTATCCATGCTTCTTAACAATGTTGTTTTCGTCCAAGAAGATAATTGCCAGAGAAAGAATACAGTGCAGGAAAGAAGTGAGTGGAGCCAGTGGTGAAGAGGGATTGAGAGGACAGACATTGTGGGATTGAAATCATGAATAATTGTGTTTTTTAGTTGTCCCCAAACTTCCACAAACCATGAAATGTTAGCAGTTTAAATGCAGTTGTTGAACAATCCCCACATTCTTTGTGTCCCTTGGGTTGGGCATAATTATATATCCATGGACTGATGCACTTCCCAGGAGAGGGCCTCATTAACTCACCGAAGGGAGCAGCAGCAAGGGTACCCCCCTTCCCCTCCACACCCCATTTCTCATGGCTCTTCTTTCACTAACCTTGTGCTTAGGTTAGAAAAGGGCATAAGGTAAGGAATCCCTTGGGAATAGGCTGAATCTGGCCATCTGATTTGGCGACAGATACTTAATATGCTTGAATTTGAAAACAGTAAACGTGTAGCAAGGTAATTATGATAATTGTGAGGCCAGTTCTTTATGCTAGCTTTTTTTCCTCTCACAAACAGAACATTGGCTTGGATGTTAGCAGGACAAAGTGTTTTGGAATACACATAATGCATATGTGATCCTGTTAGCATTCCATAGAAAATAGACGTTGCTCATTCAGGTAAATATTTTTGTTGATGAATGATCTGGAATGGTTTGGACTTGTTATGAGAACAGGAAATTGCTCTATAGGCTTTGACTTGTGAGGTGAAGAGTGAGGCTGATAAGATTAATCAAAGCCGGATTGTGACAATAGGACGTCAAAACCAAAAACGTGTTTCTGAAACTCAAGGAATTAACACATAGGGAGGTTTTTGCCTTAAGCATAGGAGAGGCAAGTTGAGAATAAATGAAAGAAAAACAGTAGAACTTTAGAAGGATGTTATCAGCAGAAGATAAAGTTGTAAAAACAGTAGTAACTGAAATCCACAAGAACATGCTAAACCAATTAGAGACACCACAGTGGTTTTCTTTTTTTGTTGTTGTTTTATTTGTTTGTCTTTTGGTGATACAAAAGCACCTGTGAAAAAAGAAGATCAAATTACTGAACAATAAGTGAGGCATGGAATGAGTACAGTTTTATGAACACAGCCTCTAAAGGAGTAAATGCACCTGCTGAAAAATATTTGAAGTAGCAAATATGCCTGTCAGTGGGCCCTGAAGAACTGAACGGGGAGGGTGGCACAGGGAGTTTGGTTTGTTAAAAAAACATGGTTACTTTTGGTTTCATGGTAAATTTTTTTTCCCTCATAATAAGCGGGGGCCATTTTGTAACTTCTGTATAGAAGGCATTTCAGATAGTAGTTGGGCGTGACAGGCGAGGTAGTTGAAGCGATGTGTGTAGCACTTACCGTGCAGAGTAACTCTCAGTGAAGGTTTGGTTGAATGAATGAACGAATAGCTGTCTTACTGCTACACAGTGTTTTCTAGTTTAGAGTATGCTTTAGTTTTCTATAAGTAGGTAACTTATTTTTGCTGGACCTGTTCAAATGGGTAGAAGTAGTCCAAAGAGGATGCCATCAGACTTGTTTTTCTGCCTCATTCATTCAGCTGAACTGGCTCTTCTTGGATTGTTGGGATATAGTTACTCCATGATGTCAGGGGCAGTGAGTAACCCCATAAGTCTGCTTTCCTGAAGCAGGCTGAGTCCCCTAGAGGAAGCTCCTCAGCAAGGATGCCTTCTGCAAAGCCCCTGATTCCCCTGTAACCCTTTGAAAGTATCTCTTAGCAGAACCCTCCAGGGCCATGTTGGACCATTTTTAAATTAATATTCTTTTTTTTTTTTTTTTTTTTTTTTGAGACGGAGTTTTGCTCTTGTTACGCAGGCTGGAGTGCAATGGCACGATCTCGGCTCACCGCAACCTCCACCTCCTGGGTTCAGGCAATTCTCCTGCCTCAGCCTCCTGAGTAGCTGGGATTACAGGCACGCACCACCGTGCCCAGCTAATTTTTTGTATTTTGAGTAGAGACAGGGTTTCACCATGTTGACCAGGATGGTCTGGATCTCTTGACCTCATGATCCACCCGCCTCAGCCTCCCAAAGTGCTGGGATTACAGGCGTGAGCCACCGCGCCCGACCTTAAATTAGTATTCTTAAAAAATGATCAGGCAAACCTAGTCCACTCTAAATCCTTCTTTTCCAGACTTCATTCTTTTTTTTCTTTTTCCAAAATATCTTAATTGAATGTGTGAAGCTCTGAAACGTTCAGGGATAAATATGTTGACAGGCTCCAAATTCCTTTTCTCAAGGAATTTATAATCTAATAAGAACAGATTATTTTTAGCAGGTGGTTTTGTAGTCTAATAAATTTGACCATGCCAGGCTCATCTGTGACACACGTGTCTTTGGTTATTGTCGGGTATAATTTGCTAAGGCATACATTTGAATCCTGTCTGTCAAGGTGCTATCAAGAGTGAGGGGTAAATGAAACTCGCAGCCTCTTCGTGGTGTCTGTCTGCCTTGCATGTGCATTTTGATGGGGCATAGCTATACTTTAGCGATTTGTGCAAATTTGGGCATTCCCGAGAGCTTTTTCTGTATTCTCCTCAAATGTCAAAGGTCTAGTGCACAAGGAAAAATGAAAAGTCCTACAGTAGAGGGGCAAATAGCAGCTCTCATATTGAGAGCTACTAGGAACATCTTTGTGAAAGAGGTGGAGTTTGAGCAGCTGTTTGAAGGATGCACAGAAGGTCAGTAGGTTGAGGAGTGGGTAGCGGAAATTCCAGCAAGAGTAGGATAGAAGAGGGCAGGACCCATCCAAGGAATGCAGGTGCCTAGTGTGGATGGGGAGGTATGAGGTGGAGCTGGTGCCGGCAAGGTGACATGGGGCCAGGCACAGAAAACATGGCCTCCATGACAAGGGTTTTGGGCCCCTGTTGAGGGAACTCATGCTTACCTGCACCAAATGCCAGTGCATGGTGTCAGGGCCATGTGTGACATCTGAACAGCACCAGGCTCATCTTGGTGCTTCATGGGTGCTCACTGCCATGAGCACCCTCTCTCCATGCTCACAGCTAGCCTATTGAACTTTACCCATTTCACCTCATTGAGTTCAAAGCCCAAAGGACCTCCTGTTCTATGCATTTTAACTTGGTGCTGTAGGCAGTAGAGGGTGGATAGCAGGAGCAAACCTAAAGGTCAGGAACTGCTTAGGTTCCCATGTGGACACCTTATATGGTTTGGCTGTGATTCCACCCAAATCTCATCTGGAATTGTAGTTCCCATAATTCCCATGTGTCATGGGGGTGGGTCTTCTCTGTACTGTTCTCGTGATAGTAAGTCTTGTGAAATCTGATGGTTTTACAAAGGGGAGTTCCCCTGCATACACTCTCTTGCCTGCTGCCATGTAAGACATACCTTTGCTTCTCCTTTGTCTTCTGCCATGATTGTGAGGCCTCCCCAGGCATGCTGAACTGTGGCTCCATTAGACATCTCTCTTTTATACATCACCTAGTCTCGGGTATGTCTTTATTAGCAGTGTGAGAACAGATTAGTACAATGCCCCTGCAAGTCATGGGTGAGTAAGTCTTGGAGAGTAAGAATGTGAGGACCACAGAGACATCTATCAGCATTTCATTCACTGGTGTTTCCCAAGTGTCTGGAGGAGCAGACGTCAGTATTTGTTGAATGACTGAATGAGTAGTTGAAGAAATTTAAGGAATTCCCCAATTTTGCTAATTAAAGATTCTTTTAGGTTAAGTTGTTTCATTTATTATAAAATGGGGGAGGGTTGGTCTTATGTCTGGAAGATCTCCCTGAAGGAATGGAATCTTTGATCGATGTTGGAGAACTGGAGGTGTCCAAGGAAGGAAGTGATAATTTCAGTGCTTGGGAATTTTGGAATTGTGAGATCTCTCATGAGGATTTTGGTAATTTTAATGCAAAATGAGGGTCTTTTATGCTGAATTCCAGCTGGAGGAGGGAAGTTGGCATATGCCTAAGAGGCAAAGCAATACATCCCAGGTCTATAGAGAAGCCATTTCACAGATTTGCCTCAGGTCCCAGCCTATTCCTTCAGCCTGGAAAAGCCAGCTGTGCAGGAAGCCTGACGCAGGATTTTTAGGTTGGCATCTCCTACACTACACCTAGCTTTTAAGTGAAGTTTGAGTTCTGAACTCCCTTGTCATCTGCTCATTGAGTCAGGAGGGAATTTTCTGATTCCACTGGTCAGAATCATGTAGCCCTAGCTGCTTAACACTTGCTCTGTTTATACTCCCACACTCGCAGATTTGATTGTGTCTCTTGACTAGAATGGCTACAGGATTGCCATCTTTTCTGAGTTATCTGTAAGAATTAGGGAGTGCCGAGTGGAGGCACAGGCTTGGTTGGGGATTGGGAACCACTGGGTGCAGATAGAGGTTGCCTGCTGTTCATGGTGGGTCTGGAGCCAGCTCCTAATGACCTTCTGTAATAGTGAGCACAGAGGAGATGGGACTGGAATGCAGTCATCACAAGAACCACAGCTGGGAAGGAGCTGAAGGAGCTGCAGATTTAACAGTGAGAGGACAAAGGCTGGGGAAAGGGCTGGATCCCTCCCACACACCCCTCACCCAAAGCATCTTCACTGTCAGTCTGTGGTGAGTGCTGGACCTCAAAAGTTCCCACTGTTTCCCCAGTCCCCATAGCCCACAGATGTGTGTTGAATTCTGTGTCTCTTTCATTTCACTTTTAAAAGTTATGTCACACATGCAATAGAATTTGGAGCTGGAGCCCCCTCATTTTCCAGGTAATAAAACCAAGCCTTGGGAAAGTCGAGTGGCTTGGCAGAAGCGCCAAGAACCTCGTGGTGTTTTTACTGCATTTTACTGCTCTGGGTCTGAAGAGGTTGCCTACCTTGTGAGCTAAGCAAAGAATAAAATCAACATGATACTGAAGAAAGAATCTTTCTTTCCGAGAGGGGGTGGGGGAGTGGGAGGAGATGGGGGGAGAGAGAGAAGAGAGAGTTAGTTTAGTTTCTTAGGATTAATGGAAAGGGAGGGAAAAGGTGAGGGGAAAGGAGCTCCCATGACCACTCTTGAGCCCCACTCGGCTGCCTCAGGCCTCCCTTGCCACTCTGCATGCTGGGGGTGAATGATACCGTCTGGGGTCTTCCTGAGCTTGGTCTCCATGGGAAAGGGAAAAATAAGACCAGTGATTTCATGAGTAAAATATGCTCAGAGCACTAGAAAAGAAAGTGTGAGCTAGACTAGAACAGGATGAGCATATGAATTCCAGTAATTTAAACTCAGAAGGATTCCTTCCTTTGTGATTTTTACAAGTTATTTTCATTAATAGCATAATATCGAATATCCTTACAGCAGTACCAAACAGCAGCCTTTAATAAAAACTAACATTATCTACCTGAAAGTCTTCCTTCATGGTCACCTACTTATGTTTAGCTGATTGGAAATGATGTTGCTCAGTCAATGAGTCATCTTTTGTTGCATATCACTAAAATACCATTGATTTGATAGTCAAGAAAGCTCTAAATCCAGTATGTTCATTTCTCTATCAGTTTCCCCAGTGATTTAAATAAAAGACAATGATTGAGCCGTGAGTAACTAAAATAAATGGAACCAGGTTGTTAATTTTGGTTTTATAGAGAATATCGGCTGGCAGGGAGGAAATCTATATTTTGCCACTGGAAAAACCTGACTTTATATAAAAAATAACAAATTCAGAGTACTTTAGATTTTTACCTTTGTTTTTCACTTGTTTCATGTATTTTTTAAACGGATTATAGATTCGGAGCTTATTTTCATTTTTGTGTGTGTAAGATAGGACTTAGAAGGGGTTCTCATTAATGTGACTTAAAACACAGTAATTCATTATGTATTATCTCTTGAAAGCAGTGGCTGGAGTTGACAGATGATTATCTGATTTCCCTGCATGCTCTGGATCCGGAACTACCTGTAAAAACAGAGTGGCTTAGTATGTTCTTGGTTACTTTATGTCAGATGTACTATGTAGCTTTTCAAGTAGCAATTCTAAAGATGGAACTCTAGTTTTAGAAATATTTTAAAGGTTTTCAGATAGTATTTACAAATTGCAGTGGAACATAGTAAGTTTGGAGTCGAGAAGACCTGCAATGGAATCTCTTTTCTTGGGCAGGTTATTTATCTGACCCTCAATTTCTTGCTTAAAAGAAATAATGGTAAAAGTCTGCTCTCTCTTTATTTGTGATTCAGAATTCAGAATTTCTCGAAGATTAGAAAAATAACACAGTATGTAAAATAGCACTTCCAGTGATTTCTGGACAGCCCCCCACCCCAATCAAATGCATGGATATTTCTGTAGCTAAATCCTTAAGGACTTGCACTTATTAAGGACTCAGTAAAGACTATAAGTACCCTCAGGTTATGTTTTATTGACAGATGAATTTTTAGAACCAAGTTCTGGAATTTCATAGCTTTCTGTGGTTAAGAGATCATGAACCTTATTGCCCTCCCAAGCAGAGCATAGAAGAGTCATTCAATAAATGAAGCTGATGGCAATGACATGATGCATGATGATGATAGAAAACTATTTTAGGAAGAATTTGCAAGAAACCCCTCTGCATTTTAAAGGAAAAATATCATTTACGTTGGTTTTCACATCGTATGTTGTTGTGAGGTAGACTTTGATGTACTCTCCTATTTGATGAGGGTTTAGTGTGTGTTTCTTAGTCTGCGTTGCTATAAAGGAATTTCTAAGGCTGGGTAATTTCTAAAGAAAGCAGGTTTATTTGGCTCACGGTTCTGCAGTCTGTATAAGAAGGGTGGCTCCATCATGTGCTTCTGGGGAGGCCTCAGGCTGCTTCCACTCATGGTGGAAGGCTAAGGGGAGCTGGAGCTGCATGTGCAGATCACATGGTGAGAGAGAAGCAAGAGAAAGAGGAGGGAGGTGCTGGGCTCTTTTCAACAACGAGCTTTTGCAGGAACTAAGAGTTAGAACTTATTCCTTCCCTTGAGGTGGCACCAGGCCACTGATGAGGGATCTGCCGCCATGACTGGGACACCTCCCAGTAGGCCCCACCTCTGACACTGGATATCACATTGCAATGTTAGACTTGGTGGGGCCAAACAAACCATAACAGAGAGTGAATGATTGTGTGTGTGCGTGTTTTAACAAAATTTTAAATAGTAATTACTTAAAAATAGGAATCCATAAATAATCTACAAGTCCACAGATACTGAGTATAAGGTAGTAGGGACTTACTGCAGAAACTAATTTACAGATAGGTTATACAGTATGGCCAGAATTCTGCAGCAGGACTTAGGGGAGGCAGTGCTGGTGGCCGGTTCTTGTCTTCTCTAACCGAGAGTTGGTAACTATTCGAAGATTTACCCTAAACCAATTTTGCTCAGCATTGTGACAGCGCCATTTCCTCAGAGGTTGTTTACCCAATAGCCTGAACCATTCTGAAACAAAAATGGAGCGCTTTCCTTTCTCATCTCACCTATATGTCCCGACAGAGGCAGAGGCAGTGTAGCCAGGAGGATGAGCCCAGAGGCAGGCGTCCTGGCTTCCAGTGCACACTTAAGCTTTCCCGTAAAGCCATGCCCTGGCTGTGTCTTCATCTGTAAGAGGATAGGGATCGTCCTACCTGGGGCTCACTGTGGGGATGGATGGCTCGCCACAGGCACAGCCTTAGGTCAGAAGCTGTTTCCACAGCAGGTGCTCAGATGGCAGGATGATTGTTAGTCAAATGTCATAATCATACCACTGTCACGTTCAGTCTTGCAATTAGGGCCTTGGTTTCCTTTTCATTACAAAAAGGGAGTTAAGCTAAACACTGTGAACAGCTTTCTGCCTTCTGACATTTGACTCAGGTGCTGAGTGAAGGTAGCTGTTTCAAGTGTGGGTGGTCCACTTTGGAACAACCATGACCTTGGGACTGTCTTTTGTCCATTAGAGGGCACTGGTGTACAGGGGAATGAGCCCATACCACGCCCTCTGAACAGAGGAAGGTGGTGGTGGTCTCCAGCTCTGATCTTCTGCCTCTGTGTAGAGTAGCCATGGGAAGGGATCAGCTTTTTGTCCTTTTTATCAGGAAGGGAAGCAGCAAATCCCAGGCCGGCCTTATTGTCAGTGAGGTTGAGGTCACAGAGCAAATAGATGACAGGACTGTCTGGGGAGGGGTGGAGGGTGCAGCTGGCTGGATTGGGTAGATAAAGGCCTTTAATTTGCTCATCTTTGTATGTTTAAAATGGAAAGATTTCACAAGCATGTCTTTAAAATGTTACTTAGACCAGGTATATTGACTCAGGATCACTTGGTAATCTGAGTAATCTACCCATACTTGTAAGAGAATCAACAGCCTCTTGGGGAGTTTGGTTTTCAATATCAGCTGGATTTCAAAGCTGTCTGCAATTAATTTAATAAAGTGGAAATTATTGGAATTTGTACATATTCCTTTAAATTACTTTCGTGTTTATTGGAAATACAATTTCACCTGGTGTTTACATTTCTGTCTGAAGAAATCACTAAAAGAAAAATGCCCATTATAATCCAGAGTGGTTGGTTCATAGCAGCTTTCATTTCCAACATACACTTCCTAAAATACTTTCATATGATTATAAAACAAATTTTTATTGGTTTAAAAATACTGTATTTTGCTTCCTCTGGCCCTTTCTACCAAATAATGTTTATCTTTTATTTTTTGAAACTGTAGACTCTGTGGACTCTCCAGTAACCATCAGGTTTGCTGCTACTGGTGACTTAATTTTTCTCTTTACCTAAGTTATACATGGAATATACTATATAGTTAAAAAAAAGTCTCCTTAGGCCTCCTGGAGATCTTACAGGCAGGTGAACTGTAGCAGAGGTGTTACTCGTGTACCTCTAAATTCTTTTCAAGCTACAAATATTTGATACTTCTCTTTTGCATGGTTTGGCCTCATGCCCAGGGGCACGTTCCATTGAATGTATCAGTTGTCAAGGCTGAGAGGTCCAGAAGTTGTCCTGGAGACATTTCTTTAGCAGTAGAATAGACCTGTGTTTTATAATGTATACTGATAGACGGTAGAACACACAACTCATCATCTCTGTGTCTGCCTCGAAATCAGGTGGGGAGCGCACCGCTACCTTACAGGACTCTCTCTCTCTCTCTCTCTCTCTCTCTCTCTTTTTTTTCTAAATTCTTCCTTGACATTTATAAGTCTTTATTAGTTGAGTAATAACATGTCAATTTTTGCTTATGCTGATTAATCAAATAGAAAAAATATTTTAGAATCCATTATAAATATTTAATTTAAGACTCAAAATATAGGAGCTTTATACTACTTTATAGAATTCTTATTTTTGTTGACTGATAAATAGAAGCAGAACTTTTAGTAAAGAAGATACTAAATGTATTATGATATATATATTAATTTCCAAATCTCTTGTATATTTTAAAGCATATTTTTCAAAATAACTTTGAAAAATCCATTAATATAGAATGATTGTTTTTAATTATAAAATAGATAGAATAAAGAAACTAAAAGTTGCCGATATTGGATGTGAAATCTAATATAAAAGATGGAGAGGCTTTATAGATTTATTTTGAATTTCTTCTCTGTGTTTTTTTATGTCATTTATTATGTCCACTTTTATTTAGCAGTTTACTTATTAATGCTTTGTTTATGTTCTATGGGGTATTCTTTTTTAAAAAATTTATTTGTATATATATATTATTGCACTTTAGGGACTCTTTTTAATCCCAAGAAAGAAAAACAGCATGCTAAATCCATGAGTTAAAATAATACACTCACTACATGAGTTAAAATAGCGTGCTCAGTATGCTAGCTAGAATAATGTTCTCAATACACGAGTTACAACAATGCACTCAATACATGAGTTAAAGTGTGTTCTCAATATGCTAGTTAATGTGCTCAATATATGAGTTAAAGTAATGCACACTCAATATGCCAGTTAGAACAGTGCACTCGAAACGCGAGTTAAAACAGTCCGCTCACCGGGCGCAGTGGCTGAGGCCTGTAATCCCAGCACTTTGGGAGGCCGGGGCAGGTGGATCATGAGGTCAAGAGATCGAGACCATCCTGGTTAACATGGTGAAACCCTGTCTCTACTCAAAATACAAAAAATTAGCTGGACATGGTGGCACATGCCTGTAATCCCAGCTACTCAGGAGGCTGAGGCAGGAGAATTGCCTGAACCCAGGAGAATTGCCTGAACCCAGGAGGCAGAGGTTGTGGTGAGCCGAGATCGTGCCATTGCACTCCCGCCTGGGTAACAGGAGCGAAACTCCGTCTCAAAAACAAAAAAACAGTGCGCTCAATACACAAGTTAAAACAATGCACTCAATACACGAGTTAAAGTAATGCACACTGAATACACTAGTTAAAACAATGTGCTAGTTGAAACAATGCACTCAATACACTAGTTAAAATAAGGTACTAAATATACTAGTTAAAATGGAATATGTACAGCCGGTGCCATCAGAAGCTTGAAATGAGATGGAAGCCTACTATGGGTTCTGGTTATAGGTGGGGACGCCATTTGCCACGCTGACATTAAGATGCTTAACATAAAGGTCATTGAATGCTCACAGCTACGCGTGATTATCAACATTGGGCAGGTGAGGAACCTGAAGCTGAGAAGGAATAAGGAACTTGCCTAGGAGCACACAGCTAAATTCTATGTGGCTATACAGCGGTGCTGGAAATGGAGGGGTGGAAATGAGACCAGGCTTGGCCTCTACCCCCACCCCACACCTCCCACACTTCTGATCTCAGTGCCTGCCAGTTCTATAAGGGTGTGTACAGAGGACCATGAGAGGTTTGTTAAGGTCTGCAGTTTACCTGGAATACTAACTTTGCTAGACCCTGAGCAGAAAGGACCCTCGGTCAGGCCCTCAGGTGTGAAGGTCAGTGGTTTGGAAGAACATGTCACACTTTGGTCCTTACCAGCTGCTGCTTTCTTTCCCTATATCTGTGAACATGGCTGATCTCTCTACAGTACAGTTGACCAAGGGCAAGGGATCCTTTTTGTAGCAAGGAACCACAAGCTAAGCCCCTTTTATTTTCCCATTAGCAGAGCCGTGGCTGGTTGGCTTCTCAGATAGCCCTCTAACCACTGTCTTTGTTGTGTGTACCAGTTTGTTCTTTAGTCCAATGTCATTTTGATCTGCATTGTCTGAATGTTTGTGTCCCCCCCAAATTCATGTTGAAATATACTCCAGAAGAGGTGGGGCTTCCAAGAGGGAATTAGGTCATGAGGGCCTCACCCTTGTGAATAGCATTAGTGCCCTTATAAAAGAGGCCAGAGAGAGCTTGTTTGCCCCTTCCTCCATGTGAGGACACATAGAAGGTGCCATCAGTAAGGAACAAACCATCATCAGTCACTGAGTCTCCTGCCTTCTTGCTATTGGACTTCATAGTCTCCAGACTAGTTGAGTAGTTAAAGTAATGCACACTCAAAAAACAGTGTGCTCGATACACTAATTAAAACAATGCACTCAATACACCAGTTAAAACAATGCACTCAATACACCAGTTAAAACAGTGCTCTCAATACACCAGTTAAAACAATGTGCTCAATACACCAGTTAAAACAATGTGCTCAATACATGAGTTGAAACAATGCGCCCAATACAGGAGTTAAAGTAATGCACACTCAATCTGCCAGTTAAAACAGTGTGCTCAATACACCAGTTAAAACAGTGTGCTCAATACACCAGTTAAAACAATGCACTCAATACAGGAGTTAAAACAATGCACTCATACATGAATTAAAACAATGCGCTCAATACACCAGTTAAAGCTAGTTAAAACAGTGCACTCAATACACAAGGTAAAGCAATAGTCTCCAGACTATGAAGCCCTATGTTTCAGTTGTTTATAAATTACCCAGTCTAAGGTATTTTGTTAGAGCAGGCTGAATGGACAAAGAGAGCACCAGAGTTACAACATGTAAAGTCTGAGTGAGCCTTCAATACTGTAGCTGTGCATTAACAAATAGGTTTAAATATTTAAAATCTTTTAAAGTTTTTCGTTTTTAGCTAGCATCACTGACATCGTTTTTTGCTAGTTGTCTCCTATTCATCAAAGAGGACAAAGTGGGCATTTGACCCATTGATAAATACGCTTGTCCCTCAGTGTCTGCATGACCACCCAGAGATATCAAAATCTAGGCATGCTCAAGTCCTGCATCTGACCCTCTGTATATGTGGGCTCCACATTCTGCAAATACTGTAGTTTCCGTCCACACTTGATTGTGGAGGCAGAACCCTTCTGTACGGAGGGCCAATTGTATTTATTTCTTAAAACCACGTTAAAAGTGGACCGGTGCATTTCAAACCCATATTGCTCAAGGCTCAGTTCCAGTTTGTTAGATATGTCAGTGTTTTGTGATATAAGTGTGAGACCCAATGAACTACTCAGTTCCAACTATGAACTTTAAAACATCAGCTTGTACTGCTTTGCGTTTACTTTTTCTTTAGTGTGGTGGATTTCACTTAGCAAGCACTTTTAAGTAATTGAATTCATGGAATGCTTAGCTTTTGCAGCATCATAGTTTAAAGAATAAATTGCAAGATCAAGACTGAAGCATGTAAGTGTTAGGTTTTATTTAATGTGTTTTGAGTCTTCTGAAGAAGACATGGAAAAAAACTGATTCTGTAGTTAAACTTGAATTGCCTTAGTTGTGTAGTTTTAAGCCTTATAAAATTGCTAGGTTAAACTGGCCCTGGGTGGCTTCTAATCACTATCTTATACAAAACTTAAGTCAGTTCGGTGGCGCAATGGCGCATAAATAAATTGAGATTTAATTTAATCATTATTGCATGCAACATTTCTACATAGAACGATTTACACTTCTAATGTAAGAGATGATTAATGTCCTGGTGGGAAAGCTGATGTGATTATCAGCTTGTAATTATCAAGTGAGTTAAATTAGTGTCCAATTACTACTTCCCATTTTTTTTTTTGTTTGCTTCTTGTTTCTTACAGAGTTTTGACAACAGACGGTATCTTCATTGGATAGCCTTAAATGTTGAACGTGGGAGGACACTGTTTTTATAGCACATGTACCTGTATTTCATTGTAGGTGCTAGACTGGATCGAGAACCATGGAGAAGCATTTCTGAGCAAACATACGGGTGTGGGGAAATCTCTCCATCGGGCCAGAGCATTGCAGAAACGTCATGAAGATTTTGAAGAAGTGGCACAGGTAAAACAGTGGCTTCCATTATTTTATCCCATGAATACCCATGTGGTTGATTCTGGATTACAGTTTAACTGCATTTGAGGTGAGTTAGCCTTAGCTTGATGTGTTTGACACCTCAGATGAGGTAAATGCTCCGATTCCAGAGTGACGTTGTCATTGCCTAGCAAAAACATGATTTTGTCAGGTGACCCTTTCTAAAAGTGATGTTCTTGGAACAGAAATGTGGCTTGGATGTCTTTTGCCTTGTTTATTGTACCAGTGCCTGTTGACTAGTTTGTGAAATTCCAATTTATAGTCAGGAAGTGACAGTTCCTTTTGGGTTTCTGTAATGGTAGGCCAGGCATTGCTTGTCCTGTTCCATTTCTTTAAATGTGTGTGCCTAAGAAACAGGAGCCAGGAGTCTAGTGTGTTCTGAGTACGGGATCTGTGGGGTTTGAGCAGTGGCGATAATATGCACAAGCCGTGTGACTTTGGACAAGTCGCTAACTCAGTAAGGTTAACTTTCTGATCTGGAAAATAGGCCCAGTAATTTATTTAATAAGATTTTTCTTGTAGTCAACTTCTTTAAACTAGTGAGTTGTGGCTTGATGAAGTAACACAACAGAGATTCAGAAAGGAAGTGGTGAAATTTTATGGTTGAATTCATTTAAAAATGTACTAAATATAGATATATTATATAGAACAATTCTGGCATTCTGAGAAGGAGGAACCCAAAATTCGAACCTCATGTTGACGTGGTGGAAGCGAATCATACAGTGTAACTTCTGCAGCCACAAGACCTAGCTGCAGGGGCCCTGGGTTTCAGAATTAGTTTTAGACACTGCTGTAGTCTCCTCAGGAAGCACTTGGATCCTTTTCGCATGCAGTTTTGCAGAGTCAAGAACTTCATCGTGATTAATTTGAGGGTCCATTCCTTAATTTTGTACAGTGATTGTGAGTAGCTCTATCCTGTTGAATGAATCCATGCTAATTGATGTATAGTGTGTGGTATGAATAGCGGTACTGCATTTTCATGGGCTAGTGTTAAAAAAAGAAATAAAAAATGCTTTTCATGTGAAACTTTCTGCAAATGACTGTTAGAAAGAAAGATACTCTTTAACAATGACCTTCTACCTTCGAAATAGTTGTTCATGTTATTGTTCCTTTTTTAGATTTAAAAAGTTATGATTACAACAGCCAGTAAAGCCTAGAAAACTCAGGTTCGAGGAAGAATCTGGTTTTGAGAGCACAGGAGATATCTTTACTGTCATTAGTAAATCCTTGGCATAGCACCCTTCATAAGTACCTGCTCTGTGAATTCCTAAACCACGCTCACTCTTTTCTGCTTATCTCCTTGGATTCAGATTACCTTCCAGAGATGTATGTAACCTGTCACAAAGTTATTATCCAGGAAGCCATTTCTGTCAACAGCTTTTCGTGTGTGCCATGTAATTATCTTGTCTTCCTGGATAAAACAGTGTGTGATTCAGGAAAGCAGGAGACCTTGAGTTCATTCTCCGTTTTTAGAAGAAAAGCAGACAAGTAACTCCCTGGTCAGCACTTAACTCATTCATCTTTTGCAAGGAGGATACCGTGTCCGTGACACATGGACATACAGAACGTCCCCACACTTCTAGCATGCTCTAAATTCTGATTGGCATCAGCCATTGGAGCATGCAGATCTACAGAATAGGCTGTCATTTTGCAATAAGTTCAGTTGCTACTATAAGATGTATGACTTTTAATCTTTCAAAATAAATTACTAGTGGAGAATTCAGGGCAAATTATTTGCTATCAAGCATTTCGTTAGATTGGCATGTATTTACAGGATATCAAATCTTCTCATCTGCTTTTTTTCCCTTATTGAAAATAACTTCTAAAATTTACTAATATACTCCACTGCTTTCTGATCGCACAACAGTGGAAAACTTAATCTCTCTGAGCCTCAGTTTTCCTCGCTGTGAAATATGCCTAATATCTACCTTCACCAGGTTGCTATGATGAGAATACATGTAGAAATGCTGAAGCTCGGCAGGCACTCGTGGTGCCATCTTTGCCTAGAACAGTAGGATGGTTCAGATTCTTCAGATCTTTTGGTGAATACTAGCCTTGTATTGAATTTTTGGATAGGAGTCACTAGAAGGCAAATGCACCTGAGACTTTGCTTTTTTAGCGGTAGGGCTGGTCTCACTAAAGACGGCCAGAGGCTGTATGTAGAATCCAGCTGGAAGTAATGAGACTGCTCTTCCTGCAGTCCTCCGCAGCACTGGAGGATGCCGAAGTCCTATTACCCCTGGGCCACCTCACCTAGCTAAAACCCTCCCACTCCCACACCACAAAAAAGTGTGTGTCTGGTCAAATGCTGAGAGACATACATAGTTGCCTGTGTTATGCTGTGTCTGGAAAAATCCATACCGCTTCTTGGGTATGCCCTTCGCGTTTGTGACGCTGTTCAGTCTGTCCTGTGCACACGTGTTGCAGGGCAGTGGGCTTGTCTCCTGGGATGCCGTGTTTTCCCTTCACCGATAAAAAGAGGATCCCTGGGAATGTGTGTGCCTTTTGGATGATAATTCTAAGTTACTTGAGGCTTTGAATTTGCACTGCAGATGTATTGGCCCATCATTCTTCATAACATTTCTGTATTAATAAAATACCTTGGAAGTTTTCAATATCCAGGCTTTGTTGTCCTTTAAACCAAGCAACTATAATGAAAGTATTTAGGCCTCAAAGGCTCATTTTCCTTCTTTTTCCTATCTGTTCTAAGATCCAAAACTCCCTTATCTTCCATTGAATTCTAAGGATAGCCTCTGGTCACGGGTTAGCGAGAAACAGCCCGGGGAGCGGGGGCAGGTGCGGGAGGAGCAGAGTCTCCTGCATGTTTGCCTTCTAGTGGCTCTTTTTGTCTCCTTGAGTCTTACCAACTGCTCAAGAAAAAAGAGGACACTAGTTAGGCCCCCACCCTGGCCTGGCCTTACCCTATTCCCTTTAATCCCCATGGCAGGGATGACCCTCACACCACAGATCAGAAAATGGGCCCCGTGTGAGTTGGCTCGGGAACAGGATGGTAGGCACTGGACAGGAGAAGCCCGGTCTCTCAGACTCTCAGAACGCTCTCTGACCTGACATCCTCCCCACTTTAAGCCCAGCGTCTCAGCTTCCCCTCATGTGAGGAACTGGGGCTTAGGTAGTGGTCATTTTAACAATCCTAGCTCTACTGACTTTCTTGGTGGGCAAGTTATTGGACCTCTCTGTGCCTCACCTGTGATATGGGAATAAGATAGTATCCATGTCCTCCCACTTTTCTGACGCACAGTGTTAAGTGCCAAGAAGAAAGCATTTCTGATGAGTATGGTTGACATTAGCACAAGGAAATCTCTGTGCTCCTGTTGCAGAAAGACCCAAGGAAGGTATTTTTCCCCAGAAAACCTGGCCAGGGGTTTCGAGGCATGGGTGCTGACACAGGCCCCACCAGCCCTGGCACCTTTTGCACTCCCTTGTGTTCTTCAAGGAGAAAATGAAAAGTGAAATAAACGATGGCTGATTCACATCTCAGATCATTCAGAAATGCTCTTGTTCCTTTGGGACATTTAAATAGTATCTTTACCTGTTGGAGTAGAGGTGGGAAGGCTTTAAGAAATGTAATACTTGGCTGTTGGGAGGCTCTGTCATCTTTAGATCCACTTATCAAATATGAGAAGTGCACAATTCCAAGGCTGCAGTGGTGATCAGGAGAAAGCAGGATTCTGCTCTTTAGAAATGTGTGTCTGTGGCACTCTGGGTTCTGGGTTCAGCTTGCTGCACTGTTAGCTTCATTCAGCATGGAGGCCCTGTTGTGCCCATCTTAGAGATGCAGACACGGGGGCTCCAAGGTGACGCTTAGCCGGGGGTAAACAGAGACCTCCAAGCCGCCTTCCCTCGAAGGAAGTCACCTGCAGGTGTGGCCTCTGATGGTCAGAGAACCTTTGTAGACAAGAGCACATGCAGACTCTCTGCAGCAAAGCCCTTGGTGCTCAAGGCTGACCGTGGTCACAGGGGCCAGAGGCCCAGGTGCCAGCTGTAGCAGGGGAGGGCCTGGATGAGAGAAGCTCCAGAGTGCAGTCCGGAATTGTTCCATATGTGAAGCTGCTTTTCAGATCTGTCTCCCAGTGTATCTACACATGCACATTCACATCTGTCTGTTAAAAACTCTGTATTCACACAGATAGCTCCAATTCCAGCCCAATGCCAAGAGTTAACTCAAGTTTTCTCCTTTTCTATATTTATAACTCCCTTTTCTCAAATAGAGAAACCTGGCTCCTGTTAACCCTCAGGTATTGGCTTACTTGCATAATTCCATTCTCCTGATGTAACCTGTCTCCCAACTCAGAGGCCCCCTCCTCCCTGCTTTACCCCCTCATATCCTGCTCAGACCCTTACTGATGAGATGCCTTCTCTGCTCCCCTTATGACTGTGTTTGAGTAGGATGAGGATTCAGCTTGTTTCTCAAGGGAAACTAAAAGCGGGCTTCCTGGGCCTTCTTAGAAGGCCTGAGCTCTGTTCCTTTCCTGCCCTGACATTCCCTTCCTTTTCTAGGCCTCCCCTCCCACCAACAGACCCCTCAGTAGCAGCTTCCTGTAATAGCATCAGGGCTCTCGCATGCTTGCCTGTTGAAGGAACCCACTTATAGCCTCAGATTACTAGGAATTAAAGTGATTTTTAGAGTATTTTAGATACCTATTTACACTTTGAGCTCTTTAAAACTCTGGTTGCTTTAGAGCCATAATGGTTATTATTTCCTTTTTCTCAAAAAATGTGGCCTGGCAAGGTTGTTCACACCTGTAATCCCAGTACTTTGGGAGGCCAAGGCAAGAGGATTACCTGAGCCCAGAAGTTTAAGACCAGCCTGGGCAACACTGTAAAGCCCCATCTTTCCTAAAAGTATAAAACGTAGCCAGGCATGGTAGCACATGTCTGTGGTTCCGGCTACTTGGAAGGCTAATGTGGGAGGATTGCTTGAGCCCAGGAGGTTAAGGCTGCAGTGAGCTGTGATCGCACTGCTGCACTCTAGCCTGGGTCACAGAGCGAGTCTGCCACGCAGGCTGGAAAACAAAACAAAAAAATATATAGCCTTACGTAGAAAGAAGATGAGCACACAGTTACTAATAAGTAGAAATGTGTGAAAAGGGACAGCAACTTACATTTGTTTGGAACTTAACCTTTAGCTTGTACTTGGAGGATTATCATAAAGCATTGTATCATACTGAAAGACGTAGACTGGAGCTCTCCGCTTGGTGATAAACTGGAAGAAAAAGTGAAGCAGGCGTTTGTTGCTGGGGATTGTCTCCTGACTCCACCTGGGCAAAAATCTGAAGGCTCTGAGTCACAAGACAGCCAGTAATTGCCTACAGATAGTCCGTAGCTACCTTCAATGCAAGAGCTCTGCCATGGTGTTCAAAATTTAACAATCTAAAACAACAGCACAAAAGGAATTCTGCACAGAATTCCTGTAATCATCTCTCCCCATTATATTTTTCTATTTCATTCATGTAAGTGATCACAAATATCACAAATTGACTGTGTTGCTGTTTATTATGGAGCCCAGCTTGGCTGATTTGCTTTTTATTTACCTTCTGTTCCTCTTGGATGTTCTCTTGTGCAGAACACTTATACCAATGCGGATAAATTACTAGAAGCTGCAGAACAGCTGGCTCAGACTGGGGAGTGTGACCCTGAAGAGATTTACCAGGCTGCCCATCAGCTGGAAGACCGGATTCAAGACTTCGTTCGGCGTGTTGAGCAGCGAAAGATCCTACTGGACATGTCAGTGTCCTTTCACACCCATGTGAAAGAGGTAGGGCGCCAGGACACCAGAAGATAATCTGGGCCTGAAAGGGTCTTTGACTCTTTGGGAGGAACCTGAATCTGGTTGTAATGTGAGAAAGATGGCAAGTTGTAAGACGTAGCCCATTAGTGCTGAGTGTGTCTGCATGGACGGGGAAAAGCAGGACTTGTGCTGGACTTCCTGTTGTGTGAGTGCATGGCTGCCTTTGCTGGGGCTGACCATAAAAAGAGGACCCATGAGGGTCGGGAGAGACAGAGAACGTCCGTTTCCATAAGTAGGGAACCTGCGTGTTGTTGGTTAGAGCTGTTGGGTGTCCTTTCTGGGTATGAATCTACCGTCATGATTGCCCTTGGATGTTATGAGACTTCTCTCAGATGCTAGTAAACGTGATTGTTACCTAATATTGAGTTTAAATGTGCCAGAGCCAACCTGGTACAAATAATATTAAACCTAATGTCATAGGCATTAGGTTTCCTGTCGATCAGCTTATCTCATGATATGAAATAATGTTACTTGGTGTGTGAAAAATAGGTGAGTACTAATTATACCTTGCATATACATGTTACTCTTGTTAGAAATTATATAAAGTTACATGAAAGAAACTATTATGTAGCTTTTGAGGAAAAGAGAATTTAAAATAAAAGTTTCTATTCAGGGTGACTACAGACTGAGTAGGCATGTCAGTTTACCACATCTTATTTCTGTGTAAGGAAGACAATCACCAAGGCCCTTCACAAAGGATCATAACATATTCTAATACAGCGCTTGATGAATTGGAAATGAGGGGGCCCTTCTGGGTAACTGGGGATTATCACATGGAAGCTCATGGTCATAGGATGGAAAGAAGGATCTGGAAGAGTAGGACTACTGGGGAAAGAGGGGAGGGCGAGGCCTGGCTTGCCTCGTTTCAAAGCATCAATGCTCAGAGACCCACCAGTTCCATTAAAGGAAAAGAATTGCACTGCCAGTTCTGAGATCTTGGGCAGTTAGTCCTCAGTCAGGTCATTTGTCGCTGGAATGTTTTGACTGCAGATTTCCCTCTGAAACCTTGTGAGGCCAGGGAGGAGTGGAGGAGAATACGCAGCAAACTGCTAGGATCCCCGGGCTGTGTGCTCAGTCCTGCCCAGGCTGCTGCCTGGTGCCCTCAGTCCTTTCTGCGGAGTGGCTGGTGCTTCTTGCTCCTGAGACGGTCATCGGGATGGAAACGGGCACAGCTAACTTCTTTCCCTGCTCCTCAGAATGCCGTCACTCAAATTGCTCTTGAAAATACTTACAAACGGGCTATTATTTTGAGGAGACGCGTTAAGTGGTCATTGTTGTGTGGCAGTTTCTAGTCATTGCTGCACGTGCCACCAGGCTGGAAGTTTCCTGCTTGTCTTGAACTGAGCCTGTCTCTTGCTGCCCTCCTGCCTCTACTGGCTCCTTGCCCCAGCCTCCCTGTGGCACTGCTACCAGAGTAATTTTTCTGAAATACGAATTCGAGTAGGCCATACCCCTGCTTTGACACCATCAGTGATTCTTCTGGTATGCAGGGAACAGCCTGAAGATTTCCGCGTCCTCACAGCATAGATCACATTCTTCCTTGCAGCCTGTTGAACACAGCATCCCTGGATCCATGACTCTGTGGCACCTTTGAGACGAGGACGGGCATAGTTAGCTGCTTTCCCTGTACCTCCTAGAGCTCCCCCTACACGCACCTGTTCACGGCACTTGTCATGTGTGTGATCATGTGTTACTCTCTTTGCTATTGGTGTTAGCACTTTAGCCTCCTTTTTCCTTACGTGTTTTTACACCCTAGCTGAGCGGGAAGGAGAGGGTTAAGGTGATCTGTGTATGAAAACATTGTGCCATAGTTCACTAAGCTGTGTGACATCGAGAGAACACGGGCCTGGAGCACAGCAGCCTGGACCCTTCTGAGGGCAAGTACCTGGGTAGGGATGTCCAGTCCACAGGTTCCTCATTTGGGGCCCAGGGACCGCAGCTGCCCTGGACATCAAGATGCCATAAGGGAGAGGCAGGAAGAGTGTCAGGCAGCTGGGAGTGGCTCAGAGGCCACATCAAGAGGCAGGGGCAGAGGGAAGAAGGCCTCGCATCTGTGGCACGTGCCGAGCCAGGAGATTGGAGCTGGTATTTGTGTGGCAGCTTAGTAGTCTGAGGTGAGGATCTGGCTTCCTTATAAGACGGAAGACTCTTCCCACCAAGAAGTGTTTATGATTTGAGTCACCTTTTCAACTCTGCAATGGTTTTCAGAGAGCTAAAGGATAACTGGAGACACTAAAGGATAACTGGAAGGAAAGTGTTTTTTTCAAAAGCTGTTCTCTACAAATAATAATTTAAAAAATTTAGCTGGGATTGGTGGTACTTGTAGTTGCATCTACCTGGGAGACTGAGGCAGAGGATACTTGAGCTCAGAAGACGAAGGATACAGTGAGCCGAGATCACACCTTTGCACTCCAGCCTGGGCAGCAGAGCAAGACCCTGTCTCAAAGACAGAAACAAAGCGCTTGTCCAGAGGCTTCGTCTGGGTTCATTGGTTTTTGTAACAGCAACGTTTTTAAGGAAAAACCTTCTAATAAGAGCATCCACTTACAAGACCATGGAGTCTGTATTGTCACTAGGTTTGGAAATTATTTAAAAGTAAAAATACATTTTGTTTTCATTGACTTACACAATAGGAACTTCTAGTATGTCTGAGTTTGTACACTCAGGAGACCTTTGATCAGTTTTAAGGACTGAGTGGTTCCCTTTGACAATTGCAGGATTTTTTGTGCATTCTGTGAAAGGGCATCTCAGTAGCAGAGAAGCTGGCATGTTTACCCCAGTGTGCTCCGTCTTACTTGTGTGCACCTCATGTAACCCAGGACCAAGGAGGGACTGGGGCCCAGTTAGGGAGGGCATAGCAGGACACATGTGTGCCCGTGTGATTGGAGCGTAGGCCTTCAGGGACACTGCCCACAGGCTGGAATGCAGCCTATCTCTTCCCCTCAGTGTGCTTGGACTTTGTTTTTCGCCCGAGCCATTTTCTCAGTAGATTTATCTTTCCCTGACCAGCCAGAGAATTTCCCTCAGTTCTTTCTCTGTGCTGTACAAAAAACCCAAAAACTCCCAGGAATACTTGGTAGGTTCCATGCATGAAAGAGTCATTGTATTTTGAAGCTGGTTATTGAATGAAAACTAAGATAAGCTTAGAACAAGTTTAATTAGTTTAAAATGAAAAGCTAAATGGACCAAGAAGAGGAAATCATGCTAATTTGCTAGGTGTTTGCATAAAGTCACTAAATGTATTTACATATCAGATGAACGAAAAATTGCAAAAAGATACACATTATCTGAATCATTTCTTCTTCAGCAGATCATACAATTTAAAATTACATAGAGAAAGACAGAAAAAGTAGCTTATCTTTTTCATTTAGGCAAAATCAAGAAGCTTTTTAGAGGTTGCCTACCAAAGGCTCTCCTGGCAGAAGTTAAGATTCCTTACTGCCCGATGTCCCACAGTGGTTCTCTTCGTCACTGTATCTGGAGTATAGTTGTCACCATCTGTCTTTGCAATAAATTTCTGGCCCTCTGATGAACAAGTAATACAAACATGAGGTCATAACAACTCACTTAAAAAAGTTGTGTGGTTGGCCAGGCGCAGTGGCTCAGACCTGTAATGCCAGCACTTTGGGAGGCCAAGGTGGGCGGATCACCTGAGGTTGGGAGTTTGAGACCAGCCTGACCAACTTGGAAAACCCCCATCTCTACTAAAAATACAAAATTAGCCTGGTGTGGTGGCGTATGCCTGTAATCCCAGCCACTCGGGAGGCTGAGGCAGGAGAATCACTTGAACCTGGGAGGCGGAGGTTGCGGTGAGCTGAGATGGAGCCATTACACTCCAGCTTGGGCAACAAGAGTGAAACTTCGTCTCAGATAAATAAATAAATAAATAAAGGTGTGAGGTCAAGGTGATATTTGCTTAGCGTTAGCTCAGGAATCTCCTAAAGAAACCCCTGGAAGAAGGTGATGGTTGAAGTCTTGTTGAAGGCCAGGCCTTAGACTCCAGAAACTGAGAACTCTGGACTGTGATTCTTTTGCCCAGATGACAGAATAGACACGATCCTGAGAAGAGAGAAAGGGGGACACATTTTACCTAGGGGACAAATATTTTCTACCTCGAGGTAGAGTGCAGCAGGTGGTTGATAGAGATTTCAGCCTCAGTTTGCTCCTCAAGCCCAGATTTGGAAGTATTCCAGGACACCGTTTTCCCTAAAAAGAATCCTGAGATTCTTAGCCTGCTTTTAGAACACTTGTAACTTGGTGCTTTGTTCTGTTTTTGTTTTGTTTTTTGAAGTATTTGAAAGGAATGTTGATTGGCCTAACGTAAGTTTGGGTTTTATTTGGGGAGATCTTTCTCCTCCTGCATGTGCCATCCGCTCTCAGTCCCACTGCGGTGTGCATTCCCTTTGGTACTGTGTGTATCGCTTCTTCACATCAGTTCTGTTGACAGTGCTCCTGCTACGTACGTGTCCTTTGTTGTTTGTCCTCCTTAACTTTTGAATGCATTTTTCACTGTTTATTTGTTCATTCACTCTTTTTACTGATTCATTCCAAAGTGTCTCTCAAGACAATGGTAATGTGCGAGGAGATGATACCAAAATTGAATGACCAAAAGAACATGCTTCTGCTTCTGTGTGTCCAACATTTTAGACATTTGTTTATTTGTTTCTCTTGGTAGATTTTAAGTTCCTTGAAGCCCAGGAACTTGTCTCACTTACCTTTGTGTTTTCACTAGCTAGTCTACCTCCTAGAATTGGCGGATACTCAGTGAAAGCCTGTGCAGTAAGTAACGTCTATTTCTAGCACATTATTCTGAGATTTAATGATAGATTTAGTGATTGAATGAAATTTCCATTTTCAAATGCAGCAAAAGCATAACTGTTTTCACTCATTCATATTCATTCAACTTCATTCTCAAAATTAGGTCCTGAGTTAACTGATAATTATGTTCGAAATTTGTGGGTTATTTGAGGCAACCAGGTGGTGACATTGAGCTCTCAGCCAGAGTTTGTTTCTGGAATTGATTCATTGCCCTTGCATTGATTTTTGTTCTCAGAAGCCAAGGTTTCCCAGGAAAAATCATTCCCACTTGAATAACACTGTGATTCTTGCTGGGTTTAAGTAAAGGAAGCCTCTTGGTTCTGTTTCTGCAAACTTACACACTGAACTGGGACAAGTTTTTGTTTTGAGTAATGGCTGGGAAAAGAGGAACCTTTCATTTTATTCAGAAGTCAAAAACAAAGGCCTCCCAGCCACCTGGAGATGTTTTGTTGCAGGCACCAGCCTGGCCTCGACTTTATGCCAAACAGTTGAGCAGGCAGGCTTCTTTGTGCTGGAATCATGGGTTAGTGTCCCAAGGGGAGAAGAGGGAGAAAGCCAGAGCCAGTAGCTTCTTGCCCTGGGGCCAGGGGAGGCTTCCCGGGAAGCCAGTGCTGTTTGGCTTCTTAGTGTGTGGCCTTTCAGAGCTGCCTCTCCTCTGGCCCTCAGGTCCTCACCGAGTTTGCCCCAGGCATATATTGAAAACCTACCCAGTGCTCTCTCAAGCACCCACTGCTTATAGGGCACAGATTTCTTTTCCTTCTTTCACTTGCAGAGCTGGAGACTGCATCAGGCATCTGGTGGTTAAACTGAACATGGAAATTGACTAAAGGTGCACAGTGCTCATTATGTAGAGTGGCTGACCTCTCTCGGATGGGTGCTCTGATTATCTGGTTCCAGTGCAGAGCCTGTCACTAAGCAGGCTTGACTTCCCCACTGGGGGCTTTCCCAGGGGAGGTGTGGCCTTTCACTCTACATGGAAATGATTCTCTGCAGCCATGGAACACAGTCTTTTTCTGAATTATACCAGTCTCTCATGAGCACTGGATTCCTTCAGATGCCTTAATGTCTCTGTGCAAAGTCCTCTAAAATTTAGTTCCCAGCTTCCAAGCCTTTCCTTTTGGCCTTCCTGGAAGTATTTTTGCTGATGAGTCATCTGTCTTTATTCTCTCAAATGATTTGTTTTTTGTTTCTTTCATTCCTATTTCCACCTCACATATATACACATGCTCCTTAACTTAGAGGGTTACACCCTGGTAAATCCATTGTTGAAAATGTACTAATACTATTGTAAAGATGAAAATTCACAGGTTGGACTCTTCTAAGTCCATGTGCTCCTTGACCTACATGGGTGTTGGAGGTATGTCCCAGGAAGCCCATCATAAAGTTGAAAAATCAAAGTCAGACCATCTTAGGTTGAGGATCATTTGTACCTCTGAAGATATGTGTCATATCTTTAAACATACTCCCTAGGTTTTCTTTGTACTTTTTATATTGAAGTAATTATAGAATCACAGAAAGTTGCAAAAGCAGAGAAATGGATAAGGAGGTCCTGTGCATCTTCACAAAGCCTCCCACAGTGGCGGCATCTTGCATAACGTCAGTACACAATCAAACCAGGACGCTGACTTTTCGGCAGCCCACAGAGCTTATTCACATTCTACCAGGTTTAGATGTGTATGTGTGCGTGTGTGTGTGTGTGTTTGCGCGCGTACACGCGCCTGTGTGTGTGCTTAGTCCTATGCAGTTTTATCATGTATAGATCTGTGTAACCACCCACTTTCAAAATACAGAACCATACAGAATTTTCCCATGATCAAAGGGTTCCCTGTGCTGCCCGTCTCTACTAGAAATACAAAAATTAGCCAGGCATGGTGGCGGGTGCCTGTAATCCCAGCTACTCAGGAGGCTGAGGCAGGAGAATCGCTTGAACCTGGGGGGGCGGAGGCTGCAGTGAGCTGAGATTGTGCTGCTGCACTCCAGCCTGGGCGACTCAAGCAAGACTGTCTAAAAAACAAAAACCTAACACGTGATATTTTAGAGTAGAAAGTTTACCATATATGATCAAGCCTTAGTAATTTTTGTTAAATACTGAATTACTTAGCTACACTCTTTAGTGCATTAAACTCTCTCTGTATGCCCTTACACATGTGATTTTTTTATTTTTCTGACGTGTACAAATGAGTAATTAAGTATGTCCACAAGCCAGTGAAAGCAAGAGGAAACTAACAGCCTAGAACCGTCAACTGCATCACCACCCTTGTGGGACTGAGCGTTAGATTTGCCCTTAGCATCACTTGCTGCCTGTTGGCGTAGCATTATGTCTCTATATAAACTGCAGCATCTAGTGTGGCATACTGATTTTAAAAAACAGGTGGTCTTCTCATAGGTGGGAATATTTTTTAAAAAATAGACCTAGTCAATTATATATTTCTATAAAAATAAAATCTTTATTAAAATAACTGAGAAAATAGAGTATAACAAACATATCCCCTAAATGTGCTGAGTGATCTTGGATAAGTTACTGTCTAGTACCTCAACTTCCTTAGCTACAATATAGGAATAATACAATCTCTAAGGGATGTGAGACAAATTGCATAAGTAAAACACCTAGTAATGCTTTTCTTAGAGTAGCTGCTGATAAATGTTCTTTTTTTCCTGTCTCGGCCCTGATTATAACTTACTTGATACAGATAAAATAATAAAGACTTTAAGGGGCAAAGATACAAATAGCTAGGTAGAATGTTGCCTTTACATCATCAGTAACTGCTTTATCTACTTCCTGTCTTCCTCCAAGTGATCACTTCACTCTGATCCTGTTTTTAACATCAAAACCGAAAGCCTTTCGTGGGATATACGCAACTCTATCATCTCCAGCCGCAGCCCCTCAGAGCAGAATAGACTGTTGGGAAGAGCCCTTACTCGTGGTTCCATTCATATTTGACAAAAATCATTTTGTACACATTACTAAGTACAAAGTATTTAGATCCCAGCAGAACTTTCAACAGAAATGTGTGGGGTTTTTTCCCTCCAAATAAACATGCATAAAGCATTTGCATTGGTCAGTGGGAAAAGAGTGATATTATAATATTATGTGAAAGGAAAGTCTTTTTATCAGAATAACTAAAAACACTAAATTTTTTTCTGTAAGATGATGTAAAATCATGGTTGAAATTCATGCAATTGTTATTTGCTAACTCTGAATCAATAGTTTCAAGTTGAGAAAAGTTTTATGCCAACAGAGAGCTTAGAAGTTACTGTGGAAGATGGTACAGCACTGATATACCTGACACACCACAGACACTGCGTAGACGATTATCAGGTGAGAAAATTAACAATATATTATCCTCGTTTGTAACTCAGGTTTTCAGTAGGAATTGATTGAAAATATAAGAGTGTCCACTGTCTTCAGATTTTATAGTTTCTTGCTGATGGTCACTTCTAAATAATGGAGAGTTATAAATGTCTGCTTTAATTAGCTGTTTGTCAGTAGGACTTGATTAATGTAAAACGAAAGGTGAGACACTTCAACACAAGGTCAAGAGATGCAATGCTAAGGCCTTAAAATGCCCAGTTGGAAATAGATGTACATGAATAGTCCTGTTTACTTGATTTTTTTTCTTTTTTTTCTGAGACGTAGTCTCACTCTGTCACCCAGGCTGGAGTGTAGTGGTGTGGTCTCTGCTCACTGCAACTTCCATCTCCCAGGTTCAAGTGGTTCTCCTGCCTTGGCCTCCCAAGGAGCTGGGATTACAGGCATCTGCCACCATTTTAGTAGAGATAGGGTTTCACGACATTGGTCAGGCTGGCCTTGGACTCCAGACCACAAGTGATCCACCCACCTCAGCCTCCCAAAGTGCTGGGATTATAGGCATGAGCCACTGCGCCCAGCCCTGTTTACTTGTTAAATTTCCTTCCTTCCTTCCTTCCTTCCTTCCTTCCTTCCTTCCTTCCTTCCTTCCCTCCCTCCCTCCCTCCCTCCCTCCCTCCCTCCCTCCCTCCCTCCCTCCCTCCTTCCTTCCTTCTCTTCGTTTCTTCCTTTCTTTCTCTGTCTCTTTCTTTTTCTTTCTCTTTCTTTCTCTCTTTCTCTTTCTTCTCTCTCTCTCCTCTCTCTTCTCTTTCTCTTCTCTTCCCTTCTCTTCCTCTTTCCCTTCCCTTTCCTATTCCCCTTTTCTCCTTTTCTTTTCTTTTTTTTTTTTTGAGATGGAGTTTCGCTGTTGTTACCCAGACTGGAGTGCAACGGTACGATCTCGGCTCACCGCAACCTCCACCTCCTGGGTTCAGGCAATTCTCCTGCCTCAGCCTCCCGAGTAGCTGGGACTACAGGCGCGCACCATCATGCCCAGTTAATTTTTGTATTTTTAGTAGAGACGGGGTTTCACCATGTTGACCAGGATGATCTCAATCTCTTGACCTCATGATCCACCCGCCTTGGCCTCCCAAAGTGCTGGGATTACAGGCGTGAGCCACTGCGCCTGGCCCCCTTTTTTCCTTTTCTTTCCTTTGTCCTGTTCTTGTTGCCCAGGCTGGAGTGCAATGGCACAATCTCAGCTCACTGCAACCTCTACATCCCGGGTTCGAGCGATTCTCCTGCCTCAGCCTCCCAAGTAGCTGGGATTACAGGTGCCTGCTACCATGCCCGGCTAATTTTTGTATTTTTAGTAGAGATGAGGTTTCACCATGTTGGCCAGGCTGATCTCAAATTCCTGACTTCAAGATCCACCCGCCTTGGCCTCCCAAAGTGCTGGGATTACAGGTGTGAGCCACTGCGCCCAGCCGTTAGATTTCTTTTTTAAAGGGCATTTTATGATTCTCTATTTTTTATTTTGACACTCAGCTTCATAAACTAAATGTTTTATTATCAAAGAATCACAAGTCTTTGGTTCAGTGAGGAAAGAGGTAAACGACCTTTATGTATTTTTGTGTGTATTTCCGACAGATTTATACTGATTGTCGTTTTTCTTATTGAATAGGTAGAGAGATTGGCCAACAATATATTAGCTAGAGTTTTGCCAGGACAGCTTAAAAGCTCCAGATAAGCCAGGCCTGGAGAAACTGATAAGGCTTTTTGGGTTTTGTTATCATTTGTTTGTTTTCCCTTCCATTTGTTAAAGTACAAAATTTAGAACCAGAAGATGAAAGAAGGGTTGAGCTGTCTCTGCTTGGAGCCATGATACTGATGGGTTGGGGGCGGGGGACAAACAGAAAGTGGACCTCATCATCTCTCACTTTGCCTCTTAGTCTCCTTTAGGGGACTGCTCTCCAGACCTAGGCCAGTAGAAGCTAAAGCCCCAGATGGTGAAGGCTCTGTAAGGAAAGACTTACTTAATCAAAGTGCGTTCAAGTCTCAGTTCTAGGACAGATTCAGTCCCTGGGTACCGAAAGAACTTGATAATTATATCACCATATTGAGATATCAATCCTTAAGTAAAAGGATTTATACTTAAGGATTGTGGGAAAGTGAGAGGTTGCCGAGCTGAAAACACACTTGTGCTTTTTAAAGAAGGTGGATTTCATGCGTTAATCAGAATGAGGTTAATCCTAGGCAGAGTCCTAGAGACAATTTTTAAACCACTGGTCAAGAAAAGTGAACAAGTTACAGTGTGTTAACTTTATTTTGTTCTCTACTAGGTTTCTGGCTTGATGAAGGACATAGTGGAATTAGTGGGTGGGCATTTGACCAGGCCTTCCAATATTTAATTTGTAGACAAGAAAGGAAAATATGGGCCGTCTCTTAGTATAGTTACTAGAATTAAGACTGTTGAATGGCTATTAAAAAAAGAACCAAGGATGGAGACCAAAACTCTCCTCATCCTCCCACACTGGTCTCCAGGTAGAAGATGCCAGGAGGCAAGCTTCTGATAGTAAGACAGTTCTCATGCCCCATTGGTACATAAGGAAATCACTTCCAGTCTGGAGCCACAATTAGATCAGATGTGCTGACTGACAAAGGTAGTGAGAGACGATGACAGACCAGTCATCTCAGGTGGACTGAGGTCCTGCAGAACAGACTAGTTTAATGCCTGGTGTCACCTTCTGTAGGGGAGAAGAGTCTAGTCCTGCCTTCTAACTAACTCCACGTGACCTATCAGAACTTTGATGTCGCATCCAGAAAACTTTACTTTGCTGTGTTAAGCTCTGGTTTTCTTAAAAATGGGCAAATTTCCATCACATAGCAAGGACAGTCTTAGTGCCATAGCCAAAATAATTGTTCCTGCGTTAAGCTTTGCAAGTGAGACTGTCATTGCAGGTGTTGATGAGTGGATGATGTCAGCAGTGCTGGAGGGAGTTTCCTGCGGCATGTTGCAGGTGTCTGTGCTCATGCAGAAAGCCTGTGAGTGGTTGAGTTGGTTTGGAAGGTCTGAGCATCAAATCTAGACAAGGGCCTGTCAGATATCTCAGATGACGGAATTTGGATCCCAGCAGATCTCAGCAGGAATAAGTCCAAATCTATCACAAACAGTTTCATTAATCAGTTTCAATATATGAGGGTTTTGAATCAGTACAGAATAAGGATCACACAGGTGGCAACAGCATGTGTTTAACGAAGAAATGGCCTTAATGTGTTATTTGATCACGTCCACAATGCTGTCATGCCCCCAAATAACTCCTTCCGCTGTGGTGACCAGGGGACGCCGTCGTCTTGCTTTCTGGCTGCTGTTTGGATCACATGGGTATTGTGTTCAGTTCTCCAGCCCCTACTTCATTTTGCTTTGCTTAATAAAGATCACGTGTCCACACTGAGCAAAACTGACTTGATTGAGGAGTGTGAGAGTAATGAAAACAGGATATATTCCGGAATGATCATCCAGTGAGAACATGCCCTGGAAACCATAACTATAATATCCTCCAACAGATTACACTGGTTATGTATACACTCTTCTGACTTCTTAGTGCTCAACAACTGCTGAAATATCATGACTTTTGGGGAGTCATGCTTGTATTTAATTTTCAGTAAGGACTGGCCACAGTTCTATTTATCTCTACTAGAAACATCTCCTTGGCAAAGAAAATGCCCTTTCCATTTTCGTGTGTGTGTGTGTGTGTGTGTGTGTGTGTCTGTGCAAATGCATATGAGCATGTGTTTCTTCTGCATGTACATGTGTGTCCACGCACATCAGCATGTGTGCTTTTTCTGCATGTGGGTGTATGCACACATTCACGTGAGCCTGTTTTTCCTGCATATATGTGTGTGTACCCACATGAGCATGTGTTTTTCCTGCATGTGTATGTACGCACATATGCACATGAGCCTATTTTTTCCTGCATGTATATGTGTGTGCACACACATGAGCAAGTGTGTTTTTCCTGCATGTGTGTGCTTACCTCATTACTCCATATCTCTTTACTTGCTCTTTTTTTTAAATGTTAGTTTTATTTTCAGACTCTTTAGTTGAGTCCTTTCATCAAACCTGTTGGAATGCCACTGGGCCACACACAGGACCCAAAGTTAAGCTGTGCTTTTCCCTTAGGAATTGACGGTCATCAGGACACTCTCTTTAATACATTACTGGGAAGTTTCCTGGAGGCATTTCTACAACATGAGCCTTTGAAGAAGCCGATCCTGTTTTCCATTTTTTGCTTTCAACATACAAGTTGAAATTTTACCTTTCTCTATTTAATGTAAACCAAACTCCGTCTTTAAAAAAATGCTTATTTTTAACTTTTATTTTAGGTTCAGAGGCACATGTGCAGGTTTGTTATGTAGATAAACTCACGTCATAGGGGTTTGGTGTACAGATTATTTCTTCACCTGTGTACTAAGCATAGTACCCAATAGGTATTTTTTTCTGATCCTTTCCCTCCTCCCAGCTTCCACTTTCCAAGTAGGTTCTAGTGTCTGTTGCTTCTCTCTTTGTGTCCATGTGTTCTCATTATTTAGCTCCCATTTGTAAGTTAGAACATGGGTAGTTGGTTTTCTGTTCATGTATTAGTTTACTAAGGATAATGGCCTCCAGCTCTGTCCATCCTTCTTTTTTATGACTGCATAATATACTTTGAAATAGGAGAGTATGTTATTGTGGCGGGGGGGCAGTGAACTGATGTCAAAGGAGCTCCAGGTCATTCTGTGCCCACAGGGTTCAAGAAATAAAATGTCAGCCTGAGGAAAGGCAAGCAGGCTGCGGGAACATGGGCACCATCTGCAGGTACCTTGAAGACGTGTCACGGTAAAGAGGAATACACTTTGGCCAACTGCAGTGAGAGGCTACGGTTGCTCTCCAAATGATCTGGGGGTGGGGAGCAGCATTTCCCAAACTTGACACCCCTGGACAACAACTCTTGCTGAAGAGGGTTTCTTCTCTTTCGGGGATGTTGGGCAATGGAAAGAAAATCAGAAATTCCCAGTGTCAAATTCTGCTTGATGCTCTCTGGGTAGTTTAAGTCTGTGTTGTTCCCTCTGTGAGCTTTGGCCCCACATCAGTCACGTCCATCTCCCGTCCTATCTGGGTGTCATCGCCACATCCCCTGTGTCTCACCTGCACTCAGTCTCATGTCTCTGCAGGGCATCCACCCTCTGGTGCTGGAATGTTCACTCACTGTCCCATCTTAATGTACATAGTTGTCCTGAATATGCCCCTGTGTTTCTTCTGCTTTTTCCTCCTTTCTTACTTACAATATATTTGCATGGATATTACTTTATGGTACTAACTTTGATTTGCCCTCTGTTCCTCCCTGCCTCCACCCCATACATCCTTCATTAATTTTCTTTAATCTTATTAAGGCAGCAGTCCCCAGGGAACGGTTTTGTAGAAGACAATTTTTCTGTGGACCAGCGGTGATGGTGGGGGTGGGGATGGTTTTATGATGAAACTGATCTGCCTCAGATTATCAGGTATAAGTTAGAGTCTCATCTCATAAGGAACGCGCAGCCTGGATCCCAGGCGTGCACAGTTCACAATAGGGTTCACACTCCTGTGAGAATCTAATGCCACTGCTGATCTGACAGGAGATGGAGCTTGTGGGGGAATGCCGGCTCAGCTGCTGCTCACCTCTCACTGTGCAGCTCAGCTCCTGACAAGCCACGGACAAATACTGGTCCACTGCCCAGGCATTGGTGACCCCTGTATTAAAGGATCTTTTTTATTCTTCCAACCGAAGAATGAAAAGGTGCTTCCCAAACCCATATTCTTCCTTCATCAGTGCAGCAGGCATATGGACCCACAGTATGGTTTGTCATTGCACACAGAGGAGCATGCTGCATATGGTTGAGTCAGTTCCCTTTTTATCCCTGGTTTTTATACTGAGACTGAATCACATTTTATGTGTAGAGCGGCTGTCCCCCCCACGACCTGCAAGTTGCCATTGAAACTCCTACTTCTGCTTCTGACCTGCAGTGGCTCTGGGAAGCTGTGGCTTTCATAATTCCCCTGCTGGCCGTATGGCTTGCCCACTCCCACAGGTACCCAGATGATTGTCTTTGTCAAAAACAAGAGCATGGAAACAGGTACCAATGGCAACAGCATCTGTTCACCAAGTGCTTATAGAAGTTGAATGCTTCATGTGCAGATTCTCACTCTGGCTTCCCAGTTAGGGAAGATGCATATAGCAACATGATTTCATTTCATACCGGAGAAAACTGAAGATAGAATGCTCCAAGAATTTCCCAAGGCCACACATGGGTTAAGGACTCCGGCAGATGTGTTGGGCCCCTCCTTCCATACCCCATGTCCAGACGACACTGATTATAGCCTGGGTTCAAACTGCCTCAGCTCATAGCTCCCTGGGGAGCACAGAGGGCTTGCAGCTGCAACAATTCCCAGCTCTTAGGTTCCTGATCCTACTTTGCAGTTAACTGGAGGCTCGGTCCTTTTCCAGGGTCCCTCAGCCCAACGAGGTCCTCTAGGAGCCCTCTGTGGCAGGGTCTCCCTTTCCAGGTAGTGAGGAGGGGGCCTCTTCATCTCAAAGCCAGCTTTTCAGGGGATTTCTTTCAGCAGAGCTACAGGGCCAGTGGGAGGCTTCCCACATCTTAATCACTCGGGTTTTCACCATAGAACTCCGCATCCCTTCCTAGTCATCCTTCTGTGTGGATTCTGGTCCATGAGCCAGGTCCTGTTCACACCTGCAGGCCGCTTGTGGGCTGAGTTCAGGTCCTCTTCCACCCAGCACTGTGCTGGGCATCTCAGCCCTAGAGACGGCCAGCAATAGCTCTAATGGCCTCCAGGGGGCAGCCTTGCCTAACACTGCGGCTGCCAGACCTGCTCGTGGTTCTCAGAAGTACAATCCAGATAGCTGTGAACTTCCTTAGGACACAATTCTTCTCTTGATGCTGGGCAAAGATTTATCTTCTTATCATAAATTTGCAGCATGCCCAGAAGTACAGCTTTTTCTCTTAGGAAGTTTATGCTAAGACTTTGATAGACATCCTAAAGGTTTTTTTCTCATTTCTTTATTCAGGGATATTTTAGGCATCATATGTACCATTTTAAAAGCTTAAAAACAGACTTTCCTTGAATGATGTTTAATTATGATACGTGTCCATTCATCCCCAATTGACATTAAAAATGACCTTTATCTAAGACTTTGTTTCTCAAATTGAATGAGAATATTTCCTGTAGGACCAGACAGAAAAATTCCAAAGTGGCAAATATTTTAAATGGTTAAAATGTAGCCTTGCTCCTTTTGCCTCATGTAGTTTGTCCTTTTTCAACTTCATGATCCCAGGATCAGTTCCTTTGGGCTCTCTTCAGGACCCGTGGCTCTTCACTGGTTTCACCGGCCGGCAGGAGGATGAGCGCATCCAGCACGTGGTGAAATATCCAGGATGTTGCGGGGAGTGCACTAGCGGTTTTTTTTTTTAACTACCAGGTGGAAGGGAAAATGTTTGACCCCTTGAGATTCATGGCGCTTCCCCTCGAATTGAGAGGAAGTGATTTCTATAGTCTCTAACAGACTAATTCCAGCACGTTTTCCTGATACTGTACTATTTTTAGGAGTAAAAAGATTTATAAATTTGGGATGATATTAAGTTTACTAGACCAAGTGACATATTTTGAACAATTGGTAGGAAACTGAATGTGTTTTGAAACATGTCTAGAGAAAGAGGATTTTAAAACTATGATTTTTCTTGTTATGAGAAGAGTTTTTCTTAAAAACAGTAATAGTGGCTAGAGTTACTTATTTTTCTTCACTCTGCATTGTCATCTCATTGAATCTTCCAAGCACCTTTTTTTTTTGAGACAGAGTCGCCAGACTGGAGTGCAGTGGCATGACCTCGGCTCACCGCACCCTCTGCCTCCTAGTTCAAGCAAGTCTCCTGCCTCAGCCTCCCAAGTAGCTGGGACTACATGTGTGCACCACCACACCCAGCTAATTTTTGTGTCTTTAGTAGAGACAGGGTTTCACCATGTTGGCCAGGCTGGTCTCAAATTCCTGACCTCAGGTGATCTTCCTGCTTCGACTCTCAAAGTGCTGGGAAATACAGGCATGAGCCACCACACCCAGCCCCAAGTGACTTTTTGAGCCAGGTATTATTACCATGCCCATTTTATAGTTGAGAAAACAGAGCTGGATCCAGGTAACTTTCCAAAGGTTACACCCTAGGAATTGTTCAGTCAGTGTTTGAACCCAAGCAATCTGGCTTCGCAACCTACACTCTTAGTCATTATTCTGTATTACCTCTTATGAGAAGTGTTTGATTTTAATGATCATTTATGGAAGAAGCATTAATAACTCTTAGGCTGTTGCAGTGGAATTGTATAGACGCACAGGTATGCACTGTGCACCTGGCCAGTTCTGAGTCATTTTTGATCTTCTCTTTGCCAGAGTATAAAAATGAGACTTGTTAAAATGGTTTTGTATCTTAAATGGTTATTTTTGGTAGTATTTGCTGGAATAGAGGAATTCTGCAGAGGTCCCCACCCAAACAGGCAGCCTGCCTTCATTCTTGTCCCACAGATTGGGTCCTGAGTGAGGCCTTACAATGAGTCAGGGGACAGGCTGCTGATCTCCTAGTTTGGGGCCCAGACAGCCCTGAGCCTCAGCTGGCAGGGCTTCACGGAGAGGGCCCAGCGGTGCTGGGGGGCCGACCCCTACCGTCTGAGCAGGGCTGGGAGGGTGATTGGGACACCTGTATTTCAGGGCCCTATTACGAGATGTGTCCTGTCTAAGATATGCAAATTCTCCACTGCTGCCTCAATTTTGTTCTGTTTCGTTGATTTTGCTATGTTTTTCTAGTAGGCTTTAAAAAAAAGTGTTTTTGTTTTCTCAACAGATTTGAAAGAAGAGGTACTAACTAATTCCTATTAGTGGCATAAGAACCTGGCTAAAGGGGGGTGCAACTACAGCCAGAGGTCACCATTGGCTCCTGCCAGCAGGGGACCTGGTTTCTCAGTGTCCAGAGGGCAGCTTGTCACTGAGCCGAAGCCCTCTTGCTGCAACTTCATTATTTGGGTCAAAGTTGGCTCATTTACCTTTATTCTCAGCTATATTTCTTCCAATTTGATTGGAGTAAGAGAAGAGCAATGTGCTGCAGGATTGTAGAGTGTCACCTGTTATCTGAGGACCTTTTTCAGATGTACATTTGCTTAAATCATTCCCTTCTGCTGAAAGTTTGAACATAAAGTACAAAGGCAGCACAATTGCTAACATCTTAGCAGTGGGACTGAATAACTAGTCTACTATGCAGAGTGCCCTGTTTATTCCTTAAGTGTTCTCCATTTTTAATTCATTAATTAGTAATGTAGTTGACCACAGGCAGGAAACCCGGGGATACTCACATTTCCTAGGTCCCATGGTACAGTGACAAGGGTGGGGGCAGCTTCAGTGAAGCAGATATATTCAGGCAGAAGATAGAGTTGAGATTTTGAGAGAAAGGAGTGAAATAAATGGCTTATTTTCTTGGTGAGCAGAGTAAATGCAGTTGCACAGGACCACTTTTTCACCAGTGTCTGTCTGAGGAGAGGAATCGGAGGGTGGGAGGCTGCGGTGGCTGCATGTGAATGAAAGCAGTGGACACCCTCCGCGTGTGGCCGGTTACCTGCCCCACCCCATCACCTGCATGTGGAAGGCAGGTTACCATCTGTAGTAGAAAAGTCCATGGCCTAGATCATGTCATGGATGTTTTTGATAAAAACATTTTGACTCTTTGATGAAACATTACAGCCTTGTTCTGGTAAATGTTAGTTTTAGCTCAGTGCAGCCAAGTTTGCACATAATTGGTTTCTTTGAGCAAGATTTGCCTGTTCGGTTAATTCAAGTCCATCATTATAACCAGGATAATAATTTTGTCCAGAGCATTGCTGTTGACGTGATGCCCTCCGCTGCATCCTCTTTCATCTGTGCTCCATGGCGACTCCTTTAGGTGGCATTGGTATTCCTAGGATCCCTGTTTTAGCAAACTGAGTCTCTGAGAAATTAAGTGATCTCTTAGGTCATACAGCTAATGCTTTGTGAAGCCTTTCCGAAACCCAGATTGCCTTACTCTCAATCTTACGATACTGTTACTGCTATACCATGTCACTTAGCAACCTAGAATGTTTTTCATGGGAAATGTTAGTGCAAATTGGAAAATTCCTTCATGCTGTCATCTTTCCTATTTATAAATGCAGCTGCCATGTTCATGAGAATTTAGAGGAAAAGAGCACGAGAGCATCTTATCGATTATAGACCCTTTAGGGATGGTGCAGAGTGTCGGTTCTTATTTGGTGAACTGGTGAGTGGCGTTTTCATGTGGAATTAAATATTGATGCCAAGTGTGGCTGAGTATTCTTTCCGATACCAGCTTCTGGGCATGGTACTTCATCACCTGTGCCTTCTCCTCCTTAATCTATAAAATGAAAAATTTGAACTAGCCTTTCTCTACAACTCCATTGATTTCAGATTCTTGAATTGTATGAAATTTAATAACGTATACACAGAAAAGGTAGAGAAATATGAGAAAAGTTAACAAATGTTTTATTTACTTTAATATTTTCAGTAAAATTAGTTCTTAGGACCCTGGGTAACAGGACTGAAAAATGACTTCTTTGTCAGCAGTTTTCTTATTTTAAAATTGGCCTGCTATATTGTAAATGTGTACTGACCTGCAAGTAACAATAAAGGTATGTTCTATGTATGTAAATATTGCTCAGTGAACACACTGTAGCATGGAATTGGTACCAAGATTTTCTATGTGAAAAATGGAAGTCAGTTTCTCTGTGCATATGTGAGAGAAACAAAGTCATCTGGAAATAGTGTGGTTTTAAAGATATGTTTGACAGCAAAAGCACACTTAAAAGCTTAGCTTGGATTTGCCATCATTAGTAATTAAGGAACTGCAGATTGAAACCATAAGTGAAATACACCACTCATTTAGATGGCTAAAGTTAAAAAGACTCACCTATCCGTTTTTGGTGAGGATGTGGAGGAACTGAAACTCTCATACACTGCTGGTGGGAAGGTAAAAATGATACATCACTTTGGAAAAGTTTGGCAGTTTCTTAAGAAGTTAAAGATACTCTACCATATGATCCAGCCACTCCACACCTAAGTATTTCTCTAAATGAAAGGAAATCATAAGTTCATACAGAGACTATGCCCAAATATTTATAGCTGCTTTACTTGTAATGGCTCCAAACTGGAAATAACCCAGATGTCCACCAGCAGACGAAGGAATAAATTATGGTTTTATTACACACAAGAGACCGTTACTCGACAGCGAAAAGAAATAAACCCTTGATACACACAGTAGTGTGGATGAATGTCAGGGTAATTATGCTGAATGAAAGAAGCGAGACCAAAAAGAGAGAGAGAGAGCGCGCGCGCATACTGTCCCATTCCAGTTCTAGAAATCATTTTAGAAAATGCAAACTAATCTCCAGTGGCTGAGAGCAGATGAGTGCAGGGAGGGAGCATGACACAGGGCGTCAGCCAGTTTTGAGGTGAGGGAGAGGCTCACTGACGGTGAACTGGTTGTAGACAAATGTCAGAACTCACATTGGACACTTTAAATTTGCACAGCTTATGGTATGTCAGTTAGTCCTCAGTAAAGCTGTGTTGTAGAAAGCTTGGCTTGGAAACAAGACCACATGCACACACAGTTTCATTCTGCAAGGGCAGTTTTGACTTAGCCTGGAGGCAGCAGGCGTTGGACAGGGTGTCACGCAGGAGGTCCCCCAACTTGCCCCATCTCGCCAACTGAGCCAGCTGTCCTCACTAGACACGCAGAAGATGTGTGAGCTGACTCTTAGTCCCTGAGGAGGCTGAAAGCATTTTCTCCACATGCAAACCACTGCCAGGCCACCAGGGCCCACTTAGTGTAATTAATTGTCGTTTTCAGTTCTCTGAATAGTACCCCAGAGATTGGCAGGAGTTAATGGGCTTCCAGGAAGTAGGCTGTGCTCCCCGGCTCCCACCAGACCTAAATCATTCCTGCCACTCTCGTTCTAGGGTGTCTTTGCTCATCTCGATCGCCAGCAACCTGTTTTATGGTGGTGGCAGTGGAGGTGTCTGTCTTTGCAGCGTGCAGTGTGCTCTTCCCAGCGAAGGCCTGAACTGTTGGCAGCCTGACTGTGGGGCCTGGGCTGGTGTAATCACCTCCATTGCTCCACACCCTGGTCCTCGGCCAGGCTTGGTGGTGAATTCATTTCACCACATTGCACGCTTCCTTCTGTTGCATTGCTTGCAGGGGAAATCGTTAGTTTAATAATGAAAAATGGAAACAGAAGTGTCCGTTTGCTAAGTAAGAGCCCGAGACACGTCAGAGAAGGTGTCCTATGTCCGCAGATGTGTCTGCGGACTGAGGGTCTTTTCTTATTTCCACCCCACTCCGGATTGAGCCTCAGGAGAATGGGAAGGAGCAGCTTCCCTTCCCTTTCCTTTTTCTCTTTTGTGACGGTGGCCGGCGTCTGTTTATTTTCCTCCCTGCGGCATGGCATGCTGCTTTTGTTGTGCGTGTGTTCACTGGCAGTGGGACTGGATGCCCCTCCCTTCTGTCCTTCCTTCCTTCCCTCTGGGAGCGGTCTGTCACCAGTCACCTCCCAGGGCAAGTCACACACCGTCCACCCGGGCCCTTTGGACACTGGGCAGCCCACCTGGTAGTGCAGCCAGGCCGGCGGCCTCAGCCCCTTCTCCCCTTCCCCAGCTGTGGACGTGGCTGGAGGAGCTGCAGAAGGAGCTGCTGGACGACGTGTATGCCGAGTCGGTGGAGGCCGTGCAGGACCTCATCAAGCGCTTCGGCCAGCAGCAGCAGACCACCCTGCAGGTGACCGTCAACGTGATCAAGGAAGGGGAGGACCTCATCCAGCAGCTCAGGTGCGCCTCGCCCCTCTCCTGGTCGGAACAGATTCTGGAACCCTGCCTGTGACTCCCCTGCCCCTTTTACTCTTGTGAGTGATCAGCGCTGATTCTCTGTCCAGCCGAGTGCAGAGCAGCAAGTGGCATCTGTGAAGGCAAAAGAGAGAAACGGGTCTCTTCTCTCTTTTCTTCTCTCCCTCCCTTACAGTTTAGCTTTATAATAATTTTCGTTATAGCATTGACTCATGAACCACAGAGTTTAATTTTAATATTTTCTCTTAACACCCACGTAGTAATTATTGACATTTCTTTATAAATCAGATTCACGTGAGCCTCTGAGGATCATGCCCTCAGGCCAGTCTCAGGCACAGCAGAATTTACCTCCCAGCATTGAGGTTCAGTCAGGCTGGGATGGGGCGGACACCCACCCCCAAGTGCTCGTCAAAGTAGGATATGGGGGCAGAGCCAGAATTGGTTTTTGTTTCCTCGGGAAGCAAATATTTTTTTATTGGGTCAGGGGGATCATTTAGTCCCCTACTGTATGACTCAGGACAATTTATCAAATTGTTAACTGATAAGTTTATATGAAGTGTACTTCGCTGAGAGAGGCAGGCAGCAGTTACTTAATAAAGGCTTAATTGATTATATTAGAGGTTAACCTCTCATGTCCAATATGAGTCTGCCACTTATGCTAACCAGGTATTACCCATTTTTTACTTAAGGAGAAAAGTGGCTAAAAATACAACTCTGAAATAATTTTCTATAATTATCAGCCTTCTTACAGAGTGACTTCAGAAAATGCCAGAAAAATGCTTCAGTGTATCCTCAGATTCTGCAGCATTGCTCCGAGGAGGAAGCCTAATACTACTGTTTGGCAGGGGAGCAGCCCATTCCATTTTCTGAGACAGGCAGTGCAGCTTCCTGCCAGCGCTCTTCCCGTGAAGATTTGCGTGGCCGGATCTGGTATCTAACAATGCGACTTTCTCATCCAATTCCTGTTCATCTGTGTGCTCTCGCAGGGACTCTGCCATCTCCAGTAACAAGACCCCCCACAACAGCTCCATCAACCACATCGAGACGGTGCTGCAGCAGCTGGACGAGGCACAGTCACAGATGGAGGAGCTCTTCCAGGAGCGCAAGATCAAGTTGGAGCTCTTCCTGCAGCTGCGCATCTTCGAGAGGGACGCCATCGATGTGAGTGTCTCGTGGCTGGCACCCAGCTGCCTGTGGGAGCCTTGGCTTCCTCCATAGCACTGGTGCCCTCTTGTCTCTGCCCTGCTCAGGTCCTGTGGCCTCACGTGTACCCCCACCCTCTACACCAGGACAGGGGTCCGGGAGGGAGCGAGGGTCCTGGAGGCTGGAATTGGATTGTCCCTGGGAGGCTGGGGGATGCTCAGCCCTGAGCCCTGATGTTGGAAACTGTAGAGCAGGCAGCTCACGTGGCAGAAGCAGAGCACAGCAAGTGCTGAGCAGAACAGAAGGAAGCCAGCACAGCTTTCTCTCGGCCTTGGGGTGTCAAAACCTTGATTGGGTTGCACACAGCACTTCCCTGTCCTCAGCTTAGGCATGGTCATCAGCTTCAGGCATCGAGCCTCCCTCTCCTCCTCCCTGTCATCTTCTCATCCTTCCCCTCTCCTCCTGGCCTCACCCTCTCCTTTTCTCTCCCTGTCTTCTCTTTCTCCTACCGTCTCTCTTCCTCACTTCCTCCCTTTCTCTTTCCTTCTTCCTCTCTCTTGCTCTTCTCTCTCCCAGAGTGGGAATAATCCTGACTTGTGGTCATAGCATTTTAGGTAATAGAAAATCCAATTTCCCCCCACAAAGAGATATTCTTAGATTATCTATAATTCTTACCTAAACATGGACTTTTGCACCTTCTATGTGAAGAGGAGAAAGAAATTGCAGGTGTCTTTTATCTTTCTTCAACAAAAAGAGAGTGGTCCTGGGTTCTGTGCTTAGGAGGAGCTCTCTTTCTTGATACTGTGCGCGCAGAAGTCAGTCCAATTGCATGAGCTCGACCCTCCCTGGGAACATGACGAAAGGGGCCAAAGCTCCTCCCTGCAGTGGATGAGTTGCCCTCCTGGAACCTGGCCACTTCCTACAGCTGGTGGCTGTGACAGCCTGAAGGCCTCCTCCATGTCTGGGCTTCCCTGTGGATCCTCTGTGACTGTTGATGGACACATGTAGAGCACACAATCAATATTTATTTCTTGTCTGTGGTTTAGAACTCATCAGCAGTCCTTGGAGGGGGCTCGGGCCGGGGATGGCAGGGCTGTGCATAGCTGCCCTCGGTCACCTCGGCGCAGGAGGGAACTTCTGCCCATAGCGGGCCGTGTGGCTTCCCCTAGGCCTGTGCTGGAGAGGGGTTTTGGTTTGTGGTGCAGTGGCCAGGCCAGCCCTGTGCCAGACTCTCCTGGATGCCTTTGCTTGGCCACTTGTCTAAATCTCTAGCACTGTTTCATTAACAACAGACCTTCTTGGCTCTGCTCATTCTCCCATATTAGTGAATAACAAGAAGGAAGTCAAACTCTAAACACGTGGCTTGGTGAACCCTGCTCAGATGCTGTGAGTCATGGCCTTTAGATCCACATGGAGCCACATGGAGAAGAGACACCTGCACACCGGCCTCTGCCCGGTGAGGGCCTGAATGGCCTCCCCAAGGTAGCAGCACAGAATAAATGGGAGGCCAGCCAGGCCCACTCTCCTCTCTGACTTCAAAGGACTAGCTTTTGTAAAACTTAGCTGTAGATTGAATATTTTCAGTGAGGAAACACAAACCAACCAAAAGCATTAGTTGCAGTTTTTCTTCCAGGACATTTTGATATTGGAAAAAAAAATTGGATTCTTATACTTTAAAGAGAAGAAAATTTTTAGTATTTAAAAAATTGTTAAGTATTTATTATAAGTGTATGAAAGTATTTTCATTTTCCTTGAACCAGATCAGGAAACAAAAACATACATTTTCCCCCCAATGAAGCTACAAAATTACAAGTGCCCTAGATAGAGCGGGCATGCCAAAGCCTGGAGGAGTGCATCCCGAGCAGAGGAAAATTCCTGCAGCCCAGGCTCGTGCCAGCATCAGATATGGTTATATGGTTCAGAAGCTGTTGGAAGGGCACAGCCTGAGAACCTCTGTTCTCTTTAATTCTGAAAAATGAAAATCTGAGCAGTTTAGGCTTTGACTGGGTTTCGTCTCTTATCCAGGAAGATGCCACATCTGACGGCCCATAGGAGCATGGAGTTATATCAATTTGATATAGTAGAATTGGTCTGTTACTGGTTAATTTATTTTAAGTCTCTCATGTCTCTTGTCTTTCAATTGGAGTAGCATCTCCATCTCAGAAGTGGCTGGAGGTCTTCCATGTTCATATCAGCGTGGATGGTGCTCCTGTGGAGCACGCGCATAGGATCCACGAGAAATGCCACTCCACTCAAGTGTGCAGTGTAATCGTCTCTCACAAGAAGCTTTCCTGCTTTTTAGGTTTTATAATTTTTTAAAAAGTGTTTATTATGAAAGTTTTCATGAATGGATGTGGCGGCTCTTACCATTCATGAAAACTTTCATAATAAACACTTTGGGACACTGAGGTGGGCGGATCACCTGAGGTTAGGAGTTTGAGACCAGCTTGGTCAACGTGGTGAAACCCTGTCTGTACTAAAAATCCAAAAATTAGCTGGGCGTGGTGGCAGGTGCCTGTAATCCCAGCTGCTCGGGAGGCCGAGACAGAAGAATTGCTTGAATCCCGGAGGCAGAGGTTGCAGTGAGCTGAGATTGCGCCATTGCATTCCAGTGTAGGTGACAAGAGTGAAACTCCATCTCAAAAAAAAAAAAGTCTTCAAAGCTCTTCAAAGCTATACAGAAATACAGAAGACAGTACAATGGAACCCCCCATATGCCCGTCCCACGAATGCAGCATGATTTTGCCAGCCTGGCTTCCCTTCTTTGGTTATTGCTGTGCTATAGTATTTTAGAGAAAATCACTGCTAGCTTATTCTTTCACTCCTAATGGGTTTTCTAAAAGATGAGGCCATTTTCTTATAGCCCCACAATCAGCTAAACATCCATCAGTCATTTCTTACTGTCATACGACTCCCAGCATGTTCAGATTGACGTGGGTGCCTCAATTAGGAGGCACGTGGGTTTGGCTCTTGCATTTAATGGCCAGTTTCTTAATCCAGAATTGTCTCTCCTTGGTCCTGCTCCTCTTTTTTTCATGCCGTCATTTTCTGAAGTAACTAGATGGGTTGTCAAAGGAACCAGATTCCACATTCAGCGTTTGTTCACTTGTATTATTTTAGGTTGTGTAACTGTTTTGGTTTCCCTGGCATTTCCTCTAAACTTAGAAGTTAGAGGCAGAGACCTGATTCTAGTTCTCTTTTTGTGCAAGAGTCTTTTCAGGGGGGTGCATCATAGCTCCCCATGTGAGGACACGCCTGTCTAATCCCACTTCTGTTGGGACGCTGAGGCTGGTTCAGGTACTATCATGCTGAGCTTCTGTGGTTAAATCCCCTCAGCCTTTTTCTCACAATAGTTTACTATGTGCTGATGCTCACTGCTTACAAGAATGTGAAAACAATTTTCCGGTTTGATTATTTTTTCTATATTTAATAGCTAGATTCATCTATAAAGAGGAATTCTTCATTATGAAATGATTACTTTTATCTTTTAATTAGGTGCCAATATTTAGGATAGTGTTTGGTTTTCTATCTATGTCTTTTTTTTTTTTTTTGAGACAGGGTCTCACTCTGTTGCCCAGGCTGGAGTGTAATGGTACCATCTCAGCTCACTGCAACCTCTGCCTCCCAGGTTCAAGCAGTCTTTTCCCCTCAGCCTCCCGAGTGGCTGGAACTACAGGTGTATGCCATCACACCCAACCAATTTCTTTCTTTTTTTTTTCTTTGTTAGAGATGGGGTTTTGCCATGCTGGCTAAGCTGCTGTTGAACTACTGACCTCAGCCACCTTGGTCTCCCAAAGTGCTGGGATTATAGGTGTGAGCCACTGCCCCCAGCCAATATGCTGTCTGCTTCTAGTAGAGACCAAATACTTTCGCTTTTCTCTCCCCTCCCTTCCTTCCTTCCTTCCTTCCTTCCTTCCTTCCTTCCTTCCTTCCTTCCTTCCTTCCCTCCCTCCCTCCCTCCCTCCCTTCTTTCTATGTTTAGCTTCTCTTATTTGTGAACACCATTAGGAATATGAATGGATTTTTGTATATACAATATATTTTATGTAGTTGTGGTAATTTCTCTCTTCAGATACCCAAAGAAAAATTATTCATCTTCTCTTTTGGTATCTTTGGCCAGTGGGAACCCCTTCAGCTGGCTTCTGTGTCCATTTATTTATTTTTGTTTAATTTGTTTAAACAGCTTTATTGAGGTGTGATTTATACGACAAAACTCATGCATCTTAAGTGTTTGACATCTCTGTCCTTGGACAGACAGACATCTCTTACTTACTTGGTACAGAGTGAAAGATGGCTGCATAGATTTATTTTTTGTCTTGATCTTAAATACCTTCCTCTTTCAGATTATCTCAGACCTCGAATCTTGGAATGATGAACTTTCTCAGCAAATGAATGACTTCGACACAGAAGATCTCACGATCGCAGAGCAGCGCCTCCAGCACCATGCAGACAAAGCCTTGACCATGAACAACTTGACTTTTGACGTCATCCACCAAGGGCAAGATCTTTTGCAGTACGTCAATGAGGTCCAGGCCTCTGGTAAGAGGGCTCATTCCGTCTGTGTCCATTATGGTGTCTTCATGTCATCATGGCAGTTCAGTTTATTTCAGTGGGATGACTGCAAATTTTGTTAGTTCCTGTCATATAGATATTATAGATACCTGTTCTTTAGAAGAATGTTTTGCATTTTTATCTAATGCAGTCACATTTAACATGGTTAGAGTACTCACCCATGATATTCTCACGTTATTTTAAGTATCATGAACTTTCAAAATGATATATCATAGCTCTGTGAATGAACTATATAAATCCCAGGAAAACATTTTCAGTCTTTATTTTTTTATTAGTTTATATTTTACCAGCAGATGTCACTGTAGGTTCAGAAATGTACTGTTATTTTTTTTATTAATTTATATTTTACCAGCAGATGTCACTGTAGGTTCAGAAATGTACTATTATTTTTTTAATTTATATTTTACCAGCAGATGTCACTGTAGGTTCAGAAATGTACTAGAAACTTAGCAACAGCCTGCATACTGCATTATTCATTTCACATAAATTAAATGCTTACTAAAGAGGAAACTGCATGCGGTGAGGACAACAAAAAATTCTGAAATTCACTCATTGGTAAAGAATGCTACATTTCCTAGTTATCAGTGTGGGCATAGAAATGGATGGGATGTGGATGTGGTTTGATTGCCTGTACATCCTTTGACACACACTGCCCTCCTTCATCTTGTCCTTCAGCATAATGGCTTGGCCCCCAGCTGGGCAGGTCCTTTGAAAAAGCAGACTGTGTGCCATCCACCCTTTGAGAACAGAAGGTTGAAGTGCTAGCTGAATTCTAGGGTCTCCCTTTAATGTCCACAGGCGTAGAGCTGCTTTGCGACAGAGATGTAGATATGGCAACTCGCGTCCAGGACCTGCTGGAGTTTCTTCATGAAAAACAGCAGGAATTGGATTTAGCCGCAGAGCAGCATCGGAAACACCTGGAACAGTGCGTGCAGCTGCGCCACCTGCAGGCAGAAGTGAAGCAGGTGAGCAAACGACTGGATGCTTGGAGAGGCTGCGCTACAGACACTTACAGCTCATGGACTTCCTGGGAATTCTCACCTGTAGCACTGGGGAAAATTGTTCCTGCTCAGAACACAGCTGTCCTTAATATGTAAGATACACACACACACACACACACACACACACACACACACACACACCCCATTACAGCCATCTGTGTTGTGTGAAAAGGGAGCCATTGGCCAGGATAGCTAGATGGCTGTTCACCCAGCTTGTGCAGTTCTTCAAGGTAACAGCTCTTGGCTTCCTTTGATATTGGTAATCTGTCTCTTACTTGAAACTGTGAGCATATTCTTATTTGACTTTTTCTGCCAAATACTGTTACAATCTAGACTGTTTCTCAGACTCCATATGCCTGGGGCATTTATTGTATTATCAAGATACTGTAATACCACATCCTGATGGCATGACAAAGTGAAAATGGGACATGGGGAAGGGATTGCTTTTGCCTCAGTGCCAGTGGGTTGTTATGCATGGACATGACATTTTATTAACTGGCTTGATGGAGGGAGAGAGCAGCTTATGGTGCTCCGAAAGATGCAGAGAAAGCAAACAAAGTTGGTTTGGTTGCAGGGGACTTAAGATGTCACTGGACCATAAGCAGGATGTGGTGTAGATGTAGGTGACACTCACATCAGAGCAGGTAGACTCTTCATCAGAATTGTTTAGAAGAGCACCTTTTGGTGTCCCACTTGCCATCTGTAGTGTGGATATTTTTACATATAAATAAGTGTTGTGTGTGGGTAACACTCCCCATGGGCACCGAGGAAGGAGAACTGTCCAGACCCCAGGCACAACCAGTTCCTGAAGAATATCTCAGTTTATAGTGTTATCGCTCAGCTGTTTCCTTTGTATAATCCTTCATATATAATCGTATGTTAGTTTAGAATTCGTGCTTGAAGTGTAACGTACCGCTTACATATATCTAGTATACTTAGGTCTATATAATGTTTCTATATAATCATATAGGTATTGTAGTCATAGTTGTACTGGCACATTTAGTGCTGATTTATATAATCATTCTATATAACCATATAGTTGTATGTAGTAGGAGGAATGCCTAGAGCAGTCACAGAACAGAAGCAGTACATGGGAAAACAGCCAGACCAGGATGAGAACCAAAGACCCAGGTGGTGGCGTCCCTGCCTGAAAGGGCATACACTGTATGGCAGGCTTGGAGCAAGTGCCTCTCCTCCTGATAAAGAAGTTGTGGTACCTTGCATCCAGTTCCTGTGGAATGTAGGCCTCAGGCCTGATATCCTGGAAGTAACTGAGGGAGAAGAACCCCTCTGGTGTGACCAGTCACAGCGGCTGTACACCCTGTCAGTCTTTTCTCTCTTCTGTGCTACCTCAAAGAATCCTCCCATAAATATCTTAAGAGCACAAGTCTGTCCGCTCCCACTACATTAAGCTTACAGTATCCTTCTATTAGAAATCCTTTGAAGTCTCCAGCCCCCAAATAAGAAGTGTTGCACACGACACCTGTTGCACACAGCCCACTTCCTTGCCTCAGTGACCCAATGGGGGTGGACCCCTATTCTGTACATGACCCTCTACTGCCATGCACAGCCCACCTCTCTGCCCAGGTGACATAATGGGGTGGTCACTCACGTGATTATGTATGCCCTATTACTAAGTCTATATATGATGACCTCACTCACGACCCTGCCCCCTGCTTGTACCTAATAAATACAGATGCTCTTGGGCATTTGGGGGCTACCGCTGATCTCTGCTCACAGGTGGTGTGGCTCCCCGAGTCCAGATGCTCTTCACCAGTTCTTCAGTGTCCTGTCTCTTTACCTCTTGGATCCTGCACCTCAACACAGCATAAGGGACACCTCACGACCTTGTGGGGCCACTACAGCCCTACAGTTGTGACCTGCTAATAAAGTGCTCCTTCTTGCCAAAACACAAAACTATTTATTTAATAAGTAAAGGAATAAATACATGTTTCCCTTAGGTTTCACCTTTGACTATCACAGAGCCTAAAAAATAATGGCTTTAAAAAGGTGTTTTTCCCATGTAATGACTCAGGATATATAGAAGATTGCTAGTGTCCATTTAGTGGTCCTGTGGTGCATTAGGCTGAGATCTTGGTGATGGGCAGCCTTTCTCTTCTGGTTGCCAAATGGCTGTCATAGCTCCAGCCATTGCCTCCATATCCCAAGTATGAGGAAGGGGAACACATAATGAGAACTAGTCAGCCCCTCTATCAGAAAAGAAAGATTTTCACAGACTTCTGCAGAGACTCCTGCTTTGATCTCATTGGCTAGACTTGTACATTACTGTAGCCAGGCTGTAACAGGAGCTGATAAGGGGTTTTATTGCTTAAGCCCTCTCTCAATGTTGGGGTTTTACTTAGAAAACCCCAGCCACAGAAGTGGTTTTATTGTTTAAGCCTGCTCTCAAAAGTTGGGGTTTTACTTAGTTTTTCTAAGTAAAGCCCCAACTTTGGGAGAGGGTACTTCTGTGCTAAATGAGGAGAATAGGTGTCTCATAGGTTACCTGAGGTCTCTGCCACACCTGGCTCTCCAGAACTCCCACAGTCTCTGAGAGTGTGTGCAGTTGAGAAGCTCATGGCTTGAACCCTGTCATTGTAGCATAATATAATTCATAACTTGGTTATTATGCCATTCAACACTACAGTTAAATTGGAAAATGAGTCAATGAATAAATTAGTACCCCTCTTTCCAAGCAGTTGCAAATTTTTCAGTCCTGAAAATACTGAAAAAATGCTTTTCTTGATTATCAGGGAATTCTTCGTGTCAGTAGGTCTTCTAAAATGTCGTCCTTAATCTATTTTGACTTGTGGACTAATATTAACAATTTGCTGGACCTTCTACCTTTTTATTTCCCATTTGTTACCAAAAATAACAGAACTAATTAAAAATTTGCAGCACTTGCGATCAGATACCATGGAAGAAAATCAGGCTGTTGCCAGGAGGATAATAAAGGCATCAGTGCCTTGTACCTGCCAGGAGCAGCTGGACCGCCTTGCACGCTGATATTTCATCCCTGGTGGTCCACAGGATTCTCTGGAAAGTCCACTGCTTGGAGTTACCCTGTGTCATGTTTCAGGTGCTGGGTTGGATCCGCAACGGAGAGTCCATGTTAAATGCCGGACTTATCACAGCCAGCTCGTTACAAGAGGCTGAGCAGCTCCAGCGAGAGCACGAGCAGTTCCAGCATGCCATCGAGGTAAGGGCGCTGGGCCTCTCTGTGCATTGGCTCTTTCATTCCTCAGGACAAATGTCCTAAATCCCCCTACATGGCACTGACCATGGGAGCCACTCAGGGCCAGATTGGTAAAGACGACTCAGAGGACCCCCATTGACAGTGCTTCTAAGTCTGCAGTTGATTGCAGGAGAAGGAAGCATTGTGGCGCCACAGCTGAGGTGAGGATGTGCGTCCCAGCCAGATAGCCTCACTGCAGGGCTCCCAAGGGGCTTGGAGGCCAAGGGGGTTCCTGTTGTTCTCCTGTTGTAGGGACCCTGGCAAGATACACTTTCTCAGATCTGGAATAGCTCAGAACCAAGGAGCTCAAATTGCAGCCTCCGCTGAGGTTTTCTAGTATCTTGCTGGTCTTGTAAACACGTTTCTGCTGTGTTACCAGCGTCAACCAAGCAGAGAGCTCATCAAGTCCAGGTGTGGATCACAAATTCACTATCGGTCAGTAAACGATGCCGACAGGAAATCTCCTCAGATTCCTACTTAAAAGCAGCCTTGTTCACCTTGACTAGGGTCACTGCCATGCCAAAACTGGAGCAAGCAAAACGACCCAGGCCATTTCCAGGTCTGATCTAATTCACTGTCAGCATGTGGACTAATTATTTCTAGTTTTTTGGTAGGGATAGTGGCGAGGTAATGTCAAAGAAGAAAAAAACATATGATGACAGAAATGTTTTCTCCTGCTCTGCTCAAAGACATGTTGTCAGCCAGAGAAGAAAACTATAGACCTTACCACTGACTCATTCCCTAGATTAATTTATTGTCCACTACTTGGTGCCATTGTACACACATTAACACTTCTTCCTGAGGCGCAAACTCTGGGCATGTGTATACTGTGCCAGGGATTTCTAGTAATTAAATTGCAAGTAATAAATCACTGTGTCTGGGTGAAGGATTAGAATATATTGTATATAGTGTTTTATGGGATCATTTGTACTTTTCCAGGTGAAATGAAAGGTTTTGCTATTTTTTTTTTTAAATCTGTGTCCTTAGAGACCGTGGCCTCCATGACCACCCCCTCCCTTAGCTCCAGGGCCTCACCAGACAGAAGCTGACCTCTCAGCCCATCCTGGATCTTCTAATGAGGACAGATGAGCAAAATCGTGCTGCATTTGCCATGCCATTTGCATAGATGTATCAGATGGCATTGACTTCCAGAGAACACAGTTGTTTCATTCTTAGCTTTTTATTAGTTTTCTCTCTCCTTTTTAAAATCAATAGTTCTTGAAAACTTTTCAGTAGAGTCCAAAGTTTAAGTTGCAAGTAAAAATAAGCCTTCACTCTGGCCACCTTTTTTCTACTTGTTCATTTGCTTCCAGCAGCTGTTTTGAGAAGGATCAATAGGAACAATAAACTTGGAACATTTCAGCTGCTTCTTTGGCTGTTAAGGGTCTTTCCGGCTATTTCTCAGGCTGAGAACCCTACAGCTGAGACCCATTTGGGAGGTCTTGATGCATTTCATCCTTCATTAGCTAATTTAAATACAGACTTAGTTGTTTCTGGGCAGAAATCCTTTTTTACTAAACTGTCTGCTGTGCTTTTAGAAGCATCCTAGTTAGTATTGGCTGAAGGGGTTTTCACAGAATCATGAAGAACAGAGTAACTGTAGCCATCCTGGTTCCTTTCTAGTCAGTGGAGACACCCTGACAGATAAGCCTTCCCCTTTCTTTTCTGTCTCTAGAAAACACATCAGAGTGCGCTGCAGGTGCAGCAGAAGGCGGAAGCCATGCTACAGGCCAACCACTACGACATGGACATGATCCGGGACTGCGCCGAGAAGGTGGCGTCACACTGGCAGCAGCTCATGCTCAAGATGGAAGATCGCCTCAAGCTCGTCAATGCCTCTGTCGCTTTCTACAAAACCTCAGAGCAGGTTGGGGGGAGGTTTCCTTCCTTCCTTGAACTCCCCACTGATACTTAGAGCTTAATTTATTGGACGACTCAATTGTTGTTAACATGTCACTTGTTATCAAACCAGTCATTTGCAAGTCAGGCAGGGAAAAGGCATTCTTGAATTGAAATTATTCCTGCTTAGCTTCGATGTCAATAATAAGCTAGAAGGTAGCTAAGAAGACACCTCTCTTTGCCATTTAAACATATGACCTGAAACACATCAGAGAGAGACAGGCTATTTGCTTTGGTTTTATTCTTGCTCTGAAGGGTCTGCCTGCTTTTGACCTTGTACTTGTCCTCCAGCCAGACAGAGCCATGACTCCTTTTTTTTTTTTTTTTTTAAACGGAGTCTTGCTCTGTTTACCCAGGCGGGAGTGCAGTGGTGTAATCTCGGCTCACTGCAACCTCTGCTTCCCAGGTTCAAGCAATTCTCTTGCCTTAGCTTCCTGAGTAGCTGGAATCACAGGTGCCCGCCATCACACCCGGCTAATTTTGGTATTTTTAGTAGAGACGGGGTTTTACCATGTTGGCCAGGTTGGTCTCAAATTCCTGACCTCGTGATCCACCTGCCTTGGCCTCCTAAAGTGCTGGGATTACAGGTGTTAGCCACCATGCCTGGTCCATGGCTCCCTCTTTTTGTTTTGATCCTTCTGACAGCACCTTCATCCTCAGCCCGACTGAAAGGGCTTTCCAGAGATACCAATCGGCAATGGCAGATGCCAAGGCTGAGCCTCAAACTGTTCCTGTTCACAGGTCTGCAGCGTCCTTGAGAGCCTGGAACAGGAGTATAAGAGAGAAGAAGACTGGTGTGGCGGGGCTGATAAGCTGGGCCCCAACTCCGAGACGGACCATGTGACGCCCATGATCAGCAAGCACCTGGAGCAGAAGGAGGCATTCCTGAAGGTATGGGCAGCACCTGCCTGCCAGGTGTGCGCGGCACCGTCTTCACTTCCCAAGGGATCCCCTACCCGCTGGCTCTTGCCTGCCGTGGAATGTAATGGGGACAGTGTTACATCAGTGAGAAGTCAACCGAAGAAAGAAAACCTTAAAATCTTTTTTATATATGATTGCCCTTTCTTTCTAGTTTTCACAGGGGAATAGCTAAAACTGACAAATAAGGATTGGTTGAAAGTCACAATACCAAGTGATTATGGATACAGAGTGATTGATTGGTTGATTGATTTGGTGAAAAGAAATAACCTGTAGCTTAAAATAATCTTCCTTTGGGAACTCAGCCCCCTCAATCCCTTTATAGGCAATGAAGATTGTATCTCAGAAAAGGTGTAAGCATGGCGTGGAGTAGACACAGGGTGGGTGCGCCACACGGCTTGTGGTGGCAATCACTGATACCTACTCAGGAAATGCTTCCAACAGGAGAGGTGTGTCACATGCAGACCAAGCTGGGAGTTTTCTCTCTGAGAATCTTTAAATGAGGAATTTTTCAAGATTGCTTTGTGTTGGTTTTTTTTTTTTCAATTTGGAGAAAAGGTCCCAGTCTGTCACCCAGGCCGTAGTGCAGTAGTGCAATCATGGCTCTCTGAAGCCTTGAACTTCCTCGGCTTAAGCGATCCTCCCACCTCGGCCTCCCAAGTAGCTGGGACTACAGTGCTCTGTCCTATTTTTTTATATGTCACAGTTAGTCATACCTGGTCACAGATATGCTTTCGAACAGCTAAATTTTTCACGGTAGTTGAAACATTTAGGAATATTTGGTGCTGAATGTCCCATGTTGTATTCTTGGACCCTTGAAGAACTTCTGAGGTTCTGCTTGTTACCACCACCCAGACCCATTAAGAGGTGGTGTGGTGGTCGCTTTTCCTCTTTACCTGTCTCATTGCTTCAGCCTTCTCGCCTCTGACTCTTTCCTCTTACACTTAACACTTTTTGTTTTTTTCTGAAGTCCATCATCTGACAGAATTACTGGGTTTTTTTTTTTCGTTCTTCTTCAGAAAGAACAGAATTATTGTTTAGCCTGGGAGAATAAATTATAACTCTTTGAAAATTATATCTGGTCACTTATTAAGCAAGCTCCCGGGGTGAGAAAACCATCAGTTTCCAGGGTCATTCATTATAACTATGTCAACACCTTTTTAAAGCCCCTCCCCCAACATGTCCCGGCTGCGTAAGTTTACTCAGTGCTGACCACTGTTAGGATTTCGAAGTGAAATCATTATAATTTGCCCCCCCACCGTGTCCAGGATCCATTTAGTATGAAAGAAAAATGAAAGCCACTTCATTCATATAGTAAGGGTAGCTATTTAGGTAAAATTACAAAACAAAAATATAGGCGGTCCTCAAGTTATGATGGTTTGACTTGTGATTTTTTGACTTTCATTGGTGCCAGTGCACTGTGCATGCAGTTGAACCTGTACGTCAAATGCTGTACAGCCGTTGGTTTTTACTTGCAGTGTAGCATTCTATCAATTACATGAGATAGTCAACATGGATTATAAAATAGACTTTGTTTTAGACGATTTTGCCCAACTGTAGGCTTCAACCAAGCACATTTAAGGTAACTAAGCTAAGTTAAGCTGTGGTGTTGAGTAGATGAGGTGCATTAAACTCATTTTTCACTTATGATATTTTGAACTTACAATGGGTTTATCAGTGTAAGTCAAGGAGCATCTGTAATCACAAGGCTTTTTGGATCCCTTTGTTCAACTAGAATTTTGTGGTGATTTTATTACGGAAATTTAAAGATAGATACAAGAGCAGAGAGCGTGGATGCTCCTCGTGTTTTACTCCTCACCCAGCTTCACTGATTATCAGTGTATGGGCATATATCCACCTTCAGTGGATTATTTACAATTCTAAATACATCGTTTTATTTGTGATGAACATTAAATTCTCCCTTTCAGAAATACAAATATATTATCATTATATCTTAAAATTAATAGTAATTCTTTAATTAGCTGAAATTCAGCATTGTTAAACATTTTTCTGATTGTTCTATACATGCCTTTTTGTTTTTTTTTTGAGATGGGGTTTTGCTTTGCCACCCAAGCCTGGAGTGCACTGATGTGATCATAGCCCACTGCAGCCTTAGATGCCTGGCTTAAGTGACTGTCCCACCACCTCCCAAGTTCCTAGGGCTACAGGCACTTGCCACCATACCTGGCTAATTTTTTTTTTTTTTTTTTGTAGTGACAGGGTCTCTTTATGTTGTCCAGACTGGTCTCAAACTCCTGGGCTCAAGGGATCCTTCTTCCTTGGCCTCCCAAAGTATTGGGATTGCAGGCATGAGTCCCCACACCTGGCCTATAAATGTCTTTTTATACTGGTTTTAATTAAGATTCAGACAGGGCCCACATATTGATTTGGTTGGGCATGTCTTTTGAATCACTTTTAATCTAAACTGCACTCCCCCTTTATTATTTATTAATTGGAGAAATAGGTTTCTTAGATTGTGGCATATTCCCCATTCCAGACTGATAATTGCATCCTGTGGAGTCATTTAGCACCATCTACAATTGCTAGATTTTTGTTAGGTTGTGAACCTTGATTACAGCTGGTTTGAAAAAGAGAGAGGGGAAGAGAGAAAAAGAGAGACCAAGAGGGAGTGTGTGAGTGTATGTGCACGCGTGCAAGGAAAACCTTGCCAGTTGTGCTTGTACTTTTTATGGGGTTACACAGGAGACACATAATGTGTAGTTCTTTCTTTTGACTCTGGCTGGTAAGGAAATTGATCAGTGGCTCAAGTATGGTGAGTGCAGTTCATCCTCTGTACTTCCCATTAGATTTTCAGCTAATGGTGTTAGCCAGTGATGATACTATTTTTTGGAATTACAAAATGATGATACTCTAATTCTATCATTTCCTTTGGCCTCAATTAGCTAGAATTATTCCCTCTCAGCTATTTGGTTACTCTAAAATAGAATGTGCCCAGAAAAGGCAGAGTAAATGCTTTCTTGATCCTTTTTCTTTATTTGCCATATTCAGATAATGAATTGTTGCCATAGCAACTGTTACATATGACTTTTTTTAGTATCATCATGGATTTAAATATATTTGGTGTGTTTCAAAGCAGTCACTGTCACTTATCTTTTGACATTCAGCTTGTCCTATCCTTAGGAGCCTTTTCTTTTTTTTTTTTTTTTTTTAATTTTTTATTGGATTATAGGTTTTGGGGTACATGAGCAGAGCATGCAAGACAGTTGCGTAGGTATACACATGGCAGTGTGCTTTGCTTTTCTTCTCCCCTTCACCCACATTTGGCATTTCTCCCCAGGCTATCCCTCCCCACCTCCCCCTCCCACTGGCCCTCCCCTTTTCCCCCCAATAGACCCCCGTGTTTAGTACTCCCCTTTCTGTGTCCATGTGTTCTCATTTTTCATCACCCACCTATGAGTGAGAATATGCGGTGTTTCATTTTCTGTTCTTGTGTCAGTTTGCTGAGGATGATGTTCTCCAGATTCATCCATGTCCCTACAAACGACACGAACTCATCATTTCTGATTGCTGCATAATATTCCATGGTGTATATGTGCCACATTTTTCCAATCCAGTCTATTATCAATGGGCATTTGGGTTGATTCCAGGTCTTTGCTATTGTAAACAGTGCTGCAATGAACATTCGTGTACATGTGTCCTTATAGTAGAACGATTTATAGTCTTTTGGATATATACCCAGTAATGGGATTGCTGGGTCAAATGGAATTTCTATTTCTAAGGCCTTGAGGAATCGCCACACTGTCTTCCACAATGGTTGAACTAATTTACACTCCCACCAACAGTGTAAAAGTGTTCCTTTTTCTCCACATCCTCTCCAGCACCTGTTGTCTCCAGATTTTTTAATGATCGCCATTCTAACTGGCGTGAGATGGTATCTCAATGTGGTTTTGATTTGCATCTCTCTGATGACCAGTGACGATGAGCATTTTTTCATATGATTGTTGGCCTCATATATGTCTTCTTTCGTAAAGTATCTGTTCATATCCTTTGCCCACTTTTGAATGGGCTTGTTTTTTTCCTGTAAATCTGCTTGAGTTGTTTGTAAATTCTGGATATCAGCCCTTTGTCAGATGGGTAGACTGCGAAAATTTTTTCCCATTCTGTTGGTTGCCGATCCACTCTAGTGACTGTTTCTTTTGCCGTGCAGAAGCTGTGGAGTTTCATTAGGTCCCATTTGTCTATTTTGGCTTTTGTTGCCAATGCTCTTGGTGTTTTGTTCATGAAGTCCTTGCCTACTCCTATGTCCCGGATAGTTTTGCCTAGATTTCCTTCTAGGGTTTTTATGGTGCCAGGTCTTATGTTTAAGTCTTTAATCCATCTGGAGTTAATTTTAGTGTAAGGTGTCAGGAAGGGGTCCAGTTTCTGCTTTCTGCACATGGCTAGCCAGTTTTCCCAACACCATTTGTTAAACATGGAATCCTTGCCCCATTGCTTGTTTTTGTCAGGTTTATCAAAGATTGTATAGTTGTATGTATGTTGTGTTGCCTCCGGTGCCTCTGTTTTGTTCCATTGGTCTATATCTCTGTTTTGGTACCAGTACCATGCTGTTTTGATTACTGTAGCCTTGTAGTATACTTTGAAATCCGGTAGTGTGATGCCCCCCACTGTGTTCTTTTTGCTTAGAATTGACTTGGCTATGCGGGCTCTCTTTTGGTTCCATATGAAGTTCATGGTGGTTTTTTCCAGTTCTGTGAAGAAAGTCAATGGTAGCTTGATGGGGATAGCGTTGATTCTGTCAATTACTTTGGGCAGTATAGCCATTTTCACGATATTAATTCTTCCTAACCATGAACATGGAATGTTTCTCCATCTGTTTGTGTCCTCTCTGATTTCGTTGAGCAGTGGTTTGTAGTTCTCCTTGAAGAGGTCCCTTACGTTCCTTGTGAGTTGTATTCCAAGGTATTTTATTCTTTTTGTAGCAATTGCGAATGGCAGTTCGCTCTTGATTTGGCTTTCTGTAAGTCTGTTATTGGTGTAGACGAATGCTTGTGATTTTTGCACATTGATTTTATATCCTGAGACTTTGCTGAAGTTGTTTATCAGTTTCAGGAGTTTTTGGGCTGAGGCAATGGGGTCTTCTAGGTATACTATCATGTCGTCTGCAAATAGAGACAATTTGGCTTCCACCTTTCCTATCTGAATACCCTTTATTTCTTTTTCTTGCCTGATTGCTCTGGCTAGAACTTCCAGAACTATATTGAATAGGAGTGGTGAGAGAGGGCATCCTTGTCTAGTGCCAGATTTCAAAGGGAATGCTTCCAGTTTTTTCCCATTCAGTATGATATTGGCTGTTGGTTTGTCATAAATAGCTTTTATTACTTTGAGATACGTTCCATCGATAGCGAGTTTATTGAGGGTTTTTAGCATAAAGGGCTGTTGAATTTTGTCAAATGCCTTCTCTGCGTCAATTGAGATAATCATGTGGTTTTTGTTTTTGGTTCTGTTTATGTGGTGAATTACGTTGATAGACTTGCGTATGTTGAACCAGCCTTGCATCCCCGGGATGAATCCTACTTGATCATGATGAATAAGTTTTTTGATTTGCTGTTGCAATCGGCTTGCCAATATTTTATTGAAGATTTTTGCATCTATGTTCATCATGGATATTGGCCTGAAGTTTTCTTTTCTCGTTGGGTTTCTGCCGGGTTTTGGTATCAGGATGATGTTGGTCTCATAAAATGATTTGGGAAGGATTCCCTCTTTTTGGATTGTTTGAAATAGTTTTAGAAGGAATGGTACCAGCTCCTCCTTGTGTGTCTGGTAGAATTCAGCTGTGAACCCGTCTGGACCTGGGCTTTTTTTGTGAGGTAGGCTCTTAATTGCTGCCTCGACTTCAGACCTTGTTATTGGTCTATTCATAGTTTCAGCTTCCTCCTGGTTTAGGCTTGGGAGGACACAGGAGTCCAGGAATTTGTCCATTTCTTCCAGGGTTACTAGTTTATGCGCATATAGTTGTTTGTAATATTCTCTGATGATGGTTTGAATTTCTGTGGAATCTGTGGTGATTTCCCCTTTATCATTTTTTATTGCATCTATTTGTTTGTTCTCTCTTTTATTTTTAATCAATCTGGCTAGTGGTCTGTCTATTTTGTTGATCTTTTCAAAAAACCAGCTCTTGGATTTATTGATTTTTTGAAGGGTTTTTCGTGTCTCAATCTCCTTCAGCTCAGCTCTGATCTTAGTAATTTCTTGTCTTCTGCTGGGTTTTGAGTTTTTTTGATCTTGCTCCTCTAGCTCTTTCAATTTTGACGATAGGGTGTCAATTTTGGATCTCTCCATTCTCCTCATATGGGCACTTATTGCTATATACTTTCCTCTAGAGACTGCTTTAAATGTGTCCCAGAGGTTCTGGCACGTTGTGTCTTCGTTCTCATTGGTTTCGAAGAACTTCTTTATTTCTGCCTTCATTTCGTTGTTTACCCAGTCAACATTCAAGAGCCAGTTGTTCAGTTTCCATGAAGCTGTGCGGTTCTGGGTCGGTTTCTGAATTCTGAGTTCTAACTTGATTGCACTATGGTCTGAGAGGCTGTTTGTTATGATTTCAGTTGTTTTGCATTTGTTGAGCAGTGCTTTACTTCCAATTATGTGGTCAATTTTAGAGTAGGTGTGATGTGGTGCTGAGAAGAATGTGTATTCTGTGGATTTGGGGTGGAGAGTTCTGTAAATGTCCACCAGGTTTGCTTGAGGAGCCTTTTCAAGGCAGCTGCTAGGCTGTCTTTAGCCATCACCCTCATAGTCTTCAGCATCTTCCTTGTTTGGTTTGACAGTGTATTAGTCCATTCTCAGTGCTGCTATGAAGAAATACCTGACACTGGATGATCTATAAAAGAACAAGGTTTAATTGACGTACAGTTCTGCAGGACTGGGGAGGCCTCAGAAAACTTACAGTCACTGTGGAAGGGGAAGCAAACATGTCCTTCTTCACATGGCGCAGGAAGGAGAAGAAAGAGAGAAGTGCAGGGCAAGGCAGGGAAAAGCCCTTCACAAAACCATCAGATCTTGTGAGGACTCACTCACTGTCACAAGAACAGCATGGGAGACCACCACCAGGATTTAGTCACCTCCAGCAAGGTTTTTCCCCCTACCTATACACATGGGGATTACAATGCCAGATGACATTTGGGTGGGAACACAGAGCAGACCATATCAGACAACTTGAAATTTCACATGGATCAGTAGAGACCCATGTTGTGTTTTTCTCATAATTGCAAAAAAAGATAGCCTAGCTCCATCTGCTGGAAAAGTCTGGAAACAGTGACCAACCCAAAAGTCCCGATCATCCTGAATGACTAGACTGTGGTCTCTAAATACCATTTACCACTAGAGGGAGCTAGAGCTCCTTAACGAAAGATTAATTCCAGACCCAAGATGGGAAATATACAAGATGTTTCTAATTCAAATATTGACAAGTTTGTTTCCTTACCTTCTTGATTTTATATTTGTATCCTTTAATATAAAACCCTTATTTTAAAATATGAATGAAACTGCTTTGGTTTATCCTGCTGCATAAACATAAACACATATTGTCAGTTACCTGTTACCAAAATAACATCACGTAACAAAGTACCCCAAAACTCAGTGGCTTCGACCGGGGTTGGCAGTCTGTGAACTGAGGGCTCAGTTGGACCACATCAATGTAGTTTACCTGTCACCTGTGGCTGCTTTCATCGGTTGTTGGTTTGAGTAGTTGTGACTGAGAAACAGACTATGACGCCCCCAAAACTGAAAATGTTTACTGTCTGCCCTGTGTAGAAATCCAGGCACAGCCTAGCTGAGTTCTGTGGCTCAAGGTCTCTCCTCAGGCTGTGATCCAGGTGTGTAAACCTCTCCAGGCTTCCCTTCCTCTGTGACCATAAGCCAGTGGCTGCCCTCCGTCCACTGCCCCATGGGCCTCTCTATAGGGCAGAATATAGCAGCGGTTGTCATCAGAGCGAGGGCTTCAGGAGAGAGAGATTTTTTTTTTTTTAATTGAAATAGGTTTTATCCTATGCATTTTCCAAACCAGAAGGTGGCCAGATAAATGTTTTAGGCAAAGATATGTTAGAGCCAAGTGATGTGTACTCCAGACACATGTTTTGTAGAAGTCAAACTAGCAGCACATTGCTCTCCATTGTGTTTTAGGCTTGCACCCTTGCTCGGAGGAATGCAGATGTCTTCCTGAAATACCTGCACAGGAACAGTGTGAACATGCCAGGAATGGTGACGCACATCAAAGCTCCTGAGCAGCAAGTGAAAAGTGAGTAGAGCTGGGACTTCCCGGGGGCGGCCCGATGCATCCCTGGCAAGAGACGGAGGGAGCTTGCTTGATGTGTTCTGAACTCTCAATCTCAGTTTCATTTCTTTTTTTTTTTTTTTTTTTCCCCGAGATGGAGTTTCGCTCTTGTTACCCAGGCTGGAGTGCAATGGTGCCATCTCGGCTCACCGCAACCTCCGCCTCATGGGTTCAGGCAATTCTCCTGCCTCAGCCTCCTGAGTAGCTGGGATTACAGGCACGCGCCACCATGCCCAGCTAATTTTTTGTATTTTTAGTAGAGACGGGGTTTCACCATGTTGACCAGGATGGTCTCGATCTCTTGACCTCGTGATCCACCCGCCTCGGCCTCCCAAAGTGCTGGGATTACAGGTGTGAGCCACCGTGCTCGGCCCCTCAGTTTCATTTCAAATGTGCATTTCATGTTAATGAAGTCCTTACTAATAACCTTAGTTTAATAATAAAATATTAAACAAATGTATAGGCTGATAATATATTGAATAGGTTGATAGTTTATTGAACAATCTGAAGAATATAAACAGGGAGAAAATGCAGATTTTTATGATGATATGATTTTTATGATGATATTTACTGCCGCTGGCTATTTTGTTAGAGTAAGTGAAAAATATTATAGATGGAGGAAAAGAAAAACCAGAGTTACCTATAGGCAAAGTATTTTTAAAAGCTCAAGTCGAAAATTACATCCCGATTTTATCACTGTAAAGTGTTATCAATTTTGTATACCTAAGGCATAGTTAATAAAAACAAATTAAAAATAATAGTATATAGCTTATATCATTTGAGTATAAAAACCTATGAAACCATATTTGTGTGTGTGTGTGTATATATGTAAGTGCATAGAAAAAGGTCTGGGAAAATGTGTAATAGGATGATGTGGACAGGAAAACGGATAAAGCAACTAAGGCACAAATCGAATAACTACTTTGACCAGGGTTACACAGCCTAAGTTGAGTTTTATAGGGAAAAAGTTGTGATGATGAGTTAACAAATGATTCATCTCATACATTTCAAAACAATATGATTAACAAAAACTTTCTGCCTTATATTTTACTGTCAGCTCATCTGATTCACCTATTAGTTGTCACAAAATCATTTTGTTAACACTACTGTAAATCTTTATCAGTGAAACGTATTTACTGATTGTTGAGTTTTTTCTTCTAAAGAAAATGTATAACTCACAAAAGTAATTATTTTTCTACATGAGTAAGTCTGATCATTGGTTTACTTGGCTCATGTCCTATAAAAGTGATTTCCTTTCTTCCATCTCTCAATATTGATTTTATTTGTTGATTGTGTCCTGTCATTTCTGATGGAAGATATTGTGGTCCTTTCTAGGTTGTGCTAGTTTGACACACGTTTCTGTGTGAGAGGGAGACTGTGTTTCATTTATTCCCTCATTAGATCTTCATTGTACCTTTGCTGTTGTATATCCTAATGGTGGATGCTGTGAAGAATTAAGTGTTCTGTTTCCCTCAGAGCCTACTTGGGGAGTGAAAGGTTTATTTATGCTCGAGTCAGTGCACTAAGCTCCTGTAAGAGTAATGGTGGCAGAAAAGACAATATTACCCTAAGGCACAGGCAAGGAAGAGTCTCAGACCACGTAGTCAGAGGACCAGGAGCTTGAGGAAGCCCCAAATCCAAGAGGGCACTTAGCACTGTTTGCTGCTCACTTGCCCAAAATTAGCACTGGCTCAGGCAGAGACGTGGAAATGAGAGACTAGAAAAAAAACCTATTGGCTTGTATTCATTTTCATGTGCAATTTTTTTCATGTAAATGATAGCTTAATTTTTTAGCAGACTTCAGATTTCAAAGTTTTAATTTATTTCACTAAACTAGTTTACCTCTTCAGTGGAGTAAAAATGACAGCGTTACCACTGGTCCCTGGGGGATAGTTGGCAATGTCTGAAGAATTTTTGATTGCCATCAAAAATGATGACACCGTATTGTCACCATAAGAATATGGTGGAATTTGGGGTGATAATGGTAGAGATGGAGAAAAGTCAATAAATTGGGGGTTCATTTTAGAGGCAGTATTGAGAGAGTCTGTTGTTAGGCTGGATGTAAATGCTTCTCTTCCATTCTTATCACTAAGTACAGCCTGCTGGGAACTCAGTAAGTATTTGTGGAAAACTTCCTATTTTAGTGGTTTTCCAACATAATAAAGTTACTAAGAACCATGTATTTGATTTGCAGTTTCAGTCTTGGGAATTTTTTTTAAGTTTTTAGTTTGTTTCATAAACTTGTAGAGCAAAACAGACTTAGGGTCAAAAAGTGTTCAAATGTATATAAGTTACCTAATTCCTTAGCTGCTGGGAACCACTGTCACGACTTTGTGCAAGCTGTCTGTGAATATAAATGTAAATATGTAGAGAAGTATAAACATATATATTCCACTCACCTGGCCCACTTTTTAAATTGTTGCAAAAATGGAACTGTATACCTTGCAATTTGCATCTTTCACTTAATAATATATCTTAGTCATCTTTCTGTGTCAGAATTTAAAGATCTGCTCTTCTTTTTAATACCCAGTATAGCATTTCTGAAATTGATTTGACCTGTCCCTCAATTATGGGTCATACATTGCTTCCCATTTCCCACTGTTCTAACCAGCGCTTCAGTGTTCAAATATCTGAGTACAGTTTTGAATACTTGAGTGAGGACTGTTTGTCTGAAAGATAAATTCCCGGTTAAAAGGTATGCATGAGGCCGGGCGTAGTGGCTCACGCCTGTAATCCTAGCACTTTGGGAGGCCGAGGTGGGTGGATCACCTGAGGTAAGGAGTTCAAGACCAGCCTGGCCATTATAGTGAGACCCCATCTGTAAAAAAAAGGTCTGCATGCTTACTTTCATTATCATTCCCTGGGGCCACACTCAGTTTTTCTCTCTCTGTAAGAGAGGATCATGATGACCTGTTCCCCTTACTCTGTTATCCGTCTGCCAGGAAAGCAGTGAGAGATGTTTTCATTTTTGAGGTTAAGTATGTTCCTGTATATTTTGTTGACTGTATTTTTTAAATGCGAGCTTCATATTTATAGACTTTGCTCATTCTTCCAAAGGGTTTGTTCAGCATTTTTCTGTTGACTACTAAGTAAATTAGGTCTGTGTCTTAAACGTTCCCAATTCTTAAAAAACTTTTTTGTGCAGCAGTTTTTGGTGGTTCTTGTTTGGTTATAACACCTTAAATGTTTGTGTAATAAGGGAGCTTTTTTGCCTTTATAGCTTCATGCTTCTCTACTTCCCTGTTTCATGTCCTTTCCTCTCCGAAGGGGTTATGGTTTTGCGTTTCGGGTTTTTTTTTTTTTAATCCACCTTTGTTGATTATTAGTCCACCATTTTGATACAACTTTTAATCTGTGTAAACTCCATCTACAGAAGGTTTTAATAGTCTTGAAAAAAAATGCGATGTTTTTCAGTGATTGTCGAATTGCATATTATAAAATTGTGCATTATGTCGAATGCGTATTTTAAGATGCCCATATCCCACAAATCCATCCAGCCTGAGGTATTACAGACTGACCTTAAGTTTCCAGTGGTCTCTTTATTGTAAGATGACAAATAGAGGGGAAAGAATGAGAACAGTTCTTCTGGTTGACAGTGTGCTTCTTTATTTATTCTGTCTTGCAAAGACAGAACATTTGGATAAAAGTCTAAATAAAAATGAATGGAATTTTGTGGGTGTTTTAATTGATTGCAAGCACCAGCATACATCCTTTTCTTTTTTCTTTCAGATATCTTGAATGAGCTCTTCCAACGGGAGAACAGGGTATTGCATTATTGGACCATGAGGAAGAGACGGCTGGACCAGTGCCAGCAGTATGTGGTCTTTGAGAGGAGTGCCAAGCAGGTCAGTGTACACCTGGTGCCCAGCCTCCCACAAGTCCCCGTGCTCACACCTCCCTCCACAGAGAGGCCGAGCTTGACATTTCTGCCATCTTGAAAACCACTCTGTAATGACAAATGGTGTTGCCTTTTATTGAGGTCTGTTATAAAAAGAGAACCCCACAGCCCGGTTAAAGTATGTCACTCAGTAATTTTGACCCTCAACAAGTGTGCTTTCCCCTACTGTCTTTACCTCATCTTGAAGACAGCAGTACAAGTAGTCATGATGAGGATTATTGAAAAATCATTGGGGAATCTTGGTTTTGTACTTATGTAAATACAATGGATTTTTAAAAATATTGCTGTATTTATATTTTCAAGACAGTTTTTATTTTTCCTGTAAATCAAACTAAAATTAAGTAAGAAAAATGTGATAGAATTCTTTTCTTTTTCTTTTGTTTGTTTGTTTTTGGTTTTAGTTTTTTTGAAAGTTTTGCTCTTGTTGCCCAGGCTGGAGTGCAATGGCACAGTTTTAGCTCACTGCAACCTCTGCTTCCTGGGTTCAAGTGATTTTCCTGCCTCAGCCTCCCCAGTAGCTGAGATTACAGGCACCCACCACCATGCCTGGGTAATTTTTGTATTTTTAGTGGAAGATGGGGATTCACCATGTTAGCCAGGCTGGTCTTAAACTCTTGACCTCAGGTGATTTGCCTGCCTTGGCCTCCCAAAGTGCAGGGATTACAGGCATGAACCACCATGCCCGGCCCAGAATTTCTGATAATTTGTTGTAGTCAAAAAATGTTGATATATCAAGGGAGTACATTTGGAGTATCCCTTTCTTAAATCGTTTTGGGATAAAGTGCTTCTGCCTGTATCGTCAGTCATGGAAGGAAGATCATTTTAGTGTAAAATCTGACCCCATCTGAAACATTGAGATTTCTTTCACTTCTGTTTGGCCTTAATAGTAGCTTAAGAATTCATAACTTTCATCCAGAATTTGGGGGGTCTGGAAGAAGTACAGTAGAGAAGGTGCATTCCCCCAGCACCTGTGTGCAGCCAGGCCCTAGTCTGGATGTCTTAGAGTCACCAGAGGCCCTACTGTGACGTCAGTTGGTGTTGACCCACATCCTGTCCATGACTCTGACCCGTCTTCTGCATCCAGCTCGCAACCTGATATGCAGCTGATCCAGAGCAGGCATTGGATACATGCTTTTTTGCTCAAGAAAAATTAACTTTCTCAGCAGAGGTTTCCCACTTAAGGAACAGCTTTTGTTCCATTTTGGAAAATGTAAGTCTCGAAGGACGCGGCCCGTGCCCAGAACAGCTGAGTTCCCAGAATTGGATGAACCGGGTTCCTAGGCCAGGGGTCTGGCGCCCACCTCGGCCCTTCTCTCCTCCCTCGACTCTCCAGGTATATAGCCAGTTCAACAGCCAGGTGGCATGCAGTCCCATTTGGTAAATTATACTTGTCTCAACATTTTATTAAAGACAGTTCAACCACATTCAAGATCATTGGAGGTCTGGTTGGATTTCTCATTAGAGATGGTTTTATGTTCTTTTCTTACATATCCATATTATCTCTCCATTGAAACACAAGGAGAGTACCTTCAGGTACAGAGAAGCAAAATTACACATAATTCTCTCGGCAGAGAAAGATAATGGAATGTATCGTTGCATTTTCCTGAAGTCCACTTATTCGCCAAAAATAAAATCCTGAAGTGCGTGCTGTGGCATGTGGTGCCTGGTCTGCCCTCCAGCCCTTTCTCTTCTGTTCACTGTCACAGTGTGCAGCGAATACCCAGTGCTTCTGCGGACCGTCCTCTAGAGCTCTCGCTGATCTTGCCTTGGCACAGGCCCCTCCCATGTGCCGGCTGCTCGCCCCTGGCCTTGTTACTCTCCTTCCTGTCTCCCCGCTCTGGCCATTGCCTTTCTCGGGGCTCATTTCTGGCTTGTTCTCTTCTGTTTCCTCTTCTATCTCTTTCTGTGTGTTGTTTCCCAGCTCAGGCTTCCATTTCTGGTCTCCAGATTCATAAATCCCAGTTACATCCTTGACATCGCTCCGCAGTGACTTTACCAGAAGCAGGACTACACTCGCAGCTCCCTGTCCCTGTGTCCCTCTTGTCTTTCTTACTGTTAGGAACGACTAGGTGTGGTATTCTCAGTTCCCTCTTCCCCATGCCCCGCCTCCCCCTTCAGTCCTCCTCCTGCACTAGGTCCAGGAGGCGCAGACCTCCGGCTGTCTCAGCTCCATCCCACTCCCCACTGCCCTGGCCTGTCCCCTTGCCCCTCTTGCTCCAGGGCACTCCCCAGGGCAGCTGCTTTCTCTTCTCTCCACTCTAGTCCCTTCTTGAGAAAGGCTTATAGTAGTGGTTTCTTTCATTGTACTTTTATTGTACCTTTAGGTTCATGGTTACAAGAAACTCAACCTTTTTTTTTTTTTTTTGTGGGAGTGTGAATTAGTTCAACCACTGTGGAAAACAGTGTGGTGATTCATCAAAGATCTAGAACCAAAAATACCATTTGACCAAGCAATCCCATTACTGGGTATATACCCAAAGGATTATAAATCATTCTACTAGAAAGACACATGCACACATATGTTTATTGCAGCACTGTTCACAATAGCAAACACTTGAAACCAGTCCAAATGCCCATCAGTGATAGACTGGATAAAGAAAATATGGCACATATACATCATGGAATAACTAAGAAACTCAAACTTTTTATTGTTGCCACGTAAGTGACACAGTTATAACCATCTGGAATATCCTTTTTAAAACTTTTGTAATTGTGATCCAGACTTGAGTTTTATTTCAGAAACTCGTCTCGCTGGGAGGGAATGCTTCTCAGTGCTGCCAGCGTTGGTTTGCGATTTGACCTTTAAATGAGGTGGTCAGGGTGTTGGGCTTCTGTCAGGAATGTTTAGCCCTCTGACTCTGTTCATTCCTTCCCGATCCAGGCTTTGGAATGGATCCATGACAATGGCGAGTTCTACCTTTCCACGCACACCTCCACAGGCTCCAGTATACAGCACACCCAGGAGCTCCTGAAGGAGCACGAGGAGTTCCAGATAACTGCAAAGGTGGGTTCAGAGTGGACTGTGTGTAGTGGCCTCTGAGTCGAACATGAGTCTTTCTCAAAAATATCACTGGGGAAATGGGCTGAGCCTATTAGTTAATGTAAGTGGCCCACATTAACTTGGGGGATGCATCCTCTTGCCGTTCATGTGTGTCCCTCTGTGTCCTCCACCTCCTCCCTTCATCTGTGTCCTTTGTCCCTCTGATTTCCGTGAATACCGCCATCTCTCTCCTGTTCTTCTTTATTCTCATTCCCTTCTGCATTTTCTTCCCCTTCCTGTTTTCTTTTCTAAGGTGTTTTCTGAGCACTTGCTATTTTTGTTAAACACTATTTGGTGTCAAGTTGACCTTTATTCTCGGGGTGTTTTCTTTCCTACACCTGGGGAAAAATTATAAAATCGAATTATCTGTATGGCATATGCTGTATATGTGAGTAAATATGGCTTTTTGAGGAAAGATATAAAAATCCGCATATTGATCTGAATGTTGCCCTAATCAAGGCTTATACCTGCAGAGGCTGAGTCCTTTTGAGAGCTCACAGCAGTTTTGAGACTTTTGTAGACATAGCATCGCAACCTGTGGGGTTTTGTTTTTCACTGTCTTTGAGTATACATCCTTTGTGTTATGTTCTGAAGTGCCTCTATGGTTGATGACAGATTCAAGTTTTTAGAAAAAGCTGACAATTATTTCAAATGTAAGAGTGGGAAATAAATAAGCTGGATAATATTTTGGTTTAAAAAGAAGTGTTTCTATAAAGTAGCAAGAAAAAGAAGTGTTTCTATAAAGTAGCAAGATGGGTTATCTCCTGTGGCCCCTACCCTGGCTTTGAAAACATGACAGGAATTTCTCAATCATTTAGCGAGAGGACAGCTACTTTGTATTATGTTTACTTGTCCATGTTTATGTTTTCTGTTACCATTGCTGACTCCTGCTCTTCTTTGTCACCCTCTGTTCCTGGTCTCCAAAGCTCTCCTTTCCCTCGGCCCTGAGGTGCTGGGCTCTGGGAATACACGGCCCCATCCTAGAGACTTGCACAGGCAAACAGGGCTGCAGAGACACCAGGCATGGGGGGCGCAGCAAGAAGACCCGGCCCAGGGTGGGGGTGTGGTGAGCACTGGGGAAGAGCAGGGCGCAGGACCGCGGGACAGTAGCTGCCTCCAGAGGCACAACAAACACTAAGGAGGGCCAACCCACCTTCCCCTGCAGGAAAGGATCGTGGCTTTTCATCCTCTAGATACACACCTGGCTGGACGGTTTTCATTTTTTGTTAATATTTAGATATTAAATAAGAGTTATGTGCATTATATGGTCTGTATTTAGTGTGTGTGTGTTAGACATGGGATCTTGCTCTGTTGCCCAGGCTGGTGTGCAGTGGCACCATAATGGCTCAGTGCATCCTCAAACTCCTGAGCTCAAGGGATCCTCTTCAGACTCCTGAGCTCAAGGGAGGCTGAGGTGTGAGGATCACTTGAGGCCAGGAGTTTGAGACGAGTCTGGGCAAGATGGCAAGACCCTGTCTCTACAAAAGGAATTTTTTTTAATTAGCTGGGTATGGTGGTGTGTGTGCCTGTAGTCCCGAGCTATGTTTGCTTATTTGAATATCATTTGATTATAAAGATATTAAGAAAATGGCTAACATCACATACCACACTCAGAGCTAGATTTAAGATTTGCTGTGTTTCACCACCGCACCACTCTGCAGGCCATTATGCACAGCCAGACAGCCTGCCCACTGCCCTGCCCCGGGGGCTGTGCATGGGGAATGTGATAGGCACATGATTGTCTGGAATTGAGTAACATGGCAGCCTATCCACTAATAAAGTGTGTATGAAAGAATTTTTCCATTGTTCCTAAATATTCCTTTTCCTCAAGTTTGGTGTGTGGTTTTTGAAACATTGGGCAATGAGAGGCTTATTTTTATTATTGTATTTTATAAGAAATATCTAAAATTGTGAGTGATATATGACCTTTCTGATTCCCAAATATGTAGAACTGTTTCTTTTGTTGGGTTTAATGAATTGGTTATACTAAGTGGTACTGGTAGATTTTGAAACGAACACCCCTCACCTTTCCTTTCCTCAGCAGTCTTTTCCTTTGGTTTCTAACTGTCTTTCTTTTAATCAGAAAACACCTGCTTTGGTGTTTGGAGATGTCCTTTTGATTTTTCATGATGAGCTGAGGCTCTCTCACTTGCCTTCTGTCACCTGATCTTAGAATCTTCTAAAAAACTGTTTTTCTTTTGCTATATAGAGAATTCTTAACTCTGAAAGGATAGTCTTTCAGGGCACTTGTGGCAGTGTTATAACACTTTTAGTGTTGATGGGAATGAAGCTTGAAGGCTAAACAAGAGTCTCCCATCACCATCTCACTGAGACTTGGTTCAGCCCCTTTGCAGGTCTCAGTGCAGTCATTTCTCCATGCGTCTTACAGGCACCACCTGCATCCAGGTTGTGGGTGTTTATTTAAGAGAGATTTCTGTCCTCCCTCCAAACGTAGTGACGTAGGCTGTCTAGGAGTGAGGCCTGAGGATAAGCATTTGAAGAGCCCACCACGTGATTTTTGCACATACACTGAGGTCCGGAAGCCACTGCCTTACTGAGCTGTTCAGGACACAGCCTTCTTCCCACAGGGTTTCCTCCAGCTTTAATCACCAGTGTCCCCGATGCCAAATGCCTTACTTTGTTAGAAAGTGTCTAACACCATTGAATTTCTTACTAACAACATCATGAGCAAAGCTCTCTTAATGAGAGCTTGTGGACTTAAGATTTCAATTTGCTTTTATTTTTCTCCAGTTCCTTGATTATGCCTACAGATGAGGTTGTTCAGTTAAAATATTTATGTGCTTTTTAAGCACTATAACAATCGCTAAAGATAACAAATAGAATAAGAATGAAATTCCTTATAATATCTCACTTTAAAAGATGTAAGAATTTTTTTAAATGATGTTTTTCAAGGCAAATGGCTTTGGAAAAAAATTAAGTTGGATTTATATCTCACCTTGATACCGTGATACAAACCAGAAGAAGATTTAAATACCAGCAGTGGTAACCTAATAGTACCAGAAGAAATAACAGGATTTTTTTATATCCTCATATGGAGAAATTTGTCTAAATGACACAAAATCCAAACCTGTGAAAGAAAAAACTAATAACTTCACCTACACAAAAAATTAAAAACTTTCCACAGGAAACCTCTAAAGATAAAAATCAAATAGAGAAGATATATAGGCAGCTCATATCATAAAGGACTGATTTCCCAGTAGGAAAGAACTTTTAGATATCAGTAAGAAAAAAAGACCAAGAAAATGGACAAAAGATATTAAACATATGTCATAGAAAAGGAATAAATGGGTTTCACCATGAGATTATCAACTTTACTTAATATAAGAAAAGCGTAAATCAAAACTACACTGAGTATTTCCCCCAGTGGATTAGCAGAGACCAAAAAGTTGGACCCCTTGCTGCATGGATGAGGCTCAGTTGCTGGGGGAACACTCAGAGGCCTCTGGCAGCATCTTACTGCCTGCTTGAACTGCACTTCCTGTCTGCTCCCACTGTACTTCCTGTCGCCCCAGCAGCACTCAGGTACATGTCTAACCACCGGTCATGCAGCTGATTTCTTGTGTTATTGCCTTGGTAGATGAAATTTGGAAACGACGTGAAGACCTGTTGGCGGAGACACGTTAACTTACGTCCATATAGTTCACATCCATATAGTGAAATATTACACAGCTCTAAACACAGACGAGGACTTTAGTTCTGATCAGGAAGGACAACTAAGACTTGCTCAATAGAAAATACTAATGCAGAGCAGTGTTTGTTGTATGCAAGTTTTTGTGTAAAAAATGTGAGGGAGAAAAATATGTACATTTGTGCACTTGCTTGTACATGCACGTAAAATGTCTCTGAAGTGGTAGCAGGAAGCTGGTGTTTGGAACTGGTGACAGGAAAGGTGGAAGGAGAGGAGTTTTTACTTTGTATCTTTTTTACCTTTGGAATTTTGAATCCTGTGAATGTATTTTTAAAATACCAGTGCAGGTAAAAATATACTGAGATATTTTTAAAGTTCATAGGTTAGCAGATTTATGGTACTTAGTTTTTATCACACATTTCAGTTGCTCAACAATTTTTTTTTACTTTTGGCAAGCTGCATTATCTTTTTTTTTAATCCTCACTTCTATGTTCCCATCACTTAAAACACTAAATAGCTTTCTTAACTCCTCAAAGATGGACTTACAGGTAGCTTACAATGCCCTCCATTGTTCTCTTACAGCAACATAAGAGAGGGCCGGGCGCGGTGGCTCAAGCCTGTAATCCCAGCACTTTGGGAGGCCGAGGCGGGTGGATCACGAGGTCAAGAGATCGAGACCATCCTGGTCAATATGGTGAAACCCCGTCTCTACTAAAAATACAAAAAATTAGCTGGGCATGGTGGCGCGTGCCTGTAGTCCCAGCTACTCAGGAGGCTGAGGCAGGAGAATTGCCTGAACCCAGAAGGCGGAGGTTGCGGTGAGCCAAGATCACGCCATTGCACTCTAGCCTGGGTAACAGGAGCAAAACTCTGTCTCAAAAAAAAAAAAAAAAAGAGATGTTAGTAAGCAAAACAAGCAAATATTTCTGGCCTGTGAAGGTGACATTCTCACAGGAGAAAGACAGTGGCCGGGCATGGTGGCTCACGCCTGTAATCCCAGCACTTTGGGAGGCTGAAGCGGGTGGCTCATAAAGTCAGGAGTTCAAGACCAGCCTGGCCAAGATGGTGAAACCCTGTCTCTACTAAAAATACACACAAAAAAATTAGCCGGGGGTTGGTGGCAGGTGCCTATAATTCCAGTTACTCAGGAGGCTGAGGCAGGGAATTGCTTCAACCTGGGAGGCAGAGGTTGCAGTGAGCTGAGATCACACCACTGCACTCTAGCCTGGGCAACAGAGCATGAGTCCGTCTCAAAAAAAGACAATCACTTGCACCCTCTGTCAGAAGGCCATGCATGCTATGGGAAAAACTAGAGCAAAAGAATAGGCAGGGAGGCAAGCTGTAGTGTAAGGGGTCCAGGGAGGGCCCATTGAGAGAGTGGCCTTTATATGAGTAGAGACATGAAGGAGCCATAAGGATATCTGAGGGAGTGGTATTCCAGGCAGAAGCATCAGTGCAGAGGCCCCAAGGAGGGTGCTGGCCGGGAGGGTGAGTTCGTTAGCCACAGCTAGGGGATAGGGTGGGGGGTGCTGTTGGGTGGCTGGCAGCTGGCTGGGGTATTGGGGTTATTTTTGTAGAATCTGGAGGATCTTGACAGCTGACTTCACAGGTGACCCGGTGATTTATGGCTTAGAACTTTGATTTTACAAGCTAAGATCATTTATCTTGGTTTTTAACTCTGACCTTCTTCCTTTTGGAGATTTTTAAATAAAGTCAGTTTCCTGAATATGTGCTAAAACGATTTTCTAGTTAAAGCTTAACTGAGAAAAGAGGTTTCATAGAAGAGTAAGTCACTTACCTGAAAACACCAGGGGAATGGCCAAGGAAGCCTAATTGTAATAACCATGGAAATGAATGTGAAGAGAGAGAGCTGTTGAGAAGTCAGTCAGAGTTGAGTCATGTTGCTGAATGGTACATAGAACTTGTTTTATGGTTGTCCTTATCTCTGTGGAAAATAATAAATTATGGTTAACTTAATAAAAGATCTTTTCTATGTACATATGAAATGATTTTAAAGCGAGCTCTCAAACAGGGTAACAAAATTTACAAACTTCTGTGTAAATAATTTCCTGACTAGTGAATTTTCTTCTACATTTCCTGAGAGTTAAAAGAAACAATCAACGTGCTGCAGAGGTGCTTCATGAGGAATTTTGTGGAGTGCCTGCTGTGGGGACAGCCTTGGCCACACCAAAAAGTCAGATAGATGGCTGCTTGCCCTGAAAGAGCTGTGGGGCCAGTTGGGCACCAAGAAGAAACATGCAGGGAGCGAGGCGCTGTCTGTGCTCAGCAGCTTCGAGGAGAGGAACAGCATCCTGAGACAGCATTCTTCTAGTACATTCCTTCATACATTCATTCTACATGTTTTTACTGAGCACCTCCCAGATGAAGGCATTGTTGAAAAATAGTCTAAATTTCTTCTTTGCGGTCATAAAAATGCCATTCATTGTGGAAGAGCTGAGGAACGATAGCTGGTCTAGAATCCAGGAGATGGAATGGGTAGACTTGGGGCTTTAGTCTCAGTGTCTGCCACCAGCCAGTTTTCCTGTTCAGAGCTCTGAGTTGGAGGCGAGTCGCCACTATGTTTCAGGTTTCTGGCAGTCGGGTTCATTTGCCTCACAATACTTTCCTGTTGTTTTTTGCAGCAAACCAAAGAGAGAGTGAAGCTATTGATACAGCTGGCTGATGGCTTTTGTGAAAAAGGGCATGCCCATGCGGCAGAGATAAAAAAATGTGTTACTGCTGTGGATAAGAGGTACAGAGATTTCTCTCTGCGGATGGAGAAGTACAGGACCTCTTTGGAGAAAGCCCTGGGGATTTCTTCAGATTCCAACAAATCGGTAAATGGCCTTATGCAAGCTGAATAAAACATGATCTTCTTCCTAACGCCCTCTTTGCTGATTTCATTAACTGAGTTCATTGACTTTCTTATTCCACAGAGTAAAAGTCTCCAGCTCGATATCATTCCAGCCAGTATCCCTGGCTCAGAGGTGAAGCTTCGAGATGCTGCTCATGAACTTAATGAAGAGAAGCGGAAATCTGCCCGCAGGAAAGAGTAAGCCAATCTTTCAGAATCGATCAGGATTCATTGAAAAAGTGAAGAAAATGTCATTTGGACACACTTGCTTCTGCGTGTGCTTTGAAGTCACATGGCACCCAGGCTTTTTGTGGCTCTGAGTGTGCTTAGTTATGTCAGCACAGTCTTCACTGGGCTTAGTTATGATGTCAGCACAGACTCCACTGGGCTCACTGTCCTCTTATCAGCTGTTCAGAAACAGCATCTAGTTTTTATCCCTGTGCCTATGTTTCATGTGGAGTTGCCAAATTGTCATTAATAGATAGTGATACCAAGGAAAGGAAATTAATAGTTTTTATCACATCTAAAACAAATTTAGGTGTTTAAAAGTTGCCAGGTAGTAAACTCTATATAAATAAAAAAAGAGTATGCTAATCCATTGGTTCTTAATTGGCAATTTTGTCCCCTGGGGGCACTGAAAACGTGAGGGGACATTTTGGTTGTCTCAGTGGGGAGTGGGAGGGAGTGCTGTTGGCATGTAGTGGGAAGCCGCTGGGCACTCTGCAGTGCAGAGGACAGCCCACAGCAGAGTTACCTGGCCCCACATGTCCATAGCGTCAGGTTGAGAAACCCTGATCTGGCAATATACCCCAATAAAATGTTTGCAGAAATCTTTTTTCCCCCTTTGAATTAGTGGCTGGATACTGTTCTTCTGTCTATTCATGATTTACCTCTCCAAAATAATCACCCTAATACTAATACTTTTAGGCTCTCTCTATTATTTCATAAATCCATAAAAGTAGATAGTGAAGTAAGCTGCACTCCTGTCTTCCTCTCTTCAAGGTTCATAATGGCTGAGCTCATTCAAACTGAAAAGGCCTATGTAAGAGACCTCCGGGAATGTATGGATGTAAGTAAGTTTTTTTTTTTTTTTTAGCTTATTTATTTAGATTGAACATAAGCTTGCTCTTTTATTCTTACCTGTTGGTGGTCTTTAGGGTAATCACAATTTTTTTCTGTCATTTTTTAAAATTTAAAGTATGCTTAAGCAGGCAGTCTTGTGTTTCTGCACTTCTGTGGAGTTCTAGGTTTGTTTTTCAGTCATTACAGAGATGATACAGCATTAATCCTCCCATTCTGTTTATCACATGATGGCCTGGCTGACATTCTTTTTGTATAGAATTTTACAGCAGCTTCAGAGAAATCTGCCTACTAATTATGACTGGCAACTAATACTCAGTGGTATCAGGAATATTTTTGTTGTGCTTGTAGAGTAGATTAATTCCAATATTTGAAGCTGGAAAGAATTTTAGAGTTGAAAAGTATAGGAACTCTTCTCAAGTATTAACAGTAACCGAGGGCCCTTTTTAGATGGGTTTTTCATTGTTTTGTAAAAGGGTCCAGTCCTGTTATACTTTTGCTCATACATTAACTCTCTGTATTTACAGATGTCAGAAACAGCTTTTTCTTGAAAATGTGGTGTTTATTTCTGTCTAATCCCTGTTTCCCTCTTGGCCAGACCTACCTGTGGGAAATGACCAGTGGTGTGGAAGAGATCCCACCTGGCATTGTCAACAAAGAACTCATAATCTTTGGAAACATGCAGGAAATCTACGAATTTCATAATAAGTGAGTGGCTTTCCTTTGGGAGCAGTTACTCTTGAAATCCACATGTTATGCTGAAGTTTCATCACAAGAAATGAAACGTTCCTGTTGAATTCAGTGATTTTGTTGCCACTTAAATGAAGCCTATCAGTCTTTCTCCAAAAAGACTGACATTCTAGAAACTTGTTCAATACAGACTTAATGTTATATTTGTACTTACCTTCTACAGAAATAAGATCAGGAGAACTAGGAAAATATTTGTATAGGAAGCTTAACTTCTCTGAAGCCAAACCATAGGTGCCCTGTGAGTTATTTCTCAGGGTTGACAGACAGTGCCATCGGCCTGCTGGCCTGTGCTGTTCAGTCTCTTATAGTAAGAGACGGGGAACTGAAGAAGCAACAGAAGTATGTTCTGACCAAAATAAAATGTACTTTCCACTTTCCATTGGCCACAGGAGGTACATGATTCTGTTTTGATATTTTTAAAGCAGCAGCGGCAGAAGCTCCTTTAGGTGGCCTTTGGCGAGATGATGCTGGGGTCAGCAAGAGCGCAGTCCCCTCACTCCCCAGCAGGAGGCAGAAGAGACCAAGGGTTTTCAACCGAATATTTACATCTCTAAAGTATATCCTCAGTGAATTCACTAGCACTTTCCCAGAAATAAATTTGTTAGAAAGTGTTTGAAGGCTAAACTGGTTAGCTATTTGAAAGTCACAATAACTTTCCCTAGTTAAGAGGTACACGTTTTGCTAATTCTTTAGGGGGCACAGATTTATCCATTTCTAGCACATCTCACTAGTAAAATGTTTTAAAACACCTTCATAATATATTACTTTTATTCTTTGCAGCATATTCCTAAAGGAGCTGGAAAAATATGAACAGTTGCCAGAGGATGTTGGACATTGTTTTGTTACTTGGGTAATGAAATCTCAACCATTTGTTCTCTTGCAATTATTAGGTGGTATTGAAAGAAGTTAGGAGGCATGTTCTTCATCTCCTCTAAGTCACCATCTTCTGCTAATGTCCATGCATGCAGAGAAGTCGACTTTACCTCAAAGAATTGCATACTCCAACTAATTGTTATTGTGGAGTGAGTTTGTTTTTGGCGCTGGTGATGGTTTGAAATAGAGTATTTAGCATGACAGGCCTCTGCTTGACCCTGGGACATTGCTGATAGATGAGTTCCCAGTCCTTCTGGGGGATCGACCATTCTAGAAGGGAGGCAGATAGGTGAACCTGGGATCATGCTGTCCAGAGCCCACAGCCAGGTGTGCACACATTGCTGCGGGAAGAGAGGATAGGTACTCAGACCGGCGTGCCGGGGTTGGGGAGGCTGCTGTAGTTGTGTGCTGTCAGAACCATGTGTTTCTTATTTCAGTAGCTTTCTTTTTAAAATAGGGTATCTTTAACTTGAGAACTGTAGGCTTCAATTTCCGTTATCCACACAGCTTCTTTTCTATATAAAAGTTTATCATATGTTGACTTGTTATGGTTTAAATGAGTTTTTTGGTTTTTTTTTTTTTGGCTTATAGGCAGACAAGTTTCAGATGTATGTCACATATTGCAAAAATAAGCCTGATTCTACTCAGCTGATTTTGGAACATGCAGGGTCCTATTTTGATGTAAGTAATAGATTCCTAAAGAGACCATAATTTTCCAAGTTGTGTACGTAAAATGCAATATTACTCATAATTTTCACCTAATTGATAGTACAATACTTTCATTTTTATCTATCATGTTTATATTGGGCTATTCTTACATTGTCTTCTGCTTTTAAAAGATACTATACAAGTACTGGAGGTATCTGTCAGAAGCTCAGATTGTAATATATACACACATGTTTGTGTGTATATATTACTACTGTTTGTATTCATTTATAATGTCATTACTATTTATAGTCAATAAACTTTTTCATGTGTAATATTGTACACAGAAGATATAAACTATTAAGCTTCTTTTCCCCTTAGTGAAACAGAAATAAATTTGAATCTTTTTAGTTGTTTTTCCTATTTTAATTCCATGATGTTACGTATTTTCAAAAGTGACCTACCACTAAAATTTTACAAATAGTGCCATAACAACTAGGATAATTAGAAAGCTAATTCATTGTGTTCTCATTGGAGTAAACATAGATACAGGTCATCTGTGTTTTGAAAGCTATCTCAGTGGATTATTCAGCACAAAAAGGATGGAGCTTTAGAATGTGATACACAGAGTGCTTTCTGGGTTTCCAGAACTTGGTCAAATATGTGCCCATATATTTTGATTGAAGGATAAGGTGCTATTGAATAGTGTGCATAGTTTGGTGCATAAGGTTATGAGGATGTAGGACTTGTTTTCTGTCTTTACACTTGTGCATGAACAGGTGGAATAATCAGCTCTTACCTGAAAGTCTGGGGAAGTTGAATAAACTTTGCAGTTTGTGCTTTGAGACAAAGCCCTACCTGTAGATGACCCTATTTTAATTGTCGTTCTCTTGACCATTACATTACACATCACTGCCTTTGTAAATAGGAAGCCTTCTCCCAGGCCAAAGTGGACTTTTCTTTTTAATATTTCACATGATTCTAGGTCTTTTGCCATCAGATGAAATTCAGCACCTGTATATGGAGTTAGAAGTATTTTAGTATTAAGTATTTCACTAAAACAGTGAGACCACATAGCACAACATTATTTAACGTTTGGAATCAAAGCCATTTTAGAAACCCCTATGTCCTAAAACATATCTTGACGAATAAGAGAAATCATGCCTGTCAGAGATTTCACAGTTTACATGCTTTCAGTATCCATTGTACAGTTGGTTTATTTTTTAGAGGCTTTCTGCTACAGCTTCCTCTGTTCTCCAGGATGACAGCCTTTGATGATGCTTCTTTCCAGTATCAAGCGTTATTGAACATCTGCATGGTGCTCATTAACTCTAAGCTTTATCCTAGGTGCTAGTGTAAAGTGGTGAGTAGCACAGACAGGGCACCTGTCTTCACAGCAAGGAATACAACCAGCCAGCAGGTCATTGCATGTAAAGGACATAATTATAAAATGCAAAGTACAAGTCATGGCATTAAATGTGCCGCTGGATGTAGATCCTCCTGCTCCAGGGTGCCCCTTTCTCTCTCCAGAAGTAACATTTTAGAAGCAAAGAAGTTTGTGTTAATATTCTAGGAGCCTTTTAGTAAGAGGAAGCTTTATTATTTCAGCATGATTAAATAGTTATTAGGTACAGTATTTGGAAAAGTAATATGTCTTATAGCCATGGTTTAATAGTGTACCCCTATGATAAGGCTTATTTCTTGCTTTGTTTTGTTTTAATACAGGAGATACAGCAACGACATGGATTAGCCAATTCCATTTCTTCCTACCTTATTAAACCGGTTCAACGAATAACAAAGTATCAGCTCCTTTTAAAAGTATGTATAATGCATCTTCAGCCTGTGAAATATTATGAATTATGTATTATTATTTTGACATTTACTGTATATTTATATAATTACCCTGATTTTTTTGAAACACCTAGTCAATTAATTTTAGTTTTTAATTCATTAGTATTTATTGCCCTGCCTAATTGCTCATTACAGGAATTAAATGAGAGTATATGTCATGATTATGTATCTGAACTGCACTGACTGACCCTAATCACTAACGTAAAATGAGAAATCACTGGTTCTTGATATTTTAGTACCCATAGTTCCCAGTCGTGGCTAGCCGACTGCGGGCCAGCCATGGTGCACTTTGGTATACTTTGCATATGTTGACCTCCCAACAATGCTAGTCCGCAGGGGTGGAAACTAGCCTTAGAGGGCAAAGAATGTGCCCAGAATCATCACTCACACCCATTAACAAGCTCAGCTGAAGCCACAGAGAACCCACGTCCAGGCAGCTTTCTCCATCTTGTTGCTCGTCACTGATGTCACACCCCTCACGGCACACCTGATTCATACTGATCACAAGTATTGGAGTCAGCCTGACCTCTACTTTTTATTGGTTGTGAATTATTATAATTCAAATCACATTAAGGAAAACAATAGCGATTATTGACAGTAGAAAGGTAAACAAACTTACATCTTGACAATAGGAAGGGAAACAAACTTAAATTTTGTGACAACTCTTAGCACAAATTCTATTATATATCATCAATACACATTTTCTTGACTACATCAGAATTATTGACAGCTTCTGTCTGGTGATGTTCAGCATACCATTTTCTCGGCTGATGAATTTTATTAAGCATTTAAATTAGAAACCATTCATCCCAGTGATGGTATTCTGTGAATTTCACTATGTTCCACCTACTGTCCTAGGCACGACAACGGGAAGTTATTATGTAATTTGTCTAGATATGAAAGAAATTTAGAAGGTGGAGTTACAAATGCCTGAAACTCTTCTTTACCCTTTTTGTTAGAAAAATCTAGAAACAGTAGTGAGTGGCTACATTGTTTTGTGAAAGTGATACTATTACGGGATTTTTCTGTTGGAAAAGCTCTCCTGTACTTTCATATCAAAATTCCCTTAAGTGTTTTTGTGACCATCACTGCAGAAATATATAATTGCTATGAATGCAAAATAAGTCAGGAGGCTAATTGTTCATATGCAAATTTGTCCTTTGCTTTCTAATTCTGCAAAGGCAGTTTACCTTTTAGTGTCCTTAGGATGTAAGGATATCTACATGTCTACATATGATACAACATATCTACAACCATATAATCTTTGATAAACCCGACAAAAACAAGCAATGGGGAAAGGATTCCCTGTTTAATAAATGGTGTTGGGAAAACTGGCTAGCTATGTGCAGAAAGCAGAAACTGGACCCCTTCCTGACACCTTACACTAAAATTAACTCCAGATGGATTAAAGACTTAAACGTAAGACCTAACACCATAAAAACCATAGAAGAAAATCTAGGCAAAACCGTTCAGGACATAGGCATAGGCAAGGACTTCATGACCCAAACACCAAAAGCATTGACAACAAAAGCCAAAATAGACAAATGGGACTTAATCAAACTCCACAGCTTCTGCACGGCAAAAGAAACAGTCATTAGAGTGAATCGGCAACCAAACCAACAGAATGGGAAAAAATTTTTGCAGTTTACCCATCTTACAAAGGGCTGATATCCAGAATTTACAAAGAACTCAAACAGATTTACAAGAAAAAACAAGCCCATTCAAAAGTGGGCAAAGGATATGAACAGACACTTTACAAAAGAAGACATACATGAGGCCAACAAACATATGAAAAAATGCTCATCATCACTGGTCATTAGAGAGATGAAAATCAAAACCACATTGAGATACCATCTCACGCCAGTTAGAATGGCGATCATTAAAAAATCTGGAGACAACAGATGCTGGAGAGGATGTGAAGAAACAGGAACACTTTTACACTGTTGGTGGGAGTGTAAATTAGTTCAACCATTGTGGAAGACAGTGTGGCAATTCCTCAAGGCCTTAGAAATAGAAATTCCATTTGACCCAGCAATCCCATTACTGTGTATATATCCAAAGGACTATAAATCGTTCTACTATAAGGACACATGCACACGAATGTTCACTGCAGAACTGTTTACAATAGCAAAGACCTGGAACCAACCCAAATGCCCATCGATGATAGACTGGACTGGGAAAATGTGGCACATATACACCATGGAATGTTATGCAGCAATCAAAAATGATGAGTTCGTGTCCTTTGTAGGGACATGGATGAACCTGGAGAACATCATTCTCAGCAAACTGACACAAGAACAGAAAATGAAATGCTGCATGTTCTCACTCATAGGCGGATGTTGAACAATGAGAACCCATGGACACAGGGAGGGGAGCGCTACACACTGGGGTCTGTTGGGGAGAATAGTGGGGGGACAGTGGGGGGGTGGGGAGTTGGGGAGAGATAGCGTAGGGAGAAATGCCAGATATAGGTGAAGGGGAGGCAGGCAGCAAATCACACTGCCACGTGTGTGTACCTATGCAACAATCTTGCATGTTCTTCACATGTACCCCAAAACCTAAAATGCAATTAAAAAGAAAAAGAATACAAAAGAAAAAATAAAAAAAAAGATGTAAGGATTTTGTTTGCAGCATTTAGTTCTAGTAAACTGATGCTTACATTTTTAAACCTAACCTTACTCTGCCCAGAGGTTCTCCAGGAGAACAGTAATAAGCTACCTTAAGCTCCCCAAAAGGAAGGTTTTCTGCCAGTTTTAAGTGATTAGGCTCAGTACACTGCATTTATGAAGCAGTGTTTGCCATGCTGCTTAGAATCAGAGGTGAACACCATCGGTCATGAGGGAAGGTGCCCATACAGCAGCTGAGTTCCTCTCAGGCAGCCACTGGGAGGCCAGTGCTGGCTGCATTGTCATGCCTCTCTTTTGTCGACTACGGAGACATAAAACACTGCTGTTGCTATTACTGCCGGGTAATAGTTATGAGTACACCAGTAAGAAAATAGCTTGGAGCCCACCAGAAGGTGAACTTATTGTTCCTGCTGTCATTCATTTAATAACAGACGTTTCTCTAAATAGCTCTGAAATGTAATCACACACATAGGGCTCCCCAGAGAGGTGTAATTCAACTATCAGAGCTTTTCTAAACATCCTACGCAAAAAGGAAATGTGTTTGACTGTAAGTACTTATGCAGCATTACTGTTTCTGCTGTGAGGCTTGGCTGGTCCAGTTTAGATGCGGCATTGCGTTAATGGCCCCAGGGTTCGGAGTCACACACTGAGATTGCGTGGGAAACGTACAGTTGGACCTGGCATGGCCGTCAGCTGCAGTAGCTGATCATGTGTTACATAATTAAATATTTCTGTTTATCTTTTTTTTTTTTTTTTTTAAACAGAGTTTTCCTCTGTCCCCCAGGCTGGAGTACAGTGGCATAATCTTGGTTCACTGCAACCTCCACCTCCCAGGTTCATGTGATTCTCCTCCCCCAGTCTTCCAAGTAGCTGACATTACATGCACATGCCTCCATGCCCAGCTAATTTTTTTTTTTTTTTTTAGTAGAGATGGGGTTTCACCATATTGGCCAGGCTGGTCTGGAACTCCTGACCTCATGTGATCCACCTGCCTCAGCCTCCCAAACTGCTTGGATTACAGGCAGGAGCTACCACACGTGGCCTCTGTTTATCATTTTTGAAGCTTGACTATTAACAGGTATATTAATTTCATCTTAAACTATCACTACATCTGGTTTACTTTGATTTGAACAGGACAAACCCTGCCATTCATTGAATAAACAGGTAGTCATTCATTTCTGTGAGAACATATGCCCAGTTGACCACACTCTGCTTTTATCTTGAAAGCCATGGACTTTCATAGACTCTGTTTCTGCCAAGGTCTCATTGGCAGAGCATTCTGCAGTCTTTACCTCGTGTCTGTTCTTGATCTCTGCAGGAGCTGCTGACATGCTGTGAGGAAGGAAAGGGGGAGATTAAAGATGGCCTGGAGGTGATGCTCAGTGTGCCGAAGCGAGCCAATGACGCCATGCACCTCAGCATGCTGGAAGGTAACGGGACTTTCCACGCTCCCAGTGTGCATTTGTGCGGTTTCTAATGACACTTTGTAGATGGATTTCCTGAACCCTAAAAATCCCAGCTTTGTGTCTTTGTTACTGGTTAAGAGCTTAGGCATTCTTTTTTAAAGAATTGGTATCATTGCTTTTTTAAAGGACCACATAAAATGCTTCTACACTTGTTGAAAGCCCTTTCTTATTCTTTCACTGGGAAAGAGCCTCTCCACAGTCTGGACGCCAACAGCACTTTGTGCTATTTGGACTCCTATAGAGCTTGCCACAGGCCACCTGCTCTCCCTGTTAGATGGATGGGTAGGTGGGTGGATGGATGGATCCAACCCCAAGACTCTGAAATCCTTAAAAGAATGTGTTGCTTCCCCATCTCTGTATCCATCACATCACTTGCTAGAGCCTAGAACATAGTAGGTATCAGATATTTCTTTGTGTAGTTGAATTTGGCGTGTAACATGGTAAACAGAAAATTAGATAAATATGTTTCAAAACGACTATAGCAATTATAGTTTCCATAAATGCCTCTGTTTAAGAAAACTCTTCCTGTGGTGCAAAGCTTAGTTCTTGCCAGGCTATGCAGAGTAAGTTATAATCCTGCTCCAAATGCTTTTGCTACCCTGTGTCTTTATGGGTAACACTGAATAGTGTATCAGTTAGATCATAGGTGCTGCTGTGGGTAATAAAACCCAAAACTCAGAGGCCAAGCAAAACAGATTGTTCTTTCTCTGATATAAAATGCTGATGTGGTATGGCACCCCTTCATGATGTCACAAGGACTCAGGCTGTGTTCCAGCTGATTTCTCTCCATTCTAGTTGTTTTTCTGGCTGGCTAGGTCCAGGGTGTTTCAAGACCTCACCAACATTTCATCTAACAAGAAGTAGAGAAGGTCAGGGAGGGAACTCCAGATGGGCAACCACTAGCAGTGGTGCCCGCTGCTTTGCTCAGTTGTCCAGAATGTAGGTACCCAGTTGCTTTTAACTGTGGTTGGGGCTGGGGAGCGAAGTGCTTATTTTGAGCACTCCTAGTGGGAGCTTCTACTATGAGAAAAAAAGGAGAGAGTGGAAGTCAGGAGGTAACGGGCAGCCTCTGCCCCAGGGCTGGCTTTACTAAGCCCTGGGAGCTTCATATCCAGGTGATAAAGCAGGCTACTTCCATGAAGAGAGGAGCAGCGAAGTCCAGAGCACAAATGATTCACATGCAGAATGTCACATTCAGAGGAGGAAGGGTGCACTAAGAATGGGTAGCAAGGGACTTCTCCAAGAAGCAGGATCATGGCAGGTCCTTGAAGAAAGGTTGGCTCTGAGCAGACTGTCTGGGAAGAGCGCTCTGGGTCAAGGAAGCAGCGAGAATCAGGACCCAGACTGGAGCGTAGGTGGGGGCTTAGAGGAGAGTCGGAACTGTCCCAGAGGAGGAGGTTCATGTGGTGGGATGCTGCGGTAGAAGGCTGAAGAGAAGTAGAGAGTGGAACCAGATCTCAGCTGGTGTGAAGGCCCCCAAAGGGATAGAGCTCAGACAATAAAGCCATGAGGAGTCGAACAAAGGAAAAAGCATGCAAAGTGGTGTGTTCGGAAGAATTATCCTTTGTAGGATGGGTCAGTGATGTGAAGACTCGAGGCAGAATCAGATGGGAAATTCTCATTTTTTAAATGTTGAAAATAGTAATAATGCTTTCTTGTGCATCATTTTTTCTTTTGCTTTTAAATTGATTTGCCTCCTTTTTTCATGTTGTAGGGTTTGATGAAAACATTGAGTCTCAGGGAGAACTCATCCTGCAGGAATCCTTCCAAGTGTGGGACCCAAAAACCTTAATTCGAAAGGGTCGAGAACGGCATCTCTTCCTTTTTGAAATGTCCTTAGTATTTAGTAAAGAAGTGAAAGATTCCAGTGGGAGAAGCAAGTACCTTTACAAAAGCAAATTGTTTGTAAGTATAGTCTCCAGAATTGTAAGTCTAAAGGTAACATAGTTGCAGTCTTTTTGTAGGTAGAGAAGTATTGTTCATCGACTTCAGTTTAACCTCCCAATCTGTCCTGAAATGTTCAAGTCGGAATGGTTTGTAGCGTTTTCATCAGTGAAATTCTTTGCCACCCTCAAGTCCACTAGAGGGTGCTCCAGGGTTTATAGACTTAGGAAATTTGCTCTTCTTAAATCTTGTTACCATGTAACTGCAGGATAAGAAAACATTTCATAAGTGAAATCATTTATCTCCAGTGTGCTTAACTGGCTTTATAAATAAAATAATCATATATATGACTAAGTTCTCATTATAATTAATTTTTCAACCATAAACGTTAGAGGGTATGGAAACAGCTTTACTGGGTGTCTCACTGTAGACTTACCATGCTGAGGTTTGATGTTTTTCTCATTAAAAATAAATTTATGAAATAAAAATGCATAAGTAGATTTTTGATTGTTTATAACAGTGAAATGTCACAATTAGAGAAAATACACATAAGCCGAAGCACAGTTTGGAAGCTGCACCGCCCCAGCTGTGTGGGGACAGCTGTCCCTGAGTACTTGGCAGACCCGGTGATGGTGAGACATTTTAGTTCGTACTTAACCTGTCATTGTACTTCTTGGCAGAAGAAGCATATCTGGTGCCATTTTGTGACCAGTAGCTAGTCTTACCAGCCTCTTTGTGAAAGTACATTTCAAAAGCCCAAGGGCAGCGCAGTCTCTGGATCTCCTGCACTTCCATCTTCCATAGTGGGCTATTTCTCAGAGGCTTATTCACGCAGGGTCGCTGGGCAGGGCTGGGCAGAGGGGACGATTGGGTGGCACTAAGGAAGAGTCATCATCCAGAAAAGAATAGAAAATGCCAAAGGGTGGATTTCTTTATGGCAGATCTCTTACAAATATTGGTAGATGTTTGCAGTTTGGAGAACTCACACATCATAATTTTTTATGATGTCCATATATAATGAAACTCCTCAAATACTAAAATATCTCCAAGTATGGAAATCATCTTAATAATAATCTGGAATTCACAGGTTCCAACTAAAGGTTTTCATACCATTTTGTTTGGCTTATATCCTGTTGGATTACATCTTGCCTGACATCATTTTAGGTCACATTCTGACTGGAAAGAAAAAATGCGGTGTTGCTGGCTAGTAATTTCATTAGCTGGCTCTAATCTGCCTTTAGAGACCAAGCTCGTCTGTTTTAGCAGCCAATACATCTTCACTTAATTTATCTTTTAGAAGTTAAGATTCCCTCAGAGGCCACCTCTGGAGCTCTGGATGATGAATCACTTCCTTTGCTGAGGTGGAGAATGCACTGGGGGACCTTGACTGTGGGGGAGGGGCTGAAGCTCTTGACCTTTCTCTGCATGCTCCCATGTTCTGCATATATTACAGAGGAAGTTTGCCTCTTCGCCCTTAAAGTTATTGATGAAATACTGAAAGCTAATGCTGTCGATAAAGAAATTGGAAAAAACTAAGCTGTTAAAACTTCATTTGCCTTCTGGGAAGCTGTGTCATTAATGCTGAAGAGAATATGGTGGCAGCCCTTTTGTAACCAAGACAGACTCATTTTGCAGTTTGTTGCTTGTACAATTGCAAATAGTCAACTCTTGACTTTCACATAGGAGGGTTTTCACATTTTGGTTTTCTTCCCCTGGATTTTTTCCTTTTGATCTGTCTGGGGTCTCCAGTAGCGGCACTCACAGGAAGCAAAGGATGAAACCAGTCACCTGTAGCCTAAGAACACGATGTCCCCATTGTAACTCTCATGAGAGCTGAGATCACTATCGATGTTCTTATAACCTAGCGTGGCACCTGTAACCAAAACCTGTTTCCTTGGTCTCTGTTCTGCATCCTTCCCGAATTTTACTGTCCACTAACTGTACAATTCTCTTCTTATCCAGACCTCAGAGTTGGGTGTCACAGAACATGTTGAAGGAGACCCTTGCAAATTTGCACTGTGGGTGGGCAGAACGCCAACTTCAGATAATAAAATCGTCCTTAAGGTACGTTCATTTGAAGCTGGGACTGTGCTGTGTGAAACGATTATGGTGGCCATCCATGCTTGCTTTTCCATTGTTGAAGTAGTTGAAGTACACTGGTTTTCATATTATTTTATTTGTTATTGTTTTGTGTGTGTGTGTGTGTGTGTGTGTGTGCGCCGCGCTTTGTGTGTTAGCTCTATTCAGATTGGTGGCTACCACACAAAGAAGAGTGGAATAAATTCAGTTTGGTGTTCTAGTGATGAAACAATTTGAGCTAAACTTTCACTTGACTCCTAAAAGGGCAAATAAAGCAAGGTCTTTTTAAACTTCTTCCGTTCTTCCAGTCTTGGAATTCATTGACTCTATGAGAAATGCAGGAAGTCAGGGTAGAGGAGGAATGAGATACTGACTAACAAGTCTCATTGCTCACTTGTCCTGTTTCCAAAGGAAAAAGTCACCTGGTGCATTTGTGAGGACCTGCGATAGGAAGTCGAGGCCAACCGTACCCACAGTCCTTACAGGGTCCTCAGCTCTGTGGCTTAATAGTTTGGGGACAGAGGAAAAGGGGAATGATGCTTAATGACAGGGTTTGATACTGTTGTAATTTAAAATTTAAAACCACTCAGGATGCTTTAGGGTATATAGTCTTTAGGGAGGAAAATCTCTTGGAATATTTGATGTGAGCTCTGTTTTGATTGTACTGACCTCTCCTGGGAATGGTCAAGAGCTCTAAGGCTGTCTTGTGTACTTCCCTCCTCTGTGTTTGAGAAAACACAGATGGAACTTTTGGAGCCATCTGGAAACGCCATCAGCGGCTTTGGGATGTTTGGGGATGGTGGAGCTAAGGTTTGTAGAATATTGGAAGAAGAGCCAGAGTGTAATGGGACTCTGGTGTGTGAACCTGCATGTCGCCCCTTGTGTCTCTTGCATGCCTCTTTGTCTCTTTGGTATTTTCAGTGACAGTGAATTACTCCCGGTACCTTCAGTCTTCTAGAGCCTGTTCTTCAGTGGAAGCCATTGTCTTCGTAAGATCTTTGTTCATATGTAACAGTGGGTTGTTTTGCAGTGAATGTGTGATGTGATTACCAGCCCAGTATGTTCTGACTAGTACTGGCCTAAAGCCCTGGATACAAATTGTACGGCCCAGTATGTTCTGACTAGTACTGGCCTAAAGCCCTGGATATAAATTGTACGGCCCAGTATGTTCTGACTAGTACTGGCCTAAAGCCCTGGATACAAATTGTACGGCCCAGTATGTTCTGACTAGTACTGGCCTAAAGCCCTGGATATAAATTGTACGGCCCAGTATGTTCTGACTAGTACTGGCCTAAAGCCCTGGATACAAATTGTACGGCCCAGTATGTTCTGACTAGTACTGGCCTAAAGCCCTGGATACAAATTGTACGGCCCAGTATGTTCTGACTAGTACTGGCCTAAAGCCCTGGATACAAATTGTACGGCCCAGTATGTTCTGACTAGTACTGGCCTAAAGCCCTGGATATAAATTGTACGGCCCAGTATGTTCTGACTAGTACTGGCCTAAAGCCCTGGATATAAATTGTACGGCCCAGTATGTTCTGACTAGTACTGGCCTAAAGCCCTGGATACAAATTGTACGGCCCAGTATGTTCTGACTAGTACTGGCCTAAAGCCCTGGATACAAATTGTACGGCCCAGTATGTTCTGACTAGTACTGGCCTAAAGCCCTGGATACAAATTGTACGGCCCAGTATGTTCTGACTAGTACTGGCCTAAAGCCCTGGATATAAATTGTACGGCCCAGTATGTTCTGACTAGTACTGGCCTAAAGCCCTGGATACAAATTGTATGGATAGCCAAATTTAAATAACTGTAATTTTCTTCCTAAGGTGTAACATTTTAAAGTATACTCAAAACCTAAAACTTGCAACTTACATTAACCACTTATCCAGACTAGCTACCGTAGCAGATGCCAAAAGGTGCTGCCAAAAGATAGTGACAGATATTTTAGCCAGATCAGGACTTTCATTTAGGATATCATAAAATGCTCATGGTACGATTGAAAAATAAGACTTTTCTCAGGCTTCACTAGGTAGAAGTTTTCTAGGTAGTTTTGGATACTGTCTTTCTGCCTTCCAAGGAGAAAGTAAAGGAAATGATATTCTCATTGATTTCAGGGGTTGCTGTGTGGTGCTGGTGCAGGGCAGGTGATGGTGGTGGCAGGGATGGTAATGTCATGATGATGTAAGTGGAGGTGTGGAGACGGCGTGATGGTGGTGGCGGTGGAAGTTTAGATGGCAGTGAGGGTGGAGGTGGTGGCGGTATGGATTTTGGTGGTCACGGTGATATAGTTGTGGTGAAAGTGTAGAGGGTGAGGGTGTAGATGAAGCTAGTGGTGTCAATTTGGTGATGGGGCATTAGTACGAATGGTGGCAGTGATGTAGATGGTGGTGATGAGGGTACAGATGGTGATGGCTTAAGCTTTGGTGGTGGTGATGGTGGTGGTGGTGGTGAGGTTGTAGATGGAGGTAATGGTGTAGATGGTGGTGGTGATGGTGGTGGTAAGGTAAATGGAAGTAATGGTGTAGATGGTGGTGGTGGTGGTGTAGTGGTAGTGTATAGGCAGTGGTAGTGGAGATGGTGGTGAGGGTTTAGGTATTGGTGGTGAGGGCATAGATGGTGGTGGTACAGATTTTGTTGGTCTAGATGGTGTGGTGAGAGTGTAGATGGAGTGAATTTAGATTTTGGTGTAGAGAGATTGGAGATGGTGGTGAGGGTGTAGGCGTGGTGGAAGTAGAGGGATCACGCTGCTGGAGGTGCTGATGTTGGTGGAGAACACGGTGGAAATGGCGATGGTGATGTCCTAATTGTAAAACAAAACTCTGATTATTTTCACTGCTCTGGTCTGGAAAGGAGAATTGTATTTCTAAGTCTTAAACAGATTGTGGCTATCCAGAGTATGAAATGAACTATCCCCTCTCTTAGCCAGGTAGGACCTTTTTATTTAGTACTTTTCCTCAATTACCTTTCTCTTACTATTTCTGAAAAATTGACATCTCTTTTTCTTGTTTAGTTTCTTTAAGGTTAAGATAATTACTCGCCGTAAGTGTGATGATCAGTTCATTTAAGAATTGTCTTTATTTCTGAACCATATTAACGATTCTCCTCAGTTGTTTCCATACTCTGCCAAATGTTCTCTTGCAGGTACTTCTCTTTAGTTAACCTTCCAACTGTTTTTATTGGGCATTTAAATTCCAACCGATTTGTAGTTTTTAAAAAGGTTTCTTCTCCTGAGTCACTTACTTCGTACACCCGTTCCCTGGTCACTCCCTGCCCTCTCCCAGAAGACTTTGGTTTCCCTGCTGTCCTGTTAGGCCAGGGAAGAGGGAGCAAGAGGCTGCCTTTACCCATCTTTTCTTTCCCTGTCACTACCTGTTAGTAACTTTAAAGACGTGTCCTTTGGTTAAAACAGTTTCTATAGAAAGAGGGTGATGAACTTTAATTTCCTTTCCCAACATGAGCTTTGATTTTCTGTTTTCAGAAAAAGGATACACAGTGAGAAATGCTGAGTGCTCCTCCCTTTGTGATCTCATCTATGATGAGTTATGATAGTTTAATCATGACTGCAGGGAATTATGTTTATATCATAGGAGGTTGATATTTTCTGTAAGGAAATTAGAAAGCTGTTAGTAAGGCCCAGAATATGCAGAAAGAAAAAAAAAAAAACCTCCTTTGAGGCAGAGTTAAAAAAAAAATCTGGATGATGCCATACGTGCTCAGTCTGCCGGTGCTCGCTGAGAATCTGGTCTGTGTTCTCAGAGAATGTTTCTGAAGAGTTGTGATGGAGTTGAGGTGAATCTGCCATCGGCAACTGGCAGTTGGTGAGCTCGTGATGTTGGGCACATTTCTTGTGTCTATACCTCAGTTCCTCATTTATGAGACAAGGCTGAGGGAGTCTCCCACCTGCAGAGTCCTGATGGGTGTGGATGACAGCACGCCAGGGAAGCCCTTGGCTAGGCAGAGGGCTCTGGAGGTGGCGGCAGCTGCGCAACCTTCCTGAATTCAGCAGATGAGGCAGCAAGGCCATGGGGATTTGTTCCGTTTCCTGCTGGCAGTTTGCCTGCTGCCGACCAGTGCACAGTGTTTGCCTAAATAGCCTCAGAGGCATTTGGGTGGTGATGAGGGTGGCTGTGTTGGTTTATTTGCCCAGGACTGCTTAAAAGCTCTTGGGGCTGGAGAATGATGGATTATTACAATAGTCAGAGATCTGGAGTGATATACATCCTATAAAACAAAAATGGTTTTGATGAAAAAACATTTTTAAATAGTTATTTATTTGGTAGCAGATTAAACATAGAATGTGGTTGCTTTTCTGCTGAAAAGTCATTTTGAAAATAGAAACTCAAGGAGTACAGGAGACCTGGGTGTAGTTAGTGCAGGGTCTGGAAAGAGCCCTTCCGTATCCTAAGCAACACTAACACCTTGTTAAGGCTTCCAGTATAGAGAACAAACAGGACTGGATAAAGCACATCCGCGAAGTCATCCAGGAGCGGACGATCCACCTGAAGGGAGCCCTGAAAGAGCCCATCCACATCCCCAAGACCGCCCCCGCCACAAGACAGAAGGGAAGGAGGTGCGTGCATGGCACCGCTGGAGGTCTGTGTATCTGGGAGGAAGGGACGAGGCGGTATTAGCTCACTCTCCTTCAAAAATAATTTCTCAAACATTTCAAGGAGTATGTTTTTAAAACTGCCATTTGTGGTAACATCTTACTTAGTAATAAAACTGCTTTGTCAAGATACGAGCCTCTATGGGCTTAAAGTAAATGAGGGCTGTGTGCAAACCCCCCATTGTTTTGCCTTTCTCACCCGAGCACATGCAGGGCACATGTCTAAATCATGCACATGACCTTGCATAAATTAGAAAGCATCGAGACATTATTGCTTTCTCGTTTTTAAAATGGAAACTATCCTATCAACTCTATTTTATGATGATGGGAATCCAATGGGATGATATATTTTAAACACTCAGCACAGTGGCTAGCAGAACGCTTGCGCTCAGTGAAGGGTGCTGTGACCATTGGCCGCATCCTGGTAGCAGCAGGCACTGGTGAAGGCTGCTAGTTAGCTCATTAAACAAATCAGTTGCTTCTCCAGTGACTGCCAGATCAGCAGCGTCAGGAACTAAAAGTTTCTTTGCACTTCCAGGGATGGAGAAGATCTGGACAGCCAAGGAGATGGCAGCAGCCAGCCTGATACGATATCCATCGCCTCGCGGACGTCTCAGAACACGCTGGACAGCGATAAGGTGAGCCGTTCCGGCATTTTGTGTGTGGAGAGAATGTGCTGGTCTCTGATCAAAGCAGCCCCCTCCTTTCTGTTACTCGCAGTTTGTCATCATATTTTCAAGCAGATGATATGTGCCAGGAGTGGTGTCAGGATCCTGTGGTGATGCAGAGAGTTGGGAGATCGGGGTGAGAAAACTTGAATCCTGAGGACTCAGGAGAACTCATTCAACTCTTTCCATCCTGCCCTTTGCAGTGCCAAGTGTGTTACAGGACGTTCTTAGGCTTTTTAATCTTATTCCTAAGCAGAAGACCCTATCACTCAAAATAAAATCCTACACAGAACGCCAGCATGTGTTTTAACTTAGGATCTTTAAGATGGATCTCCCCTCCAGCGACTAGGAGAGACACAAGATGGAAATAAAGAGTGTGGCTTACAGGTTCTGGGGGTCACACGGCACCCCTGGAGGACAGCGAGTGGGTGGGGAGAGAGGTGTCCTTGGGCCAGGGCCATTAGTGGGTCCAGGACATTATCCAAACAGGTTTGGCACAGGGCATGTCAGTCAGTGGACTTAGAGCAAGCAGGCATGAGTTTCAGGAGGTCATGCTGTGACTAAGAAGTTGTCACTCTGGCATGTCTGCACAGTCCACATGAGGTGCAAACGTTAGCAAGACCAGTTACACAGGCTTTATGTGGCTGTCCCTTAGAGGAGTGGTCACCAGAAGGAAGTTCTGTGAAGCAGAGATCAGGACCGACCACGTTGAGGACCTGGAAGAGGTGCTCCTGGTATAAGAAAGTCCAGCTTCTGTGGGTTCAGAGTGATGCCAGGGTAACATAGTAAGAACTCACAGCAGTGTAGGAGCAGAGCTGCTCCCATGGAAGGGAAGTGGGGGTGTGGCCCTGTGATGCCCGCTCAGAACCATAGGGTGCAAGCAGAACATAGAAAACATGCCCTGGAATTGGTAACAGTGATGACTAGTGACACAGTGTGAGCTAGATCTGATTTTTATCAAAACAGTTTGTATAGGTATATATTCTTCAAAAGCAGCCTGGAGTATCTCATGAATTAGTTTTGATAGAATCCAAAAAACCTGCAAGGTAAATTGCTAATAGAATTTGGATTCCTGGGTTTACATGATGGATAGAAGGCAAAAAGTTCTCTATTATAGCCAATGGAGAACACTGATCTTAATGAAGTCTTCTGTACCTGCCAAGATGAGTGTGTTCTGTTATATTCCTAGAATGCTAGACTGAATTTTTTTTTTAGAAGTTGACAGTAAATAGGGGATTTATCAGCCCAGAATTGCTGAGTTTCTCATTCCCCAATGCAAGTCGGACCTCATTTCATGAGACCTTTGTCCCCGTCAGGAGACACAGGAGTCTGTTCTCTGCATATCATTTCCGCAGCCCACTCATTTGTAGGAGGGAAAGACACCCTGACCTCACCATCCTTGGGAATTGATTGCAGACAGACGACGGAGTCCAGTATTTGGAGGGTCATTTCCACAGTACATCTTTTAGTCCCAGACTATGGTCTTTTCTCACTTGGTTTTGCAGAAGGATTCGTGATACTTAATGTTCTAGTTTCTAAGACAGGAGTGAGTAGATTTAAAATATTGCTCTGCTGCAGTGATTTTATTTTTCAGTATCCTAGTTTGAGTGATTAGTTTTTTTCTCATTATACTTTTTGGGTTCAGTAAGTAGATCCTAGGACTTAGAGTGGTTAGAATGACAAGACCAGAGAATAAAAAGAATTTCTCATTTTGTTTTGTTCAAGGCTCTGTGTATTGGCATTCAGCAAATATTTCTTGGTGTGTAGTAAAAAGAAATACGATAAATGACATGTTCAGGCATCTGGAGCCTAATAGCATTGCTCCCTGAGACTCCACCCATGGCCATTGGCAAGGTTAAAGAAATAAAGTTTGAGCTTGGAAATGTTGTGTTAAAGTAATATTCATAATTTATTTTTGTATTTTATTTTACTTTTTAATAAAGTAATCGAGGGGATTATCTGTTGAGTTTACATGAGGCTGCCACCTGAAAGAAAAGTCGAATCGTAGCTGCTCCAGTTCGTGGGAAAGTAGCCTTCATTCAGGGCATTTCACAGACTCTGAGATCACCGTCAAGCCCCAAATTCCCATTCTTATAAGATAAACTCTCCTAGGGCTCTGCTCTGGATTTACCTTAGAGTTCAAAAGTTTAGGTTTTTTGTTTTTTTTTTTTAAAGGTAAATTCTTTAAATGAAATTGCTAAAGAACTAAGTGGAAAAGTTAGCTTTGGAAGATTCCTTTTTTGGAAGTTGGTCTAAGAAGCAAGGGCAACTTGTTTCCTCAGGTAGTTCATGGATAAATGGGTGGCCTGGGAGTGTGGAAATGACCGCTCTATTCAGGAAGAGGCTCTGGAGTCTCCAGCTCATCATTCTGGACAGAGTTGCTGGTGCCACAAGTCATCTCCTTCATGGAGAGAATTCCTTGACTGGTACCCACCTCTTCTCAGCCCCCACGACAGCCCTGACCCCTAAGGCACGTGGCTGGATTCCCCAGCAGCTTGAACAGAAATAGGTCTCTCTATCCTGGAGTTTAGGAGTAGTGAAATTAGCACGACTTCACATCTGTTATAGCATAATAGGGAAGGCTTATGTGAACTGGGAATACAGCAAATTACATTTGTATCCAACAAGAGAGGAAGAATAAATCACTATCAGAAAAGTATAGATTTGCCAAACACACACACACGCATAATTTTATCCTAGCAGTTCCCTAGGATATGAAAATGTTAAGAAAGCTCCCTATTAGATATTCTATCTGTGAAGATAATTCACCAGTTTCTCTTTACCTCATCTGACGTGTTGTCCCTAAACTTTATTCCGGAGCTCAGAAATTCCTGAAGGGTCTCCTGCCAGTTCAGCCATTGCCTCCCTAACCCAGCTCCTGGGATGTTCTTTCTTAATGAGGACCACAGCCTGCCATGCAGTGACACTCACCCTGGTATTCTCATGGTTGTTAACCATCTTGAAGGAAAGACACTGCAGACTGTTTCTTAAACGGACCTGGTGAATGTTCTTAATGCCACTTGCTGAAAGCATCAGTCCTTAGTAGACTCTAAAGCACAGAAAGGATGAAGTGTTGCCTCGTGAGAACAAAACTACAGTGGATGTCTCCTTCTGTTCTGGAGACCTGCGTTTATGAGACTTGCCCGTAAGTCAGAATTTGGAGTTTGGAGAGGACATACCCATGTGGCCTTACAAAAAAGAGGGTGCATGTTTGCTCCCCCCCATGTCTGTGTTGTCCTCTGCTTTTGTGAGGTTTTTCTCTTAGCCATCTCCTGCCATATGCCTCTTTAGCAGAACAGCTGAAAGTCAATAGATGACTCAAGAATACGTTTTGAAAATCAAGGCCTACATCCTTTCCGTAGTCAGTTTCCAGCATGCACTGTCCCTCTGAACCAGGCTTAACCAGCAGCCCCATCTCCAGTGATGGTAACTTTCCTAAGTCTCGAAGTTCTTTCTGCCCTGTGTAGTTTAAGTTTAAGCAGCCTCTCATAACCCGGGGGAAGCCACTTAACCACATTCTGCCTGTTTCACTTAATTTATGATGTCTGTTATTAGTTAGCTGTTATCATGGAATTTGGTTCCATTTGAGAAACTAGGTGGGGGAATGTTTTTGACTCGGCCTCTTGGAGGATTCTGAAGACAAAAGTTATCTGCCAGAGCTGTTAGTAATTCTCAAAAGAGGCACACAGGGTTTAGGGAGAGTTTGGAGGAGGGGCCCTGGAGACACCTTCTTTCCAGGGAGCACTGTCAGCAGAGTGGGGTTAGCCATGAGCCACAGGCCCCAGCAGCACGTTTCCTACGTAGAAAACATCAGTTTTAAAATATGCCTTCTCTTTGTTCCAGAAGTGAGTGTAGTACTGATTCTTGCTGATCTCCATGGTACTTAGCCTGATACAATGATCTTATGAAAATATAATTTGGATTCCAAAGAAATCAAGTGCTTTCCAGATTCTTATCTCATCTGTCCTGAGCGCATCTCCCTGTGGTAGGGAGGAGAGTGCCGAGCCAGGCCTGGGGCACTGCAGAGATCCAGGCCCTCTGCAAGGCCGCCCAGCAGCAGAGGGCCGCAGCCAGACACAGAACGTACATTGAATCATCTGTCCTTTTCCAGACCTTATTGTTTCATGTAAGAGCCAAATTTGGAGCTAAGTATTTTTACTATACTAAAGAAGCATCTTTAAGAAGTTTTTTTTTTTCCCAGTCTCTCCCTTATTAGTCTGTGATTTATATCATTTAACTAAAATTCATATTACAAAGAAAATAGAAATCGTGGGACTCAAACTGCTGTGTATTGTAGAGCAAAGCATCTCGCGGCCAACTTGGAGAAATGGCCGAGGTGAGATGAGGAATCCTGTGGAAAAGCCGGCCAGAGCCAGCAGGGCCCAGGTGTGAGCTACCTTTCGAATCTCAGGCCATATGGTTCTTATTTCTAGTGAGTGAGAAATTCCATTGAGACTGACACTTCATGTGGACCCCCTCCCCAAGCTTATAACATGAATATATGGATTCACATATTTAAAAAACATAACTGGTTTCAGTTACTTTTTTTTTTTGTTATTTAAATTCCTGAGATAGGATCTCACTGTGTCACCCAGGCTGGAGTGCAGTGATGTGGTCAGCGCTCACTGTAGTTTTGAACTAAGCTCAAGTGATCCTTGCCTGGCCCCCCAAATAGCTGGGACTGTAAGTGTACACTACTGTGCCTGACTAGTTGGGTTTCTTTTTTTTTGTTTTTTTGGTACAGATAAAGTTGCACTGTGTTTCCCAGCCTGGTCTCAAACTCCTGGCCTCAAGCAATCCTCTCACCTCAGCCTCTTAAAATGCTGGGATTATAGGCATGAGCCACTGCATCCAGCCAGTTTCAGTTATTCTTAATGAAGTCTTAGCACTGTTGGAAACATGAGGTTCTATGTATTATTTTTTTGTTTTGAAATGGAGTCTCGCTCTGTCTTCCAGATTGATGTGAAGTGGGACAATCTTGGCTCACTGCAACCTCTTCCGCCCCCTGGGTTCAAGTAGTTCTCCTTCCTCAGCCTCCCGAGTGGATGAGATTACATGCACACACCAACAGCAGCTAATTTTTATGTTTTTAGTAGAGACGAGGTTTTGTCATGTTGGCCAGGCTGATCTTAAACTCCTGATCGCAGGTGATCTGCCCGCCTCGGTTTCCCAGAGTCCTGGGATTACAGACATGAACCACCGTGCCTGGCCACGGTTCCATGTATTTTAAAATACAGAAAAGCAGTCAGCTCTTTCTGTCAAGTGACGTTCTACACTGCAGGAACTTGCTTGGTCCTCCATAAATTGCAGCGTTGAGGTAGTATTTAAAGTAATTAATGCCAGTACATTTTGAACTATGGCCTAATTCACGGTCTTGAGTAAGGGTGTATATCAATCTAATGATGCCTGCATTCAGCCTTCCGAGGTTGTCCTGCAGGCCCACTTCCTGCCTCTGTTAACTGCATAGAAGGTGTAGGGTGGCGCCGCCAGGCACAAAGGTGCCCCACACCCTCCCCTCCAGCTGCAGCTGCTCAGAGAGGAGGCTGTTCACCTCCTGGCCAGCCCAGGGCTCCTAGTTTCCCAGGACCTCAGGTAGGTTTGCCGCATGTAATCATGAAATTGAGTTATTTAATTCAGTGAGCCTTTTCCACAGGAGGGTGCTGGTTTTAACATCCTTTAGAAAGAGCACTTGCAACCACAGTTGACCTTTCTTTACTCAGAGTGTACGTGGCAGTGGCATAGCGTGGACAGCACACCTATGAGCAGGCAGTCAAGAGCAAGGATGCGCCCACTAGCAAACCTCTGGCCTCTGCCTCAGCAGCTGGTGGTCTTGGGCAAGTCACCTCACCTCTCTGAGCCTGTTTCCTCATCTGTAAATGGGGATGATAGTACTACTCATGTGTAATGTATTTAGGTCAGTGCCTAGCGTCTTCCAAGCGCTGAATACTCAGTTTCCGTGTCTCCATTATACACATGGCTTCCTCCTGCCTCACTCCGACTGTTGGCCTGCATTGCTGCTGTTGCAGGTTCCTGTCAATTTCAGCCTCCCTTTCCTCCATCTGCACACTCGTGGCTGCAGTGGATTTAGCTATTGATTGTATTGCACTTGTTAGGAGCTGGAAGCTGTCCTATGACATGCTCTACTTCAGTGCCTGGCCTGATGAATTGTGGTGGCTCAACTGCAAAATTCTGTGTGTGGAATGGGCACAGTGACTGCAGAAGGGGGAGAGTCTTGCATAAAGCATCTTTCCAGCTATTCATCTTTCATCTTAGCTACATGCATATACGATGAGCTAATGTTCACAGGGTAGGTTCATTTATTCTCAGCTATTTGTTGACCACCCACTGTGTACCATCCCCACAGTAGGTGTTCAGCACTCAAGAATGAATAAGGAGACAGAGCCCCGCTCTCCTGGCATGCTCTGAGCTGTGGGTTCCATGTGACATTTGCTTCCTTCCTTTACTCATGTTTGTTTTCTATTTTTCTAAGTGATGTGGCTTTCTGTAGTATTTTTTTAGATGAGTTTTTAAGTACTCTCATAAAACCACGAAATGAATGTCGTCTTTGATCATTTCAGTTACCCAATCAGAAAAACAAAATCCCTCAGGCAGAAGTAGAAAGCTCAGTTCTAAGAAAAGACAGATGTTTTTTAAAGTTTGGTTAGAAATATAACAAATTAAGTGTTTATAAATAGTAGAACACTGAAAAGTGCTTTTTAAAGTGAATTTTACACAACATGCTCAAAGTCACAGCTGGAGACAGTGATAAAGTTGCGATTCAGACTTGAAGCAGGTACTGATTCTGGTTGCGCTTCCTGGTGAGGGCCAGATCAGCTGGTGAACATTAGCTGGCTGAGGTCTGCTAATTAACGTTAGATCTCAGATCGGTGTCCCTCCACTAAAGACAAAAAGAGGTATTTCAGTTACGTTTCCTGAATAAAAGATTGCTTTGGTCACTCAGGAAATACAGCAAACAGGTTGTTTCGGGTTAAATTGTCCTAAGAAGTTTCTTCCTTTCCAGAGCCTCGGTGAATGCACTAAGTGAGGCAGGTATTTTTCAGCTGCTTGCTTCCCAGCACTCATTGCCTTTTCCACTTCATAGCCAAAAAGCGTTTACCTGGCTCGCAGCAGTGCCGCCAGTGGGGCCTGCACAGCGCCTCTGGCATTTCTCATTCAAGTATACTAAAAGCAAGAAGGACAGCGTTGGTCCAGGTGAGCTTCTGTGAACTCTTGAAGCCTAATAATACATAGATGCTGTCCGCTCTCTGATTCGCCTCACCTTTTTAGTTGTGTCTTAAATGCAGCCTTTTTTCATCTAATATTTCATTCCAATTCATGTATATAACACACTCAAAGAAGTCTCCCAAGCTTAGTGTTCACATCAGAAAAGCAGTGTGTGGCCATGTGAGTAGACAGGAGAGGGACTGGCACCCTCAAACGCTGTCCTCACTCATTCTTTCCTGGGTACAGTGGAGAGTGTGGTAACATACTCTGGTTTTGAAAATGTTTTCTCACCAATTTTTATTTATTTTAATTATGGTTTAAAAAAAAACAAAGTTTACCATTTAACCATTGTTAGGTCCTCACAGGTTTCTTTTTGTACCCCTAGTGTATCAGAGCCTATCACAATAATCTTCCTCTTAAACTCGAAGTGGCAGATTTTAGTGAACGCTTCTTGGAATCTGGCCCGATGTAAAGTGGCTTTGGCGTCGGCGTGAGCACGGAGGGTGTTGTTCCCGTTAGATGCCTGCTGATCAGCCAGGCTCCGTGAAGCTGCCCTGTGGAGAAGCTTGGGTGCTGGGAGCCCATTTATTTGGGAAATTGTTCTAGCTGCCTGTAGTTGCCTTTTTTGGTAACCATTGCTAGTAATAGAGCTGTACTCTCTAATTCCCTTTAACCGAGTCATCGTTTCTTGGCCTACTCAGTGTGAAACCTTCACGGAACCGCAAGACCCTTTTGTGAGGTTTCTGAATGACTGAACCATAGTCGGCTGTAGGATGTGACGGTTCACAGGAGTTCATACCCTTTGTTCTTTAGGGGAAAATGGCTTTTATAGGGCCACATTCCCCTTTTGCTTTTGAATTGCTCTCAGAAGATTGGCCAGAACCCACCTGCAGTTGATCTTTACCACATTAGACTCTTGTTGAAGTAGAACTGTTCGCAGCAAAGACCGCACACCCACCGTGCAGTCCTAGAGAGCCTCCCGGTCAGAGCCTGCCCGGAACTCATCGAGCTGGGTAACTCAAACCAGGGTTGCTGCTGTCTGTGGAGAGTCATACATGCCTCCTTATAGTGCCCAGGGCGGGGGTGTTCTGAGGAGCAAAGGGAGGTGTGACAGCCGCAGTGTGAGAAGTCCCCAGCCACGGCTCTTGTTAGTTACCGCCATTAACTGCATTCGGGCAAGACGATGATATGACATGGTTTCTTTGGAAAACATGAAAAGTAGAATTCTGTTCTGGGTGGCAATTGTTGAAGGTTCACATGCTTGCAACCGGAGATGAGTATTTCATTCTCTCGGGTGAAACACATTAAGTGTTTATTTTCAGTCATTCTGGAAAGAATTCAGGAAAGGAACCCTGATTTGATTTTGCTAATTGTCCATATGTATCGGCCTAAAGAGAGACATGGTATAGTCTTTGGAAGAAGCACATTAGTGCTGGGTCCCAGGCCCCTGGTCCAATTAAGGCTGTTTTATTGTCATGCAAATCATTGTGGAACCACTCCATGAGTGTGTGTCTGCAAGGTAACTAGTGGCCACATTCATTTTTTCAATTGTGAAAAGTTGAAAGGTTTTAAAAAAAAAATCCATCTTCTGATAGGAATCTCGCAAGTGTTAATGTGAGTCGTGGAAAGTGCGATTTTTCACAAATTGCAATCCTAAATTAAATGCATGTGGTGGGAGCCCATGACAGAAACCCGTTAAATACATAGAAACAACAAAGATACTGTGAGAACTCCTACAAAATATGGTTAGAAAGAAAAGTGAATTTTTAAACTAGATAAATAAAATGGTAACTCTTTCAACCGAGGATAGAAACTGTCTGAAAGTCAAGACCTCCATCAGGCATAACATACAAGATAATGGCTGAATGTTTTCTAGTTCGGAGTTTAATTTTTCTTAAAAAGCAGTAATAATTCGCATTGCTTCCTCAATGCAACATACACAGAAAAGTTTTGTTGGTTTTCTTTTTTTTAATTAGCAAACCTGGTTTCAAAGAGATGTTTTGTAGCACGAACTATCGGATGTGAGCGCTGAGACGCATCCACAGGACAGCTCTTCTCTGGGCTAGAAACCATTCACTTACTCCTCCTCTTCGGGGTATAGGTCCTCTCTCTCTCTCTCTCTCTCTCTCTCTCTCTCTCTGGGTAAAGGCAGTTGATTTACTGGCAGATATGAAGATTTTTAAAATGATAATTATAGTGCTGTGTGAAATATTCTGGTGTTGGATTTTCTTAACAAGTTCTCAAAAGCCTTTAAAAAGGAATTTTAACTTAGTATATGATTCTTTGGCAGAACATGCTTGATTTTATTTCTTCTGTTCTGTCAAGTACACAGATGTTTCCAATAGTTTTGATTACTCTGTAAGGGCCTAAAAAATCAGTGCCAGAAATAAAGTCTAGCTTAATCCTCCTTTCTGGGCAGCCCCCTCTCTCCCCTTCCCACCCTTCCCCCACCCACAGCCCATGGCTTTGAGCCCTCTGGAAAATTAATAAGACTCTGGAGAATGAGGCAGCCAGAGGGCAGGTGATGAGACTGCACTTCCCAGCGTCCGGGAGTGGGGGCTGCTGGAAGAATGTCAGGGAAGGCCAGTGGGTTTCTGCTGGAAACTTCTCACTTGCACTCAGCAAAGCAGCAGGTGCCGTCACTGGGGAGCTCAGGCCCTACCGAGAGGCCTGGGAAGGGCAGGTCCAGGGGGCCATGGCAAGCTGGACCCTCCTCCGGGGCCTGCAGACTGGTCCTGTGTTCCAGGAACAGGAAGCGCTCCAGCTGTAAGCCACAGGACTAACCCTCCATGAGTGTGGTTCTACAAGGAAAGTTCTTTTCCAGGCTGGGCCTCTACCTTTGAACTTTTAACATCAGCATCTTTGATTGTTCAGAGACCTATAAAATTTAGCATGGGTTTTCCACAGAGAAGTGTGTAAGATTGAGAAGGGAATTTATGAAAATTTTCCTTGCAGCCTAGCAAAGCTGATTCATTTTGTCGATACTGTGCTTCATGGTGGAAGGGTTTGGTTTTGTTTGGATCTTTGTGGTTATCTAGTGGACATGTGTTTCTTATTCTGACTATCTGAACTTTCTCTTAAAAGATAGGCTTTTAGAACAGAAGGGTAATCAATAGCACAGAGCATGATAGAGACTCCCAGAGGTCCTCAGCACAAGGAGGTGGCCCCAGAATTCTGCTCGGGAGTGTGAGCCATCGGAGGACGTATGGACTCCCGGGTCTCTGGGTGTAGGCTTGTGCTCGGTGGACTCCCAACAGGGGATGTTTCACAGCAGGAGGCTGGGCCGTTCCCTCCTCACCTCCTCCCACCTCCCACTCCCACAGCAGCCCATAGCCTGCAGCACACTCTTGCGTCCCTGTGGTTTGTCTGGGCTGTTGCACTTTAGCAGGAGGCGACAGGAGAGAGGTGAGCGGCTGCAGGCTAAGCACAGCAGAATGAGCTCCTAAAACGAGTGACAAAAATCTAGGCTTCGTTTTGGGTTTTCAAATGCAGTGCCTTCATTTTTAGAGCATATGTATCTTGTCTTTTTCATTTTACAAATACTTGAATGCCAGCTGGATACAGAGCACTACGAGGCAGGCTGAGGAGGAGCCCCACTACTAACAGCTTCTCTAAGCCACATGCTTGCCACCATTGGCCCCGGAGGACTCAGGGTGACTGTGCCTGGCCCTGTCTTTGCCCTCTCAGTCCAGGCATGGAAAGTTGGCAGAAGACTAAGGTGAACCTGCTTCCCTGTAATGAGGGCAGACACACACCTGTATAACTCCAGCCATGGCTCGTTTCAGAATTGAGGTGCCATGGAGGGCAGACACGGGAGGGGAGGGCCTTCTCAGAGGGAGCCGATGGGGAGCTTAGAATAGAAGTGAGGTGGGGGCTTTCAGCAAGGGGGATGGTATGGTCTAGTTACAGGCAGTACCCCTCAGGAGGAGGAGGGAGGTGCTTCTGGCTGCTGTGGGAGGGTGGGTCTTTGCATCCTGGGCTAAGGCCTTTGTGTGTAAGGGTTTTACATAGGAGGATGACATGTTTTTAGAAGGTCTCCTACCAGCAGTGTTTAGATGGCTTGGAAGGAGAACCTGGAGTCTGTCAGGGAGGCCTGCTCAGGAGACCCTACAGGACCCAGTGAAGAGATTGGTGTGGGAGTGCAGAGAAAGGAAGTGATCAAGAGAGCCGCCCTAACGTCTACTCAACAGCATTTGGAGAAGAAAAGAGTGAGGTTTTTTTTAGCTTTAGTGACTTAATGTTGGTACTGTTACCCAAAAGGCAGCACCGGAAGAGAAACAGATTTAGGGGATGGGAAGGCATCGTGAGTCATGTCCTAGGCTCTGCAGATCAGAAGCAGTCTGACACTGGGACATGTGCTTGGGAGGAATCAGCGCATGACGAACCCATGCAGGGGGGCATGGAGAAACAGCAGAGATGGAACCTGGGACAGTCCAGAAACTGGTCTCAAGATTCTCATGTAGAAAAAACAAGATTCTTATTTAGGAGGGATGTTAATGAGCACATGAGCCCTGTCCCCACAGAGTTTACAGTCTAAGGGAACACACACCAGGGTTCAGGCCATCTGAATCAGATAGTAATAAGACCCTACCCTTGTTTTACCGGCAGAGGCCATGGGGTGTTTCGTCAGTTTATGGATGGGCTTCTGAGGACCAAAAGAGTTTCAATAGGTGTACATGGGAGTGAGCATGGTAAGAGAGAAGGAGGGAAAGTAATGTCAGGCGGGAGGAACAGAAGGCCAGAAAATCCATGGCCTCTGGGAAACAAGCCGATGTCTGCAGAGCCCGTGGTGCCGCATGTTGAAGCCTGGAGTCAGGGGGAGCCTGGAAGGAATCTGAGGGCAGAGGGCCTGGGACTAAGGGGAGCCTTGGATGAACAGGAGGGGGTGCTTGAAGGATTCTGAAGAGAGGCGGGTGTGCTTTGCTTCACTTTCAGGGTCGTGGCCCGTTGCCTGTTCAGTCCCTTTCTTGGGGCTGCCTCTTTCCTGACCCAAGTGATGCTTGAAGAGCCCACATACTCCAAAGCATGGAACGCCCAACACTGGGTCAGAAGAGAAATTTACAACAGAACTTTATCTCATTTTATTACTGTATTTCATGAAAATCCCCCGATAGCCTTCAAGTAGAGTTTATTTTTGGTTTGCTATAAGTTAAAAAAATGATTACATATAATACCACTTTGTGAGGAACACAAAGGACATCTCAGGTTCAAGGAATTTGGAAGCTCATAAGAAAAATCATATTTTCACATGGGGAGTGCAGTGATTACACAGCATCGGGGCAGGGGAGGCGCTGAACCCACCTGGCTGAGTTCCCAGCTCCACCTGAAGGCGCTGTGGCTCACCTGTCCTCTCTTCCTCTGTTCCCCCCAGCTTTCTGGAGGCTGTGAGCTGACAGTGGTGATCCACGACTTCACCGCTTGCAACAGCAACGAGCTGACCATCCGCCGCGGCCAGACCGTGGAAGTTCTGGAGCGGCCGCATGACAAGCCTGACTGGTGTCTGGTGCGGACCACGGACCGCTCCCCAGCGGCAGAAGGCCTGGTCCCCTGTGGCTCACTGTGCATCGCCCACTCCAGAAGTAGCATGGAAATGGAGGGCATCTTCAACCACAAAGGTAGGACTCAGTAGGGTGTGGGCGGCAGACACCTGCTGGAAGTGGCTCTGGAGTGCTGTCTCCGTGCCTCTGCTGCCTGTTAATGTGTGTGATCTGCCTTGTCAGCTGTGCCTTCAGCACATGGTCACTGACTCTCAGGGCATTTCCAGTCCACAAGCACCTGAAGAGGAAATGAGGATTTCACCTAGGACTCAGAAATCATGAGTGATCTCCTCACTTCCAGAGTGGTGTAGTGAGATATGACATCAGTCTAGAGAAGAATACTAATTTTGGAACATTCCAGTTTCTTCCTTCCTTTGCCATCTGTGCCTTCTTCCTTGTGTCATGACACCTGGAGGCCATCCCCAGGCTCCAGAGGGTTAGTCATTCCGTGGAGCTCATGAAGCTGCAAGGGGATATAGCTACTGATCAGCTCCCTGATAAATTATAGGCCAAGCCATGTTCCAGATTTCTCGGGGCCTAAATGTGAGCTTACTGTCACCTCCTTAAGAAACGGAAAGAATTAGGCAGCTGTTTCTCCAGAAATCTGAAGAGAAAGGCAGAGGATTTTCAGATTTTGGCCAAAAGCCAAAAGTGTCCCCCTCCATTTCTGGTGAAGCTGCCCGTGTGTTTTGAACAGCAGTGGGCTCTCCCTCATGGAGCCTTTGCATGTAGAGATCGGGGCCATGCTGGCTTTTAGCCTGCTGCCAGAATATTTCTAAAGTTACATCAATATAAGTTCTTGAATTTGAGTTGAAAATAAAGTACAACTTTTCCTGAAATTAGTCTGTTCTCCAGAGGAGCCCTGGTGAACTTAAGCATGCCTCAAATAACGCTTGTTCTGAAAGATTTCTTCCGCGTGTGCCTTTCCTGTGGCGTGTTCCTTATTTCCTGGTGTTCGCAATTGCAGGCCAGCCAACGCGAAGGAACTAGGCATTCATCACACTTGGCTTTGTCCGGAAAACTTCTGGCAGAGGTTGGGTTTTTGAATATTGCTATGTTGTACAATTCTGTTTTTCTCTGTGATATTCTCTGACATTCTTGTACCTGTAAAGTCACTCTCTGCCCCTCACAAACCCTCTAATTCCCTGTCTTTACCAAGAAGGTGTTTCTTAATGAGCAAGACCTGCTGTGAACCACGCCAGCCAGTGGTTAGAGGCTCGGAACTGTATCCATTTTTTCCTTCTCCCTTATTTATTTATTTTTTTCCTGTAATGCAAGGAAACTTCTTAAGGTTATTTCTGGCCAGGCACGGTGGATAAAGACTGTAATCCCAGTACTTTGGGAGGCTGAGGTGGGTGGCTCACCTGAGGTCAAATGTTCAAGACTAGCAGCAAGCAAGTTAAACATGGCCTCTTCTCTGCACACCATGCCATGCATCATTCTGGCAGCTGGGTGGGACCCCCTGGCAGTATCAGATGTGCAGGCTGCCTTGCCTCGCCCTGGCTTCAGAACTCAGGGGCAGTGTGGAGCTGGCTTTACATATTTGCCTCTTGTCGCTTGCTGTTAGTTTCGTACATGTCCCTGACTCTTACTGCTCTGACCTTCTAGGCAGGAGGAAGGGCACCTTCATTCAGTTCTAGTTTCTATGTTTTCTCAGTGTTAATACCTCAGTAGTTTTTTCATAACACCCTGATTCAACTCTTACATTTTTACTTTGAATGTAAAAAACATGCCCATTAAGGCCAAATGACTATTTGAGAATGATAAGCTGTTTTAAGAATTGCAATGAGTCTAATTACTCAGATTAGCCAAGAAGGGTCTGGGACTCACCATGAGCAATGCTCAGGTTCATGTGGTGGTTTGGAAGCTGGGCTAGACTTGGAAGTCTATCAGACAGTGAGAATCCATGGAATTCATGAAGACCAGGTTTCTTTTATCAGCTCTATATCCTTAAAATGATTTTGGGGAGGATAAAAATATAGCTTACTTTAAATGAACAAGAAACTAATTACACAGTTTGCTTTTCAAGAAGATCATTTTGTATCTGAAACGAGACTCTGCTGTGAACATCATTCCATTGAAAAATGCTATCCTGTGGCCAGGTGCAGTGGCGCACACCTGTCATCCCACCTACTCGAGAGGCTGAGGTGGGAGGATCGCTTGAGGTCAGCCTGGGTATCATAGCGAGACCCTGACTCTTTAAAAGAATGCTTTCTGCTTCATGGACAAAGCTTTCTTTGGAACCTTGCATGTCCCTGCATCCTTTGGGCTGACCAGCTTTTGTGTCTGATGGCTCCTGCTCTTGCTGTAGCCGCCCTTCCTCCATCTCAGCATTGTACTCATGAATTAAACAGACACCAGGCATAGCAGGACTGAATTAAGGGTTCAGCAAACCCTTGTGCTCCAGCAGTCTTATTTGTGTTTGTGGTTTTTGCCGTCTGCCATTACCTCAGAGGCTCTGGGGCTGGGGCCTGGACCTGGAGACTGTGTCTGTTCTCCTAGCAAGTCTCCGGTGCAGCCCGGGCTGACGCCCACTCACCTCCCTTCACTCTTCCATTCGAGTGTGGAACACATGGGCTCACTGTTGAAACTGGTGTCACATCACCATTGTTGATTGCTCAGTAAATCCAACTTCCCTTCCCATTATCTCAACTTACAAAACTTGTCACTTTTATCAATTTATTGACAGTCTTGGTCACAGGAAGTAAACAGAAATCTCAAGAATGTTTATATTTCCAATGAGGCCAGTTAAAAACATCCTCTTTGCCCTATAATACCCTGCTTTTTTCACCTTCTCCCTTTCTTCCCAAGCAAGAGCTGCCCTACACCCTGGGGATTTAGCTCCAGTGTGATCAGAAGGAAAGGTAGCCAGGAAAGAGCAGAATAGACTTGTCGCTAACCTAGGCAAATGAGCCTCACTCACTGTCTGTAGGATGCATGTCTGGAGTGCCTAGCATGAATCTTTTTGACTGACAGTGTTTTGAGGGTGAGACAGGAGTTTGTACACAGGCCTGGGAAGGGCTTTCCGTCACACTCCCCGCACAAGACATCTCAGAAACCACCCCAAGGCCTGTGTCCCGCACCACTGCTGCCCAGAGGTTTCGCCATGTGAAGTTGAATCTGGAAGGCCCCTCTCAAACCCCATGGAATTGTTTTTTGCTAAAATAAGGCTTTAACCAGGAGTTCAAGGCAACAGTGAACTATGATCAGAACACTGCACTCCAGCCTGGACAACAGACTGAGACCTTGTCTCTAAAAAATAAATAAATAAAATAAAATGGGCTTTTAGAAGAGACCTTTTGGTGGTAAGGGTGGTTGTCACGGTGGGAGCTTCCGGGAGGAGTGAGTGGTAAGTTTGCAGGGTGTATTCTTCCTATCAGGAGGCCTGAGACGGGGCAGGCGCAGATGGTCTCCCAGGGCCTTGCCAGCTCTGACATTCTGAATCCATATTTCTTAGAAGGCTCTATGAGCAAAGGCCAATTTAAAACTGCTGTTTTCTTACAACAACCCATAATGTGATGACAGGTGGCCTTTTTGCTTGTGCTTTCGAATATGTCTGGAAGAAAACACCCACTTATTAAAATTAGCCTTTACCACTCTAAAAGTTGTTCACAATTTTAAAGTTTTTTTCTCCTTTGAATAGAGAAAAAGTATGGTTCAGTACCTGCATTTTATTTTGAAGAAGTTCAAAGCGTGCATCATCTGCAGTAAATGAGAACATTAAGGGGGTAAAAACCATGAGAAATAAAACCTTTGCTTGTGGGTGACTTGAGCCTCTAAACCCAGGGGCTTTAACTCAGGATGTTACATTTTACTATGATAAAATCTGTGCCAAAAACAGTACCCCATAGTTTACCACAACTCCTGCAGCAAAGTAGGCACTGCCACGATCAGCTCTCAGGCCTGACCAGACTGTCTGCAGTCGTTAAGAGAAGATGCTGTCTTTCGTAAGTGTAGTGATACATGATTGCTGTTAAGGCATTTTCTTTAACTCAAAAATGAGAGAGAGACATATTTTCATTTAAAACTACCCAAAATGTTGACTTTTCTCTGAGTCCATCCTGCTTTTCTCCAAGCTCTCCTTGCCTCTCTCCAAGCTCTCTCCCAAGGGTTTTCTTGTCCACCCTGTGTCATCTGAATAGTTGACTTCTCCACTTGACTGTCTTAGCAATCCTTTCAAATCTAAAGTAGTCAAACTCCCTCTGCCACCATCTTCCCCACTTGTTTACCCAGGAACGTGGCCAACACACGAGGGCCTCTCCACTACCCACTATGTTTTTGAAAACTGATAAACTTCATATAACAAAATGTATCATCTTAACCATTCTTAAGTCAGCAGATCCACTGATCTGTAAGGCATTAAGTGCCTTTACATTGCTGTGCAGCCATCATTACCATTCACCTCTAGTACTCTTTTTCCATCCTACAGAACTGAACCTCTGCCCATTGAACAAAGCTCTCTGCTCTTTCCTCCCAGCCCCTGGCACTGCCCTTTTCCTTTCTGTCTTTATGAGTGTGACTGTTGTAGGTGCCTCACGTGAGTAGAAAGTCATGTAGTCTTGTCCTTTTGTGACTGGTTTATGATAGAGGATTCCGTATTCTGACCTGTGTCAGAATTTCCTTTCTTTGTAAGACTGAATAACATCCCCTTGTATGCAGATGCCTCATTGAGTTCAGCCTTCATCTCCTGATGGGCACTCGGGTTGCTTCTGCCTTTGGACTGTTGTGAATAATGCTGCTATGAACATGGGTGTACAAGTAATCTCTTCAAGTCCCTCCTTTCAGTCCTTCTGGGTTTATACCCAGAAATGAAATTGCTGGATCATGTGGTACTGTTGTCTGAATGTCTGCGTCCTACCAAAATTCATGTATAGAAATCCAGCCCCCAGTGTGATGATATTAACAGTGGGCTATTGGGTGATAATTAGTCAGGAGGGCAGAGCCCTTGAGAATGGGATTACTACCCTTATAAAAGAGGCCCGAGGGAGCCCTTTTGTCCTTCCGCTATGTAAGGACGCAGAAGGCATCATCTTTGAGGAGCAGGCCCTCGTCAGATACTGACTTTGCCGGCACTTGGATCTTGGACTTCCCAGCCTCGAAAACTGTGAGCAATAAATTTCTGTGCTTTCTAAGTTATCCAGTTTAAGGTGTTTTATTATAGCAGCAGGGATGGAATTAAGACATACGGTAATTCTATTTTTAAGTTTTTCAGGCTGCCCACTTAATTTTGTTAACTTTATCTCAATAATATATTTCAAGTATGTTTTCTTTTCTTCATTTCCACCATTACTCTTACCACCTGATCACCCAGTCTCACTTCTTGCCCTTTTTTGGTTCACCTAAAAAATAAATCTTACCATGCTCTCTTGCTTAAATTTCTTCAGCAACTTTCTGTTAGAGAATAAAATTCACCTTCCTCACATGTACAAGACCTTTTGTCTCATACACACACATACACACATACACATATACATGTGGACACACATGCACACCTATAGGTGCATGGAGCTTCTCCGCTTGGAGCTGTGCATCAGGTAACATAGGGGTTTTTTCCTACTCACTCACCCCTACCTAACAGTCCCCATCTCATCTCATCAATCTTCATGGAAAACATAAATGTATTCAGTGAGTACATGGAGGGGAGGAGAGAGCAGAATCAATCTTGGTCTAGTTAGCAAGTATTTCTACACACAGGCTCCCACCAGGGCAGCCAAAAAAGCCCAGTTAGATGAACTCCAAGGAACACTGAAGACCCACAAAGAACTGTCCAGGAACTCACTGAAAGCGCCTTAAACAGACCGTAACAGGAAGAATGATGATTGCAGATATACCGTTGAACTTAGAAATGGGATAGAGGAACTGCAGACAACACAGGTGTTTTAAACAGTAGGCTCAGTAGAAAGCAGCGAGTCTCCGCAGATGGCCAGCACTAAGCGTCACGATGGGGAGCTTTAAACTGAGGCCTGTCAACTTGGTGGAAGTGCTCATCAAGAGAGACTCATACACGGTAATGGGGAAGTGAGTGCAGTTCACTTGTAGTCCTGTTGAGTTCTGGGGTTTTTTTGTTTTATTCTTAACTTTGAAGTAGTACACTTCATATAGATGTATTTATTTGCTGGGGCTGTTTACTCAGAGTTCCTAGAAATGCACACAGCTTTTTTACCAGGGTTACTTCTCAGAATCACTTGTCACTTTTTTAAGTGAATGAATGAATGTGCCAGACCCTATGCCTGGAGGTTAGGAGCTCCATCTACGTCAGATTCTAACAGGCAATCACTGTGATAAGCACAGTGTGATTGCAAAGCCAGGGTATGTTTCCATCAAGACCCAAATTACAGTGCCTGTGTGCCCCTGTCGTCCTCCTTCCAGGACTCTCCTCACCCCACCCCTTTCTGCAGCCTCCCATCTAAACATCTGACCCAGTGAGGTCATGGCTCAGCCTGTTGGTCAGTGCTCCACCACCATCCTTCCCCCTCTGCAGATTGCAGGAGGCCAGATCTCTCCCCATAGCTCCCATGTCCCCTTCACCTGCCATGGCACAGATGAGATGAGGTGACTGGATGTTAACAGAGTTTGCAGATGATGGAAGGGAAGACTCCAGGTTGCCAGGTGTGTCCACTCTCAGGAACCCCCAGCCCAGGCCTCACTGCCTGCACTCCCAGTCAGTCCCAGCAAGGGGGATATGCCAGTGCTGTTTCCCTGCTCAGAATACAACCAGCTACCAAAGGTGACCTCGCCCCCTCCAACCACTTTCCCCAGTACTGGGACGCAGAAGCCCTTCACCAGCCAAGGGCAGTTGACAGAGGGATGTCCTCCTGGAGGGGAGCCTTGCCTCTGCCCACAGGGCTGCAGCCTTGTCCTGGGTTCTCACCTGGGCAGTCACGTCAGGATGTCCCGTGTCAGCCGGGTCTCCAGTGAGTGTCATCTAGTCTGAAATGACCAGTGGACAGTACAGGCTGAGCCACAGAAGCTGGGCCCAGGTGCCTTTTTGGTGCCTGCTGTGACTTGAGTTGGATTTGTGCCACAGGCCCACCTTTTAGAGCTGCCATGCCCCAGAACAGCCGCTCAAACAGCAACACATACAGCCCCCAGCACACACTGAGCAGAGAAAGTCCCTGTCACCTCACCACCCAAAAACTCCAGCTTTGCAGAGACCGAGGTTCTTCTCTACCTTTGTAAAAGTCTCTGTGACCAAACACGGAGCTCCCCCTTCTGAGGCCTCGCATTTCTCCACGTTTCTCAGAGAATTTGGTTTAAATTTGAAAGGTCAAATTTAAAGACCCAAATGTGGTCTTTTCCAGGTCATGAAATGATATTCTCCAAAGGTGAATCTGAGTCTCCTCAGAGTCACATGAGATTAAAGCTGCTGATAACATTTTTGTGACCTAATAAGTTTTCCAAAACTGTAGAGTATTAAGAGTTTAGTGACATTAAAAAGTTTAGTCGAATATATTGTGATTCGGATATATTTAGACATTTGCTTCATACCAAATTGCCACCGTTATCAGAGAACACACCAAGCACACTAATGCATAGACATTTCAAACCCATATCTGCCTACATATTCTTAAAAATATATATACTGAGAAATCTATATACAGTTTTTTTTAATTAGCTTGGAAAAGAGCAGTTGTATTCTGTTTGAACAGCTGCTAATGTCAATTCCTGTGGGAAGAAAGACCAAGGAACATGGAGTTACACCAAGAATTTTAAAACAAAGACGCTGTCCCTCTCCTGAGCAGTGTGTATCCAAGACTGAGAGATCAATCTGAGACCTGTGATTAGAGAATGTTTTCTATGTACCATATAATTATGGAGCCACACAAGTGGGCTATTACTCTGTTGAGTGCTTCATGTTTGAGGTATTTTCATGTTCCAACTTTACATTAAAGTGTTTACTAAAACAGGAAAAATCCGTAAGCAGGTATTGACACTATCCATATTAGATCATCACAAAATTATATATCTATCGCAGAGTCGTAAACAATGAGAAACTGTCTTCCCACACTTGCTTTAAATGGCCATGACCTAGTGTTTAGGGAAAGCAGTAAAATCAGCGAGGAGCTCCTGGGAAAAATGAGACGAGCCCTTTGGGGGTAGCTAATGGGCCAAGGAGGACCGCACAGATACAGGGCTGCCGTGTCCTCTCCTGCCTCTCACTCTCTGGACACTGGACTTCCTTTACTGCCCCATTTCTGACATTTCCTAGACATCAGACCTTGCTACTTATTACACAAACGGGGTTCCCTTTTAAATTTGTTCACTCTAGTTAGCACTTGCAGAAGCTGTGAAAAATGACAGAGAGATGATGTATTTGGGAAGAGATGGTTTAAAAGTCCAGCTTGCTGTTTTTCATTAAGTGTTTTGTAAATGAATGAATGCTGTCCATGGAGGGAGACAATCATATGATTCTACAGGGTAGGTCTGAGCTTGTTTCCTGATAGTGTTTAGCAGCTCATGACTCTGAGGACACCTGATAACACAGCAGCCAAGCCCTGGTTGAGAAATGTGTGCCAAATAGACCTGAATGTGGCTTGGCTCTTGCCTGTATTCCTTTCTCTGTTCAGAGAAGCGTGAGATGAGATTTTGTGATTATATTGTACTCCTTGGGCTGACTTTCCCATACGCAGAATGTTTTATAGATCCTAGCAGCTGAGGTGAAAATGCAAAGAGAAGGGAAAATGCCTTAAATGATTCTGGCTAATTTTTAGAAGTAGCAGGCCTTGAAAGTCTCTGACATGTGTCCCTGAACAGATCGTATGGGAGCTGTGGTACCTATTCCAGAAAATGCTCATAGGCACAAAACTTTTATGTGCAATTTCAGACACTCCACCCATATTGAGAACTTTTTTATAAATAAGAGTAAAACAAATTTTAAGACTTATAAGTTATGTTTAGATATTTTACATGGTTCAAAAAATAAGACATGAAGCAGTCTAAACTGAGAAGCCTTGTTCCCACAACCCCACGTGCCAGGTATAGATAACCATTTTTACTCATTTCTAGCTTGTGTTTCCAATGTTTGTTAGGCATATGTCAATAAATAAATATATATGCATTCCTCCCTCCTCTTTCTGACAGGAGAGGTGGCATATTTTGCCCCTGGCTTTTATCCCTTGGCTCCATTCCAGCACCTAAAGACCTGCTTCATTTTTTTTAGATGTGCAGTACTTGATGTGTGCCTGCGCCTTAGTGTATTAACTTGCACACTGCACAGGGACACTCAGGCTGGGACCGGTCTGTTCACTGTTATCAGCGGCGTTGTGGGAGATACCCTCGCATGTGTATCATTTGGTCCATGTGCAGCTGTGACTGGAAGATGGAATTCTAGAAGTAGAATTGATGGCTTAAAGGGTTAACGCATTTATGGGGGTAATCACAATAAAATTTTGCATATAATGATATTTGCATTATTTTTTTATTTTTTTAACCAAATAGCAAAAAAAAAAAAAAAATCATCTTTAATGGACCACTTTAAATCCATTCATATAAATAAAATCTGAGTCTCTCTGTGACCCATCTGAGAGGGGAGGTTTGGATGGACATTTTCCCTCAGAATTACAGAAGCATGCAGTGAAAAATTTATGTAAATCATCTTTCATCAACATGTTTACACTTTTATTCTAGGGATTCTTCACATAAAAAATAAATGGCAGTGATTTCCAAAGAGCAAGTATCTTCCCTTCCCTCAGTATGTGTATAAAATAGCTTCCATGGTGCCCATATATGCCTTCCATCCTCGCAAAGTTCTTTGTGAATCCGAGCTGTGCAGTCGCGAGAGATACATTCACAAGGCCAGGCTGTTGGTGGCGCTCCTAGCAGGCCTTGCAGTCTCTGTATAATCTCTGTGCTTTCTGAAAGATCCCATTTCTTACCGCAAACATTTCACAGTGAAGTTTGTTTAATTTTTGTCTTATCATTTTATTTATTTATTGAGATGGAATCTTGCTCTGTCACCCAGGCTGGAGGGCAGTGGTGCAATCTCGGCTCATTATAACCTCTGCCTCCCGAGTTCATGGGGTTCTCCTGCCTCAGCCTCTCAGGTAGCTGGAACCTAAGGTGCCCACCACCTAATAAAAAATTAGCCCAACTAATTTTTATATTTTTAGTAGAGGTGGAGTTATATTGTGTTGACCAGGCGGGTCTCGAACTCCTGACCTCAGGTGATCTGCCTGCCTCGGCCTCCCAAAGTGCTGGGATTACAGGCATGAGCCACTGCACCTGGCCCGAATTTTGAATAAGACAGTTTTTAAAGCTCTCCCAAATCTAACATACTTCCTTTCTTCCTTTATGACACCATGGAAGGGTTTTGAAGGAGACAGAAAAGGAAATGGGGGGAAGGAGACCACCCTTTGAGCTGTTGCCCTGGTGGCCACCTCTCCCAGGAGAACGTCCTCACGCCCCTTCCTGGGGTTCTGCGTGACTCATGCCAGGCTGGCTGCTTGGGGCTTTTGAGACGTGTTCAGGCTCTGCACCACTTCATCTCAGTCTGACCAGCAGTGGCTGGAACACCTCAGACTTCAGGCAGATTGGCCGTTCCACATTGCAGACTATTCAGTGGGGCATCATCTTCCCGAAACCTTTCTAGTCAAACGTAGGACAAGGCCCCCAAGGTGTTTATTATTTGAAGGTCCTTTCAAACATTCGAGAGGACAGTAGACAGGCACATTTGCCTCAGCTGTATTGCACGGCAGCTCTGGAATTCTTTATTATTTTTAATTGTCAAGAAATAAAGCCCTGTGTGTTCAGTCACATCAGTTCTTCCCCCACTCCTTTTCATGAGTCTGTAGAACTTTGAATTTACTAGAAGGGAAGAATATTCAAGTTCTGTTCTTAAATACAGATTTGTTTCCTACTGTCTCAAAAACATTTAGATCATTTCAGACCTGGGTCATGGAGCAGATTATTAACAAAGAGGGGAAGAAGGGTATGTTCATCTGCTGGCTGCCATAGCAAAATCCCAGAGCCTGGGGGATTAAACAACAGACATTTATTCTTTCACAGTTCAGCAAGCCAGAAGTCTGCAAGGAGTCAGTAGGGTTGGCTCTTAGTCTCCTCTGGGGTCTCTGTCCTTGGCTTGCAGGTAGCCGCCCTCTGTATAGCTATCTGTGTCCCTATTTCCTTTTCTGTAAGAACACCCGTCAGGTTGGATGAGGACCCACCCTAAAAGCCTCATTTTAATTTAATCACCTCCTTAAAAACCTTGTTCCCAAATACAGTCGCATTCTGAGATACTGGGGATTGGAACTTCAACATGGATTTTGGAGGGACACACTTCAGCCCATAACAAGGGAGCCGTTGGAGCCTTAAGAAAGTAACAGTAGTAACAGCGGGCACAGGTTGAGAACTCGCCGTTGCCAGCCACAGTGCTTTTCTCTACGTTTCACCCTCAAGATACCCTTCCGACAACATACACATACACCGTTATCATCCCCATTTTATGACAAGAAAAGGGAAGCACAGAAAAATCACATAACCAAACATAGCAGGGGATGTAAGGTGAGATTTTCAAAACAGCAGTCAGACTTAAGAGCTCTAGTTCTTAGCCACTGCACATACTGCTGTCCGTGTATGTTGGAAGAAACCTTTGGTGCAGGGGAAGAAGCTGAAGCCTCTAGAGACAAACTCAGTTGCCCAAGGCCAGGCATCATTTATGGAAGAGCCGATTTTAGAACCTGGTGTCCTAAGTTCGCTGTACTTTTACTTTGCCCCTTTCTGAGAGTCTATGGGCCTTCCAACAATTCCTCTCTGAAAAGGATCAGGTTTCAGTTTTCCAGTTTGAATTATGATCTAATAATTCCAAATGCATTCCACTGCCCAGAGAAGTCATCTTAATGGAAGTCTGTCTTTTTTTCATCTTTGGGGGGCCAGATTTCTCCTCTTCCTACTCCCCTAATTACAGAACTTTGCTCACAATGAACATATTATGTATGAGTGAATAAATGGGAAAAACAATCACAAAGGAAAAGCTGTTTTTTCTTTATCAGTTTGCATCCAGGAGTAAAAGATTTTTGCCCTACAACTGTTATTCTGCCCGTCTTCCCTAAATCAAAATCAGCTGCTTGGTCTCCTTTGCTCTTCTTTAAAAGAGCTGAAGAATTACTTCCTGTCAGCTCCCCCTCCCCCACCCCCCCGCACCCCCGCACCACCAACCCTGAGAATTTGTGCCCTGTATCTCATTCTCTGAAGCTTAACAGAATTGGGACATCAAAAGCACATATTGGCAGTCAAGGGTTAGGTACGTGGCTTTAATTTTTTGAGCACTGTTGTTTTTGTTACTTTTTTGAGAAACAGGATTTGTGAGGTTACCATATCATATTGCAGTTCTGCAGATCCACAGTGCTTGTGCAAACAGAGAATGTCACATAGTTAAAGTGAAATGTAAAAAAAGGAGTATTTGAATGTTTGTTTTGTTAAAGAGAAAAACTCACATCGTTTGTGAAAAGATAGTAAATAAAGCAATGAAAAGGATCCTATCGAATTCTTGGCACCCATATGAAGAGTTTGAATGCCTCCATAAAGGTGCTTTTGTGGATTGGCAACTGTGCTAGAAAGCAGCAGGGACTCCTGTGCTGAATGGAGCCCTAAGAAGCAGGGGTTTCGTCATCCCATTCCCTCCAGAGCAGGAGGTATTATCTATGGGGTAAAGAAACTGGAGAAAACTTCCTCTGAACAGGAGTATCTTTGTGCATGGAACCTGAGAGACTCAATCCTGGTGGTGCAGCTGTGCTTAAAGCCAGCACTGTGCAGAGCGGAAACACGGGGAAGAAAACCAGGGCCGGGGAGGTGGCGAAAGGAAAACAGTCCAGAATTGCTACTTTAATAAAATGGTATGGTATTTCTTTCAGGGGCCCAGCGTCCTCAGCTGCAGAGCTGTGTGTTCCTTTTAATAATTGGGGTTTGAGGACTGACTTCAAGGTAGAATACTGAAATTTTATCAGTGTCATTCATCAAGTCTCAGAAAAAACTTCTGATTTTTAGAGGAAATTATAATATTCCTAATCATTATATCATTCAAGATCTAATCTGAGAATCCAGCCAATGTTGTTTTATATATTCAGTCTTTTGCTTTTGATTTTGAGGAGCTTTTCATTCTTCGCTAATTGCTTAATTATAAATAAATGTTTATTCCTCAAAAAGCATCATAATAGCAATACAAACATTTCAGGTCCCTTGGCTTATCTTAATTTTTGCTTTAAGTATATTTCTAGTCTTCATTTTTAAAGCACCATTTGTATATTGATTTTGTTTTTTTTTACTGCTTTTGTTTTTGACTCCTTTTGGCCAAAAAATGACCTGTCTCATTTTTTATAGGCAGATTAATAACAGAGACTTGCATATTGAAGTTCTAATGTTGAATATTTGAGAAATAATTATTACAAGAGAAGGCTACAGAAAGCGTGAGTTTCATGGGCATTAACTTTGACCATGACCCCAAGAGCTGCTTTTCAACTAATCTAAATGAAAATACTTTTATTTTCACAAAAATAAAATTGACTGTTGTAATTTTGTCCATGCTTTTTCCCCACAAATGTATGTGGAAATAATACATCTTGTGTTACTTTGTGTTCCTTCAGTACATTTTTTTCAGTAAATGATAAACTCCTTTATTCAGATCTTTAATTTGCCCGATATGTTTCTTTTTCTACAAAAAGATCTCCTCTGACTTTGCCTACTTTTTTCTGGTAACTTTTTCATACTCAGTTTCTTTAAGTATTTGCATTTAAATAACAGTTTTTTTCATTTTTAAAAACTTATGAAATAATTTTTCACTTAGAGAAAAGTGATAAAAATAATTCCGAGAATTTCTGTACACCCTGTACTTAGCTCCTCCACTAGTAATGTCTCACATACAGTGACGAAAACCAGGCCTTGAACCTGGGTGCAGTGCTCTTAACTAAGCCCCGGGCCTTATAAAGCCTGGATTTTGCTTTCCTGTTCTCTTTCTGGCTTAATATCCAATCTGGGATCCACATTTTATTTAGGTTGGTGCAAAAGTAATTGCGATTTTTGACATTTCAATGGCAAAAAGCCCAGTTACTTTTGTACCAACCTAATAATTTCCTCCAGTCCGTGGTAGCTCCTCAGTCTTTTTTCTTCTTCATAACCTTGACAATTTTAAGGCATACTGGTCCTTTATGTCATTAGATGCCTCCCAATTTGAGTTTAATAATAAATAGAGCAATGTTTTCTCTTAACTTTAGCTTATGCATTTTGGGCGAGAACAGCAATTGACGCTATTGTGCCCTTCTCTGCGCATCACGTCGGAGGCACAGAGTATCCTGAGATCTCCTTGTTCTTGTGTGGACCTTGGTCACCTGGTTAAAGTAGTGTTGCAGGACTTTTCCTTAGTTCTGCTAAAGACAGGGTCCTTGTCCATCCCACGGCCACGAAAATTTAGGCTCGCAGAGGGTTTGAAGGGTACGTAAAGCAGGGTGTTACTGGGTGAAAAGGGAAAAAAAGGGGAAAACAAGTATCCACCGCATGGCCAGTCTCCCTGCTAGAGGGCTTCCCAGCCGCGGTTAGAATCCCAGGTTCCTCCCCACTCCTATGGGCGTGACTTCCCGAGGCTCCACCCCAGTGTGCAAGCTAGTTGGAGTTTTTCCAGGGTCCCCTTTTCACCACACTGTCTCAGTAGTGTCTGCAGCATTTCCCCCACTGTAAAGTTACTGTTATTCTCTTTGTAGTTAATAAATAACTTGTGGGGAAATTGTGTGTGTGGTTTTTTGTTTGTTTTTTTGAGACGAAGTCTCACTCTGTCACCAGGCTGGGGTGCAGCGGTGCGATCTCGGCTCCCTGCAACCTCCGCCTTTCAGGTTCAAGAGATTCTCCTACCTCAGCCTCCCGAACAGCTGGGACTATAGGCACCCACCACCACAACCAGCTAATTTTTTGTATTTTTAGTAGAGACGGGGTTTCACCATGTTAGCCAGGATGGTCTCGATCTCCTGACCTTGTGATCCACCCACCTTGGCCTCCCAAAGTGCTGAGATTACAGTGAGCCATCACACCCGGTCTGGGGAGATGCTTTTGAACTGTGCAAATACTCTGTTTCTCATCCTACCTTTACGCTCTTATCTTGGCATCCATCAGTAGTTTCTGCCTACAACACTGTAGCGTTTGCCTAATGGTATTTCATATTTTCCTCATTCCTTCCAGATGTATCAGTTGGAATTCTAGAAGAGCTGTCCCTCTGCCTCATTTTTTACTTATTCCATTCTTATATCGGTTTGAGTCATGGATATTTGTTGTGTGGATCATAACCCAGTGCCGTGATTGTTTTCTTCTTAGATTGTTGCAGCTGTGGCTATCAAGAGCCCTGTCTGTGAACTTCTGGCATTCTCCTATCTTGTTTTAAGCATTCCTTTACTTTCTGGCACCATAAAATGTTCCAGGCTTATCTTGTATTGTCCCTGCCACAGTCCTGGAGTCAGCCATTTCTCCGAGAAGCTTTCCTGGTTCCTTTTATTGGAGAATGGTCTTAGAAGCTAAGATTTGGGTGCTAGGTATGCTAATTGCTATGTGGTACCATGACTTCAGACCCTCTTAGCAGATAAGTGTGTGTACCAACCCATGTGTACATAAACATCTGTATTTCCCCTCTTCCATCTCCCCTCCCCCCATATCTGTCTCTCCTTGTATTCATCTGTTTTGCTGATAAAGACATACCCGAGACTGGGCTGTTTACAGAAGAAAGAGGTTTATTGGACTTACAGTTCCACGTGGCTGGGGTGGCCTCACAATCATGGAGGAAGGAGGAGCAAGTCACATCTTACATGGATGGCAGCAGGCAGCAGTGCCCAGGAACTCCTCTTTTTAAAACCATCAGATGTGAGACTTATTCACTGTCACAAGAATAGCATGGGAAAAGCTTGCCCCATGATTCAGTTACCTCCCACCAGGTCCCTCCCACAACACTTGGGAATTCAGGATGAGATTTGGGTGGAGACACAGCCAAACTCTATCATTCCACCTTCCTGGCCCCTTCTAAATCTCATGTCCTCGCATTTCCAAACCAACCATGCCTTCGCAACAGTCCCCCAAAGTCTTAACTCATTTCAGCATTGACTCAGAAGTCCACAGTCCAAAGTCTCATCCAAGACAAGGCAGGTCCTTTTACACCTATGAGCCTGTAAAATCAAAAGCAACTTAGTTACTTCCTAGATACAGTGGGGGTATAGGTATTGGGTAAATACAGCTGTTTCAAATGGGAAAAATTGGCCAAAACAAAGGGCCTATAGGCCCCATGCAAGTCTGAAATCCAGCAGGACAGTCAGATCCTAAAACTCAAAAATGATCTCCTTTGACTCCGGGTCTCACATCCAGGTCACACTGATGTAAGAGGTGGGTTCCAGTGGTTTTGGACAGCTCTGTCCCTTGGCTTGGCGGGGCACAGCTTCCCTCCCGGCTGCTTTCGCAATTGACATTGTCTGCAGCTTTTCCAGGTGCATGGTGCAAGCTGTGTCAGTGGGTCTGCCAATCTGGGAGTCTGGAGGGTGGTGGCCCTCTTCTCACAGCTCCACTAGGCTCCTGTATGTGTGCGTATGAGTTTACATCATACTGAAATGTCCCACTGCAATCTAACAACAAAGGCTTTATTCTAACCTTTGTCCCGTCCTCATTTATAACCTCTTTCTTTCATAGTAAGACACCTGGATTTCATTCTCCAGAACATAATTATTTGTTCAGTCCTATTCTAAAAGTTCTTTTTTTTCCTCTCTTATTTGGAAATTGAATATGTTCTTTACTATTTCTGACTTTAAGACTCAACTCTGCTGGGCGCAGTGGCACATGCCTATAGTCCCAGCTACTCGGGAGGCTGAGGCCGGAGGGTCTCTTGCATCCAGGAGTTCTGGGCTGTAGTGTGCTATGCCGATCGGGTGTCCGCACTAAGTTCGGCATCAATATGGTGACCTCCTGGGAGTGGGGGACCACCAGGTTGCCTAAAGAGGGGTGAACCAGCCCAGGTCAGAAACGGAGCAGGTCAAAACTCCTGTGTTGATCAGTAGTGGGATCGCGCCTGTGAATAGCCACTGCACTCCAGCCTGGGCAACATAGGGAGACTCCATCTCTTAAAAAAAAAAAAAAAAAAAAAAAAAGATTCTACCCATTCTCACTATAGTAGTTTCAGAATTGCTAACCCATACTCATGCGAGAAATAAACTTACAGGGATTTTTTTGTTGTTGTTGTTGTTGGGTTTTACAGTACATAATAAAAAAGCTGTTTTTCAAAGTTAGGTTAGTTCTTTTCTTCCCCACCCACCTCGGGGTGATCTTCTTTGGCTGATGTAAGAGGTAGGTTCATTGGTTCATTTGGCTGGGTTCATTGGTTTCTGTGTTTATATTCCATTTTGAGTATAGTACCCCTCACATGCACGTGCCCAGATGAGCTGTGGCTGGGGCAGCCGTAACAAAGTACCACACACTGCCTGGTTCAAACAACAGAAATTTGTTTTCTGGAGACTGAGAGTTAGAGATCAGGGTGTCAGCAGAGTAGGTTTCTTTCGAGGCCTCTCTCCTTGGCTTGCAGAGACGAGAACATGGCCATCTTCTCCCTGTGTCTATGAGGCCTTACTTCCATGCATGTCTGTGCCCTCATCTCCTATTCCTGTGAGGACACCAGGCATATTGGATGAGGATCCACCCTAAGGACCTCATTTTAACTCAGTCACCTCTTTAAAGTTCCTGCCTCAAAGCACAGTCACATTCCAGGGTCCAGGGCTTGGGGCGTCAGCCTAGGAATTTGGGAATACACAATTCAGCCTGTAACCCCACCATCCTGGTTGATTTTAATGATGTGTTTTGCAGGGATAGGAAGTGCAATCATGATGTTAAGAGTCAGTGCTCAGTTTGCTTGACATAGAAACCACCCTTTTGTTTCTTCTCAACGTCTCTGGCTTTGGTCCTCAGAGAAAAACGTTATGTCCTTAAAGTAGCACTATCTTAGTGGATCTTCTGTTCTCTCTGTGACATTTTAAATTGTATGTCCAGCCATCGAATTAAAATGTCAAAAATTATCAAAAATACCAAAAAACAGAAGGTCTTGTTTTCCTTCACAGCTCCGTGAATTTCTACGTTACACATCTTCTCTTTTGCTAAGTGCCGGTGGTGTTTGGCTCTGACCCACCCCCTTCACTCCATTTTCATGTCTCTCTTCTTTCTATTGAAACTCAAGTCTGTCTGCACTAAACCTGTCTCACTGTTTCATTCCTTTTCTAGGTCCTGTTCATTGCAATTCAGGCTTCGGTCATTTCCTGACCACCTTTTCTTACTTGCTAAAGTTCTTACACTGTAGGTAGACTCATTCAGCAGATCAAACAAGGTTAAAGACTCACAGCTTTAACCTCATTCTCCCTTTTCTCAAGCCTCTCAGCTTCTAGTTTCCTTTCTGGCCACATCACATTGTCGCTTCTATAATTTGTTCCCAGTTAACCAAGTCACCCACCTGTTTTCACCTCCTTTTTCTTCCTACTCTCATGGCCACGGTTTTGAACCTGAGTTTCTTCCCACCGTCTGTTGAATTTGCTAACCCCTGTGTTGTCTTCTCCTAAACCGAGTCTGTTCAGACTCTCAGACCAAGATCCCTGGCCATGCCACCATGGTAGAAATAGACCTTGGCGTCAAAACTTACTTCCAGGGAGATTTTGCCAGTGGTTTGGACTTCCCCCTTTTCCTTTTGCCTCACCTCCTCTCCCATCCAGTGATTTACTCACCTCCATGTTTCTTCTGGTTCCATGTTTCTATTGGCTCAGGTTGTCACCCTTCAAGTTAGTCATGTGGTGCCTTTAATTGAGATAATTTCTCTTTACTTACTGTATAAAATGCCCTGTCCCATTTCACACACTCCGCAATCTCGCACCTACATGACTGGAAGGAGGGAGGGGACCTAGAAGGCATCTTCCTTCCTCACTCCCTCATCTCCAGAATGCTACGCCTCTCTGACAGATGTGAACTTGAGAGAGAGAGAGAGAGAGAGAGAGAGAGACTGATTGATTGATTCATAGACAGAGTCTTTCTGTTGCCCAGGCTAGAGTGCAATGGCGTGATCTCGGCTCACTGCAACCTCTGTTTCCTGGGTTCAAGAGATTCTCCTGCCTGAGCCTCCTGAGCAGCTAAGATCACAAGCATGTGCCACCACACCAGCTAATTTTTGTATTTTTAGTAGAGATGGGGTTTAGTAGAGATGTTGGCCAGGCTGGTCTCAAACTTCTGACCTCAGGTGATTCACCCACCTCAGCCTCCTAAGGTGTTGGGATTACAGGTGTGAGCTACCGCGCCCACCCCTAACTTGAGATTTGAAGTGATCAGTCCCTAGGGAAATTTCCCATACATTTTTGGCCAAAATTATTTTACTCATTTTTAAGCTTAATCCTCTTTTCTTTCATAGAGAACTTATATTACACATAAAGTAATTAAATTCCCTGACAGCTCTTTTATAATTTTTAAATTAATGGCCCTTGTTGGCAGTCTGTACTTTTGGAAAGGGACAAAGCAAACTTTTTTAATAACGGTTGTAGTAACTGGAAACCTTAGAATGTCAGTTAACTTGATTTCGCTTAGGTCATAATTTTTTAGTGCTTTTTGCTAACAAAAGAGGAGGTTATTTATTTGGCAATAAAGTTTTCTTCTCTTAAATAAAAAGGGCTCTGTGCAGAACTCTGCCTCTCGCTAGGTCCTGGCATAAATACACCATGTGGGCCTATCATGGGACCATTTAAAGGGAAAAACAACCTTACGCTTTGCTTTTGGTGTTTTAAGAATACGAAGCCTAATGTGGGCCCGTAAATGCCAGAGTCCCCTCGCAGCAGTTGTGAGAGGGCCATTGCAGTACCTGAGACAGTTTTCTCTGGGCGCCCTGGATATATCGTCTTGATTTTTATAGTTGTTAATTGCTCAGAAAGAAACTAGAAGTCTGTGCTGTTTTCACATTCTTTTTCCTTTGAGAATTTTAAATATTTTGCAGCAAATTGAGGGGACGGGGAGAAAACCAAAATTTAACTTTTTTTTCAAAGTTATATAAAACAACACAAATAAAATTGTACTGTCAAGTTAGGTAAAGCAGACATGAGAAGAATTATTAATATAAAGAAGTCAAAATAGTACTTTTTTTTTGAGGTTCCACAAACAACTCTTCCTCAAAGAAATTATAAACAGCTCAGCGCGATATTACAGGTTGAGATACATGCAGAATGTTCCAGGTGACTCTGTCAGAGCAAGGCAAGGGCGTCCAGGTCTAGTTTGGAGGACACTGAGGCACAGGGGAGCGCACACTTCCATAGAAGCTGGAAGTCAGGCTCTGTGGTTCCCACGCAGAGGGCATGGCCCTCTGAAGCCATTGTGTGGTGTGGGGCAAGGAAGAGAACATATGGAAACTTTCAAAGAGAGAGTAAGAATGTTTGTCAGCTAAGGAAAAGATCCAGTTTCCAAGGAAGACAAAACGAACTCCTAAGATGCGTGTTTCTTGAAACTCCTTTACAGTTCACATGCAAGAATTTACATTTTCAGTTCTGTGGCTGCTTCCTGTGAGGAAGAATGAAGATATGTTTTTAATAAGCGAGGAGTGGCATTACAGCACAGTGATGTAACCAGTTGGCTATTAGACCGAATTACATTTCTATTTCTTTATCAAGTCACATCAGGAGGTGCTGTTTGTTGTGTGCGTCCCAGGGCCGACCTCCCTCCAGATGTACACAAAGCCCAAGTCAGGGAAGCCATTCAGAACGGCCTTCATGGGCAGGGCATCTGTCACTTCACATTTCACTGAGAAAGGAAATTGCAGCTCTGGCTAGTGCCGGCGAGGAGAGACATCTGGTTTCCAGGGTGCCTGAAGAATTTCCTTGAGCTCCAATTAGAGTCAGTGTGGTAGAATGAAATCCACTGCGTCTGGGTATTCCCACTTGTGAAACCCAACTGCAGCGCGCGCTCAGACGCCAGCGAGGGAGAGGCGTGCGCTGGGCCGTGGACTGGCGCCGGCCGAGCTGCACACTGCCAGTCTGTGTGCATGTCCCTGTCGCGTCCCAGTCTGTGCGTGTCTCTTTAGCTGGTCTCTGCTTTTGCTGCCAAGCAGTGGCTCTAGCTGTCGTGAAGGGAGAGGTAGGGCAGGGGTTCCTATAGCCTCCAGTCGGCTCCCATCACCATGCCCAACGGATTGAAGCCAGTGGACACGCTGGACTCGCTGTCCTCTGTCAGCTCAGCCTACTGCAGCGGCGGGCAGCCGGGCACCTGCAAGTACTGGATCCTCGACCTAGGTACACAAGCTCTCTGCAGATGCTCGGGCTTGCGCTGCTTTCTCTCTGCCTGCTTTTTTTCCAGTGGCTGCTCAGTGATTGACGTGTGCTTGAAAGCAGAAATGTTACATGCTTGGAACCTGAAATGCGTTCCGTGCTGACCACCTTGGGATGGGGCTGTGTGGAGAGGGTTTGTGAGGGACCGCTAGGAATGTGAGGAGCAACTGGGAACAGAGCGCTGCACATCCATTGTGTGTTGTAAGACCTTTTTCATGTCTGGGGACTGCTTTTGATCATCCCTTTTTCTTGAAATGGCATGTAAACAGTCTAAAGTAATCTATGCTACAAATTACATTATGATTTTAGTTGGCTTTATGTCTGTTTTGGTTTAATTTTGTTTGGCGTTTTTCAGACTATTTGAGAAAACGACAGTGTCCTAATGTTGGTATTTAGACTCTGGTTCTACAACCATATGATAGGATAATACAAAGTTGGCTGGGGAGAGGGATGCTTCCAACATCGCCATTGTATTCAAGGGAGTGTCTATGCCAGATTCTGCTTTATGCACAGAACTGGTGAAAAGATGCAAAGATGTGATTCCTGCAAAGGCTATGTGAGAAGTCAGTAAGCTTCACTTTGAGGAAAAGACAACAGGATAAAAAGAGCCAAGGTGAGGGGGAGTTAGGTCTGCAGATGCCCGTGGAATGCTGCCCTGCTCCAGCGGCCAGCTTTGTAATGGTAACCTTTTAACAGCTATCTGTCCAGACCATGCAGCCAAAAAAAAAGGAGTCTGTCACAGGTTGGTACCTGCATGCCAGCAGGAATGCTCTCTACCAGATTCTGGTCGTGGCCTGGTTCACTTTCCGTGTTTGCCTTCACTTTCTTCCCAGCCGTTATCTGCATATGTGCTTCACAAGTGGGCAGCGAGATGCAGAGAGCCAAGGAGATCTGCTGAGACTTACAGGGCGCGTCCAGTTTATTCAGAGCTCAGTGGAGAAGGGTCTCTCGAGGTGGAGGGACCTGCCAAAGAAAGGGAGTGGGGTGTCAGATCAAAAGGGGGGCACAGAAAATATGTATTCAGCATTTGAAGGGGAAGTGGTGCCGCTTAACTCTATTTGTTCATGGAATACTGGGAGGTAAGTGTTAGCTGTGGATGTTGCATGGATTGTTCTGAACCTCATTTTCAACAGTACTACTTGTATTTTTGTTTACAAAACGTTTAAAAAGTCTTTGACCCTAGGTTCTTTTTGTTACATTTATGTTCATTAAATTGTTTTACCACTCAGAGATAGTGACCTCTCTGTCTCCACGTGTGCAAGCTGTATAGGTCCCTCAGGGACGCTATGCAGTAGGAATTCCTGCCCTGGGTGTATTAAAGTAACAGAGTCTAAATATCAGTGATGCGTCTGCTTTCCTAAATGAATGTAGTAATTTCTGTGCAGTGAAAAGAACAACTGGTAACATCAAAAGTCTGAGTTGATGTCTCAGCCCCTAGCTAGCTCTGAATCTTGAGTAAATTACCTTCTCTCTCTGAACTTTTTCTTTGTCTGCAAAGTGGGAGTAACATCAGACCATGCCCCTTGGGGTATCATAAACATCCCCAAAGTTTAAAACAAAATATTTTAATGAGCAATTTTTCTAAGGAGTATTTGATCTTAAGAAGACATAGCATTCTTTCTGTAGAGGGAATTTTTGAATCCTAGCAGTATTTTAATTCCTTCAAAATTCTTCTCAAGGGACGTTACTAAATTTGCTTTATAATTGTGCCATTATATATTTTTTGTTTCTTTCTATATATTTTTGTTGGTAATTCTCAAACTATTAGGAACCTCCAGGTGATGTTCTTCAAGCTGTCACCTCAGAATTTTTAAGCTAGCAAAAATTTGGAAGAAAAATTGATGACCTGTGGAATTTCTTGAACAAAAAATGATCACTTCACAATAAAGAATAAATAAGATAAAGTGAAATTTGTGCATACCCATGTGTGCCTGTGTGCATATGTGTGTCTGTGTGCACATGTAGAAAATGCCTGCCCATCCTTTTCTAATCCTTATAGTAATTTCAGGACAGTTTCCTGAGAACAGTTATATCACAGTGATGTTTTAATATATTGTGATTTTACCTTTTAAATCGACTATGGGGAAATATGTATGCATCACATTTGAAAAGGAAGAATGATTCTGGGTAATATCTAAGAAATAAATCCCAAGGTAACTTTACAGTGCCCATCAAATCACACAGTGTGAATGTGGAGCCCCTCTTACACCTGCAGGCAGCCTGGGGCTTCATGTGTCAGAGTACTTTGGGAATAGGCAGTTTTTCTACGTCCTGACGTTTAGTGTGGCATCAGCCTATCCAAATGTGAACCAGTCTTGCTTAGAGTAATGTGCACAGAAGCCTGTTTTATTTGCTAACATTGCCATAGTCAATAACTTACACAGACATGAGCCAGGAGAGTTTTACTGCTAAGTAGTTGTTAAGAAAATAATTCAAGAGAAGGTAAGGTCAAGAAGAACTGTAAATGATCTTTTATGATGTTTCCAATGGGAGAGCCCAGTTCTAGGGATAGGAGAGGGGAACTATTGGGCTGGTTCTCATTCTGAAATCAGTATGCCCTTTTATAGGACAGATGGAATCTATTCCAGTGCTATACATATTCCCCTGACTCAAGCTCAGGAAAAACATAATCTAGTGACCCTCCTTAACACTGAACAGACTCATATACAAAGAGAACTGTGTGCTTTATAAGTCTTGAATTCTCTTGAAGTCTTTTTTTTGATTAGGAATATGGATTCTCACCACTGCAATTTTTGCTTTTAAAAATTAAAGGAAAACATTCCAAAGACTAAATATAGGATAAAGAAATGTCTTTGCTGAAGAAATACATAATATGAACCTACACTAAAAGTATCCAAGTAGGTTAACAGTACTGCCTCACTCACATTAAAGCTGTCAGTGCATGGAATATTCAGTTTCACGGGAAAAAACCACGGAAGTACTTGTCACAGTGTTGGATTGTTTCAACTGCGAAGACTGATTGTTTCACACAAGTTGCTGTGCAAACTGAAATCGTTTTCCCCTTTAAGTATCTTCAAGTGAGTGGCTTAAGACAGGATGTGCATTATAGGATAGTGGGAATAGTGTGTTACTGTGGAAGCCAGTTTGTCCCTCCTCACCTCTACCTGTATGATCTTATACATTCTTGATAATCTTGCGGAGCTGCAGTTTCCTCATCTGTTTAAAAAAAGAGAGAGAGAATGTTTGTTGTTATGGTTATTATGCTCCCCAAAATCTACATTAAAGGCTCTTTTTATTTCAGTTTTAGCAAACTGCATTTTTAAAATGATTCTGTTCCCTTGTTTCCATGTTAAAAAAAAAAAAGTGTTACACATTGAATTTGTATATATTTTTAGCCAAGAAGCAAAGAAACTTGAAGTTATTCAGTATTATAGCCCTTTTTTTAGAGTGAATATAAAATCTTGGAATATTAGAATGTTTTTGAAGTTAACATTAAAATTAAACTGAAACCTCCCCCAGAAGTGCCCAAAAAACCCAAAGGTCCCAGGTTAGGAGGCTTCAGGCAAACTGGCTTTTCCTAGTTTTGGGATTTTTTTCTTATTTCTAGACCAGGCACCCTCGTTGTTTAACTGTAATCTCTCTCTGGTTTGTGTTCTTTCTAAGTATATCTCTTCAGCTAGATTTCAGGAGAACACAAATTTATAGCTTTTCATTCTGAAGAATTTCCTCCAGGTGCTCAAAGTTGGCCTCAGGGGCACATGAGCAAGTCCATAAACAGAGTGAGTCAGCCTGTGAGCTGGGTAACAAGCCATGGAATTCCTCCATGGGGGCTTCCTCACATTTCCTCTTCCTGTCTCCAAGGAGTAGCAGTGGGGGTTGGGCAGCCATACAGATGCTCCTAATAATTTTTTGCGATTCTGATATAAAACCATACGAATGTGAACAAACCACATGCCCGCTCACCCTCCTCCCCACCCCTCCAAATATCTAGTTTCTCTGAAACTATTATGTGCTAACTGGAAAACTCCAGGCAACCACTGATCACGTTGGACACATCTTCTAGTCTGTATATATGTAAAATGAGGCTTCTTTCGTTGCTACTTTTAATATTTGACTATTAGTCACCATCTCAGTCATATCCATTGTCCATTTTCTCAGATGCACAGTTGAGAAACGTTTCTGTTGTTAAATGGACCTATACCCATCAGCATGAGAAGGCTAGAGTTACTCTTGTAAGGATACAGCCTTTGACAAACTTCTGAGACAAAATATAGCCCTAAGGCAACTTCCCCTTCCTCTTATCTCCTAAAGCTGATGGATTATGGTAAGAAGTGGCCCAAGGGCACAGAAGCAAGCATGAAGCTGAATAAGGAACTCTTCAATAATAAACGGGGTGTGCTTATTATGACGTAGGAACTGAACATGGAATGTTTTTCTCTTTGTCTCTCTTCAGCTAAAAAGAAAGACAGCACAGTGCCCACCGCAGGCACTCTCAGCACTGGCCCCACGCAGGGGCGGTCTGCTTATTTCCCACTGCCGCCTCCGGTCCGTGGCCATGCTTTTCATCACACCACGGGCACCAATTCAGCCAAGGACAAGATCCGTGCTGTTAATTGGTGTTCTTAGCAGAGGCGTTCCTTTCATTCCCTTTGTCTCCATCTCCCAGCCGGCTTTGTTTCTGCCTGGAATAACTCCAGCCCTCCCTCCCTCCCTCGCTCCCTTCCTCTCTCCCCATGTGGTTACTCCGGGGCCTGACAGGCAGGGAAGGGTTCTTCACAGGAAGACTTATGACAGGAAGGTGCAGGAGATTCTTAGAAAGCCGCCTTCTCCCGAGGCACTGGGAGCATGGGAGAGACAGAGCATTTGACCCCCGTGTGGGATACGTGGAGAACTCCAAAAGCAGTTGCTCCAGCCCTCTTTTCTTTTTGTCTTTGGCCTTTATTGTGGGTGGTTTTAGTATGTGGCATCCTAAATTAGTGGGAGTCAGCCCTCAAGAAATGACAAAATGGTGATTTGAAAAATAAAATGCAGTGCCATTCAGTGCATGTGGGTGGGCGGGGGGAAGGGAGGGAAACAAGATGTCATAAAATCAAATTAGTTCAGGTCTTGGCGCTGCATCTCCTAATGCTTTGTGTGCTTAGGAGTAGATGGCACTTTCCAGGTGCATGCGCATGGGCGTTTTCCTTCCTCCAGTCTGTACTACATGTCTTCATCCCACTTCCAAGCGCTTATTAGCTTTAGTTGAGCAGCATTTTGCTTTTGATGGGGCAAAAGCAAATATAATTGTAAAAGGAATTCCTAATTGTGGCTTTTGTTTTTCTGTTTATGAATTAAACAATGGGGACTCTAGAATATAATGTACTAGATATTTGCTTTGTGGTTTATTGGGGCAAATAATCTTCTGGTTCCTCATTCTACGTTGCTGTAGCTCTTTCTAAGCTAATATTCCATCCCTTAAAGCTCTGAAACTTTAGCTAACCTTCGCTGGAGAAGAATTAAAGAGCGATAGCCAGACGTGGTGGATCACTTGAAGTCAGGAGTTCAAGACTAGCCTGACTAACATGGTGAAAACCTGTCTCTACTAAAAATACAAAAATATTAGCCAGTTGTGGTGGTGGGTGCCTGTAATCTCAGCTACTTGGGAGGCTGAGGCAGGAGAATCACTTGAACCCAGGAAGCAGAGGTCACAGTGAGCCAAGATCAAGCCACTGCACTCCAGCCTGAGTGACACAGTGAGATTCCATCTCAAAAATACATAAATGAATAGCTATAGTGTTTGGCAGGCTCATTGCAGAATACTCCAGAGACACATTTTTTCTCCTTAACACTGTATTAAAACTAGTATGTTGTAATGTGGCTCTGTGAAAACATGTATAAGTTAACATGGTTTATAGTACATTTTCTTTTTTTTTATTGCATTTTAGGTTTTGGGGTACATGTGCAGAGCATGCAGTACAGTTGCATAGGTACACACATGGCAGTGTGTTCTGTTTGCTTTCACCCCTTCACCCACATTTGGCGTTTCTCCCCAGGCTATCCCTCCCCACCTCCCCCTCCCACTGGCCCTCCCCTTTTCCCCCCAATAGACCCCAGTGTTTAGTACTCCCCTCTCTGTGTCCATGTGTTCTCATTTTTTCATCACCCGCCTATGAGTGAGAATATGCGGTGTTTCATTTTCTGTTCTTGTGTCAGTTTGCTGAGAATGATGTTCTCCAGATTCATCCATGTCCCTACAAACGACACGAACTCATCATTTCTGATTGCTGCATAATATTCCATGGTGTATATGTGCCACATTTTCCCAATCCAGTCTATCATCAATGGGCATTTGGGTTGATTCCAGGTCTTTGCTATTGTAAACAGTGCTGCAATAAACTATAGTACATTTTCTTGAATGTACGTAAAAGATTTTTCCATGCTAGCATTCTGAATCTGGTATAAATTTTGTTAAATAATAATAAATGTATACATGAAGAGAAATCGTTCACCTCCTGAAATAAATCTATTATATAGTTTAAACCACTAATAGCACATTTTTAAAACCATTTTGCCTGGGAGAGTCTTGTGTGCCACCTGCTTCATTTAAAGACATGTTTCAACTTTTTAAAAAATCTGCATATACCCCACCTCTAACATCTTTGGTATCCTCTTTAACAAAGCAGCCAAAGTGATTTCATTTTTTCCAACAAATAATGGGAAGACATTAACCAAAAGTATAAACATTTATTATGAAGAATACACTTCCGTATGCCTTCTTCACATAAGATTAGATCTTTCATTTCTAACATTGTATGTTTAATGTTAAGAACTATCATGCCCATGGGTTCAGTGTGTATGCTTCTTTGCTGGGTTAGTGCCTCTGGAAGGCAGGCTCAGATGGATAGAGGGGTGTCGGAGCACTGTGGGACTGTTTATTTCCCCCAAAATTAACTCTTGTTTCCTTATATGATGGTTATCTATTCAGGACAGTAATAAGTACTGTTTTGCCTTTAGGAATAACTTCCCATATAGAGAAATTAAGAATCAAGAACCCATTATAACAGGGAGAACTTCATTATCCCTCAGTCAGCAGTATGTAAAATAGTAGTCTCATCACATGGTGAATTTGTTTTTTTTGTTTGTTTGTTTTGTTTTAATATCTTTCTTTGTATAAGTAATACTAATCTTAGGTAATTCTGTGAAAAGAACAGCCATTTGACTTTTGGGGAACACAGGATCTCAGCATCTGAAAAAGCCAACAGGTAGATGAGCATTCAGAAGTTCTTGCTTTCTGAGCATTTGAACAGACCAGAGCCCAGAGCTGTTGCTCCCGGCCTGCTGGCAGGGCCTGGGTAGATATGGGGCCACATGCTGCACCCCTGCCCTCAGAGCCTCCATTAGAGCGGGGGTCATCTCGCAGCTGGTCAGGCCTGGTCATGGCCTTCTGCCTGCTGTTCTGTCATGCAGGAATGGGCAGGGAAGTGCATTTCCCCTAACTTCTGCTGTCAGGCTGAAGAGATGTCCCTGGAACAGTGCAACTTTGGGGCTCAATGTGGACAGTGGGGCTGCTCCCTGGCTGGAGAATTTTCTGCATGAGGACTGATGTGACATCACCTTTCTACCTTCCACTACCCCCAGCCTATGCTAAAGAGCCGTGTGGATTGCAAGTTAAGAGTAGGGGGTGGAAAGCTGCTGCTGGGCATGAATGTCTCCAGCTGGCAGGATGTGTGTGTGTCTTTCTGGATTCATTTATAAGGAATTTTTTATAAGTGTCTCTCACCCAGCAAGGCTATCTGTTTTTGTCCTTGTGTAAAAGTCAGGAATGAGTCCAAATCCCCTCCCAGTAATCACTGGTAAGATGGTTCCTTGGAAATTTTTTTCTTTTTGTTATAGCTTAGACTTTTGGTTACAGAAAAAGCGTACTGCTCGTCTTCCAAAAAAATATATTTTGGGTGCTGGCTCATTTAAAAAGCAATGAAAATGGCCCTGTCATTTCAAGAGAGCAATATGGCCTAGGCACTCTCCTCGAGTAAAGTCAGCATTTGTCCAGAATAGAGAAAGATCTCATTAAAAAGTAAGCCTTGGCCTACAGAGTTAGGTTAAAAAAGACTTTTTTACAACCTAGTGATTTTTTTTTTTTATGACATCGTGGTTTTTAACAATGTGTGGCCGTCTGCCAGAAGAGCCATCAACCCAGGTCTGCCTGGTTCGTCCCATCCCACCTCTGGAAGGAAATGAGAGATGAGGCAGGCAGAACAGACTGCTTCCACAGCCGGTGGGATGAGGACGCCCTCTCACTCGGCCCCCTCTCTGCTGGGAGGCAGTGTGGTGGGAAGCAGAGAAAGTGCCAGGCAGGCAGCTTCCATTGGCATTGGCATGTTCTATTTGGTGAGATCGACACAGCTAGCCACTCTGGATGGTGCTGAGGCCGTTTTCTTTCAAGATGGGACTCCCTGAGACTAGCCCAGCAATGACAACTTGATTCTTAGGTTGGCCTCCTGTTGCTCGGCCACTCTCTCTAGCGTTTGGTCACAAGGCAGAAGAGCTATAGGCTCATCTTTTCCTGAAAACCAACAACTGTCTACCAGCTGCAGACCACGTGTTTCTAGAACATTCCTGAGTCTCAGGCCAGCAGGTCCTGTTCCGTTCAGGACGTGTATAACTCAAGTCTCCAGCCTTGGTTTAATTACTTACGTTGATCTGTGCTGGCCCATTTTTGCTGTTACCCAGTATCAGTCATTAGACTCTTTCTTCATTTATTTCATTTCCGAGGTGCGTTACACTTCCACTTTGGCAATATGTGAGATCCTGTGCATCTGATTAACCAAGCAAAGCATCTTACCATCTGTTTTCATTTATATTTAATTTCTTCACGTTTCTTTATTGGAAATTTCAGTGGTGAAAATAAAAAGAAAGGCCTTTAAACTGAAATGGTTTCCTGACCAGAAATGCTGATAGATTAGCATTCCCCTTCCAAGAATAAGCTTGAGAGGGAAATTGATGCTCAAAGTCTTGCATTTGTCTACATAGCCACTTTTTCCAATGCTTATGTAATGTTTTAAGTGTTTTCACAAACGACACTGAGAATAAGAGTGAAAAGAGCAACTGTGTATGTGCGACTTCGTTTGCATGTTCTGTTTGGTGAGATCGACGCCACCGGCCTGGTATCTCTAGGACTCCTCACTCTGAGGGGTGATGAGGCCATTCTCTTTCCGTGACTCATGAAGACTACCCCAAAATGAGGAGATGCCTGTGTGTCCTCATTTTCAGAATTCACAAGAGCAGTTGTTTTTCCCTGGGTTGGTTTTAATTGATGCCAGTGATTCATTGTGTTTCGGCATTCAGGGTCACCTGGAGGTGTCTTTGGGTGAAAGCTCCCCACTGAATTTGTGGGAGGGGGCTGCGCAGAGTGGGTGGAAGTGTTGGTCATTTATGTGCATTTTCTCAGGCAGCAAAAACCATGTGTTCTTCATTATGGCATGAGCCGTGGCAGTGCTGTGTTGGGCCTCTGGTTGAATCTTGGGATTATTTGAGAAAAAAAAAAAAGCTGAGGAATTTAACTTACCCCTTCACGTTTTCTGTGTTCAATTCATATTTGAAAGAAAAAACAAAATTCATATTTTTTGCATTTAGTACCCACTGTGCAATATGTAAAATTTGCTTTTAATAGTCTCTTGCCACATTTTCAGTCATTACCATTCCCCAAACTGACTCTCAGTGCCTCTCTAGCTGTTGTAAAGATTTCCCATGCTGACATGACAGCATAACAAACAGTTGCAGCCCAGAGTAAAGCCCTGGAACCCAGGTATGTGCAGAGAAGCAGAGAACCCCCTGGGGACCCAGTGTCCATTCGAAATCTGGTGTTTCAACCCCTGATGAATCCTCCTTTTGCTGAGGAACAAATTAAGACTCACTAGTACTCACAGATGATACACAAAACATATTTAAGAGCAAGGTAACTAGAATGAACAAACAGAAGTCAGGCAAGAAACCTTTTCAGATGCCTATAAGCAACATAAAGATTTAAGTCTGGAGATATGTTATAAAAATCCTTGTATATTCTGAACCACCAAAAGTGTAACCGTATCACTAGGCAGGCCAGTTGCTTAAGATTTCCCAAGTAATACCCCAGGTTTGTCTCATCATCATCATTTTAAATTAATGTGCATTGCCCAGGAGATGATTATAATCACTATGTAAGAAGAAGAGACAATGCAGTCCCTGGAAGTTGCATCCAGCAGAATAATTTACAGATTAACTCAATTTTTATGTGATTATGTGATCTGCAAAAGCATTTCTAGTGCACTGTGGTCTTTTCTTTATTCTACAAAAAAAAAAAAAGCCCCTTGATTCCCAAAGCATGGAATTAAAACCCAGATTGAGAATGTAGAGATGACAATCATTTACTCAGAAATTTTGCTCTAGAACATTTGAACCAACACAGTCAACAGTCATAAACTAAGAACTTGATTGTTCTAAGTAATTTATAGATCTGATTTTCACATTTGCATTACAGCCTCCCTTGTATGGCGGAAGAGCTTCCTGAATAAAAATGTGATTTACAGCATGAAGTTCTTGACAAGACAGAGTTTTGAGGAATTGCTGTAGGCCGGTTATACCTGATTACACCCTGACCGCCCTCTTTTCAAATAGTCTGATGGAGTTATTTTCAGACATCGGAAGCAGTTGCTGCAAAGTGTCCTTGAATTAACTTTCCCAGGCACATAGCAATAACTGCAAAGTGAACATTTTTTACGTCCTTACAACTAAAATTTTAAACTAGCCCTTTGTTTCAAGAACATTCTGAGTTGTGCTTTATCCTGGTTTTTATCAAGGCATCATTTCATTGTTCATTTGACTGTCAGATATTTTTGAACATGTACAGTGAACAGAAAGATGGGATATCTGTCTTTAGCTAAAATCCTTCGGGAGACAGCATGGAGAATTTGAAATGCAAGACAGATGTTCACTGGAACGCTCCCGCTGTTGAGCAGGGCATCCATGTGGTAGCCGCATCTCACCAGAAATGCCCAGGTTGTCAGCAGTGGCCCTAGGTGTGCATGTTTGGCTGACGTTATGTGGCATGAGGGCTGCCAGTCACAGCACAGGCGTGGTGACCTTGTGGGGCTTGTGACCCTTGCTCGTCCAGGGAGTCTCTGCCTTCATAGCCCCAGCTCTTCTTCCCCCTCTGGGCCTTGCATGCTTTTCCTAAGACCAGTCATCTCACTGCTCCACTTCATCCTGCTTTCTTCCTCAGCCTTGTGCAGCTTTTTTTCTACACATCGATGTGAGTATTGCCTTATACTGTGTTAGGCTCTAAGTTTACAAAGATCTTTTTCATACCTTTTCCTCCCAGCAGCCTGATAAGGTAGAGGAATCACTGTCATTTTACACATCAGGAAACTGAAGCAAAAAGAAGGTCACTGACTCATAAGAACCCACACCCAGCAGATGGCAGGGGTGTTATTGGAACTCTGGCCCCATGGCCTGGACTGTCCACTCATCTGTAAAGACCTCACCAAGCAAATTACTATTGAACACCTGTGTGTACCAGGCAGACTTTGAACTCCAGATAGGCAGCACACACAAAGCAGCAAAAGCCACCTCTCCTGGTGCGTACATACTGGTGAGACAGAAATGGAAGAAATGCAGAGATTTGGGTGAAACCTTTTCAAATTCAGAGGCTGGGAGATTCTAGTTCAGTTTTAGCTCACTCTACTCAGCGTGCATTTGTTACTCTAGAACACTCTGAAGTCTTTAAGACTTTTCACTACTGTGAAAATAAAGGGAGGGTTAAAGTGAAACTTGATCCTCCCTGGTCTGAGACCAGCAGGATACGGTTGTCTCCCCGCACCCCAACCTTTTTAAAAACAATTTTTTAAAAAGGCTTTTATTAATCACAGATGTCCCAAGTTTACAGACTGGGCCTAGAAAGCAGCCTCTCTTCTCCCAGCAGTCCCTGCGTTTTGTGTGTTCACATGCTGAAATTCTTCCTGCATGGGGCTAAATGTCAGCACTTCTGCTTTCCCTTCTTTCTTTACCTTTTTTTCTTTTTTTATTTAAAAAGAAATCTAGCATGGACTTTTTATGAACTCTTATTTCAGCAAGGAAGCCATCTACTGAGGATTTTTCCCTCAAAATAAGAAGGATGAACTTTAATTCTCTCTTGGGGCTTCAAGCAGATCATAGATGGCTTTCTCATGTGCTCAGCTGAACATCTTTTTAAGTGACTGTGTTGGGCCGATAGTATCTTTTTGTGCTCAGGTTTACTTTGTCCTCTTAATAAGGGATAAGTTGTTTTTAAAAATAGAAATAGAATGGAGTAATTCATCTAGATTGCTTAAGTCATCCTTCATATGTCTAAAAGTGGTTTTTAGTACATCCTAGACACCTTGTTAGGCCTACAGTTATAAGTCTAATTGTGATGAAACCTAATCCTCGTTTTCTGGGTACTCATAGTTAATGTAAACACAATGTAGTGAGTTCTGTGCTATCATGGAGTCCTTTATGCCTCAGTCATTCCTACATTTGTAAACAGCACTTATCAGTTTATAAAGTTTGTTTGTTCCCATTATTTCTTTTAATCCTATTACAAGCCTGTGAGATGGGGAAAATCACATGCCAAAATGTTTGCTGTGTAGTGGGAGCACCAGGCTCACTTGGGCCCTTTGACAAGTCCAGCACTTCTTCTGACATCCCTCATGGATCGTCCATCTGGGCCTTGGATCCTGGATTGCCCCAACCAGAAAAGCGGGAAGCACATTCCCAAACCAGGCCTAGTGAACTGAAGGCATTCTTGCTGATGAGGAAGTTAGTGATGGGGTGAAAAAGAAGGACTGAGAGTTAGCTGACTTTTTTTCTTCTAAGATGGTAAGAGTTGAGGGAAAGGCAAGAGATAAGGAACTATTTCTTTGTCTAATAGATGGGTCTTTTTTTTTTTTTTTTTTTTTTCAGGCTATACCACTCACTCAAGACATCACCATTCATAGTAGTTGACTTGTCAGTCAGTATGCATAGACTAAGAAATAATAGCTTGCAGCCAGTTCATTGGCTTGCCTGTTTGTCATTTATTCAGTGTATATGCAGTAAGCTCCAGGTGTGTGCCAGGCTGCCTGCTGGCACCTGGGCATATAGTTGGAAACAACCAGACATGGTGCCCTGGAGTCTAAGATCATGGTTTGCTTCCTGCCTTCACAGTTGCCCAGCTAGGAAAATGTGGTCGGAGCCTATTACACAGGGCTCTGACCGTAGGGCTCTCCTCTTGAGGGTTACTCTTGTTATGGGGCTGAGCCATCCACAATCAAATCCTGAGCAAAAAATTCAGGACAGAGTGCTGAAAGGACAGGAGCATGCCTGTAGTGTGGGTATCTGGGCAGGGGGCCTCATGATTCTGTGTTCACAGCCATCAGGACCTCTTCTGGGAAAAGGCAACTGTGTGCACAAAAGTAATTTAAGATCTTCCTATGGAGACTTCGGAATTCTAGAGCTCTGTGTTTATTGTGTAATATATTCTTATCCTGCCCAGTAACTTTGGAGACCTTAATTCTACTCAAGATACCATTAGGACATGGGATTTAATTCACAATTTGCAACAGAGTAGCTGGTTTAGTGGGCAAAGTCTATATTCTTCAGATACCTAAAAATAATAGCAGATACTTTATTTCATTCTGTTAATGATGGTATTTAGTTTAAAGACTTTTAAAGCTTTTTTAACTCCTAATGTGTACATTGTATCACAGCCCAGCAAAGAGCTTAGACATGGGCTGTTACATTCCATTGATAAAGGCCAAAGAAGTTTCTATTGTGGAAAAAAAAAAAAAAAAAAAGTCTACCCCTCCCACCCCAGAAGAGTCAAATAGCATAAATAATTGAGCATTCTTGTTAAAAACAAGGAAAAGGGGAAAGGGTCATAATTTTCCCTCTACATTTGCAGACTTCTGAAACAAAATTTTTTCAAAGTAAAATGTTTAAAATTCCACAGAATTTTTCTTATAGTTTATGACTACTGCTAGCCTTTTTTTAAGTCATAAATATTCCAGCATAGTGAAAGAATGTCATTTCCATCATTCGATAAGTAAGAACTCGGGGGAAGAACTTACCTATTCTCATCAACGGCAGTGTCACACAATCCTTTGCGTTTCATCCGTGGCACCGATGGGCTCCCACCTTGGGCAGCCCTGACCCCGCCTGGTTCTGGGAGGGACTGCTTAGGCCACAGCCACATTTTTAATGCCCAACCTTCAGGTAACCAGGAAATCTTTTTTGAATCAGCTTCCCAGAGTGCAAAGAACCAAATGCCTTGCAGCTGAGCCCACGGAGAGAAGCTGGGGAATGACGTATTTAATTTCCTTTTCTTTTTCAACCATTTTTACAGCAACCAGCTCCTTTCCCAGGCAAGGCTAAATGCCCTGGGAATCATCCTTGTAATGCCAGCTGGGTGCCACAAAGCATTATTAATTGACTGTGGTTCCTTCTCTCATGCGTGCAGAGGCCGCTGGATCTGCTGAACAGTAGGGAGGTCTGTGTGCTTCAGGGCTGCCCTGTGTCCCTGCCTGCCCTGCAGCTCTTTCCTGAGAGCACACCTGCTTCTCTGTAGTTCTACAAGTCTGGGTGGACAGAAGGACCAGGCCAGAATTCTTGGTAGGTGTCACTTAGGGTTCATACCACTCCTATGCCAACTCCCCCCAAATTCTAACTTACAGACCCAGATATGTCTGTGAAGTTGATTTATTGGCTGAGGTTCTACTAGTTGTAATGTGTACGTTTTCTGCTTATGAACATTAAGACCTGCACTTGATTTCATTTCATTAAAATAAGTGGGCCTGGGTCTTTTTTGTGTTGTTTTGTTGTGTCTGTTTGGTCTCTTATCAGTTTATCCAAGGCACAGCGGAGCTCCTTGGTGACACCTCACTGCATCTCAGGCATCTGGGGTATCTCCTGACCTCCCCACAGGCTACACCCCTAGTTCCTTGCCTTGTGCAATTGTGAATCTATGTCCAAGAAATGACTGTCCTTAAAATATGAGCTGGGAGTCAGCTTGCTGTTTCTTTAGGCTGTTGATTTCTGATGTTTCTATGTAATACTTCTCTGCCTACTGTATGCCAGGCACTGTGCAGAGCCCTGGGAGTACCTCAGGTCCCAGACAGACAAGGCCTCTGCCTTCCTGGAGCTTAGATTCATTCTCCTGACCTAGTGTCTGGGTTACCTGTGCCCACCTCCCTCAAAGGCCAGCTTCAGTGCCACGTCCTTTATGGAGCCTTCCATGGTTCCTCCTATTTCCCCTTCTCAACCCTAACACTAACAGGGTTTGTACCTTCCTTGCCTATAGTACAGGATAGGTTTCTGTCATTCAAAAACCACTGTGTGGCGAGTCACATGGGTGAAGAAACTAGGCATTCCTTATCTCTGTCCAGTGGGAAATCCAGGGCTTGGCTCTAAGTCACAGCACACCAAGTGACTCTGAAATCTGCCACCTGCTGTGGGCAGTACAGGGTTCTGTTAAGAATTGTTGCTTTAAAAAATATTGTTTGAATAATTGTCATCTGACATATAGATTATCTAAACCCTCCCCTTCTCTTTGTCCTTCCTGAGGCTAGGGACTGTGTATCTCATTTGCATTTTATCTTAACATCAGCATCTGAGAAAGTCTCTGGGAATGGATTTCATTTCTTCCTCCCTCTTCCAGACCGTACCAAAGGAAAGTGAGACTGATGCGAAAATGTTTTAGTAACTCTTATTGAAAAATGGAATAAATAGATGAGAAAATATATATACATATATGTACACAAACATAATGCAAGCACATATACAGAGGGGAAAGGGATATTCTTTAACAGATATTGATGGTTCTGAACCATAGTTTGCCTCTGAGAAAAATCTAGCATGCGTGATCCTGCTTAAAGCTCATCATCTGCTTCTGGAAGATTATATCCTTCACTAATCTGTGTCTTGGGCAAAGGAAGGAATGGGACAGCAGTGAGACAGGCGTGTGCTGTCTAGTCCCAGTGTTGGGAGCACTTGGTGGGAAACTGCTGCTTACTCTGCCCCTGTAATCACGGGGCCCACCTGCAGCCAGGAAGGTTATCCAGAGCCAGAGAGGCAATGCAGCCCCTACAGGTGTCTGTGCAAAGGAGTAGCTGGCAAGTAGTTTCAGTATATGTACTAAGACTTCAAAAGACTTGGGAAAATAGCAAGCACCATGAATGATCACCATCGCTGCTGTTCTGCTTTCTAAAGTAGAGCACTTCCTTCCATGCCACCATAGTGGAGCCCTGAGCCAAGAGCTCGGGAAGGGGCCCAGCAGCCTTCTCCCTCGCTGGTTTTTGAGTACAGTAGACATCAGACAAGTCCATGGATTTGCTGAGTTCCGCTGTCACCCAGATTTCAGATTTTTTAATACAAAAATTAGCTGGGCATGGTGGCAGGCACCTGTAGTCCCAGTTACTCAGGGGAGGCTGAGGCAAGAGAATCTCTTGAACCCAGGAGGCAGAGGTTGCAGTGAGCCAAGATTGCGCCACTGTACTCCAGCCTGGGTGACAGAGCAAAACTGTCTGAAAAACAAAAACAAAAAAGAAATGGATTTTTTTTCTCTTGAAATGTCAACCCCTCCAGGTTGAGTATATTTAATTTTTGAGATCCAATGAGAAGCTGATTTGGATATATCTTCTATAGAGCATTTTGATTATTTGAGGAAGGCTTCTCCTCCTCAAATTTCTTTGTAAAATGTGGTGGTGGTTTTGTTCCTTGTTGCTGATGTTTACTTCGACACATGAGGTAAGTGTGTCAAGGCTGTGAGCAAGGTCCCCATCTGCTGCTGTGGCCTGGCGGGGAACAGGAAAGAGGCTAAGAGCTGCTCCTCCGAGAGCCCCAGCAGCTCTGCCGCTTTCCAGCCACCGATCTTGTCCTGGACCCTGGCTGTCCCAGAGGCTGCTGCTGGTCAGTCTCACCTGGACAAATCACTGTCAATTTATCCATAATAATTACAGAATTCTGCTTTTGTTCACTGGTGGTGAATCAAACTAATGCACTTCTTCAACAGGATTAGTTTACAGTAAATATGTCAGCATAGCTAAAGCTTCTCAAAATTTCCTTTCTTGCTTGGCTTTTGTCAAGAAAATGATTTTAAAATTCGGTCCTCCAATGTCTGTGGTACCAATGTCCACAGTATTTTATGTGGTGAATAACGTCTTAAATCTGGCTGGTAATGATGCTGGGCTTCAGGACTGGGGACGTGGGTGATTTTGGAGGGGACAGTGCATCTAGAGAAAGATCATTTCTAGCAGAACTCAAGTTTGCTACACATTTGAGAAGAAAGCATGTAAAGCATCAGCTCCTCTCATCTCACACCCCATAAGCAAATCCCACAGGTGAGGCGTCCCAGCCCACTGGCTTCCCTGCCCCTGCAGCTGGGGACCGAAAGCCTGAGGGCAAATGGCACAGTCTCCCCACCGGGAGGGTCTGTACAAGTCAGTGATGCTCCCTCTCCTCCCTGGCAGACTCGCTCTCCGTCTCCAGTAATGACGCCAGTCCACCCGCATCCGTGGCTTCCCTCCAGCCCCACATGATCGGGGCCCAGAGCTCGCCGGGCCCCAAGCGGCCAGGCAACACCCTGCGCAAGTGGCTCACCAGCCCGGTGCGGCGGCTCAGCAGCGGCAAGGCCGACGGACACGTGAAGAAGCTGGCGCACAAGCACAAGAAGAGCCGCGAGGTCCGTAAGAGCGCCGACGCCGGTTCGCAGAAGGACTCGGACGACAGCGCGGCCACCCCGCAGGACGAGACGGTGGAGGAGGTGAGGCTCTGCCCGCTGGACCGGGGGCTGCCTGATGGGGCCCGCTGGGTTTTGCTGCAGGAATAGTTGCTTATCTTATGAATCAACTGGTTTGGTTCTGTTTTCCACACTTACTCAGAAATTCTGATTCAAGGCTCTGCTTAGCAGACAGATTTAGCGGGGACATCTGGAAAGAAAATTGAACTGGACCACATGTGTCTTCTGATAAAAAAATAAAATAAATGGGACCACCATGCACCCCAGGCCCAGTTAGCCCCCAGGCCTGGGCCAGGAGGGAGCCCAGACTGGCTTTGGGACACTTTCTTCCCCACTCCACCATGAGCCAAAGCCAGAGGCTCTGTGTAGTCTGCAGAAGATTCGGGCAGTCTCTGAGCTGACCACTGCAGTAGCATTTTGTAGAAATTGGAAACTTGGAAGGACTTGTGGAATGTTTACATTTTCCTATTGTTTTCCTCCAATATTTATTATATTTAGAGCTTGTCTTGAGTAGAAATACCCAGTTAATTTACTTTGTTGGCGCAGTAGTAAACATGGGGTTCTTCTCATGTCACCAAAGATAAGTGCATGTAGGTCAGCCAGGGATTTTTTTATGGCCTATTGACAAGGGGGGCTTTAACTTATATTGCAAGAAACAGAATTCCTTCATGCTGCTGGAAATGGCCTTCCAGCACTGGTGGTGTCAGTGAGGGGTCCTCTGAGTTCTTAACTTGGATCCACCCCACCCCCCGCCCCAGCTCAAGTCCCACACAGGCTTGGAAAAGAAAAGGCAGAGAGTTGGGGATCCAATTTGTGTTATTTCATTTATTTGGCAGGTATCTGTTTTCTGCCAGGATTTTTCCTGGGTTTATTTTTGCCGGGAGATTTTGTCGCAATGTGGGGGTTGATATGTACTATGTATCTGCTTTATAAACCTCTGTTCTCTTAGGAAAACTAAAACTGAAATTTTTTTCTAACAGTGAGAATAGAGGAAAAGGATACTTAGATACAGTGCTTAAAATGCATCCTGGATTGTATTTTTATGCCCTTATTATTTCAGTGAATTTTTCTTTTCTTTCTTTTTTTTTTTTTTTTTTGAGACAAGAGTTTTGCTCTTGTTACCCAGGCTGGAGCACAATGGCGCAATCTTGGCTCACCGCAACCTCCACCTCCTGGGTTCAGGCAATTCTCCTGCCTCAGCCTCCCAAGTAGCTGGGACTACAACATGCCCAGCTAATTTTTTGTATTTTTAGTAGAGACGGGGTTTCACCATGTTGACCAGGATGGTTTCGATCTCTTGACCTTGTGATCCACCCACCTCGGCCTCCCAAAGTTCTGGGATTACAGGCATGAGCCACTGCACCCAGCCTCTATTTCAGTGAATTTTTCTATAGCAAGATACCCAAAATGAAATTAGCTATACCAAAGGAACTAAATTTTCATGAAGGTTGTAGCTCAAATTTTTTAAACTTTTCAAAAATTGATTTCTCAAAGATGAGATGTGTTCAGAGCCTAACAGATCACATTGGCAGTGAATGTGATCTGTTTATACGATGCATTCAGTGGCCCTTCTGTCATCCAAGTTGACAAGCAAGGCCGTTGGGCTGTAGGAAGAGAAGGAAAAGTTGCCATCAAGGTCAAGAAGAGCTTTGCTCCCAATTTCTGCCATCCCAGTCTCTGTCCCCACTTTGCTTTTCCAAGTAACCCTTGGACTTCATGTTTGTGAATAGGCTTGGAATATAATGAGCAAATCTCAATTGGATTTCAGAGAGGCCGGAACGAGGGCCTGAGCAGCGGGACCCTCTCCAAATCCTCCTCCTCGGGGATGCAGAGCTGTGGAGAAGAGGAAGGCGAGGAGGGGGCCGATGCCGTGCCCCTACCGCCACCCATGGCCATCCAGCAGCACAGCCTCCTCCAGCCGGACCCACAGGATGACAAGGTAAAGGGGGACAAGGGCTGGCGGATCCATGCCTGCCGTGCCAGAACAGGGCACTCTCAGTAACTGCTCCACACCAACCTTGTTTCAGGAGACAGGAGGCTCCAGGGTGTGGAAAAGGGCAATGTTGTGTTTTTCCAGGCAGTGTCAGCCTGGTTGTACCCCAAAAGTATGAGTAAAAAATTATTTATAATAGTAGCAGGCCAGCGGGTGCAGTTTCTCCTACGTTCGTGGCTCAGTGCATTTTTAATGATGCTTCAGTAATTGCTGCTTTTAAAGTAATTTTGAAGTTTCCTAATGTATTGACTAGACTCCCTGAGACAACAATCAGAGATATCCCACACAGGTCTGCCTGAAGGCATCACTCAATGAAGAGTTGGCCATTCCTCTCTGTGAGGTTTTTGCATGCAGGTTTCTGGTTTAAGATGAGGTTACATCACTGTCCAATGCTTTTTCCAACATGCCAGAGGTGAGTTTGTAGGGCACTGGAATGCAGGCACAGTTGTCAAAGTGTAAGAATCAGTTGAAAACTCTGATTCTGCGTGGTGGCTTCAAGCCAAGAAAGTCATTTGTTTTCTTGAGTTCTCACATAATCTAAAAGTATTTTGTCAGCCCAATTGTAGAACCCTAAAAAATAAAATAGCAGAAAGGAAACCTGCTCAATGGGGCTTGCACATCCTCCAGCGTTCTGGCCCTGCTGTGGCCCTCAGAATTGTGAGGTGTTGAAAATCATGCTATGAAGTCATTACTGGTGATGCCTTTTTTTTTTTTTTTTTTGGCAGTAACTAAGGTTTCTGAGTAAAACAGATAATGTTATCAACATTTTCCCCATGCTTTCCTTTTTCCTTTCCTAACTCCCTTGTTAGTACTTATACAGTCACTTGCTAGATTAATCACCCTCTATTTTACGACCTGGTATTGGCCACAGCCAGTGCTTGGCGGCTGTGAGGCCAAGTCAAATTATGCACTCCTCTTAACCCAAGGCAGACGTGTCCACCGCCCCTTGTTGGTGGAAAGCTACTCCCTCCTCCCCCACTTTTTTTTTTGAGATGGAGTCTCACCCTGTTGCCCAGGCTGGAGTGCAGTGGTGCCATCTGGGCTCACTGCAACCTCCGCCTCCTGGATTTAAGTGATTCCCCTGCCTCAGCTTCCCGAGTTGCTGGGATTACAGGCATGCGTTACCATGCCCAGCTAATTTTTTAAATTTTTAGTAGAGATGGTGTTTCACTATGCTGGCCAGCATGGTCTGGATCTCCTGACCTTGTAATCCACCCACCTCAGCCTCCCTCCTCCCTTTTTAACACGAGGTCCACACACTGTAAGGGTGCTGTGGGGCCTGCACCAATGGCTGTGAGCTGCAGCACTCAGCACAAGTTTCAGTCCTGGAGTTTTGTGTGCATCTGAGGTTCAGGTCCCACTGTGTGTGGGGGAGAAGGAATGGGGAGCCTAAGGTGAGAGAGGACCACGGCCCCCCACCCCACCTAAGTGCATGGACATGGTAACTGGCCATGACATGGGGCTTCGTGGTTTCTGTGGCATTTCCTGCGCTGTCTTATAATACGCTAAGCCGTACCTTTTTGAAAAACAGAAAACTGGCATTTCTTAAATCTGTGTGGTTATCCAAACATTGAGGGGCTGGTCCTTGTTGACTTACTCACCAAATAAGGGAAGATATTTCTCTCTTTAAAGAGTGATCTGCACTGTATTCTTCTGTTTGCTGGAATCATTTATGGTTACTATGTTAACTCATTGACTATTATCAGTAGCAGTTCTTGATTTGTAAAAATCTGTAGTGATGTTCCCACACGGTATATAATCTCGTGACTAATTTTTTGTTTTGTTCTGTTTTCTCTTTTTGTAAACTTTCACTGCAGCATTATGTTGATTTGTGTTCTGTGTCTGTTATGGCTCAATTTCCTTACCTTTCAGTTTGAATTTTTTTCTTTGTTTTCTTCACCCCATATTCCAAATGTCATTAGACCAAACCAACGTTTGTTTTGCAAAGTGCATATTTTGACCCACACGTGTAAAAGCCTTGTTGTAAGTGTATGAGCCTGTGTCTGTCTGCTGTGAGACACGCATGGCCAGGAGAGCCCTCTGTGGGTCGCATGCCGCGCTGCTGTCCTTAATATGAAGCAAGGTTCATATTATGCCCCTTCTAGTTTCCAATTAATTAATGGCTCAAGTAATCTGCAAACAGATCATGTTTGCCAATTACTGAAACTCGAACTTAGTAGCCCCTCCCCCAGATTTCCTGTCAACCCCTTTATGCCCTCGATTCTCTAGCCATAAGTGGCATCTGATAGCTTGTGAGGCCTCAACTCTTCTGTACTCTGCACTAATCATGGGGAAATGGATGGCACAGAAAATGGTGAGCTCGTCCCCCTCCTTCCCTGTCTGGTCACCGCACCCTGCTCCTTTCCTCTTCCTCGTTTCTTTATTTTTTAATCCCATAAACACAGTAAAGCCATTTTTAGTATCCAGTTTTGTTTCCTGCTTATTCCCGGATTATCTCTCTAGACCTAAGCCTCTCATTTTGCCGTAGGTCAGATTCTCTGTTCCTTCTCCCTAGCCTAGAGCCTTACCAGCAGTTGTGAAAGTTACAGTTAGAATGTTCCCCTGCCCAGTCACCTCTTAGAAACAAAAAAAAAAAAAACACTTCGATGTTACATGACTACGATTCAAATCAGACACTGTCTGCTGTCCACATGTATCTCAGACAGGTTTTATTAAATGTTTCTTGTCAGAATATTGTAAATTCAAAAGGATGACATAAAATAAATGCAAACAAAGACAAACTTGTGGTCTTTCTGTCTGGAATTACTTTAAAAGAGATGAAGCTTGCAGGGGAATTTACTGTCTGACCCGTTACTAATGTGAGACCTCCCCTGCCCCTTTTCTTAATTTCTTCCGTAGGCCTCTTCTCGGTTATTAGTCCGCCCCACCAGCTCCGAAACACCAAGTGCAGCTGAACTCGTCAGTGCAATTGAGGAACTTGTGAAAAGCAAGATGGTAAGGCCTCCCAGAGAAAGTCTGACATTTGGAAACTGCTCTGTGTTGCTACTTGCGGATGGATTTGCCCTTCTCCATGTATTGCTCTGGGCTGCAGAAGGTGGCTCTGGCTTATCGCACGTCTCAGGAGTCCACAAGATCACCCTCACTTCTGAAGAGCACGTTTGGGAGTCCCCATGACCACCTCGGGTTCACTAATTTGAAGGACTCAGAGAACTCAGAAAGGCTGTTATTCCCACATTTGCAGTACATCACCATGAAAGGACACAGATCAAAATAGGCAAGGGAAGAGCTGCATAGAGCAGGTCTCGGGGAGTGCGAGGTTCAAACTGCCAGCCGTCCTCTCCCAGTGGAGTCCGCAGACAGATGTTGAGTGTCTTTTTGGGCTCAGACACATATGGCTGTCTACTCTGTGTGGCTGACCTTAGTAGTCTCCTGCTCCTCCAGAGAGCAAGACACTGTCACATTGCTAGCATAGACTGTTTGCCTTCGTCCCAGGCCCCCAGGTAAACAGACATTCTCATTAAGCAGAACGTTCCAGGTGCTTATAAATTACCTTCTAGAAGCTGGAGGCAAACCTCAATGTACACACCCTGACTGCAGTCACTGCCAATGTGGTCAACGCCAGTCTGTCTAAAGATGTGCCAGGGTCACAGTTAGACTCTTAGTTTTGTTGTGCGACACGTGAGAGCTTTCATTTGGGTTTAGAATGTGTAAGAGAGAAGGGTTTGCATTCTTACATAAGGGCTTTATTTTCTTAGTGGTCTCTTTGTTGCCAGTTGGTCAACATGGTTCATTTGATAAAAGCCCCAAATTAAATGTTTATTCTTTGAAGTAAGACAGGGATGTGTTGCCTCTAACTGATTCAAATCAGTTAATTTCTGTTTTTTTAGTTTTCCTAACTCAGAAATGGAAAAACCACCAATGGTAACAACTTTTTAGACTGGTATATATCCTGCTATCCCTAGAAAGACAATGTCTTTTAAAAGCAACTCCTCCCAAAGTAAAAAGCCCTCAGTCTCTCTCAGCAGTCCATTCTCCAGAGGTAACCACTGCGAACATACATTTTACTCCAGATGTTTTCCTTGCTGGTGCAAACATATCTATATGCGTACTTTTTCTTTCCAAATGGATTAATTCAATTTTTAAGATTCTAATAACATATCTTGAGGATCTTCTCAGATCAGTACACACAGATTACCTCTTTCTTTTATTTGATAACTGTATAGTTTTTCATTAAATGGATTCTATGCTACTAATACCACTGAGAACTTACTCTAAGCCAGGCGCTATTCTAAGTGCCGAGCATGTATTCATTTATATACTTCCCACAACAACCCTGTGTGTTGTTATGCACTGTTATTATCCCATTTGACAAACAAGGAAATTGAGGCACACAGAACATTTAAAAACTTGACTAGCCACTAAGCATCAGAAACAGGATTATGCTATAATTTATTTAATTATTTAAATATTTTAATGTAAATTATAATTTATGTCAATATTTTAATATATAAATTATAATTTATGTCAATATTTTAATATATAAATTATAATTTAATATAATGTTTATTATAGAGAAATATTCTAATATTTCTCTAAACATCCATTACATGTTTGTGATTATATTTGTAGGGTGAATTTTCAACACTGGAATAGCTAAATCAGAGTATACTTCTTTGAAGTTAAGAAATTCTCTTCCTTCATATGAGTATTAACTAGGTACCCAATGTATCATTCCCATTTCTTCTTTCATCCACAGACAACCTCTAATGAAACTGGTTGACTGAGTCAAATGGGAATTATGTAAAGAAAAATTTGTACTGACGTGTCACCCTGCCATAGCTAGAAATTTCTCCCCAGGTAATCACATAGTGTTTCAGAAAAGACCCAGAGAACTTTGAAATTAGATAGGAAGCTTGCTAGGACATGATATATAACTCACAAATTTGGACTCCACTGGTTAAGATTTTAGAATCAGACCAGGTGTAGTGGTTCATGCCTGTAATCCTAGCCCTTTGGGAGGCCAAAGCAGGTAGATTGCTTGAGCACAGGAGTTCAAGACCAGCCTGGGCAACACATCGAGACCGCATCTCTACAAAAAATACAAAAATCAGCTGGGTGTGGTTGCATGCACCTGTAATCCCAGCTCCTTGGGAGGCTGAGGTGGGAGGATCACCTGAGCCCAGCAGGTCAAGGCTGCAGTGAGCTGAGATTGTGCCACTGCTCTCCAGCCTGAATGACAGAGTGAGATTCTATCTCAAAAAACAAAAACCAAGGAAAGAAAAGGAGTTTGGAACCGTGCCAATATGAACTGAGTTCAGCTACCTATTTGTTATCTCGTTAAAAGACAAGTTGGTGAGGTACTTAAATTGTATCCAGTGAGTTTTTAAGCACCCTTAAACATTTTTCTTAAAGCCATTTATCTACATCAATTAAATGACCATTAAAAGCATTCTTACCAAATAGTTGACATGGTTTCCCAGGGAATGCTGTGAGGCAGATCTGGCCACTATTGTGCAAGTGTTTAAATTGTATTGCATTTTATGTGGTCTGTTATTTATTTGTAATTAATTCACGTGGACTTCCAAATGGAGAGGTGATCTGTGCTGTGGTCAGCTGTGATTCTTAACTGGCTTAATCTCCTTTTTCAATACTGAGGAATTAAACTTTGTCAGTTTACTCAGTGAAACTGGGTTATTTCTGCTCGCTTCAGTGGTCATAAGCTGCTGGCATAGGAAAGGCATAGATTTTGAAGTCAGATAGACTTGGATTCACAGTCTCCTTATGGTGAGTTCCACCAGGCAAGTGCTTTAGCCTGAGAAACTGTGTCTTTCAGCTACACGTGGGAGCTCCTAACCAGGTTCCTTCCACATGGGCATTCAGTGATGCCTTCCCCTCCCTTGGGAGGGCCATGTTTGTACTTGGTGTTAGATTCATCCGTTCTTCTTCAGGCCAGGGAATGCAATCTAGATTCTCCCCTCTTTTTCTGGTTCAAGAGAAGCATCACCCTGCATTGGTTTCCTAATGCTCTAATGTCAAATGGCAACTACTTTTTGTCAGAGAAAACTCTAGTGCATCATTGTAATATCCTCAACCTCTGCTGCTTCCTGACTCTGCAGTAGTTCCTTAGGCATCCACATGAGTTTTCTTGTGAGTGATGTCTGAGGCTGTTGCACCTTCATAATTGGATTTGAACACTGAATCACTGAAATGTTTATACATCAGAAGCTGTGTATGTGTTTATTGGGTTAGAGAGGAGAGGAGACAAGGCATTCCACCTGTTACACAGTATGATGTTTAAGGAACTGAACCTACCTAAACCTAAAACCTGAGGATTTGGCTTGAAAAATAAAAACCGCCCTGAAAACTGTTAATTGGGATTCACTTGTCCAGCTTACCTCCACATTCTTCATCCAGCTGGTTATTTTAAAGCTTGTGCATTTTTCCTGCACTTTGGCAATAGTACCCCACTGCCACAGCGACTGTGTGAACTTGACTTTGGGATTGTCTTCTCTTCGGTAATCAAGATATAAAGGGAGATACAACAAAGAAAGAAAATAAATAAAATAACATCTAACTTAAGATGTTAGAAAAACAACAAACCAAAGAAAAGCGGAAGGAATGAATTTATAGAGTTAGAAGCAGAAATTAATGAGCTGGAAAACAGTAGCATAATAAAACCAAAAATTTGTTTTTTAAATATAAACATTAGGTAACATGTCTAGAAAATAGAAAACACAAATTCCCAAAATTAAGAAATTATGAGAGAGGGAAAAAACAGGAAATTCAAACAATCATAAGATATTATTTTCAACTCTTTTATAGTAAATTTAAAATAAAACGAATGACATGGGCAGTTTTCTAAGAAAATATAATTTATCAAAATTAGGCCATGTATGATGGATCACACCTGTAATCCTAGCACTTTTGGAGGCTGAGGCGGATAGATCACAAGGTCAGGACTTCAAGACCAGCCTGGCCAAGATGGTAAAACTTCGTCTCTACTAAAAACACAAAAATTAGCCAGGTGTGATGGCGCATACCTGTAATCCCAGCTACTCAGGAGGCTGAGGCAGGAGAATTGCTTGAACTCGGGAGGTAGAAGTTGCAATGAGACGAGATCAAGTCACTTCACTCCAGCATAGGTGACTCCATCTCAATAAATAAATAAATTAATTAAAATCTCATAAGAGATAGAATATCTGTGTAGAACTATATTCATATAAGATAGGGAGGAAGTTGACAAGGAAACAACCAAACCCAGAGAGTTTCACAAATAATTTATCCAAAATCTGTGAAGTCCCAGTGGTGGCAGTTTTGAGACAGCCTTGTGCTGGTGACAGCCTTCTCACTCATATTTGTGGAAGAGACAGATGGGCCCCGTGAAGGTGCCAAGGATGTCTGACCATGACTACACATCTTCAGGGTGTGTGTACCTTCTCAGCAGCCCGACTTGGTCAGAATAGATCAGATCTGAGGACAGGCAGCCAAGGGGCCTGGAGACTTCTTTGTTACATGTCCAGAAAGCTGCCCCACCTGTTACAGGTCCCCATGGACACTGATGAAGTCCATGACTTTACCTCTGTGCCCTCTCCAGCATCAGGGGCATCTGGAGCCTTTCTCTTTCTTTTCTTTCTTTTTTTCTCACTGTTCAAATGAGCAGAATTTAATTCTAACAAGCTTCAGCTGTCCAGGTGGGGGATGGGGGCAGAACATCCTCTCCTCACTCTCAAAAACAGACGTGATCTGATGAGCGTGAAACAAGCTCTGCTACCCCCAGCGAAACGTTCTTCTGGTCAAGCTCAATAGCTATTTATTTAAAAGAGTGCACTTATTTTTCAGATCAAACTCTGTTCCTTGACTAACATAATGTCCTGTTTTTCAAAAATAAGATCAGCAGTTGGTGTGTTTTTTATAGCTCCATGGGTTTCAACAAGATTGCATGTACAGTACAGACTCTGTGTCCTCAGAACTCTGCTTAATGATGAAATCAGACTCAGTCTGTTACCGTTAAGAGAAAAAAATAGAACAAGCATTAGACATTTTAGTTTATTAATATCGATGGTATTTTTTACATTTTGTATTATGCTGTTCAAGGATGAATTAATTACATTTTTCCCCTGTTCAGTCATATCTATGTGACATGGTAAAAGCCCCGTAAAACTGCATCCCTCAACCATACCTCGGCTTTCTGTTGAAACTGCTCTCTGTATCCGTGATGTGACAGGCAAACAGTCCAAACCCACGCCATCTTGGCCCCTGCGACTTGTAATAAGTACTTAAGGTCTGTAATTTCCATCCTACCCAGACAATGTGTGAACTAACGCTTATCTTGACTTCTGTGAACCACTTAAGTAACAATCGGAATGTCCAAAGTCCCATGGCCCTCAGAATTTCTGGAGCCACTCACCCTCATCTCTGCCCAGGAGGTGATTTACAGAATCCACTGGCCCTCGAAATGTCTGAAGCCCCTCACCCCCACCGCTGCCCCTCATCCTCACCCCCGAGGTGGTTTATGGGTATAAAAGGTCTTGACACCCTCCTTTTGGGGCCACAGGTTGGAGAGACGAGAGACCCTGCAATTTGGCATACTTTTGTCTTGGTGTTGACTTTCTGTGCTTGCACCAGTACAACATCTGTATATCCAGTTCGGTGCTTTGGCAATGTTAGAAGAACTGTAAATCTTAGGTATTTTGTGAATTCAGGTAAAGCAACAAGATAACAAGATTGGTATGTACCAATTAAAAAGCGATCAGTCACCAGTCATTGTCACATTAATCCAAGGAGAGAGGTCACCAATATTCATCTTACAGATTTGCTGAACACTTGCAAAGATTTACGTGAGGTCCTAGCAGGGGTACAGCAAGAAAAACAATCATCTATGGAAACCAAAAGACAGTGGGGGAATGAATGTATTGCAGAAGTAATTAAGACCAGCATGATTGCTATTTCGTATATAGGGATAGAATGCAAGTTGCTAGATGGAGATTATTTTACCTGGGTGATCTGTGTGCATTGAAGTATGAGTCAAAGCTTCGTGGATAATCAAGAAACAAACCAAGTTTGTTTAAACTGTAGATTGCTGACGCTGCTATATAGTCCACCAACAAGGAACACGGGCACCATGTCCAGGTGCAGTGCTGGCCTGATGCACACGCATCCCAGTGGCTCATTTGGCAGGAATATAACCAGTAAAAAATGTCTAGATATTAAATATGTGTGATATATCCAGAAATGGGTGCAGCACTCTGACGGAAGCAAGTATAACATTTCTTCTTATTTGGTAACAGGAAATAGAACATGTTAATGTGTATAAACTCACTGTCCTTTTCATTTCACCTTTCCTCTTCTATCCACTTCCTTTGACTACTTTTTAATAATAGTTGGGTTTTGTGTTGTTAAGTACTATAATTTCACAAACACATTTTCTGTGTTTCTGACTTTGGATATTTTCTTATCTTAGTTTCAGCCAGTCATGGGCTGTAGGCAGTAAGTGTTGTTGATTATCTCAATTTCTTCTAGGCACTGGAGGATCGTCCTAGCTCACTCCTTGTTGACCAGGGAGATAGTAGCAGCCCATCCTTCAACCCTTCGGATAATTCCCTTCTCTCTTCCTCCTCACCCATTGATGAGATGGAAGAAAGGAAATCCAGCTCTTTAAAGAGAAGACAGTAAGACAGAAATGTTTTCATTCTTAAAGTTTTCCGGGTTCCCTCCTGTCTTTGTTGCCTTCAAAAATGTGACTGAGATTCAGCTCTGAATTACCAAGATGAGGAGCTTGAGGGCCTCTCATTGAGTAATTGTACATATGTAACAGACTCAGGACCTAATAAGGGCACAGTAAGCCATAGCCACAGTTTCTTGTTTTATTTGTATATTATACTTCATAAGTAAGAATGATGCAAGACAAAAATGTCTTCTGTCACGTCTGGTGAGAGACTCCTACACTTTTTATTGTACATGTGATTGTGAAAGAAAAAGAAAGTAATGTAAAATTAGAATCAGTCCCAAAAACTTGAATATTTTTTTAAACATACTTTGCTGGTAATGTTTCTCAATTCCAGTAAAGCAGCATATGGTAAAAAGAGTCCTGAAACATGTTACAAAAGATTTAAAGTTGGCTTTCAAGAGGAAAAAAAAAAAAAACATAAGCTACAAAATGGCAGAGACCAGGTGTTTTATTCAGGGCTGTATCCCAGCACCTCTGATGGTGTTGGGCACATGAGAGGTGCCAGGTTGATGATGTTGGTTGAATGAATGACTGAACAGCACATGAGTGAACCTTCGCAGGCTAATTGAAGTTGTTTGCTGTACTGATTAAATGATTGTTTTCTGTTATCTGAGTGGCCTTAAATGGTTACTGAATGTTACAGACATACAGAAATACTTCTGAGTGATGTGATTAGATCCAAGGCTTTAAACATCTAAGTGCAAAGTTTTTCTTGTATATCCAGTGAGGGTTAAAATGACTTAATCATTTTTCTAAAAGCCACTTCCTTTACTGTCATGGCTTTGCCATAAAGTTATGTCTAAGCTTCTTTGTTGTCCCTGTATGTGATCAGAATCCAGAAGGGTGAATATGCCCTGATTGCCCTGATGCACATGTACCTAAGTGTCTTTTGACCTCCAGAGCTCTCATGGGTCACCCACTTGAAACTGTAAGTGATCTGGGACCCTCCAGAATTTAAGACCAGTTGTACAAATTTGATACATTACTATTCAGTCCCAGAAGGAGTCCATCCTGACCAGGAGCAAAGGTATCAAAAAACTGATTTAGGAAACAGAGTTTGCATTATAAACACTATTTTTCTCTCTCCAGCTACGTTCTGCAAGAATTAGTGGAGACAGAGCGTGACTATGTACGGGACCTTGGCTATGTGGTTGAGGTGTGTGCTTTCAGAAATTTAATAACATTGTATCAGCTCCAACAGTTGTCCAAAGCAGTATTGTGTTAGACAGTTGAACACCTTTTAAAGCTTTAAAAACATTTTTGACCCAAAATAAAAAGTGACCAACAAAGTATTTCTGAAAAATTAAATTTAGCCAATTATCTTTATCTGTATTCAGTTGTAAATACTTCTTTTTTGCTTAGTGTATCAACGTGATATTTTTTAACAATTAAAATTTACAATTATAAATAATTTATTATTATTAAATCTTGCCTTAATTATTAGGAATCTTGCCTTAATTATTTCACAAGAGTGGGTATCACTATAGAAATGAAGACCTTATTGGTGGAAAAGTCAGCGCGTGGCCCAGCTGTGGGTTCAGTTGCATCCTGAATCCACCCAGGTTCAGAGCTTAGACTGTGGCTGCACCAGGTCATTCACTGATGGTTTTGTTCAGAATACTTTGCCATTTCCATTGACCAGAAGTTGCCAAGCACGGTAGCCACAGCAAACCGCTGCCTTTTGTACTGGATCGAGAGCCATCTCTAGGCTAATCCCTGCCAGTCAATTTGGGGATTAGTCAGATTAGGAAACTCAACTCATCAAAAAGCTATTTTTGTAGTATAAAATTTTATTGTGTATTCTTTCACCTTTGCAAATTTGTACAGGACAATACTCTTTGGTTACACATCCCATTAAAAGTACCAGCTATTACAGTTAATTGGGTAACAAAAAAAGATTTAACATGCTTGATTTGCCTGCAGTCATTGTTAACAATGAGATAAGCAACCTGGGTACTCAGGAGATTCTTGTACAGACTGAATTAAATAGAAGTTTTAAGCCACATTTTAGCAGCATATTCAATCAACTGTTGTTTAGAAATCAATTTATAAAAAGAGTATTGTTAAACCCTTATTTAACAGATGACACAAATAATCCAAAAAGAAAAGAAAATCTGTTTCTGTGAGATAAATGCTGAAAGCAGGAGATATGATTCTGACCAAATATTTAGTATGTACAAACTGTTTCAATGAAACCATTTGTATTTATTTAAACTTCTTTAATTCCTTAGAGTAATTTTGATCTGTGAATGCTAAACAGTCCAGGGAAAGAACATTACAACAATGAATGTAATGGGTATATTCCAAGTGTCAGTTAAGGATACTTTTCATACCCAGTTTTTTGTTTTTAGATAAAGAACTGGTTAAAGATAGTGCAAGTGTCCATTTTGCCCTCTGTGACTGTTAATCAATAAGCCACTACTTGATTCAGACATATTCCATGAAATACACTTACGGTAACTGTTTAATTGTAGGGCTACATGGCACTTATGAAAGAAGATGGTGTTCCTGACGACATGAAAGGAAAAGACAAAATTGTGTTTGGCAACATCCATCAGATTTACGACTGGCACAGAGAGTACGTACACTGCATTGTGCTCGATGGTGCGCACAGCACCCACACTCGGCAAACCAAGGCAGGCCAGGCCGAAGGGAATTTATTCTGTTCATTGTATTACCTGTGTGCCCTCCTGAGGAGATATTGATGGACCCAGGAGTTCTGCAGTAGCATTTGGTGGCACAGAGAGAGTCTCATCTCTTCTTCATGCTGGTGCATGTCGAGAATCTGTGGAGGGAAGTAGCTGGAAGCACCAGCATGGGGCTGGCTGCCAGGGCTCCTGGCCTGGTCCTGACCCTGAGCCCTCGGCCTCCCTGCTCTACACTTTCTTTCTTCATCTGCATAGCACACCCACATCATAATGTTGCCCACGTCATGGGTTTCTGTAAAGAGTGACTAAGTTAATAGTTTTGTTTTGAGACAGAGTCTCACTCTATCACCAGGCGCCAGGCTGGAGTGCAGTGGCGCAATCTCGGCTCACTGCAACCGCTGGCTCCCGGGTTCAAGCAGTTCTCCTGCCTCAGCCTCCTGAGTAGCTGGGAGTACAGGTGCGCACCACCATGCCCAGCTAACTTTTGTATTTTTTAGTAGAGACAGGGTTTCACCATGTTGGCCAGGATGGTCTTAATTTCTTTTTTTTCTTTTTTTTTTTTTTTTTTGAGACGGAGTTTCGCTCTTGTTACCCAGGCTGGAGTGCAATGGCACGATCTCGGCTCACCGCAACCTCTGCCTCCTGGGTTCAGGCAATTCTCCTGCCTCAGCCTCCTGAGTAACTGGGATTACAGGCACGCGCCACCATGCCCAGCTAATTTTTTGTATTTTAGTAGAGACGGGGTTTCACCATGTTGACCAGGTTGGTCTCGATCTCTCGACCTCGTGATCCACCCGCCTCGGCCTCCGAAAGTGCTGGGATTACAGGCTTGAGCCACCGCGCCCGGCCGGTCTTAATTTCTTAACCTCGTGATCCACCCACCTCAGCCTCCCAAAGTGCTGGGCTTATAGGCTTGAGCCACTGTGTCTGGCCAAGTTAATAGTTTTACAAAGCACTTAGAACAACATCTATATAGAATAAGCCTCAATAAGTATTTCTAACTAGAATTGCAGCCATTTTAGAGTAAATACAAATTATGAGGGGGCCTTGAAGATATTCATCTGTCCAATTATTTATTTATTTATTTATTTATTTAGAGACAGAGTGTCGCTCTGTTGGCCAGGCTGGAGTGCAGTGGCACCATCTTGGCTCACGGCAGCCTCCTCCTCTTGGACTCAAGCAGTTCTCCTGCCTCAGCCTCCCAAGTAGCTGGGATTACAGGCATGTGCCACCATGCCCGGCTAATTTTTGTATTTTTAGTAGAGACAGGGCTTCACCATGTTGACCAGGCTGGTCTCAAACTCCTGACCTCAGGTAATCCACCTGCCTTGGCCTCCCAAAGTGCTGGGATTGCAGCTGTGAGCCACCGCACATGGCCTATTTTTATTTTTTAGAGACAGGGTCTTGCTCTGTCACCAAACTGGAATGCAATAGTGCGATCATAGCTCACAGTAGCCTTGAACTCCTGAACTCAAGTGATCCTCCCACGTCAGCATCTCTCAGCATCTCTAATAGCTGGGGCTACAGGCACACAGCACCATGCTCAGCTAACTTTTTTTTGTTTTTCTTAGAGACATGGTCTTGCTGTGTTGCCTAAGCTGGTCTCGAACTCCTGGACTCAAGCAATCCAACCACCTCAGCCTCCCAAAATGCTGAGATTACAGGCATGAGCCACCATGCGTGGTTCAATTTAAATGGAAAAAGTAGACATGATTGCCCATGAAATTCTAATCTGATCCCAATACATTCCCCCACGCCTATCCTAATCAGGAGGTGATTGATCTGGGGGCTAGTGCTGCACAGCTCACCTTGCCCACCAGAGCTTATCAACATACCTGTCCCTTTTAGATCACTTTGCTTGTAACTTTAAAAATTCTTAATCATCTGAGGATTGCTTAATGGTGGCCACTGGTTTTCCAGTGGAATGTTCCAGGTGCACTATCTGCTGTGTTTACCTGGCCAGGCCCCCCTGCTCTCCTGTCCTGATGTACACTGCTGCTCCCTCTGTGCAGGGTGGAGCATGGTGTCATCACCTCCAAAGCTCTGCCCTCTCTCTGAAGCTGAGCTCCAATACTTGCTTCTCCATTAGGCCTGGGAGTTCCTAGTCAGATTCCTTCTCTTCTTTAGACAGCAGATGGGAATATGCTATTGTAAACGATGAAATACTGGACAGATATAAGGAGGAACTCTGGTGGCATATATCAAGTAGTGTTGTTATTTCTGTATGTCTCTCTCCTAATAGAACGTAAAACCTTTGAACCCAGGTCAGAGGTCTTTATTTTCATATCCTCTGTAATGTCCAGTTTATTTGGATTTATAGCTAAATGAGTGGTAAATGTTAGACAGCACTCCAGTTTATAGCTCTGTACTGTAGACTTACCAAACGTCTATAGTGAAACCAATTCATAAAGGGATATTTTGTATTGTGATTTAGTCTCCTACTTCCAAGACTGGTTTTTTTGTTTTTCTTTTTGTTTTGAGACAGTATTTTGCTCTGTCACCCAGGCTGGAGTGCAGTGGCACAATCTCGGCTCACTGCAACTTCTGCCTCCTTGGTTCAAGCGATTCTCCTGCCTTAGCCTCTCAAGCAGCTGGGACTACAGGTGTGTGCCATCATGCCTGGCTAATTTTTTGTGTTTTTAGTAGAGATGGAGTTTCACCGTGTTAGCCAAGTTGGTCTCTATCTCCTCACCTCATGATCCACCCACCTCAGCCTCCCAAAATGCTGGAATTATAGGCGTGAGCCACTGTGCCCAGCCCAAAGACTGGTTTTTAAGGCTGCAAAGGGAAGATGAAAGCGACACAGTGTTTCTGAGATGACCAGATGGAGAAACTGCATCCAGAGATGCTGTCTGCTGCAGCAGGGATAGTAAATTCCTCAGTACAATATTAATTGGCATGGTGGTTTGCAGGTTAATGTAATACCAAATATTAATATAAATAAAAACTTATCTAATTTGTGATAATTGATAACTAAAGTGGATGTATATTTTAAAGACAACTACAGCCCAGAAAAAAATGAGCATTGTTGTCCTACAGCTGTTTCGTCACTGTGATGATACCCAATTTTTAATCTTAAAGGGAGCTAATATTTATAACCCAGAAGTTGATTTTGATAACATCTGAGAAAATTTTATGTTACCTGTGCCAGGTTTATGTTTAATTTTTTAATCTGCTGTCCAATTTGAGTCTGTCAAAATTATCTTAGAATGAATATGTAATTCTCAGATATAAAAACCAAGTTTTTAGAAATAAAATATCCAAGGGCTTTGAAACATCTATTTTTCACTCTTTGTTCAGCCTAGGACATTAGCACTTGTGTCCTTGAACAGAGATGAAAATGTTCGTTTTCCAAAGACCAGGAAGGTCACCAGTCAAGGGATGCACAGTTATTCCTCATCTTCTGTGACTTCGTATTCCTTTATGTTTAAACCTTAACAGAAGGTTTTCCATATACTTGTTAAGTTTCCGTATATTTGTTAAGTACATACTTCAAATTTCCCAGTTGCTCATGTCAGAACAGATTATTGAAAATGTAAACCTGGCCAGGCAGGGTGGCTCATGTCTGTAAGCCCAGTACTTTGGGAGGCGGAGGTGGGTGGATTACTTGAGGTAGGGAGTTTGAGACTATCCTAGCCAACATGGTGAAACTCTGTCTCTACTATAAAATACAAAAGTTAGCCAGGCATGTTGGTACCCATCTATAGTCCCAGCTACTTGAGAGGCTGAGGCAGGAGAATAGCTTGAACCCAGGAGACGAAGGTTGCAATGAACCAAGATCATGCCACTGCACTCCAGCCTGGGTGATAGAGCAATACTCTCTCTCTCTCAAAAAAAAAAAAAAAAAAAAAGCAAACCTAAATCTTAAGAAGGCCATCTTGGAAATTCTTTTAATATTTTATCCTTTCTCTTCAGCTTTTTTTTAGGAGAATTAGAGAAGTGCCTTGAAGATCCAGAAAAACTAGGATCCCTTTTTGTTAAACACGTAAGTACAGTAGCATTGCTTATCTCCTGTTCTCATAGTGTCATCCCTAGTCATTGGTTTTTCTTAAGGACAACTCACTTATACTTTATACAAGTATGTATGTTTAAGATAAAATCAAACTGCATGCATTAGTGAGTTGGAATTGAAATCCCTCCTTCAGCATGAGTTACCTGCTTTCCCAGTCACCTGGCTGAAGCTGGCTGTTTGGCTAACAACAGTACAGGTTAGTTAGAGAGGACTAGAGCCAGGCCTGAACAGTATTATTTGGGGGTGTCTGTGAACAGGCAGGTATTGAGTGGAGATGTAACTGTACTTACAGTGGAGTTAGCATAACAGCCAAATGGTGTGTATATCAAAAATAAGTGTATTAACATTGAAGTTTTTTGGAAAAATGATGATATACTTTTAGAAGTTAGTGACAAGAGTTTTTACATTTTGGCCAGTCTTTTTAATGTCTCGCTGAATAAAAGGCAGCTGGATTTTTATATCTGCTTCTGCATCTAATCCATTACTAGGCTTTTTGGTTAAAGTATCCAAACAAATTCATCTGCACACATACATAGTTAGGAAAGGATGAGTATTTTAATAGCCTTTTCAGATAATTATATAGTTTTCTTAGATACTACACCCGAACTTGACAACTGATCATTGCTTAAGAATTAGTTGCAGTGTGGAATCTGAAAACCTATCCATGAACTTCTCCCTTGCTGTGACATTAAATACATTGAACTATTGGGCTTTGAGGCGCTTGCAGCCGTGCATGGTCCTGTGACATCAGGCATCAGTCCACTGGAAGATAGCAGATCACGGACAGGCAGATCTTCCAGAGGCCGACACGTCTCGTTACACAGTATCCAAAAATTTGAATTTTTTAAATTTCATCACCTATCTCTTTGAAGTCTTTAAATGTCAAGTTCAGACTGGCAGATATATATTTTCCAAATTTTTAAATTTTTGCTTGAAAGCTGTAATTTTCATTAATAAACACTACTGGTTGTTTGCCTTGAAATGACAGGCTTATTTTGCTGTGGTTGAGTTTTAATGGAAAGAATAATGTTTGTTACTTCATCCAGGACATTCTTAAATGAAACTTGTTTTTTGTTTTTGTTTTTTAACTATAAATTTGTGGCAGTGAAGAGTTTTTGCTAAGGTGCCAATAATTTCACCCACCATTGGCGTTGCACATCAGCACAGATGTCAGCACAATGAAAAGGGCAGCTGACATCTTAGTGGTATTAGAAAATAGTTCTGAGCTAATAGAGCCACTCAACAACCTCAGGGGGTCCTGGGGGTCTGCACACTATGCTTTGAGGATCACTGATTTATGGAAAGCCTCGTTGTCTACATTTTTTTTCCCCGTCTGCCTTTAGGATTTGAGATTAAAGAGCTTTTTCTTCTCTACTAAAACCAGCCAGGCTTAATAGGACTATTGGCAGAGTTTGGAGTGATGGCTCTAATTCTTTGTTTAATATTAAGGAAGGGTGTTTCAGCCAGGTGTAGTGGCTCATGCCTGTACTCCCAACACTTTGGGCAGCCAAGGCAGGAGGGTTGCTTGAGGCTAGGAGTTTTGAGACCAGGCTGGGCGAACATAGCAACACTCCATCCCTACAAAAAAAAAAAAAAATTACAAATTAACTGGGCATGGTGACACATGCCTGTAGTCCTAGCTACTCAGAGGCTGAGGTGGGAGGATCACTTGAGCCCAGGAGTTCAAGGCTGCAGTGAGCCATGATCACACCACACCCTCTTGCCAGGACAACAGAGTGAGACTCTGTCTCTTTAAAAACAAACAAACAAAAAAAAGTGTTATTTTGCTACCTGTGGTATTTGCTGGTATTTGGTACTGTAAAGTGAAGGGTTTGGTGTGTGTGAGGGAGTGATGGGGAAGGACTGGTTTTGGAGCCACACCATAGAATACTGATCTACATCGTGAATCTGGAATTTACTCCCGAGAGCCTTAGCCATGCAGCTTGGTTTTAAGATGATTCCTTTTGTGAATGTGCTGAAATGTGCGTGTGCTCTTGCATTCTAATTGAACTTCCCGTTGTTATAATTGTTATAACCCATCTGTTTGCCTTTTTTATTCCTAGGAGAGAAGGTTGCACATGTACATAGTTTATTGTCAAAATAAACCAAAGTCTGAGCACATTGTCTCAGAATACATTGATACCTTTTTTGAGGTAAGACCTAAGATACAAACAGAAAGTATTTCTGAATCTTTTGTTCCACACTGATTTCTAAAAATTAAAGTATCATTTGTTTCCCAGGAGCCTAATTTCCTCAGAAAATTAGCCTGAGTGATAAGACTTCTGAACCTGTATTTCTTTCCGATAAATCAGAAAAATGTGTATGAATTTAGCCTGTGGTCATACTCTTGGCATTTAGAAGACTGCAGTCATTGTTAAAAATAAGGGTTTTTGTAAGTGTTACACTTAAGTCTCATTACAAATTCAAAATAATTTATGGCATAAACATATAGCCTAAAAATAATATATATATTTGTATGAATAAAAGAAAGCAATTGAAAAAAATGCCTTTAAACAAGCATAAAAGACTGTTTTGAAAAACAACTCAGGTGAAAGTGTAAAAACTTGGAAATTCTGTGAACTAGCAAAGCTGCAGGTAGTCTAATGCTTTTTTTCCTCATTACTTTTACTGCCAGTGTTGTAATCTTTCTGACAATTACAAAGACTAAAAAATTGCCCTTTAATGAACAGCACTGACGATCTTTTCCCTCTCTTAAAACTGCAGGACTTAAAGCAGCGTCTCGGCCACAGGTTGCAGCTCACAGATCTGTTGATCAAACCGGTGCAGAGAATCATGAAGTATCAGCTCTTACTGAAGGTGAGGAGGCGGCAGGACAGACTCTAGTGTCAGGAGAGAGTTTGCCAAGAGAATAAGACTCAGTGGGGGAAAGAAGGATTTGGTAGGACAGGGGAATCATTTGTGTCAAAAGTATATTATTTCTGATAAGTTAATCCTTAAAAATTTAAGAAAACACTTTTCTCAATTTTTTATGTACATCAAGTTCAGAAGGAAAATACCAGTAAAAGTGAACTTTTTTTTCCCTACCACAGACCCTGGAATGCTAATGATTTTTCTTCAGATGTATCAACTTTAATTATTTTCAAATCTTCTTGGAGTCTTGGATAAAATTAAATTTGGAATCCTTTTGTATTCCTCTCTGTTGGCTTAGCACTAGCCCTTGATTGGTTTAAAGTCTTTCTTTCTTTCTTTCTTTCTCCTTTTCTCTCTCTCTCTCTTTCTTTCTTTCTCCTTTCTTTCTCCTCTCTCTCTCTCTCTTTCTTTCTTTCTTTCTTTCACTTTAGGTGCATACTATATCTGGCATTTCTCCCCATGTTATCCCTCCCCACCCTCGCCACCCTCCTGATTGATTTAAATTCTTAAGCATAACTGAAGGCAGAGTCACGTATTTTTCTGTGATCAAAGTGACTTCAAGTGTATTGAGATTCCTTCATATACAACACTTAGGACCTGGATATAGAGAGGGACAAAGAGCTTGTCTTGGATTAAGCAGGAACCATCGGATAGATCTGGTCTGACTCTGTATTGCAGCTTGAAATCTACGTGGGAATGCCTTTCTATGGTGTTACTCAGATAATAATATGATAAAGTAGAACTAAGCCACCAGACAGGTGTGGTGGTGCATACCTGTAGCCTCAGCTACTTGGGAGGCTGAGGCAGGAGGACAGCTTGAGGCCAGGAGTTGGAGGCTGCAGTGAGCTACGACTGCTCCTGTGAATAGCCACTGCAGAAATTTCTTTCAGAACTAAAGTGCTGAACCCAGTGTCTAGCACAGTGTGACTGGTCAAAAAGGTTAGCTTGTGTGCAGTATCTCATTCCTGTAGTCCCAGCTACTCAGGAGGCTGAGGCAAGAGGATCACTTGAGGCCAGGAGTTCAAGACCAGCTTGGGCAACATGCTGAGACCCTGTCTCTTAAAAAAATAATGAAGGTTAGCTGCTGTTATCTTTGTCACCATTATCATGTCCTCTCCATTTCCCTTGCAGGACTTCCTCAAGTATTCCAAAAAGGCCAGTCTGGATACATCAGAATTAGAGGTACATGTGTCAGCAACTGTGTCCCCCCTCAAATCCCCACCAGCTTCTTCTCCTAATCCCCAAGTGTCTCCTAACAGTGGTCTGGCCCTGGGAGGGGGTCAGAGCAGAGGGTGACAGAGTATCTCCAGCACATCTCCATGAGTCCTGCACACTAGAGGGTGGGGAAGGAGAACGGAACCTCTTCAGGTCGGAGGGTAAGCATGTCAGATTTTCCCTAGAGGAACTTGAACTGTCACTCTTCTCTCTCCCCTCCCACAGAGAGCTGTGGAAGTCATGTGCATAGTACCCAGGCGGTGCAACGACATGATGAATGTGGGGCGGCTGCAAGGATTCGATGTAATGCGGCTCTTGTTCTTTAAGAGAGCTCCTCTGCCTTCCATCTCTTTCCTTTGTCTTGGATTATTTCTCTCCACGTGGAGAAAGCTGATTCTTTTCACTTGGTTTTTCTGGCTTCTCTCAGTTTACTTCAATCTGATTGCTATTTTCTTTCAACTTTTTTTTGGCAGAGGGTGGTGGGGACTTGCTTGTGCTCAAAGCCCAGTGCCTCATGGCAGAAACAAGCAGGACTGGGCTTTGTCTCTTGGGCCTAGTTCTATAAGAGCTGAATCCTTTCCTCAGCATTTAAGACCGTGGTAGCTATGGATATAGTAGGACCTAGGAGGCCCCACTCTGTCATCTCTGGGACTTGATACTTCCTCATTAGTCTAAGATATGTTGGTATGAGTTGCTAGACTATTCATATTACATATTACCTATTACATATCCTCAAGATTAATTCAGAACCAGAATCTTCTTTTGAAAATTTGACTACTGAGTTAAGGAGGCAGGAGAAGTGTTTATTTTCTTACCTGCTGTTTTGCTAGAGAATTAGCTTTTAAAGTTCTAGTGCTGTGGTTCTCTCTCAAGCACACACAGAAGCCTCTGGAGGGCTTCTGAAAACTCCCGTGCATGCCGGGTGAGTTCCTCCTGGCGGCCCAGGAACCAAACTTTGAGAACCACTGTTCTAGTATAAACCAGACATTTAAAATTCCACTTTTAATCTGTGATGGTAACTGAGGCGCCAGAAGTCTATACAAAGGTTGGCAAGAATTTTATTTAGAAAATTTTCTGTTTAGGGCCAAGAATAGTAAAAGAAAAAAAAATTAAGCTCTATAAATTAATTTTAAAAAATACATTATTCTGTAGGAGGAAGTCTAAAGAAAACAGAGCTTCAGATAACTTAGAATGCAATGTTTTCTTCTCCCCCTTTATTTCTTGTTTTAGGGTAAAATCGTTGCCCAGGGTAAACTGCTCTTGCAGGACACATTCTTGGTTACAGACCAAGATGCAGGGCTTCTGCCTCGCTGCAGAGAGAGGCGCATCTTCCTCTTTGAGCAGATTGTCATATTCAGCGAGCCACTTGATAAAAAGAAGGGCTTCTCCATGCCAGGATTCCTGTTTAAGAACAGTATCAAGGTAATGTGTTCACGTGTGTGTTCTCTGTGCCAGCGCATGTACCCATCACACTGGTACACTGTTTCCTTTTAATCATGACGTATCTCGATGCTTGCTTTAGGTATTTGATAATTTTCTAGTATATTTCAGAGCCCTTGAATTCACCTCATTTTCTCTTTTACCGTCTTTGTTCTTGAGTGGCTGATGTCTTGTACACACCTCTTTGTGACCACAGCCATTTGTTCTTACCATGAAGAAAAGAACTGGTCATGGGTAGTGTTTGTGCACCACCTTCTCTAAGACCATGAAAAACTGGTTTAGATATGACAGCATGGATTTGGGGGACTGCTGTATGATCAGAGTAAAAGCTAACTCAGTGTCTTCTTCTCTTCCTCCACTCACCAAGGAGGTACTGAGCACTCAGCAGCAGGCGAGAGGGCTCCAGGAATGGCCCAGATGGATGCCCTCCCTGCCTTGATATAGCTTATCCTCTAATAGGAAAGGAAGACAGAGGGACAAAGAAAATAATTGCAGATGGCCCTCAAGTCTATAAAAGGGCCAAACCAAGGGTGAAGTAGAGAGGAGCAGAGGGAAGGCCTGAGGTTCCAGCAGATGATCCCTGGGAGACACACGCCTCTGCCAGGTTCCTTCTGGCTCAGCAGCTAGGTCAGAAGGGAGATTCACTTCCCTTTGGAAGCACCTCCTGCCCTATGCCACCAGGGACAGGGACTGGGAACTCTCCCATCCTGCACACCCTGCAGGCCTCACAGCACACAGATGGAGCATTGCATCCTCCCCCATCCTGCTCCCCACTCAGGCTTTTGTTGACTATCTTCAGCAGCCTCCACTTGCCTAAACCAGGGTGGGTCGGTCCATGGGCACAGATGCCAGGGCAGGGGTCTCTATCCTCCAGCACCTTGGAAAGCTCTGGAGCCAGACAGCTGGAGAAGGAGGCTGCCTCTGCATAAGGCCGGGTTGCAGGCCCTCACACCTCCCACTTCCCACCTGCCCCTCTAGACTCCGTCTCTTGAGGCCCGTCACCCTGAGGCCATGTTGGGCACAGACCCTCTATGCTCACAACTACACCTGAGCCTCATCCCCTGAACTGTGCCCCGTCCTCTCAACTGTGCACTCATCCCCTGTACTGCACCCATACCCTGAGAAATGCCTACCCATTCTTTTCACAAGTCTTTTGGCAGAAAATTACTCCAGCACCATAGGAATTTTGTATATATTTTTTACATACTGTTTTTATAAAATTATTTTGCATATTTTAATCATGATATCACATGTACTTTTATAACATAGGTTTTATTGATACTTGAGATTTGTTTAATGATGTCATTTATTCTCTGGGAAGTAAGGGATAAATACTGAGTCATCATAGAGGGGTTTAGGTAACAGGTAATCCCAGACCCACATTTCTAGTTAATTGTTCAAGCTGTTAGTTCAAACTCTTAGTTAGTTTAACAGCCTGGTCATCCCCATGTACCTAAGAGGCATTGAAAAGCTTCAGATGCTTTCTGAGGCAGTAAAAATGGCAGCTGAGCTGAAAAGTGCTTGTTTCAGTATTGCAGTAGGATGAACTTCACTCTGCCCTTGGCCAGTGGAGATAAATGTGCCTTAATTTTATATTGTGGTAAAATACACATAATATAAAATGTGCCATCTTTAGATGTCTAGCTCCATGGAATTAAGAACATTCATGTTGTGCAGCCATCAGCATCATCCATCTTCACAACTCTTCATCTTGCAAAACTAAAACTCTGTACCCATTAAACACTAACCCCCCACTTCCCCCTCCCCATGCCCCTGGCAACCTCCACTCTACTTTCTATCTCCAAATTTGACTATTTTAAGGACTTCCTATATATGGAATCATAACAATAGTTGTATTTTGGGACTGGCATATTTCAGTCAGCATAACGTCTTCAAGGTTCATCCATGTCATAGTGTAGCAGGAGCAGCGGGGAGCAAGCCTCTCGAACACCAAACTGAGGAAGGAAGTGGCTTTTTATTCAGCCGGGAGCTGCAGGGAGCTTCAGCCTCATTCACCAAGCTCCCCAACCTGCAGCTTCTCTCCCCTTTTATAGACTTACAAGGCTAAAGAGGAAACTGAGTCGGAACTATGTCATTGTCCATTTACTGGATGCCCAACCTTACAGTCTTTTGGCTTCATTGATTTGCTAATTCAAAGGCAATGTGAGTGGGGACCAGTAAGGGAGGGGGGCTTACAGAGACAAGACAAAAGCAATAAGCTGTTTATTAGCAGAGGTGTTTCCAGGAGGGAGCCTGGTCTGTGGAGACGTGGGGGCATGAACCAGTGGTGGGCTCCAGTGGCAAAGATAGCATTCATTTGCAGCTTTTTCAGAGTTAGCAGATAGCAGAGATGCTGGGAACTAAAGAGGGAGTTATTTTCCCAGCTATTTGGTATTTTATTTCATTTTTTTTTCTTCCTTCTTCAGTCTCCTTCCCATTTAGAAGAATGGGGAAGAAGTGAAATTAAAGGAGGCAAGGGTTCTCCCCTCTCAGTAGCATGTGCCAGAATTTCTTTCCTCATTAAGGCTGAATAACTGTGCATATTATCCCCCATTTTCTTCCACCTGTTAGCTATTATGAAGAATGCTTTTTTTTTTTTTAAGGTGAGTTGCCTTTGCCTGGAGGAAAATGTGGAAAATGATCCCTGTAAATTTGCTCTGACATCAAGGACGGGTGACGTGGTAGAGACCTTCATTTTGCATTCATCTAGTCCAAGTGTCCGGCAAACTTGGATCCATGAAATCAACCAAATTTTAGAAAACCAGCGCAATTTTCTAAATGGTAATGTGTGTTTCTGTTACTAGACGTGTGCTGTCTTTTCTAATGTACACACTTTTTTTTAATCTTCTCTCTCCCATTGGTACTTGTAGTAATGACAGAATTTAGCACTTACCACACCTCAGGCACTGTCTAGATATTGCTTTATTTCATCTTCACAGCCACCCTGTGTGGCCAGGACTATTGTTATCCCCCTTTACAGATGAGAAAGCTGGAGTGCTGAGCAGCTAAGTAATTTGCCCCAAGTCCCACAAGTTGTTGGGGGCAGAGTCAGGACGAAGAGCAGCCATCTGGCTCTTGGTCTGTGCACCTTGCAGCTCCACTGTTCCACTCTGTCTCACACAGAATGTGCATGAGGGCCCTGTCCTAGGAAGAGGAGTTTGCGAGAAGAACACAAGGCAGATGGCATTGGCCAAAGACCTTCATGAGGACCTTGCACACCCACACCTCATTTCCCCATTAGAAAGTATAAGAGATAATTCAGTCTTTCCCTGCTTCCATGACTTGAGGGATTGCAGAGGAGCTGTAGAACACAGCAGGTGTGGCCACACTACCCTCTTAATATATATGATCTCTTTGCAACTGTTGGGGCTTCAACACTAGCTTTTAATTTGATGATCAGCGAAGAACTTTGAGAAATCAGTCGGAAGCTATGTGCTCATGTAATCTGTCTCTTCTGGGTCCTGTCCTTCATGTTCATATTCATCTTCTGCATCTATACCTGCCCAGGCTCAGTAGGATGTTGTAATATTCTCTGTTACAAGAAAGCCACCCATGCACCTTGCATGACATTCAAGAACCAGGAACGTAGGCACTCTGAAAAATCTCAAGACTCATGGCATTTTTGGCCAAGTGTTTGTTGCCTGGGTGTTAATTCCAGGTCTCCATCCTGCTTGCAAGCTGATAATCATTTAATCTGCTGCTAGGGTTGGGTGCATGAGGATAGGAAGGGACAGTCCCTTGGGCATGGAGAAGGTTTAACATGTTGTTCTGATGTGGTGCATTGAGTTCCAATCCATAGCTTGGAATTGAGAATGCTCTAAATTTTTAGCATTGTCTTTAAAATAGAATGAACTGCCCCTAGATTGCAAGCATGGCCTATGATGTCAACCCACTCAGCTGAGTAACTAATAATACCTATGCTAGAGGATTAAGGAGATCGCTAATGGGACGGGAGCTTGGGACCGTTTCACCTGCCTCTTGCGCTACCCCTACTCCTGGAAGAGGCTGTGGCCAGCACAGAGTTTGTAGAATGCCTGGGGCTGGAGCTGGGGGCGGCATCTGCTTGTTGTATTTCTCAAAGGCTTTAACACTTTGTTTCTTCACGTTTCTGTATATGTTTTGGCCTGATTTCTATGTTTTTCCACAATGAAGATGTAAGAAAACTGAGGCACGCAAGTCAAGACATAGGAGAGCCCCCTCCCGGGGGGCCTCCGGGAGCGCCTTAGCTTCCCTCAGGGCTGTGTTCAGCCCGCAGAGCAGAGATGGTCTATGAAACCGCCTCCAGGGCAGCCCCGGGGTTTCTTTTTCACCACGGGTTTAGTCAAGACCTTGGCGGAAGCTAGTTGGTAGCTGGAGGAGTTCTAGTCAAATCTGTTGCCTTGGTCTCCATCCACACTGGCCCTTTGTCTGGAATGCGCTGAGGGATGCGGCCTTTCCACCCGCTGCACTCAGCAGGCACCCCAATCCCTTGACAAGCAGAGGTCTCTTCTAGCTCTGCCGATGGGTGGGCTTGCCCTGTGCCCTTGCATGGGTGGCTGCCCCATGACCCATTCTGGGGTGGGCCCCGTTCTTCCCTCACCCTGCGGTGTGCTGCGTGGCGCCCTGACCCAGTCTCTCCCACTGCTTGTCTTACAGCCTTGACATCACCAATCGAGTACCAGAGGAACCACAGCGGGGGCGGCGGCGGCGGCGGCAGCGGGGGCGGCGGCGGTGGTGGGGGCAGTGGCAGCAGCGGGGCTCCCAGTGGCGGCAGCGGCGGCCACAGCAGCGGCCCCGGAAGCTGCGGCGGCGCCCCCAGCACGAGCAGGAGCCGGCCCTCCCGGATCCCCCAGCCTGTCCGACACCACCCCCCCGTGCTGGTCTCCTCTGCAGCCTCGAGCCAGGCAGAGGCAGACAAGATGTCAGGTACGTCCACTCCTGGGCCCTCCCTGCCTCCCTGCGTGGCCCCCGAGGCCAGCCCCAGCGCTCCTGGCAGGCGGCCCCCCAGCGCGGACGCCGAGGGGTCGGAGCGAGAAGCGGAGCCGATCCCCAAGATGAAGGTGCTGGAGAGCCCCAGGAAATGCGCCGCGAACGCCTCGGGGCCGAGCCCGGACGCCCCCGCTAAGGAAGCGCGCGCGAGCCTGGGTGCCCTGCCGCTGGGGAAGCCCCGGCCCGGGGCCGCGTCGCCGCTGAACTCGCCGCTCTCCAGCGCGGTCCCTTCTCCTCTCGGCAAGGAGCCCTTCCCCCCCAGCAGCCCCCTGCAGAAGGGGGGCTCCTTCTGGAGCTCCATCCCCGCTTCCCCCGCCAGCCGACCAGGCTCCTTCACCTTCCCGGGGGACAGCGACTCCCTCCAGCGCCAGACGCCCCGCCACGCGGCCCCCGGCAAAGACACTGACCGCATGAGCACCTGCTCGTCGGCCAGCGAGCAGTCCGTGCAGTCCACCCAGAGCAACGGGGTAAGCGCGCCGGGGCGCCCGCGGCCGCCCGCCCCCCTGCCTCTGTCCCGCCAGCTCCTCTAAACGCCGCCTCGGCTGTCCTCACTAACTCGGCTGCCCAGCGCTCTCCGCCGCCCACCCGGGCGCCCGACCTCTGCGGGACCGCGCTAACCCTCCTGCGGGCCGGCCCGCAGCGCTACTAACTTCTCCTTGCTTTGTTCGTGTCTCCTAATAAGAGCAAGCCGATCATTAACCTTCTCAACGCAGCGTCTTTTGGTTTCTTCCATTTCCAACCAGCAGAATATCATGGAACTTTGTTTTTTAACCTCTGCCTTCCTCACGCACCTATTTTTTGGAGGGGTCCTTTTCCCTCCTCTCTACCTCCTGTTTAAATTGAAACCTGTACACTTTAAGCTTTTTGCTCATCGCTTGGTTTTGCTCTTTTATGCCTTAAATTATCTTTGCGGCATTTTTGACTCATCTGCTGGGGAAGACCATTCCCTCAAGAAAACTTCCAACAGCAACTCAAAGCAAACTAAGATGACAAAATGGGGGGAAAGAATCTGTCCACTGGGAACGCTTTACATCACCCTGTCACTCTGGAAGAGAGACTGCTCTGGGCACCTGGCGAGGCGGCTCTGCAGTGCAGGCTGGGGTGGGTCTCTGTGGCCTGCCGGGCTCTGGCCTGGTTTTGCCCATCACTCATGCTGCCGTCTCAAGCACAAGGGTTGCTGTGTGGGTTTTCCCTGTTTCCTGCTTCCTCACTGTCCTACCCACCTGTTTCCTACAGGGCAGATGGCCTGACCCGTAACACTTTCCTGAAGGCATGCGTGAGTGAATAGAACTGTTCTAATGAGTGTATGTTTGAACGCTTTATAAATTTTTAAATACATTTCTCTAAAAGGGTCTGTGTCTCTCTTTATATTAAAAAACAGTCTAGCTTTTGCATGTCTTTCTCTTTCCTCTGGACTTATTAATGCTTTAATTGGTTTGACTTGGTCTTGTCCTTTCCTACTATTTTTTGTTATGTATTTTGTTAAACTCTATATTTAATTGGGGAAGAAATTAACAAATGGGTCTTGATACATTAATTTACAGTTGAAGTGGCCAGGTAGGCATCCGCCGTAGTGACCGCCGAGCAAGGCAGCCTCACAGTAGGTTGGACATGCTAGGTAGGCAGATATGCGAGGTGGGTTAGTATCTGAACATATATTTCAATCCCATTGTGGGTAGGGAGAGATGCAGTCAACCCAGCAATAAGCTATACCCATCATCACTTAGTTGGATACTCAGTATCCAGGAGTGGCCTTACAGCTGTGACCCTCACTGAATCTGCCAATTAGCATCTCTGGAGCTCATCATAACCTGGACACATTCCCATTCAGCACAAGAGGAGATTTCAGAGTCTGTGTTTCAGAATTAACACTTCAGCTGCTCCAAGATGGGAGCCAATGCCAGTCTTCTCTGGATATTCACAAGAAGACGTGCCCCGGCTCCATCCCGAATGTTCACTCTGAGGCCAAGGCGCAGTCTGCAGGTGGCATGTGTTCCTGCGAGCTTTAGGCTGGGAAAGTTGCCTTTGCCTTCTCACTTCTTCCCACTTGTTCTTATGTGGCAGGGAACCTGGAAAGGGAACTTGCTGGACAGGATTTCAGACAAGTCAAAATGCCTCCTTACAGAAACGCCCTAGAGACATAGGAAGACTTCAGAGCTCCTAAGTGGGGCTTTAAAAATGCTCTCAGGCTGGGCATGGTGGCTCACACCTATAATCCCAACACTTTGGGAGGCCAAGGTGGGCAGATCACAAGGTCGGGAGTCTGAGACCAGCCTGGCCAGCATGATGAAATCCCGTCTCTACTAAAAATACAAAAAATTAGCCAGGCATGGTGGCACTGTAGTCCCAGCTACTCTGGAGGCTGATGTAGAATTGCTTGAACCCAGCAGACAGAGATTGCACCATTGCATTCCAGCCTGGGTGACAGTGAGACTCCATCTCAAAAAAAAAAAAAAAAAAAATGCCCTCCAGGATTCTGAAGTCTATCAGTTAAAAGGGCCTGCAGCCTTGCCCGGCCCATACGCATTTGCGCTTCTGTCCCCTTGGAGATCTGCAGAGGCCTCCCTCTCCTTGACCACTTCTGTCAAGCTGTCCGTGGTCACAGTCAAGCAGCTGTACCCAGCCCATAGCCTGGCTCCTCCTTCCTCCTTCCCCCTTTAGATGAGCAGCTTCTGTAAATCTCTGCTGACAGCAGGAGTGACATGGATGTGGATCAGCCTAAACCATGACTGCACCAGTCCTTCCTGCGGTCCTGCGGTCTGGCCTTTTGGCCTGCTTTATTGGGCAGCAATAAAAGTGCATGCACATTGGAGTCACCCCAGCCTGGCTTTTCTTGCTCAGGCCAGGTGGCCAGTGCAAGCTCATTGACCTTGCACTCAAGGACTCGGCCATGCCCACTGGTGGGGTGGTTGTGAGAATTAAGCAGGATAGATTTGAAATGCCTGGTACCTAGGAGGTGCCCAGAAAATACTAATAGTTATGATTATAGTAGCAAAGTACTCTAAGACTGTAGCCTGGTATATCATCAGAAGCAGCTATGCTTCTGAAGTTGTTTATCTGTTTACATATTCTTGGAAATTTAGCTTTGTAATCTCAAAACTCTTGAGCATTACCATGTAAGTCAGAATACTAAAGTCCATGCTAAAAGTATAATATTGCATAAATGAGTATGCTCAAACCAAAGCCTGCCCTGTACAACATTGTTTGAGCTGAGGAGCCACAGGCAAACAGTGGGCACCCACAGGGACGAGAACAGAAGCAGACTCCTCCACGGAGACGAGGACAGGAGCCGGGCAGCACCACCGTGTTTATTTTAAATATGCACTACAGGTTTCGATTCAGAGCCCTGGTACCTAGAATTCCCAGTGGCTGGCTTGTTGGCTCTCTCATGCTTGACATCGTGGAGGAGGGCCAGAGGTCTCTTCCCTCCGGTCCTCTTGGCGAGCTACAGCAGTCCACCACCTGCTCCAGCATGTCCTGATACCAGCTCAGTAGACCAGGGCTGAGAGGCGGTAGAGCAGGGTGTTCTAATTGTGTCTGCACTGACCCAGGATTTACCCAGGGCGTCGGAGAGCCCAGCAGAAGCTAGCACCTTTGGAGTCTTGGGAATCCATGAACATCCCAACAGTGTCCTCGGTGGAGGCCTTTGAGCACAAGTTCACGGGAACAAGGCACCAGATGCCATTTCTCACATTCTACTCCATAGAGGGGCCTCAGGAGCTGGCGGGGGATCTGCGCGTTCGTCTCCTCCACCCAGAGCCATAGGCCACGCGCTAGATGGGAGTTTGGGACAAACACTGCCATTTGTGTTTCTTCTTAGCAGCTAACCCCACTCAGTGTGTGGCCTGGGTAGGGCCTTAAGAAACGCTCTTTGTCTTACCAGTCACTCTGGCCTCATTGACTGGGCCACTCACCATGAATTGAGTTCCTGCTGCATGGCAGCCCTGTGACTAAAGAGACCTGGTCCCATGGGGGCAGAGGCTTAAGTGGGGCGGGGTACGCATCCCACACCAGAATCTGTTCCCAAAGCTTGAGTCACAGCACCTGTGGTGAGCCGCACTGGGATGCTTTGTGTTGTGTTCCCATGGCAATAGCCTTGAGGACACTTGAGTCATGCAAGCTCATAAGAGGGACTCCCAGCAAGCTCTTACACTGGAGACAGAGCTGCTCTCCATAAGAGCAGAATAGTGATCGATTTATGTTCAGGTGCTCCATGTTGTTTTTGAAGCAAAGAAATAGAAATGATCAGGCATGTCAGCAACTTAGCATGATTCTAAAATATGCATTCCCAGTGAACATTCTATCTGGAAGATTTGGGGACTTCTCTATTATGGAATCTGTCAGTGAGATGAAGATTAATTTTGCATCAGTTAATTTGAATACCTTTTTTCAACTGATAATGGTACAGTGACACGGCTGTTTGCTTAGGAATAGCCTAACGTGTAAATGAGAAGTGACATTGTAGTCTTGAAAAAAAAAAGGAGTAACCTAACATGGCGTTAACATGAGGTCTGAGATGTTCCTGTGAGGGTGCAAGGAAGGTCACAGTGTGACCAGCTCCCAACACCAGAGTCATTATTGCAGTGAATTTTTTAAGAGCATCCCTAAATTGCTTTCTAGAGAGCCCACATTTTCAGTTATTGAAATAGATGCACAGAGTTAGCCAGAGGGTAAAGAAAAAGTTGAAAGTTTCGGTGCTGCCCGGTGAGCCCTGCACTGGGTCATGGTGCCGCGGGGCACACTGGCACAGGACTTCATGTGATCAGGCCTTGTTTCAGTTCCCCCTGCCTTCTCTGTCTTCATCTGTCCCTCTGCAGAGTGAAAGCAGCAGCAGTAGCAACATCTCCACCATGTTGGTGACACACGATTACACGGCAGTGAAGGAGGATGAGATCAACGTCTACCAAGGAGAGGTCGTTCAGATTCTGGCCAGCAACCAGCAGAACATGTTTCTGGTGTTCCGAGCCGCCACTGACCAGTGCCCTGCAGCCGAGGGCTGGATTCCGGGCTTTGTCCTGGGCCACACCAGTGCAGTCATCATGGAGAACCCCGACGGGACTCTCAAGTGAGTGCTTGACAGCAACAGCAGCTGGGCAGGCAGCAGAGGGAGGGGCCACAGCGCCCTTGAGGCACAAGACCCCAACCGGGGTAAGCATGTGGAAGGGAGAGCAGCACTGGGGTGTTCATTCCAGTTCAGCTCTGAGCACATGGGAAGATGGGTGGCCTTCCATCTCACACTCACACTCATGCTCACAGGGTCTTTGAATAATCTGCATTTAGAAATAGTCTGCTCTAGCCCATTGTTAAGGAATCCCATCTGACAGCATTTTGTGTTAGTCATAACTCACAAAAGTGTGTTTTTTGTTTGTTTGTTTGTTTTGTTTTGTTTTGATGGAGTTTCGCTTTGTCACCCAGGCTGGAGTTCAGTGGCATGATCTTGGCTCACTGCAACCTCCGCCTCCCAGGTTCAGCGATTCTCCTGCCTCAGCCTCTTGAGTAACTGGGACGACAGGTGTACGCCACCACACCCGGCTAATTTTTGTATTTTTTGTAGAGACAGGGTTTCACCACATTGATCAGCCTTGTCTTGAACTCCTGATCTCATAATCCACCCACCCCAGCCTCCCAAAGTGCTGGGATTACAGGCATGAGCCACCACACCTGGCTGGTTTTTTTTTTTTAACCCAAGGGGAAAATATCACCTATTTTTCTTTCTCCAAAATACATTCTTAGGCCCCATTTTAGTCAGGGTCCTTGAGAGGAGCAGAACCAGTAGGGAGTGTGCATAGATACCAGCATAGACACAGGCACGCCTCTTTTGTGTGTGTGCTTTGCTTTAATGTGCTTTGAAGAATTGGCTTTTTACACGAGTTTTGTGGCAGCCCTATGTCAAGCAAGTCTCTCAGTGCCATTTATCCAACAACATGTGATCCCACTCTGTATTTATGTTACATGTTGGTGATTCTCACAATATTGACACATTTTGTTGTTATATTTGTTATGATGATACATAGTGATGTTTGATGTTACTATTATAATTGTTTTGAGCAACTGTGAACTGCACACATTCAAGATGGCAAACGTAATAAATGTGTGTGTTCTAACTACTCCACCAACTGTCCATTCCCCCATCTGTCTCCCTCTCCTCAGGCCTGCCTGCAACACAATAATATCAGAATTAGACCAGTTAATAACCCTACAGTGGCCTCTAAATGTTTACATGTCCCTCACTTTAAATCAAAAGTTAGAAGTTTAATGAGAAAGCCATGTCAAAAGTGGATACAGGCCAAAAGCTAGGCCTCTCGCACCAAACAGCCAAATCATGAATGCAAAGGAAATAAAAGTGCTACCCACTAAACAGACGAATAGTAAGAAGGTGAAACAGCCTTTTCTGAGACAGAGAAAGTTTGAGTGTTCTAAACAGAAGATCAAGCCACAACTTTGCCTTAAGCCAAAGCCCAACCCAGAATAAGGCCCCCTCTCTCTCCAGTTCTATAAAGCCTGAGACAGATGAGGAAACTGCAGAAGAAAAGTTGGAAACCAGCAGAGGTTGGTTCATGTTTAAGGAAAGCTAATCCAATAACATGAAAGGGTTAGGGGCTAATGCAGCTGGTTACTTTAAGTTGAAGCCAATGCACATTTACCATTCTGAAAATCCTGGGATCCGTAAGAATTATGCTAATTACGATCCCACCTTATATACCAAAAGGTTAATTTATTTAGGAAACATGAAGCCAGTTTTGCTACACTGAGTGTTATTTTACTGAATTTGGTGCTGGTTTTTATAAGTCTTCATCTCCCTGGAATGCCTGCTGTTGTAACATCTCTGTCTGTGCTCTAGAAATGGACAGCAAAGCCTGGCTGACAGCACATCTGTACATCATGTATTTACAACATGGTTTACTGAGTATTTTAAGCCCACTGTCCACACGTACTGCTCAGAAAACAAAAATTCTTTCCAAATAATGCTGTTCTTTGACAGTGTACCCGGTCAACCCAGAGCTCGTACAAGGAGATTCAGGTTTTCTTGCCTGCTAAGACAACGTCCGTGCTACAGCCCATGGATCAAGGAGTAATTTGAACTTTCCAGCCTTATTTAAGAATATATTTTGGGCTGGGCACAGTGGCTCATGCCTGTAATCCCAACACTTTGGGAGGCCAAGTCAAGTGGATCACCTGAGGTCAGAAGTCCAAGATGAGCCTGACCAGTATGGTGAAACCCCGTCTCTACTTAAAATACAAAAATTAGTCGGGCGTGGTGGCAGGCACCTGTGGTCCCAGCTACTCAGGAGACTGAGACAGAAGAATGGCTTGAACCCAGGAGGCGGAGTTTACAGTGAGCCTAGATTATCCCACTGTACTCCAGCCTGGTTAACAAAGCGAGACTCTGTCTCAATTTAAAAAAAAGACATAAATTCACGTTGTAACGCCATAGCTGCCATAGGTAGTGATGCCTCCAAGTGATCTGGGCAAAGTGAATTGAAAACCTTCAGGAGAGGATTCACCATTCCAGATGTCATTTAAGAACACTCATGAATCACGGGAGGAGGTCAAAATATTAACATTAATTAACAGTAGGTTGGAAGAAGATGATTTCAAACTTCATAGTTGACTTTGAAGGTTTTAAGACTTCACTGAAGGAAGTAATTCAGATGTGGTAGAAAGAACAAGGAACATGGGATCAGAAATGGAGCCTGAAATGGGGGCTGAGGAGCTGCAATCTCATCATCAGACTTGAACAGATGTGGAACTGCTTTTTATGAGTGAGCAAAGAAAATGGTCTCTTGAAATGGAATCTACTCCTTGTGAAAAGGCTATGAACACTGTTTAAATGTTGGCAAATAATGTAGAATACTACATAAACTTACTTGATAATGTAACAGCAGGGTTTGAAAGGACTGATTCCAATTTCCAAAGAAGTTCTGCTCTGGGTATAATGCTGTCAGTGTCACATGCTGCAGAAAACTCTTTTGTAACAGGGGGACTGGTGGCAAACTTCTTGTCTTATTTTAAGAAACTGCCACAACCACCCCAGCCTTCAGCAATTACCACCTTAATCAATCAGCCACCCTAGGCATTGAGGCAAGACCCTCCACCAGCAAAATATTGTGGCTCACTGATGGCTCGGATGATAGTTAGCATTTTTTAGCAAATAAAGTGTTTTTAATTAAGGTATGTATGTGTTTGAAACATAATATAATTGCACATATAATAGACTCTAATATAGTATAAACATCACTTTTATATGCACTAAGAAACCAAAAATTTATGTGGCTCACTTGATTGTGACTCAGTTTATTGTGGTGATCTGGAACTGATCCCCACGACCTCTAAGGTATGCCTGTCTAGAAATGGATTTATGATAAGGAATTGTCTCACGTAGTTATGAAGACTGGCAAGTCCAGATCTGCAGTGTGGACCAGCAGGCTTCAGACCCAGGAGAGCACGTGGTGCAGACCGTCTGAAGAGTCTGCTAGAAAACTATCTAGGCCCTCTCGCTTGGGAGACAATACTTTCGGTGTTCCCTTAAGGCCTTCAGCTGACTGGATGCAGGCCATTCACCTTAGGAAGGGCACTGTTCTTTACTGGATCCATCAAAGTGTTCATCTCATTCAGGAGTACCCTCATAGGAATACCCAGAATAACATTTGACCAAATATCTAAGCATCCTATGACCCAGTCAGATCATACATAAAATCAGTTATCACAGGCACCTTTATAGTTTCATCCTTAAAATTTGATTTAAGAGATTGTTGGTTTTATCTCCTAGCTCTTGAGAATCACAGGAACGTTTTCTTTAACAGAGGTCACTGTTCCTAGAGGATTTCCCATCCCCCTGCACACACTTAAGTTGAATATACAGCTTTCCTTTAACACTTCAGGTATCATTTGGTGAATGCTGGAAAGGCGTAATACCCACAGTGTGTTCTTTTCCCCTAGGAAGTCAACATCTTGGCACACAGCACTCCGTTTAAGGAAAAAATCTGAGAAAAAAGATAAAGACGGCAAAAGGGAAGGCAAGTTAGAGAATGGTTATCGGAAGTCACGGGAAGGACTCAGCAACAAGGTATCTGTGAAGGTGTGTTCGGGGGTCCTCAGGAGCCCGTGTCATCCCAGCTTGAGAGAAGGGATCAGGGAGGGCGGAGACTGCAGAGCTGGAGCCGGGCTTGCTCATGACTTCCCTCCCACCCACCAGCCCTGCAGGGTCTTGTTAGGGGCACTACGTTGTCTGCCACAGGGATGTGTGTGGCCTGCAAAGAACCAGGTAGACCCCTGCACACCACCCCAGGTGCACATGTGGCTTATGACGAACACAGAGACTAGGCTCTTAGAAACAGTGAAGATGCAGAGAAGCTAGGGTTCAGGCTTCCTTCAATGCTTCTGCCTTAGAGCAGAGGAGAGATGCAGAGAAGCTAGGGTTCAGGCTTCCTTCAATGCTTCTGCCTTAGAGCAGAGGAGAAGTGGCTAGATGTGGGGGTGCACATGGGCTCCCTAGCTGTGACAGATTCCCTTGGGGGCAACTTCAGTCAGCTCTGAGTCCTCTGTAATGGGATTGCCTGAAGCCTGGGGGAGGGAATTGCCTGGAGAAAAAGAAGGTGTCTCCTTTGGCTCTAAGCACTGTGGGCCAGGGTGCTGCTCTGCATCAGGAAGGCATCTGAGGACCAGCCGGACTCAGCCTGTAGCATGAGAATAAGCAGTGTTTTTGTGTTTGTGGGTAGGAAGAAAAAGACCCACCCAAATTAGTGTGACATGAGGCTTTTGAGTAAAGTGAAAATGTGGTTTGTTTTGATTGATGCCCGGGCAAGTCAATTTCTACAAATCTTTCAACAATAATTGTAGCCCTACAATGAAAGTAATCCACCTTCAAATAGCTCCTTTCAATTAATGGTTGTTTGCTGTTTCCATTTCAGCTTCTCAATCCCAACTACATTTATGATGGTGAGTTCTATTCTTTTTCTTCTAGTCTGAGATGATTCTGGATCTGGGGGGTATGTTTCAGAGCACTTGAGTGTGGGCTCTGGAAATGGGTTTTCCGTGGTGCTCTGGGTGTGCACAGCAGCTTAGGTCCTATCAGTCTGTCCGGGACATGTGAGTGGGTTTGGAGGAAGAGCCAGGGCTGATGGGCCTTTAACGACTCCTTTCCTGTGCAGTTCCCCCAGAATTCGTCATTCCATTGAGTGAGGTCACTTGTGAGACAGGGGAGACCGTTGTTCTTAGATGTCGAGTCTGTGGCCGCCCCAAAGCCTCAATTACCTGGAAGGGCCCTGAACACAACACCTTGAACAACGATGGTCACTACAGCATCTCCTACAGGTGAGGGAGGCCCACTCCTGGTGAGTTTCACTGGCTGGGAGCACCATCTTGTCACTCGGCAACTGGAAATACCTCCTTCACGGATGGATTTCTTTGGCCGCCTCGGCACTCTGCCTCTTCCATGAGACCACATTTCACGCCTGGGTGTTCATCTCCTCATCAGCACCTGAGCACCTGCCTTCCCTTGATCCTGAAGGAGGGAGGCCAGCGCTGACCGCCACTTGCTCAGCTTTTCTCACACCCAGTGTGTTCCCATCTGTGCTGCAGTGACCTGGGAGAGGCCACTCTGAAGATTGTGGGTGTGACCACGGAAGATGACGGCATCTACACGTGCACTGCTGTCAATGACATGGGTTCAGCCTCATCTTCGGCCAGCCTGAGGGTCCTAGGTAAGCGCTGTGCAGCAAGGATTCTATGGGAGCTGGTGGGGCACGTCTTCCAGGAGTTTCCTGATGTCCTGAGTCTCCCCTCACACTCCGAGTGGCCTGAAAGATAGAATAATAAGGCATTCATGGAGCTTCAACAGGGAGTTGCAAGTAGCAGACCAGAGTGTATGGGATGTCACAAGAGAGTGACCTCTCAGCACCTTATGCAAGGTTGGGGGAGACACCAGGGCTCCGGTTGCTGGGAGGAGGATGGGGGCCTGCCTGGTGAGGGCCTCTGGCTGCCCACCATGGGGCAGCAGGGCCCCCCACGACCAGCCTCTGAGGTGGAGCAGGGTGCTTCCTGTGCTCTCAGTACTCAGAACACTCTCTCCTAGCCAGCTACCCAGCTGAATCTGGATGTGGTCTAGGTGGGTCTTGTAGAATGAAAATGGGAAAAGCAGAAAAGGAGATGTGGGTGAGCCCCGGGCCTGTGCAGGCTCTGTGCCAGTGTGAGACCCTAACAGCAACCCTTATGGGTGGATACAGCCCTCCTCACCCCATCCATGAGGAGCCAGGCCCAGGGCAGCTTAGCAGCTTGTCCAGAGCATCTGGCTAGGAGGCATCTATCATGGGGCCTGCTTGCTCTGGTCTGAAGAGCTTGTTTTCTCTCCTTAGCTAAATCACAAGCTCCATGGGGCAGAACCCATATCTCTTTTTGTTGTTTTTGAGATGGAGTCTCACTCTGTTGCCAGGCTGGAGTACAGTGGCACGATTTTGGCTCATTGCAACCTCTGTCTCCCGGGTTCAAGCAGTTCCCTACCTCAGCCTCCCAAGTAGCTAGGATTACAGGCGCACGCCACCACGCCCAGCAAATTTTTGTATTTTTAGTAGAGATGGGGTTTCAGCATCTTGGTCAGGCTGGTCTTGAACTTCTGACCTCGTGATCCACCCACCTCAGCCTCCCAAAATGCTGGAATTACAGGCGTGAGCCACTGCGCCCAACCAGAACCCATATCTTAGGGCTTTCAGAATGTCCGGTAGTTCGGCTGATAGAGATATCTGCTGAGAAAGCAGCAGGTGCAGACTGCTCTCTGCTAGCATCTTGCAGAACGCTGGCCATGCAGTACTGGGCACTGACGGTTCCTGTCCATCCTCCAGTTCTGCCACAAATGGAGCTGCTTCCCAGAGGGCAAATAATACCCCAAATAAAAGATAAATTGAGTCCTGGAGCACCCTGTGTGTAGACAATAAGCAGAATTTGTCTTAGAAGTTTCGTCCCAAATATCTTAATTTCCTATTTTAAAATCATTAAATCAGAAGACATGTTCTGCTTTTTTGGATCCTGGAACAAGAAATTAAAAAATCTAGAATTTGGCAGTAAACAATAAAAAGTAAAGATTTTATAATTTTTAAGTAACACAAATTACACAGGTGATTTTGTTTTTTAATCACTATTGAAAGCTAAGGGAGTGTAGAAAGATAGAAGACTATTCAGCCAGGCATGGTGGCTCACACCTTTAATCCCAGCACTTTGGGAGGCTGAGGCGGGCGGATCACGAGGTTAAGAGATCAAAAAATTAGCCGGGCGTGCTAGCACACACCTGTAGTCTCAGCTACTCAGAAGGCTGAGAATCGCTTGAACCCGGAAGGCGGAGGTTGCAGTGAGCTGAGATTGCACCGACACGCTCCAGCCTGGGTGATAGAATGAGAATCCATCTCAAAAAAAAAAAAAACTATTCATACCCTGGAAATGTGAATGGGAAAATAATGCAAGTGTGTGGCTATTTGTATCACACAAATTCAGCTGCACCCCTAAAGGTCTTCAGAAGAATCATCTTATGTGGGCTATTCCAAATTGTTCTCTGAGAGAAGCCATTTTGTTTGCAGGCATCGATAGTTTTGTGTTTTGCCTTAAATCTACCCATGGCTTCCCTCCTGTCTGTCTGAGGCTGTTCCTCTCCCACGAGCTGTCTGGGGTGTGTGCCCTTGTTCTGTCTGGCCCTTGCAGAGCCCCAGTTCTCAGATGCTCAGAAAGCAAAAGGTTTTCGTCAAGATCTGGCTCAAGGCAAGGAGCTGGTCAGAGTCTGGGCTATGAGAGGGAGTCCTGAGACTGAAGGATCGGCCCTGCACCCTGAGGACATGTGCAGGCCCCCAAACTGTGTCCAAATGAATCATGCAGAGAGAGCCCTGCTGAGCCACCAGCCAGAGCTGAGGTTTCTGTTGATGAGAAAAGGGGGCTGGGCGCAGTACTTTGTACTCACGAGCCCAGCACTTTGGGAGGCCAAGGTGGGTAGATGGCTTGAGCCCAGGAGTTGGAAACTAGTCTGGGCAACTTTGCAAAACCCCATCTCTACAAAAATAGAAAAAAACTGGCTGGGTGTGGTGGCGCATGCGTGTGGTCCCAACTACTCTGGAGGCTGAGGTGGGAGGATCACTTGCCACCTGGGAGGTTGAGGTGGCAGTGAGTTGAGATTGCATCACTGTACTACAGCCTGGGTGACAGAGCAAGACTCTGCCTCAAAAAAAAGGAAAAGGAAGGAAGGTGTGTTTTAGAGGAGCAAGGGAACAGCTGCCCACTGTGATGCTCTGTCTCTGTCTCTGGGTCTGGTTGGAGTCACCATTTTTATTTGGTCCACTTTTCTGTATATTTGTAATGCTTGAATACAAAATGTTTATTTTTAAAAGACTTTCAGTTTAAAAAAAGAAAAAAAATACTTTTATGTAAATGAAAGTCCAGTATTTCTTCATGTAAGTTGGCAGGTGTTTGAAATCTGCCTACTGAAATAATAATTTTATTTTTATTAATGATTCTCTATCAGTACTTCTTCACCTACACAGTCAGAATTAGCCTTACCATTTATAAAGCACTTTACATGGGTGCAAATGTGCCAGCATTAACAAAAAAGACTGCAGAATAAAATGCAGCATTTAGTTTAAGTGATTGAAGTGAAGTTGTTGCTTCTCAGGTGTCCTTCAGTGAAGATTTAAGGCTTTGTGTGTGCCAGGCACTCTTCTGGTTTCTGGGAGGCTACAGAGGTGGATCATACATGGGTTCACTTATGGTCATATAGTGGTCAGCAGCCCCCCTGTGACAACAGTGGTAGCTGGCAGCACACAGCACCCACAGGGACCACCCACTGCTGTGCGAGATGATTTCCAGCCATGAGTGAGTCGGGGAAGGCAGGTGGAGGAGGTGGCCTCTACCCCAGGGAGCAGGATCAGACAAGTCAGCTTGGATATGGTTTAAGGAAATGCATTCCCAGTGGCAACCTGGGCAGAGGGGAGGAAGCCCAGGTGAGGATCGGGATGGGCAGATGCTTGCCCTGGGCTGGACTGCAGGTCTGGTGAGCAGGCCGAAAGAGGAAGTAAGTGGGGAGAGGAGGCTGGATTAGTCGGGGCAGGAGTGCCAGGTTCCTGAGGAGAGCTTGGGATCACAGTGGCAGCTGTGCTTCCAGGGGCTGCCTGGCAGCAGGGCCATGCAGGGCTCCCCCACTTAGTGCTGCTTTTCACAGGCAGGCTCTAGAAAGGATGCTTTCTGTTCCTGTGGACATGTATACTGGGTTCATTACTGACAGGTAATTTACAGTTGGCACTTTGATAATAAAATTCTATTTGTGCTTTTAGTGTATTTGTGATTTTATTAACCATGTAAAGCCCTATGAAAGTTAAGTAAATGCCATGGACTCTTGATCTCTCGTGACTGTGAAAGACATGGGGAGGAGGGACCAGCCTAGCTTCGAGGCGGTGTGGCCAGGTGAACAGGGAGGACCGTCACCGGTAGCATGCCGTCCAATAGAAGTAAAAAGAAGCCACATATGCAAGTAGAGATTTTTCTAGTAAACACATTTTACAAATAAAAGTAAAAGCAGTTTTTACCAACATGTATTTATCAGATACCTCCAGAGTATTTGATTTCAGCGGGAAATCAGTATCTGAGAAATTGTTAATGAAGTGTTTGGCGTTCTGCCTTCACACTAAGCCCCAGCATCTGTGTGTCCTTTATGCTCTCAGCACATTTCCACTCACTCGAGCCATGTGGCAGGCCCAGCAGCCACGCGCCGCTGTGGTGAGGGACGTGCGTGGTGACAGCCTTCCCACCCAAGAAGTTCCGTGGGAAACAAGCTCAGGCAGGTGCTGTTCTTCTTGCAGGTCCAGGGACGGATGGGATCATGGTGACCTGGAAAGACAACTTTGACTCCTTCTACAGTGAAGTGGCTGAGCTTGGCAGGTATGACGTGCCACCCGGAATGCCTTCCGAAGGAGCAGAGGATAGGATGCACACACCAGAGAGTTCATGGATGAAGCTAAGCAGTGTTATCTTTTTTTTTTTTTTTTTTTTTTTTTTTTGAGATGGAGTCTTAGTCTGTCACCCAGGCTGAAGTGCAGTGGCGGGATCTGGGCTCACTGCAACCTCCGCCTCCTGGGTTCAAGCGGTTCTCCTGCCTCAACCTCCTGAGTAGCTGGGATTTCAGGCACACACCACCATGCCCGGCTAATTTTTGTATTTTTAGTGGAGACAGGGTTTCTCCATGTTGATCAGGCTGGTCTCAAACTCCTGACCTTGTGATCCGCCCGCCTCTGCCTCACAAAGTGCTGGATTACAGGTGTGAGCCACTACGCCCAGCCACAGCAGTGTTATCTTGCCAACAATTGGAATTTGTGTCTTGCATTCGAATTGTAACTCTCATTGCCTTTTGATGCTAAACACTGAAGAAGTAAGGAAGCTGTTTTCCACTCAGGTTCCAGCAGACAGGGCCAAATGCCACAAGCCCCGTCAATGGGGAGAAGTTGCTTCCCTCTGTGCATGTAGAATAATGGTAGCTCTGTGCCAGCCTTGTGAGAGTTCAGGAGTCATTCAAAGGCTTCTTGTAGTTCTTCATCCTCTTGTGTCCTTCATGTTTCACTTGTGCGTGGAGGCTTCAAGCAGTGACAGTACAATTGGATGGAGTATCAGGGTTCTCTTGCAAAAGCTTAAGAGAGAGCTTCCCCCATCCAGGGAGCTCTTTCTCTTCACAAGGGGCAGGCGAGCTGGGGGTGGCCCAGCAGCACTACCAGGCAGCCCAGCTCCTCCTGGCCCTGCCTCCGGGCACATAACACACACTCAAATCCAGGTGTTGTGTCCCATGTGGCAGGAAGAGCGAGAACAAAGGAGCGTGACAGCTTTCCTTTGTCCCTTTCTAAGAACTCCCCCGGAAACTCCAGCCAGCAGCACCCTCTGGCGTTCATTCCTGAGGCCATAACTGGTCACGAGGCTCCTGCTGATGTCTCTGTCAGTTGCCTGTGGCTGCATAGAAAGTCACACCAGCGCCTGTCTTAGGACAGTGGTGACATGTGCTTCTTCCAGTGTGGTGGGCAGATGGGGCTGTTCTCTTGGCCTCTCCTGGCCTGGTCAGCTGGCACCACCATGCCCCATACATGTCAGAGGCCTTGTCTGGGATGCTGGTCTCTTTCTGCATAGACTTTCACCCTGGAGGTCCCCATGAGGATAGTGGCATCCCAGAACAGCAGGAGCGTCAAGGCCTCTGAAGGCCCAGCCTGAGAAATCAACGACCAATGTCCTCCACATCCTGTGTGCCCGAGCCGGCCGCGGGCAGCCCTGATTCAAGGGAAGGAGCAGCCCCTGCCTCTGGGTGGGAGACAAGGCAAAGTCGTGGCCTTTACCCACACAGCCGGCCCCCGCCCAGGCCCCTGCCCAAGGTCCAAGTTCTCGTCAAGATCATGTTGCGAAGTGGTCAAGTCCTCAGGAGTGGGCCATGGGTGCAGCTCCAGGGTCCTCATGCTGCCCCACACTGACACCCACGGGGACGAGGCTGAGGCAGTGACCACAGCAGATGCCCCCTGCAAACATGCCAGGAAGGGTGGCTGACAGGAGGCGCAAGCAGACATCAGCTTCTGCTTAGACATCTCTCCCTGTCACTCCCACCACACACATTGCCAGGGAAGCAGCCGCCGATGTGGGGAGACCAAGGCTGCCTGGGAGCGAGGACCAGCAGAATCGCGTGGCTGTGGACAAGGGCAGATTTGAGGGACATTCATGGTGCCACAGCCACATGGAGTGGCTGGGAGAGCAGGGCCTGCAGACAGGGCTGGGCCACCACATATCCTGTCCATTTTGGATAACGGAGCCTTTCTCTGTGCCCTGCCTCAGCAGCCTCTGCAAATGGTCTTCTGTACATATTTCACAGGGGCAGGTTCTCTGTCGTGAAGAAATGTGATCAGAAAGGAACCAAGCGAGCAGTGGCCACTAAGTTTGTGAACAAAAAGTTGATGAAGCGTGACCAGGTCACCCATGAGCTTGGCATCCTGCAGAGCCTCCAGCACCCGCTGCTTATTGGCCTCCTTGACACCTTTGAGACCCCCACCAGCTACGTCCTGGTCTTGGAAATGTGCGTAACACCTGACCTTCCCTTCTCCCAGGCCTCTGCCTCGACTTCAGGGGGTTTGGTTGTTCCTGTTTGTTCTCTAAGAAGGAGGGAAACTGAGTTTTTAGAATTAAACCCAAAACTAAAACACATCTTCACTTTCAGAGCCCGCAGTTCTTAGCCTTCCAGTAACGGCAGAAAGCAGTGTGGTCTTCAGCAGGGCTGCTTGATGAGGGGCAGTCACTTCTGGGGTGGAATGCCCGACTTGCTCAGCCAACCCAGAGGACCTTCCCCATTTCAGAAAGTCCCAAGAAGCCAGGCTGTCTGATGCTGAACCCCAGCCCCCATTAGCGGCTGGAGGCTGCCCTGATACCCCGAGCCTGTACAGGGTCCTGCTGGTCCCTCACTGGCTACTCACCCTGGATCAGTGCTGTCCCTCAGGCCTCCTGCCAGGTGAAGGCCAGTTGGATAGGAGGGGAAGATGCACCTCCCCACAGAATGTCCTCCACAGAGGGGGCGCCAGAACACCAACCAGAGTTGCCCCACTGGCACCTGTTGTACTTACTGGGCTCCTATGTGAGATCAGAAAATGATTCAGTCATATAAAGAGTTTGAAACCTGTGTCCCAGAGGAGTGGTTCTCATCTGGGGATGGGTTTGTGAGGAAATGTCAGGAGAGGTCAGGCTGAGAGTGCAACTGGCAGGTAGTGGCCAGAGGCCAGGAATGCCGCCTAGCCTCCTACAAGGCAGGGAGACCCCCGCTGATTCATCCGCCCCAAACGTCAGGGCATGAGGCCCCCAGCTTGGAGCAGTCTAACGTCTGTGGAACATCTGTGCATTTACCTTTGAAAATGTCGACTCCTCCTTTTTGGGGGGAGTCATTTTATACACTTACTTGTATTTACAACTTTTCCATGGGGAAGGGTAAAACCTTTTGCCCTGGTTTGGAAATTTCTTTAGTGGGAAGGATAGGATTAACAGGGTGCCCCCATGGGGTTGTGTAGGGGTGGACTCGAGCTCAGGGCCCCTCGCCCACAGGAACTCCCTCCAGGCCCTGTACCTGATGTCATCGTTATTGTCATTTTTAACTTGAAGAAATTACAGATGCCTCCTGCCACACACTTCCTAGGGCCAGGCTGCTACAGGGTCCCTGGTGGCCCCACATGCAGCCTTACCACCTTCCTTGGGCAGCCCAGGTGCCCTGGGTGACAGTGGATGCTCAGGAAGGCCTCCCACCCATGGCCGCATGGCTAAAACCTCCCCCAGAACATGAGGACCTGCTCCCAGCCCCTCTCCCAAGAATAGAAAATACATCGTGCGGCAGAAGGGCAGACGGCAGGGGGCTCCCGAGGCTGAGCAGTGTATACGGAGAGGAAGTCCACTGGCCGGACCTGGCCACACCTGGCCTGGTCTCAGTCCCCGCCCTCCCCTTCATTGGCACATTTCTCACCTTGGATATCCTTAAAAGTCTCATCGCCTTCAGAGGAGGGTCGTGGGGCCGAAATGGGGTGATGTGTGTGAAGGAGCTGACATCCAAGCCGAGGTCTGGCCTGGGAGCCTCAGGACCCAGGAGGGCTCCTTTCTGGCTCCAGATGCTGGTGACACAGCCACTGTTCACATTCCCCCAGGAGTTTTAACAAGACTGTGGCTTGAGTGCTTGTCACAGATTCTGACAGGGCCTTCGTTTCTGCACTGACATTTCAGTGCTTTGAGCCATCATTTCTTCTCACTGGAAAACAGCATGGTTTGGCCTCACCATCCTGTTAAGAGGATCCGTTTCAGGAGAGATTACTCCTAGATTCTCACTGGCTACTCCCCATTACTAGACAGGCAGCGATCTTCCTGCAAGTTTCTGTTTTGCAAAGAGCGCAGCATAGGCCGGTGTCGAGAGAGCCCGGGGCCCGACCACCCCAGTCCAATCCTGGCTTCTCCACTCTGGAGCTGCGGGACCGTGGGGAAGTTTTCTGCTTTCTCTGTGCCTCACTGTCCTCATGTGTCAGATGGGTACAGTAAGACCGCGTCCCACAGAGTCATGGGATTGAATGAGTTGTTAGAAGGCATTGAGTGCCTGGCTCTTGGTGGTGCTGTGTAAGTGTTTTTTTTAGTATGAACAGCAATTTCAGAGGAGGAAGCCTTCTGAGTCCAACACTGAGCACATGCTGTGTCACCTCCTGGCCAGCCTTCGGTTACATGGTCTCAGTCAGTCTTCCCGTGGCCATTTTACAGGTGAGGAAACTACAGCTCCGAGAAGCCTGGCTTCATGCCTTCCTTCAGCAGATACCATAGGATCCCTGCTGTGCCTGGCACTGCCGGCAGCCGGGCCACGCCATCCCCCACAACAGGCAGGTTTGGGTCCTTGACTGTGCTGCTCTACCCCCAGCTTCCCTCTTAAGATGGAGACACCCTGTTCCCCACCCACATCTTCCCAACAGAGCTTCACAGAAGCTACCTTCCTTGTCTAGTCATGCATTAGAGACACAGCCCTGAGATCCTGTTGAAACATTCATAACGGGACAGGTCCGACCTGTTTACTTCTTACCAGCCTGAAGAGGTCTTTACAGCAAAGCACATCCTAACAGTCACTTGTTCCTGCCTCTAGGGCTGACCAGGGTCGCCTCCTGGACTGCGTGGTGCGATGGGGAAGTCTCACTGAAGGGAAGATCAGAGCGCACCTGGGGGAGGTTCTGGAAGCTGTCCGGTACCTGCACAACTGCAGGATAGCACACCTGGACCTAAAGGTTGGTGAGGCCGGGGCAGGTGAAGCGGGGTCTGAGCATGCCAGCTTAGCCATGTGGGACACGGAGCCCTCTCTTAGCCTGTCCTCTGAAGCCAGGCCAGGAGCCCCCAAGTGACTAAGGACAGAAAGGGTGGGTGGGGCAGCGTGGACACTGATGGCTAATCTGTTTCTAAGCATTTGTGTCCAGGGATACACGTGGTCAGGAACATGCTGGGTAAAACGCTAGAGACCTTCTAGCCTTTCATGACTTTTAGAAAGTCCCCATGAGTTTTGCCCAGTGGGTGTTTGGGGGTACAGTGGTAACTTAGGCAGGAAAGAGAATATTCCCCTCAGTGCTGGGAGGGAAAATAAACAACCAGCTTCATAAAGCCACCTGGTTTCATACGCTACTTGGGACTTAGTTCTCCAGAGAGAGCTCCTCTGTGTGGAACTGGGTCCCAGCTCTGCTGGGTCATTTCTTCCTCCTCATCCTGGGCTGTGAGCTGAGGGGTCCGGCTTGCTTTGCACATGAATGGCTTGTCCTAGTTGACATCATGGATTCCTTCCACCTCACCATAGAGTAATTGATCATCATGAGTAAGCTTAAGATTGGACTGGTGTGAAAATGACAGTTGTCCTCTGTCTTCCAGCCTGAGAATATCCTGGTGGATCAGAGTTTAGCCAAGCCAACCATCAAACTGGCTGACTTTGGAGATGCCGTTCAACTCAACACGACCTACTACGTCCACCAGTTACTGGGGAACCCTGAATTTGCGGCCCCTGAAATCATCCTCGGGAACCCTGTCTCCCTGACCTCGGATACATGGAGTGTTGGAGTGCTCACATACGTACTTCTTAGTGGCGTGTCCCCCTTCCTGGATGACAGCGTAGAAGAGACCTGCCTGAACATTTGCCGCTTAGACTTTAGCTTCCCAGATGACTACTTTAAAGGAGTTAGCCAGAAGGCCAAGGAGTTCGTGTGCTTCCTCCTGCAGGAGGACCCCGCCAAGCGTCCCTCGGCTGCGCTGGCCCTCCAGGAGCAGTGGCTGCAGGCGGGCAATGGCAGGAGCACGGGCGTCCTCGACACGTCCAGACTGACATCCTTCATTGAGCGGCGCAAACACCAGAATGATGTTCGACCTATCCGTAGCATTAAAAACTTCCTACAGAGCAGGCTTCTGCCTAGAGTTTGACCTATCCAGAAGTTCTTTCTCATTCTCTTTCACCTGCCAATCAGCTGTTAATTTGAATTTTCAAGAGAAAACAAGCAAACAGAACTGATCAGCTGCCGGTATGTTCATCGTGTGAAATTGCATTCCAAGTGAGCTGTGCTCAGCAGTGCTTGGACACAGAGCTGCGAGCTGCGCTGGGGTGGAGGACCGTCACTTACACTCTGCCCAAGGCAGAGGTCGCATTGCTGTATCACAGTATTTTATTCAGGTTTCTGCAAAAAATAAAAAGATACTTTTTTAAACAAACATGAATAGAATTTTGCAAATTTAATGTTTTCAAGATTTATCCAAGGAAACAAAATGCCTATGTTCTACCACTGGTGTAACGAACAAAGCAAAGATACTGTGCGTCTCAGGAAGACGCACCCAGGTGGCGGCCACTCCCACGGCCTTGTCTAGGGCTCAGAGTCCACTCTGCTCTGAGCTTTTCCAGGCGCCTCTTCTGTGTGCATCTCACACCAGATGTGGCTTCTGAAACGTGCATTCAACCTCACACTTTTGCATAAAATAGAATGAATCGTTTTGCTCTGATGAAATGTAGGCCTTACTTGTATATAAGACTGTTCCTGCCTTCGGTCTGTCGTATCCCCACCTGTCTCCTCTACCTACCCCCACCCACTGCCTGGGGCTTCCTCTGGGGGTCTGAGGGTCTGCCCATCAAATGAAGACATCAGGTTGGGTCCTGCCCCACTGCCCCTTCCCCTGTTCCTGCCCCAAGCCGTCAATCAGATTGTTGAGCAGTACACAGTCAGATGAAAATACTGTAAATGCACTCATTGGGGGTTTTTTGGTTTTACTTCATATCATGTGCAATGTTGTGGCTTTAACATTTTATGCAACTATTTATGAAGACCTCTGTTGTACCTGTAATAAATATATAGAAAAAGCACATACTTCGTATGGTGAGCTTTATGGTTTTGTGTGTGTGTTGGGGTTGGCGGGTGGGTGGGTAGGGTCGTAGCCCTGTGCCATCAGTTCCAGGAGACTTAACTCTTCATGAAATTTGTTGGTTTTGAGGACTGTAAAAAGTGATTTCATACTCTGAATATAAAACTGGATAATAGGGTAATGTTTTAAAGTTTATTATGCTATTATTCAGAATGCCAAAGTATTTTTTTTCCCAAAATCAGTCTGGACATTTACTACTTTTTAGACTTTTTGACGTTCAACTTTCTGTACAAAAATTGGCTGGGTTTTGAGCTTTTGGTAAGAAATAAAAGCCAATTAAGCACTGGCCGCCCCGCGGCTATTACCCAATGCCCGAGTCACTGTGGCAGCATTCATGCTGGTGCGGGGAGTCCTTTCAACTCAAGGAGGCTGGATCTCTGGGCACCCTTGAAGTTTTCTGGATGTCTTTTTATCTTTCTCGTGTGAACTGCACTACAAAAGAGACCAGCCTGCTTCCCAAGCCAGCCGGACACCTGAGTCTTGAGCCATAAACTGGCATAGTTAAGCTTTGCAGCTTCCAATGTGTTTTATTTATTCTTTTGTTGGGTTTTTGTTTCTTCTTGTAAAATTGTACAGAAACTTTTTAAAAGAAATTGGATTCAAAACTGGATGTGTATTCGTAACCTCATAATTTTTATTTGTGTATTGTTTCTTTTATTTCAGTTAAATTTTTACATTATTTTGCATGTATATTTCTTTGTACAGAGACCTTACATGTTTACACAGTATGATGTGATGTAAATATTTTATTTTGCCATCAGTTATTTTAAAAAATTAAACATATTTGCCTGATTTTTGTGTTAGGCTTTTTATTTACATTGGTCACTGTTGAATCGGAGAGACAGATGGCTGAGGGAGAGACTGACAGAGGCTTCTCGTGCGTGGGAGGTGGCAGAATGTACTAGATTGAGAACCCTCTGTACACACTCAAATGGGAGTTGCTCAGCCTCCTGCAGAGTAGTTCACAGACACCACACTCAAGACCCTGGTACGTGCCAGGATATCGACTGACCGTGCACAGTGGGGCTATTGCTTGTCTTGGTTAGAATAGCTAAACCACCCCATTTGCTGATGACCATAGAATTGGAGCAAGGGAAGAGCTTTCTCTTCCTGGCCTCAGAAAAGCAAAGGTAATGTCCAGATACATTCAAGGAAACGAAACAGTTTCATTTGGTTAAGAACCACCCCCAGGGGTGGCCATGCCTTGGTCTTGGTCCTGGGCCCACCCAGCCCTGCGGGACTTGTAGCCAAACACCTCCACAGCTCTGCCAGCCCAGCTGCTGACAGCAGGTTATTTTTCCCAATGACCATATCGTCTCGATTCCAGCTTTCCTTCTGGGCTGATGACTTCTGTTGTTCAACACACCATAAAGAAGAGGAGTTCTTTCTCGGCTGTTTGCTGAAACACTGAATAGAAGACTGATGTGAAAGGACATTTGTGCAGTCTGTAAGTCAGGACCTGGGTAGCTAACTCCCTGAGATGTGTGCCTGCCCAAGTCCCAGTGGTAACTGTGTCTCAGTGGGCTTGGGAGGAGACAGAAATTTAAGGGCTCTACCTGCCTAGCACAGCATCCTGCCCCAGGGGAAGTCACCTGGCTCACCACAGTGCCACCCTTCTACAAAGGAGGCACGGCTGTGTGATGGTGTCCTTTAAACTGGACACTTGCTGAATGAAGTCGTTCTGCCTCTGAGATTAGCAGAACACACTGTGCACAGTGAAAGAGGCCCAGACATTTGGTCTGTCATGATCACTAGATTTTTTTCTCAATTACCAAGATGTTTTACATTCTGCAAGTTAGTTATAAATCTTTTAAATACTCAAATTCTCTTTAGCCATAACAAGTGGGGGAAATTAGTGTTTTAGCAGAATCATGAACCTCATTTTATAGTGAGCAAGGATCTATTAGATTAGATTAGGTCTCGATTACTATAGCTATACAATAAGTCTTCAAAACAAGTAGACTTATCCATTTTTTTTTCCAAATTGTTTCTGCTAATCTAGTTCCTTTGCCTTTATACATTTTGGAATAGCCTTGTTTATATCTATAAATATTAGACCATCTTAGACCACTAACAGAAAAGATCCTTTCTCCTGTACATTTTTGAGGCCATTGTAGCGAAAGGAATAATTCTTGGAACTGATCAATTCTTCAATTTATATTTCTTTAAGATTTAACTTACAGAAAATTATGCAAGTCAGTAAATTTTTATACACGTATATACCTGTGATCGCCACCCAAAGCAAACTGTAGAGTGTTTCTGTCATTCATTATCCTCCCCAGGAAGGTCTGTCTCACCCCTTCCTAATCTCTCCCTCCCAAGGTAATCACTGCTCTGATTTCTATCATTCATAGATACGTTTGCCTTTTAAGTAGAATTATATATTACATACTTTTTAAAAAGTAGGTTGTATTTTTTTTATTTTGAGGCCATTGTAGATTCACATGTAATTGTTATGAAATTTACCCTTCACCTGTGATAAAAATACATGATCACACATTATCACAACCAGGATATTGGCACCAACGCTGTTGAGATGCAGAGCATTTCCACCACAAGTACCCTCCTGTTGCCCTTTATGCACCCACCCACTTCCCTTCTTTAACCCCTGCCAACCACTTATATGTGCTCTATTTCTATAATTTTGGCCTGTTGAGAATGTTATTTAAATGGAATCATACTGTATGTAGCCTTTTGAAATAGGTGTCTTCCCTGAGCATAATTATCTGGAAATTAATCCAGATTGTTGTATCAAGAGTTTTTTTTTCTTTTTATTACTGAGCAGTAGTTCACAGTGTGGATGTACCACAACTGAACCATTCACCCATTGAAGGACATCTGAAGTCTTTTTCAGCTTTAGGTTGTTAAGAAATGCTTTTCATGAACATTCATTGTACAGATTTTTGCATGAACGTAAGTTTCCATTTCTCTGGGATAAGACAATTGGAAGATCATATTGTTGCATATTACATTTTTTTAGGTGCTGCCAAACTGTTTTCTAGACCAGGAGTCTCCAACCTTTTTGGCACCAGGGACCGGTTTTGTAGAAGACAGTTTTTCCATGGATGGGGAAGAAGGAGGGGGATGGTTTCAGGATGAAACTGTCCCACCTCACATCATCAGGCACTAGATTCTCATTCCTATGGGTTGCCTGAACATGTTTTAGAATTACGTTTTGACTTATCTATACTGTTTTTTAGTATATTTCTTTGTATAGCTTTACTGGTTGCTCTAGATATTACATTATGTATATATAACTTATCACAGCCCACTGGTGACATCATTTTTTTATAGTTTGAGTGAAATATAGAAAACTTACATCTATGTCTTGTTATCCTCCGTTTGTAGTTGTTTTAAATACAGATGGTCCCTGACTTATGATTCAACTTACTATATTTTTGCCTTTATTATTGGCTTATCAGAAAGTAACCCCATTCTAAGTTAAGCATCTGGACTTACAGTGGTTCAACTTAGTTTTTTTTGTTTTTTGTTTTTTGAGATATTGTCTCACTCTGTCACCAAGGATGGAGTACAGTGGCACGATCTTGGCTCACTGCAGCCTCTGCCTCCTGGGTTCAAGCAATTCTCATGCCCCAGCCTCCCAAGTAGCTAGAATTAAAAGGTGTGTGCCACCATGCCCAGCTAATTTTTTTGTATTTTTAGTAGAAACAGGGTTTCACCATTTTAGCCATGCTGGTCTCAAACTCCTGACATCAGGTGATCCTCCCACCTCGGCCTCCCAAAATGCTGGGATTATAGGCATGAGCCAGAACACTCGGCCAGCTTAGTAGTTTTTGAGCTTGCATTAAATGAGCATTAAATGTATTTTCAACTTTTAATGTTTTTGACTTACAGTATTTGCCAAAATGCAACCCCATCATAAGTTGAGGAGCATCTGTATTTTCTCTATGTACATTTAGAAACACATCACGCGGCCGGGCACGGTGGCTCAAGCCTGTAAATCCCAGCCCTTTGGGAGGCTGAGGCAGGTGGATCACGAGGTCAAGAGATCGAGACCATCCTGGTCAACATGGTGAAATCCCGTCTCTACTTAAAATACAAAAAATTAGCTGGGCATGGTGGCACGTGCCTGTAATCTCAGCTACTCAGGAGGCTGAGGCAGGAGAATTGCCTGAACCCAGGAGGCGGAGGTTGTGGTGAGCGGAGATCGTGCCATTACACTCCAGCCTGGGTAACAAGAGCGAAACTCCGTCTCAAAAAAAAAAAAAAGAAAAAGAAACACATCATGCAATGTTACATGTTTTCACCTCAACCATCAAACTTCATTTAGAAAACTAAAGAGGAAAAATACAATGTATTTCCTCTTCCCATTGTTCCTCTTCTCCTGATTTTCTGAGATTATTCCTTTATCCTTTCTTTTCTACTTAGAGAACTTAGTCATTCTTTTAGGACAATGCTGCTGGCAACAAATTTTCTTAGTTTTCCTTCCTCTGAGAGCATCTTGACTTCCCCTTCACTCTTGAAGGATATGTTTTGCTGGGTATGAAATTCTGACAGTTGTAGTGGAGCCAGAAATTACCTCCAATCTTCCCTTTCCTTTTAGTTCTAGTGAACTCTTCAGCTGGCTCTAGAAACCAAATGGACACCAGGAAGATTAACAAGACAAAATAAACCAATTTTAATAGTTTTACATATATGTGAGGACCTCTGCAAGAGATTTAAGTCCAAAGATATGGCCAAAGCAAGATGCTTTTATACTTTTTGACAAAGAAGGATAACTCTAAGAAATAACAGGACAAAGAAAATCTGGGCTGGGCATGGTGGCTCATGCCTGTAATTCCAGCGTTTTGGAAGGTTGGGCAAGAGGATGACTTGAGGCCAGCAGTTTAAGACCAGCCTGGGCAACATAGCATGACCCCCAGCTCTACCAAAAAAAAAAAAAATATATATATATATATATATATACACACACACACACACACGTATATATATATATATATACACATATACACATGCACGCACACACACATATATACACACACACACATACGCTGAGTGTGTTAGCACACATCTGTGTTCCTAGATGCTTGGGAGGCTGAGATGAGAGGATCACTTGAGCCCAGGCATTCAAGGCTGTAGTGAGCTAGTCTTGAACTCCTGACCTCAGGTGATCCACCGACCTTGGCCTCCAAAAGTGCTGGGATTGCAGGAGTGGCCACCATGCCCAGCCTTTTTTTTTTTTTTTTCCTGAAACGGAGTCTTGCTCTGTCACCTGAGCTGGAGTGCAATGGCAGATCTCAAAGGCTGTGGTCAGCTAGGATTGCACCACTGCACTCCAGCCTGGGTGACAGAGCAAGACCCTGTCTCAAAAAGATAAGAAAATCTGGCTGAGGCAATACATTTTCTAGGGGAGTCACTAGTAGATATATGTGGAGGGGGTGGGTGTAAGACAGGTGGAAGGTAAGTGTTACTTCCTTAAGTGTGTTTATTCAGGTTCATTGCCACCTCCAATTCCAAGCCTCTGTTGATAAAGGCTATTTTCTCGCTCTGGTATGGTGACGGTCAATACCCCTTCCAGAGGAACCTTTATGGCTTACTGCATACAGAAAGAGAAAGATCAGCTCATCCTTTCTGAAACTACAATCCCTCCAGTACAAAGGGGATGGCGAGTCTTGTTACTGCCCAGCAGAGATGAAAGTCCTGCTTCCCCCTATTTGGTCTTCTCTAACACCACACTGGCAGAGGGATGGGGTGCCCCATTACAGCTGGGCAAGGGTGGAAGTCTGGGCTCTGCACTAGTCTTTGCTGGCAGGGTGAGGACGAGAGCCAGTTTTTTTTCTGTGTTGTGTGGCTGCAGAGGAGCAGTTATCGTCAAAAGGTTTTTCTGTCTTGCTAGGCTGCCCCTTTCCTGTGCCCTTGTCTGATGAAAGCGAGGTTTCGTTTGGACCTTTTTTGTCTGCATCTGTGGCATTTCCCCATGCTGGCTTCTTAAGCTCCATGTCTGGGATATATGAGACAGAAAGAAACCCCAGGGAACTCCCCATCCTTGGGGTTCCTCAGCCCTGATGCCCCACACGGATCTACTGCCTTCACCTTGCAGAGTCTCCTTATGTTGGTTTCATAGATAACATCGAGCTGTTTCTTATAGGTAGTGAGAGGAAGAGGAGAAAGTATGCCTATTCCATTTCTCAGAAGCAGAAATCCAGTATCGGTGCTTCTTTTACTATTTGCTAGTTTTAGGATTATGTGATGTTGGTTTCCTGAGATAGGTATAAAACAACTGCTTGATCTTATTTTCAAGAGGGATCAATTGTATCAGTTATAGAAAGTGGGAACTGATACAACCAATACCTGTCAGAATGTCAACTCTTTGTACATTTCACTGTCTTGTACATTTTCTGCAGATTCATTTCTTAAGTCTTACTTAACTACCAGCAGTAATATTCTTCTACTATTCCACAATAACCAGACCAGAATATCCAGAAGACTATAACTGATGAGAGATGGTAAGAAAGGAACTGGCCAGGCTATCAAGCACCAATGGCTGCCTGGGCAGGCCCTAGCCACTTACTGCAGAGCTGTCCATGAGGCAGGATCGGAGGGGATGCAAAGGCCAGAGGGGAAAAGAATGGACTCAGATAACTTCTGAAAGAGGGGATTCAATGAATTGTCTAATGGAAGTTCTAAGAGAACAGAAAAGCCAGGTGCGGTGGCTCACACCTGTAATCCCAGCACTTTGGGAGGCCAAGGTGGGCAGATCACGAGGTCAAGAGATCGAGACCAACCTGGCCAACATGGTGAAACCCCATCTCTACTAAAAAATACAAAAATTAGCTGTGCGCAGTGGCATGCACCTGTAGTCCCAGCTACTTGGGAGGCAGAGGCAGGAGAATTGCTTGAACCTGGGAGGTGGAGGTTGCAGGGAGCTGAGATCGTGCGCCTGCACTCCAGCCTGGCGCCTGGCAACAGAGCAAGACTCTGCCTCAAAAAGAAAAAGAAAAAGAAAAAAAGCAAAGAGAGAGCGGGCTTTGCAGGCAGTAAGCTCAGGTTAGGTCCAAATGTCAGTTGCCCTGGAAACAGCAAGTGGTGACAGAGGACAGCATAATTCTCATGTAATTTGAAGCAACAGAACATTTGCTTCTGTGAATATCTTTATCCACTGGCCATTTCTTATTTACAATTCAAAAATTGTACCAGGGTTTCTCTTTCGGGATGTGTCCGCCATTCTCTTGAAGTTCAGGGGCTTGTGTTCAGGACTGCTGAGATGCCCAGAGCATTTCCCTGCTCTGCGAAAGTTAACCCGTTTGCAAGGCAATGTCTCTCGTGAAAGTCCAAGAGGAGTAGAGGCTTTGAAACTAGTTGCCTAGTTGCCTCGTTTATGATTACTACATATGTAACAGAAATTCAGGAGGGATTAATTGTATCAGTTATAGAATATAACTCTGCTCCATTTTTGAAGGTTAAAAACCTCTTTTACTCAGTTTTACTCAATCCATCCATTTCTTTATAATTACATTTTTTAAACTTTTATTTTAGGTTCAGGGATTAATGTGCAGGTTTGTTAATACAGGCAAACTCATGTCGGGGGTTTGTTGTACAGACCATTTCGTCTCCCAGGTACTAGCATAGTACCCAATAGTTATTTTTCTTGAAACTCTCCCTCCTCCCACCCTTCTCCCTCAAGTAGGCCCCAGTGTCTTCAAATTCCCTCTTTGTACTCATTGGCTCTTATTATTCCGCTCCCACTTAAGTGAGAACATGCAGTATTTGGTTTTCTGTTCCTGGGTTAGTTTGCAAAGAATATGGCCTCCAGCTCCATCCATGTTCCTGCAAAAGATATGATCTTGTTCTTTTTTTTTTGAGACGGAGTCTTGGTCTGTCGCCAGGCTGGAGTGCAGTGGCGCAATGTTGGCTCACTGCAACCTCCACCTCCCGGGTTCAAGTGATTCTCCTGCTTCAGGTTTCCAAGTAGCTGGGACTACAGGCATGTGCCCCCACACCCAGCTAATTTTTTTGTATTTTAGTAGAGGCAGGGTTTCACTCTGTTGGCCAGGATGGTCTCGATCTCCTAACCTCATGATCCACCCACCTCAGCCTCCCAAAATGCTGGAATTACAGGCATGAGCCACCGTGCCCAGCCAATCTCCTTCTTGTTTATGGCTGCATAGTATTCCATGGTGTATATGTACCACATTATCTTTATCGAATCTGTCACTGGTGGGCATTTAGGTTGAGTCCATGTCTTTGCTCTTGTGAATAGTGCTACAGTGAACATTCATGTGCATGTGTCTTTATGGTAGAACAGTTTATATTTATCTGAGTAAATACCCAGTTAAATGGGGTTGCTGGGTCGAATGGTAGTTCTGTTTTTTAGTCCTTTGAGGAATCACCAAACTGCTTTCCACTGTTTGAACTAATTTAAACTAATTTACACTCCTACCAAGAGTGTATAAGCGTTCCCTCATCTCCACAGGCTCACCAGCACCTGTTATTTATTGACTTTTTAATAATAGCTATTCTGACTGGTGTGAGATGGTATCTGACTGTGGTTTTAATTTGCACTTCTCTAATGATTAGGGATATTGAGCATTTTGTCATATGCTTGTTGGCTGCATACATGCCTTCTTTTGAAAAGTGTTCATGTCCTTTGACCACTTTTTACTGGGCTTGTTTGGTTTTTGTTTGTACATTTTTTTAAGTTCCTTATAGATTCTGGATATTTATTAGACCGTTGCCAGGTCTACTGTATATTAGCGGTTTGCAACTGTTTGTATAGTTTGCAAATATTTTCTTCCATTCTGTAGGTTGTCTGTTTGCTGTTAGTTTCTTTTGCTGTGCAGAAGCGATTTAATTAGATCCCATTTGTCAGTTTCTGCTTCTGTTGCCATTGTTTTGACATCTTTGTCATGAAATCTTTGTCAGTTCCTGTGATCAGAGTGACGTTTTCTAGGTTGTCTTCCTGAGTTTTTATAGTTCGAGGTTTTACATTTAAGTCTTAAATCCATTTTGAGTTGATTTTTGTATATGGTCTAAGGAAGGGGTCCCATTTCAATCTTCTGCTTATGGCAAGCCAGTTATCCCAGCACCATTTATTCAGTAGGGAGTCATTCCCCATTGCTTGTTTTTGTCAGTTTTGTCAAAGATCAGATGGTCGTAGGTGTGTGGCTTTATTTCTGGGCTTTGTATTCTATTCCACTGGTCTTTACGACTACATTTATCTTCTATTAATGTATATCTACAGGAAAGCGTATGTCAGAACAAGTGACATTAAAACAGGCTTCCGAGACATGCCCTGTTGATAATTTGAGAAGTGCCTACGCTGCTGGATTGTTAAGATATGCTAATGACCTGGTTTTCATATTTATTTTTAAATGTTTACAACAAAAGAGAAAAGATGCAAAGTATCACTTTTTTTGTAAACATGAAAATTACCTCCAGCACTAGGCTACCCCAAGCAGTTATCACAGTGGGTGAGCCAAAGGTGGGAGGAGGTCAGTGCTCCTTGATTTCCTTTTTCAATTTTATGGCCCAATGCACAGAATAGGAAATAGACATGAGAGGAGGCCTTAGAACTGTGTAGGTGTGACCAGGCATGGTGGCTCACACCTATCATCCCAGCACTTTGGGAGGCCAAGGCGGGCATATCATCTGAGGTCAGGAGTTTGGGACAAGCCTGGCCAACATGGAGAAACCCCGTCTCTACTAAAAATACAAAAATTAGCAGGGCATGATGGTGGACACCTGTAATTCCAGCTACTTGGGGACTGACGCAAGAGAATCACTTGAACCTGGGAGGCAGAGGTGGCAGTGAGCCGAGATTGCGGCACTGCACCCCAGCCTGGGCAACAGAATGGGACTCTGTCTCAAAAAAAAAACAAAAGAGCTGTAAGTGTGCAGGTGTTGACTCACTTTCCAGAACTTCTCTGGAGCATATTATTTTTCTTGGAGACCTCTTTTCACATGGGACTTCCTTAGGCCGAAGCACTTGGTTGCCTTCTCTAAAACATGAGCTCCTTCCCTAGGTGACCTCAACTGGTCTGGTACTTCTGTATTCACATTAGTTGCCTGTGGAATTGTTACAAATCACCATAAATGTAGCGGCTTAAAACAAAAGAAATTCCCTAACAGATGTGGAGGCCAGAATCCAAAATCAGTATCAGGAGGCAGAAAGCAAGGTGTCTGCATGGCCATGCCCGGCTCCTTTCCTCTTCCTGGGCCTGGTAGCTGCCACTGCTCCTTGGTGTGTGGCCACATCAGGTCAGTCCTCAAGGCCAGCGTGTTCAGCCTCACTGTGCTCCTCTTCACATTGCCTTCTGTGTCAAATCCCCCTCTGCCTTTCTCCTCTAAGGACACCTGTGATGACATTTAGGGCCCAGCTAGATAATCCAGCATCGTCTCCCTGTCTCACGATCCTTACGCTCATCTGCAAAGACTCTTTCCTGCCATAGAAGGTAACATTCACCCATGCCAGGGACTCGGCTGTGGATATCTTCTGGGGCCATTTTCAGCCTCCTGCACCATCTCTGTGGCGACGATTCCTAACTTGATGGCTCTAGCACATCTCCCGTGCTGCGGGTCAGTATCCACTCTGTGTGGATGTCCCAAATGCAACTCTCCTGATTCCCAGAGGGCAGCCATTTACCCGGATGCTAGGCCAGAAATTTAGGAGCCATCACCCTGCCTCTCCCCTACCTTCTGCCTTTCATCCAGCTGTAAGTCCACCTTCAAAACGACCCCTTCCCCACACCTCTACTCCAGGGCCCCAGGTGTCCGCAGAAGCCTCTGAATGGACTCCCTTCTCCCACTTCCACAGATTTTCACTCCATTACCCACTCAGCAGCAGGGTCAGCATGGAGGGGAAACTAGATCACATTCCTTTCTGTCTAAACCCCATGAGGCCTGGAGTGGCTGTGAGGACCCCAGTGGGGCCCTGAGGATGTGACTATGCTGTCCCCGCCCCAAGTGTTCTCCTGTCAGTCCTCCACTTCACGCTGCTGTCTTCTTTCCACGTGATCCCCTCTCTACCAGATACTCTGCACCCTCAGTCTTGACCCAACTGCCTCCTTATCCTTTGATGGTCCTTATTCTCAAATGTCCTTAAAGCAAAAGCCCCCCAACTCCTCACCCCCAAGAAGCATCCCTTTAGTCTTTAACAGTCCCCTTCTTTACCTGCGTTGCATTCCCTACATTCAGTGATGCGTTTGTGGCTTGCTAGTTTCCTGTCTGTGACCCTCCTAGACGACAAGCTCCATGAGGGCAGGGATCTTGCTTGTTGTACTCATCGCTCTCCCCAGCACCTCTTGCCCAGTAGATAATTACTCCCTCACAGCCTCAAGAAGCCCGATATGACCTCTTAAAAAAAAGAAATGAGCTATCAAGACATGAAAAAATAGGAAGAAAACTTACTAATATGACTAAGTGAAAGAAGCCAATCTGATAAGGCTACATGTTGTATAATTCCAACTATATGACGCTCCAGGAAAGGCAACACTGGGGACAGTACAAGGGACAGTGATTGCCTGGATTAGGGGCATGGAAGGGTGAATGGACAGAGCACAGGGTTTTCAGGACTGTGAAACTAGTCTGTAAGATACTATAATGATGATTATGCTTAATGTACATTTGTCATTATACATTTTTCAAAAACCATGGAATGTACAGCAAGCACTAAGAATGAACCTAATGGAAGCTATGAACTTTGAGTGGCAATGATGTGTCAACATAGGTTTATTGTTGGTAATAAACGTGCCTCTCTGGTATTGCATGTTGGCCATGGGGGAGGCTGGGCATGTTGGGGAGCGGGCAGGGAACATTTGGAAATTCTCTGTACATTCTGCTCAATTTTGCTGCTCTAAAAAATAGCCTTGCCCAGGTGTGGTGGCTCACACCTGTAACCCCAACACTTTGGGAAGCTGAGGCAGGCAGATCACTTGAGGTCAGGAATTTGAGACCAGACTGGCCAATATGGTGAAACCCCGCCTCTACTAAAAATACAAAAATTAGCTGGGCGTGTTGGCGTGTGCCTGTAATCCCAGCTACTCAAGAGGCTGAGGCAGGAGAAACACTTGAAACTGGGAGGTGGAGGTTGAAGTGAGTCGAGATGGCGCCACTGCACTCCAGCCTGGATGACAGAGCGAGACTCCATCTCAAAAACCATATAAATAAAAAGTCTCTTAAAAATAATAATAATAATGCAAGCATGAGCATATTGGATCCCAGAAGTGGCAAGCAAAGGTAGAGACAGATGGCGCTCCAAAGCTCTTCACAATGCAAAGTCTGGGAATTCTAAATGGAATGATCCTCTGGGCCTGTAATTCTTACCTGGATACAGTTCTAGACCACGTCATCTTAGTTCTGGGAGTAGCCCTCTCCTCAAGCTTCCCAGAACTGATGAACATTCCACAAAGAGCTGCCAGGACCGGTACACCAGGAATAGCCTCCCTCTTTTTCCCTCTGGGGCTCACCTTAAAGCCCACAGCAGCTCCTTGTTCAACTCCGATTCCTTCCCACCTCGTCCCTCTCCCCATGGCTAGGCCTGTGTGAGTCCAGCACAGGGTATCTGTCCCAGGAGCTATGGGGCCTCTGTCCCTCTATGCCAGTGCACACTAGCCTCTGCCCCAGGCTGCACCCCACCCTCCCATGGTCACTTGCACCTCACACCCGGAGGCCTATTTCAGGCCCAACTCCAGCAAAGCCCAGCCAGGAAAAACTTTCTCAATGGAAAAAGAAGCCAAACTTCTGCAGGCTGACTTCAAACCTGTGGTTCACAAAGACTTCCACCCACCTCCACCTGGCTCTAGAAAGGGAATTCCAGGTCCTTTGACTTCAGTGGCTGTAGGCTGCCAGGGAAAGCTCCCCCATACCCATAGCATTGCTTGAACAGGACAGCTTGTTGACAACCCCCAGTTTCCCTTGGCATCGCAACCCAGCTTAGAAGTTGGCATCTGTGGGCCAGGCACGGTGGCTCACACCTATAATCCCAAAACTTTGGGAGGCCAAGGTGGGCGGATCATGAGGTCAGGAGATTGAGACCATCCTGGTTAACACGGTGAAACCCCATCTCTACTAAAAATACAAAAACTAGCTGGGTGTGGTGGTGCACCTGTAGTCCCAGCTACTCGGGAGGCTGAGGCAGGAGAATTGCTTGAACCCAGGAGGCATAAGTTGCAGTGAGTCAAAATCACGCCACTGCACTCCAGCCTGGCGACAGAGTGAGACTCCGTCTCAAAACAAAAAAAAACAAAAAAGAAGTTGGGATCTGCTGTGCTCTGCTGAGGTGGAAGAATCATGGGTCTTGTACGCATCCTAATCCACCAGTAAACTTCCTGAAACCGCCTTCCAAGTGTTAAAGCAGCCCCAGCCATGTATCACATGTTGATCCTGTAGGCACAGTGGCTCGGCAGGTTGTTCTTTTGTTGAGATTCACTTGGGGTGGCTGGCAAAATATTAGGGAAATATTAGGAAAAGTTAGAAGATTATAGTCTCAAACCTCTAGGAAGGCTGAAAGGTTTTGATGGAACAGGCTGAAGGCAGCCGGTTCATCATGTTAGAATTTTAAGTCACAGGGTAAAACATAGGGACAATAAAGCTTCCACAGTTAAGTCTGTTTACCCCACATCCCTTTGTCTCTACTCTAATTTGTTTGCTCATATAAACTTTGTATTGGATGGTCCTCTCAGGGGGAGGTCAAATGGGAATTACCCATTAATAGTGTTTACTCTGGGCCCCAGAACCTAAAGCTTTTATCATTCATAAAACCACTCTTTTAACCATGTTAATTATCCACAAGCATGTTGACTTAGAATCTCTGTTATTACGGTCAGGCGGGATGGCTCACACCTGTAATCCCAGCATTTTGGGAAGCTGAGGCGGGCAGATCACAAGGTCAGGAAATTGAGAACATCTTGGCCAACATAGTGAAACCCTGTCTTTACTAAAAATACAAAAAAAAAAAAAATAGCCAGGTGTGCTGGTGCACGCCTGCAGTCTCAGCTACTCAGGAGGCTGAGGCAGGAGAATTGCTTGAACCCGGGAGGTGGAGGTTGAGTGAGCTGAGATTGCACCACTGCACTCCAGCCTGGGCAACAGAGTAAGAATCCATCTCAAAAAAAAAAAAGAACCTCTGTTATTAAATCTATTCTGAATAAATGTGAGAAGTTACAGGGCATTATGGTCAGTTAGCTTCAATTTTCCTCTGAAAGCAGCTGACGGTCATCCCTAGCCCACTTGACACTGACACTGTACTGGGTGTGAGAGTGTATTCATTGATCCATTGAAGACCTCCGCAGGGGATCGATGTCTGTTTTTAATGAGAATACTAGCTTTGAATGTTATATTTGTGTTTGCATTTTGTTACTTCTTTTCTTTTCTTTCTTTCTTTTTTTTTTTTTTTTTTTTTTTGTCTCACTCTGTCACCCAGGCTGGACTCCAGAGATCTTGGCTCACTGCAACCTCTGCCTCCTGGGTTAAAGAGATTCTCCTGCCTCAGCCTCCTGAGTAGCTGGGATTACAGGCACACACCACCATGCCTGGCTAATTTTTGTATTTTTAGTAGAGACGGGGTTTCACCATGTTGGCCAGGCTGGTCTCAAACTCCTGACCTCAGGTGATCCACCCACCTCGGCCTCCCAAAGTGCTGAGATTATAGGCATGAGCCACTGTGCCTGACCTGTTCGTTACTTGTTTCTATGAGTAATCTAAAATTTTTTAATATTTGCTTTAAAAAAATCTCCATCTTTGAAAAAAGATTTTTTTATAGAGTTGGCCATTGTTTTGTGGGTGTCAGAAAATAAGAGCAGCGGTTTATTAATTTTTAAAAATTAAGATCCATAACACCAAATGTGAAGACCATCTCCTTGCGGTGGGTTTCATACGCGTTTTAATACGTAACACTGCGCTTCCCTTTGAAATGCACTCAGGAGAACCAATCTGTCCTAGCATTAGCTTTAGTTGGATTTGTCTTTTGCCAGGAAGGCCGGCAGCCATTATTTCTAAGTTAAATGACGGCCATTATTCAGGCCATGAGTGAAGACAATGCCTGGAATATAAGCAAATTAATTCCAAGATGAAAGGGCTGGAGCAAACAGCTTCAGTTTCTAAAACAGAGACCTGGAAATAAGTTTTCGTCCATTAGAAGTTTCCTGCACCTACTCTTTTCTAGCCTCGTCTCACCCCAGGGGGAAATCTTTGCTCACTCCACCCAGCAATAGACACAGCAATTGATATCTGCTCAGTGATCCGAATGGACAGACCCTGGGCCTGACGTTGAGCACAGTGGTATTAAAGCCCTAACTCTGGGCAAGAATTTCCAATTCCTTAACATTGATCACCTGTTTGCTCCTCACATCCTAAAGTGCTCCCAAGTTTGCTTAGCAGGCAAATCAAAGATCTTTCTATAGATTAATTTCTAAGAAGGATTGAGAAATTGAAGCCAAGGAAATATCATGAAATATCATCTCTATCAATGATTCCAGGTGTTCTAAGGCAGTCATGTTTCAAGGAGGGTAAGCCCAAAATAAGGAATATATTGCTCATTTTAACAAAAAATGTTTTAAGCCAATAGAAATGATAATCATAAAGGCAATGTTTTTGGGAGTAATAGCTAGGGTACTTTATAAAAGAAAACTGGCTCAATTCTAATAATGTTTTTAAGAAATAAAATACCTAGGAAAATACAACAAAAACATAAGGAAGTGTAATCTAACAAAAGTGTAAGAGCTCTTTGCTAAAAACTACAACATAAACATGCTGTTAAGAACTTTTTTTTCTTTTTTTTTTTGAGATGGAGTCTTGCACTGTCGCCTGGACTGGAGTGCAAATAGCGCAATCTTGGCTCACAGCCTCCCGGGTTCAAGCAGTTCTCCTGCCTCAGCCTCCTGAGTAGCTGGGATTACAAGTGCCCGCCACCACACCCAGCAACTTTTTTGTATTTTTAGTAGAGACAGGGTTTCACTCTGTTGGCTAGACTGGTCTCGATCTTGACCTCATGATCCACCTGCCTCAGCCTCCCAAAGTGCTGGGATTACAGGCGTGAGCTACCACGCCCAGCTGAGAAATTTCTAAAGTATTAAATAAATAGAGGGAAATAATATGTTCATAGATTGGATGGCTCAATGTTGTAAAGTATCCTTAAGTTCATCTACAGACTCAACACAATTGCAATCAAAACCCTCACTGGATTTTTTTTTGGTGGAAATTGGCAAGCTGATTCTAAAGTTGAATGGAAATGCTAAGGAGCATGAAAAGCCAAAGCAATTTTGAAGAACAATGAAGCTGGAAGCAATTATATGACCAGTTAGCAAGACCTAGTATAAACCTTCAGTCATCAGGACATGGTGGTATTGATACAAAGACAGACAACCCATGGGACAGCCTAATATGTCTTTGTTTTTTCCCAGGTTGTATTAGAATTTATTTACTTATTTTTATTTTTTGAGACAGAGTCTCGCTCTGTCGCCCAGGCTAGAGTGCAGTGGCACGATCTTTGCTCTCTGCCACCTCTATCTCCTGGGTTCAAGCAATTCTCTTGCCTCAGCCTCCTCAGTAGCTAGGATTACAGGCACCCCCCATCATGCACAGCTACGTTTTTGTATTTTCAGTAGAGACAGAATTTCACCATATTGGTCAGGCTGGTCTCAAACTCCTGACCTCAAGTGATCCTCCTGCCTCGGCCTTCCAAAGTGCTGGGATTACAGGCATGAACCACCATGTCCAACCCAGGTTGTATTAGAATTTAAAGAAGCCATGATTGCTTGGAAGAAGATCCTAGAATTAACACCACTCTATAAATGACTGGAACTTCGGAGAAAGGCCTGGGCGGCAGCTACAGGTCAGAGAATCATCAGAATGTTGAAGCCTTGGATGGTGAAACTTTCCAGTTAAGAAAGGAGGCAGCAGAAAGGTAAGCAGCAGAAAGAGAGAGAGAGGCCTGAAGCCATAAGCTTGTTCAGAAAGTGATATCACTATTACTCTAAGAATATTTATTCTGAATATTGTTTTCATTAACTTCCTCTTGGGAGCTGTAACGGTTTGTACCAGCTGCCCAGATTAGCATTGATTTGTGTGACAGCACTAGGGCAATACTCAAGCGTTCCTTACGCATCCTAGATAAGCACGCCGGATGAGCCCAGGCTGTCGCTGACAAAGCTAACGAAAACCTTCTAAAACAGACTAAAGGATCACTCACATAGGATCGGTTAAATAAATCAAGGTACATTCATACAAGGAAATACTATACTGTTTATCAAATCAATAAAGGCATCTCAGCATGGATTAGAAAAATCACTAGGATAAATAAAACATGTTTTTAAGGCAGAGCGCAAGACAGTTTGTATGGAACCTTGCACGTAGAGGAAGAGTTCAAATGTTTATTTTTTATTTAGCTTTCATAATGACATATAATTAACCTCATGGATTGTTGAATGACTGGAAGCTCACAGGTTGTAGAATCTATGGCCTAAGCAGTAATTCTAGGTGTTGGATTCTATTGGAGTCTTATGCGGAATCTGACTGTTAGCAACATCCTGGCCCCTCATTCGTGTGTATCCGTCATTGTCTACTCCTCCCCTACCCAGAATGCAGTCCCTGGACCAGCAGCAGCACCCTCCCTGGCAGCCTGCTGAAAATGCAGAAGGCCGTTTCCTACCTAGATTATTATATTCCAGCCATTATCTTCTTCTTTCAACCAGAAGTAAAGATCACTGTGCTGTCTTTAACCCATAGAGTACCTGCAGAAAGCTTAGTGGTCAATGTAAAAATCAATGTGGCGAAAAACAATTTAGGATTGCAGACTGCACAGACCTACTATCCACTGTTGCGTGAAGGCATACAAACCCGTGGAGACAGAAGCGATCCACACACAAAAGGATCTGTCTTCATTCCATCTTTTCGCCACTTCATTCATGACCTTGAATTTCTGTTCATTCCTATCTATAATAAATAAATAAAGAAAATCTATTTCAACCTGAAAAAAAAAATACACATGCCAGACCACACCCCAGACCTACTGAATCAGAATTTGCATTTTATTAAAATCCCCAGGTGATACATATGCTTACTAAAGTCTCAGAAAGGCAGATGTGGGTGAAAGGCAACACTATTGACATTGTGTTGCTGTTACACAGGACTCAGGATCAGGTTATTGTCGTCCAAAACAAACACGAAGATGAAAGCCGTTCTCACTCGGCAAAGCAGTTTTTAAAAATGACAAAGATGACCGGGTGTGATAGCTCACACCTGTAATCCCAGCACTTTGGGAGGCCGAGGCAGGTGGATCACTTGATGTCAGGAGTTCAAGACCAGCCTGACCAACATGGTGAAACCCTGTCTCTACTAAAAATACAAAATTAGCCAGGCATAGTGGCGCATGCCCGTAATCCCAGCTACTTGGTAAGGCTGAGGCAGGAGAATCACTTGAATCCAGGGGGTAGAGGTTGCAGTGAGCCGAGATTTTGCCATTGCACTCCGGCCTAAGCAACAAGAGCAAAACTCTCTCTCTCTCTCAAAAAAAAAAGACAAAGATAAGGATGGAAAGTTTCCTGGGCATAACACAAAACATCCCTAGTATACATGTCCAGGGTTAAATCATTGAGTTTTATTTTTTTTAAACAGGGGTTAGGAATAGAACAAAGAGTTTGTGGGAGAAGAGGTGAGTCAGAATGGACTTGGAGCCCCTCTCCCTTCGTCCTGTCTCTGTAAAGCCATGTTTCTTCAAGTGAGGTAAACACGTCACACTGTTAGTCTTGAATGGTAAATCAGAGCGCTTGTACACAGCATATGGAACGATGTCTTACAAGAGGAAAGAGTTTTTAATTCATAAATTACAGCAACAACAACTTGGGAGGAAATTGAGGTCTTCAGCCAGGAACAAGACTCTGAAGAATGATGTTACCAGAATATACAGACAGCCATTTATTATTAACTTATTAGAAGTTAATAATTAGAGGCTGGCATTCACTCCCAAAACACAGCAAAAGGCTTCTCACCCCTCTCTTTCTCTATCCCTTCTCTATTGAACTGGTGCTCAAATTGCAATTAAATGTTTGATAATGAAAGCCCAGTGCATAATCAATTTAAAACATCTAATGTTGAAATATTTCATTTGTCAACTAGAATTTGAGCTTCACGCTCTTACTTGGCAGGAAGTCCCACTCGCAGCAAGGTGTAATCGGGCAGAGGAAGTTTATTAGAGACAGTTGGGAGACCAGGAGGTCAAAAGAGGTATCAGTGTTCTTGATAAAGTCATACTGGTGGGCCTAGGGGATGGAACAGACAAGAGCAAAGGGAAGGCCAGGTGCAATGGCTCACACCTGTAATCCCAGCACTTCGGGAGACCAAGGCGAGCAGATCTTGAGGTCAGGAGATCACAACCATCCTGGCCAACATGGTGAAACCCGTCTTGGCTGAAGTACAAAAAATTAGCTGGGCATGGTGGTGCACACCTGTAATCCCAGCTACTCGGGAGGCTGAGGTAGGGGAATAGCTTGAACCCGAGAGGCGGAGATTGCAATGAGCCGAGATGGTGCCATTGCACTCCAGCTGGGCAACAGAGCAAGACTCTGTCTTAAAAAACAAAAGCAAAGGGAGAAAGCCATTTCCGTCTCAGTCTCATGTTAGGGTGATCAACTCATCCCACGTTCTTTGGTACTTTCTCAGGTTTTTTGTTTTTTTTTTTTTTTGAGACAGAATTTCGCTCTTGTTACCCAGGCTGGAGTGCAATGGTGCGATCTCGGCTCACCGCAACTTCCGCCTCCTGGATTCAGGCAATTCTCCTGCCTCAGCCTCCTGAGTAGCTGGGATTACAGGCACGCGCCACCATGCCCAGTTAATTTTTTGTATTTTTAGTAGAGACGGGGGTTCACCATGTTGACCAGGAGGGTCTCGATCTGTTGACCTCGTGATCCACCCGCCTCGGCCTCTCAAAGTGCTGGGATTACAGGCTTGAGCCACCGCGCCCAGCCACTTTCTCAGTTTTAATGCCCCAGAAACCTTTCAGTTCCGGGCGAACTGGAACAACTGGTCACCCTACTAACCTGTAAACTAGGAATAACTGGCATTGGTGCAGAATGCCTCCTGGGTTCCTGATGCCCAGCGGCACGCTACAGACATTGCCAGGTTGGTCTGCAAATCCATGGCGTTGGCCGATGCTGTCTGAAGCACACACTTTAGAGAGGAAAAGGGGCGGGGTGTCATTTCCCACACATAGGCCACTAGGCTCTGATGGAAACTCTTCCAACAAAGGTGGCGTTTTTGAAACGCAGCTTTTATTTGGACAAAGCCTTCTTGAAAAATGCCTGAAATTGCTTCCTGTTTTTAATAAAGGAGATCCCGGAACATTTCCGAGGGCTTTGATAGTACCCGTTTTAGTTGAGTTTTGTTTTTTTTTTTTCCTTTTCTCCTCATACCACATTAAACCTGGAACAAAAATACAAACCCCTGGCCTGCAGGTTGCATTCCTGAGTTCACTTTGAGATCTTTCCACAAAGGAACAGGATTAGCTCAGCTCAACCGAAGGCTACCTGGCCTGTAGTCCCTCCCAGAGTCAACAAAGGCCACACGTAGTCGTAAGAGCCACACACTTTTGCATGCAGGGAACTCAGGTGTCCCCATGCAATGGGGCCTCTCAGCATGGCGGCATGCCTGGGAATCTATGGAGCTGCCTGGAATCCCAGGCAGCTCCAAGGCCTGAGCAGCGAGACCTTGATAACACCTCTCCAGAATTCTGCAGCTGGTGCAATTTCCTGAGGCCCCTACTTTGCCCGTAGGCTTTTCTTTTCCACAGGTTGGTCACCCAATCTTAGGGGCACAAACTCTGTCAGCTCACTCCCAGCCCTTCAAGCTTGCTGGAGAAGCTGCTGCCCCACCTCTAACAGCCTCAGTCTCCCGACATTTTCCACATTAAAGTTTCCGAGATCAAGAGAATGTGGTTGAAGCCTCCGTCTGTTCACATCTGGCCACATCACTGGTTGCCCTCAAGTAAGGAGATTCCCAATCCAGGCAGCCCAGGACAGGGGAGGGTAGGATGAAGATCCTGGTCTAGCTGGGGTCTCTCCATCTCCTTAGAGCAGGAGCTGGGGAGAGATGGAGCAGCTCTGTCTCTAGGATTAAGCTCCATCCTTAACCTCAGAGGGAGCTGGGCCTGGCACTGGGTGTCGCATGTCCAGACTTTTTAACATCCTTTATTTTAAAGTTCTGCTCTCCAACAAAACCCCTATGGTTTTATGGAGTCACTGTCTATAAAAAGACAGATCAGTATCCCAACACATTCTGTTCTGTCGAGTTTCATGGGGTCGACATGTCATGAGGCCAGGAGGAGTTGCTGAGCTCCCTACCCTGAGTTATTCATGTACAATCAATTTCCTCCCATACGCCCTATGAAAATGAAGTGTTTACTACTTTTTTACTGGGTACTGTAAAATAATTAATTAATTAAAAATTAAGAAAAGAAAATGGAATGTCTCATGGGATGTTTTTCCTCCTGCTTTTCTATTTGTTATACCAATCTCATTCCCCGAGGACACTTGCCATAAATGATATACAAGACATGTGTACATATACATATACATATTGAAGCAGGACGCAGAATGAGTTAAAAAAAAAAAGGAAAGAAAAGGAAGAGGAAGTCGATATACACTTACATGTTCAAGACCCTTGGGTAGAATACATAAATATATATATATAACACTGGGGAAGGGACGTGGTGGCTGAGTGAGAGGAAGGTGTGTACAGTGGGGGAGAATTTTCACTGCTGATCCTTTGTAGACCTCTTGGATTTTATAATATATAAATCCATGGCCTTCTTTGATAACCTACCCCAACCAATGAAAGACATTTTTATTGAAAAAATATTAACAGTTTGCTTTTTCTAAATAACTGCCTAATTGATAGACTAAAATACTAACATATCATCATTTAATTGAGTAGTAATGGCCTTGAATGTTTTTCAGTTTTTTGTAAAGTTTCTTTTTCTTTCTGTCTTTCTTTTTTTTTTTTTTGAGATGCGTTTCGCTCTTCTTGGCCAGACTGGAGTGCAATGGTGCAATCTCGGCTCACCACAACCTCTGCCTCCCGGGTTCAAGCAACTCTCTTGCCTCAGCCTCCTGAGTAGCTGAGATTACAGGCATGTGCCACCACCCCTGGCTAATTTTGTATTTTTAGTAGAGATGGAGTTTGTCCCTGTTGGTGAGGTTGGTCTCCCGACCTCAGGTAATCTGCCTGCCTCAACCTCCCAAAGTGCTGGGATTACAGGCGTGAGCTACTGGGCCCAGCCATGTAAATTTTCATTGTTTGTAAGTTTCAACTCTTTTGTTCCAGTTTCACTGTATTTCCTTTTATTTCTGTTTCTTTAAATTCCCTCCATCTGGTACCATTTCTGTGTCAGGTTAAAAATCGTGTTTGTGTGCTCCTTTAGTTCTTAAAAGCAAATACAACATCTGTAGCCATGGAAGCTGTATTCTGATATTCTGGCCAGGAGCTTTCCGTCTCTGGCCCACAGCTCTCCATCTGCCTGGACTGTCTTCCTAGGCCCGTCCCACCCCACCCTCCAGACTGAGGTGGAGAGCTATCTCCTGGGATGGAGAGATGGTCCAGGGCCTGGCTCAGTGTCAGCCCGACCATTTCCTTTCTTCTCCCTCAGGATCATCATGCAAACAAGGTATGGGTGTCTGCTGGGGAGTCGCGGTTGTTTTCCACTCAACCCTCACCACCCACAGGCCCTTACAGGCCCAAGTGACACATTCAGGAAGCCAATCATTAGGCCCAGTGGCAGGGGAACCTGTCGTCACCAGCCCTGGCCGTGCATGGCCCAGAGTGGGAGGGGAGCCATATGCTTCTACCATAGCAGGGAGTCCTGGCTAGGAGGTGGCCCCTAATGGTAGGCAAGAGCCCCAGCTTCACCTGCAACAAATGCTCTATGCCTGTGTAAGAATGAAACACTCTTCACACAGAAAGTCTTTAAAACCGTCAGGCACATAGTGTCAGCCTGAAACCCAAGGGCTGGCCTCAACATGATTTCTTTGTAAAACGTGCACACCATGCTCACTATCCAGGTCTGGGAAGAAACAACCACTAATCATATTACCGGCAGAGAATGTCAGAAACTCCGCCCATAATTCTCAGATAGCATTAGTTCAAGGCATTCCTATATAACAACCTGGGAGTACAGGGAGATGTCTTTCCTCGTGACTGAGATTTTCTTGCCATTTCTGTTATAGGGGTTGATATTTGTGTGTGTCCCCACCCAAATCTCATCTTGAATTGTAATAATCCCCACGTGTCAAAGGTGGGGCCAGGTGGAGATAATTAAATAATGGGGGCAGTTTTCCCCACACTGTTCTTGTGAATAAATCTCTCGAGATCTGATGGTTTTATAAATGGAAGTTCCCCTCCACAAGCTCTCTTGCCTACCACCGTGTAAGATGTGACTTTGTTCCTCATTTGCCTTCTGCCATGATTGTGAGGCCTCCCCAGCCATGTGGAACTGTGAGTCTATGACACCCCTTTTTCTTTATAAATTACCTAGTCTCGGGTACGTCTTTATTAGCAGCATGAGAACAGACTAATGCAGAGTGGACCAAGTTAGTCACGTGGTTTAGAAAATGAAGAGCAGCATTTATTGCAGCTGAGTGTGTGTGGGCGGCTGTATACATCTATGTAACTATATCCATATACATACAGCACACATGCCTTTCTTCACGTGCGAGTAGACTTTGTAAAGAATTGGTGATTTGGTTACTAAAGTTCTTGCAAGGGCCCACAAATTCCCTTTAGAACTGTAAAAGATAAAGTGTTTTGCCATTTACTTTCTCCATTAATTCATTCCACAGTTCTTTAAACGTGTGGATTCAAGAGAAAGAGACAAAGATGGGTTGTCCTGTTTCATCATTCTCCTGTTTCTTTACTCATCTTTTCCACGGCAAGGACCCGCCCCCCACGGCCTGCATTCAGCTCCAGGTGGGGTAAGTAGACGTCTGTGGGCCATCTACTTACCCCACCTGGAGCTGAATGCAGGCCAGGAGAAGTCCCACCTGGGGCCCAGTGGCTGGCCACAGCATTCTTTCTTTGGTAAAATGTGCTCAGAATGTTAAATGCCTGGCTCTGGGAAGGTTGTAAGTTAGAGATCTCCTTTGTCCCAGTGGATTTTTAAAATGTTTATTTGCATTTCCTGTAGTGTGCTGCTGGTTTCAAAGCCAGACCTACCAAGCAATTATAACATGGAGGAAGCGTGTGCCAGCCAAGCCCCGAAGTTCACAGATTGGGTTATTTACAACCTTCCCCTTAACATACCCCGGTGGGACTTCTCCTCACGTACTGCCAACAAGATAGCTCATGTGGCTTTACTTTCCTGGCATTTGACATAGAAGGGAAATCTCAGGATTATGTTATACCTCTCACTGGGAAAGGGTGAAGAGAATGTTTCCTTGCTGTGCCGGGCAACTCCTTGAACACACATGTCTCCAGAACACAACACCACGGCTCACATGCCCCCTCCCCAGGCTCTGCAGTCTGGTTCAAGCACAGCTGCTTACCTGATTCCTACCACATTCTTATCTTCACTTCCAAAGATTCTTTTTTTTTTTTTTGAAACAGAGTTTCACCCTTGTTGCCCAGGCTGGAGTGCAATGGCTCACTGCAACCTCTGTCTCTGGGTTCAAGTGATTCTCCTGCCTCACCCTCCCAAGTAGCTGGGATTACAGATTCCCACCACCACACCCAGCTAATGTTTTTTGTAGTTTTAGTAGAGACGAGGTTTCACCATGTTGACCAGGCTGGTCTCGAACCCCTGACCTCAGGTGATCCGCCCACCTGAGCTTCCCAAAGTGCTGGGATTATAGGTATGAACCACTGTGCCTGGCCCAAAGATTATTTGTGATGAGAAACTACACTTCAAAGTGGAGTAACACCTGGTGTGCTGGCCTGTGCCTATAGTTCCAGCTTCCTAGGAGGCTCAGATGGGAGGATCACTTGAGACTAGAGTTTAAGGCTAGCCTGGGCAACACAGTAAGACCCCATCTCTAAAAAATAAAATCAATGAAATGGAGTGATGCCTATCCGTACAGTTATAATGATGGCAGTTTTCAGAGGTGATACAAAGACTGTTGGGGCTTCTTGGTGTGTCATATGGAGAGACATAAATTTATACTTTAAAGTTTGTAGTGTGAAGAAATTACAGATAAAAGTGTCTTAAGCAAATCTCCAACAAGAAAATCTATAGTTTTTAAAGACCTTAGAGGAGTGATTATTTGCATGTTAATCTTGATAAAAAGTATATAAAGGAATACCACATTATGGAAACCAGGAAAGAATCCTGCCAGCAACATGACCACACTTGACATTTTGAATATTTATGGCTGTTCCCTATTAATCATATGTATATTTATATATATGGATTAACAGTTTGGAAACCTCATTTATTTTTTCTCACTTAATGTAACTTATTTCCATGCATTTTAAAATGTTCCTATTTATGGCCAGGTGTGGTGGTTCACACCTGTAATCCCAACACTTTGGGGGGCTGAGAAGGGAGGATCACTTGTGCCCAGGAGTTCGAGGCAGCAGTGAGCTCAGATTGTGCCCCTGCACTCCTGGACAACAGAGTGAGGCACTGTCTGTACAAATAAATACATAAAATGCTGGTCTATGTAATTATAGTGACTGTTTATTGCATTGCCATTGAACATGCCCTAATTTGCTGCTCAGATTGTCCCAGCTTTGGTCATGGGGAGCTCTTTCTGGCTGACTTCTGCCTCCCTTCGGCACATGCCCATTCTGTTGTTTTTGAGCACTTCCTTACTTCCTGGTACTACAAGATGCTCCAAAAATATATGCTAAAACATATGTTTTTTCCTCCCCAGCCCTAGAATCAGCAATTTCTCCAAGGAGCTCTGATTCCTATTATTGAAGACTGGTGTTTAAACAAAAATCTAGGTTGGGCGTGGTGGCTCATGCCTGTAATCCCAGCACTTTGGGAAGCCCAGGTGAGGGGATCACCTGAGGTCAGGAGTTCGAGACCAGCCTGGCCAATGTAGCAAAACCCCGTCTCTACTAAAAATACAAAAATTAGCCAGGCGTGGTGGCATGTGCCTGTAATCCCAGCTACTAGTGGGGCCTAAGGCCGGAGAATTTGCTTGACCTGGAGGCGGAGGTTGCAGTGAGCCGAGATGGCGCCACTGCACTCCATCCTGGGCAACAGAGAAAGACTCTGTCTCAAAAAAAAAAAAAATCTAGGTGCTGGCTTCTTTGATTTTTCTGTAAATGATATTCCTTGTTCTCACTTTATGGATTTCTTCTCCTTATTATACTATATACGACAATTTTGTCCTTTTTAAAATATCTGGGTTTACCTCCAAATGGGTTTCTTTTTAAGCTTCTTTTCTTTTTCTTTCTTTTCTTTCTTTTTTTTCCTGAGTCAAGGTCTCGCTATGTTGCCCAGGCTAATCTCAAACTCCTGGGCTCAAGCAATCCTCCCATCTCAGCCTCCCAAAGTGTGAGGCACCTGGCTTTTATAACAATTTGAAAGATTGTCAGCATCTACCAAAATTACATATATGTATACCATATGACTCAACAATTTTTTTCTAGGAATTTACCCCACATCTGTGCACTAAAAGACATGAAAAAGAATATCCACAGAAACTTTATATATAATTGCAAAAAACTGGAAATAATCCAAATTTCATTCAGCAGTAGAATGGATCAACAAATTGTGGCATATTCCTGGAATTTGTAGGTTTTTTTTTTTATTTCTGAGTAGTATTCCATTGAATACTACTCAGAAATTTAAAAAAATTCAAATATAATACAATGACATGAATGAGTCTCAAAAGCACCGTACAAGGGCACTAAGTCAGACACAAAAGAGTGTCTGCTGTACGAATTTAGAGATTTAAAACAAGCCAAACCAACTGTGTTATTAGAAGACAAGATAGCGGTATTATTGGGGAAATGGTGTAGGGATCTGGCAAAGCGTGAGGGAAGCTCCTTGAGTGTGGTGATCTCCGTCTTCATCTGCTGGGTCATTATGTGAGTTTGCTTTATAATCTTTTAATCGCATTGTGCACTTACGCATTTCAAAAGTTTATATTTTTTAAATTGCCCCAGATTGGCTCTTTCTCCAGATATGGCTCTGGTGCATGAGAAACACACTCGTGTAAGTGTTGCCCTGATCAGCTCACCCTGAGATCCCTTCTCCCTCCCTTTATGGTTGGAACCCACTGGATTCAAACAGTTAGGTTGCTTTTGCAGGTGGGAATCAGGCTCCAAGGAAATTCTCTTCACGAATTCCTCTCTCAGTCTCCAATGTATCTACCATGTTTCTGCCCTGAGTGTGAATCCAAGAGTCACCAAACGAGTTCTCAGATATTGCCTTGGAATATCTGCCTCTCCCTATTATTGCATGCTCACTTTGTTATCTGCTGTTTATTTATCCAGGCGTCTCAGCTGAAATTTCTGATTGAATGTCATCTAACATCCATTTCCAGAAACTTGCCTCTGTTGGTCAAACAGGGTCCCAGGATTTTATTACTATTAATTATTCTTTTAATTGGCACATGATAATTGTACATATTTATGGGATACACTGTGACATTTCGATACATGTATACAATATGTAATAACCAAATTAAGGTAATTAGCATATCCATCGCCTCAAACATTTTTATTTATTTGGGTTGGGAACATTCAAATCCTCTCTTTTAGCTATTTGAAAATATATAAGCTATTGTTAACTCCAGACACCCTACAGTGCTATTGAACAGGGGAACGTATTCTAATCTAGCTATAATTCTTCTGTATTCATTAACCAACCTCTCCCTATTCCCTCTCTCTCCTACACTTTCCTGCCTCTAGTAACCTCTCTTCCACTCTACTCCTGTGAGATCAACTTTTTTAGTTCCACATATGAGCGAGAACATGCAGTTTTTATCTTTCTGTACCTGGCTTATTTCCCTTAACACAATGTCTGACAGACTCATCTATGTAGCTGCAAATGACAGGATTTTATTGTTTTATGACTGAATGGTGTTCCATTTTTCCAATATACTTCATTTTCTTTAACTATTAATCTCATTTTGGATGATTAGGTTGATTCCACATCTCAGCTATTGTGAATAATATTGCAATAAACATGGGAGTACAGATACCTCCTCAACACACTGGTTTCCTTTCCTTTGTGTGTGTACCCAGGAGTAAAATTGCTGGATCATACAGTAGTTCCTTTTTTTTTTTTTAAGAACATCCATGCTGTTTTCCATAATGGCTGTACTAATTTACATTTCCACAAATAGTGTATGAGAATTCCCTTTTCTCTGAATCCTCGCCAGCATTTGTTGTCTTTTGTCTTTTTTACAGTAGCCATTCTAACTGGGGTGAGATACTATCTCATTGTAATTTTGATTTCCATTTCCCTGATTATTAGTGATGTTGAGCATTTCTTTAGATACTTGACCATTTGTGTATCTTCTTTGGAGAAATTTCTGTTCAGATCATTTGCCCATTTTAAAATGAGATTGGTTAATTGCTGCTGAGTTCCTTGTATATTCTGAACATTAATCATTTGACAGATGGCTAATTTGGAAATATTTTCTCCCATTCTACAGGTTATCTTTTCAATCTGTTGATTGTTTCCATGGCTGTGCAGAAGTCATTTAGATTGATAAAATCTTATTTATTTTTGCTCTTCTTGCCTGTGCTTTTAAAGTCTTACACAAAAAAATCATTGCCCAAACCCATATCCTGGAGCATTTCCCCAGTGTTTTTCTATACTAATTTGTTTCATAGTTTCAGGTCGTAGATATAAAGCTTCAATTCATTTTGATCTGATTTTTGTATACTGTGAGAGATGGGGGCTTAGTTTCATTCTTCTGCATATGGTTATCCAGTTTCCTCAGCACCATTTATTAAAGAAAGTGTCCTTTTCCCATCAGATGTTATTGGTATCGTTGTCAAGAATAGGTTGGCTATAAATGCATGGATTTATATCCAGTTTCTCTATTATATTCCACTGGTGTATATGTCTGTTTTATGCCAATACTATGCAAATGTTGTTACTATGACTCTGTATTATATTTTGAAGTCAGATAGTGTGATGCCTACAGCTTTGTTCTTTTTGCTCAGGATTGCTTTGGTTATTTTGGGGCTTTTCTGCTTCCAGAAATTTGAGAATTTTTAAAATTTTTTGTGAAGAATGTCATTGGTATGTTGATTGGGATTGCATTGAATATGTAAATTGCTTTGAGTAGAATTATCACATTGACAATATTAGTTCTTCCAATCCATGAGCATGAAATATCTTTCCTTTTTTTTTTTGCATTCTCTTCTATTTCTTTTGTGAGTGTCTTACAGTTTTTCTTATACAGATTTTTCAGTTTTTTGGTTAAATTGATTCCTATGTATTTTATATGATTTGTAGTGATTGTAAATGGGATTGCATTCTTGATTTAGTTTTCAGCTCATTCATTATTGGTGTATAGAAACATTACTAATTTTTCAAAATGTTAGATGTTGATTTCATACCCTAAACACCTACAGCCTCCACCAAAACACTCTTAGGCCTGAAAAACTTTACTACATTTGTTTGTCAGGACTAAGAGTTTTTTGGTAGAGACTTTAGGTTTTTCTGAATATAAGATTATGTCATGTACAAACAAGGACAATTTCTTTCTTTCCAATTTAGATGCCCTTTATTTCTTTCTCTTGTCTAACAGCTCTGGGTAGGACTTCCAGTACTGTGTGGAATAAGAGTGGTGAAAATGAGCATCCACTTGTCTTGTTCCCGTTTAGAGAAAAAGCTTTCAGCTTTTCCCCATTCAGTATAATGTTAGCTGTAGATTAGTCACATATGGCCTTTATTGTGTTGAGGTATGTAACTAATTCACTGAGAGTTTTATCATGAAGTAATGTTGAAATGTTCTTTTTTTTGAGATGTAGTCTTGCTTTGTCACCCAGACTGGAGCGCAGTGGTGCGATCTCAGCTCACTGCAACCTCTGCCTCCTGGGTTCAAGCAATTCTCCTGCCTCAGCCTTCCAAGTAGCTGGGACTACAGGTGCACACCACCACACCCGCCTAATTTTTTGTATTTTTAGTAGAGATGGGATTTCACCATGTTAGCCAGGATGGTCTCAATCTCCTGACCTTGTGATCCACCCACCCCAGCCTCCTGAAGTGTTGGTATTACAGGTGTGAGCCACCCCACTTAGTTGGGATGTTGAATTTTGTCAAGTGATTTTTCTCTATCTGTTGAGATGATCATATGGTTTTTATTCTTCATTCTATTGATGTGATGTATCATGTTTATGCGTTTGTATATGTTGAATCATCCTTGCATCCCTGGGATTAATCTTACTTTTGATGCTGGTGTATAATCTTGTTGATTTTCTATTGGATTCAGTGTGCTTATATTTTGTTGAAGATTTTTGCACTTATGTTCATCAATATTATTGACCTGTAGTTTTCTTTTTTGTTGTGTCTTCATCTAATTTTGGTACCAGGGTGATGCTGGTCTCATACAATGAGTCTGAAATAATTCCCCTCCTTCAGTGTTTTTGAAAAATTTAAGAAAAATTGGTGTTATTTTTTCTTTAAAAATTTGGTAGAATGTGACAGTGAAACCATCCAGTCCTAGGTGTGTCTTTTTTGGGAGACTTTTTCTTACTAATTCAGTCTTGTTACTCATTATTGACTTGTTGAGGCTTTCTGTTTGTTTCTTCCCAGTTAAATCTTTTATTTATTTATTTTTGAGATGGAGTCTCACTCTGTCACCCAGGTTGGAATGCAGTGGCGCCATCTTGACTCACAGCAACCTCCACCTCCTGGGTTCAAGTGATTCTCCTGCCTCAGCCTCCCAAGTAGCTGGGACTATAGGCATGTGCCACCACACCCGACTAATTTTTGTATTTTTAGTAGAGATGGGGTTTCACCATGTTGGCCAGCTGGTCTTGAACTCCTGACCTCAACTAGTCTGCCCACCTCAGCCTCTCAAAGTGCTGGGATTACAGGAATTAGCCACTGCTCCCAGCCCCCAGTTGAATCTTGGTAGGTTGCATGTATCCAGGAATTTATCTATTTCCTCTAGATTTTCCAATTTGTTAGTGTATAGTTGCTCATAATAGTCTCTAATAATCCTTTTTATTCTTTGGGATCAGTTGTAATGTCTCCTTTTTATTTATGATTTTATTTATTTGGGTCTTCTCTCTTTTTCATTTAGCTATTGTAGTTAATGGTTTGTTGATTTAGTTTATCTTTTCAAAAAACAAACTTTATTTCATTGATCTTTTGTCCTTTTTTAGTCTTTATTTTATTTTTATAAGTTTATTTGATGTATTTGATGATCAGCGATTAGTTCTCATCCACATTGACTGTCTGTAGATTTTCGAAAGGGCTAAAAGGTACATAGGTAACCAAAATATAGAGCTTATTTGGTGACTCTTCATCCTCATTACGTTTTCTGGACAACCGTACACGGATTCGGTATGGGACATTCCTTATTCCTTTGGCCCAGACAGCTTTGTTGAGCCTGGTATCAATGCGCACACCTGGAGTTCCCATCTCCTTCATAGCAAATTTCTGAATCTCTCTGAGTGCCCAAGGGGCACGCTTCCTGAAGCCCACTCCATGGATGCGCTTGTGAATGTTGGTGTATTCTCGGGTCGCCATCTCGTTGATGGCAGAACGGCCCTTTTTCTTCTCACCATCCTTCTTTGCGGGAGCCATTCTGTCGGGCCGAGTTGGAAAGAAAGAGCACGAGGAATTGTGGGAGAAGGTAGTGTTTATTTTATTTATCTCTACTCTCAGATCTTTATTATTTCTTTTCTTCTACTAATTTTAGGTTCAGTTTGTTTTCATTTTTCTAGTTCCTTGAGGTGCATCAATAGGTTATTTTAAATCTTTATACTTCAATGTAGGCATTTATTGCTATAAACCTTCCTTTAGTACTACTTCTGCCATATTCCATAGATTTTGGTATGTTGTATTTCTGTTTTCATTTGTCTCAAACATTTCTTTTCTTTCTTTCTTTTTTTTTTTTTTTATGGAGACAGAGTCTTGCTCTGTCACCCAGGCTGGAGTGCAGTGGTGCAATCTCGGCTCACTGCAACCTCCACCTCCCAGGTTCAAGCGATTCTCCTGCCTCAGCCTCCCAAGTAGCTGGGATTACAGGCAAGTGCCACCACGCCTGGCTAGTTTTTGTATTTTTGATTAGGACGAGGTTTCACCATGCTGGCCAGGCTGGTCTCAAATTCCTGACATCAAGTGATCTACCTACCTCAGCCTCCCAAAGTGCTGGGATTACAGGTGTGAGCCACCATGTGTGCCCTAATTCTCTGTCTTAATTGATTCATTGACCAATTGGTTTTTCAGGAGCATGTTGTTTAAATTCTGTGTATCTGTACCATTTACAAAATTCCTCTTGTTCTTAATCTCTAGTTTTAGCTCACTGTGGTCAGAAAAGATACTTGATATGATATCAATATTTTAAAATTAGTTGAGACTTGTTTTGTATTCTAACATGTAGTCTATCCTGGAGAATGTTCGATGTGCTGATATTGCAAATTAAATCTGACATTTCACTTTGTATGTGTGTGACAGATTCTCATTCTGTTGTCCAGGCTGGAGTGCAGTGGTGCAATTTCAGTCCACTGCAACCTCTGCCTCCTGGGTTCAAGCAGTTCTCCTGCCTCAGCCTCCTGAGTAAAGGCACACAGTACCATGGGACTAAAGGCACGTAGCACCATGCCCAGGTAATTTTTGTATTTTTAGCAGAGACAGGGTTTTGCCATGTTGGCCAGGCTGATCTTGACTAAATCTGATGTTTCTTTGTTGGTTTTCTATCTAGATGATCTGTTCAATGATGAGAGTGGGATGCTGAAGTCTGCAACAATTATTATATTGGAATGTATTACTCTCCTGAGGTCTAATAATATTTGGTTTATATATCTGGGCATTCCAGTGTTGGATACTATATATATTTAAAATTGTTATATCTTCTTGCTCTATTGATCTATTTTCATTATGTAATGATCATCTATATTAGTCCATTATCACATTGCTATAAAGAACTACCTGAGACTGGGTAATTTATAAAGAAAAGAGGTTTAATTGACTTACAGTTCTGCAGGCTAAAGAGGATGCATGGTTTGGGGGGCTGCGAGAAACTTACAATCATGGCAGAGGGCAAAGAGGAAGGAGTCACATCTTGTGTGGCTAGAGAAGGAGGAAAAGAGCTAAGGAGGAGGTGCTACAAACTTTTAACCAACCAGATTTCTTGAGCACTCTGTCATGAAACAGCATTAGTGGGATGGTGCTAAACCATTAGAAACCACTCCCATGATCCTATTACCTCCCACCAGGCCTCACCTCCAGCATCGGGAATTACAATTCAACATGAAATTTGAGTGGGGACATGAAGTCAAACCAATACCATTTTTTTCTAACAGTTTTTTACTTAAAGCCTATTTTATCTGATTTAAGTATAGCTAGTTCTCATCCCTTTTTGTTTTCATTTCTGTAGATTACCTTTTTTTATCTCTTCACTTTCAGTCTCTGTATATCCTTTTAGGTGAAGTGAGTTTCTCATAAGCAGGGTATAGTTGGGTTCTTTAAAAAAAAAATGCATTCAGCTGGTCTATACCTTTTAATTGGGGAATTTAATCCATTTACACTCAGGGTTATTATTGATAGGTGAAGATGTACTCTTGTCATTTTGTGATTTGTGCTCTGGTTGTTTTGAATACCTGCTCTACAATGAGTTTTATACTTTTATGTTTTTGTCATGGTAGTTATCGTCCTTTGACTTCCAGATATAGGCCTCCCATACCTATTTCTTCTAAAGCCTATCTAGTGGTGATGAATTCCCTCAGTTTTTGCTTGTCTGGGAAAGACTTCATTTCTTCATTTCTTTCTTTCTTTCTTTTTTTTTTTTGAGACGAAGTTTCACTGTTGTTACCCAGACTGGAGTGTAATGGTGCAATCTCGGCTCACTACAACCTCCGCCTTCTGGGTTCAAGCAATTCTCCTGCCTCAGCATCCCAAGTAGCTGGGACTACAGGCACGTACCACCATGCCCAGCTAATTTTTGTATTTTTAATAGAGATGGGGTTTCACCTTGTTGACTAGGATGGTCTCGATCTCTTGACCTCGTGATCCACCCGCCTCAGCCTCCCAAAGTGCTGGGATTATAGGCGTGAGCCACCGCACCCAGCCGTTTCTTCATTTCTAAAGGATAGGTTTGCTGGGTATAATATTCTTACATGGCAGTTTTTTTTTCTTTCAGTATTTTGAATATATCATCCCATTCTCTTCTATCCTATAAGGTTTCTGCTGACAAATCTGTTGTTAGTCTAATAGAGAGCCCCTTATATTTGACTTACCACATTGCCCTTGCTGTTTTTAGTATTCTTTCTTTTCTTTGACTTTTGGCAGTTTAAGTGTAATATACCTTAGAGAGAACCTTTAAGAAGTTGAATCTCTTTAGAGACTATTGCATTTCCTGGTTGTGGATGTCCATTTCCCTCCCATGACTTGAGAATTTTTCAGCTATTATTTTATTAAACAGGTCTTCTATGCCTGTTTCCATCTCTTCTTTGGTAATTCCTGTACTGCAAATATTAATTTGCTTAATGGTATCCCTTAAGCCCCATAGGCTTGCTTCATTCTTTTTTCTTCTCTTTTTCTTTATTTCCTTTTTTCTGACTGGGCTACTTCAGAAGACTATCTTTAAGTTCTAAAATTTTTTTGCTTGATCTAGTCTGTTGAAGCTTTGGATTGTATTTTTCATTTTATCCATTGAATTCATCAGTTTCAAAATTTGATTCTTTTTAATGATATCTCTATTTTTGTTGAATTTCTCATTCAGTTTAGGAATTGTTTTTCTGATTTTGTTGAATTGTCCTTCTGTATTCTCTTGTATCTTATTGAGTTTCCTTAATATCATTATTTGCAAGTTCTTACTATGCATTTCATAGATTTTCTTTTCTTTAGGGTCTGTAACAGGAGAATTATGTTCTTTTGGAAGTGTTGTGTTTTGTCTGTCTGTGTGCTTTTTTTGTTTTGTTTTGTTTTTGCTTCTTTGTGTTTCTTGTGTCCTTATGTTGCTATCTGTGCATCTGGTGGAATAGTCACCTCTTCTAATTTGCAGGAGTAGCTTCCAGAGGGAAAGACTTTTTCCCGTAGATATGTCCTATAGTGTTGGCTGTGAGTGAGAAAGACATGAGAGAGACATAGAGACTCAAACTGACATAAACAAAAACAAAAAGAGAATTTATCAGCTAATGTTACTACTGTACCTGGGTTACTTCTGGCTTTCTGTAGACCTGAATCCAGTGTTCGAACTGTGTTATCACAACCCCCATTCCTCCCTTTGGCTTTTGTTCTGGTTAGTGCAGTAGCATTGTCTCCATATGATTTCCACTTCTGTAATCAAGGTCAGTGGTGTGTGGTCTCATTGGCCTAGATTGCAGATGTTTGTGGTGGCAGTGGTGTGTTTTTGCTGGAGATGAGGGCTGCTGGGCAAGCTAGTTCTCAGAATTTAGGGGGATATACACTAGGTGTGGCAGCTCCGCTGGTCATAGGGGGTGATGTTGCCAGCAATGGCTGGTGCTGGGTAGCATAGTACCTATTCGCTAGACAGTTCTGCTCTGCCAGTCAAAGGGTCAGGGTTGCTGGTGGTGGCAGGTGCCAAGGATGGTGGTCTCTGTTGAGGGTGTGGAATCACCAGGAAGCTGGTTCTCAGGTCCTGAGGAGCACACGTATTGGCTCCCTGCATCTCCGGGGTGGCCTCCCAGCTGTGCTAGACCTCCTGTTCCCTGTGGTGTTGGGCACTGCATGGGTTCAGGTGGCAGACATATCACTGTGTCTAGCTGTGGCAGACATACCACTGTGTCTAGCTGTGTCAGGTGGCAGACATACCACAGACTATACCACTGTGTCTAGCTGTGGTTGTAACACCACAACCACACGTGTGTGAGCGTGGTGGGATAACAGTGGGACACAGGAATGTGGAGATGCAGGGCTATTGGGCCCCAAGACATGAAGCAGTCTAGCATAGGTCTGTTCTCAAAATGGCACCTGGGGTCTCAGGGAATGGGAGGGACCTAGCCTGAGTTCCTTCTTAAAGCAGCACAGCCTGATGGACTCCAGGTAGCTCCTTCTGCTGGGCTCAGGTACTGTGAGGACTGTGGTGCTCTCCTGTAGCTAGGATTTCAGCCATTCATGTTGGTAATGAGAACTGCTGGGTATCTCTCACTTACCTTTGTGCAACAGGGAGTTCCTCCTGACTCTGAGTCAATCCTGGCTGAGTGCTTTCTTTCTCTCTCTGTGCTTCTACCATCCCAAGTTTCTGTGTTTCAGTTTTTTTTTTTATGACTTCCTTGATGAATTCCATGATTCTCCCTTAGACACTCTACTTAAAGTGCAGTTATTTATTTGTTGTTTTGGTCTTTTTTTTTTTTTTTTTGAGATGGAGTCTCCCTCTATCTCACAGGCTGGAGTGCAATGGCATGATCTCGGCTCACTGCAACCTCTGCCTTCCAGGTTCCAGAGATTTTACTGCCTCAGCTTTCCAAGTAGCTGAGATTACAGGTACATGACACCATGCCTGGCTAATTTGTTTTGGTCTTTCTTTGTGGAGGCAACAAGCACTGGGCATGTCTAGTCAGCCATCTTTGATGATGTCTCTGATCCATATTTTAAAATAACGATTTCTCAATGGAGTCTTCATAAAGCACATACATAAATAAGAAAACAAACAAAATGGATTGGCTGAGATTATCTGAACCTAGAACCTAGAATTGTAAACAATTTTATATAGACGTTTGTAGTGAGTATCTCTTGTTCTTATTTGCCCAGTGTGCCATCTCTACTTATTCTGGAAACAGAACCCTTCGTTACTATGGGAAGCCTACTCCATGTGACTAGAGCTCCCTATTCCTCTACCTGGGTGATCCAGTCCTAGACAATAAGGGTATTCTATCCCTGCAACCACAGGATATGTATAGAAACTAAAACAGGTCTGCCTCTTCCTGGGATTCCTGTACCAGAGCTAATAGGCAGAGCTCTTTCTTTGCAGTTGCTAAGCCAGGGGAACTGAGTCTAGAGCGGCCACATGGAGAGTCCCCAACTATTTGAAAACTGAGACCAAGAAGAGACATGTGAGATGTGAAGTGAAGAAAGAGAGAGAGAGAGAGGGAGAGCTAAAGAGGGAAGGATGGGAGTGGTGATAACAGTTCAAACACAAGACCCACCTCTGTCTAAAGCCAGAAGTAACCCAGACGTGGTAGTAACAGGAGCTGATAAATTCCCTTTTTGTTTTAGTTTATGCCAGTCTGAGTTATGTCTCTATGTCTCTCTCACTCACAGCTACAAGAATCCCGAGTAGTTCACATACATGCATAAACAATAACTTGCACAAGTTATTTAGTGAGTCCTGTTATATATCTAACTGGAGGTCTGATGATAATCAGTGTGTCCAGAAAAAGACAGACTCTATTCTAGTCCCATTTGTACTTTCTTATGTATACCTAAGACCACATGGGTTTGCAGGACCACTTTCTCCTCAATGTTTGCACAGAAAATGGCTCTCCCATTAGGCTATTTTTTTGTCACATCCTGGGTAACATTTTTAAGCATCCTCTCAACAGCAGGGACAAAGAAGTCATCTTTCATTGCTATATGCCCAGTGTTCTGTGGGCTATAATATATAAAATAACAAATGCATTTTCCCATCACATGCAAATTATCCCTAGCATCTCTAAGGATGTTAATTCCTAGCTAGAAATTGTATATTTTTCCCCTTTTACAGAAATTTTAGAGCGTAATTGCAATGGCAATCTGGATAAGTTAGGTAGGGACACTTGGAAAGGTATGAACAGCACTACTGAACCTCTCCTTGTTCTGCTACTGCCCCTCAATGGGCAGCCCCTCAAGGAGGACATTCAGCAAACGTAACATTACATAACACTTCTCAATTTTCTTTTGGTGGGACACTTGCCAGGAGGCTGAGGGTGAAGAATGCGCTAGAAAGTCTGGAGAGAGATCTTGCTTTGACCACAGGAATAAACCAGAGACATCTAATTGGAAGAAGAGTTCAGAGCAGGTTGAGGTCACAGCAATGATGCTTTACTATTTGCAATTTTTGAAGCTTCACACAAAACTTACTTCTGATCATTAGCTGAGAAAAAAAGACCTGGATTCAATGACTTCCCTCCTTATTTAAACCCGCATTGTTCACATTGGAATTCCTTGCCTTATTCTGGGTCTCAGGTGACTGAGGGCCATAGCTGGTCAAGTGACATAGCTGGTCAGTGGCTAATCCTTTCAGGTGTTGGAAGTGGGACATTCATAATTTCCCTGATACTGGGGAAGTCAGATGGCTCATGGTGCCTGATCTCCCTGCTTGAGCTGCCCATAAAACCTTCCTGGGTCCACAAGAGAAAGACAGAAGTAGCTCAGGGCTCCTGCACTTCTTATTTGCCAACTTCTCTCTCCCAACTAGGAAAGTTTCCATGCATTGTGATGAAACAAGGAAGCATTTTTTGAAATGCCTACTGAAGAATTTTCCTCTTGGTGTTCCTCCCCCCTGCTCCTCCCTCCTTCCCCTTCTTCTGCTTCCTCTTTTTTTTTTCTTTCTTCCACTCTTCTTTCTCCTCCTCCTGTTTCTCTTCAACCACATGCTCCCTCTCATCCTCCTCCTCCTCCTCCTTCTCCTCCTCCTTCCCTTCTGGTAGCCTCTCCTCCACCAAGACCATGCCACGAGGCTGAAGCAGGGAATGAGGAGGATCTGTGAAGGAAGTCCCGACAGACTAGAAGAGGGAGAGAGCCTTCTTTGCTTGTTGAGGTCAAAATCCTGGGGGCATAAGGATGAATAGAAACTCCAAAATATGCCAGACAACAATTGCTGAGCAGAAAGCTTGTTTCTGGCTTTCCAGGCCCAGCCTAGGGAGGGCAGAAGGAAGCATTCAGAGAGAAGGGTCTCAGGGAGTGCAGCAACCCTGAGGGATGCATATGTCAGCCCAGCCTCTTTTGCATGCCACCATGAGAAGACACCAAGGGCTGACAGACCAGTGGGCCACCAGACAAGCAGGTAAGGAGGCTGCAGAATGCAGAAATGTTCAACCCAAAGCAAGAGGCAGGGACCAGCGCTGTCAGCAATACATGCCAGCACCATTCCCCACACATCAGGCAGGTCTAGACATGAGCAGGAAGGTTCCAGCATTAAGCTAGATTAACCATTTGTAGTCAAATGAGAAGAACTGGGTTCCTTTAATTCACTGTTTAGTTCATCAACAAATATGCATTGAGTGCCGTGTGTGTGTGTGTGTGTGTGTGTGTGTGTATGTGTGTGTGTGTGTGTTGGACCCTATTCTAGGCACTGGAGATTCAGTAACAAGTGACCAATTCCCTATCATATTCATATCCCTGTAAGGGAGATGTGTAGCCCATATCCCTGCAAGGGAGATGGAAATATATTTGGAAAGATGAAAGAAGAGTGTTATGGGCTAAATTGTGTTCCCTCAAGTTTATATGTTGAAGCCCTAATTCCCAGTACCTCCAAATGGGACTGTGTGGAGATGGAGCCTTTAAAGCAGTAATTGTGTGAAAATGAGGCTAAGCTGGGCCCTAATCCAATATGACTGGTGTCCTTGCAAGAGGAGGAGATTAGGACATGGAGAGACCCTGGGGGTGTGCTCACACAGAGGAAAGGCCAGCTGAAGACACAGCCAGAAGGCTGCCACCTGCAAGCCTAGGAGAGAGGCTCCAGGAGAAACCAGCCCTGCTGATGCCTTGATCTTGGACTTCCAGCCTCCAGAACTAAAGAAAAACCGTTTACATTGTTTATGCACCCACACTGTGGTATTTTGTTATGGAAGCCCTAGCAAATGGATACAAATAATCATTGTATTATGACACTATGGGCAAATGACTTAGAAAATATGGTTCAGGTAATTATAAGTAGGGTAAGGGAGTAAGAAATGGCAGAGGGGTGGGGCTATTTTAGATAACATGATGGGGCAAGATTTCTCGGAGGTGGGTGACATCTCAGCAGATGACTAAATATTACAAGTCAGCAACCCACAGGAGGTTTTGGAGAAGAGATCCCAGTGAACAAAGGCTTGAGATGTTCAGGTGACAGCATCAGACTGGGGGTAATTCTCCCTTCTTCCTGGAGGAAGGCCCATCCTCCTCACCTCACCTGTGTAAACAACTGAATTCTAGCTCCTTCTTCAAGGCTACTTACTTTGAAGTACATTCTCTCAAATGCTACTTACTTTATTCTAGACTGACCACTGAAGCTAAGACTGAACTCTCCAGCTTTGGAATTTCAATGACTTTTTAAAAATACAGACATAACTTGGAGACACTGCACGTCTGGTTCCAGACTACTGCAATAAGGTGACTATCACAATAAAGAGAGTTACACAATTTTTTTTAATTTCCCAGTACATATAAAACTTACGTTTATATTATATTGTAGTCTATTAAATGTGCAATCACATTATGTCTAAAAAGATGTACATACCTTGATTAAAAATACTTTATTTCTAAAATATGCTTCCAGGTCATAGGTGGATTCAAAGATTGGATTCAAAGATTTCTTGATTGGCAATTGGTTGAAAGACTTTATCTAAAGACCTAGAGTCAATAAAAGGGAGTGTCTCCATTAAGATAAAAAGCTGTGGAGATCAAGGTTTTATAATGCACATAAAGTTCCCAGGTAGCAGGCTTCTAAGAGAATAGACTGTGAAATGTTTCTTATCAGATTTAAAAGATGCCACACTCTTAGTTAATTTTCTCCTGGATCAGAAAAAGGACCTGGAAAGGGAAGGGGATTCTCTACTGAATGTAGATTATTCCCCACAAGAGAAAGTTTTGCAGAGCCATTTCAAAGCATGTCAAAGAAATATATTCTGGGGGCTGGTTACAGTGGCTCACACTCTAATCCCAGAACTTTGGGAGTGTGAGAGATGGGAAAGTTCTTCTTCAAAGTTTATATCTTTAGACTATGTTATAAGGAGTTACAATCTCTTGCCCTATGGCCATTATCTACTATTAGCATAAACATATACCCATGTATGTGTATGTATATATATATATATATATATATATATTCTCTAAATCAGCTATGTCTAAAATCAGCTACCTTGACTTGCTCTGGCATGTCTGAACCTAATTTCCTCTTCTTCCTCAGCTTCTTTCCTCTTTATGTATTCAGGAAATGTTCAAGTTTTTAGCCAATAGGGTCAAGCATAGAATGTGAGGTCCTGTGCCGGTCAGTGGAAATTGGACACAGCAGTAGGGCGACTGCATCAGGTTATGAAAGTTATAAATGTCCCCGTCTGCTTGTTCAGGTGCGCTCTCATGGCAAGTATGGCAAGACTGCCAGCGAGTTGCACCCTTCCTGCAGAAAGTAAACTAGCCTTGCTGAGCTATCCATTGCCTCTGTGTGGATTCTTCCCAATGATGTAAACCTGTTTCCAACAGGGAGGCTGAGGCAGGTGGACCACTTAAGGTCAGGAGTTCAAGACCAGCCTGGCCAACATGGTGAGATCCCATCTCTAGTAAAAATACAAAAATTAGCCAGGTGTAGTGATGGGCACTTGTAATTCCAGCTACTTGGGAGGCTGGGGCAGGAGAATCACTTGAACCTGGGAGGCGGAGGCTGCAGTGAGCCAAGATCATACAATTGCACTTCAGCCTGGGCAATGGAGTGACACTCTGTCTCAAAAATCAATAAATAAATAATCACAAAGTTACAGTAGGTAGCTAATTACAGATGAGCAAGGCAGAAGAGGGCCCCTGCCCCCACCAGGAATGTCAGGCAACCATCAGGTCATAGTCAGGTAGGTGTTAAACTGTCTCTCTAAAATAATATTTGGTCACAGCTGGCACTAGGGAAAGGCAGTATCCTAATAAATAGAAAACATCTGAAGCTGGTTATCACCAATTTCCAGATAAGATGGCAGGAGTTGGGCAAATGGGTTCAAGCATGTGCATTAAAGATACAATGGTGGAGTTTAACTGGTATATGACTTTTTTTGTTGTTGAGTTGGAGTTCTCACTCTGTCACTAGGCTGGGAGTGCAGTGGTACGATCTCAGATCACTGCGACATCCGTCTCCTGGATTCAAGCGATTATACAGCCTCAGCCTCCCGAGTAGCTGGGACTATAGGTGCGCACTGCCACACCCAGCTAATTTTTTGTATTTTTAGTAGAGACAGGCTTTCACCATATTGGCCAGGATGTTCTCGATCTCTTGACCTCGTGATCTGCCCGCCTAAGCCTCCCAAAGTGCTGGGATTACAGGCCTGAGCCACCACGCCTGGCCGGTATATGACTTTCTAGGTACATTTGGCTGGTAAGGAAAGAATGCCTCAAGGGAGCGTGTATGCAATTCTAGTAAACACACAAACACATGGGGCCCCTCCCAAGTGCTAGCAGGCCACTGTGCAAACAGACAGCCCAGCCCAAGGGAAGAATCAGAGAAGGGACTGAAGACCCCAAAAGCATGCTGACATATAAAACCCCAGGTCAAAGGTCAAACCTCACACTTGAATCTCTCAAGTCACCTGCTTGACCCTCTTCCAAGTGTAATTTACTTCCTTTTGTTATTGTTCTAAAACTTTTAATAAACATTCACTCCTACTCTAAAACTTGCCTCTGTCTCCCACTCTGCCTTATGCTCCTCAGTGGAATTCCTTCTTCTGAGAAAGCAAGAATTGAGGTGGCTGTATGGATTTACCAGTGCTAACAATAAGGCTGACTGAACAGGCTCTTTGTGAGAATAAGATACCACATTATAAACAGGACATAAGGCCATGCCAGGCAAGGGTTAAATCATGCACCCCTATACTTAAAGAGTCAACTATGTTCTAACTGCCCCAAAGTTTTCCTTTTTTTCTAGCAGTTAAACAAGCACCAGCCTCAAGATAGGCAACATTAGAATAATTTCAGCTCCTCAGCTCAGAGATGCTGATTCCCTGTTCCACCGGCCATAACTCCAGGTTTGATTGTGCAAGAGACTGATTTCAGTAACGTTTGCCTAATAAGAGACCACCGACCATGAACAGACCTAGCTGGGTTACAGAGGTGGTATTCTTGCACACCTTCGTGTCCTGAAACGACCTTCTGACATACATGGCCTAATTGTAATACATTTAAATGTTAAGTCTCCACTCCCAAGTGAACATGGGCCATCTGTTACATGCATGTTTGTTCAATACGCATGTGCCAGGTCTATCATCATGAATATTCATAAGTCCTATTGAATATGTATGGTTAGCCGACCTATTCAGCATAAAACTCCTACCCCAACCCCTCCTCCTTGGGAGTACCTGTCTCTGGTCTTGGCTCAAGGCTTTGCTTCCCAGCCTGTGGGATGGCCACCTTGCAGCCTGTAATCTCTTATAAGAAATACAGTCTCTGGTCAGGCACGGTGGCTCACATCTGTCATCCCAGCACTTTAGGAGGCCAATGCAGGTGAATCACTTGAGGTCAGGAGTTCGAGACCAGCTTGGCCAACAGGGTGAAACCCTGTCTCTACCAAAAAAAATACAAAAATTAGCCAGGCATGGTGGTGTACCCCTGTAGTCCCAGATACTTGGGAGGCAAAGACATGAGAATTGCTTGAACCCAGAAGGAGAAGGTTGCAGTAAGCCAAGATTGTGCCACTGTACTCCAGCCTGGGCAACAGAATGAGATTTTGTCTTAACAACAACAAAAAAGAGGAATATAGTCTCCTCTTTTTTCTAAATTTATGGATGTCATTTTTTTAAGTTAACATGGGAGAATCCTTTTAGGACTCCTCCTTCCCTGACATCTGTTCTTTTCTGCCTTAGGTGATTTAAAGGGGCAGCTGGAGGAGCAGAAGGCCAGGCAGATATCACAAATACCATCACTGGTTACGGACACAGTGGGCTCACAAACCCCCCATAGTTTCCAAGATAGGGCTGGTCTCCTCACTTTTTTTCCCACACATCAGCCTCCTCAGTTTACGCTTGAAGATCCCCTTTCCCCTTCCACTTGAATACCTTCAGACCAACTGCACTTGTGTAATGCTGGCTTGGGGGAAGGATAGGGGACACTCATATATTGGGACCCTGCCCCGCTCCCTGCCTGGAACTGAAGCACCTGGAGCCTCCCTCTTTCTTTCTTTTCCCCAGCGGAGATCAAAGATGGTAGCCCTAGAGGCTGGGCACAGTGGATCCCGTCTGTAATCCCAGCACTTTGGGAGGCAGAGGCAGGTGGATCACTTGAGTTCAGAAGCTCGAGACCAGCCTGGCTAACATATCGAAACGCCGTCTCTGCTAAAAATACAAAAGAATAGCTGGGTGTAGTGGCATGCGCTTGTAATCCCAGCTACTCAGGAGCCTCAGGCCAGGAAGTGGAGGTTGCAGTGAGTCGAGATCATGCCACTGCACTCTCCAGCCTGGGTGACAGAGCAAGACTCCATCTCAAAAAAAAAAAAAAAGGCAGCCCTAGATGAAGTGGAAGGTTTGTGCATCTCTCTGAGGAAACACTAACCACATGAAATTACATGGTTCCTAGACTCTCCCTGTTACATTGAAAGTTGCCCGTTTACTTCTGACCTTTCAAGTTGCATGAATGGATTCCCACCAAAAAAAAAACTTCAGATTGTAGTTTTCAAACTTAGTACAATTGCAATAGTTCTCATTCTTTTCACCTGTTAAGGTTTGGAGGAAAGATCTTCAAAAAGAAAAGAGAGCTTTAGAATACATTTCCTCCCATGCAAGTGGATGCTGTGAGTTTTGTGTTTGTACACAGAGGGCTTCAACTGACTGGAGAAGGTAGCCGTCGGAGGGACTCTGGGATTGTGCCCAGTTTGCCAAAACAAGCCTGAAATCCACCCCCAAAACAAAGCTGAATTTCTAAGGGTCACTGACAGTTGTCTTTTTTTTTTTAAGGAAGCAAAGAAAGAAAAAAACCTTCCTGCATAAATAACTAGGATATTCAGCAACAGGATATAGTACTACCCCAAAAGTTACCTTGTTTTTCTTCTCTTTCTGTCATTGCTGAAATGTTTTATAAGACTTTGCTTCAGAGCAAACCAGTTAGAGCCAACTGTGCCCAGTGTGGTAAACTCAGTTCCTTTCTGGTTTCCTGTCAGCCCTGCAGGGAGAGACCCCTGTCGCCTCCACTCCCTCCCATCAGTGAGGCTCTTATCCCATTATAAACCCAGCCTGAAGTCCTTCATCTTTGCCCCGTGTTTTCTAGCTGGGGGTAATTAGGTCTCTTTCCTGCCCCACCTGCCATCTCTTTTGTTTGCCTAAGCTGTTCTCCTGGAAAACAACAGATGGTCGGGGCCAGAACAATAGCTTTGTGCTACAGAGGTGGTGATGAGGAGTGGAACGAACTGTGAAGTGGAATCCGGAATGGGTGTGGACAGACTTATTACCAGAAGGTAGAAGTTCACACTGCCTCCTTAGAGTGGAAACCACATGAAGCCTAGGCTCCACACCCTCCTCATTCACAATCCACTCAGGAATGCCCATGCCGGGGGTGAGGTTGCTGTCACCCGCTCTCAGTCTCCCCAGTAGCTGGGACTGATGTCTCTTGTGTCCTAAAACTTCTGTGAAATGTGAGCTGGTGAGAAACACATGGGTTAAGGAAGCAATGACCTAATTTAATTGTAGGAAGGTTGGAAAGAAGCAGGGGCAGGGTATGGACTTTGTGAGCGAAGAGGGGAGATGGGCACAGGTCATGGGGAACAGGAGGGGTCTATTGTGCAACCTCGCCTCCCAAAGGGTCAAGGTCTGGACTTCTGTGAGCCTGGCTTTATGTTCTGGGGCACCAATTTAAATACTGAGATTATTTGCATGTAGCTGTTTTTTGAGATTATTGCCTGAACACGTGTGTGATTCGAGTCCATCCCAATGCTCTAAAAGAATCCAAGCATTGATCTTACAGACCTGCAGACTTTAGTGGCAATATCTGGGAGGAGATGAAGTGTCCCTGAAGCCTCATGACTTCGCACCTATAGGATGGAAACCAGGGCCACACCCTCACTACTCTAATCTTTTTTTTTTTTTTTTGAGATGAAGTTTCGCTCTTGTTGCCCAGGCTGAAGTGCAATGGCATGATTTCAGCTCACCGCAACCTCCGCCTCCTGGGTTCAAGTGATTCTCCTGCCTCAGCCCCCTGAGTAGCTGGGATTACAGGGATGGGCCACCACGCTGGCTAATATTGTATTTTTTATTTCTAGTAGAGACATGGTTTCTTCATGTTGGTCAGAATGGTCTCAAACTCCTGACCTCACGTGATCAGCCTGCCTTGGCCTCCAAAGTGCTGGGATTACAGGCGTGAGCCACCGTGCCTGGCCCACTGCTCTCTAATCTTTAGCCTTAAATTTAAACCAATTCCTTTAGATTTAGCAGCAATATCTGAGTTATCAAGAGTCAGGAAAGGCTTCAAGATGTAAATCATAGGACTTGTTTAAAGTAAAAATAGTTAACAGTTACACAGTTGAGTGGTTATCATGTGCCAGTCGTGAGCTCCAGACTTTATATAACTCCCAACAATCCTGTAAGTAGGTACTGCTATTATCCCCATTTTGTGGAGTTAGAAACCGAGGCAGTAAGAATGTGGAAGGGGCACCATGCCCTCCTGATTTTTGTATTTTTAGTAAAGACAGGGTTTTACCATGTTGGCCAGGCTGGTCTCAAACTCCTAACCTCAGGTAATCTGCCTGCCTTGGGCTTCCAAAATGCTGGGGTCACAGGCATGAGCCACCACACACAGCCTCTTTCTTGTTTTCTGATTGGCGCATTTCAAAGCATTCTGTTACAACTCTGTGCCTTGGTTTCCTCATCTGTAAAATGGGGACAATAAACTTATCTATAGCTCAAAGATTATCAGGATGATGCATATTAAGCATTGAGAAGTACCAGGAATATGATAACCATCCAATAAGTATGATCATGCTTGTTAATAGCTATTCTTCTTGTTGGTCTTCCCCACAGGGGCCACTTTAGTGAGGAAGCGTGTTATCTCTAAGGCAGTTACTCCTTCTCTACCTATCTTCTCTCATCCAAAAATGTGTTGTACGGCCGGGCGCGGTGGCTCATGCCTGTAATCCCAGCACTTCGGGAGGCCGAGGTGGGTGAATCACGAGGTCAAGAGATCGAGACCATCCTGGTCAAAAAGGTGAAACCCCATCTCTACTAAAAATACAAAAATTAGCTGGGCATGGTGGTGCGTGCCTGTAGTCCCAGCTCCTCGGGAGGCTGAGGCAGGAGAATTGCTTGAACCCAGGAGGCGGAGGTTGTGGTGAGCCGAGATCGTGCCATTGCACTCCAGTCTGGGTAACAACAGCGAAACTCCATTTAATAAAAAACAAAAACAAAAAAAAACAGAAATGTGTTGCAATTTTTTTTCCTACTGCTGTTTCTCCTTTTATTTTCCATGTCCTTCTTTTTTAATTGTTTTGGTCATTTAGGGTACAGAAGGTAATTAATGTACTCTAATGCACTGTTAAGCATTTTCTATCAGTTTTTGGTATTTGGTAATTAAACATTTTCCTAATCTTTTAAAATTTACCTTATGACATTTCTGAAAGGCTCACAGTTCATTGTGTGAGCTTTTTCTTCCTCATCAGTAAAGTATGAACAATCACATATAATCTCCAGCATGGCGTCTGGAACATAGGAAGGGCTGAATGAATATTTGTTCTGCACCACCCTACCTTTATCTTTATCCTCTTTATCTCAACACATCTCACAACTTCTGACTCTATGTAGCCATTAAGTAAGCTTCATTCTGAATTGGGCAACATGATGGAAGCAGAGTATCTCCTCTTAACCACCCAGAAAGGCATCAAGGAACAGGTAGCATTTCATAAGGATTTAAACCAAGCTTGTCCAACTTATGGCCACAGACCACATGAGGCCTAGGATGACTTGGAATGCGGCCCAACACAAATTCATAAATTTTCTTAAACATTATGAGATACTTTTGCAATTTTGTTTTTAGCTCATGAGCTATCGTTAGTGTTAGTGTATTTCATGTGTGGCCCAAGACAATTCTTCTTTTTCCAATGTGGCTTGTCCAGGGAAGCCAAAAGATTGGATACCCTTGGTTTAAGCCATGGGGCAGAGACCACTGGCGGGGCTGTGTGTAAGGGCATTCTGTCAGATGGTGCAGCATTAAACCATGGCTGAAAGGAGGGAGGTGAGTGAACCGAAGAGCTCTGTTAGTGCACTGTCCTAGAAAGGGTAGATCACATCATGACCTGATAATGTCAGCAATGGGCTTCCCAGAGATCTTGTCATTGACTCACTCATTCATTCAATCTGCAAACATTTATTGAGTGTCTGCAACATGCCAGGAGCTGGAAGCACCTCAGTCAGCACGACAGATGAAGTCTATGCTTCCGTTAGCGTCCCATTCCACAGTATAGGGTAAAAAATATTTGCCTGACATGGGGAGTTTTATTCAGTGTCATGTAAATGTGATATCAGTCCAACTCTTCCTAACTCCCTTCTCTATTCCTGCCATCACCACCATGGAGGCTGAAAAAGCTTAATCTAGCTTTTTCATCTTCCCCTGCAGCCAGAGTAGTCACATCACACCATCCTATGTAATGTTACTCAATCAGTTGTCCGCTGAGGGCTTTTGGGAAGGAATTGGCTGTATCTGATGGAAAGGATGTGCATGTAGCCAAAGCTGCCTCTTTCTCTTCTTCCTTCCCTGGCTTCAACATCATGTTGGAAGGACCATCATGTATTATGCATCCTAGTATTATAGAATAGGGCTCTGCAAACTATGGCTAGAGGACAAAATGTGGCCTGGCATCTGCTGTTGTATGGCTTGTGAACTGTCATGTTAGAAGGACCAAAGTCACAGGGTTGAAAAGCAAGAGCAATACCAGCAATGCCTGCCTCCTGACTTTCTGTGACCTGAAACCCTCATTTGTTTATCCACCTTAATTTAGGTTTATTGTTAGTCATAACTGAAAATGGGCCAGGTGTGGTGGCTCACACCTGTAATTCCAGCATTTTGGAGGCCCAGGCAAGTGGATCACTTGAGCTCAGGAGTCTGAGACAAGCCTGGGCAACATAGTGAGATCCCCATCTCTACAAAAACTCCAAAAATTAGCTGAGTATGGTGGTACACAGCTGCAGTCCCTGCTACTTGGGAGGCTGAAGCAGGAGGGTCGCTTGAGCCTAAGAGGTTGAGGCTGCAGTGAGTGGAGATTGCACCATTGCACTTCAGCCTGGGCAAAGACCAGACCGTGTCTCAAAAAATGAAAATAAAAAGTCATAGCTGCAAACATTATTAACAGACACAAGATAGCAACCAAAATAAACTCCTTCACTCTTCTTTTTCTTCTTAAAATGAAACTTCAAATTATTCACAAATTGAGTATTTTCTAAAAATCTAAATTGCCATTGACTGGTCATTTACTCAATATTTTTGGCAGAGCAATAAACTCCTCTCATCTATGGGTAATTGTGGGGAAGAAAGGCAGTCTGGCAGCAATTAAAAAAATATCCTTTAAAGTTCTTCAAAACAGGAATATTCAACCTTAGTTTCCAAAATAGGTCTTTGACAACTTTGAGAATCGACGATGGCTGCTGTCTTGAGCAAAGGTTTAGGGATGGGATCTAACTCTAACACAAAGGTTGCGAAGGAGGAAGAGCCTACAAACACCTCAGTCAAAGGAAGCGCAACTCCAGTGGAGACACGGACATCATAAACAACACAAATCCATGAGGCTTAATGAAAAACCATGGCTGATTTCCCATTGGAGACTCAACCCAAAAGGTCATGGAAATCTGAATTGCATTGATGGCTGACATAGTGAGAAATCCTAGTATTATACAATAGGGCTCAGCAAACCATGGTTAGAGGACAAAATGTGGCCTGGCATCTGCCCTTGTATGGCTCATGAGCTAAGAATTGTTTTTACTTTTAGAGATGGTTGAAAGTAACCACAAGAAGAATAATATCTGATGACATATGAATATTATATAAAATTAGAATTAAGCTGGGCACACTGTCTTATGCCTGTAATCCCAGCTACACAGAGGCTGAGGCATGAAGATTGCTTGAGCCCAGGAGTTCAAGGGTGCAGTGAGCTGTGATTGCACCACTGCACTCCAGCCTGGTCAACAAAGTGAGACCTTGTCTCAAAAATAAATAAATAAATTTCAGGATTCCCTTCGAAACCAATGAGAACGAAGACACAACATACCAGAATCTCTGGGACACATTTAAAGCAGTCTCTAGAGGAAAACATACAGCAATAAGTGCCAACATGAGAAGCAAGGAGAGATCCAAAACTGACAACCTATCATCAAAATTGAAAGAACTAGAGGAGCAAGATCAAAAAAACTCAAAACCTAGCAGAAGACAAGAAATAAGTAAGATCAGAGCAGAACTAAAGGAGATAGAGACACAGAAAAACCCTTCAAAAAAATCAATAAATCCAGGAGCTGGTTTTTCAAAAAGATCAACAAAACAGACAGACCACTAGCCAGATTAGTAAAAAAGAAAAGAGAGAATAACCAAGTAGATGCAATAAAATATGATAAAGGGGATATCACAACAGATTCCACAGAAATTCAAACCATCATCAGAGATTATTACAAACAACTCTATGCACATAAACTAGTAAACCTGGAAGAAATGGATAAATTCCTGGACACTTGCCTCCTCCCAAGCCTAAACCAGGAAGAAGCCGAACCCCTGAATAGACCAATAACAAGATCTGAAGTTGAGGCAGCAATTAAAAGCCTACCACACAAAAAAAGCCCAGGTCCAGATGGGTTCACAGCTGAATTCTACCAGACACACAAAGAGGAACTGTTACCATTCCTTCTGAAACTATTCCAAATAATTCAAAAAGAGGGAATCCTTCCCAAATCATTTTATGAGACCAACATCATCCTGATACCAAAACCCAGCAGAGATTCAACAAGAAAAGAAAACTTCAGGCTAATATGCATGATGAACATAGACGCAAAAATCTTCAATAAAATACTGGCAAGCCAATTGCAACAGCACATCAAAAAGCTTATCCACCATGATCAAGTAGGATTCATCCCGGGGATCCAAGGATCGCTCAACATAGGCAAGTCTATAAACGTAATTCACCTCATAAACAGAACCAAAAACAAAAACCACATGACTATCTCAATTGATGCAGAGAAGGCCTTTGACAAAATTCAACAGCGCTTTATGCTAAAAACCCTCAATAAACTCAGTATTGATGGAACGTATCTCAAAATAATAAAAGCTATTTATGACAAACCAACAGCCAATATCATACTGAATGGGCAAAAACTGGAAGCATTCCTAAGGGAATCTGTGGGGATCACTCCCATGTGAGGCCCCTGGGAAATGGGCCTTGCCATACGGTGAGCTTGAGCCCAGACACAGATCCCTGGTTGGGGGAGTCGAGCCGAGGGAAAGCAGGAACCAAGAGAGGGACTATGTTATTCTAAATAATTAACAGACATTACTTTATGGATATGAGGACTTGGGAGGCAATGTGTCCACTTTCGGCTTCTTATGGTTTATTGCTTGATTGTGTTCCTTTTGGACCCTTGTTACCTTCATTGTAAAATATTAACTTTTTACACTTGGTAACTTACTTATCGTAACTTACTGGGTGTAACTGTAACTTACTTACCATAGCTTACAGGGCGTGACTGTAACTTGCTTACCTTGACCTATTGGGCATAACCTACTTACTGGAAGTAACCTACTTACTGGGCATAACCTACTTAACTGGGCTTAACTTACTTACTGGGCATAACTTAGTGGGCGTAACTTGCTTATTGTAACTTAAGTACGTTGATCTGGTGTAAACAACTTCGACTTCAGAAAAGTATATAATGAAACGTATTGCAAAAATAAAATTGCTGCTTGGACATAGCCTAAGCCAGCTCTCCAGACTCCGCTTTTCTATTTTCTTTAACTTCCGCGCAGTCTCTCCCTCAGGTTGAATGAGACATCTACGTTGGCGGTCTTGGGGACTCCTGCAGGTCAGTAGTCCCCCGGCAGACGTGCCTGACCCCAACACATTCCCTTTGAAATCTGGCACTAGACAAGGATGACCTCTCTCACCACTCCTATTCAATATAGTACTGGAAATCCTAGCCAGAGCAATCAGGCAAGAAAAAGAAATAAAGCATATTCAAGTAGGAAAGGAGGAAGTCAAATTGTCTCTATTTGCAGATGACATGATTGTATATCTAGAAGATCCCGTTGCCTCAGCCCAAAAACTCCTGAAACTGATAAGCAACTTCAGCAAAGTCTCAGGATACAAAATCAATATGCAAAAATCACAAGCATTCCTATACACCAATAACAGACTGAAAGAGAGTCAAATCAACAACGAACTGCCATTCACATTCACAATTGTTACAAAGAGAATAAAATACCTAGGAATACAACTAACAAGGAATGTAAAGGACCTCTTCAAGGAGAACTACAAACCACTGCTCAACGAAAAAAGAGAGAACACAAACAGATGGAGAAACATTCCATATTCATGGTTAGGAAGAATCAATATCGTGAAAATGGCCATACTGCCCAAAGTAATCTAAAGATTCAACGCTATCCCCTTCAAGCTACCAATGACCTTCTTCACAGAACTGGAAAAAACCACCTTAAACTTCATATGGAACCAAAAGAGAGCCCACATAGCCAAGTCAATTCTAAGCAAAAAGAACACATCAGGAGGCATCACACTACTGGACTTCAAACTATACTACAAGGCTACAGTAATCAAAACAGCATGGTACTGGTACCAAAACAGAGATATAGACCAATGGAACAGAACAGAGGCATCGGAGGCAACACAACAGACCTACTACCATACAATCTTTGATAAACCTGACAAAAACAAGCAATGGGAAAAGGATTCCCTGTTTAATAAATGGTGTTGGGAAAACTGGCTAGCCAGGTGCAGAAAGCAGAAACTAGACCCCTTCCTGACACCTAACACTAAAATTAACTCCAGATGGATTAAAGACTTAAACATAAGTCTGGCACCATAAAAACCCTAGAAGAAAATCTAGGCAAAACCATTCAGGACATAGGAGTAGGCAAGGACTTCATGACCAAAACACCAAAAGCATTGGCAACAAAAGCCAAAATAGACAAATGGGACCTAATCAAACTCCACAGCTTCTGCACAGCAAAAGAAACAGTCATTAGAGTGAATCAGCAACCAACAGAATGGGAAAAAATTTTTGCAGTTTACCCATCTGACAAAGGGCTGATATCCAGAATTTACAAAGAACTAAAATACATTTACAAGAACAAAACAAACAAGCCCATTCAAAAATGGGCAAAGGATATGAACAGACACTTTACAAAGGAAGACATACATGAGGCCAACAAACATATGAAAAAATGCTCATCATCACTGGTCATCAGAGAGATGCAAATCAAAACTACATTGAGATATCATCTCACGCCAGTTAGAATGGCGATCATTAAAAAATCTGAAGACAACAGATGCTGGAGAGGATGTGGAGAAACAGGAACACTTTTACACTGTTGGTGGGAGTGTAAATTAGTTCAACCATTGTGGAAGACAGTGTGGCAATTCCTCAAGGACCTAGAAATAAGAAATTCCATTTAACCCAGCAATCCCATTACTGGGTATATATCCAAAGGACTATAAATCGTTCTACTATAAGGACATATGCACACGAATGTTCATTGCAGCACTGTTTACAATAGCAAAGACCTGGAACCAACCCAAATGCCCATCGATGATAGACTGAACTGGGAAAATGTGGCACATATACACCATGGAATATTATGCAGCAATCAAAAACGATGAGTTCGTGTCTTTTGTAGGAACATGGATGAATCTGGAGACCATCATTCTCAGCAAACTGACACAAGAACAGAAAATGAAATACCGCATGTTCTCACTCATAAGCGGGTAATGAACAGTGAGAACACACGGACACAGGGAGGGGAGCCCTACACACTGGGGTCTGTTGGGGGGAATAGGGGAGGGACAGTGGTGGGGGGAGCTGGGGAGGGATAGCAGGGGGAGAAATGCCAGATGTGGGTGAAGGGGAGGAAGACAGCAAATCACACTGCCATGTGTGTACCTATGCAACTATCTTGCATGTCCTGCACATGTACCCCAAAACTTAAATGCAATAAAAAGGGAAAAAAAAATAAATTTCAGGATTCCTAAATGAATATTTATTTGAGCACAGCCATGTTGATTCATTCACAAATTATCTACAACTACTTTGTGCCACAAAAACAGCAAAGTTGACTGGTTGTCATGGAGAGCATATGGCCTGCAAAGCCTCACATATATACAATCTGGTGCTTTACAGAAAATTTGCTAAAACCATTATAGAATTTAGGGGATGAACAAAGACCTATTTTATAAGACCCAATAGTGTATCAAATCTCAGCAATTATTCAGTGAAAAGGGTCACATCAGAGGAGGCAGGATTCTCTGTAACACAGCAAAGTTCCCACAGTTTCTTAGGGGTAGTGTGTTAAAATAACATTTAAAAATTAGGCCAGTAGTAAATAATTTGGAAAAGTTTGGAGAACACTGAAAAGTATGCAGAAGAAAGTAAAAATAGCCTTTTACCCTATCATCCAAAGACACTAATAATTAATATTTAGGGGCTTATTCTTCCAAGTTTTTATACAGAAATATTTTTGTATGAAATTTGTCTGCTCACACTATGCTAGTATTATGTCAGTTGCAACTGAGCAAGTATTACCGCTTCAGGTATGGCTAACTCCAGGAGCTCAAACAATGTACCAGGGCCTTTTCCCCATCTCTTGGTTCCACTTCCTCCATGAACATTTCCTCATCAGACAGATTCTTTCCTCATAGTGACCAAAGTTTGCAGAAGTCCCTGTTGTTTACACAGCAGCAATCCTAATGGAAGAAAAGAGCATTTCTTCTTAAAAGGAAACAAATAAAACACATTTCCAATGTATCTCAGTCTGTTTAGGCTGCTATAACAAAATACCTCAGATGGGGCAATTTATAAATCATAAAAAAAATATCTCTGACAGTTCTGGAGGCTGGGAAGTCCAAGATCAAGGTGCTAGTAGATTTGGTGTCCGTGAAGGCCCACTCTCTGCTTCTTAGATAGCACCTTGCTGCTGTGTCCTCACATGGCAAAAAGGACAGAAGGGACTAGGGCACTCTCTTCAACCTCTTAAAGGTTGAGGCCCACTCATGAGGGCAGAGCGCTTATGACTTAATCACTCCCAAAGACCCCACTCCTTAACACTATTGCATTGGAGATGAAGTTTCAGCATATGAATTACAGGAGAGAGGACCCCAACATTCAGACCACAGCACCATGTCATTCAATAATTTTGAGACTGTGAGTTTTCATTGCTGCCTGGTACTTATTCATTTAAATGCACCACAAGTTTTTAAACCAACCTGTTTGAGAAAATGTTCATTTCAGAATCATAATTGTTGGATTAGATGGAGTCTGAGAAATCACCCAGTACATTCTATTCTATTCTTGTGTGTGTGTGTGTGTGTGTGTGTGTGTGTGTGTGTGAGACAGAGTCTGCCTCTGCCACCCATGCTGGAATGCAGTGATGCAATCTCGGCTCATTACAACCTCCGTCTCAAGCAATTCTCCTGCCTCAGCCTCCTGAGTGGCTGGGATCACAGGGGCACGCGATCACACCCAGATAATTTTTGTATTTTTGGTAAAGATGGGGTTTCACCATGTTGGTCAGGCTAGTCTCGAACTCCTGACCTAGTGATCCTCCCGCGTTGGCCTCCCAAAGTGTTGGGATTACAGGCGTGAGCCACTGCATGGGCCCATCTATTCTTTTTACAGATAAAGTAACAGAGGTTCCCATAGGATATGTGATTTCTCGTTGTCATTCAAGTAGTTGATAGTGGAGAGCCGGAACTAAGAGTTTCCAAGATTTACCCCCTCAGCCAGCTGTCTTTCACAGATCAAACCTGGAGCAAAATTTTAGACCAGAAAAGTAGTCAACCGGAAGTTCAAGACCAGTCTGGGTAACAGAGAGAGACTCTGTCACTACAAAAAATAAACAAACAAATAGACACTCAGAGAAAAAAGAGCAGTCTGGTTTTCTTTCCCACTCTTGGTTTTACTTTTAAAAATGGGTGGAGTGGGGATGGCAAAGCCAGAAAGACTGCTGTTTGTTCTGCTTTGAGAAAAACATTAAAATGTTGTTTGTTGGTTAATTGGAGCTGCAAGCCTAGTAAAGTATCCAGAAGTTTTTAGAGATTGTACCTCTTATACATTTTTATTTAATTGCCAGATCATTTGGCAGAATTGTCTTTTCATTTGTACATTTCATTTGGCAAGGATCCTGCTGTCCCTGCAATCTTAACAAGCTTACCAAGCATGAAAGAGGAAGTGTCACCCTTCAGAAGGCGAATTTGTTGACCAGGATGTATGGGAACGGAGACCACTTGTAGAGAGGAAGCCAAGGAATGTATTTGCAGTCTCAGGATCATGGTGAGGAGGAGGAAAGTGAGCAGTGGGCCCTTGAAGAGACCTCATTTCTATACTCAGCAAATTCTTACTAAATGGCTACCAAATGTTGTGCAGGACACCCAGGGGAGCCTGAGATCTTTGCCCTTGGCCTCTAGGAGCTCACAGCCAAGCATGGAGAGAATATGTTTTTGTTTTTTATTTTGTTTTAATTTTTTTTGTTTGAGACAGAGTCTTACTCTGTCACCCAGGTTGGAGTGCAGTGGCAAAATCTCCGTTCACTGCAAGATCCACTTCCAAGGTTCAAGCAATTCTCCCACCTCAGCCTCCTAAGTAGCTGGGATTACAGGCGCCTGCCACCATATCCAGGTAATTTTTGTATTTTTAGTAAAGATGGGGTTTTACCATGTTGGCCAGGCTGATCTCAAACTCCTGACCTCAAGTGATCCACCAGCCTCAGCCTCCCAAAGTGCTGGAATTACAGGCATGAGCCACCACACCCAGCCAAGAATTTGGACAAATATCTCTCAAAGTACTACCACCAGGGTACTAGGTGCAGTGGGAATAGTGGGCAGAGATGGGAGGGCAAAGAAGCCAGCTTGTGAACTCCAGCTTGTCTTGGGTGGTCCAGAATTGCTTCCCCAAGGTCTATGCAAACTGTAGGGAGGACTGGTGTCCAGAATGTGAGACGGAGAAAAGACATCTAATTCACTAAAATTCTTTTTGAAAAATTAAGGAAACGCTAAGTTCTGGTCTGGACCTATACAAAATCATGAAGTTCTTTTCCACACACACAACCCCCACATCTTTCAGTTCCCTTTATGGCTCTAAGCTGACCTCCTTGATCCCTCTGGCAGCTCCTAAGCCCTCTTGGCACTCCTCCTATCAACATCTGCTCTTAGTGCCAAGGTTGAGTGGCACCGAGGTATGAATGACTCAGAGGATAGCGTTGTAATTTGGTTGACTGATTATGGTACACATTCAAAACATGTTTTACAGTTATTTTACTATTAATAAAATTCAAAACCTTTTATTTATTGATTGATTTGTTTGTTTGAGACAGGGTCTCCCTCTGTAGCCCAGACTGGAGTACCACATCATATGGTAACTCTACATTTCACTTTTTGAGGAGCCACTATACTGTTTTTCACAGTGGAAAGCATTCCCACTGTATAAGTGAGGTTCTAATTTGTCAACAGTCTCTCTAACACTTGTCATTTTCTGTTTTTGTTTTTATAATAGCCGTCCTAATGGGTGTGAAGTGAAGTGGTATCTCATTGTGGTTTTAACTTGCATTTCTGTAATGATTAGCAGCGTTAAACATCCTTTATGTGCTAATTATCCATTTATATAATTTCTTTAGAAAAATGTCTATTCAGGTTCTTTTTAATTTTTTTTTTTTTTTAAGAGACAAGGTCTCACTCTATTGCCCAGACCAGAGTTCAGTGACATGATCATAGCTCACTGCAGCCTCAAACTCCTGGGCTCAAGTAATCCTCCTGCCTCAGCTTTCTGAGTAGCTAATAGTAAAGGCACCCACCATCATGCCTAGTTAAAGTTTTCTAGTTTCCATAGAGATAGGGTCTTGCTATGTTGACCAGGCTATTGGCTAGTTTTTAAATTTTGGTTTAGGGCTAGGGTCTGGCTGTATTGCCCAAGCTGGTCTCAAACTCTCAAGCTCAAGTGATCCTATCTGAGCTTTCCAAGTAGCTAAGACTACAAATGCATGCCACCATGCCTGGCTAATTTTAATAATAATAATAATTATTATTTTTAGAGATAGGGTCTGACTGTATCACCCCAGCTGGCCTCGAACTCCTAGACTCAAGTGATCCTCTTGTGTCAGACTCCTGAGCAGCTGAGATTATAGGTTTGAGCCACCTTGCCCAGCTATGCAGGTTATTTGACCATCCATTATCTTAAAACATTATGCCATCATTGTTGATATCCAGAAAAGTTAGAATTTGAGAAATCCTTATCTTTCCACTTCCTGTCTGTATTGTATCTGAGCTTATGTTGCTCAGGTAAATAAGATATTTACCTGAAGTCCCTGAGTAACTACAAAAACTTTGATACCAAAATCAGTATCAGCTTTCTCATAGAGGACAGTATATTGAGGTCAATAGGTGCCGATGGCAGAACTTAACTGAGCACTTACAAAGGACCAGCTTCTTCATGTAGTCAATGATTCGACTCTACAAGCCCCAGTTTAGATAAGTACTATCACTATATCAATCGTGGGAGGTGAGGTGTCATTATTCCTAATATGTAGGCAAGGAAACGGAGGCAAAAAGGGTTTAAAGTATCTTGCTTCTGGTCATCCAGCTAATAAATGACATTCTAGGATTTGAACCCAGCTTCCAGGGCCATCTGGAAACCATCCCCTAAAAAAAAAATCACCTCCCAGGAACTCACTGATTTTTTTTTTCTGAGATAGGGTCTCACTCTGTTGTCCAGGCTAGAGTGCAATGGCACAATCTTGGCTCACTGCAGCCTCTGCCTCCCAGGTTCAAGCAATTCTCATGCTTCAGCCTCTGGAGTACCTGGGATTACAGACATGTGCCACCACACTTGGCTAATTTTTGTATTTTTAGTAAGAAATGGGGTTTTGTCATGTTGGCTAGGCTGGCCTTGAACTCCTGACCTCAGGTAATCTGCCCACCTTGGCCTCCCAAAATGCTGAGATTGCAGGCATGAGCCACCCTGCCCAGCTGGAACTCAGCAATTTTTTTTAAAGGTCACGTATGATGTTTTCCTGGATGAGCAGAGGCTAGAAGTGTGGACCACACTGCCACATGCAGGTCCAGGGCATGGATGAGATACCACATGCCCAATATCCCAGTGTGAAGGTGAACAGAGGCTGTAAGTGATGTGAAGCCAAGATCCAAGGTGGCATTTCACAGGCAATGCTAAGAAATCAAGTGGACAAGGCTGGAATCGTGGGAGGTGAGGTGTAAAGCCTAAACAGAGAGAGAAACAAGAGAACCCTCAAGAAGGGACCGGCACAGCAGGCACCAAAGTAGCACAAATACTGGGACATGCAGGCTGCCACTAAAGTGTTCTTTAAAAAATGATTAAAATGGACAGGGCAAGATGTCTCACGCCTGTAATTCCAATACTCTGGGAGGCTAGGTGGGCGGATCACTTGAGGTCAGGAACTAGAGACCAGCCTGGCCAACATGATGAAACCCTGCCTCTTCTAAAAATACAAAAAGTATCCAGGTGTGGTGGCAGACGACTGTGATCCCAGCTACTTGGGAGGCTGAGGCAGGAGAATCGCTTGAACCTGGGGTGGAGGCTGCCGTGAGCTGAGATCACACCACTCCACTCCAGCCTGGGCAACAGAGCAGGACTCTGCCACAAAAAAAAAAAAAAAATAGAAGAAGAGAAGAGAAAATACATTTTGCAATGTGAACCTTGAGAGGTTCTGAATGTTCACATTCCATTTTCAGAGTTCAAATGGTCAAGAAAACCTCATAAAAACAAAAACTCCAATTAAACATTTGCTGGTCCGTTTTTCTTTTTTTCTTCTGATTTGGGTCATATCACAACCCTCATGCAACTAGCTGGAGTAACCACTGTCCCTGGCCTAACTCATTCTGGGCTTTCCAGAGTCACAATCAGGTGGCTTTTGGGCACAATGCTAGGCACTGCCTGTTTTTGGTAGTTCTAAGGTGGATGTTTTGGCAAGTGTGGTGATTTGTGTCCATATTTCAGCTGGGACCATTGCTGCAGAGGTCTTTGTTCAGCGTGATTTTCAGCAGGCCTCATACCACACTCTCAATTTACCCATTCATAAATATTCAAGCTCTGAGCTAGGTTCTAGGGATTCTAGGTCAGAGTTCCTGCCCTCAAAGAGCTCATGATCTAGGTATTTTTTAGAAAACCAAGGTCAGCACGGTAGCTCACACCTGTAATCTCAGCACTTCGGGAGGCCGAGGCGGACAGATCATGAGGTCAGCAGATCGAGACTGTCCTGGCCAACATGGCGAAACCCCTTCTCAATTACAATATAAAAACTTAGCCGGGCGTGGTGGCACACGCCTATAATCCCAACTACTCTGGAGGGTGAGGCAGGGGAATTGCTTGAACCCGAGAGGCAGAGGTTGCAGTGAGCCGAAATTGCACCACTGCATTCCAGTCTGGCAACAGAGCAAGACTCAATCTCAGAAAAAAATCAATAACTTCGTAATTGTGCAAACATGTAATAAATCACTCATGGTTAGACCAGAAAGCCAATCAGAAATCTGCATGTGTATACATGTCTTTGTGTTTATGTGATGCTTATGGGCCAAACATTATTGTCAGCGTTTTGCACATATTTAGTCATTTAATCCCCATAAAAATCTCATGGGGTAGATACTCTTAGGCGCTCCATTTTACAGAGAAGGAAACAGAGGCACAAAAGGTGAAGTAACTATGGCTTCTGTGAAGGCATGCCAGGCAGTCTGGCTCCAAGGTTTGGTCTTTAAGTACCACACTAAGAGGCCTCTCATTCAGCTTTCGGAGTAACAACGAACGTTACAGGCAACCAAAATCCTAAATGTGAATTAAATGACAGGATTTTAGGCCAAGTACAAACAGCTGTGTTCATAAATATCTTGTGGGGGGAGGGAAGGGAAACTGGCTAATTTGTTTTGTGGTTAAAGGACTAAGTAAATTTTGTTTTATCATACCACAAGAAATTAGTCCTCATATTTTCAGTTTCTAGAATAGACAATTTGTACTTGTCACTGCTAATAACCTTGTTTAGGTTAATTAGGCACAGCAATTTCAAGTCATTTATTTTGTATGAGTAACGTGGCTCTATACACGCAAGCGACAGTTTACGGTTGTAGAAAACTTCCCCTCAATGTTGAAAATCTGATTTGGATAAAAGACATTATTTTCTAAACATGCAGCAGATTTGGGAACATTTTTATTATCTTCTGTGAATCATGCGTTGCAGAATCTTTGCGCAGTTGAGGGGTCAGACTTAGGTTCAAACTATGCCCTAGCACTTCCTGAACCTGTGTCCTGGTCAACTGGGGATAATAACAGTGCCTACCTCATAAGCAAGTAAGGATTAAATGAAGCAATGTATGTAAAAGGCATATCAAAACATGTGGCCGGATGCCAGCTGTCAGTAAATGCTTGGCGTTAGGTTAACTGTTGTTGCTGGGAGAAAGAATCTCACTGGAGTGGCCAAAGACCTGTGTTCTGAGACTAGGGAAAGGGAGGAAAGCGATTCAATTACTTGTCGACATTGCCCTCAGGCTATTGAAGCCACACAACATTCCAGGCCGTTTCTCACATGTTTCTTTAATTAAGGAACTTCTCTTTCAAAAGATGCCGAAACATTTCCCATGTAGTCAGTTTGTCTGTGGAACTGTGTATACTGGAGAAAGAGGAAGTGTTCACCAGGATTTTCATTTTCTTCCTTTTTCTTCTGAAAAAAGGGCCCATCTGACCGACGGAGTTGGGGGAGAACCTCGTTGTGAGCGCCTTTTCATTGTTGAGCTTATTCTGTTAACTACTCCCATATTTTTTCCTTTGAATAAATCATTCTATAAGGGGACAGTTTTGTCAATAATGCACATATTCGCGCTCCAAAGTAAACTGAGTTCTAAGTAAGCGTAACCCCGTTTTGCTGACCCAGGGGGAAAGAAAGATTGGAAAATCTCCCCAGTCCAGTGAACAGGCCCTGGGCCGACAGCTGCATCCGGACTCCAGGCTCGCCCACTGCGGCCGTGACCGAGCAGGATCGCGCAGCAACCTTCCCGCGGGGGGAAACCGCACCGGCCGCTCTCCGTCATCAGCCAGCCCTCCGGGATTGTGCTTCCCACTTAACGGGCCTACGACGTAAAGTGCCATGGAGGTCGCCGGATCCGCCCAAGTGGAATTCCCAAGATGTTTCCCCCGGAGCAGCCCCGGGAGCGCTTCTGGACTCCAGGAGTAGCTTCCCGCCCCGCTGCGAAGCCCCAGACGCCTCAGCTCACCTGGGGCTTGCAACCCCGACGGCGTGCGGAGGCTCCACCCTTCTAGGCGCTGCCTCGCCCAGCCCCGGCCTCTGATTGGCTGTCTGGCGCGTCAGTCGGTGCCCATCCCCGCCCTGCGCCTCCCCCGCCCTCCCCAGCCCGCCGCGGGGAAGCCAGCCCGGGCGCCGGCGGGCTGCCGCGGCGTCTGACGGACCACCACAGACCACGGGCGGAGTCCCAGCGCCCGTCGGCAGCGCGGCCGGCATGGCGGCGCCGAGGAGCCCCCCGCGGGCAAGGGAGCGGGAACGGTCTCGCGCCCCTGCTGCAGGTGGGCCTGGGCCGGGCGGGGCGGGGGCGCTGGCAGGGATTGTCAGGGCGGGCGGGGTCGCGGGCAGCCTGGGACGCGCCCTCCTCGGCGGCAGCTAGTGCCGCCCCGAGGGGCGTGTGAGTCCAGGAGCCCGGGAGCCAGAGCGCGCCCCTGAGCAGGGCTGGAGGGGGGCGGGGCCGTATCTCCATGGGGGTCGAGCCGCCATTGGGGACGGGGTCGCATTTCAATAAGAGAGGCCTAGCTGCTTAGGTCTTCTGCCCGGGAGGAAAACGTAGGTTCCTGGAAGAAAGGCGGTCTTCGGGGTGGGGGTCCTCTCAGAGCCGCGCGGGGAGCCCAGGCAGCGGCGGGGGTCGCGCCCTGCGCCTGGGAGTGGCCCCGCGGCGCGTGGACCCGCTAAGCCCCGTGTCCTCCCGGGGAGCTCGAGTCGTTGTCGGAGGGAGTTGCGTTTCGCGCCTTGCTGCCAGAGGATGTGGCATACGCCTTTGCGGCAGTCGAGACTTGCTAACAACATAGAATACTCTAGCTTAAAAAAATTCACCCAGACGGGGCGGAGGGCGGTGGCTCACGCCAGTAATCCCAGTGCTTTGGGAGGCCGAGGCGGGCGATCACGAGGTCAGGAGTTCGAGACCAGCCTGGCCAGCATGGTGAAACCCTGTCTCTACTAACACCACAACAAATTAGTCAGGCGTGGTGGCGTGCGCCTGTAATCCCAGCTACTCGGGAGGCTGAGGCAGGAGAATTGCTTGAACCCGGCAGGCGGAGGTTGCAGTGAGCCGAGATCATGCCACTGCACTCTAGCCTGGGCGACAGAGCAAGACTCCATCTTAAAAAAAAAAAAAAAAAAAATTCACCACAGTCTGGGAGTCCAGGGACTGGGTCTCAGTGTCTCCACCCAATGGCTTGGTAGCGGGGTCCTTTCCAGCTCTGAAGTCCACAGAGTCAATGGGTGTCTTCCTAACCAGCCCCGAGAAAGATGAGCATAGCTGCTTCTTGGTTTTGAAGGAACACATTCCCGTGTCTGTATTTGGAGCCCACTAGTGAATTTGGGGAGGAGGCAGGTTCCCAAACACAGAGTTTGGGCTGCAGGAACTTCAGGGATTATGACAAATTGGCAGGTGCGGGGATTGCTTATGAATTTCTGTTCTTGGTCCCAGCAGGAGCTTTTAATTCACACAGCAAACTGTTGGGTGCAGTGGAAGCAGCACCTTTCTGGGAGTCCATTCTGATATGTCCTCATCTATAAAATGAGGGCCTCCGGCTGGCTGATCCAGGCGGTAGCTAATGCAGGGGGCCCCTCCCAGTGGAGAATTCTGATTGTCCTACCTCCCACTTTAAAAAGCTTGGAGAATGAACTCATTTTTTCAACCTTTCCACACCTTGGGTTATTGTAAAATTAGCCACATATTTCTTGTGGGTGTATTCATTTGAACTTTTTATTATGTTATTTTATTTTCTCCTCCCTGCCTTACTTTGGCAGTGAAAGGAAAATTGGAAATGGAGGCAGGAGCACAACTGGAAAAGGCTGGTTTGGGAGGCAGAAAGGTGCCTACTCCGGGCTTAACATCATCACCTGGAATTTTGCCTTTCTTTGCACCAAGTTCAGGGTATGCCAGCGCTGTGAGCCCAGGGGGAGAATTCTTTCCTCTGCTCCAATTGTGGGATCTGCAGTTTGTGTGCAGCAGAGGAAGAATGTGATTCAAGGAGCAGGTTATGGAAAACTTTCTGCAAAACATAACTTCTGAAGACTTACAAGCATAGTTTCCCTTGTTTACCGGTGGTGTTTGGCAAAACAAACATAAAACCAGTTTTAAAATCAGTTGTCAAAGCTAGGTTAGGGATGACTTTTTTAGCTTTTTTGAAATAAAACCAGACAATAGAAGAAAACCCACAGAACAGATATTTTAAAATTTGTTTTTACTATATCTTCTTTAAAGTGTTAGGATATCGAGAATCATGGACTAAGCATCTCTGCGTAATATTATCAGAAAGACCGAATTAGAATGTCAGATGCATCAAAGAAGCATTGGATGATCGCTTAGTGTAGCGCCCCAAAGCCCAGAGAAGACCCTGTCACCTATTAGGAAGGCAGGGAGAGGTGGTCATAGAGTGGAATAAGCTCACACTCCCCAGCACACCTTAGGCAGACCACTGTGTTTGCAGGGGGAATGTGTGCACCCCACACTGGTCCTTGCTCTTCCTACATCTGGCCAGACTTGGGCCATTAGCTGTCCTGATTGGCTCAGCTTTGCTGTGGTTTTCTTCACCACCATCCATCTGTTCATTGATAGCATTCACATTTCAACCATGATTTCAGGAACCACAGGACTCCTTGGAGGTTCTAAGGAACTGGTGTTGGGGGGATAGGAATGCCGAGGGTGGAACACGAACCCGCTCCAGCTATACTTGGAGTTGCTCTGCTTTTTGTATTTGTATACTTTTATGTTTGTTTTGTTGTTTTTGCTGTTCTAGGTGAGGTTTTGTTTGGAGGAAAGAGTCTAATGCTAAGTCAAAAATTTAAAAATAATGGTAATGGCTAATATTTGTTAGTGCTTCTTGTGTCTTAGTTCATTTATTACATGTAAAATGCTTAGAACTGGTTGGTTATGGTTCCGAGTAGGCACTCAAATGCCAGCTACTGCTGCTATTATTAATATTACCTTCTATGAAGTAGCTGTTGTTTTTTTATCCTCATTTTAAGAAACCAAGTCACACACAAACTTGTACAGGGTTACCCACCTCCCGTGTAGATGTGTCTGCCAAATGAAAGGTATATTCCTTGATATCCTGGATTTTGTTAATCCAAAGCTAATCAAGTAGGCGCAACTGTATGTATGAAGCACATGTTTCTGAGCCACCATAAGCAGCCTTTGGCCTGTTCCCATGGGCAGTTGCAGGTAATCACTAGGCAGGCAGGTGAATTTACCTGGTGAGAACTTCTTTGTTCAAAAGGAGAGTAGGCAAATGGAACTGTTAATGACCCAATGATTGGGCTGGTGGCAAGAGGAGCAATGAGAAGTGTGGGCGCGAGCATTCCCTCAACATATACTGCCAAAAGTGTGCTGAGAATTGTGAGCTTATTCTAGAATAAGTGCCTTCGAGGTCTTTACTCTTGAGGAGGAAAAGAACACGTATAGGGGGCCCTGGTGGTGGAAAGTGTGTGCCAAGGAGAAGATGCCTGAGCAGCTGTGGTCCTTCCCGTGCTAGTTAACTGTCAAGAGAAATACTTCTCTTCTTTAAAAAATAGTTTGAGGGCTGTGGGGAGAAAAGAAACACTGCAGTTAAAGGCACCCACAGCAGAATGCTTAAAACCAGATGGTCCATACTTGTTTGTTTGTTTTTTCTGGCTGCCTGTTTGTCCTATTATTATACTTCTACTCTTACATTTCTATGAGATGATTAAATATCAAATAGAATGTAACTTTTGGTACCAAGTATTTTATCTCATTAGAAAGTCTTGGTTGGGTATAATTATTAACTTGAAAATGACCTTTTCTCTGGCTCAGGTCTCAAGGTAGAGTTAGCGTCATCTGGGAGGCCTTGGCTGGCTCCCTGGCCTGGAGTGGGTACTCTCCTATGTGCCTGTAGCACCCAGTGCTTGTCCCTGTCACAATAACAGTTGGCATTTGGATTTTCTTGAGGATGCTAGACATGGAGACACTGACCATAGATAGTCTTATATATAATCTGTACAATCACCACTCTGTGATGCTCACAATGGCTACAGAACTTGCTCATGGCTTTCACTAAGTAAGTGGTGGCCAGGGTAAGCCCTAGCATGGGACTCCACTCATAACAGATTCTTTTTTTTTTTTTTGAGACGGAATTTCACTCTTGTTACCCAGGCTGGAGTGCAATGGCGCGATCTTGGCTCACCACAACCTCCGCCTCCTTGGTTCAAGCAATTCTCCTGCCTCAGCCTCCTGAGTAGCTGGGACTACAGGCGTGCACCACCATGCCCAGCTAATTTTTGTATTTTTTAATAGAGACAGGGTTTCACCATGTTGACCAGGATGGTCTCGATCTCTTGACCTCGTGATCCGCCCACCTCAGCCTCCCAAAGTGCTGGGATTACAGGCTTGAGCCACCGTGTCCGGCCAACGGGTTCTTAACAATCTGCCTGCTTCTGTCATCTGAAACAGAGTTTCTGGCGTCTACCTGAGAGCTCTCCATAGTTTCCAAGGTTACCTCATCACACTGAAGCTGTTCTGAATTAAGGTTGGGTTAACATTTGTGTACTATTGTTATTGTTTGAGACAATTCTTGCAGGTCTGGGTACAGGAGAAAAAGAGATTATGAAGAAATTTTTATTACGGGGCTAAAACTTCCTAGCTTAGTGGTTCCCCATACATGACTATTAAAGTCTATTTAGTTTTTAGAGGAATTATTGGATTAGTATATTCAGTTAGTAAATCTTTCCATTCTGTCCTGTCCATTTGAGTCCTCTGGTACATGTTCAGTTACTTGGTAAGACAAACTGTTTTCAGAATGAGGTTGCATGCATTTATCTGATTTGTAATTAATTTAATGGAAGAACATTTAAATGGTACTTCTAAGTAAATCAATGGAAAAAAGTTTTAGTACATGTTCTCATTTTCCAATAACCTTTTATAGTAGCAATAGTCCCTTTTTCTACTTTCCCATTTAATTGGAGCCAGAATAGACAGGTGGCGTCATATTTAAATTAAGAGGATAAAATGTTTATGTTCATTTCTAGGAGACAAAAGCCTATTGCCTGTTAGTACTGTTGCTGGGATTCCTAGACAATAAACAAAAATCCCAGAAACTATAGCACATAAGATGCTATGCTTGGTGAATCACTAAATTAAGAATTTAATAATAAATCTTTTATTGTTTATTTAACCATGTTACTATGATATTGAGTCTGTGAAATTATTGGATAAACAGACACAAAGTTGTTTAAAATACATCATCTCTTTCTCCTCTTGTCATATTATTGTTTATTAATGAATATTAGGGTTAGTCTTCTAACAGAGGGAGTGATAATGTAGTTGGAAGTCATTCTCAAGAGAGTCTTCCCTCAAATTAGAAGGGAAATCTCATTAAACATCAAAGGTTCACTGTTTAAAAAAAAAAAAAAGCATACCTCCCTGTTCTGTACCCACCATGGTAGAGATGAGCTCCCATCTCTTTCTAGCCTTGGGACAGCCTCGGTGGGTATAGACCAGTTCCCAAATGGCTCAGGGATGGAGGTGGGCAGTGGAGCTGATGGTGGAAGCTCATCGGAGGATGTACTTTGAACAATCTGTGTCTGTCCTCTAAGCCAGTGCATAGGCTGTTCTCTGTAGTATTTACTCTTAGTTTAAGAGAAGTAAACTAAATTGCCTGGTAATGAGAGAATCTGTCCCTAGGTCTTAGAATAACACCTGGTACGTTGGGGTTGTATTTTTTGATCTGTGATGAGGAAGGCCTCAACTTGCTTGGAACTCTCTGAAGTTAAAAAAAGACCGTGTGCTCAGTGTCTTCTGAATCTACCACTTGGTCAGGCCAAAATGCTGCGGAGCAAGCAGAATGGCTGATAGGAAGGGGAAGTGGCAGAGATGGCAAACCAGTGCCAGCATGGGCTGACTGTAACCAGTCACCATCTAGATAGGAAGGGCTAGATGGCACTCATGTCAATGGATTTGTTATTTTACTTGGCTTTTATAAAATGAACCTGGAGTTTGGTTTGAAGCTAAGGATTAGGTTGGCTGCTCAGCTTAAAATGGAAACAAAACCAATGAAATTATTAATATACACGTTGGGTTCCACAGTTTTATACCTGAAGCAGTGCAAGTCTTAGGCATATTGATTCCTTCCTAGGAAATCTAAAGAAAAATCATTTGAACTGAGAGAGCTTATTAGATCAGTTTTATCCATGATATATCCCTTTATTTTTGTTTTTTAAATCTTTAATATTTGTTATACTCAATTTTGGTTAGCTAGCTGACTGTCATGATAGAGGACTTGTAGCTAGCTGTCATGATAGAGCTTGCTGATCTACCTTGTACTGTCTTGTACACTTTACTGCATCTTCTCACTTTACTGCATCTTCTTCCATATGTAATTGATTCATTCGTTTGAATTTTGGAGCCTATTACATGTGTAGGTATAGTTCTCCCTTTCCCTCCCAGTCTCCTTGATGTTCCTTTTTCTTCCCCCTCTTAAACTGATTAGCACCTGGAGGCCCTTGAGGAAAAGGCTCTTTACTAGAACTATGCTTTCAGGTCAACTGGTTTAACAGATCTGTAGAACCCAGCGTGAACTTCTAAGGGTCGGGGTATTTGCTGGCATTTGTCAAGATCTTATGTATCTTCCATACGTACTTAGGGCATCTTTCCTGTGGTGCAAGCTTTGACTAATGTTTCGAGTTTAGTTGAACGTCAGTTGTTTCACAACTATTTCAGATCCTGTGCCTTGTGCCCCAATGTGACTGTTCCTCCAACATAACTCTGAAACATATTAAAATGAGGAGGCCTTTGGAAAATGAAGGGAAATGGCAGTTAATGGCCTTGCTTCCTTATGTTTGCTCATAGGGGAGGAAGCTGAAGTCCAGATGGCTCAGCTATCTAGGACCAGACCCTGAGTTCCTGACTCCCTCAGTTCCCTCCTCATTTCACTACCTTGAAACCATGCTACTAGATGACCACTTCACATTCTCACTTCCTGTTTTATATTTACATGGTGTAATTAAGGGAAGAGAAAACACACTGGTGGTTCGTTATTTCTGACATACATATTGAAAGTCAGAAGGGACCAGCAGGATAGAGGCTCTTAGTTAGGATTAAGTGTGGTAGAGTAACAGAACAGTCCTAAATAGGTGAATACATTTATTTATCTCATGTCAAAGAGAGGTAGCTTCCCAGGGTTGGGATGAGCTCCACGGTGTCAGGGCCCTGGGCTCCTTCCACCTTGTTTCTCCGCTATGCCTGGCTTCCCTGCCCACTGTCACTTTTGGATGCAAGATGGTTACTGGAGCATCAGCCATCACACTTACAGTCCAGCTAATAAGAAAAAGGGCAAGGAACGCATCCCTTTTAACAAGCCCTTTTGAAAGTTGCACATTCCACTTCTTCTTGGCCAGAATTCATTCACCCTGTTGTACCCAGCACCCAGAGAGGATGGAATGAGCCTTTATCTGAGTAGCCATGTGCCCACCCCCAAGTCAGGGGATGATCTCGATAGGGGGAGGAGAGAATGGACCCTGCAGGAAGCTGGCAGTCTCTCTCATGGAGACACATGGACGGGATCCTGATTACATGGATTTATTTCATTCATTCAACAAATATGTATTAACTGTCTAATGCGTACCTAGGCACTGAGAAAGCAGAGTGAAAACAGATTCAGTTCCAGTCCTTAAGGCATTTACTGTCTACACGGGGAGACAGACACTAATCAAATACAAACACAATTGTGTAAACCAAGACAAGTGCTGTGAAAAGGACAGCGTGTACTATGAGAGAGGAAAACGGGGATTTGCTCAAGCCTGGGGGTTGGAAACAGGACTGATGTTTGAGCTGAGAGCTGGAGAATGAGTGGAATAACTAGGGCACGATTGGAAGGAAGAACACAGGCAAAGCAAGGCAGGAAGGTGGGAGTGAGCTCTAGGAGGAAGTGAAGGTACTCCTCATATTGGAGCAAGAGGAAGAGGTGAGAGAAGAGGGAGGCGTCAGGGTCAGACCATGAGGGAGACTGGGCGTGGGTGACCAACCATCCCTTGCCTGGACTGAGAGATGTGGGGCTTTCAGTGCTAAAACTGGGAAAGTCCCAGGCAAACCAGGAGGAGGTGACCACCTTCCCTGGAGGCCATGGTAATGGTCAGGTTCTTTCTTGATTAATTTCAGAAAAGTTGGCCGAGCACAGTGGCTCATGTCTGTAATCCCAGCATTTTGGGAGGCTGAGGCGGGTGGATCACTTGAGGTCCGGAGTTCGAGACCAGCCTGGCCAACATGGTGAAACCCCCATCACTACTGAAAATATAAAAATTAGCCAGGTGTGGTGGCAGGTGCCTATAATCCCAACTATTGGGAGTCTGAGGCAGGAGACTCACTTGAACCTGGGAGGCAGAGGTTGCAGATAGTGCCACTGCACTCCAGCCTCGGCAACAGAGTGAGACTGGAAAAAAAAAAAAGATTTAGAAAAGTTCCTTTTTAGATAGGCATAGCTTCCAGCCATAGAAAAACAACAACTGTGACTAGTAAAAGTAATAGCTTACTTTGGCCAAAGGGAAAGGGGCACAGAACAGAAGCTACACTTACTTTTAGTTGGATTACTTGACCAGTAAGATTTTTCTTTATCTGGCCTGATTTCTCCCAATGGTAACCTTGGAAATTAATTGGCATCTAATGATGTATTTGAGATGATAGAAGCAGCTGAGAGTAGGGGATGCCCTTACTCCCTAGCAGGATTTCTCAACACTGACAATGTTGGAATTAGTAGGGAACTTAGAAAAGATAACTGGGCCCTAGCCCAATGAATCAGACAATCCACAGGAGCCAGGGCCAGGGTCCTGGGGGTCTTGATGGAATGCAGATTCTGCTTCCATGGGGTTTGAGAATCTGTAGTTGTAAGAAGTCCCAGATCATATTGATGTTGCTGTTTGTGGACTTTGAGTAGCAGTGTTCTATGAAGTTTGATGAGGTTGTTTTTGAAGCCACTGGTCTCTCTTTAGGAGAGCAGATCTATAGGCCCACGTAAAGGTAGATGAGTCCATGATAGGAGACAGAGATAAAAGACTCAGAGCGGGGCGGTGGCCAGGGAGGCTTCTGGAGTGTGGTCCCATCAACAAGATCACACTGAACCCAGGGGAGCAAATCTTGACTTCTCAGTTCTCAGTCCCAGGGGATGGGTGGGAGGTTATGGGGTGAGTTGTGGCTTTATAAGCCTGTGACTGTCACTAGTATTCTTGGTTACAGAAGAACCAGCTCGTGAGGTCTCTGGCTAGGATGCTACCATAGGTGATGATCATTTTTACCTTTGTAACAGTCTGTTAGGGGCCTTTCCAGCTGACGTCAGTGGCTAGCAGGATGTGGGTCTTTGCTGCAAATAAGAAAAGCCATGGCAAGAGTTTTACATAGGAGCTGATACATCCATTGAATGTTTAAAAAACAAACCCACACTGGCTCCAGAGAAGAAAACAGAATTGGGAAGGGAGACCAGTTAGAAGGGTTAGTAACTATTAATGACAGTGCTCAAAGGATTCTGAGTAATGGAAAAGTCACCACCAGGGCAAAAGTGAAGAATGGCTTATCTCAGAGTATATCTTTAGTCAACATGTTCGTAAATGATTTGTATTAGGATGTGAAAGTCTAATATTAAAGGTCTGGGAGTTGAACCAGATCACGTGCCCTGGTCAAAGCAGTGAGCCAAATCAGTAACATGAAATCTAGCAGGGATAAATGTCAGGTCTTTCCTGGGTCTAAAGATCACAGAACTGGCCCACATGATCTGGATACCCCTTTGTTTCCCTTCCCATGTTCAGAACTGAAAGGTAGATGCAGATGTCAGAGATTTAAAAAATTTTTTTTTTCTAGTCAGCTCAATGACTGATAAAATCCATGTGTCTTACTTGTGTGGCCAGTTGGGCTTGCTAGCAGTGCTGAAGCTGAACTCCCTCCTAAAGTTCTAGCCCTCCCTCCAAAGAGAGAGCAGGCGCAAGGATTCCTTCTCTGCAGACAAGTCTGTGGAGCAAAAGGGGCTGAGTTGAGCATGCCATTTTTTAAAAGTCTGCTACTCAGATCAGTCTCTTACCTTTAGGAAGAAGTAAAGGAGGTAGTAGGGGAGCCAAGACCCCACCTCCAGGAAGGCCTCTCCACTGGGAAACTTGAGGAGAGTGAGTGAAACCCCTGGCCCCTCTCTTCCCTTCAAAAGATGGCGAGACACACCCCAGCACAGGTCCTCCAAAGGGCTTTATACTCACAACAGGTTGAATGTGAATCAGTGGCTTTTGGGTGTTTATAGCTGTGCAGTACAATCACAGGGTGCATTGGCTGTGAATGTATCATCTACAACAGGATTCAGCAAGCCACAGCCCATGGGTCATATCTGGGAAAAAAATAAAAAGAATACTATTTCCTGACATGTGAAAATTAGATGAAATACAAATTTCAATGTTCATATATAAAGTTTTATTGGATCAGAGGGCTGTGTGTATTGTCTGTGACTGCTTTCCCTGTGCAAGAGCAGAGCTGAGTAGTTGAGACGGAGACCACATGGCTGATGAGACCTAAAATGTGTACTCTCTGACCTTATACAGGAGACTTACACCTGATGTAGAATGAAGAAGGTGGTCACCTTGGTGAATTCTGTCCTGGGCATGACACCCAGGACATTGTGTTTGACCTGGGGTCTCACATTAAGTGTGAAATGAGTTTAAAGAGTGACCAGGACCACGAAGAGACTCCCCAAACATGTCATGTAGGGATTGGCTGAGACAACAGGAGCTGGCTAACCTAGAAGAGAGAGAGAGAGATCCAGAGTGGAAATCATGGAAATGTTAGAACTTCAAAGAGAATTACTCAGAGGAAGGCAGTAACGTATAGTGGTTAGTTCAGAGGGCACTGCTCTACATCAGAACGTGGGGTTCAAGTCCAGACTTCCAGTTTTCTCTGGGCTTCAGTTTCTTCACCTCAAAAAATGAAGTATTCCTGTGACAGCTCATCAGATGACCAGATCCACAGTGAATTAAGATTCAGAATTTGCCTTAGAGGTGTATGCAGGCTAGTGGGAAACAGACATGAATGCACTGAACTGGCCTGCAGTGTGGACATACTGCTGAGGGAGTGCTCCGGGAAGCCTAAAAGAGCAAGTAGAATTCTGGTGCCTTTAGCCCAAAGCATTCTGCAATTCCGTGAAAGATGTAACAGGTCATCATATGCAAGAGGAATCAGACTTGTTCTTTGTAACCCCAGGCAATAGATTCCAGGGTGGTTACAGATCTGAACACCTCAGTCTCTTGCTTAAAGCTCTCACAGCTTTCCCTTGCTCTTCAGTTAAACATCAGCCTCTTGAACAGGACCTTCAGGCCTCTCCAGCCTCCCCTCACTTTCCTTGTTTTGTAAGCTCCTGCCCAACCTTGGATCTCAGCTCAGCCTCACATCCTAGGGAAGCATTCCCCACCCTGTCTAGGTCGGATTCCCTTGTTATGGTGCTGGTGGAACTGCACTTCTTTCCTCTGGAGTGTTGCCTCAGTGATGCTCTGTTTCCACTAGAAGGCTGTGAGTCCCTGCCAGGAGAATCCAGTCTGTTGCATTCATAATTATATCATCAGCTCTTGGCACTGTGCCGGGCCTGTAGGAGGAGCTTAATCTGTGTTCATAGACTAATGATCAAAGTTGATCAATAAAGAGAGAAACTTTCCAAAGACGGAAAAAAGGAAATGGACTCCACAAGATGGAGCGAGTTCCCAGCTGAGAGGTATGTAAGCACTGGTTGGATGACAGATGGTGGGAGATGGTAGCCAAATGGTTTAAGTTTGGATAGTGCTTTTTTGTTTAATTTTGTTCCAACCCTGCGCTATCACCACTTTTTGGCCATTGGGTTACCTTATTGGGGTCATGAAGGCTAAGTGATTAGTTCTGTAGCTAGAAAATAGACACAATGAAGACAAGAGTCCACTGCTCATTTTTGCCAAATGAGTTGTCTCTCCCAGGCTGGGGAGGCCGGTGTAGCTGGAGGCAGTGCTGGAGTTCTGTGACTCCACAAGGAAGGAATTACAACTTCCTCTTCAGGAGTAGCCTATCCCATTTATAGCTTTTATGGTTTTATAGTTGGGTGGATTTTTTAAATGCCACGAGTAGAAAATGAAACTTACCTTTAAAATGATGGGTTGCATTCAACACCTCTAGAAGATGTGCCCAGTCAAAAAGAAAAATGATTCTGAACTGTGATGTTATTTCACACACACACACACACACACACACACACACACACAAATGCACACACACACACAATCCTCTCAGTGTTTTGCCAGGAGCAGCTTTCTGTCATATTTATTGATACTTTCAGTTTAGTGGGAGCCTCGAGGGCAGCGTGTCCCATCCTGGGGGGATGGTGCTGACAGTATAAGTGGGTTGCATGACAGGCTACCGTTGAATGTCTTAGTGGTCATGACTTTCAAGATAAAATCCTCCCACTTGGTGGTTCTCTTTCTCAGTGATATTGATCTTGTAGTTGTTGGTTATGGTATTCTACCAAGTGGAGGGCTGTCATTTCTTATTGAGCAGAATTAATACTTGAAATACAAAAGTTCAGAAGGTCCTTTGAGTTTATCATTTCAAGGATTTATTAAGAGGCTTTTTTTTTCCTGAATATTTTCCCCATAACTGGTATAAAAACAACCAACTAATCTATGATTTTGCAAGAACTGAGACGATTTAAACTTACTCTTTCACACTGCTATGCTAACTTCTAGAAATCTCTTGAATCTCCATGTGCTCCAAATTACTCAGAAAGCTTCATGGCTTAACAGGATTTGTTCTGTGCGTTTTTCCTTCTGTTTGTGTAGTGCTTATTTGTTTAGACTAATGTACAATATTTTGCTTTATTCTTGAGCTGAGTTTATCAGAGTTATGCAATCAGTTTCCATACTAAAGGCTCCCAGCCTTTCCCTGCAGTCACACTGAGGTCTAAGGAGAAACTAAAAGCCTCTGAGAGAGGGGCTCTACTGGGGAATGGAGGTGCTCACCTGACCAGCTGACAAGAGGATATTGTGTCCCCAGGCCAGGGGCTCCCTGTGGGCAGGGAGTGTGTCTTGCACTTCACTGCCTCCCTGCCCAGCACCCAGCCCAGGTGGGAAGAAGTGTGAGGAAGAGTTGAGGAGTCTGGGGAAGGGAGGGAGAGGAGGCCTTCCCAGCCTGTCTTTGTCTGCCTGTTCCATTGGCTTCAGTTTATTCCTCTGTGAAGTGCTTCCTGCCCTTGATTACAAATGACCCAAAACCACACCTTTTCAAAGGGTTCCGAGGCACAGCTCAGAAAAGTGTGAAGTTTCCCCAGCACCTCAGAAGTGTCTGTGTCCTCTGCTTGCTTACCCACCCCCATCTTCCTACCTGTCTTGCCACAGAGAGTGTCCTTTCTCACACCTCCCTTGAGTTCCTTCCTATTCCATCAACCTCTCTTCACCATTATCTTCATCTTCTGCTAACCATAATAGGGCATTGAAGCAGATAGAAATATCTGATGTGTTTATTGAATGTAGTACTTCTTTTAGCCAGGTGATTGCACTGTATGTATGTTTCTTCACTTCCTCTGCATCCTCAGACATCTAAATTAAATTGCCTTTATGTCCTCCTAGCCCTTGAAAGACCACCTCTGCTTCAGGAGAAAATCAGTGGGCTAGATGCAGGTGGCAGAGTCTGTGTTTAGAGAGAAAGCATGGTGGTACTGATATTGTATGTACTATGAATAAGATCAGGAAAGAAAGTAGATGAGGTTGAGGACTATGCAGCCCACCTATGAGGAAGTAGAGATAGTAAAGACTCTGGAAGTTTGAGGCAAATCAGATGCTGCTGCGTTTCCATTAGATAGAGAGACTGTGACGTTCAGGACAGTAGGAGCCTCAGTTTCCTGGGGTAGAACTGCTGTCTGCATGATCACTTGGTTTCCGGCTCCTTAGTGTCTTTTAGTTTTGTTTTCAGGGTTTTGGGGTATGTGTGTGTGTGTATTTGGTTTCCTGTTTGAATGTTTGAATTACTTCAGTTTTGGTATATTGTAGAGAATGGAAAAAAAAAATCTAAGTAGAATTTTATCACCAAAAATGGTGCTCTCTCTCTTTTTTTTTTTTTTTTTTTTTTTTTTTTGTGGTTCTGGACAACAGTTTCATCTGCCATAGAGAGTTTGAGTGATCACAGATCAGATTTTAGTTTCAGATATACTCACGGTTGATTTTAGGAGGTTCTAGTGGAATTCCTCTAGGACATGTTCACTGCTGAAGCATTACTTCTGCTTGTGTGGGTCGGGGTCTCAGCATGCGTTAATGCTGATGACTAGAGGAATATTTGAGATTTAGGTAATACAGTTTGCAATATAACAGACATGGATTGTGCTGTATATATGGTCTTGTTTCAGCCATCACCCAAGTGGTTCAGTCCAAAAGTATTGAAAAGAAATGTCATGTTTTTGTGTTTCTTCACATTTAAGAGAATCAAATCCATAATTTCTGGTAACACTGCTCTTTTCCACTTCCCCTTGCAACATGGACTGCCTGGAGATTCTTTTTGCCAAAACTTGCCCCCTCCCAACACACTCCTTTTGTTCTTTTTTTTCTTTAAATGTGGAGTGATTGGAGGTGGAACTTTTTCTCCCTTCCTGTTTCTCTGAGTCCCAGTCACCAAGCATCAGGACTCCCTTCCACAGGCATCGCTCTCCAGGGATGAGGTGGGGAAGCTGGGCCAGGGACTCCAGAATTCCCCTTGGCAGGGTGGTGGAAGGAGGACCCCTGTGATTCTTCTGATGTCCACACTTTTATCTTATCTCAGTTGTGTTTGGGGAAATGAGATTTGATGCTGGAGGTCATCAGAACTGTTATGACACTGTTTTGTAAGATATCTCATTACATTGTTTTCTTCTGTATCATTTTTTGTTGTAATCATTATTGGCCCAGGAAGGAGAAATTTTTAAACATTTTCATTTTAAAGATTCTTAATTTTCTTGCTGTAGCAATATTAATTTGAAGATTTCCTAGGTTCCCTAATTCAGAGGCAGGACAGCCAAATGGTAAAGGAGGCAACCTCTGGCATCCTGTCTTTGTTCATTTTCTGTTATTATAACAGAATACCACCTATTGGGTGATTTATAAGGAAAACAAGTTTATTTCTTACAGTTCTGGGGCTGGGGAGTCCAAGAGCACGGCAAGCACCAGATCTGGTGAGGGTCTTCTTGCTGCATTCTAATATGGTGGAGGGCATCATGTGGTGAGAGGGCATTAGCATGCAGGTCAGCTACCAGTCCCATCATGGGAGCCCCATGCTGATGGCCTTATCTAATCCTAATTAATTCCCAAAGGCCCCACCTCCAATCATCATGTGAATTTTATGGTTAAGTTTGCAACACATGAAACTAACCTGTGGGACACACTGGAGACACATTCATACCAGAGCATATCACATTGCTCCTGGTTTTAATTCTGGCTCTTCTACTTACTGGCTGAGTCCCATTGGGCAATTATTTAATTTTTTCCCCCCTTGAAGTTTTCTCTGCAAAATAAAGGTTACTAGAGTAATAATAATAAAAACAACAGTTAGTGTTTATTGAGTACTTATGGTGTGTGTGAGGTATTGTGCTAAGTGCTTTCCCAACATTTGCTTTCAGTCTCATAGCAGCCCTGAGAGGTGGATCCTGCTGTGCTTCTTGTGCTGTGGTGCAGTGGGATGACAGTAAGAGTGACCATGCACTGAGCACTCACTGTGCACCAGGCTCTGCTATGTGCTGTCTTCATGTCTAGATTCAGAAATGGAGGCTTGGAAAGGGGAAGTCATTTGCCCCATATCACATGCTACAATGTGTAGGGCCAGCATGGGAACAATGCTGTTAGACTCCAGAGGCTTCTTACTGCCTGCTCATGGCATGGTCGCAGGACTAAATGAAATAATTCCTGTAAAACACTTAAAATGGGAGCTGGCACATAATAAAAGCTTAAATTGTAGCTGTTGGTGAAGTCATACTCTTTCCTACTAAAACACTGTACTTCCTTTCCTTTGATGCAGAAGCCCCCTTTCTAATGTTATCAGTGAATGGCTTACATAGATCCTATACATGGCTATATGGCCATGGCATGCTTCCATGTGACTTCAAAAGTCCTGCAGAGTACCCTTCCACCCACCTCCAGATGGTTCTATGGTACCCCCACCAGCACCCCCATGAATAGGCTCCCTGGCGTTACTTGACAAAACAGTATGGACACATTGGGTAGAGGGAGACCAGGAGTGCAAACGTGTGTTCTAGGTTTTTTCCTGACAGGTTGATCCTATCACAATCTCTTGGATTGTAGGTGGGGTTGAGGTTTGAGGATAAGGGCATGTGATAGGAAGAGTATGTGTGGGTGGGGAGAGCCATCATCTGTAATGGGTCCCTGTGGAAGCTGAGGAGCTATAGGAGAGGCCCTGTGCTCAGGTGAGATGACCCAGCTTCAGGATCACACCTCAAAATTTCGCAGAAGCTAGTTGGTAACTGCCAACTGGTAGGTTCCTGGGTAGTAACTGCAGCAGGTTGGATGGAGTCTGTGACAGATGAGAGCATGTATCCATGGAGGGGGCAGCAGCCATCCCCACTTCGGTGACTGCAAACCCTTCTTGTCCACCTGCACCACCCTGTGGAAAATTGGCAGATGCTTTCAAAAGGCCTTCAGAGAAGAAGAGATGTGAATAGCCAGTACAGACAGGAGAACTTTCCTCATAAATGGAGCCTAAAGTGAGAAATCTTACCAGCATCGGGATTTAGGGAAATAGGTGCTCTCATATATGTGATGGGAGTCTGTGGCAGTGTCTGTCAAAACTGAAAATGTGCACACTCTGTGACCTAGAATTTTCTTTTCTTGAAACTACCCTTTTTAAAAGCTATGAGGACTGTTAGAAAAGAATATTTGCTACAGCATTGTTTGTAAGAAAAGAATATTTGCCACAGCATTGTTTGTAAAAGTGAGAAATGGGAAATGATCCAAGTGTTTATCAAAAACGCAGTGTTAGGCTGAGGCGGGAGGATCGCTTGAATCTAAGAGTTTGAGGTTGCGGTGAGCTATGATCATGCCACTGTGCTCCATGCTCCAGCCTGGGCAACAGCACAAGACCCTGTCTCAAAAAAAGGCAATGCTTACATATAGGACAGTTTACACTAAAATATTATGTATTATTAAAAAGATTAATGGAGATTTATATGTACTGATATGAAAAGATGTCCAATTTTTATGATAAGAAAAAACTAAAATCATGTTGTCCATTTTTCTAAAAAATGTTTGTACCTACAGTAAAATAATGTATGTATTACATGGACAAAATTTTTTGTAGTTTTTCCATGAACTTAAAGATTCACTAAAAATATTTGCATGTGTCAGAATTTTTAAAGTTGGAAAATCAAACTGAATTAATAAAAATCCAAATTATAGATGTAAAGGCAGCATAGCATTACCCTTTTAAGCTTTCATAAAAAATTTTACTAAATGTCTAGGTGGGAATAAATATATCATGATTTGAATAGCTAGTCAACTGTTCTAAATAGATAAGCACTTGTTTTTGAAAATATCCTTTTAAGTAATTATGAATGTATTTTTTAAATTGCTAGTTCTTTTTTCTTTATTTGCTGGCAAATTATTTCTTTATTGAGAGTGTAAATATCACATCAAATATCCAGATAAAAAATGCTAAAATTTTAGATTCTACATTGATGAGTCTTTTACTATAGTTAATCACTGGAATTTTACTAAATTATGTGCTGTGGAGGAAATTATTTTGCAATGAACCTCAGAGGTTTGGTCATTATTCAAAGTCCTCTTTCTCATTTGTATTTCAGCATTTTATGTGCTCAAACTAATATAATTAGGAATCTTCTGGACATAGCAAAATATTATAAGTGTACTGTTTGAACTCTCTAGGCCTGTTAGTTTTATCTCTTGTCAAATCAGGAATCATAGTATATATCATATGCAGCCTCACTAAATCAATCTCATGACTCCTTTTAAGTGGTCTACTTTCTGGCAATGATATCTGTGTAACTGCTGTCAGAGTTACTTGCTCTGTGCTGCTAAAGTGATGTCATATGTTATGGCCTATAATGATTCAAAAATATATAAATGGGCAGAAATGGATGTTGGAGGCTGATATGGTTTGACTGTGTCCCCATGCAAATCTCATCTTGGATTATAGTTCCCATAATCTCCATGTGTCATGGGAGGAGCCCAGTAGGGGGTAATTAAATCATGGGGGTGGTTACCCTCATCTTGTTCTTATGATAGTGAGTTCTCAAGCGATCTGATGGTTTTATAAGGGGCTTTTCCTCCTTTTTGCTTGGCACTTCTTCTCCCTGCTGCCCTGTGAAGAAGGATGTGTTTCCTTCCCTTTCTGCCATGATTGTAAGTTTCCTGAGATTTTTGTGGAAGAAAGATGTTCTTATATATGATGTCGATTACGGGAGAACCAGGCATTTCTTTAATTTTTGGATTGAATTTTGGAATACTTTAAAAATATGTAAATAAGTGATAGATATTTTGCAGGTAAAATTACGCAATCTCTCTGCATTTTTTTTCTTTTAAAGCAAACTTGTATAATTGTGATGTGCTTTTTCTTTTCTTTTTTTTTAATTTCCATAGGAAGTGACCAAGTTCACTCCTGGACGCTAGCTACAAGCCAAGCCTTAGACACTATCTGGAGAATGGCAAAAGGCTTTGTTATGTTGGCAGTTTCATTTCTGGTGGCTGCCGTCTGCTACTTCAGGAGGCTACATTTATATTCAGGGCACAAGCTGAAATGGTAGGTCACTGTATTATCTTTGAATTTCAAATATATCCTTGCTTTTCAAAGCAGAATTCTGATATTATTGTTCCCTTTATCTTTCAGGTGGATTGGATATCTGCAGAGAAAATTCAAAAGTAAGTATTTTCATTCATATATTTCTTTAAGGTACAGAGAGGGTTCAAGAAAGGAGAAGAAAGGGAAATTGACTGCTTTTTATTTTTTATTTGGTCCAGGAAACCTCAGTGTGGAGGCAGAAGTTGATTTACTCAGTTACTGTGCAAGAGAATGGAAAGGAGAGACACCCCGTACCAAGCTGATGAGGAAGGTGTGTCTGTTCTTAGAGGGTATGGGAGAAATAGAACTTGTCTGTCAAAACCAGGAAACAAACATTCCCTTCTGCTTTCCTAAATACAGAGATCTGCCAGTACCAAAATGTGAATCAAGTAACAACTGTGGCTCTAACTCAAAAGCCAAACAGCTGCTAGACCTTGGCTTTGGGCCTTGAACCTGGAGCTCGTGTCCTCAAGGACTCAGGTTGAGGAGGTCTGTAATTCTGGGAAACTCAGGCATTGTGCTCTTTCAGCTCTCTCCTGGCCAGGCCTATTAAACATCTGCATGTGCAGCAGAGACTGTCTTTGAAAAGATCAGGCACCCTGATGTAAAATATTTTGAGAATTTTTAGAATCTTCATTGGACCAATCTTGGTAATTAGCCCCAGCAGTGCTGCCCAATCTTGTCACTAGTAAAAGCAAAAATGGTGGAGAGAGTACATGTAAAGTACTTAGGATCATCCTAAAAGTACGCAGAGTTTTTCCCTGTGATTAGGTCACATCTCTTATCTGCCCAAGGTGACCTTCCCTGGCTCTGGGCTTCCAAGATTTATCATCTAAAATAGCAAGTTGCATACCTGTACAAATGAGAGCCACTTTAAAATTACATGTGGTCATATTCATAATTTATCATTGTTTCTGTTGTCCACTTTAGTTGGGAGGAACACCTCACTGAAAATATGGTGAATTCACTTTCTTTATTCTCTTGTCCAGTGGAATTAACAAATAACTTTCTCTTTTTGTGCTAATAGGCTTATGAGGAACTATTTTGGCGGCATCATATTAAATGTGTTCGACAAGTAAAGAGAGATAACTATGATGCTCTCAGATCAGTGTTATTTCAGATATTCAGCCAGGGCATCTCTTTTCCATCATGGATGAAAGAAAAGGACATTGTTAAGGTATGTCTTCCCACTAGAAATGTGGGAAATGTCATGTTGACAATAGCTGCAACTCAATGGCTCCTAGTCTTTGGGAGCTTTGTGCTCAGGGGACCATGAAATTGAAGGAATTTTTTTTTTTTTTTTATGAGACAGAGTCTCATGTCACCCAGGCTTGAGTGCAGTGGGGTGATCATGGCTCACTGCAGCCTTGACCCCCTTGGCGCAAGTGATTCTCCCATCTCAGCCTCCTGAGTAGCTGGGACCACAGGTGCATGCCACCACACCTAGTTAATTTTTGCTTTTTTTTTTTTGTAGTGACAGGGTTTTGCCTTGTTGCCCAGGTTGGTCTTGAACTTCTGGGCTCAGAATTCTGGGATTATAGATGTGAGCCATCGCGTCTGGCCAGAGGAGTCTTAAGAGGTTATGTAATCCAGTCCTCTGTCTCTTGTGTCAGTTGTAAATAAACCATCTCAGAAGATAGTCATTCTCTGTGTTTGTTTTTAATGCCACCATCTTTTCTTTAGGGGCATCTGTTCTTTTATAAGTGAGGTGATCAAGCAAAATTTGCTTTTTCACGCTACAGTTAGTGTGAGTTTTAATAAATGCATAGTTTGCAACCACCCCAAAGATTCTCTTGTATACTTTGATAGTCCATCCTCCTCCTACCCCAGCCTCTGGAAACCACTGATCTGTTTTCTGTCCCTACATTTTGCCATTTCCAGAATTTCATATAAATGGAATCATTCAATATGTAGCTTTTTGAATCTGGTTTCTTTCACTTAGCCTAATGCATTTCCAATTCATCCATGAATTTGTGAATTTGTAGTTCATCCTTTTTTATTGTTGAATGGTATTCCTTTACATGAATGTACTATAGTTTGTTTATCCATTCACCAGTTGAAGGACATCTAGATTGTTTTTAATTTGGGGCAACTGTTATAAATATTCTCGTACAGGATTTTGTATGAACAATAGTTTTCATATTGAGGGGTAATTGGAGTGAGATTGCCTGCCTGTATGCTAGGTGCATGTTTAACTTCATAAGAAACTGCCAACTTGCTTTCCAAAGTGGCCCAGCCATTTTACATTCCCACCAACAACATATAAGCAGTGTTTCAGTTGCTCCACATTCTCACCAGCACTTGATAATGTCAGGTTTTTTGGTTTTTAGCCATTATAATAAGTGTGAATTGGTATCATTATTCTTTTAGTGTGCATTCCCCAATGAGTAATGATGTTGAGCATTTTTCATGTGCTTGCTTGTCATCTCTGTGATCTTCTTGGAGAAATGTATATTCAAATATTTTGCCCATTTTTATTGTTTTTTTTTTTAAATTATTGAGTCTTGAGAGTTCTTTATATATTCTGACTACAGTGCTTTATCAGATAAATGATTTACAGATATTTTCTCCAGTCTGTGGCTTATTTTCTGATTTTCTTAACAATGTCAAGCAGCACATTCTTGATAAGTAAACTGAGTTTTTATTTTGTTTTATTTATTTATTTTTTGAGACAGAGTCTCGCTCTTGTTGCCCAGACTGAAGTGCACGATCTTGGCTCACTGCAACTTCCACTTTCCAAGTTTAAGCAATTCTGCCTCAGCGTCTTGAGTAGCTGGGATTACAGGCACATGCCACCATGCCTGGCTAATTTTTGTATTTTTAGTAGAGACGAGGTTTCACCATGTTGGCCAGGCTGGTCTTGAACTCCTGACCTTGTTATCCACCCACCTTGCCTCCCAAAGTGCTGAGTTTGCAAGCATGAGCCACCATGCCTGGCCAGTTTTTATTTTAAATGCTGGCCAGTTTTTATATTAAATGTCTAATCTAGGAAGTACATTTAAGGATAGAAGAGCAAAGAAATATATATGTATTTCTATATCTCTTATATAGAAATATAAGATATTATTTTTATATCTAAGATTTAAAGATTATTTCTTATTTTTATATCTAAGATTTAAAGATTATTTCTATTTATATCTAAGATGTAAAGATTATATATTTAAAGATATAAAGATTTTTATATCTAAATATGAGATTATTTTATATACCTCACTTACATCTATATCTATATCTGTCTATCTATCTATATATAGCGGGGGAGAGAGAGAGAGAGAGGGAGAGAGTGTGTGTATGTGTTCAATTTTAACATCTTTTATTTAAACTTATTTGTTAGTTCCATTTCATCTAGCAAATGCTTGTCAAGTATATACAGCATGCTAGCCCAGTTGCTAATTGCTGAGGACAAAGATGTAAAGATACAACAGAGGCCAGGTGCTATGGCTTATGCCTGTAATCCCAGCACTTTGGGAGGCCAAGGTAGGAGTATCTCTGGAGGCCAGTAGTTCAAGTCCAGCCTAGGCAACAGAGTGAGACTCTATCTTGCTAAAAACGAAATCTAGCCAGACATGGTGGTACATGCCTGTAGTCATAGTGACTTGGGAGACTATGATGGGAGGATTGCTTGATCCTAGGAGTTTGAGATTACATTGAGCTGTGATTGCACCACTGCACTCCAACCTGGGTGACAGAGTGTATATTAGTCTGCTTTCATGCTGCTGATAAAGACAATAAAGGTGAGATTTGGGTGGGGACACATCCAAACCACATTATTCCACCCCTGGCCCCTCCCAAATCTCAGATCTTCACATTTCAAAACCAGTCATGCCTTCCCTATAGTCCCCCAAAGTCTTATTTCAGTATTAACTCAAAAGTTCACAGTCTAAAGTCTCATCTGAGGCAAGGAAAGTCCCTTCCACCTATCAGCCTATAATCAAAAGCGGTTTAGTTACTTCCTAGATACAGTGGGGGTACAGACACTGGGTAAATATAGCCATTCCAAATGAGAGAAATTGGCCAAAACAAAGGGACTACAGGCCATGCATGTCCAAAATCCAGTGGGGCAGTTAAATCTTAAAGCTCCAAAATGATCTCCTTTGATTCCATGTCTCACATCCCAGTCACACTGATGCAAAAGGTAGGTTCCCATGGTCTCGGGCAGTTCCGCCCCTGTGGCTTTGCAGGGTGCAGCCTCTCTTCTGTCTGCTTTTACAGGCTGGTGTCAAGTGCCTGTGGCTTATCCAGTTGCACAGTGCAAGCTGTTGGTGGATCTACCATTCTGGGGTCTGGAGGACAGTAGCCCTCTTCTCACAGCTTCACTAGGCAGTGACCCAGTAGGGACTCTGTATGGGGTCTCCCACCCCACATTTCCCTTCCTCACTGCCCTAGCGGAGGGTCTCCATGAGTGCCTTATCCCTGCAGCAAACTTTTGCTTGGACATCAAGGCATTTCTGTCTTAAAGCTCTAGGTGGAGGTTCCCAACACTCAGTTCTTGATTTCTGTATACCCACAGGCCCAACATCACGTGGAAGCTGCCAAGGCTTGGGGCTTGCGCTCTCTGAAGGCTTGGCCCGAAATATACCTTGCTTGGCCCCTTTTAGTCATGACTGGAGTGGCTGGGATGCAGGGCACCAAGTCCCCAAATTGTACACAGCAGAGGGACCCTGGGCCTGGCCCATGAAACCATTTTTTCTCCTAGGTCTCTGGGCCTGTGGTAGGAGTGGAGGTGGTGGGGGCGCTGCCGTAAAGGTTTCTGACATGCCCTGGAGACATTTTCTTCATTGCCTTGGTGATTAACATTTGGCTTCTTTTTATTTATGCAGATATCTACAGCCAGCTTGAATTTCTCCTCAGAAAATGAGATTTTCTTTCCTATTGCATTATTGGGCTGCGAAATTTCCAAATTTTTATGCTCTGTTTTCCTTTCAAAACTGAATGCTATTAACAGCACCCAAGTCACGTCTTGAATGCTTTGCTGCTTAGAAATTTCTTCCACCAGATACTCTAAATATCTCTCAAGTTCAAAGTTCCGTAAATCTCTAGGGCAGGGGCAAAATGCCTCCAGTCTCTTTGCTAAAACAACAAGAGTCACCATTGCTCCAGTTTCCAAGTTCCTCATATCCACCTGAAACTACCTCAGCGGGCATTTCATTATCTATCTCATTATCAGTATTTTGGTCAAAGCCATTCAACAAATCTCTAGGGAGTTGTAAACTTTTCCACATTTTCCTGTCTTCTGAGCACTCCAAATTGTTCCAATCTCTGCTTGTTACCCAGTTTCAAAGTTGTTTCCACGGTTTCGGGTATCTTTTCAGCAGCACCCCAGTCCTGGTACCAGTTTACTGTATTAGTCTGTTTTCATGCTGCTGATAGAGACATACCTAAGAGTGGGCAATTTACAAAAGAAAGAGGTTTAATTGGACTTACAGTTCCACGTGGCTGGGGAAGCCTCACAATTGCTGAAGAAGTCAGAGGAGCAAGTCACATTTTATGTGGCTGGTGGCAGACAAAAAGAGAGAGCTTGTGCATGGAAACTCCTCTTTTTAAAACCATGAGATCTTGTGAGACTTACTTACTGTCACAAGACCAGCACAGGAAAAAGACTTGCCCCATGATTCAGTTACCTCCCACCAGATCCCTCCCACAATACATGGGAATTCATGAGATTTGGGTGGGGACACAGCCAACCCATATTAAGTGAGACCTTGTCTTTAAAAAAGAAAACAAAATAAACCACCAAGAGTGGAGATTCCCAGGCTCAATAAACTGAGTAGGGTGGGAAAATGTACTGGATACCTATGATGGGTTAGATTCTTACATACACCATAATCTTATTTAATCCTAACAAGAGCCCTATATAAAATGTTCAGTATTATCCATATGTTACAATGGGGGATGAGGCTAAATAGTTAAATAATCCATGCTGGTTAAGTAATCTCTCAGCTGGTGAGTGACAGCTAGGTTTGAACCACAGAGTGCATCATTCTAAAATCCACCTGTTCCCTGATACACTATATTGCCTTAACATCATTTGGTTAACATTTATTTCTAGGCCGGGTGCGGTGGCTCACACCTGTAATCCCAGCACTTTGGGAGGGATCATGAGGTCGGAAGATCAAGGCCATCCTAGCTAACATGGTGAAACACCATCTCTATTAAAACTACAAAAATTAGCATGCCTGCAGTCCCAGCTACTCAGGAGGCTGAGGCAGGAGAATTGCTTTAACCTGGAAGGCGGAGGTTGCAGTGAGCCGACATCGCACCATTGCACTCCAGCCTGGTGACAGAGTGAGACTCCATCTCAAAAGATAATAATAATAATTTATAAAGGGCTACATATAGTAAGTTTGGTAAATATTTTATCAAAAAGATTGTTTCTATGGTCATAATTCTATGTTTTCATCACTTATGAAATTGTAAGAAAATGATGTAAAATAAGCTAAGTCACAAATCTAAAAGAAGGCAATACACTTTTTATTTAACCATTGCTATAGTCTTTCTAAATAAAGATTGCTAAATGAGATAAGGTCGGGCCAGGTGCGGTGGCTCACGCCTGTAATTTCAGCACTTTGGGAGGCCAAGGCAGGAAGATTGCTGAGGTAAGGAGTGCGAGACTAGCCTGACCAACAAGGTGCAACCCCATCTCTACTAAAACTACAAAAAATTAGCCAGGCGTGGTGGCTCACTCCTGTAGTCCTACCTACTTAGGTGGCTGAGGCACAAGTATTGCTTGAACCTGGAAGAAGGAGGTTGCAGCACTGCACTCCAGCCTGGGCAACAGAGTAAGACTCCATGGTAGAAAAAAAAGAGAGAGAGAGAGAGAGAGAGAAGGTTGTGGTTGTGCTATACACCAAATTGTGTGTAATAAACCTTCATATGCTAATCATGGTGTCTACTTCCTTTATAAGCTTCCTGAAAAACTGCTGTTTTCACAAGGTTGTAATTGGATTCAGCAATACAGTTTTGGTCCTGAGAAGTACACAGGTTCAAATGTGTTTGGAAAATTACGGAAATGTGTGGAATTATTGAAAACACAGGTAAGTGTTTGCGGGGGAAATAAAAAAAAACTAGGTATAGAAGGACATATCCCAGATATAGCCAGTTTTCTTTAATGTTGGGCACATCACCTTATGTTAGGAGAGTAAGAAGTGCAAGCAGAAATGCTTCTAGTAACTGATGATTTCCCTCCTTATTCTTCCTTCTCCTTCAAGAAGGGAGTGAGCAACATTGTTCTACATGAAAATTAGGTCCTATAGGGTCTGGGGGCTTTTATGGGCTGGCCTGCAAACCTTACCAGTCAACCTTTGTTTCCCCAGAAGAATGTGGTGCAAGTTCCAGGCAAAGTGCTCAGAAATGCTCTTCTGGAATGCACCCTATTCAGACAACGTGGTAATGGTGCAAATGTAATCTGATTAAGAGTTTTCCTGTCTTTTAATAATGACACAGATTTTGGCTGATCGGAATGAATCCTGAGCCTACCACTAGCTGGGTTACCTTGGGAAATAACCTTTCTGGTCCATAGTTTTCTTATGTATAAAAGAGAAACATCAATAGTGTATACCCTGTACGATTATTGTGAGGATTCAATGACTTAATACACAGAGTGCTTTAAACTGTGCAGGATACACAGTGAATGTTAAAGCACACTAGCACTTTTCTTCTCTGGAATATCCTTTGTATAATCCATCCATCCTAAGCAGTTTTGGAAAACTGTCTTGCTTTGTGTTTTGGGTTGTACTTTTTGAAAACAATATTTTATGTAAACGAATTTATTACCGTAAATGTTTTATGGTCAGCTTAGGCTTCTATAACAAAATACCATAAATTGGGTGGCTTAAATCATATTGATTTTTCACAGTTCTGGAGACTGGAAGTCAGAGATCAGGGTGCCAGCACGGTGGAGTTTTTGGAGCCCTCTTCCTGTTTTACAGACAGCTGTCTTCTTGGTGTGTCTTCACATAATGGAAGAACTAGCTAGCTCTTTGTCCTCTTCTTATAAGAGTACCAAGTTCATTAATGAGGGCTCCACTGTCAGGACCTAATCACCTTCCAAAGGACACACCCTCTAATACCGTCACATTGGGATTAGGGTTTCAACATAGGAAGTTGGGGGAGACATGTTCCATCTATTGCAGTATACTTTATGGTTAAAAAGAATCAAACAGTGGCAAAAGATATAAAGTGAAAAGTTAAAGTTCTACTTTTTTCTATTAATCTTTGGTTTATTTTATAAATACTTTAAAAGTTATGGAATGGTGTATGCCTTCACCTTTATCCTTCTGAATTTCACTTTTACATCTATGTTTTTAGTGGACTGAATTTAATGGAATTAGAGATTATCACAAGAGAGGAAGTATGTGCAACACCCTTTTTTCAGATGCCATTCTGGAATATAAACTTTATGAAGCTTTAAAGTTCATCATGCTCTATCAAGTCACTGAGGTTTATGAGCAAATGAAGATGAAAAAGGTCATTCCCAGTCTTTTTAGACTCCTGTTTTCCAGGGAGACATCCTCTGATCCTTTGAGCTTCATGATGAATCACCTGAATTCCATAGGCGACACGTGTGGACTAGAGCAGGTAACTAGGGAGGAAGAACTGCTTGTGTTTGATTAAGGATGCTGTGGCACTGTTTGAACACAGATGTCTGGGGTTGACTTTCAGTGGTGATATAAGCAGCCACACAGAGGTGGTTGATTGATATTTTGCCCCTCAAATGAGGAAGACTAATAAACCTCATTGCTGTGTGCTGGCTGGCTGCTTTGTGTCTCCCCAGACCTCTGGCCAGAGAGCACCAGTTCTGGGGGCCTTTCTGACCTCTCGCGCTGCTTCCCAGATGCTAACAGGTTCTCTCCACATAAACGTTCACCAGGAAAAAGTCCAGTTGGAAAATGAGATAACTTTAGGAAAGCATTTGGTTACCTGTTGCAGATAAATATAAATTAATTGAAACTTTCTAAAACCAGGAAATGCTTTTATACCTATAGAAAACTGTTTCTCTTTTGTTTTGCTTTCCTAGAGGTAATTATCTGACATTTTAAAACAAATGGATATAAAATGATATAAAACTTGTTAGAAAACAATGTAGTTTGTATCCCGAGTGTTCCTCTGTTTTTTTACTATAACTTTTCTTCAGGAGGCTTTTTTCCTGTGATTTTTACTTGCTAGTCTACAGAGTTGTTCCTATGCTCATCCCCTTCCTTCCACACAATGAGTTTGTTCTGAACTCTGTGCCCACTCAGTGGTGTGTGGGTGGGTTTGTCAACAAGCGGATTATTTCATAAACTGCAGAGGAATACTTCCCCCCACTGTGGTGGGAAGCAGGAATTTGAAAGTGTGTATCTGTGACCTGTCTTTCATCTCATCCACAGATTGATATGTTTATACTTGGATACTCCCTTGAAGTAAAGATAAAAGTGTTCAGACTGTTCAAGTTTAACTCCAGAGACTTTGAAGTCTGCTATCCAGAGGAGCCTCTCAGGGACTGGCCAGAGATCTCCCTGCTGACTGAGAACGACCGCCACTACCACATTCCAGTCTTTTAAGTTGGCTGGGGGCCGAACAGCAGTAGTGACAGTGGTCACAGTTGCATATAAAGTATCTCTCTGAAACCAAAGCTAGCATTTTAGCATGGAAGGAATTAGGACCTTTTCCTAAGACTACAGGTACACTGGATGTAGCAATACATGGTTGGTTTTCCTTTATTTTTCAGTGATTTCCTCCGAAGCAGCTGCACTGATGTATTTGCGTGTTGGTGGCTTGACTTTGTTCATTAGGGGCGTGGTCACTTCACATGATGGAGGGCCTTTAAGAGCACAAAGAAGTTTAACACAGACAACAACAGGAAAAAGCAAAAAGAAAACAAGTAGGGAAAAATGGCTACCCTGGAGAGAAAGAATCTCTTTAACCTTTAAGTTCTTCATTAAAAAATCTTATCTTGGACTGATTTGGGGGATTTTTATAAACATGGCCTTATTTTATAAGCATTACCTTCCCAGGAATCTTCATTGTATATTAATTTTTGATAACCATTTGATTAACTTTAAAATTGTGTGTATGTATATATATACACACACACACATGTATGTTTATACACACGTATCTGTGTATAGTTTTATATATACATATATACATGTAGACATACAGAGAAATAACCACTACTTTATAATACTGTACAGTTTGTTTTATATCCCTTTACATTTTTTTTGTTACTGTTTTCTCTGGCCAGCTTAATAGTTTTATTTAGACAGAAAAAAAGATAAATTCTGTAGATTAAAGCAAATGACAGTTATTGAACTATCACAGAAATATTAAACTGTGGTATATTTAATGTGTGGAATCTCATTATGGTAGGCAGAATAATGCCCTATGCTCCCCAAAGATGTCTGTTTCTGAATCCTTAGAGCCTTTGCAGGGCTAAATGGGTTAAAAGGGAAAGGAGAATTAAGGTTGCAGGTGGAACTGAGGTGCTAATCAAGTCACTGATGTTGAAATAGGGAGATTTTTCTGGATTCTCCAGGTGGGCCCAGTGTAGTCAGAATGATCCTTAAAAGTGGAAGAGGGAATTGGAAGAGTGTCAGAGTCAGAGGGAAATGTGAAACGCACCATTGCTGGCTTTGAAGATGGAGGAAGGGGCCATGAGCTAGGGAGTGCAGGCAGCCTCTAGAATTGAGACTGGCAAGAAAACAGAAACTTCCCCAGAGCCTCCAGAAGGAACATAACCCTGCCAACACCTGATTTTAGCCCAGTGAAGCCCGTGTTGGACCTCTAATCTGCAGAACTGTAAGGTAATAGATTTGTGTTTAAGCCACTGTTTGCGGTAATGTGTTATAGCAACAGAAAACTAGTATTTCCAGACTAGTTTATGGTCATCTTTATTTTGGAAATACTTTTCTAGTTTAATTTGATAATCTTTATTTTGGAGGTACTTTGCTAGTCTGAGTTTTAGTACATAAACATAATTTTAAAACTTTTGCTGATTATATATTACTTCAAAGTCGCAAATCCCTAAGAATGACTTATTTCACGAGATATTTAGCACTATCATTTTTCCCAGATGTTCATATTATTTCTGCAATAAATTAAAAAGGTGTGTGTTAAATGCTGTCACGTCTGAAATTAACATTCATACTCTTTTGCAATGGGGATGATCAGTCGTGTGTGCTACATGAACCCTGTCTGATAGTAGCTTGTTCCCACTGTCATTTTGTTTTCCGGTTGAAGATTAATGGGCTCAGCTACACAAAGAGTTCTTTTTTTTTTTTTCTTTTTAAGGAGGAAGGGAGGAAGGCAGGAAGGGAGGGAAGGAGGAAGGGAGGGAGGAAGGAAGGGATGAAGGAAGGAAGGAAGGGAGGAAGTGGGGGAGGGAGGGAGGGAAGGGAAGGAAGGAATGCAAGCAATGAGAGAGACATTGCAGACCTGGATCTAGAGGTTTACAAGTTGATTTCTTTTTTTGAGAGAAGGAAAGAAAAAAAAAATGAGTAAAGGAGAGAAAGAAAGAGGAAGAGAGTGAGGGAGGGTGAACGGAAATATTGCTTTATTTCGTTGATGAAAATTCTTCTTTATGTTGGTGCTCTTTACTTTTTGGTATATTTTTAGTAAGGCTAATACTGGTTGTTTCTTTCTGTGTGTAATGCCTCTTTCAGAAGCTCTTGTAAAGCAGGCCTGGTGGTAATAAAATCTCTGAGTACTTGCTTGTTCATAAAAGATTTTATTTTTCCTTCAGTTGTGAAGCTTAGTTTGGCTGGATATGAAATTCTGGGCTGAAGGTTCTGTTCTTTGAGGATGTTGAATATTGACCCCCACTCTCTTCTGGCTTGTAGAGTTTCTGCTGAGAGATCTGCTGTAAGTCTGATAGGCTTGCCTTTGTGGGTAACCTGACCTTTCTCTCTGGCTGCCCTTAGTATTTTCTCCTTCGTTTCAACCCTGGTGAATCTAACGATTATGTGCCTTGGGGTTGCTCTTCTTGAGGAATATCTTTGTGGTGTTCTCTGTATTGCCTGGGGTTGAATATTGACCTGCTTTGCTAGTTCAGGAAAATTTTCCTGAAGGGTATTTTCCAGCTTGGATTCATTCTCTCCTTCGCATTCAGGTACACCTATCAAACGTAAATTTGGTCTTTTCACATAGTCCCACATTTCTTGGAGACTGCTCATTCCTTTTTATCCTTTTATCTCTAATCTTGTCTTCTTGTTTTCTTTCATTAAGTTGGACTTTGACCTCTGTTATCCTTTCTTCTGCTTGAACAATTCGAGTGTTTAAACCTGTGCATACTTCTCGGAGTTCCTGTATTGTATTCTTCAGTTCCATTAATTCACTTATATTCCTCTCTAAGTTGTCTATTCTCAATAGGATTTCGTCAAACCTTTTTTCAAAGTTCCTAGTTTCTTTACGTTGGGCTACAACATGTTCTTTTAACTCACAGAAGTTTCTTATTATCCATTTCTTGAAGAGTGATTCTGTCGTTGGGATGCGCTCGTTCTCTGTCAAGCCTTGTTCCATTGTTGATGTGGAACTGTGATCATCTTTAGAGGGAGAGGAGTTCCGATTTTGAGTATTCTCAGCCTTCTTACGCTGGTTTCTTCCCATCATTGTAAATTTATCCTCCTGTCGTCTTTGAAATTACCAACTTTCAGATTAGGTCTCTTGATTGGACGTCCAAGTTGTTTGTTCCCAGGGCCAGAACGGCGGCATTAAGACTGATGGTGCTTTTCTGCCCAGTATTCTCCTGTCTGGCTTCCTTCTTGTGTCCGTAATGGGTGACTCTGCCTTCCCCGGGCTCCAAACCTTGCTCAGAAGGGGAACCAGTCTCATTTACTCTGCCGTGCTGAGGTGCCATCACAGCTGCTGCACCGGTCTCAGGAGTCGTGCTGGGGACCCGTGTGGATCCTCCAAACCTCAGTCAGAAGGGGAACTGGCCCTGTTTACTCTGCTCCGAGAGCTGCCTCGCCGAGGTGGCGGCGAAGCTGCTGCGCCGGCCACAAGAGTCGCACTGGCGGCCCATGTGGGTCCTCCAAGCCTCTGTCAGAAGGGGAGCCAGTCCTGTTTACTCTGCTCCGAGAGCTGCTGCGCCGAGGCGCCGGCCACAAGAGTCGCACTGGCGGCCCATGTGGGTCCTCCAAGCCTCTGTCAGAAGGGGAGCCAGTCCTGTTTACTCTGCTCCGAGAGCTGCTGCGCCGAGGTGCCAGCGAAACCGCTGTGCAGGCCACAAGAGTTGCGCTGGCAACCCGTGTGGTTCCTCCACTGTGGATCTTCTGCTCCATGAGCAACCAGAATTTGTCTGAAAGTGTGGCGTCCTCTAGTTCTCTCCACAAAGAGTTCTTAATTGACCTCTACTGTCCCTTCCTGTTTGGAAACACCTATGGTTTTGCATAACCCCTGACACTGAATTGACAGTGTTAGAAGATAGTCCCCGGATGTAGTACTATAACTAAGAAAGCATGAACACCACCCTTTCTGGTGACAGCCTGCCATGCCTGCTGTGGCTGATGCTTATAGAATTGCTGCTCCAAAGTTTTGGCTCCACTTGAGCTGTCCAGGAGCCTACCAGGCATTTGTGCATTACTACTCACCTTGGATCTCCTTACCAATATAATTATTTCCACATCAGTCCAGGACTGAAAGGAAAAATGTTTTCACCAGGATTGGCAGCCTGTAGCTCTGTGACCTCAGTCAACCCTTCATGTTGTGTTGTGGGGCAGGGTGGCGAGGGCGCAGAATTCTTTAGAGAACCAAGTGGCGAAAAAGATTTCAATCCAGTAAAAGTAAAAAGTAAGGACATTTAGATAGTTGCTATATTTGGGGAAGTTATCAAAACAGGTTTATAGGGAGGAGGTATGAGGTGTTGCTTTGTTTTTATTCAGTTGTGTAATGAATATAACAAGTAGCCAGAAGGAGCTTCGTATTAATTAGAACCATATTTAAATGTCAACAGTAAATTTGACGTGAGCTTCCTGTGTGATGCCAACATCTAAATGTCTTTCTAACCTTATATGTTTTAAATGGTGAGAGAACTATAGCAAAGTTGAAAACATAATGCTCTTGTCCTTTTCTGATTTTAGGATAAGTTTCTCTCTTAAATTTTGGACTTAACATGTCCATACTGAGGGGTTATATGAATATTAGTACGAGGCTGACTTTTACTGTGGTAAAATGTGCGTAACATAAAATTTGTATTTTAACAATTTTTAAGTGACGGTGGCATTAAACATATTCACATTGTTGTGCAGCCCGTACCACCATCCACCCCCAGAACTTGAAAATCTCCAAGACTGACTTTTTTCATAGCAGGCAACTTTAATTCCCCACTTGATACCTGGATTCCTTTTTCTTTTCACGCTATCTTTTTATAACACCCTTCTAATCTGAGTATTTCTTCTGGGCTTAAAAGATCCTCAGTGGAGAAGTACAACCTAAGAGGGAGTTAGGCGACCAAATGGATCAGGAAAAATCGTGTTTATCTCAAAAATAAAGTGGTAATTATGGGTGGCTTCTGGGCTCAACTTAGAACATTATCGCTGAAAAGTCCCCAAGAAACTATGAATTCAGAGCCACTCTGGTGAATTAAATTTTTTGAATGTCTTCATGGTCTTGAACCAAAGTCATTTCCACCAAAGGGGGAGTCAGGTGAAAGTCCCCAGGGCCCTCTCTAGGGCACAGGAGACCTCCAGAATAAGCTGGTGGAGGAATTGGCTCCACCTCTGGGAGGGAAGAGCAGCCGGGATCAGGGGGCATTAACATTAATTTTCCCAGGACTTTACTGCAAATGGGTGTTGGATGGAAATATTTGTTGTTCTCAATCAGATGAGTTTCTCTTATTTTAGTGAGACTAAAGAAAGACAATTTTAATTCCATCTAAGCTTGTCTTGGGATGGGAAAAAATAACTTTTTTGAATGCTTAGGAGATACTGGAATTCCACATCAAAGTATGTAACTGTTTTTAACTGATGACTACTCAATATGTGAAAATATAAACAAGCATGAATATAGGGATGACTGATTCCAGAATTAGCAATAATTTTCCCTTAAATAACAAATTTGTAAAGCTGTATGATTCTGTTTGCAAGATGTTTTTCATACTGCTTAACAAGACCAGTTACTGTGTAAAATAAAGAATATATATATATATCATAAATATATATATATATATAAATGTATTTTCATGGATCTGAAACTTTATAGGATTGTTTGTCATAGTTGAACATTATTTAATTAACTTATTGATTATATGGAGGTATATTTTTCTCGATAGCCATTCACTTTTTAAAAGTTTTAATTAATTTAACTGACAAATTAGCCATTCACTTTCCTTCAAATCCTATTTTAATCACAACGTCCATTTTATAGCTAGACAAAATTTAGTGGGTCCAAAATGTACAATCACTTCTATGTTATTTGTTCAGAGTAGTGAATCTTTGCCTAATTCACTTTTGTTTTAATCCCATCATACTCTTTTGGGCCAAGAAAATGAAAGCTCATATGGATTATATTTATGCTTAATATCAACATGGTTTGTAAGTAGACAGAAAAACCACTCACTCACATATTTAGCCACCCATGGACTGGAGTGCTCTGTAGAACAGCCCGAAGTATACACTGTGTCTCCGCACTTGAAGCTCATGGAATGTGCTGGAGGAGACTTGAGCTCTATGTGGAGCCAGTGTGGCCCAAGAGCCAGCATGGAGGAGGGCTGTGTGAGCAGACTGCTGTAGAATGCTAAAGTTATAATCCTAGCTGGTGTCTCGTTCTGTTTAAAAAATGAAACTTCTTTATTTAATTGATGCATTGTTCCTTATAGTATCATCGGGATTGTTAAGTCATTTTGCTGCCACCAGTGAGTCTCACTCACTTATTTGTAATAATTCTTGGGAAGTTTAGTCAAGAGTATCTATAAATAAAGAAGTACATGTTTTAAGTATTTTTATCATAGTCTAGATGGGTTGTAAAACCCATTTCTACATGAGTATAAATTTAAAACAGAAATTGTAGGTGTCAGCAATCATCTTTTGATTTTGTTTTGCTCGTTCACAAGTTTGAAAAGGTACATGAGGCACCAATTAGTGACACTGGAATTGCTTTAGGGATGGTTTGTGACTTTACCTGGATTGGGCTTTATCATTTGTCAACAAACCTATTGGGACAAACACAAGTAGCTGAGATACTACTGGCCCCAGTTCTTGTCATCTCTGCCATCTCCAAAGACAGAATCTGGGAAATAACTTGGGAACTGCTTCAAGTCCACGTCAGGCCATGGCTTCGTCCGCTCCCCAGCATGTGCCTGGACTTCCTTTGGGTGCTGGCTTTTCTGCTGGACCAAGAGCTTCATGGAGAGAACGCCAGGGCAAGGTGAGGAGAAGCAGCTGGTACAGACTGACAACGAAGGAGAGGACTGGAAAAGCTGCTTGTGTGTGGTGGAAGTTTCAGTGTAATGCGATTCCAAGTAGGCACATTTGTGATTCAATTAAATAAAAAGGGGCAGAGATGAGGGAATGCCTGGTGAAAATGGTGTTTGTTGTAACATCTTGGTATCATTGTGGGTAAGTAGGAAAGACATATATTTACATCTCTCTTATGAAGAGCTACCTTTAGCCATAGATAAACATTAAAAGGAAGACTCAGCCCCATAGTATATTTGATCTATAGATAACTCATCTATCAGCAAATGGTTAAGTAAGTTAAATTAAGTTTAACATTTGGTGTGTGTTTCACAGGGTAACAATGAAGTGCTCCAATCTGCTTGTGAGACCAGTTACATTAGTAGTTGAATTTTGGACCATTCCTCCTGTATGTCTTCACAAGCAAATTGAAATGATGTGCTGTTCTTTGTACTAGACAGGACACACCACAGATCCTCTTTTTAAAGCAGGCAATAAAGTGGCTTTTTCCTTTTGAAATATCATTGTAAAGCAGTGCTTTTTAAACTATCCATGGTAAAGGATGAGTTTTAAAAATTCCAATCCTTTGCAGATTGGTAGTTTTATAAACACAATAAAAATATAGCACCAAGATCAGATTGCTATAAAAGTTTCTAAACGCTTTCAGTTTCTGTACTTGATCTTGCAGTGTGGTAATAAAAACTTCCACACTTTAGTAGCACTAAAATATGAGTTTTAGGCAAGATTCAACAGATTCTGATATTTGGTGGCTGAGATTTTGCCTCGAGTAGGAGGATAGTGCCTTTGGGTTTCTGCTACTACTGGTCTAACTAGGGCCACCGTGTGGGCTTGTGCACACACATCTTGGTCGGTTGTCCTGGACTAAGGAGGTGAATGAAGCTGAGATCGTCTCTCCAAGCCATGAAGGGGATGAGGTATCAACTGCCCCAAATGAAGGATTGTCTGTTTCTGCCAGTAAACCTCAGTCTGTTGGCCAGGCCCTGCACCAGTAGGGTGGGGTTGTTTCCTGATTTACATAAAGGATTGTTTTGGCAGGAGGTCCCTGGATCAGCCAGATAGTCCCACTACCAAGGTGCACGTTGCAGGAAGAGGATACTGTTTGGAGAAGACATTCATGTGTTTCTCCAGACCCTCTGAAAAAAATTGGCAGGAACCTCCTTGAGTTTACAGTTCTTTGTGCTTAAGAAAAATTGTGACATTTTGTTTCTCAACTGGATTTCAAGTTCCTTGTGGGAATGGATGTAGGTCTCATATCATGGTGTCTAGAACAGTGCTCATATAAATGTCAGAGGAATTCCAAATTGCAAATTGATAATGAGAGCCAAGCTTAGCTGTTGTTTCTGAAAGAGGCAAAGAATCTAACTGTGATTATGTTCCCCGGAAATTTCTTTTTATTGATTCAGGACTTGAAGAGAGCCAGTTTTTAGATGTAGTTGGGGCACAGAAGCATGCACTGACATTTTTATCAAGTCTGTGTGGCCTACAGAATGGACACAAGTCAAACCAAGTTTTGCTAGCAGTGTATCCCTAGTGAGGTTAAAACTAGCAGGGCCATCAAGTTCACCCAGAAACACCCAGACTGATATGCCTGTGAACGAATATGGGATCACAGACTCCTAAGAATGGAGAAACTTAAGATATCCTGGGGCCTGGGTGTGGTGGCTCATGCTTGTAATCCCAGCATTTTGGGAGGCCAAGGTGGGCAGATCACTTGAGGTCAGGAGTTTGGGACCAGCCTGGCCAACATGGTGAAACCTCATCTCTACTAAAAATACAGAACATTAGCTGGGCATGGTGGCAGGCGCCTGCAATCCCAACTACTCAGGAGGCTGAGGCAGGAAAATCGCTTGAGCTGGCAGATGGAGGTTGCAGTGAGCTGAGATCGTGCCACTGTATTCCAGCCCAGGCGACAGATTCCATCTCAATAAAAAGAAAAGATGTCCTGGGAATGCGGATACCTTGTTCCACTGCCTATGTAAGGGGCCTCACCCTGACCTGCCAGCTGCCCTTCCTGAGGTCGGTGGAGCCTCCATGCAGTTTCCAGGTTGGAGATGCAATGTATGATCTAGCTGGTGTGGCAAATAGGAAGCAAGAGCAGAGGCATGGCTGGAGCACTCAAGTCCATTCAGATAATTATCAAATTGGAAACACAGGGATGCAGCCAACATGCACAGCTGAAATCGGGAAAAAAATGAGGGCCCTAGAGGCTTACCACCAACACAGAGGAAAGCCCCTTTTGATGCCAAGTGGGATTGGAAAGAGTTAAACAGCAGGTGGCATTGAATGGTCTCTTCTCCACCTAACTCTACTAACCTGGACACATCCATTATCCCTTGATTTCCTAACAGTTTTGACACTCTCTAAAAGACAAACAGCTTGCTTGGCATTTGCAGGCCTCAAGGATGGTGTGGCTGAAGAGGAGCCCCAGGTTAAATATCTGCACTAAGAACAACTTTGAGCAAATTAATAAATTCTAAGTATGTGTGTATTTTTATTAAGATGACAAATGTTTATCAGCTAAAGTTTGTTTTATTAATATAATCAGGCCAGACACGGTGGCTCACGCCCTTTATGCAAATCAGCTACTTGGGAAGCTAAGGCAGGAGAATCACTTGAACCTGGGAGGCGGAAGTTGCAGTGACCCAAGATCGTGCCCCTGCACTCCAGCCTAGGTGACAGAAGCGAAACTGTCTCAAAAAACATGTTTTAAATACATCTATAATGTATATGTTATATATATTATATATTATAAAATTATATATAATTAGGAAATATTGCCTAAGCCTAAGTCTGTCTTGTTAGAAATGAAAAAAATTTAGCTGGCATGGTGACACATCACCGTAATCCCAGCTACTCGGGAGGCTGAGGCAAGAGAATTGCTTGAACCCAGGAGGCGGAGGTTGCAGTGAGCTGAGATTGTGCCACTGCACTCCAGCCTGGGCAACAGAGCAAGAGACTCCATCTCAGTAAAAAAAAAAAAAAACGAAGGGCACAGGGTTTGAAACATGGCAGACGACATAGACCAGCAATAAACTACCAACACTGTAGAGGAGCCCCTGAATCTTATCAGGCATAGCCTAGATGAGTGAATTTATGTGAAAATGAGAAATGACCGAGAGCTTCAAGGCAGATTACACGCTTATGGTCACCGTTTAAATATGATCTTAGGAGATGTAGAAGAAACTGTGACTACTATAGAAATTGATGAAGAAACATATGAAGAGATATATAAATCAACGAAACGAAATATTCCAGTGCTCTTTGTCCAGGGAGATGGCGTTGTACTGGTTGCCCCTCCGCTGAGAGTTGGGCGAAACAAAGAATTTGTCCTGTAAGGAAACAGGAGACTTTGACAAGGGGCCTCTTTAAATGTACAAGACATTCAAAAGAGAGAAACCTGTATACATTTTGGTATTAAGAAATATTTCCAGGGATTCTTCCACTCCTGAAATGAGTCGATTTGCAGATAACTCACAACTTCTTAAGCTAAATTGTATTTTCATTTTTCTCGAGCTCTTCCAATAACTATGACCACCAAGATGCAGAACTCTTTTTCAGGACTTCTTGTGCTCCATAATTCTCACAGATATTTTTCTGATTTTTTCTTTCTTTAAATTAAAATTGGTGTTTTCTTGTGAAAAAAAAACAACAAGAAATGACTTCTAATGTTCTTTGGGTTCTGCTGAAGCACCTTAGGTTGTGAGGGTAGAAAACCTCTTGAGTGAATTGGATTGGGAGAATCCCACCCACCGCCAGGGCAGGAAGTACAGCCAGTCCTCACTGGAAGTTGCCTGAGATCTTTAAAGTCAAGAATTAAGGTTACCAGCTGCATTTCTGCTGGTCCATGAGGTCTCATATCTCAAGATTGCTATGCCTTAAGCTGTACATTTATCTCTCCCTCCTCCTCACTTTGTCTCTTTCTTTGTCTTTCTCTACCTCTATCCCCACTCCTCATCCCTGGAATGTGAAATTGCGCCTACTACTGAACAGAACTGCACCTCAGTTCACTTGTTTGGGTTCCTGAGAAGCAAAATCTGATTGGCTGAGATTCTATGGCCCTTGGACCACATGCCCATCTCTAGACAATCATCTGTAGCCACAGTATGGGGAAAGGGGTCCTCCAGAGCAGAACCATAGTTTCCATAAAATGCCTGAGCAGGACCATACCTGAAACCATGTCTTACACGTGTTAGGCTTCTCACCTTTCCCCTTTTGTGATGGCTGATGAAGCCAATTCACATCAGTGCATAACTAAAATTGGCAGTTATCCAACTAGAATCCTCACTCATAAAAATGTTAATCAGTTCATTTGAGAGGAACGAAGACAACTGGTGGGTGACACAAATCTTAGGGTAGCAGTCACTCAAAGTTGTTCTTACGAAGTAGTAGAAGATAGAAGAAAAAGTTACAGATGCCCAGAAAAATTCCCTTCATGGGCAGGTTTGTTGTTTTTGGTTTTGTTTTTGTTTTTAAATAGCTGAAAACATACTTGTGCTATTTTTAAAATTCAAAAAAAAGCTCTGTGTTACTCCAGTATTTTGATGGAAATGAATTACAGTTTCTTTTGTCCTCTAAACCTGAAGCTAGGTACGTTTTCAGCCCCACATTTACCCTGCAGCTGGTTAGCTCTGTTTGCAAAGCATTCTGGCTCCAGTACTTGAACTTCATGTTGCAGACGTGGAATCTGTCATTGTCAGCTTCCTTTGGGTTCCATGACGACTTCCTTAATTTGTTATTCTCTTTGCGCCATGAGTAGTAAATACTTACTGGCAATGAGAAATTAGCTCCTCCACTCTTAAGCATAAGCATGAAGGTCAAATGTCATGGTCTGAAGCTATATGCACAGAATTCCCAGCAGCTTTGTCATGGGTAGTTTTATGTTTACTGTAATGAGGTATTTTTCCCCCATGCCTATTTTGACTTCTATAGGATATTATATTTTTTAAGGTACATCCTGGGGCCAGGGAACAGAGCAGAGTACCCAGACCCTTAAAAAGGTAAACCTGGTGGCTGTTCCTATTGGTCACAGTAGCATCTGTGGTTCTCTAGATATTGAAGTAAATAAAAAAAGAAATATTCATGAAGTAGAAGCTAAAGTCTTGGGAAAAAGAGAAAAGAAATATTTGGAGGGCTTTATAGTGAAAATCAGAAAGGACAGTTTGGTATTGTAAATGGATAATGCCACTAAATTTATTTCTGGATCAATGTGTTTTGGAGACATTAAATTTATCTACATTCCAAAGGTTAACAATGCAACTAAACCAAGCCAAGGGGAGAGTCCTATTTTTTGTTCGTTTTGCTTTGTTTTAAAAATAAATACAGAAAAGAGAAAATATGGCCGGGCATATTTGCTCACGCCTGTAATCCCAGCACTTTGGGAGACCAAGGCAGGTGGATCGCGAGGTCAGTGCATCACGAGGTCAATAGATCGAGACCAGCCTGACCAACATGGTGAAACCCTGTCTCTACTAAAAGTACAAAAATTAGCTGGGTGTGGCGGCGTGCACCTATAATCCAAGCTACTCGGGAGACTGAGGCAGGAGAACTGCTTGAACCTGGGAGGCAGAGTTTGCGGGGAGCCAAGATCATGCCATTTGCACTCTAGCCTGGCAACAAGAGCAAAATCCCACCCTCCCTCCCCCCAAAAAAAAGAAAAGAGAAGAGAAAATATTTCTTACAAGCTAATGATCAGCAACACCTAACGGAATGGATAGTTGTGTTGAACAATGCTATAGAAAAACAGTATCAAAAGCAGTTGGACATGCAGTTTCATTTTAATAACCTCAGTCTCCACATTAAATAACTCTGTGGGAAGGAGCAAGTACCTTATACGACAGATATTGTTGGTGCTGTACCCATAGTTACTCTAGCTCAGGAAAAAGGAAGTAAATGAATATGGTCAAGTAATTTCAAATGGTTCCAAAGCCATTTCCTTATTTCATTTCTAAACTATCTGTAGATAATGGGATTTCCAAAGTCAGTTATTGTGTTAAACAAGGTGATGAAAAATTGTAATCAAAGACATTTTCAGATGGATGAAACAAAGTAGGCATTTCAAATACGAACTGGAAAGGGACCTCTCTACATAATGCACTTACAGAGGTTTATAAAGTCCAGGAATGTAAGCAAAGACACATAATGATGACAGACAACCTCTTAAAAATTCTAATGAAGTGTTCATCCTTTCCCAAAGTTCCTCTGTGTAGACTGATGGTCCTAGGGAGATACATAGATTAGTGTGATCTTTGGGGTCATTGTATCCCAACAGGGACCAGGAAGACTGTTATCATTCGATGTGACAGACTAAAAGGCTCTTAAACCCTCGTATACAGAGGGAATCAAGTATCATACTAAATTGCAAACTTTGTGATTAATGATTGACCCCTGATAGCTACTTTATTTTACAGGAGCATCCTAACCATTTCTCAGCATTCATCTAGCCATACTTTTGGTCATTCTGCGTAACTGCAGCCAATCTCATATTCCACAGGCCTTTACAAAAACTCTTTGATTTTGAGCTTTATCATAGTGGAGATAGAATTTTATGAGTATCTTGTCAAGGTTGAGCCAGGGAACTTCCATATTATACTTTCAAGAGAATTGACTTCCAAAGTGACTTTTCAAAAGATGCAAAAGGGTCCTGCCTTAGTAGTAAGGCTGAAGTATCCCTGAATAGAGACTACTTCAAACCTACCCTCAAAACGTTTAAAAAGAAGCCATGAAAGGATCAAACAAACCTGATTTTCCAGTAACTTAACTGTCTTCTAACAAAGCCATTCTTTAAGGGAACATGGCAAAGTTCAGATACTGAACTCAATGTTCACCATAAAATATTATGAGACATGCCAAGAAGCAGGAAAATGTGACCGATAACCAAGAGTGAAAAAAAGACATTCAATAGAAAAAGACCCAACAATGGCAGACGATGGAATTAGTAGTCAAGGACTTTGAAATGGCTATTACATATATGCTTGATGTGTTTAAATATCTTTATAATCAGGAGAGACAGTGAAGATATTTAAAAACCAAATGGAAATTTTAGAGATGAAAAATACAGTATTTGAAATGAAAAATACATTAGATGAGATTAACTGCATCTTTATTTTTTTTTAAGATGGGGTTTCACCATATTGGTCAGGCTGGTCTCAAACTACTAACCTCAGGTGATCTGCCTGCCTCAGCCTCCCAAAGTGCTGGGATTATAGGCATGAGCCACTGCGCCCGGCAATTAACTGCATCTTATACATGGAAAAAGATGAATGAACTTGAAGTTGTAGCAATAGAAACTATTCAAACTGAAACAGAAAAGCAATGGAACGAAATAGGGCCTCAGTGACTTGGGGGTAATTATTTGTGTAATTGCAGTCCCAGTAAAGTGTTTGTTTGTCTGGGGGGCTGGGGTAGGAAGGAGGCCAGGCACCATGGCTCATGCCTGTAATCCCAAAACTTTGGGCAGCTGAGGTGGGAGAATACCTTGAGCTCAGGAGTTTGAGACTAGCCTGGGTAACATACTGAGACCACAGGTCTACTGAAAAAAAAATTAGCTGGGCGTGATGGCACATGCCTGTAGTCCCATCTACTCGGGAGGCTGAGGCAGAAGGATGGCTTGAGCCTTGGAGTTTGAGGCTGCAGTGGGCCGTGACTGCATCACTGCATTCCAGTCCGCATGACAGAGTGAGACCCTTTCTCAAAAACAAAAGCAAAAATATTGAAGAAATAATGGCTGAAAAAATTTCAAATTTGATAAAAGCTATGATGAACTTATAGATCCAAGGACCTTAATAAAACCCAAGTAGGATAAACACACAAAAAGATCACATTGAACCACATCATACCCAAATTGGTGAGAAACAGTGATAAAATCTTAAAGTCAGCCAGAAGAAAAAAGAAGACATATGAGATACAGAAGATCAAAAATAAGAATGAGACAGACACCTTTACAGAATAAAACTTTTTTTTTTCTTTTTTTTTTGGTGAATGTAGAATTCCACATCTAGCAAAACATCCTTTAAAAATTTTACCCTAAGCTGGGCATGGTGGTGGCTGAGGGAGGAGGATCGCTTAAGCCTGGAAGTTTAAGGTTATAGTGTGCTATGACTGTGCCTGTGAATAGCCGTTGCACTTCAGTCTGGGCAACATAGTGAGACCTCCTCTATTGAAACAAAATTTCACCTTAAGATAAAGGCTTTTAGGCCGGGCACAGTGGCTCATGCTTGTAATCCTAGCGATTTGGGGTCCGAGGTGGGTGGATCACCTGAGGTCAGGAGTTCGAGACCAGCCTGGCCAACATGGTGAAACCCCATCTGTACTGAAGATACAAAAATTAGCTGGGCATGGTGATGCATGGTTGTAATCCCAGCTTCTCAGGAGGCTAAGGCAGAAGAATTGCTTGAACCCAGGAGGCAGAGGTTGCAGTGAGCTCAGATTGCACCACTGCACTCAGTTTGGGTAACAGAGTGAGACTCTGTCTCAAAATAGTAATAATAAATAAATAATAAATAAAACAAAGGCTTTTAAAGATAAAAGCTGAGAGACTACCAGATCTGCACTACACGTAAGCTTAAGGAAAGTTCTTTAGGCAGAAGAAAAATAAAACCAGATGGAAACTCAGATCTATGCAAAGGGATGGAAAACATAAGAAATGCTAAATATAAATGTATTTCATTTTTTTATAATTGTACTTTAACTTCTGGGTACATGGGCAGATCTCTCAGGATTGTTGCATAGGTACACACATGCCATGGCGGTTTGCTGTCTCCATCCCTCCATCACCTACATCAGGCATTTCTCCCAATGTTGTCCCTCCCCAACCTCCCCACACCCCGCTGTCCTTCCCCTAGCCCTCCACCTCCCAACAGACCCCAGTGTGTGATGTTCCCCTCCCTCTGCTCATGTGTTCTCATTGTTCAACACTCACCTATGAGCGAGAACGTGTGGTGTTTGGTTTTCTGTTCTTGTGTCAGTTTTCTGAGAATGATGGTTTCCAGAGTCATCCATGTCCCTACAAAGGACATGAACTCATCCTTTTTTATGGCTGAATAGTATTCCATGGTGTATATGTGCCACATTTTCTTTGTCCAGTCTATCATTGATGGCCATCTGGGCTGGTTCAAGGTCTTTGCTGTTGTAAACAGTGCCACAGTGAAGATACATATGCATGTGTGTTTATAAGAGAATGATTTATAATCCTTTGGGTATATACCCAGTAATGAGATTGCTGAATCAAATGGAGTTTCTAGTTCTAGATCCTTGAGGAATCACCACACTGTCTTCCACAGTGATTGAACTAATTTACACTCCCACCAACAATGTAAAAGTGTTTCATTCTTATTTAAAGATTTATTTTAAAAGCAATTGACTGAGTGTGGTGGCTCACGCCTGTAATCCCAGCACTTTGGGAGGCTGAGGCAGGTAGATCACCTGAGGTCAGGAGTTCAAGACCAGCCTGGCCAACATGGTGAAACCCTGTCTCTAACAAAAATACAAGAATTAGCTAGCCATGGTGGCACATGCCTGTAATCCCAGCTACTCGGGAGGCTGAGGCATGAAAATCACCTCAACCCTGGAGGCTGAGGTTGCAGTGAGCCCAGATCATGTCATTGCACTCCAGCATGGGCAAGAAGAGCCATCACACACACACACAAAAAAGGCCAGGCACGGTGGCTCACACCTATAATCCCAGCACTTTGGAAGGCCAAAGCCAGTGGATCACCAGAGGTCAGGAGTTTGAGACCAGCCTGACCAACATGGAGAAACCTCATCTCTACTAAAAATACAAAATTAGCTGGGCATGGTGGTGCATGCCTGTAATTCCAGCTACTCGGGAGGCTAAGGCAGGAGAATTACTTGAACCCAGGAGGCGGAGGTTGTGGTGAGCCAAGATCGTGCCATTGCCCTCCAGCCTGGGCAAGAAGAGCGAAACTCCATCTCAAAAAAAAAAAAAGAAAAGAAAAAGGAAAAAAAAGTAATTATATAAAGCAAAATTAATAAATGCATGGTGGGGTTCATTACTTATGCGGAAGTAAAACGTGTGATAACAATAACACAAAAGATGAAAAGAGAAAATGGAAGTTTACTGTTATTATAACATTCAAATATTGCTATTTAAAGTAGGCTTGGTAAGTTAGGGATATGTATTATAAACATTGGCACAACCACTGGAAACTAAAATGTAGACATATAGTTAACCAATAGCAGGAAATAAGGGGAAAAAAATGAACAAAGAACAGAGGAGGTGAATAGAGAACAAATAGCAAGATGGTAGATTTAATCTCAACCATATCATTAAGTGTAAATTATAGAAATCTTCCAATTAAAAAGAATAAATTTGATCCAGGTGGCTGGAGAGAATTTTACAATGTATCGTGAAGTAAAAAAAGCAACATGCAGAGTTATGTATACGGTAGGATTCTATTTGGATTCAGTGTTTAGAAAGCAACAACTAAAACTTCACCATACCTACATATCTCTATATATGATGTGTGTACATATAAATACATATGTACATATATACACACACAATAGCTCGAGAATTGAGAAACATTGGACTGTTAGCATTATCTATGGGTGGTGGGACAGGGAGGAGAAGGAAAAAATAAAGGAGATTGGCAAAATGGAAACATGCGTGACAAAATTTTAACCAAAAGTGTTAACTATAATGTCTCCGTCAATATATGGTTAATACTAAAAATGAATTTAGAACATAGACCAGGATGAGAAGTTGACATGAACATGTGAAAACATTGCTGTTGAATTGGCTTAGGATCAGGTTGTGACTAATTTTATTCTTTGATTCTAGGACTTCAATATAGTTTCAATAACATTACATTTTATTAAAACTAAAAATATGAGGTTTGAAGATACAGAAAATTATGACCCAAGTTCCTTTTATATAGTGTTTTATAGTGTTCTTTGAATCTCTAGTTTTGTGGAGAGAAGGCAGAGGCCTTTGTGTAATAATTCTCCTAAAACAGTGTTTCTGGCCTGTTAAAAATGGCTTAGCGGCTGGGCACGGTGGCTCACGCCTGTAATCCCAGCACTTTGGGAGGCTGAGGTGGGTGGATTACAAGATCAAGAGATTGAGACCATCCTGGCCAACGTGGTGAAACCCCGTCTCTACTAAAAATACAAAAAAAAAAAAAAATAGCGGGACATGGTGGTGTGCACCTGTAGTCCCAGCTACTTGGGAGGCTGAGGCAGGAGAATTGCTTGAATCCAGGAGGCGGAGGTTGCAGTGAGCCGAGATCGCACCACTGCACTCTAGCCTGACACCTGGTGACAGAATGAGACTCTGTCTCAAAAAAAAAAAAATGGTTTAGCATTTTAGCTGGTATTGGCACACAACACTGGCTCCCATTGGAAGTTGTCATTAAACATGGGAAGAGACTCCGCTGGAAGTAAGAGATGAATTGGTCAGGGCTCTTTGGTTGCAAACAGCAGGAACTGACTTTGACCGGCTGAAAAAAAAGAGGAAATTATTGGGAGGACCAGCCTTTGAATTAGGCAGCTCCAGCGGAGAAGCAACAGCAACTCCAGGAATGGCCTATTGCTGGAGAATTCTGGGTAGGTTGCTGCCACTGGCATGAATTCCAGTCTTCCAAATTTACAGTTGCTAACATGTCAAAGTTCTGGAAGACAGTACTGGACCCATCACATGTTCAGTCTCTAGATAGACCAGGACCTACTGGGAGGTGCTCAGGACTCCTGGGGTTTCAGTAGCAGGAGGGCTGCTACCTGTAAGTACAGTCTCATCAAGATTGCAGAGGGGGAAAGTTATTTTCCAAAAAGAAATCTGGGTATGGTCAAGATACACCTTTCTTGGTATTGGAAAGCAGAACAGGAACCGCAGGGAAAAATGTGCACAGAGATGGTGTCTACCTGCAGCACATGATCCAACTGCGTTCCTGAGTCTGGAGCCCGAACTGAGGAAGGCGAGCCGTGCAAATGCTTTCATGCTACAAATCTGTGGGAATTTATGGTCCTGAGTATATTGTGATAGACATATTATGGTTTGCTTCTATCTTGAAGGAAGTTGATATAGTAGTTTGTATTGGTGGCTTATATATAGTTTTAGGTATTAGGTATATTTTTTAGTAAATTCAAATCTCATTTTCCATCTCTCAAGTGTTACTATAGTAAAAATTGTTTTCTGATGTGGGCCTAAAACTAATGAGAAAAAATATTCATACATTAGTAAAATTGGAAAAGATGATGTTCTACATATAATAAATGTTGCTGAGTGATGTGAGATGAAATGGCATGTTTGAGCCTCAGAGGATATAGCAAATGGGTAAATTGGGGAAATCATTAAAGGAAAGATGTGCAGACAGCTGAGATTCTGTGCACTGCAAAAGGAGAAAGATCTTTCAGGTAAGCTTAGAGTTTAAGAAAATAATAAATTCATCACTGAAATAAAAGGTAAGGATTAAAGAATTAGTATGGAGTGGAAATGGAAAGCCTTTGCTTTTTGAAACATTTGGACTCAAGATCCATCTTCCAGACTTTCAAAATATTAAGGGCTCCTGTTTGCACCTTCACAGAACTATGTTCTTTCTTCAGGAAGACAAGTGTTACTTACTACTGTTTACAGCTTTTGTGATATTGAAGCCCAGGACTCCCATGGAAGTGTGCTCTGACCTCTTACATGATGTTCTTTCTTAAGCCACAGCAAAGGAAATAATGAACATTGAGAGGTCAAGTTTGTGCCTTCCACCCTGTGCCCTTTAAATATCAATAATTATTGTTTTTCTTCCTGAAGAAGCAGCACCTGGCTGTATGGAATTTGGCAGAAGTAGGCATCCTGTGCTAGTTCTTTGAATATTTAAGTATGAGCAAGATTGGTAAATGACAACTAAAGCTCAGCCATTTGAGAGGGAATGAGAGTTTAAAAAAAAAGAACAACAAAAAATGGAACCAGACACATTGAGTTAGATCTTTGTAGACCGTCTTATCAACCTGCCTTCCCCAGTCATATAGAGGAGAATGTGAGGATCAAAGAGGTTACAAGATTTAACACAATTTCACTGTTCAAACATTTCTGGGACTTTTGTATACAATTTCTTGTTTTAAAGTGTTAAGTATTACAGAATTATTTTAAAACAGTGTTATGTGGGGTTAGAATTAAATTCTCCTTACAGGCAAATCCTGTTATGACAAGACCGATTATATAGAAATATATGTAGGGACATGTATCTGCAATTTTGTGTGGAAGTTCAACATTGGACTGAATTTAGGGATACATAGCTTGCAATTCTTTAATCATCCTTAGAAATGGGCCCATTTTCAGGCCAGATCCATAGTTATGTCTTGGGAATTTGCACCCATCTGAAGCATGCTCAGGAAGGCCACTCTACAGCAGGTATCTGAAAAGGTGTCAGCATCACTAATTATCAGGGAGATGCAAATCAAATCACTATAAAATATCACCTCATACTTGTTTGGATGGCTATTATAAAAAAGGCAAGAAGGCCGGGCGCGGTGGCTCAAGCCTATAATCCCAGCACTTTGGGAGGCCGAGGAGGGTGGATCACAAGGTCAAGAGATCGAGACTATCCTGGTCAACATGGTGGAACCCCGTCTCTACTAAAAATACAAAAATTAACTGGGCATGGTGGCGCGCGCCTGTAGTCCCAGCTACTTGGGAGGCTGAGGCAGGAGAATTGCCTGAACCCAGGAGGCGGAGGTTGCGGTGAGCCGAGATTGCGCCGAGCCGAGATTGCGCCATTGCACTCCAGCCTGGGTAATAAGAGCGAAACTCCGTCTAAAAAAAAAAAAAAGCCAAGAGATAAATGTTAGAGAAAGTACAGAGAGAAGGGACCTCTTGTATAATGGTGGTGAGAATGTAGACTGGTGAAGCGACCGTGGAAAATAGTATGAAGTTTCCTATATTAAAAATAGAACTATCATATAACCCAACAATTTCTCTTCTGGGTATATACCCAAAGAAGATGAAATCACCACCTAATAAAAGTATCTGCACTGTGGTGTTCATTGCTGCATTAGTCACAATAGACAAGATATGGAAACAACCAAGGTGTTCATTGATAGGTGAGCAGATAAATCTCACACACACACACACACACACACACACACACATACACACACACACACATATTATTCAGCCTTTAAAAGGGAAATCCTGGCATGTGCCACAACATGAATGAATCTGGAGGACGTTATGCTAAGTGAAATAAGCCAGACACAGAAAAATACTGCATGATCTCATATGAGAAATCTAAAAAAAGTCAAATACATTGTAAATAAAATGGTAGTTATCAAGGGTGTAGTGGAGTACAAATGGGTAGATGTAGGTCACAGGCTACAGGTAGCTGATCTTTAGGATGTGCAACAGGACTGTAGTTAATAAGACTGTATTCAGGATTTTTGCTTTAAGTATAGATTTCAGGAACTCTTGCCAGAAAAAATGAGGGGTGGGGTGGAGTTAACTATATGAGATGATTCATATGTTAATTTGCTTGACTATAGTAACTATTTTACTATATGTATCTTGGAACATGTTGTACACCTTAAATATGTGCAATAAAATTTATTTTTTAAAAGGCCATTCTTACCATGGAAACTTAACTGAATGAATCCTAAGCCTGAGTATATCCAGGACATTCATCTGGGCTTCTACTGTAACAGGATATTCTGTGCTTCCAGAATAAAATAAATTTTATAATAATGTAATGGGATAATGTGTTCAAATGAATACAAGTGATATGGACTATTTCACAAATACTGTCCTAGTTTATCACTCATATATAATTATCCACAAGTTTTGGATAAGGAAATGAAGGTAATGGAGTAAGTGCTTTGTCTAAGAGAGTATCTGGCATATAACAATGTATTTTGTTAAATGGATTAATAGGGTAGTGTAGCAGATTGATGCTATATCACAAAACGTATACATAAAAGCAATCATGGATGCCATTACGCATGGCAGTGCTGAAAAGAAGAAATGTGTAATAGAAATGTTACTTTTAGAAAACCTGCAGAATCTCAGTAGCTGCCTTTTGTATGCTACCTTTTCTAAAAGATGGCATCTCCAAAGAGCTGTCTGTGGTGCTGAAAAGGATGCAACTACTAGGTCAGATGATGGTCTTTGCCAATTTTTGTTCATATTTTCTCCTGGGCTTTTATTACCAACGACAACAATATTAGTAAAAATTAATGTAATGTTATCAATTTTTCCTTTTTAAGCACTTGAAGAGAGATTTTAAAAATAGCTTTATTGAGTTATTTACATAACATTAAATTCACTTTTTAAATGTGTAATTCGGGAGATTGTAATATATTCACAAAGTTGTGGAACCTTCACGATCTAAATTTGGAACATTTTTGTTACCACCAAATGAAACTCTGTATCCACACTAGCAGTCACTCCCCATTCCCCAAACCCTCACCCTCTGGCAACCACAGATTTACTTTGTCTTTACATATGTGCCTATTCTGAACATTTCATATAGATGGAAATCATACACTATATGGTACATATAGTATGCTATATGTACCATATGAGATGCGGACCAAATCATGACTGGCTTCTTTCAGGTAGCACAATGTTTCCAAGGATTATCCATGTAGTAATATGCATCAGTACTTCATTTATTTTTATTGACAAATAATAGTCCACTGTTTGGATTTTTTTTGTTTCAAGACAGCGTCTCACTCCACCACCCAGGCTGGAGTGCAGTGGTGCAATCATGGCTTACTGCAGCCTCTCAACCTTCTGGGCTCAAATGATCCTCTCACCTCAGCCTCCCAGGTAGCTAGGACTACAGGCATGCACCACCACACCCGATTAATTTTTTTGTAGCAACAGGCTTTTGCCATGTGGGTCAGGCTGGAATTGAACTCCTGGTCTCAAGTGATCCACCTGCCTCAGCCTCCCAAAGTGATAGAATTACAGGCGTGAGCCACCATGCCCAGCTGATATACTACATTTTATTGATCTATTCATCAGTTGATAGTTATTTGAATTGTTTCTATTTTTTGGCTATTACAAATAACGCTGCTGTGAGCATCCATGTATAAGTTTTTTGTATGGGGATGTTTTCAGGTGTCTTGGGTATATACTTAGGACTGGAACTACTGTACTATACCATTTCCTTCTTTAACATTTTTAGGAACTGGCAGATACTTTTCCAAAGCAGTGGCACTATTTTACATTCTCACATGTACAAGGGGTCTAATTTCTCTACATTCTCCCCAACATTTGTTATTGTCTGTCTTCCTGATTATAGTCATTCTAGTGGGTGTGAAGCTGTATCTCACTATGGTTTTGATGTGCACTTCCATATTCCTGATAACTAATAATGTTGAGCATTTTTTCATATATTTATTGGACTCTTGTTATTTTCTTTGGAGAAATGTCTATTTGAATTATTTGCCCCTTTTTTTGACATGGTATATTTGTCAACTTTCATTCTGCTGATAAAGACATACACAAGCCTGAGTAATTTATAAAGAAAAAGAGGTTAAATGGACTCAGTTCCACGTGGCTGGGGGTGGGGTGGGGAGACTCACAATTGTGGCAGAAAACAAAAGGCACATCTTAGATGGTGGCAGGCAAAAGGAAAAATCAGAGCCAAGCAAAAGGGGCAATCCTTATAAAACCATCAGATCTTGTCGGATTTATTCATTACCATCAAAACAGTATGGGGGAAACCACCCCCATGATTCAATTATCTCCCACCAGGTCCCTCCCACAACAGATGGGAATTATGAGACTTGGGTGGGGACACAGCCAAACCATATCAGATGGAGTCTGGCACTGTTACCTAGGCTGCAGGGGCATGATCTCAGCCCACTGCAACCTCTGCCTCCTGGGTACAAGCGATTCTCCTGCCTCAGCCTCCTGAGTAACTGGGATTACAGGCATGCACCACCACCCAGCTAATTTCTGTATTGTAAGTAGAGATGGGGTTTTATCATGTTGGCCAGGCTGGTCTTGAAATCCTGACCTCAGATGATCAGCCTGCCTCAGCCTTCCAAAGTGCTAGGATTACAGTTGTGAGCCACCATGCCCAGCCTCCTTGCCCATTTTTTAAAAGTTGGGTTATTTTTCTTTTTACTGTTGAGGTAAAAGAGTTCTTTACATATTTTGATACATGTCCCTTATTTGAATATATTTGCATATATTTTCTCCCATTCTGTGGGTCGTCTTTTCACTTTCTTCATTGTGTAAAGGACTACTTTCAAAAGCAATCTTTCTATGATTCTTCCCAATCCTCTCCTCAGCAACTCTCCAAGGGTTTGCTAATATTAATGTAGAGAGAATTCCAATATCTATGCTCTGAGTAGCTCATTATGAAACAGGGAGGTCATTTCACTACATAATCATTGGGAAATACCATATGATAGAAAACTCTTAGTTTCTCTCTGGTAAAATACTTGTTGATGAAACTGGATGACACAGCATAAGTGCCATTTGTAACTGCAGAAGAGACATGCCCCCAGTGCTGCACCTTTCTCATTATCTTGAGCCTGCTTTCTTCTCCATAAAACAAACTCTGCTTGGAAATAATAGACAGAAAAAAGTAAATGGAAGCACAGAACTATTTTTGACCCTAACAAGTATTAAGCTCCTGTTTTCAAAATCTGCTATTTGGTAAGAAAATGTATTCCTTTCACACAGAAAGAAATAAAATTATTTTTTAAATGGAAAATATTACTTTCTGCAAGAGTTTTTCCCCCTTAGTGAAAAGCAGAATAAAAAACAATCACTAGTGAGTTAATCAAGATCAGATTTATTCTCTTAAAACGTTCCCATATAGTATTTACTCACCATCTACATTAAGTTGAAAAATATCTTCTAATTCTCGTTGTGCTGAGCTGAAAAATATATCTCCCCTATACTGGCTGTTCTCTACTATGGGCTTAAGAATCATCTTCCTGCTAAGAACAAAAATTGGTATCAATATAATTGAAGATTTATACTTCTTCTTTTTTTTTTTTTTTTTTGATGGAACAGCCCTCTGTTGCCCAGTTTGCAGTGGTGTGATCACAGCTTACTGCAGTCTTGACCTCCCAGGCTCAGGTGATCCTCCTACCTCAGCCTTCCAAGTAGCTAGGACTACAGGTACACAGCACCACACCTGGCTAATTTTTGTATTTTTAGTAGAGATGGATTTCTTTTCTTTTTTCTTTCTTTCTCTCTCTCTCTCTCTTTCTTTTCTTTCTTTCTTTTTTTTTTTTTTTTTTTGATGGAGTCTTGCTCTGTCACCAGGCTGGAGTGCAGTGGCGCAATCTCGGCTCACTGCAACCTCCGCCTCCTGGGTTCAAGTGATTTTTCCACCTCAGCCTCCTGAGTAGCTGGAACCACAGTTGGGTGCCACCATGCCTGCCTAATTTTTTTGTATTTTTAGTAGAGACGGGGTTTCACTGTGTTGGCCAGGATGGTCTTGATCTCTTGACCTCATGATCCGCCTGCCTTGGCCTCCCAAAATGCTGGGATTATAGGCATGAGCCACTGTGCCCGGCCGAGATGGGATTTCACCTTGTTGACCAGGCTAATCTTGAACTCCTGACCTCAAATGATCCCCCCATTCAGCCTCCCAAAGTGCTGGGATTGCAGGCACCGTGCCCAGCCTTAAACACTTAAGATTAAGATTTTAATTTGTTGGCTGGGCACGGTGGCTCCCGCCTGTAATCCTAGCACTTTGGGAGGCCGAGGCGGGTGGATCACCTGAGGTCAGGAGTTCAAGACCAGCCTGGCCATCATGGTGAAACCCCATCTTATATATTAAAAAAAAGATTTTAATTTGTTCAAAAGGGTAAATAATATTAATGTTTTCCAAATGGTTATTAGACAGAAATGAATTTCAAATGGTTACTCTATTAGACAGAAATGGTAGTGATTTAATAGTTCACGGACCATTTCATTTACAAAGATCTGAAATTCCCATTTAATATTTAAACCTGTCAATTATTTTGCCCAATTTATTACAGTCAAAACAGCGTCATCTGACATACTTTTTATATTTTATCCAAATAATTCCTGGGTAGATTTATTTTTTAAAATAAATAGGCCGGGCGCAGTGGCTCACGCCTGTAATCCCAGAAATTTGGGAGGCCGAGGCGGGGGGATCACAAGGTCAGGAGTTCAAGACCAGACTGGCCAACATGGTGAAACCCCATCTCTACTAAAAAATACAAAAATTAAGGCCGGGTGCGGTGGCTCACGCCTGTAATCCCAGCACTTTGGGAGGCCGAGGAGGGTGAATCCCAAGGTCGAGAGATCGAGACCATCCTCGTCAACATGGTGAAACCCCGTCTCTGCTAAAAATGCAAAAAAGTTAGCTGGGCATGGTGGCGCATGCCAGTAGTCCCAGCTATTCAGGAGGCTGAGGCAGGAGAATTGCCTGAACCCAGGAGGCAGAGGTTGTGGTGAGCCTAGATCGTGCCATTGCACTCCAGCCTGGGTAACAAGAGTGAAACTCCGTCTGAAAAAAAAAAATACAAAAATTAGCTGAGCATGGTGGCTCATGCCTGTATTCCCAGCTACTGGGAGGCTTAGGTGGGAGAACTGCTTGAACCGGGACCCAGGAGGTGGAGGTGCAGTGAGCTGAGACCGCGCCGCTGCACTCCAGCCTGGTGATAGAGCGAGACTCCATTAAAAAAAAAGAACAAAATTAAACTACAATAAACTTATTAATTTCTGATGCAGCAAGCAAACATTTACTTGTTATTTCATGCCAGGAACTGGGCTAGGTGTGGGGATGTAAAGATGAATGAGGCAGTCTGTACTTGAGGAGATGACATCATAGTGAGAGGCCAAATTAAAAACAAATACTAATAATATACTTATCTACATTTGGAACCAATGGAGATGGAAAAAATAAATTCTTTTTTTTTTTTTTTTTTTTTTTTTTTGAGACGGAGTTTTTCTCTTGTTACCCAGGCTGGAGTGCAATGGCGCGATCTCAGCTCACTGCAACCTCCGCCTCCTGGGTTCAGGCAATTCTCCTGCCTCAGCCTCCCGAGTAGCTGGGATTACAGGCACGCGCCACCATGCCCAGCTAATTTTTTGTATTTTTAGTAGAGACGGGGTTTCACCATGTTGACCAGGATGGTCTCGATCTCTTGACCTCGTGATCCACCCGCCTCGGCCTCCCAAAATGCTGGGATTACAGGCGTGAGCCACCGCGCCCGGCCGGAAAGAATAAATTCTTACAGGCAATTGGGGAGTGGCAAAAGTTAGAGTTTAAAAGGTAGCCTGGCAGTTTGGGAGGCTGAGGTGGGTAGGTTACCTGAGGTCAGGAGTTTGAGACCAGCCTGGCCAATATGGTAAAATACAGTCTCTACTACAAACACAAAAATTAGCCGGGCATGGTGGCCCACACCTGTAATCCCAGCTACTCCGGAGGTTGAGGCAGGAGAGTTGCTTGAGACTGTGAGGTGGAGGTTACAGTGAGCTGAGATTATGCTACTGCACCCCAGCCTGGCCTGGCTGACAGAGTGAGACTCTGTCTCAAAAAAAAAAAAAAAAAAAAGGTAGCCTGGACCAAATTGTGAAGAGCATTACTAATAGTGAATAGGGAACAGTCATTTGATTTTTAAAAGAATAACTTCAGTTGTAAGTATGAGAGAGAGAGAATAAGATGAAAGTTGAGTGGCCAGTTGGACATAGGAGGCAAAGAAGAAAGAATTAAATACAAATCTGGAATGTCTGAGGCCATCTCTGATAATCTATGTAAAACAGAATATCTGGGGGCAGGAGGGGTGGGAACTTAGAGGACAGGTCAATAGATGCAGCAAACCACCACGGCATACATACACCTATGTAACAAACCTATGCATTCTGCACATGTATCCTGAAACTTAAAGTAAAAACAACAACAAACAATATCTGTCAGTCACTACCCCTTTATTCTGCTTCTTTTTTTTTTTTTTTTTGAGGCAGAGTTTCGCTCTTGTTACCCAGACTGGAGTGCAATGGCACGATTTTGGCTCACCGCAACCTCCGCCTCCTGGGTTCAAGCAATTCTCCTGCCTCAGCCTCCCGAGTAGCTGGGACTACAGGCATGCACCACCATGCACAGCTAATTTTTGTATTTTTAGTAGAGATGGGGTTTCACCTTGTTGACCAGGATGGTCTCGATCTCTTGACCTTGTGATCCACCCTCCTTGGCCTCCCAAAGTGCTGGGATTATAGGCATGAGCCTTCGCGCCCAGCCTGCTTCATTTTTTCCCACTGAAACACACACCACACACACACACACACACACACACACACACACACACACAGAGAGAGAGAGAGAGAGAGAATTTATTGTCTATTTCACTAGAATATTAGATCCACGAGGAAAAGGACTTTGCTTTGTTTATTTTTGTATCCCCAGGGTCTACTATACAAAAAAAATATTTTTGAAGGGATGCATGAAATGACTAGCATAAGAGAGTTAAGTGGATTGCAATATCAACTAAAATTAAAAATACAGAAAGGAAGGCAGACTTGCAAGAATAAGGAATAGATTCTTTTTGTGGCATGATGATTTTGAGGTGCCATTGGGAATATATTGTCTGGACCTGTAGAGACGATGGGGTTGCAGATTGATATTTGAAAGTCATGGGTGCTTAAGTATCAGCAAAAGAATGAATTTTTAGTCAAGGAGACATGATAAACTGTGTGGATCTTACAGAACTGCATGAGAGATAGTTTGGTGTGACTTCTGGTCATTAGAACTGCATTCTTCTTTATCTGCCTCTATTTCATGGGATTTGTAGGTAATGCTTTACAGCTGGTAAAGCCTTAGGGAATGCTGTTCCTGCAGCCATGCCTAATATACTTTGTCTTGTTCAGCTGAAAGACTCAGTTTGCTTTAAAGGTGACAACTTATATATACATTCTCAACTGTTTACACAGTTTTGATATTGTTTGCTGAGGATTTCTGTTCTTCCACAAGCCACTTGAAATAACTACTCTTTAAACACACACACATACACACCCATGGCAAGTCATGTGATAAACCTTGAACATCACAATGAATACAACAGGAATAAGTAATCTGAAATCTCAAGAGAGAGTCAATAGAAATAAAGATGTTCCATAGTTCAGTATTTTAGACTGTTAGCAGGAAGCAATGATTTTCCTTGTTTTTGAGTGTTAACTAGTAGAGCTCATATTTTTTGTTCTTCCAAATAGCAAGTGCAAAGTGGTCTTGTAATAAGCATAACCCACACCAGCTTCCATCTCAAGGCATTTTCCAGTGTTACTTTAGTGAAACATTACCATGGAACATTACAATTTGACTGCCATTATGAATGTATCTTGAGTTCTCATTCTTTTCACAGTGATTTAATAGGTTTTACATATTTCATTAGAAAAACAAACTGTAGTATAATTCACTCCACTGATTTTTAATCAAATTGGAGTCTGAATAATACAGCGTATTAAATAGCATTGAGAGTTAGATACAATGAATATCAAGCATAATATTTGTTGCATTTTATTTTTTTATAGGCTAAGACTATTTGCTATAGGCCAAGACTCATCTGTCAAGGTTCAAGTTGGACAAATTATGTTATTCAGTTAATACATATGTTCATTATATTTCATTTAAAATGTGATTATTTATATGACTAATAAAATATACTTTCTCAATGACCTTCATAGATTATATTCCTTTCAAGAAATGTTACCACTTCAGGAGAGCCACCTCTGTACTTCTGCTCTGTACAGAGCAGAAGCAGTTCTGAACTTATATAAATGTCAGTTATGGTGTTAGACACTTTCAGATTTCTTCCCTCAACTGCCCTGCTGCCTTTCTTTTCTGTTTAAATTTTTGGTAGAGTAGGGGTCTTGCCATGTTGCCCAGGCTGATCTGAAACTCCTGGGCTCAAGCAATCCTCCTGCCTTGGCTTCCCAAAGTGCTGGGATTACAGCCAAGAACCACTGTGCTCAGCCTCTCTTTCCTTCTGAAGGTTTCACCCACCTCCCACCTCATGCCTCCTATACCATCTTTTTCAGGCTGGCTGAAATCTAAGTAGAAGGCACAGGCTTGAAAAGGGATAATCTGACTTCCTTTCCAATTCACAAGTCCTGTGTACTGCATCACGCCCTAACTCCGGGCTTGGATGAAACACTGCATAAATCATACAGAATCGAGTTTGGCACCTTAAAGTGGCTACTGAAGGGCTTGATGACACTACCCAAAAATGTGGATGAGTTAGCTTTCTGTGGGGAGAACCTTGATTAACAGGAACTAGGAAATGGAGGCAGGGAGCAAGATTCTCCCTCCCATGTAAACTCTGAGATTCAGTTCTTCCTTGCAGTCCTTCTGAAGAATTCTCATGTGCTAGGGAGCAAATGTGACTGAATGATGTACCATGTATGTGTGCTTGTTTTGGAAGTTTTGTATGAAGTGGCAGCCAACACAGTAGCACATTGTGTCACTTTGCTTCAGCTCTTTTCCTTGCCTCAATTCTCTTTTTTCTCTCACTCATTGTTCTGGGTTTTCACTTCTTCAAAGTATAATGCTCTTTTTTCTAGAGGACCCATATTAAGACTATGACCATTAAAACAATGAAGAAGATAATCTTTAAAAAAATTTAAAAATATATTTAGAGGATAAAAGTGCAGATTTTGCATAGTAGCAAAGCCTGGGTTTTTTTAAAATATTTTTTTCTTTTAAATCTTTCTTTTTTCTTTTTCTTTTTTATTTTGAGGAGTTTTGCTCTTGTTACCCAGGCTGGAGTGCAATGGCGTGATCTCGGCTCACCGCAACCTCCGCCTCCTGGGTTCAGGCAATTCTCCTGCCTCAGCCTCCTGAGTAGCTGGGATTACAGGCACGTGCCACCATGCCCAGCTAATTTTTTGTATTTTTAGTAGAGACGGGGTTTCACCATGTTGACCAGGATGGTCTCGATCTCTTGACCTCATGATCCACCCAGGTCAGCCTCCAAAAGTGCTGGGATTACAGGTTTGAGCCACTGCACGCGGCCTTTTTCAACTTTTTTTTATTGCATTTTAGGTTTTGGGGTACATGTGAAGAACATGCAAGATTGTTGCATAGGTACACACATGGCAGTGTGATGTGTTCCCTTCCTCCCTGTCACCTATATCTCTGGCATTTCTACCCATGCTCTCTCTCCCCAACTCCCCACCCCTGCTGTACCTCCCCTAGTTCCCCCTACAGACCCCAGTGTGTGATGCTCCCCTCCCTGTGTTCATGTGTTCTCATTGTTCAACATCCACCTATGAGTGAGAACATGCGGTGTTTGATTTTCTGTTCTTGTGTCAGTTTGCTGAGAATGATGGTTTCCAGGTTCATTCATGTCCCCACAAAGAACACGAACTCATTGGTTTTGATGGCTGCATAGTATTCCATGGTATATATGTGCCACATTTTCCCTGTCCAGTCTATCAAGTCTGGGTTTTTAATGTACCCATTACCTGAATAGTGAACATTGTGCTCAGTAAGTACTTTCAGTCCCCATTCCCCTCCCACACTCCCACCTTCTGTAGTCTCCAGTGTCTATTATTCCACTCTGTGTGGTCATATGTTCCATATGTCCATGTTTCACTTATAAGTGAAAATATGCAATATTTGACTTTCTGAGCTGTTTCAGTTAGAATAATGGCCTCCAGTTCTACCTATGCTGCTGCAAAAGATATGACTTCATTCTTTTTTTATGGCTGAGTAGTATTCCCATGGTAAGTGTATATATCTATATATATAGAAACATACCCACCACATATTCTTTATCCAGTCTTCGGCTGATGGACACTTAGTTTAATTATATATCTTTACTATTGCAAATAGTGCTGTGATAAACTTACAAGTGCAAGTAGCTTTTTGATATGTTGATTTCTGTCCCCTGACAGAAATCACCTACTAGTGAGATTGCTGGATCAAAAGGTAGTTCTACTTTAGTTATCTGAGAAATCTACATATTGTTTTCCATAAAGGTTGTGCTAATTTACATTCCCACCAACAATGCATAAGCATTCCCTTTCTCCACATCCTTGCCAACATCTGTTGTTTTCTGACATTTTAGTAATAGCCATTCTGGCTGGCATAAGATGATATCTCATGATTTTAATTTGCATTTCTCTGATGATTAGTGATGTTGAGCATTTTTTCATATGCTTGTTTGTCGTTTGCATGTCTTCTTTTCTCTCTTCCTGTCCTTTGCCCTTTTTTGTTTGTTTGTTTTTCAAGGAATAATTAATAACAAGGTAGGTAACATGCTTACCTAACATGGAAATTTTATGTCAGTGCCACTAAATCAAAATATCCTGCTGAGTGAAAAGACCTGCTTTATGTGTGTCACTTCAGTGCAATTTATAAAAATACTGTAATTGGGCCAGGCCTGGTGGCTGACGCCTGTAATCCCAGCACTCTGGGAGGCCAAGATGGGAGGATCACCTGAGGTCAGGAGTTCGAGACTAGCCTGGCCAACATGACAAAATCCTGTCTCTACTAAAAATATGAAAATTAGCTGATGTGGTGTTATACGCCTATAATCCCAGCTACCTAGGAGGCTGAGGCAGGAGAATCACTGGAACCTAGTGGGGCAGAGGAGGCTGCAGTGAACTGAGATTGTGCCACTGCACTCCAGCCTGGGCAACAGAACAAGACTCTGTCTCAAAAAAAAATTGTAATTATACCTTCAGAACTTTGGAATTTCAACAGATGCCAGTGTTCTCTCCTTTTTTCATATGGGAAAATTCCTCTGAAAATCATTTGAAGCTTGGACAAAAATTCCACAGCTGTATTCTTCAGGATAAGTTGCAGAGTTTTCAAGATTCAGTTACAGGGGAAGCTTCAATTCAACCTTTTAGAGAAGACATTCCAGCTCGCATGATCCTATCAACCAAGAGAATGTGGGTGGCAATCACAGTGCAGAAGCGAAGCTGTTTCTTTACACGGTGGTCATCCCATACACCTATGTTTGCTGCTACCGTTTGTTCACCTGTGTTCAGGTCCACACCCACAAGCTAACCTGATTCTGAATGTTCTGCTTGAATTTTAACTAATGTTTCCTGAAGGTCAAAACCAGAGTTCTGAGCAAGAACCTTGGGAATAATGACAACACATCAGGAAACACTTGGACTCTAAGCTGTGCCCTGCCCTTTACACCGGGCTATTTAACCAGAGCTTCTGCCATTGCCATTTCCACACCACCTGGAAACACACAGCCATCATCAATAGCATTTCTTTTTCCTTTACTTCTGTGTGCGTGGAAGAATCAGCAGCATTTTTGACAGCCCGAAGCCATCCCTTACTGCATGTTTGAGCTAAGTGAGTGTGTGCTTACTTGGTCCTTTGATCAATAATGTGACAGAGCAAGGATTGTTATATTTCTCAATACAGGTGAACCTCTCTTCTCCCCATGTATATTTATATACAAGTCCTGCATGTCCCAAGCAGTCAGGATTTAGGTTGTCAAAATCATTCAGGGCTACCCCACCACAAGCAAGAGTCAGCCTCTCCATATTTTTCCTTTTAGCTCTGTGCCGGGTGACTATGCCTTCTTTTGCAAGAGCATCTAAGGAAAAGGGTCAATTCTCTTTTGATTAATAACAACAAATCCTTTATCTGAATCATTCCAGACTTTCCTTTTCAGTCCTATTTTTTAAACTGTATCTTCAATGAATTTTCTTTCAGCTTTTATGAGTTTTTCTCATCTGCACTCTTGTAAGAAAAGCCAGAATTCACTTGTTTTTTCATATTCTTTTTTTTTTTTTTTTTTTTTTTGCCAATCGGTAAGGTTGCTCAGGTTAGCCTTGAACTCATGACCTCGCCTTCGCAAGCGCCACGACATCCGGCCGGAGCCACTTTGGACCCCTGTTTTTTCATATTCTAATGATATGCTGCACTTGAAAATTTACACATCCTCTGCCCTTTTCTTCATACCAGTATGCCATATTCTGTGCTACAAAATAAGCCCTCTGATTAAGCTTTTATCTGTTTCAGATTTATGTTTAATCTCCATGATCTCAACCACGAAGAGATCAGTAAGTTCATCTTGTTTTTTAATGGCCAAAATGGAATTCACTACAGCCTCTGTTAAGATCTCTGCAAGTTCAGCATGAACTTAAGTACAAAGAGATGTTCTGGCCACATCTGTAAGTGTTTCCCTGTCCATCTTTTTGTTTACTTTGACTTCTTCCAAAAACTCAAGGGCCTTTTCTTTTGCAGCTTCATATCCTTCAGTGATTATTCTGGGATGAAGGTCTTCAGAAATGTGTAGATCTGCCTGTTTCAGTAGCTCTCCAATGATTAGGACATTGGAATTTGTACTGTCTCTGGTTATATCATTCTGGGCTGTTGCTATCTGTGCTGTTAAGGAAGCTGTTGCATATTTAATTTGCATTTCGTGAGGCAGCACAATGCAGTCCTTAGTAAGCTTGATGCCTCCAGGACCAGAAACAAGCATCTTCATGGTGTCCTTTGTAAGGGTAGCCGAGAGAAAGGAGAATAGACCCAAAGTCAGGCAAGAAAGTTTATTAACTTGCCGGGTTGCTCAGAAGAGGCAGCAGCCCTGCGCTTACAAAATGAGCGGTTTATATGGGGTGAGGGGGGCATAAGGGGGTTTTAGGTAACAGGCACAGAGGTAGTTTGTTAACTTGCAACAGACCTACAATACATTATCCTGTGACTTTTGTGGTGGCAGTCTTTAAAAAAAAGACCAAAACCAGGATTTTTTAGAGATATATGTCAAACAGGAATTTATGAATATGGATAACCAACATATGTTTTCCCTGTCCTCCCTTGAGCTGCCTGTGCTGCCCCATAGCTGTAATTAGGTTTTGGTGAATTGTAGCACTGGCAGCCTTGGTGTGGCACCTAGGTAGGGGTTCAGTAATGCAGCTGCAGAGCAATCAGAGGGGCGTGGGGTCAGCCTGCTTGGAGTGGGTTTTCTGAGGCAGCATGCCTTGTCCTTAACACCCTTGGGCCCCAGATTGGTCCTCAGTATGTTCTGCAGACTTCGCTGTCACAGTGATGTTGACCGCCAGCTGCCTGCGTTCAGGCCACCTCAGCCTTGAGGTTCAGGGTCTTCGTCACCATCATAGCTGCTCCAGTGGAGGAAAAGGAAGCGATGCAGCATGGAGAGCCCAGAGCCAGTGTAGCTCTTTGCCCGTTGTTTTTAAAGGGGTTATTTTTTTTTTCTTGTTGAGCTGTTTGAGTTCCTTGTAGATTCTAGATATTAGCCCTTTGTCAGGTGCAGTTTGCAAACATTTTTGCCTATTCCATAGGTTGTCTGTTTTCTCTGTTGCTTTTCTTCTTGTGCTGTGCAACTTTTTATTTTAATTAAGTCCCATATATTTTTTGTTGTATTTGCTTTTGAGGTCTTGGCCATAAATTCTTTGCCTATGCAATGCTCAGAGGAGTTGTTCCTATGCTTCCTTACAGGATTTTTAGTTTCTGCTCTTGTGTTTAGGTCTTTAATCCAACTTGAGTTATTAATTTTTGCATATGGTGAGAGTTCTAGCTCTAGTTTCATTCTTCTGTATGTGGCTATCCAGTTTCCTCAGGTGTCCCTTCCCCAGTGTATATTTTTGTTGACTTTGTCAAAGATCAGTTGGTTGTAAGTATGTGGCTTTTTTTCTGGGCTATCTATTCTGCTCCACTGATCTATGTGTTTATTTTTTTATACTATATCATGCTGTTTTGATTACTATAGCCTTGTTATATAATTTGAAGTCAGGTAATGTGATGCCTCCAGCTTGCTGTTGTTTGTTTGTTTTTGTTGTCATTGAGATGGAGACTCACTCTTTGCCCAGGCTGGAGTGCAGTGGTGTGATTTCAGCTCATTGCAACCTCTGCCTCCCGGGTTCAAGTGATTCTTGTACCTCAGCCTTCTGAGTAGCTGGGATTACAGGCACCCACCATCATGCCCGGCTAACTTTTTTGCGTATTTTTAGTAGAGACAGGATTTCATCATGTTGGCAAGGCTGATCTTAAACTCCTGACCTCAGATGATCCACCTGCCTTGGCCTCCTGAAGTGCTGGGTTTACAGGCATGAGCCACCACACCTGGCCACACCTGGCTAATTTTTTATTTTTAGTAGAAATGGAATTTCACCATGTTGGCTGGCCAGGCTGGTCTTGAAGTCCTGGGGTCAAGTGATCCACCCACTGTGGCCTCCCAAAGTGCTGGGATTACAGCTGTGAGCCACCATGCCTGGACCAGCTTTGTTCTTTTTGCTTAGGATTGTCTTGGCTATTCAGGTTCTTTTTTGATTCCATATGAATTTTAGGATAGTTTTTTCTAATTCTGTGAAAAATGTATGTTGGTAATTTGATAGGGATGGCATTGAATCTATAGATTGATTGCATTGGGGAGCACAGTCAGTCATTTTAATGATATTGATTCTTCTAATCCACGAGCATGGGATATTTTTCCATTTGTTTGCGTCATCTACAATTTCATTTATCAGTATTTTGTAGTTCTCCTTATAGGAATTATTTCACCTTACTTACGTATTCCTAGGTATCTTATTTTGTTGTAACTATTGTAAATAGAATTGCTCCTAATTTGGTCTTCAGCTAAATCAGCATTGATGTGGACAAATGTTACTGATTTCTGTACATTAATTCAGTAAAATAGTGAAGCTTTACTGGATTCATTTATCAAATCTAAGAGTTTTTTGGTGAAGTCTTTAGGGTTTTCTAGATATAAAATCATATCATCAGGCCAGGTGTAGTGGCTTACGCCTGTAATCCCAGCACTTTGTGAGGCCAAGACTAGTGGATCACCTGAAGTCAGGAGTTTGAGACCAGCCTGGGCAACCTCGTGAAATCCTGTCTCTCCTAAAAATACAAAAATTAGCCAGGCATTGTGGCTGGCGCCTGTAATCTCAGCTTCTTGAGAGGCTGAGGCAGGAGAATTGCTTGAGACTGGGATGTGGAGGTTGCAGTGAGTCAAGATTGTGCCCCTGTACTCCAGCCAGGGTGACGGGTGAAAAAGCCCAAAACCAAATGGTGAATCCATCTGGATTTGGGCTTTTTTTGGGTGGGGAAGCAGTTTTTTTTTTTAATTACTGATTCAGTCTTGTTACTCATTATTGGTATGTTTGGGAGTTTTTTTCCTTTTTTTATTTTTAAAATTTAAAACAAATTTGTGTCTATATTTATGGGGTACATGAGATGTTTTGACACAGGAATGCAATGTGAAATAAGTACATCATGGGGGATAGGGTATTCATCCCCTCAAGCATTTATCCTTTGAGTTACAAACAATCCAATTACACTCTTTAAGTTGTTTTAATGTTCAGGGATTTTATTTCTTCCTGGTTCAGTCTTGGGAGTTTGCTTGTTTCCGGGAATTTATCCAGTGGAGAAGAATCTTTTTTTTTTTAGATGAAGTTTCACTCTTGTTGCTCAAGCTGGAGTGCAATGGCATGATCTCAGCTCACTGCAACCTCTGCCTCCTGTGTTCAAGTGATTCTCTTGTCGCAGCCTCCTGAGTAGCTGGTATTACAGGTGCGCTCCACCACTCCTGGCTAATTTTTTGTGTTTTTAGTAGAAATGGGGTTTCATCATGTTAGCCAGGCTGGTCTCAAACTCCTGACCTCAAGGGATCCACCCACCTCAGCCTCCCAAAGTGCTGGGATTACAGGTGTGAGCCACCATCACCCAGCCAAGAAAATCTTAAATGTGGTCTGGTGATGTTTCAGTTGTTTTGATCTGTGAGGTCAAAACCAATTTCTTAATAATACTAAAATGTTATTTGTCTCACTCTCAATCTCTCATGAATATATTGTGGAGTTTTCTAGAGTGTAATATTGCAGCTGTTTGAATATAGAAGCAGAGCTGAAAAATCTAGCTTCGTTCTATTTGTCAGGTCTCCATGTGCAAGCCTGGACCCAGATAGTCTGAAGTCCTGCCTGTCTCCACTAATCATCCCCAACCCACTGCCTGCATTCACCATTGCCCCTAATCGTCCAGTGTAGCTTCCCAGGACAAGCATCTCACTCCACCCTGCTATCTTAACTGTTCTTATGATAATGTGAATACCTCTCACCACAACCCTGCCATTTTAACTGTTCTTATGCTTATGATTCTTTGCCCCAACCTGCCATCTTAACTGCTCTTCCACCTCACCCCACCCGCCATTGTAACTGAATTTGTGGTCATGTATACTCCTTGCCCCTACCCCCCACCACTGTAACTGATCTTACTCTGCAACACCCCGCCCTGCAAAAAACTACCCCAACCCATAAAGCCAATTCCCACCCTTATCCCCGTTGCCTGTCCTTTCTCGGATTCCACCCGCTTGCACCCAAGCGAGAAATAAAATGGCCTTGTTGCCCACGGCCTTGTTGCCTGTTTGGAAGATCTCTTTCTTAAATGCATTTAATATTTGGTACTGTTGGATGCGAATAACACTATTAAGGCAGACATTAAAGAGACTTGCAAAAGTTGAAACAATGTTACTCTTCTCATCACTTTTTAGTTTTGGAATATAGGTTTTCAATGTTAAAGAGTTGCTTATGCTAATGTGACGTGAGTTTTATTTTTTTTTAATTAGCATGTATTTTTAAAATTCCCCAATTTTAACATCTAATCCAATAAATATCAATATAAATCCACATAAACACATAAACAAAAGGTCATTAAGGTCCTGTTTTAAAATGCAGGTTTTATTATCATTCAGGTATACATAATAAGGCCAATAGGGCAGGAGATGACTGCCATTGAAAGGATAGTTCGTTACTCAAAGTTCCCAAAAGAAAGGGGCACACACCAAAGCATGCAGGGTCACAGGAGGAAGCACCAGGGTCAGCTGGGAGCAGGAGTGAGGGGAAAGCATGAGCAAGAGCCTTGACTGTGATGTGTGTATGCAGGAACGGGTGAGAAAGGGTAAGCAGGCTTAGAATCAGTTAATTTGAATAATTTCAGCAGGCTCCAGGTTGTCTCAGAGGGTCTGGTACCTGGCCCTCAGGTGACTGGGACAGGGAAAGAGTGTTTTGAAGTTTAGCAGCCCTGTGAGAGTCCGAGAAAGGGAGCAGCTAGGGGCATAGGCTTTCACTTGAATGGTTTGCATATACAAAGTGTGGTCACAGGATAGTTGTTTTCCATCTCTAGGAATAATTAGCTATATCTGGGAGGGGTAGCCTCTGCCTGGTCAGCAAGGCCCCAGATACCAAAGCGTGCACAGAATACAGAAATTAAGAAAATATAGTTAATACAAGTCTTTAATAATTTTTAAGAGTATAGAGAATGTAGGGCTGCTCTGAGACTAAAATGCTTGTGAGCTTCTGGGCTAGTTATGCATGCTAACAGAGAAGCCCCACATCCCAATGGCTTAACATGGCAAAGAGGTCTTTTTTTTCTCATGCAAAGTCTTCACACTTCTGAAAGGCAGTATAAAAAAATATTTTAACAGTTAAAAAAAAAAAAAAGAAGAAGAAGAAGTCCACAATGTCAGAACAAAGGGCAATCACTGTAATTAGCTTTATGAAAAATTCCATGATTTTTCTTCATAAATTAGTTAAATTTCAGCACTATTTAGCAAGAGTTCAGGGACTGGTGCTTGGCAGTTTCTGACATCTAGGAGAATTATGGATAGAAATGTGAAAGGAAGAAGAGATTTTGTTTATGCTGAGAGAACTTAGCAGAGAGAGGGAGGCGGATGATACTGGAAAGAGGCATTCAACAGAAACCCTGGAGGATGTGAAAGGGAAAGATGGGGGATGGTCTGATATAGCAAAGAAACTGGCTGGAAAGGATGAAACAGTGCCCTTGAAGATAACTTAGTTGGAGGAAAGAGAGAAGCTAAGAGTTTACCCTCAATGGCACTGATTTTCTCTATGACTCACAGGCAAATTCATTGCATAATGTCAGGAGGGCATTGAACGATGAGGGCTTAAGAGACCGATTGTGGGAATTGCAGAAGGGGGCAAGCCAAGAATGTAAGATGATGGAGCAGAACCAAAGGCCCGGCTGCGTTTTAACTTTAAATAGTAATAGCATGAAGCACACAGTAGCCTAACTGTTCTAACTGTGCTCCTTCATCCTGGCTTTTAATAGAGGGGTTGGAGGTGGGGATAGAGAATTGATGCTTATTGAGAGGCAGTGTGCTATGGCACTTAAGAACATGGCTGTTGAAGCCAGCTGCCTGAATTAGAGTTTTTCCTGCCGCTTACTTTCCTATTCAGTAAAATGGGGCTAATAATAGTCTTGTGGTGTTTTAATGAGGACAGGAGTTTTTGAGGATGACATAAATATATGCTGTAGACTGCCCTTCCACATCCCCACTGCTGAGGGGTCAAGGGATCTACTTTGATTTCTTGGGCTTCAGTGCACGATGGACTCTTGAAAAGAGACAAGTGCAGTTCCTCTCCTCTCCCTGCCCATTTTCTTTGATGGTGTGCCCCGCTCAGTCTCCTGATCCTTGGTCCTCATTATCCTCTCTGATTATGGTGGGCTTTCCCCTACCTCTTTCCAAACTCTTTTCTGGCATGATCTATAAGCCTGACAGATCAGACCTTTAGTTTGGAGTCTCAGTTCCCTATATTAGAAGAAAACTATACTAACTCTATTTGTATTTTTACTCTAATAATCCTAGCCTACCTATTCACCTGCTTGCTCTCCAGAGAGATTCCTCTGGATCACTGAGAAAAGGTCACATACGGATGATATAAAAGATAAAAGCATAAACATATACTCCAAAAGATATCTTTTTACATGTTACCTTTCTTAATTCTCCTATAGGCAGATGTTCTCCTCCTTCTACATATCCAAGACTGGTGCTCAGAAGTTTAATAATCTGCTCAGAGTTGCACAGCCAGTTGCTGGCAGAGTAGCAATTCAATTCTATGCTGTGCACTTACAGCTCAATAATCCACATTCCCTCAAACAAATGGCTGAATTGGTCCAGGGTTGAGGGGTAGAGGGATGATGGCACTTAGGAAAAAGGTGTGAGAGAGTTGTAGGTGTTCATGAGAGTAGCTGCTTACTGTAACCAGCATAGGCAAGAGGGTGCAGGGGTATGTGCAGAGAGGGGCTGACAGGGAGAAAGGGAAGGAGCAAAGGAGCTGCAAGTCACCATGCAACTGACAAGCAAATGGGAGAGATGAAAGGAGAAGTGAGCTGACAGAGAATGGGATCCAAAATTGACTCTTTTAAGGTTATTGGTCCACTTCTGGATATCCAGGTCTAGAGTGTAGCCACTGGACTGAGTTGATGAGAAGTTAAAGCTAGTGGTGAGGACAACATTAAGGATTATTTCAGTTGTTTGTCTGAAGGAATGTTGAAATTAATAGATCTTTTGCTGAAGTCATTTACAAATATTTGAGTGATCTTGAAAGGCAGGCAGCTGGGGCCTCCCACAAAGAGGAGGGTTTTGGAGGCAGGAAGTGTCGGTGTTTTTTTTGGAGACAGAGTTTCGCTCTTGTTACCCAGGCTGGAGTGCAATGGCGTGATCTCGGCTCACCGCAACCTCCGCCTCCTGGGTTCAGGCAATTCTCCTGCCTCAGCCTCCCGAGTAGCTGGGTTTACAGGCACGCGCCAGCATGCCCAGATAATTTTTTGTATTTTTAGTAGAGATGGGGTTTCACCATGTTGACCAGGATGGTCTCGATCTCGTGACCTCGTGATCCACCCGCCTCGGCCTCCCAAAGTGCTGGGATTACAGGCTTGAGCCACCGTGCCCGGCGCATCAGTGTTTTTAATTGTAGTACTGCTCATATGCGACTTCATTTGGTCCTCCCAGTAATCCAGTGAGATGCACACAGGGCAGGAAACACTTTCTCCAAGAAAACCAGCTGTTAAATAGCAGCATTTGGACTCAGTACAAGTATCCTGGCTGTAGTTTGCTGTGAAAGCCTTGTTCCTCTACATACTATTTACAGTACGAAATCAATACCTTTGGAAAAAAAACTTCTCATAGATTCTTTCTACACAGAAAAGGAAAATTTCTCTATATTTTGTTCATTCCAGACTGCTAAAAATCTTTAGGCTGCAATGGTGAGGAAGAGCAATTGGGCTGGCCAGACTGGCTCAGGAAAAGAGCTTATGGTGCCACCTAGTGTCCATGATTGGGTTTATCCACAAAGCTTTATAAATGACAGAATGTAAGGAAATCTCAAGTAGCTGATTAATTTTGCAAGATAATATCTATTAAAACACTAATAGTTTTCTCTCTCTACCAGGAAGATTTCTTATTCTGGCCTCTTGACTACCCCAAGGATCAGACCAATTCAGTATGTTACTTTGTTGGATAAAACAGAAATTATGACCTAGTGAAGTCCAAGGTTACTTAAAATTAACATGTTTCAGAAGGTCATTCTGTATAGCTGAAAGAACACTAGGCTTGTTGCTCTGACCACTTCAGGTCTTAACTCAGTAGGGTGGTGTATGAAAGGTGCTTCAAAAACTATAAAGTGCTAAGAAAGTGTTAGATACAGCAATAATTTCACAAGCACTGTCCTGGACCTTTGACACACCTCCCTTCTAATCCTCATATTTATAACAGCGGGTACTATCCAGATTTTGCATAAAAGAAACTGAGGCTCAGAAACCTTAAATAACTTGCCCAAGGTTACATAGTTATTTTTTCTCTGCTATACTATGTGGCCATTATAATACTGACATAAAGAATTAATATTAAATCATGTAACAAAAATTCATTAAGGAGCATTGTATACTATAAACTGGGTTAAGAATAAGGTATATAGGCCGGGCGTGGTGGCTCATGCCTGTAATCCAAGCACTTTGGAGGCCACGGCCGGCGGATCACCTGAGGTTGGGTAATCAAAATCAGCATGCTACTGGTATGAAAACAGACACATAGACCAGTGGAACAGCATATAGAGCCCAGATATAAATTTACAGTCCAGTCATTTTTGATACAGATGTTAAGAACATACAATTGGGAAAGGAGAGTCTCTTCAATAAATGTTAATGGGAAAATGGAATAACCATACACAAAAGAATAAAACTAGATCCCTATCTCTCACCATATACAAAAATAAAATCAAAATAGAGAAAACACTTACATCTAAGACTTGAAGCTATGAAACTACTCGAAGAAAACAATGGGAAAATGCTCCAGGATTGATTTGGACAAATATTTTTTTTTGTGTGTGAGACCTCAAAAGCACAAGCAACCGAAGCAAAAACAGAATGGGATTCCATCAGACTAAAAAGCTTCCGCACAGCAAAGGAAACAACGAAGTGAAGAGGCAACCCACAGAATTGAGAGAAAATATTTTCAAGCTATCTATCAGACAAGGGATTAATAACCAGAATATATAAGAAACTCAAACAACTAGATAGCAAAAATTCAAATAATCCAATTAAAAAATGGGCAAAAGACTGAATAGATATTACTCAAAAAATGATATACAAATAGCCAATGGTGGGGGAGTGGGGAGTTGGGGAGAGATAGCATGGGGAGAAATGCCAGATATAGGTGATGGGGAGGAAAGCAGCAAATCACACTTCCATGTGTGTACCCATGCAACAATCTTGCATGTTCTTCACATGTACCCCAAAACCTAAAATGGAATAAAAACAAAACAAAACAAGTGGTCAATGGGTACATGAAAAAATGCTCAGCATCACTAATTATCAGAGAAATGAAAATCAAAGTCATACTGAGGTATTATCTCACCTTGGCTTTTATAAAAAAAAGAAAGGAAATAACGAATGCTGGCAAGGATGTGGAGAAAGGGGAACCCTCATACACTGCTGGTGGGAATGTAAGTTAATATAGCCACTAAGGAAAACTGTATGGAGGTGCCTCAAAAAACTAAAATAGAACTACCGTATAACCCAGCAGTTTCCCTACTAGGTATATATCCAAAAGAAAGGAAATCAATACATTGAAGAGCTATCTGCACTCCTATGTTTGTTGCAGCACTATTTACAATGGCAAAATAAGGATCAACCTAAGTGCCCATCAATGGTTGAATGGACAAAGAAAATATGATATGACTGGGTGCAGTGGTTTGTGCCTTTAATCCCAGCATTTTGGGAGTGTGAGGCAGGAGGATCGCTTGAGCTCAGGAGTTCAAGACCAGCCTGGGCAACACAAGGAGACCTTGTCTCTACAAAATGTGAAAACATTAGCTGGGTGTGGTGGTGCATAACTGTGTTCCCAGCTACTCTGGAGGCTGAGGCAGGAGAATCATTTGCGGCCAGGAGTTCAAGACCAGCCTAGGCAACATAAGTGAGACTGTGTCTCTCTACAAAAAAAAAAAAAAAAAGAAAAAGAAAAAAAGAAAATGTGATATATATACACAATTAAATGTTATTCAGCCACTAAAAAGCATGAAATCCTGTCATTTGCAGCAACATGAAAAAAATAAAAACAAAAACTGGAGGTCATTATGCTAACTGAAATACCAAGCACAGAAAGTCACACATTTCATGTTGTCTTTTTTTTTTTTCTTTTTTTTTTAGAGACAGGGTTTCACCATGTTGGCTAGGCTGGTCTCGAACTCCTGACTTCAGGTGATCCACCTGCCTCAGCCTCCCAAAGTGCTGGGATTACAGGTGTGAGCCACCATGCCCGGCCACATTTCATGTTCTCAATCATATGTGGGAGATTAAAAAAAGTGGATCTCATGAGAGTGGACTGGTGATTACCAGAGGTCGAGAAGAGTGGGGAGAAATGTTTACTAATGGGAACAAATGTCTAGTTTGATAGAAGAAATAAGACATAGTGTTTGATAGATCAGTAGTTACAATAACCTACATTGTATAGTCTAAAATAGCTAAACAAGAATTTGAATGTTTCTAGCATAAAGAAAAAACAAATATTTAAGGTGATAGACATCCCAATTACACTGAATTGATCTTTACTTTATGAATGCATTGTCACATGTTCCCCAAAATATGTACATTATATATAAACAAAAAATAAAATTTTCTATTAGAAATGTAGTTTTAAAGGATATAATTTCTACTGCATTGTAAATAGATATTTTAAAATAATCATGACTTATTTTTAATAGAATCTAACATATTATAAATTCATTATTCATAAAAAACTATAATTTTACATTATTCCTTTTTCTCATTGAATTATTTCCTTTCTGTTTCCCATTCACAGAATTTTATTTAACGCAATGTGTTTTTATGGTTGAAAGTCTTTTATTACTTACATTTACTTGAAAGTTTCATTATAACATTAGCCATAAAAATTTGATGAAAACAACGTATTTAAATTTTAGTAATTGTTACATATACCTAGTAAAATGTGATTATATACATCTCTTTCAAAATCTATGGATGAAAGCTGGGTGTGGTGGCTCATGTCTGTCATGTCAGCACTTTGGGAGGCCAAGGCAGGGGAATCACTTGAAACCAGAAATTCAAGACCAGCTTGGACAACATGGTGAGACTACAAAAAAAAAAAAAAAATTAGCTGGCCGGGTGCTGTGGCTCACGCCTGTAATCTCAGCATTTAGGAAGGCAGAGGCAGGTGGATCACCTGAGGTTGTGAGTTCAAGACCAGCCTGACCAACATGGAGAAACCCTGTCTCTACTAAAACTACAAAATTAGCTGGGTATGGTGGCACATGCCTGTAATCTCAGCTACTCCGGAGGCTGAGGCAGGAGAATTGCTTGAACCCGGGAGGCGGAGGTTATGGTGAGCCGAGATCGTGCCATTGCACTCCAGCCTGGGTGACAAGAACAAAACTCTCTCTCAAAAAAAAAAAAAAAAAAAAATTAGCTGAGTGTGGTGGCATGTGCCTGTAGCCTCAGCTACTCAGGAGGCTGGGGCAGGAAATAGCTTGACCCTGGGAGTTTGAAGCTGCAGTAGCTATGATTGCGCCACTGCACTCCAGATCTATTGATGAATGCAATTTACTGTTAGAAAGAGATAGGATTTAATTTCAATTCTATTCCTATTTTTGGATTTTATAAACACTATAAAACACTGTCATAAATAGATGGAAATAGTTTTGTTATCACAAAATCAAATCCTTGACCTTCTGAATTACATGCCAAAAATATCATAGTAATCACTCATGAAATATTATTTTTAATCATCAGCTAATAACTTTAGGCTCTCTCTCAAATTTGTTCAAAGCAAGAAATTAGAAACCACCTGAATTTCAAAGGAATGATGACCTAGTTATTAAGAGTAGCTCAGCTTTACAATTTCTGGGAAGTACAGTAAGGCAAGCATCTCACTTTAAATCTTCATTCTAAGGTGAACATTAGATAAGGCAGAGAGCTTTGCCATGAGTCTGTCACCTTGATGACATTAAATGCCACCGATACTTTTTTTTACCAATACTCTCTGCTTTGTTCTTCCAAAACTCCCTCAGGAGCAAGTCATCTTTTTGGGAAACGAAAAGCTTTGAGTCTCAGAGAAGTTAAATGACTTGTCCAAGGTCACATAGCTCGTTTTCTCTCTGCTACACTACATCACCCTTGTTTGAGCCCAAGAGTTCGAGACCAGTTTGGACTACATGGCAAAACCCTCTCTCTACAGAAAATTTAAAAAATTAGCTGGTTGTGGTGCTGTGTACCTGTAGTCCCACCTACTTGGGAGGCTGAGATGGGCGGATTACCTAAGCCTGGCTTAGAAGTATGTCAGTTTGAAGACCATTATTTTAAGATGGATTCTATGACTCCAACCTGGGCAAGAGAGTTGGACCTGGTCTCAAAAAAACTTACAAATGTGATCATTTTACATTCTTTTTAGGGGGTGTACTAAGTCCTTAAAATCCTGTTTCTGACAAACAGCAAATCTTAATTCTGACCAGCTACATGTTTTCTTTTTTTGTTTCTTTTTGAGACAGAGTCTTGCTCTATCACCAGGCTGAAGTGGAATGGTGTGATCTCGGCTCACTGCAACCTCTGCCTCCCAGGTTCAAGCGATTCTCCTGCCTCAGTCTCCTGAGTGGCTGGGACTACAGGTGCCTGCCACCACACCCAGCTAATTTTTCTACTTTTGGTAGAGACAGGGCTTCACTATGTCGACCAGGACAGTCTCAATCTCCAGACCTCTCGTGATCTACCACCTCGGTCTCCCAAAGTGCTGGGATTATAGGCATAGGCCACTGTGCCCGGCCGACCAGCTACATTTCAATTCCTCACACTTCTCTACTGGCTATTGTGTTAGACAATGTAGCTTTTTAGACACACAATGTAGTAAGATTAGGCATGGTTGAGAATCTTCTATTTTTGTATAGCAGGAATATGGTAAACATGAAGGAAATGGTTGGAAAGGAGCACAGTCCTATTCACATCCCCATGCACCTGTAAAAAGTATCTTTTACTCCAGGGTCTTTGCTGTACAAATGTATAAAAGTGGTATTGCTGTGCCTCAGGAGACAGAAGTATATCAGTTTGAAGACCATTATTTTAAGATGGATTCTAGCTGTTGAGGTCTATGGGAATGATGCAATAATGATGAAATTTTATACATTCTTATCCCTAACTCTGGACCAAGACAAAAGAAAAATGCGTGGAACAAAATATTTGCAGAAGATCCAAAAGCCCTTGTGACTTTGCCAGTGAAATTCTGGTATGATTTTTAGAGATAAGGTTGATAATCTACCTTCTCACAGTAGAGTTTTTGGTAATAGTAGGTATATTAGTGATTTTTCTCTAGAGGGACAAAACTGATATGATATATATAAATAAAGGGGAGTTTATTAAGGAGTATTGACTCACATGATCACAAGGTGACCTTCCACAATAGGCTGTCTGCAAGCTGAGGAGCAAGGAAGCCAGTCTGAGTCCCAAAGCTGAAGAACTTGAAGTCTGATGGTTGAGAGCTGGAAGCATCCAGCACAGGAGAAAGATGTAGGTCAGAAGACTAAACCAGTCAAGTCTTTTCTCGTTCTTCTGCCTGTTTTTATTCTGGCCACCCAGATTGAGGGTGGGTCTGTCTTTCCCAGTCCACTAACTCAAATGTTATTCTTCTTTGGCAACACCCTCACAGACACACCTAGGAACAAGACTTTGCATCCTTCAGTCCAATCAAGTTGACACTGACTATTAACCATCACAGTAGAATAATGTTTTTCCTTGTGACTATCATGGAGACAAGATCAGGCTGTGAGAGAATCATCCACCTAACATCAGACTACTTGAGGAGGTGAAGGTTTCCTGTAAGTGACAAAGGGTCTCTTCCTTACCTTTATTTTCTTAGGAAACATCTATGATTTGCCCCTCTAGCTCTTTTTAAGTTCCACTATGTGATATCAATGATGGACTTCCTTTCCAAAGAAACCCATATGCTTGTAAAAGGTAAGTGTAGAGAATTACTCTGTAGGGAATTTCTTGGCTCTAGCAGACCAAGATACCAAGACTAGATGGCTTAAATAACAGATATTTTCTGATAGTACTGGAGGCTGAAAAGTAAGATGGAGGTGCCAGGTGATTCAGTTTCTGGTAATGGCTTTCTTCCTGGTTTTCAGATGGCTGTCTTCTTGCTGTGTCCTCACATGGTGGAGAGTGAGATCTGGTGTCTCTTCTTCTTATAAGGACACCAGCCCCTTCATGTTAGGGCCCAACCCTTTTGACCTCATTTAACCTTTATCATCTCCTTATCATAGGCCCTATCTCCAAATATAGTCACATTGGGGGTTAGGCCTTCAACATCTGAATTTTGGGGAGACACAATTCAGTAATTCAATCCATAGCAGATAGTAAGCTACCAAGGGTATGGAATTCCATTTCAGAAGCTCTCCAAACAAATTAAGATTATCATCTCCCTGGATGATTCTTAAGGGTGAAATTCTGTTTAGCTAGAGGCAAATGACTGATTTAATATTTTCCAGAACTCCAAGTCTGTGAATTATAACTGCATCATTCTCTCTCCTCCTTATATATAAAATGGTTTCATTTTCATGATAAAATAAATTTCATTATGACCCGTACTTCTCCCAATAAAAACTCTTGGGGAAAGTTTTGGGGGTTTCCAGGTAAACTAATTTTACAGCAAGATATTTTTTCTATTGAGCTATTTCCTCTATTTTTTGCTTTATAAAGTTATTTCCTTTAGCCTGAGAACTGCAGAAGCACAGTAGGTTTCCCCCCAACTGTTTTTTAAAAATAGGCATTCAATTAAAACCTAGATGATGGGTTGATAGGTGCAGCGAACCACCATGGCACATATATACCTATGTAACAAACCTGCATGTTCTGCACATGTATCCTAGAACTTAAAGTAAAATAAAAAAATAAAAATGGGCATTCAATAATCAAAAGCCATTTTGAATAAGAGTCTTTCAAATTAATACATGGGTATTCCTAGTGTAGTTAATTTCTAAGTAAAACTAACAATAGTTTCTTCCAAAGCCTGGGCACAGTCCATGAACCTATAAAACTGCAATAAACTAAAAAGTACCTTTCCTGTGAGTACTTTAGAGATTGTTGTACAGAACACACTTCAAATCTAATTTTTATTGCTATGGCATTGGGAAATTCCAGAGAGTATAAAAATATAGGGTATTTTTTAATACTATCTGGCTGTAAATTATGAGTTTATGGTATTGAAAAGGGGGAATATGAAAATATGCATCCAACTTGTGTTAAGCACCTTAAAGAAAAATTTAAAATGTAAGAACACTGTAATGGCTTAGCATTGTTCTTTGGGAACAGTTATTACAAGTAAGGACCACAGCATTCAACGAAAAGGAATGTGGACTCTTTCACATATTAACTATTCTAGGCAAGGCCACTGAAGTAAACATATAAATTAAAGGTGATTCATTAAAAATGTAAGTTATCAAGTATTTCCAAATTACAATACCATCATATTTATTTTAGTTATCTGATGTTTGATTCTAAGAAGAAACTGAAAACTGACACATTGTCTGTAAGTTATTACATAGGCTTTTACTTAAACATATGGCTTTTTATGTTATTTATTTATCTTGACATAAGAATAGGCTAATTTTTGTAATTATATCACAGTTCATGGGCTTTATTCTCATGACTGCCTCTAAGAAACCCTAGTGTTTGGCTGGGCACGGTGGCTCACGTTTGTAATCCCAGCACTTTGGGAGGCTGAGACACATGGATCACTTGAGGTCAGGAGTTCAAGACAAGCCTGGCCAACATGGTGAAACCCTGTCTTTACTGAAAATACAAAAATTAGCTGGGCATGATGGTGCATACCTGTAATCTCAGCTACTTGGGAGGCTGGGTGAGACTCTGTCTCAAAAAAAAAAAAAATCCCCCCAAAACGGTAGTTTTTGGTTTATTTAATACACACATACATCTCTTGAATCATTTCATTCTGTAATATCAGTAAAAAATTAGCATATCCCAAATGTGACTATATTAAAAACTCATGCTGCATCTCTGTATTATGTATACCAGAAACATATACACAATATAGATTTTAAAAGATAAAGGCAAAATGATTTAACATTTAATTATTTATTTTATTTATTTATTTTTTTAAGACAGAGTTTCGCTCTTGTTACCCAGGCTGGAGTGCAATGGCTCAATCTTGGCTCACCGCAACCTCCGCCTCCTGGGTTCAAGCAATTCTCCTGCCTCAGCCTCCTGAGTAGCTGGGACTACAGGTGTGTGCCACCATGCCCAGCTAATTTTTGTATTTTTAGTAGAGACGGGGTTTCACCTTGTTGACCCGGATGGTCTCGATTTCTTGACCTCGTGATCCACCCACCTCGGCCTCCCAAAGTGCTGGGATTACAGGCATGAGTCACCGTGCTCGGCCAATTTTTTATTTTAATTTTTTTGAGACACAGTTTCACCACCTATCTTGTGATCCACCTGTCATGGCCTCCCAAAGTGCTGGGATTACAGGCATGAGCCACAATGCCTGGACAACATTGAATTTTTAAAATTAAAGTACAAAGTTAGAACAATGACTGGATATTCTTATTTTGGAAGGTCTTGGCTTAACACTTTATGATACGGTGATTTGAGTTTATTTATTTATTTGGAGACAGGGTGTCACTCTATCACTCAGGTTGGAGTACAGTGGCATGATCTCAGCTTACTGAAACCTCTACCTACTGGGTTCAGGTGATTCTCCTGTCTGTCTCCCAAGTAGCTGTGACTACAGGTGCGTGTAACCACATCTGGCTAATTTTTGTATTTTTTGGTAGAGACAGTTTTTTTTTTTTTTTTTTTTTTTTTATCATGTTGGCTAGGCTTGTCTGGAACTCCTGATCTCACGGGATCCACCCACCTCCCAAAGTGCTGGGATTACAGGCGTGAGCCACCATGCCCTGTCTGAGTTTTATTTTCGATCAAAAAAATAGGACCTTATCTTTTAGAAGAGTTTTAGATTTACAGAAACATTGAGAAGATACTACAGAGTTCCCTTAGTTGGATCTATGGATCCAACTTCCCTTATTACTAACATCTTACATTATTACGATGTTTTTTATTTTTAAATTTTTTTGTGAGATAGGGTCTTATTCTGTCACCTACGCTGGAGTGCAGAGGTGTGACCATGGCTCACTGCTGCCTTAACCTCCCAGGCTCAAGAAATCTTCCCACCTCAGCTTCCTGAGTAGCTGGGAACACAGGTGCATGCCACCACACCTGGCTAATTTTTATCTTTGTAGAGATAGGGTTTCACCATGTTCCCCAGGCTGATCTTGAACTCCTGGACTCAAGCAGTCCTTCCACCTCAGCCATCCAAAGTGCTGGGATTACAGGTGTGAACCACTGTATTTGTTATAATTAATGAACTAGTAGCGATATATTAACTATAAAGTCCATGATTTATTCAGATTTCCTTTGTTTAATCTAATGTTTTTTTGTTACAGGATCCCACCCAGGACATCAGAATTACATTTATTTGCCATATCTCCTCTTGGCTATGAGTTTCTCAGACATTTCTTGTTTCTTTTTTTTTTAAATTGCATTTTAGGTTTTGGGGTACATGTGAAGAACATGCAAGATAGCTGCATAGGTACACATGTGGCAATGTGATTTGCTGCCTTCCTCCCCTTCACCTATATCTGGCATTTCTCCCCGTGTTATCTCTCCCCAACTCCCCACCCCATGCTGTCCCTCCACTATTCCCCTAACAGACCCCAGTGTGTAGTGCTCCCCTCCTGTGTCCATGTGTTCTCATTGTTCAACACCCACCTATGAGTGAGAACATACAGTATTTGATTTTCTGTTCTTGTGTCAGTTTGCTGAGAATGATGGTCTCCAGGTTCATCAATGTCCCTACAAAGGACACGAACGCATCATTTTTGATGGCTGCATAGTATTCCATGGTGTATATGTGCCACATTTTCCCTGTCCAGTCTATCATCGATGGGAATTTCCGGGTCTTTGCTATTGTAAACAGTGCTGCAATGAACATTTGTGTGCATATATCCTTATAGTAGAATGATTTATAATCCTTTGGATATATACCCAGTAATGGGATTGCTGGGTCAAATGGAATTTCTATGTCTAGGTCCTTGAGGATTCGCCACACTGTCTTCCACAGTGGTTGAATTAATTGACACTCCCACCAGCAGTGTAAAAGTGTTTCTATTTCTCCACATCCTCTCCAGCATCTGTTGTCTCCAGATTTTTTAATGATCACCATTCTAACTGGTGTGAGATGGTATCTCAATGTAGTTTTGATTTGCATTTCTCTAATGACCAGTGATGATGAGCATTTTTTCATGTTTGTTGGCCTCATGTATGTCTTCTTTTGTAAAGTGTCTGTTCATATCGTTTGCCCAATTTTGAATGGGCTTGTTTGTTTTTTTCTTGTAAATCTGTTTGAGTTCTTTGTAAATTCTGGATATCAGCCCTTTGTCAGATGGGTAGACTGCAAATATTTTTTCCCATTCTGTTGGTTGCTGATTCACTCTAATGACTGTTTCTTTTGCTATGAAGAAGCTGTGGAGTTTGATTAGGTCCCATTTGTCTATTTTGGCTTTTGTTGCCAATGCTTTTGGTGTTTTGGTCATGAAGTCCTTGCCTACTCCTATGTCCTGGATGGTTTTGCCTAGATTTTCCTCTAGGGTTTTTATGGTGCCAGGTCTTATGTTTAAGTCTTTAGTCCATCTGGAGTTAATTTTAGTGTAAGGTGTCAGGAAGGGATCCAGTTTCCGCTTTCTGCACATGGCTAGCCAGTTTTCCCAACACCATTTATTAAACAGAGAATCCTTTCCCCATTGCTTGTTTTTGTCAGGTTTGTCAAAGATCAGATGGTTGTAGATATGTTTTGTTGCCTTCGAGGCCTCTGTTTTGTTCCATTGGTCTATATCTCTGTTTTGGTACCAGTACCATGCTGTTTTGATTACTGTAGCCTTGTAGTATAGTTTGAAGTCCGGTAGTGTGATGCCTCCTGCTGTGTTCTTTTTACTTAGAATTGACTTGGCTATGTGGGCTCTCTTTTGGTTCCATATAAAGTTTAAGGTGGTTTTTTGCAGTTCTCTGAAGAAGGTTATTGGTAGCTTGAAGGGGATAGCATTGAATCTATAGATTACTTTGGGCAGTATGGCCATTTTCACGATATTGATTCTTCCTAACCATGAACATGGAATGTTTCTCCATCTGTTTGTGTCCTCTCTTATTTTGTTGAGCAGTGTTTTGTAGTTCTCCTTGAAGAGGTCCTTTACATTCCTTGTTAGTTGTATTCCTAGGTATTTTATTCTGTTTGTAGCAATTGTGAATGGCAGTTCGTTCTTGATTTGGCCCTCTTTCAGTCTGTTATTGGTGTATAGGAATGCTTGTGATTTTTGCATATTTGATTTTGTATCCTGAGACTTTGCTGAAGTTGCTTATCAGTTTCAGGAGATTTTGGGCTGAGACGATGGGATCTTCTAGATATACAATCATGTTGTCTGCAAATAGAGCCAATTTGTCTTCCTCCTTTCCTATTTGAATACCCTTTATTTCTTTTTCTTGCCTGATTTCTCTGGCTAGAAATTCCAGTACCATATTGAATAGGAGTGGTGAAAGAGGGCATCCTTGTCTAGTGCCAGATTTCAAAGGGAATGCTTCCAGTTTTGCCCATTCAGTATAATATTGGCTGTTGGTCTGTCATAAATAGCTTTTATTATTTTGAGATACATTCCATCAATACCTAGTTTGGTGAGGGTTTTTAGCATAAAGCGATGTTGAATTTTGTCAAAGGTCTTCTCTGCATCAATTGAGATACTCATGTGGTTTTTGTTTTTGGTTCTGTTTATGTGGTGAATTACGTTTATAGACTTGTGTATGTTGAACCAGCCTTGCATCCCCGGGCTGAATCCTACTTGATCATGGTGGATAAGCTTTTTGATAGGCTGTTGCAATCGGGTTGCCTGTATTTTATTGAAGATTTTTGCGTCTATGTTCATCATGGATATTGGCCTGAAGTTTCCTTTTCTTGTTGAGTCTCTGCTGGGTTTTGGTATCAGGATGATGTTGGTCTCATAAAATGATTTGGGAAGGATTCCCTCTTTTTGGATTATTTGGAATAGTTTCAGAAGGAATGGTACCAGCTTCTCTTTGTGTGTCTGGTAGAATTCGGCTGTAAACCCATCTGGACCTGGGCTTTTTTTGTGTGGTAGGCTCCTAATTGCTGCCTCAACTTCAGATCTTGTTATTGGTCTATTCAGGGGTTCAGCTTCTTCCTGATTTAGGCTTGAGAGGAGGCAAGGGTCCAGGAATTTATCCATTTCTTCCAGGTTTACTAGTTTATGTGCATAGAGTTGTTTGTAATAATCTCTTATGATGGTTTGAATTTCTGTGGAATCTGTGGTGATAACCCCTTTATCATATTTTATTGCATCTACTTGGTTATTCTCTCTTTTCTTTTTTATTAATCTGGCTAGTGGTCTGTCTGTTTTGTTGATCTTTTTGAAAATCCAGCTCCTGGATTTATTGATTTTTTTGAAGGTTTTTTTTGTGTCTCTATCTCCTTCAGTTCTGCTCTGATCTTAGTTATTTCTTGTCTTCTGCTAGGTTTTGAGTTTTTTTGATCTCGCTCCTCTAGCTCTTTCCATTTTGATGATAGGGTGTCAATTTTGGATCTCTCCTTGCTTCTCATGTTGGCACTTATTGCTGTATGTTTTCCTCTAGAGACTGCTTTAAATGTGTCCCAGAGATTCTGGTATGTTATGTCTTCATTCTCATTGGTTTTGAAGAACATCTTTATTTTTGCCTTCATTTCATTGTTTATCCAGTCAAACTTCAAGAGCCAGTTGTTCAGTTTCCATGAAGCTGCGTGGTTCTGAGTTAGTTTCTGAATTCTGAGTTCTAACTTGATTGCACTGTGGTCTGAGAGACTGTTTGTTATGATTTCCATTCTTTTGCATTTGCTGAGGAGTGTTTTACTTCCAATTATGTGGTCAATTTTAGAGTAGGTGTGAGAAGAATGGTGCTGAGAAGAATGTATATTCTGTGGATTTGGGATGGAGAGTTCTGAAAATGTCTATTAGGTTTGCTTGTTCCAGGTGTGAGTTCAAGTCTTCGATATCGTTATTAATTTTCTGTCTGGTTGATCTGTCTAATATGGACAATGGGGTGTTAAAGTCTCCCAGTATTATTGTGTGGCAGTCTAAGTCTCTTTGTAAGTCATTAAGAACTTGCCTTATGTATCTGGGTGCTCCTGAATTGGATGCGGTATATATTTAGGATCATGAGCTCTTCTTGTTGCATCGATCCTTTTACCATTATGTAATGTCCTTCTTTGTCTCTTTTGATCTTTGTTGCTTTAAAGTCTATTTTATCAGAGATGAGAATTGCAACTCCTGCTTTTTTTGCTCTCCATTTGCTTGGTAAATCTTCCTCCATCCCTTTATTTTGAGCCTTTGTGTATCCTTGCATGTGAGATGGGTTTCCTGGATACAGCACACTGATGGGTTTTGGCTTTTTATCCAATTTGCCACTCTGTGTCTTTTGATTGGGGCATTTAATCCATTTACATTTAGGGTTAATATTGTTATGTGTGAGTTTGATACTGCCATTTTGATGCTAGCTGGCTGTTTTGCCCTTTAGTTGATGCAGATTCTTCATTTTGTTTATGCACTTTACCATTTGGTATGTTTTTGAAGTGGCTGGTACTGGTTGTTCTTTTCTATGTGTAGCGCCTCTTTCAGGAGCTCTTGTAAAGCTGGCCTGGTGGTGACAAAAATCTCTGAGTACTTGCTTGTTTGCAAAGCATTTTATTTTTCCTTCAGGTATGAAGCTTAGTTTGGCTGGATATGAAATTCTGGGTTGAAAGTTCTTTTCTTTAAGGATATTGAATATCGACCCTCACTCTCTTCTGGCTTGTAGAGTTTCTGCAGAGAGATCTGCTGTGAGTCTGATGGGATTCCCTTTGTGGGTAACCCAACCTTTCTCTCTGGTTGCCCTTAGCATTTTCTCCTTCATTTCAACCCTAGTGAATCTGACGATTATATGCCTTGGGGTTGCTCTTCTTGAGGAATATCTTTGTGGCGTTCTCTGTATTTCCTGGACTTGAATATTGGCCTGCCTTGCTAGGTTGGGGAAGTTTTCCTGGATCATATCCTCAAGAGTATTTTCCAGCTTGGATTCATTCTCTTCATCACATTCAGGTACACCTATCAAATGTAGATTAGGTCCTTTCACATAGTCGCATATTTCTTGGAGACTTTGTTCATTCCTTTTTATGCTTTTTTCTCTAATCTTGCCTTCTCATTTTATTTCATTGAGTTGATCCTCAACCTCTGATATTCTTTCTTCTGCTTGGTCAATTTGGCTGTTGAAACTTGTGCATGCTTTGCGAAGTTCTCGTGTTGTGTTTTTCAACTCCATCAATTCACTCATATACCTCTCTAAGTTGTCCATTCTCATTAGCGTTTCGTCAAATCTTTTTTCAAGGTTCTTAGTTTCTTTGCATTGGGTTAGAACATGTTCTTTTAACTAACAGAAGTTTCTCATTACCCACCTTCTGAAGTCTGATTCTGTCATTTCATCACACTCATTCTCCATCCAGCTTTGTTCCCTTGCTGGTGAGGAGTTGTGATCCCTTGTAGGAGGAGAGGTGTTCTGGTTTCAGGTGTTTTCCTCCTTTTGCGCTGGTTTCTTCCCATCTTTGTGGATTTATCCACCTGTAATTTTGTAGTTGCTGATTTTCAGATTGGATCTTTGAGTGGACATCCAGTTGATGATGAAGTTATTTCTGTTTCTTATTTTTCCTTCTAACAGTCTGGCCCCTCTGCTGTAGGACTGCTGAAGTCCACTCCAGGCCCTGCTTGCCTGGGGATCACCTGCAGCAGCTGCAGAACAGTAAGGGTTGCTACCAGTTTCTTCTTCTGCTATCTTTGTGCCAGAATGATGCCCGCCAAATGTCAGTCTGATCAGTCCTTTGTGAGGTGACTCTTTGGATGTAAGGGGGTCAGGGAGCTGCTTAAGGAGACAGTCTGTCCTTTATAGGAGCTCACGTGCTGAGCTGTGAGCTCCGTTGTTCATTCAGAGCTGCTGGGCAGGTACGTTTAGGTCTGCTGCAGCAAAACTCATAAACTGCTTTTTATTTTTCCCCAGGTGCTCTGTCCTGGGGAGTTAGGGCTTTATTTATGAGTTTCTGTTGTGCTGCTGCCTTTTTTTTCAGGGCTGCCTTGCCCAGCAAGGAGGCAGCCTAGTCACTGTCTGCCTGCAGAGGCTTTGCTGAGCTGCTGTGGGCTCCACCCTACTGCTGTGCAAACTTCCCTGCAGTCCTGTTTATATGGGTGTGGTTAGAACTGCCTAGGCAATGGTGGCCCACCACTGTAATGGCGGACTCTCTCTGTAGTGGTGGGTTGCCTCAGCAATGGTGGGCTGCCTCAGCAATGGCAGACTACCTCCATAGGGGTGGAGTGCCTCGGTAATGGAGGACGCCCCTCCCCCACAGAACTGGACTGTCCCAGGTTCAGCTGTGCTTGCCATGAAACTCTCAACCCAGGGCGTTTTCAATTGCTGTTTTTGCGGGGGGGGATGGGACCCGCTGAGCCTGATCACCTGGCTCCCGCCTCAGAGCCTTTTTTAAAAAAGTTGAATGGTTGACTTTCTCCCAGGTGTTTCAGTTGCCTGTTGAAAAGGCACCGGGATCTGTGTGATTTCCCATGCTGCAAGCCACTGTGCTGGCTGAAACAACAGCGCTGCCCAGGAATCTCCTGGCCTGGCTCCCTGTTTCTGTCCTCTGTTTAATCAGATGTGTGGGTGACTCTGTCTTCCTGGAGCTCCAATTCCCAGCTTAAAAGGGCAACCAGACCAGTGTATTTTGTATGGAGAACTGCCGTGCTGGGGTGCCGGCAAAATAGCCACGGTGGCCAAAATAGCTGCGTTGGCAACCCGTGGGGTTCCTCTGCCTGGGAATCTTCTGGTCTGTGGGCAATAAATATCCGTCTGGGAATGCAGTGTCCACTCACCCTCTGCACTTTCACTGGGAGCTGCAATCCTGAGCTGCTCCTAAACCACCATCTTGGATCCTCAACATTTCTTGTTTCTGATGACCTTGACAGTTTTGAAACTACTGGTCAAGTATTTTGTAGGATGCCCCTCTAATGAAATTGTCTAATTTTTTTTCTAATTAGACTGGAGTTGTGGGTTTGAGGGAGGAAAACCACAGAAGTACAGTGCCATTTTCATCAGAAGGTTATGTGCCATCAACATTATTTATCACTGAGCTCAGGTCACATGTTAACTTGGTGGCCTATGGTTAAGTTTTCAGTTTCTACTAAGGTCCAGTAGCAAACCAGAAGTTGTTTCTCAAAAGCAGAATAGTTACCCACAGACAATGACAGAGATTTGCTCCAAAATCCTAAGGATTTGTATTATGGTTCACCTATGGTTGCTTGCAAAAGATTCTAAACAGTATTTACTTATTTTTTGGGAGAAAGGATCTTTTATGTTGCCTAAGCTACAGTGCAGTGGCATGATCATAGCTCACTGTAACTTGAATTCCTGGGCTCAAGTGATCCTGCCTTAGCCTTGCAAGTAGTCAGGACAGACTAAAGGTGTGTACTACAGGTGTGTGTAGGTGGATAATTCCATTTTTTTAAATATAGAGATGAAGTCTCCCATTTTTGCCCAGGCTGGTCTTAAACTCCTGGGCTGAAGTGATCCTCCCAACTTGGCGTCCTAAAGTGCTGGGATTACAGGTGTGAGCCACTGTGCCTGGCCTCTCAACAGCATTTAAATCTGTCATTGACACTATAAGTACCAATGGATCTGCTGGATCTTATGGCCCAAATGGCAGAGCAACTTGCCCAAGAGCCTGGACCTGTTGTAGAGCCTTCTCTTCTCCTACTAGGTATTGTGCGTTGTTTTTTTTTTTTTTTTTTTTTTTTGTTGTTGTTGTAGAAGGCACCAAATGCAATATGCAATAACTTATTCTTCCATTTGCAAGTGATATCTTGGGGGCCGCGGTGGCTCATGACAGTTGTCCTGGCACTTGAGGAGGTGAGGCTATGCATTTGAGGCCAACCTGGGCAACATAAGAACCTCTCATTCATTTAAAAAAAATTTACAGGTGATATCTTGACATGTCCCATACTGGTCTCCTAGAAATTTCATGAGGTGGAGGGCCCCAGATGCTTTGTGAGACTTACTTCCTGTCTTCAGAATGTATATATTTTACCAATGTCTAGAGTAATTGCTACTTCCTGCTCACCATGAGTAATCAGCATAATATCATCAATGTAATGGACCAGCATGAAGTTCTTTGTGAGGGGAAGGCTAAATTATGACATAGGGCTGAAGGGTTGATATATTCCTGTAGTGGGACAAGAAGTTGTATAGTGGTCTTACCAGTTAACGGTAAATTCCTTCTGATGGTGTTTTCTAATAGGTATAGAGGGAAAAAGCATTTGCTTGATTAACAGCTGCATGCCCAGTACTAGGAGATGTGCTGATTTGCTCAAGTAATGAAACATCTAAATGGCAGTGCAACTAGAGTAACCATGAAATTAGGTTTATAAGAATCTATTGTCATTTTCCAAGATCCATTTGTGTTTTGCACATGCCAAATAGGTGAGGGGAAAAAAATGTAGTGGGTATCATCACTTCTGCAATTTTCAAATCCTTGACAGTGGCACTAATATTTACAATCTCTCCCAGAATGTGGCATTGCTTTTAGTTTGCTACTCTCATAGGTATAAGCAGTTCTAGTGGCTTCCTTTGGCCTTTCCTATTACAATAGTCTTTACAGGTCAGGGAACCAATGTGGGGATTCTTCCAGTTGTTGAGTATATCTCTTTTAATTATGCATTCTGGAACTGGGAAAATAGAACCACAGGATGGGTCCAGGGATTCAATGGGTCTAATGAGAGATGAACCTGAGCTGAAACTCCATTGATCACTTGACCTCCATTAAGCCTCTACTCTGACTGGTAGGCAGAGTAATGGTTTTGGTTTCACAGATTAATATCAGGTCAGAGCCATTGTGTAGCAATCCGTGACAAATCTGATTATTTATCTTCCCCCAATGCACAGTTACCCTGGTAGATAGATATTGGTCCCTTTGGGAGAAATAACAATATACATTTTTGGCAATGTAGCAGTCCTTCCTCAAGAGGATCCAGCCTTTCCTTCATTCAGAGTTCTGAGAGTATAAACTGGCTCAAGTCTGGGAACTGATTGAGGGGTTGTGACTCTCTGTTTTGGTGATGCAAGTTAGGATATCTGTTTCCTAAATCTAGAACTCTTCCACTTTTACAGACCAGTAAGAACGTAGTAGATTGACTATTTTCTAGGGACACAACGATTAACTGGCCAACAGCACAGGTCTCTGTAAGTAATATTGTTTTAGCTTTGCTGGCAATTATAATAATCATGCCAACCTACTTTTTGGCAATTAAGTGCCACCTCAGGGTGGCACTTAGGAATCCCGGGTTGATGGTAGCAGTTTCTACTATAATATATATGTGACTTAAGAACAGCCACAGATCTCTTCAAGGATGCTAGGGTTCCCCTCACAAATTTATTTCTTAGAGTAATGGTGAAAAGTATGTCCTCTGGATCCTCCTGGGGTGGGTAAGCAGGTCTTAAATGATAAATCTACTCTAACATTCTGGTCTCCCAAAGCCTGTGGATACCTTTCTCTATAGATACCTGGGCAGTTCTAGCACTTCAACTTCATTTAGCATAGGCCCTTCTGGGTGGATGGGGGTTAAGTGATCAATGGAGTTTTCATTGTTCTCACGGTGGGCCCAGTGGGTCCCCAAACCTGTCCTGTGTTTATTTTCCCAGTTTGACATGCATAATTGGAAAAGACACACTCAGCAATTAAACACAGCATTAGAGCTTTTTCTAAGCCTCTGAGATAAAACACTGAATCCAGAATCTCTGGTCGGTTCACATCAATAAATTTGGTCCTGATTGAATGTATAATCTTGATCCCTGTATGAGTTTCCTGAGGTGGTCATAAAAAAGTACCAGAAACGGAGTGTCTTAAAACAACAAAATTTATTCTCTTGCAGTTTTGGAGGCTAGAAGTCTGAAAGCAGGTTTTTGGCAGGGCTAAGCTTCTTTGGAAGGTGCTTTGTAATAATCCTTTTTTGCCTTTTCTTTGCTTTGCTGACTCCTGGCATTCTGTGTCATTTCCTGGCTTCCAGTTGCAACACTCCAATCTCTGCTTCTTTCTCCACATGGCCTTCTTCCCTCTGTGCCCATTTATCTGTATGTCCTCTTCAAAAGGCACCAACCATTCGATTTAGGGCTCATTCTACACCAGCTCATTCTATACTAGACCCTCGTCTTAACTAATTACATCTGCAAAGCCCCTCTATCCAAATAAGTTAATATTGTAAGGGTCTAGGTGGACATGAATTTTGGGGAACACTATTCAACTCTCTACAATCCCATACCTTAACAGTCTTTGTATATTCTTTTGCATGCTCTGAATTTTTTAGCATGTGTATTTATTACTTTTTCAAGTAAAATTAAAGGAGAAAACAGTACCCCCGGAGTTCTTTGCCACAAGATAGAAACATTCTTTCCGTCCAGTTTCTCCCTTGGAGGTCACTACTATTTAGTCTCCCTAAACTGGTCTTCCAAGTCTTGCCCTTATCCAAACTTTTACCAAACTGCTGTCAAAGTGGTTTTTCAAAATGATCTCAAGATCTGTCAGTGAGGATTAAACATAAGCTCCATAGTTAGCCTAATATGGCTTTTTCATGGTCTGGTCTCCAGCACCACTTTTTCAGTTTCATCTTTTTTTTGAGATGGAGTCTCACTCTGTCATCCAGGCTGGAGTACAATGGCGCGATCTTGGCTCACTGCAACCTCCACCTCCTGGGTTCAAGCCATTCTCCTGCCTCAGCCTCCCAAGTAGCTGGGACTACAGGCACCCACCACTGCGCCCGGCTAATTTTTGTATTTTTAGTAGAGACGAGGTTTCGCTATGTTGGCCAGGCTGGTTTCAAACTCCTGACAGGTGATCCGCCCACCTCGGCCTCCCAAAGTGCTGGGATTACAGGCGTGAGCCATCATGCCTGGCCAGTTTCATCTTTCAGTACAATCCCCTGCTCCCTACCTGTTCCGCCCTGGACTCCTCGCGGGTTTCTGAACTGCCCAGCTGTTCCATCCCGCCCTATTCTGGCGCTGCACTGCTTCAGTGACGCTTCTTGCCCACGACTGCAAGTCAACTTTGGAGGCTACTTCTCTCCTCCATCCCGGAGACGAAGCACTTCACTCTTGGATGCTTGAAAACGGTTCATATTTTCCCTTTACATTTTGTTCCAAAATGTTTCTATGAATGAAATACCTCATGTTCTCACTCATAGGTGGGTGTTGAACAATGAGAACACATGGACACAGGGCGGGGAGCACTACACACTGGGGTCTGTTGGGGGGAATAGGGGAGGGACAGCGGGGGGTGGGGAGGTGGGGAGAGGTAGCATGGGGAGAAATGCAGATATAGGTGAAGGGGAGGAAGGCAGCAAATCACAGTGCCACGTGTGTAGCTATGCAACTATCTTGCATGTTCTTCACATGTACCCCAAAACCTAAAATGCAATAATAATAAAAAAAAGAAATACTATGATCCAAGAACACACACTGCTGCGCTTGCTTAAGCAGGTCGAGTTAAACCAGTTCACCCTCTCTGCCCCAATCCCGGTGCGGTAACTCCTAGCCCGGAGCGACCAGCCTGGCCCGACAGCGGAGGCCCAGGTCAGCCGTACTCGGGCGCCGGGACCTTCCCGGCAGGGGACAGCCCAGACAGGCCGCAGCCACGCTTGACAGCTGAGGAAAACCCGCTCCGGCGGAGGGCGACGCTCGGAAGCCGAGAGTGACACCGCAAGGCGCCGGAACGGATCAGCGCCCTTCACACCTAAGACCAGCCTTCCTCCTCCTCACCCAGGACGCTCCCGCCGCTCGTCTCGTTCTTTCCAGCTCTCAAGCCCTCGTCTTCTCCCCACACAGCTGGCCAGGGAAGCAAGCCAGCGGCGCCCGGGGACAGAGCATGCGCAGCAGCCTCAACGCGCGGTCCATCTCTCAGCCCCGGCCGCGCAGCCCGCGCACGAGCATGCGCATGCGCCGCGTCCCGGCCTCCCTCCAGCCGCACCTCCACGCGTCAGGTCAGAGGCCGTGGGGCGGGCCGCGGTGACGCGCGCGGAAGCGCCTTGTGGACCCTCGGAAGCCGCCCGGGCAGCAGGGAGGCTGCGCCCACAGCCTGGCACCCCGACGGGAGGGTCTCCGGATCGTTCCGAACCGGCTGAACCCCTTCGGCCCCAAGCGGCCGCATGAGTCGGGGGACCATGCCTCAGCCCGGAGCCTGGCCGGGCGCGAGCTGTGCAGAGACACCGGCGCGGGAGGCTGGGGCCGCGGCGCAGGAGGGCGGGAAGGCGGCGGCCGGCGGGCAGCCGCGGTCCGAGATGTGCTTCACGGCCGAGCAGTGAGTGCCCGGGGGGCGGGTTGGGGGCGGCGGGCTCTGTCTCCTCCAGAAGCCGGGCTGGGGTGGGGAGTCGTCACGGAGGGTCCCTGGGCGTCCTCAATTCTGAGGGAGGTCGTCGGCGACAAGGAGGGATTGCCAGACAGTTATGCCCAGTGTCCGAATGCAGATTTTTCCGCCAGAGCCCCTCACAATTCTGATCACACAGTGCCCCCCCGTCTCATTTTTGATATCTGCATGTCTGTAAAGTTAAACAAAGTTCCAGAAACTTGGGGAGCAAACCTGAGAAGCGATGTGTTTTGTTACTAACTCCCAGTAGGTCTTTCCTCCAGCTTGGCACAGGGAGGAAGTGAGGTCGCTCCTGCCGCAGCCGCGGGAGAACGGAGCCGCGCGACATGTTCTTGGAGGCGAAGTCCCACCTGTTGGACAGACTTTGGACCGAGTCTGACCCATTCTCTTTGACCCTTTAACGGCCTGACTAGTATCCCTTCCCCCTTTTCCTTTTAAAAAGGAAAGTCAGTGCTGGTTAGATCAATTTCTTACTGTACTGTGAAGAAGATGGTTTGGGAAGAATTCATAGTTTCTGCAAGGTTCGGGGGTACACGTGGAAGCAGAAGAGAAACTCAGAGTGAAACTTTTCTACACTTTCAAGTTCTAGGCACCTATGCATGCTCTTGTAATTTAAGAAATAATGAAAGCACTCAACCAGTTTGACATATTTTAATTGGTTGGAAATTTAAATTTAAGATGTGTTTAAATGCAAAAAGCACAGCTAGAACTTTAGGAAAAAAAAATCCTGGCCGGGCGCGGTGGCTCAAGCCTGTAATCCCAGAACTTTGGGAGGCCGAGGCGGGTGGATCACGAGGTCAACAGATCGAGACCACCCTGGTCAACATGGTGAAACCCCGTCTCTACTAAAAATTACAAAAAGTTAGCCGGGCATGGTGGCGCGTGCCTGTAATCCCAGCTACTCAGGAGGCTGAGGCAGGAGAATTGCCTGAACCCAGGGGGCGGAGGTTGCGGTGAGCCGAGATTGCGCCATTGCACTCCAGCCTGGGTAACAAGAGCGAAACTCCGTCTCAAAAAAAAAAAAAAAAAAAAAAAAAAAATCCTAAAAAGGGGTCCTTTGGAGACCTGTTAAGTAGATATGTGTTATGATAACACATTTGCATAGTACTTAGACATTCTCATTTGTTGAGAATCCCCTTGGGATGATGTTATTCACACTTAATGGGTTAATGGTCACTGGAATTAAGATCGAGTTGGTGGTCTCAAACTCCTGCCCCCAGAACTAGGCAGTAAGTGAAGTAAGTTAGTGAAGTTGGCCAGGACCTGGAGAGATTGTCTCTCTGTTGGGAGGCAGGGTCCCCGAAGCTCAAGCCTGTAGTTGCTGCATCTTCTGTATTTAAAGAATCCGGCTATTTGGGGTTTTGCATGAAATATGCTGCTTTTTAAATAGTGCACTTTTTTTTTTTAATTGAAACCACTGTACACACCCATGTGTGAGTTGACGTGTCCTGTGGCAGCCGGTTTGCTCTCTGGGTTAGAGTCTGTATTATGCCATTTTTGTTTGGTTTAAACAAGTACCTGAGACTGGGCAATTTATAAAGGAAAGGGGTTTAATCAGCTCATGGTTCTGCAGGCTTTACATGAAGCTTGGTGCCTGTATCTCCTTGGCTTCTGGTGAGGCCTCAGGAAGCTTTAACTCACGGCAGAAAGCCAAGTGGGACCAGGCAATCACATGGTGAGAGAAGGACCAAGAGAGAGGTAGGGGTGCCATTAAGTTTGAAACAACCAGATCTGGTGTGAACTTGGAGTCAGCACTCACCTGTCACCATGGGCATGGCACTGAGCCATTCATGAGGAATCCAAATACCTCCCGCACCCCACCTACAATACTGCGGTTTATATTTTAATGTGAGATTTGGAGGGGACAGATATCCAGACTATATCATTCTGCTCCTGGCCCCCCAGATTTCATGGTCTTTCTCATATTAGGAAATAATCTCTTTCCAACCATTCCTCAAAGTTTTCACTCATTCTAGCATCAAGTCCAAAGCCCTAAGTCTGATCCAAGACTCAGTTCCTTCCACCTGTCAGCTTGTGAAATTACAGACAGATTATTTAATTCCACAAATTCCTGGGAAATGGACACAGTGCTGGCAAATTCTTTGCTAGGACATAATGAGTGACCTTTACTCCAGTTCCCAATAACTTCCTCATTTCTGTTTGAGACCTCATCAGCCTGGCCTTTAGTGTTCATATTTCTTTTTTTTTAATTTTACTTTATTATTGTTATTTTTCATTGAGATGGAGTCTCACTCTGTCACCCAGGCTGGAGTGTAGTGGCACAGTTTTGGCTCACTGCAACCTCTGCCTCCCAGGTTCAAGCGATTCTCCTGCCACATCCTCCCGAGTAGCTGGAATTACAGGCATCCACAACCATGCTTGGTTAATTTTTGTTTTTGTTTTAGTAGAGACAGAGTTTCACCACGTTGGCCAGGCTGGTTTCAAACTCCTGACCTCAAGTGATCTGCCTGCCTCAGCCTCCCAAAGTGCTAGGATTACAGGTGTAAGCCACTGTGCCTGGCCCAGTATCCATATTTCTATCAGCATTTTGGTCACAACCATTTAACCAGTTTCTAAGACGTTGCAAACTTTCCCTTGATTACCTGTCCTCTGAGCCCTCCGAACTCTTCGAACCTCTACCAAACTCTTCCAAGCCCACTACCGAGTTCCAAAGCTGTTTCCACATTTTCAGGTATCTTTATAGCAGTGCTTGGCCCCTCAGTACCAATTTTTTATATTAAACTGCTTTTGCACTGCCATAAAGAAATACCTGAGGCTGGGTAATTTATAAAGAAAAGAGATTTAATTGGCTCATGGTTCTGCAGGCTGTACAGGAAGTTTGGTGCCTGTATCTGCTTGGCTTCTGGTGAGGCCTCAAAGAGCTTTTACTCATGGGAGAAAGTCAGCTAGGACCAGATGATCACATGGTGTGAGAGGGAGTGAGGTGGGGGTGAGGTGCCACAGACTTAAGCAACCAAATCTTGCATGAACTCAGAACACACTCATCACCAAGGGCGTGGTGCTAAGCCATTCATGAGGGATCTACCCCCATGATCCAATCACCTCCCACTAGGCTCACCTCCAACCCTGGGGATTACATTTCAGCATGAGATTGGTGGAGTAGGAGGTGGGGAAAAGTACCCAAATCATATCAGGCTTACCTCAGACTCTGCAGAAGGTTAAATAGGGGGTCTCTTGTCCCCAGTTCCTGCTCCATGGGCCCATGCTGGTTCCTAATTGCTGCTTTGCCTTCCTCCTACCCTGGTGGTTAGAATCATGTGCACTTAATTTGATACCCTGTCCCATGTTGCACCTCAGCCCCAGCTGTTTCATGCCCTCTGTGCAGGGCAGAAACTTTGAAGCCAGACCATGTTCTTCAAAGTATATGTAGTTATTTGGCAAGTTTTCTGGTGGATGTGATTCTCAGTCTGAACACCTATGAAAAACAGACAATGGTAGGAAGAAATGCTCTTTCTTTTTGTGGCACAGGTGCCTCTTCTGTCTGCTGCTTGTGGAACTATATAGACTTAGAGAGCTGAAAGGAATGCAAAAAAGCTAGCCTAGGTTTGTCATTTTACACATTTGCAGATTTGTTAAGTGTAGCTTGGCTAGAGAGACCCTGATGCATTGGTGGGAACCTCCCCTATCTCTTCTGGACTTCCTCAGCACAACCAGGGAGAGCTACATGGTTTATAGTGACAGTCAGCTTCACTTTTTTTTCCCTTGATTTGCTTCCCAAGTTTGCCTACCAATAGATGTTCTAGTTTATGTGTGTGTTTTTAAGCAGCTTAATTTTGTTTTCTCATTTTTTTGTGTGTTTGATTATCTCATTCTCTTTTACCTCTCATAAGATGGGGCAGAATAAGAGAGGTGAGTTTAAGATGTCACCTTTTGAACATCATGTCTTAAATCTTGGACTTTTTAGCCTTTTTCCATCTTTCTGATTCAGCAGTATCTGGGTAGTGGGCTATTTCTCTATGGTATCTTCATGGGCTAGACAAACTGTACTATGGGTATCATATAAACATAAAGTTTACAATATAAGGTATTTATGTCTATTCTTGCATGATGATACATGCAGCTTAATAGTTGAGTATCAATTTAAACAGTGTAATGTCCATTTTTAGTCTGTTTTTTTTTTTGTCATTGGAGCCAAGGCCTTTCTTTTCACCCAGATAGTTGGGTTTGCTGTGCAGAGGAATCATTTAAAATGTTTGCACTTAGAAGCCTGAACACCGTAAGACCAGAAGTTTTGAGATATCCTACAGAGTCATTTTTAATACATTCAGTGGACAGTAATTACAAATACAAATCATAGCCCAACTTCTGCAGCTGAATTAGAAATTCGGGATCTGATTCTGAAGGCTGTGGTGATGGGTAGAGAAAGAGATGGCTTATTTCCTAGGCAGCACAGTAGGTTACTCTGATTCCTTTCCACTAAGCTCATCACATTTCACAAGGGAGAGAAGTGAAGGAAGAGAAACATATAAACCACATGGATAAGCTACTTTGTTTTTGTTTGTTTGTTTGAGACAGGGTCTCTCCCTGTTACCCAGTCTGGAGTGTAGTGGCATAATCATGGCTCACTATAGCCTCAACTTTTTGGGCTCAAGAGATCCTCCCACCTCAGTCTCCTAAGTAACTGGGGCAACAGGTGCATGCCACCATACCCAGCTTTTTTTTTTTTTTTTTTAACTTTTTGTGGAGACAGAGTCTTACTTTGTTGCTCAGCCTAGTCTCGAACTGTTGGGCTCAAGCAATCCTCTTGCCTCAGCCTCCCAAAGTGCTAGGATTATAGGTGTGTGAGCCACAGCACCCAGTGATAAGCTACTTTGTAATTGCAGTTATTCTTTTCCTCCCTCCTTTTCTATCTCCCTCCCTCCCTTCCTTTCTTCCTTTTCCCATCCACTAATCAGCGCATTTGAAAGATGTGGTTGGCTCACCTCTCCTGGACAAGCCCCAAGGATAGCTCAAAACATAACTTAGGGTCACATTTGAGGAAATCTTATGACAGACCAGATTAGTTGACATTCTTTAAGCTCCCTCTGCTGATCTCCTATGCTGTATCCCCTGCTTGCTCCACCCCCAACATGTGACTCCTGCTGTATCTGGTCCTGGGACATGGTTGGTGGCCAGGCCAGAATTTCTTAGGGAATTGAGAAGAGACTACTCCATGGCCCTTCTCTGAGTGTGAGACAGGATTTGAATTTGTGGAGGCATACTGTTGGTGAACCCCTCTGAAATTGAAAGCAATTTTATGTATGTTTCTGGGCTTAGGTTCTGATGAAATCTAAATTCTCAAAGGGGCTGTGAACAAAAAAAGTGGCACATTGTTGTTTTTGTGGATGTATTTTCTGCCCCACCCCACCCCTAGATGCTGCTACAGTTTGGAGTAGGGATAAAGTCCACTTTCTTTCAACCTGATGAAGAGCCTGCTTTGGGGTCCAGAACTGGGATGTCGCTAAGAATCAAACCTTATTGAGAGTGGCTCATTGACCCCAGTTACCTCTGGAAGTCACATGGAGTAGCATGAGCCAGTCATGGAAAATCCACTTGCAGAAGAGGTTGGAATTTTGGCCTGGGCGCCGGTACTTTCCTGTATTTGATGAGTTGTTCACCCATCTCTGAACCACAAGTGGTGGAGAACGGCTGGGTTGAGTGGTCTTTGCTTTTCCTGTGCTGGTGTGGGAAGGTGTGTTAGTATCACATTGGTTGACACTGTCTCACCAACACTGCCTTAATGTTGCCATTACTTTCATAGGACAGGCTAAGTTAAGTATGAACTGCAGGGTTCAAGTCCAGAGAACTGAATTAAAAAAGCCATACTTAATTCTTTTAAACAACCAAGGGGAACGATTTTTAAAAGGTTCATAATGGCAAGTGATTAAAATTCTGTTATGTTAGCTTTGCATATATATTAGAATTGTTTTTTTTTCCTGTTACATGTTTACTTGAATCAGAAATTGAAAAATTGACTTCAGAGAAATCTCTTCTGCTTTACTGAGCTCTTTTTTTAACTCATGGCTTTTGTTCTTGGGAAAAGTGTAATTTTGTGTCTGTATAGTAAGCATATTTAAAATAAGTTTTCAAAAATTGGTTGGTATGCAGATGTTTGAACAGAGCCAGTGGTTCCAGTTATAATTTAGTATGCAACATATAGCTTACTCAGTTGGATAAATTGCCTTCATATCAAAAATAAAATATTTTATCTCTAGGTTAAGACAAAACAGGTAAATAGGCCAAGCATGGTGGCTCATGCCTATAATCCCAGCACTTTGGGAGGCCAAGGCGGGCGGATCACCTGAGATTAGGAGTTTGAGACCAGCCTGGCCAATGTGGTGAAAACCAGCCTCTACTAAAAATATAAAAATTAGCTGGACATGGTGGTACACACCTGTAATCCCAGTTACTTGGGAGGCTGAGGCAGGAGAATCGCTTGAACCTGGGAGGCTGAGGTTGCAGTGAGCTGACAGTGCACCATTGCACTCTCAGCCTGGGTGACAACAGCGAAACTCTGCCATATACACAAAAAGAAAATCGGTAAATATTGTTTGATAGGAACTTGAAAATATACATATACAGTTTAAAATAATGCCATGGTGCAAAACTAAGAATTTTCTAATTAGGAATTGTTAGCATTTGGTTTTAAAATTTAGGCTGGGCCTGATGGCTCATACCTATAATCCCAGCTCTTTGGGAGACCAAGGTAGGAGGATCTCTTTAGCCCAGGACTTTAAGACCATCCTGGACAACAGAGTGAGACCCTGTTTTATAACAAAATTTATACAAAATTTAAAAAATTAGCTGGATGCGGTGGTGCATACCTGTGGTCCCAGCTACTTGAGGCTGAGGTGGGAGGACTGCTTGAGTCTAGGAGGTCGAGGTTGCAGTGAGCTGTGGTTGTATGGCCGCATTCTAATCTGGGCAACAGAGTGAGATCCTGTCTCAAAAAACATATTCATAATTTTTAAATTGAATTATTTTTAAATTATACGTACTTAGGGGGCACATAATGATGTTTTGATACACATAACTATAGTGATCAGATCAGCGTAATTAACAGGTCCATCATCTCAGACGTTTATCATTTCTTTGTTTTTGGGGATGTTTAGTATCTTTCTCTTAGCTGTTTGAATCTATATAGTAGATTATTAACTATAGTCATCTTACAGTGGTATAGAACACTACAACTTACTCCTTCTATCCAACTGTAATTTTGTCCTTTATTTGTATCCTTTAACAAATTTTAACTGTGGAATTGAGTGTGACTGCCAGGAAATCAGGTCATTTAGACTTTAGCTTAACTTTTCTTTAACATAGAACTTTTTGCTCTGGTGATCATCTGAGTCGTTGAGCTTCAATGGTTTCTTCCGTGTCAGAGTGGCTACCTCCCCACTGCCACCCCAACTTGACACACAAAAGGTTACCAAATCCCTGTTGCTCTCACTGTTTTATTATCTTCCCATCCCATAACAAAAATTTAAACCTAAACTCTCTACCTGTTTCAGATTCTCAGGTTTTAGTATAATTTTATTTTGTCATTATTTTCAGCTTTATTATTTTAATACTTAATTAAAGCAAAAGTTTATTGAGTGAAGCATTTTTTTTCTATTTGATGAAATTTTATTCAGCAATAAAGAGGAAAGAGTGAAGCATTTTTAAAATAACATTTTTATTTTTATTTTTTTGCTCTGTTTCTTCCTTTCTTTCTTTTTGCTTATCTTTATATTAGATGGGTAACTATTTCATTCTGGCTGTGAAATGTCCTCCTTCCTGAATATATTGATTGAGGTTCATTGCTCAAACCTAAAACTTATTCTTCTGGATTATTTTTAAAAATTTAATTAACTAATTAATTTTTTTTTTAGTGACAGGGTCTCTGTCACCTGGGCTGGAGTGCAGTGGTGTGATCATAGCTCACTGCAGCCTCCAACTCCTAGGCTTAAGTTATCGTCTCTCCTCGGTCTCCTCTGTAGGGGGGATTACAGGTGAGTTCCAGCACACCCAACGGATTTTTTTTTTTTTTTTTATAGAGGTGGGGTCTTGCTTTTTTGCCTGGCTGATATTGAACTCCTGGCTTCAAGCAGAATTATTTTTATTTTAATGGTGGCCTTTAGTAAAGGTGATATTACATTTTTCTGAATGTCCTTGGTAGCCATGAAGTTAGCAAATGTTTATGCACAGGATCTGAGTGAAATCCAGTTGTGGTTAAGGCAATTTGAATATACTCTGGTTCTCTTACTCTGTTTCTGCCTAGCTTTTTTCATATATCCTAAATCACTGCTTTTTATTTCCAGCAATTTCCCATTCAGCTTCCCTTTGCATTTAGTTCTGTTGTTTCTTTCTTTCCTTTCCTGTTGGCCTTCGTAGGAATTTATATTTGTAGGATGGAGAGTCGCTTGTTTAGAGAACCTCCTCCGGGTATTGGTTTTGGATTTTGGTTATTTTGTAGATTAAAAAGGGAAGAAAACAAAAGTTGAGCCAAATGTGCATACAGTATAGCCACTTTCGCTTAAAGTACAATTTTCATGACAAATATATTCATAAACTTAGACTAAAGAACTGGAAGAGGAACCATGTAGTTTATATGGCCTCTTCCTGTCTTCTCATTTTGAAGATGAGAAAACTGAGGCAGAGGTATGCTTCCGATAATGATACCATGAAAGTAATTTGCTTGAATGACTGTTTTACAGGATTAGAATTTGTCTCTTATAAAGCCAGGAAGGAGACTGAAAGATGTTGTTAAATTATTAAGAGAAGAACAAACATATTTGGTCAGTTTTTATTTTAGGCCTTTGATGTATGGTCCCCATGAATCAGGTTTCTGTTTGTTTTTAACTCTGGCATGGGCTCCAAGGGTGACATCACACTTTTTACTTGAAATCTCACTGGAACCAAGAGCACATGGAAAGTACCTTTTCCTGATACTTGTTCCCTCATCCCCACACTTTTAAAATACACACAGTTACGTATTTAGAGAGAAACAAATAAAAAAAGATCATTGGTCAGGTTGTTCATTAATACTTTGCACCATAAAATGAGAATTAATAAGAATAGCTAACTTAATTTTGAGTGCTAATTATTTTCCATGTATCTGTTTCTTACAGTAGCCCTTTGAGGTGAGTAAAGGGCTACTGCCATTTTGACAGGTGGTTAAAGCTAGATGCCGAGAGGTGTATTTACTCTAGTCATACAGCTAATAAGGGCTGGAATGAGGACTAGTTAAATAAACCCTGGAAGTCTAATTCCTGGGTCCCCATTCTAACCATTGCACTCTGCAGGGGGCTTACCCAAATGGCGTGTATTGTGACATGTTAGGCAGTGGGCAGGTCAGGAATTGTGGGCCATTCAGGAATAGGGAGCATATGAGTGAATCACAGATGTACGGGCGCACGACAGTGTTGGTCAGGCGTTTGGACTGAAGTGTGAGTAGTGCATAGGGAGATAATGGGATACAGGCTAGAGCGGTGGGTAAGGTTGTAATTTTGATGTTAGTTTTCTGAGTGTTTGGGAACAACTGAAAAGGTTTTAATGGGGACATGTGAGACTCCCTTCCACAGTCTGCCCCTCACAGTACCTCTTCTTAATCTGTCTCTTGCCCTCTGACCCCTTCCTCTTTCCCCCAGCTATACTAGGTCACGTACCAGGAGCTAAGGTGATGAGGGAATTGGGGGTAGGGGTATCTCAGTCATTAACTGATTTTCTTTTTTTGTTTTTTAGCCTGGCACCTCTTCCTTCCTGTGTTTCATTGAGTCTGCAGCCTTGTGTGAGGATTGGGTATGCTCTCATGAGGCAGAAGTATGGGGAATCGGGGGTCTGATCATTGCTTATGTGAACATCAGCAGTTCTCCTTGTTTTCTGCTCAGTGTGTTACTCATGCTCCCTGAAAGACTTGGTGCCTCCAATTCCTGAGCCTTTCTGGAGTTCTGCCAGGTTTTCCGGCTTGCCTTCCACTGATGCCCATCTACCAGCCTTGGCTTCCCTGTCCTGTGTCATTTATCACTTCATCTGCTTTCCACCTCTTCAGACTTTCACCTATCTTCTGGTTTCATGAAAGAGAGAGTTGGTGTTTCTATTTCCTTTTATTGTCATTTTGGGATGAATCTTGAGGGAAAAAGGAGACGTCTTCAAACCAGAAGTCCCATTCTTCATCATTGCCTAGCATCTAGTGGATTTTTTCCCTTTGTAGTACTTAGTGGGCTCTTGTTAATTAACTAAAGCACTAAAGACTCTTAAGGAAAGTCTGAGTAAGAAGTCAGTAGTGGTGGGACAGTGGGAATATATGCGACAGCTGCATGAGCGGCTGGTTGAATGTGGGGTCAGGAAGCAGGAGGAGTTTGAGGAGGTTTTTCAGCTTTGGCAATTTGTAATTGGTAGTCTCTTCTTGTTTTTAAGGCAGCTATTGTTGGGTTTGCTTGTGACAGGTTACAAAGGTCGGCAATGGGCCTGCATTCCTATATAAATACTTTTACCAGCACAGTCTCTGTTCTTGGAACTTGACAGAATCAGTTCAGGAGCTTCACTAATAAGATGCACACTATGATGTCTAGATACATAGTTGAAGCATTAATAGGCATTACAAATAAAATGACCTCAGAACCATGTAGCAAGTGAAGTGATGTAGCTTGTCTTATTTAAAGTAAGAAATTCTGAAGTAGAATAAAGTGGTGTGATAGAAACATATGCATCTTTATCCTTAACACATAAGACCCATATTTTATCAGATTATCATCATGTAAAGTGAAAAAAGTTAAATCCTTAGTGTATTATGCATTTTGTAAGCAGCTGTGTAATAGGACGGAAAATGTCAGTGCAACAAGTGTTTGAAAATGTCTGCTTTGGTGTGATTTCAGTGAGGAGGACATGTACCGTGCTGCAGATGAAATAGAAAAGGAGAAAGAATTGCTTATACATGAAAGAGGGGCATCAGGTATGTTTGGAATTGTTTTATTTATAGAGTTCTTATTTATAGCAGAAAATGCAGTTAAATCAGTATATTCGTTTTCATAAAATACTAATGTGTACTTCTTAGGAAATATTCTTATGTACATGGTCTTATCAGTATTGATTATTTGTTTTGGTGAGGTATGTTTAGAGACTATTGTTGCCTGAGGTTTTTAAATTTTAATGCAAGCATTCCCTCTGCATTCTTTACATTCATATCATTTTTTGCATCTGTGAGGATTATTTTGTTTAATCTCTTGATACCATCCTCTCTCTGTTCTTGATTTCCTTATATTCTTAGAGGGAGGGTTCAGATTTGAAGTGCATTTTTCATTTCAAATGGAAAGACTTCACTGAGAAACTGGCTGTACGCATCTTTGTATGCAGATGGCCATATGAATGTGGTTAAGTAATAAGAAAGACGGTGTTGGGATCAGTAGCACAGAGTCTCATCGTTTTGTGATTTCATGTCTGTGTTTTTCTTGTCTTGCCTGATCTTACTCCTACTAGGACCCATTGCTCCTGGAGTGAGGTGTTACTCCTGGCCCCCTCCGCTGGTCCATGGAGACTTGGCTGGCAAGGTTGCATGTGATGTACATCCTTAGTTCCCTGACTGCCCTCATGCAGGAGCCGCATAGGGATACTCCATGAATAATCACAAGTGGCATTTTCTCTCTCATTATATGACTAATGTATAAGAAGACTATAAAAAAGGTTATGGAAAAATGGAATTAAAAGATAGAAGGCTGGGTGTGGTAGATCATACCTGTAATCCCAGCACTTGGGGAGGCGGAGGTGGGTGGATTGCTTGAGTCCAGGAGTTTGAGACCAGTCTGGGCAAACAAGGAGACCCTGTTTCTACTAAAAATACAAAAATTAGTCAGGCGTGGTGGTGCATGCTTATGGTGCCAGCTACTCAGGAGGCTATGGTGGGAAGACCACTTCAGCCTGGGAGTTTGAGGCTGTAGTGAACCATGATTGTACTGCTGCACTCCACCCTGGGTAACAGCGAGACCCTGTCTCAAAAAACAAACAAACAAACAAACAAAAATATATATATATGTATGTATAAAAACTTTGTTTCTCAGCATAAGCTCCATCAGTTTCAAGCCACTTTTAAATGATGATACCAGCCATTTGTTGAACTCATCCTTAAAGAACTGACAGGCCTGGGAATTTAATGATGTGAATGCAGTCTTTTTTACATTACAAGCTGAAGAAAAATGTGTTTCCTTTTTTAAAGGCTTCTTAAGATTAGGAAACAAAAGGAAGTCAGAAGGAGCCAAATCAGGACTGTACGGTGGATGCTTAATGATTTCTCATCAAAACTCTTGCCCTTGTTTGAGAGGAAGGAGTAGGAGCATTGTTGTGATGGAGAAGGACTCTTGGTGAAGCTTTCTCTGGCATTTTTCTGCTGAAGATTTTGCTTTCTCAGAACACTGTCAGAATAAGCAGATGTTAATTGTCCTTTGGCCCTTCAGAAAGTCAACAAACAAAATACTTCAACATCCCAAAAACCTGTTGCCCTGACCTTTGCTCTTGACCAGTCTGCTTCTGTTTTGACTGGACTCCTTCCACCTCTTGGTGGCCATGGCTTGGGTTGTGCTTTGTCTTCAGGATCGTACTGGTGAAGCCAGGTTTCATCTCCCATTACAATTCTTTGAAGAAATGCTTTGGGGTCTTGATCCCACTTGTTTAAAATTTCCTTTGAAAGCTTTGCTTCTGTCAGCAGCTAATCTGGAAGCAGTGGTTTTGGCACCTATGGAGTGGAAAGTTTGCTCAACTGTAATTTTTTGGTGAGAATTATGTAAGCTGAACCAGTTGAGATGTCTATGATGTTGGCTGTTGTTTCTGCTGTTAATTGTTGGTTTTCTTCAATTAGGACACAAGCAAGGTTAATATTTTCTTCCTGAATTGATATGGATGGTCTGACACTGCAGTTTTCATCCTCAGCATCATTATGTCCCTTATGAAAACGAGTTTTCCATTTGTAAGCTGCTGATTTATTTGGGGCATTGTCCTTATAAACTGTTGATAAATCATAAGTGATTTCACCATTCTTTCACCCATGCCTCACTCTAAGGTTGATGTTTTTTTCTTGCTTTAATTTTAGCAGAACTCATGTTGCTCTAACAGGGGCTCTTTTCAAACTGATGTCTTATCTTTCTCAGTGCTTTAGACTAGATCCTGTTCATACATGTTATAAAAAGTTAGTTTGAGTTTATCATGGTACCAAAAAAAATTGAAATCCATCCACAGCTTTTTCATAAAACTCATTTTCCATGAACCTTAGAAGACCCTTGTCTGTGTTCTGGTTTTGAGAACTAGCTTCTGTTTATGGTGAACAAAAGCATTGCCATGTGTGATTAGAAACAAATGATACACAGTGTGGTTTTTATAATACTTTTTGAGCCTTACTCAAGGAATTGGTGAACACTTCACTGTGGTAGCCACAGGAGACACTCTTCATAGTGGTGTGTTCTGGGGCTTCACTGTTCCAGTCTTCCATGAAACTTCAGAGAATGCTCAGTCTCTATTGCTGTGGCTGCTCAAAATTTCATGTAGGGTGCAGCGTCCTCATTAGTCAGATTCCTAAGAAGGAAGTGCGTATTCAGCTGGTGTTTGTTACCCGCTGACAGTCCTCCACCCTATAGGCTTTCTGTTGTGATTCTCTTCTGTCTGGCATTGTATCCCACATAGGCGATCAAGCTTTATAGTGGGTCTTGTAACTCCTAGCTTTAGTCTAAGAGTGACATGGATCCCCTTACACTCCTTGCATCTCAGACCTTCTGGGTTCAGTCTCCTTTCTGAAATAATGTTCACTACCCTCTCCCCTGAAGCAGAGCCCAGACTGAGCAGTGAAAAGATTTTTTCCACCGTACCTGGGAGTCGGCAAATTATGGCTTTAAGGCCAAATCTGACTTACCACCTGGTTTTGTAAATAAAGTTTTTTCTTTCTTTCTTTTTTTGAGACAGAGTCTTGCTCTGTGGCCCAGACTGGAGTGCAATGGCATGATCTTGGCTCACTGCAACTTCTACTTCCTGGATTCAAGTGATTCTCCTGTCTCAGCCTCCTGAGTAGCTGGGATTACAGGCACATGCCATCACACCTGGCTAATTTTTGTATTTTTAGTAGAGATGGGGTTTCACTATGTTGGTCAGATTGGTCTCTAACTTCTGACCTCGTGATCCGCCTGCTTCGGCCTCCCAAAGTGCTGGGATTACATATTGTCTGTGGTGGCTTTCATGCGTGGTAAATTGAGTAGCTGTGACAGAAACCTTATGGCCCTCAAAGCCTTAACTTATTTCCTATCTGACCCATTACAGACAAAGATTGAGATTCCTGTCTTATTCTACCCTCTGTTTGAGAGTCCCTGCTTTCTGGAGGGGTTTCAGTTTTAACTTCCCATCTTCTGGGGGTCTGATTCTTGTCTTTGTCACCCGTGTGGTGGTTAAAGATCAAACCTCTTGGTTATTTCAACTCCTGGCTTTACCACTCTGGTTTTCAATTTCCTTATTTTTCTATTTTTTATTTTCTTGCCATTCGAAATGTCCTCTTTTGAAAACGGCAGAGTCTATGTAGTTTGCAACTAAAGAAAGGTGCTGTTTAACTCCTTAAACTGCTTGAGGTCAGGTTTAACCTTGTCCTTCATCTCAGCTCTTAGCCTGGTACCTGGCATGTAGTAGCCATAGAGGACCACAGCAGAATGGGAATTCAGGTATTTGATGCTGCCAGCTGTGCTGGTACTCATTTTCCCAACCCTCACAGCTCCACGTAGGCCTCTGGTTCAGCACTTGACTATGGCCTGTGGCTTGGTCTCTTGGCCTGTGTGAGGCCTTGTGCCTCCTCTCCTTAGTCCTGAGGTATTGGGCTTGCCCCACTCTGTTCAGGTGGCCAGGTCTTATCTTGATGTGCACAGGAATGAGTACTGCAGGGAGGAGAGCAGGAATGTAGACTTCCTTTCCAGGAGGCCCTTTCTAAGCTGGACATGTGCTTTCTGTTCAGGCTCATAAACCTACCTGGAGGAAAAATGTGGACCGATAAGTGTCCTGACTCTGGATGTTTGCATTTCTTCCCTTTTGGGCAGGTGAATGGAAAGACAGATACATGAGAATGCATCCATTCACCAAGTAGACATGCAAAAAGTATTTCTTGAATTAAAATAAAAGAAGAAGATTCTTTAAGGATTGGTAGCATTGGTCTTCATTGTCTCTATTTATTATACCTCAGGAGCCTGCTTCACTTTTAAGTAATCCCAATGTATGCCACAAATAAATATGTTATGTTATCTGTGTATGTATTATTTCCCCTTCTATGTAAAAGATTACTTTTCTTTATAAAAAGATTCACAATGAGATTTAAAAAAATTGTCAGTCCTTAAGAATTTACCTAAAAAAATTAAAAAAAAAATTTACCTAAACTGCAAGGAGGATTTTGTGCTCCTAATCATCCTAGTGTCCATCAATCACACCCTGGTTTATAAGCGCTTGTTGTCTTTTCTTCAGTAATCCGTAAGGCCCTTGAGGATAGAACCCTGTCTTCATCACCTTGTATTCTCAGTTCCTAGCTCAGTGTTTGGTACATTTTAGACACTCAGTAAATATTTGTTGAATTTAGTTGAATAAAACATTTATTTCATGTACAACTTGCTCAGGAGTAAATATGTTGTAAGGTACTTCCGTATTTACATTCTAAAATCATTGCTAGCAGCTATACCTTAAATAATTTAAAAAGGAAGTTGAGACGTGTCAAAGAATTTACCTCCTTTTCTTCCTAAAATGCACATGCTTATATGCACACTTGCGTGTATATGCATGTACCACAGAAACCCCAAACCGTATTAGGAAAATCTAAAGACTTTTTTTTTTTTTTAACTATAACATTTGTCTGATGGTGAGTTGTATTTTTAATTTTGGGGGATGTGTTGTTAGAGTCAGGTGAGGTCTGTGGATTAACAGACATGGAGAGTTCTGTTAGTTTCCTGTTTATTATTGACTACTTATGGCTTTTTGGGATCAGGGTAGGACATAAATACATCAAGATAATTAAATGTAATTTTTGTGATAGTAGGTGTTGTTTCTTTGTAAAATGGTTATAAAAAACTGATTACTCATTTTTAGACGTCTTTTTATCATAGTTCGAACTGTCACATCTTTAATTTGATTAGAAAAGTATTCATGAGCACTTGTGTGTCAGTGCAGCTCCAGATGCTGAGGACATAACACAGCTGAGAAACAAAACAAAGTCCCTGCCCTCAAGGAGCTTGTGTTTTACTGTATTTTTGTATGGGTGTGTATGTGTGTGGCGGGGTGGGGGTGGTATAGAAAAATATTTCAGGTATTGATGAGTGCTAAGAAGAAAAACCAAATAGTATAAAAGGAATAGAGACCAAAAGTGTGTGTGATATTATAACACAAGGTGCCTGCTGACCCTGGAGCAGAGGCCTGCATGGAGGGAGGGAGCAGCGCTGCAGGTGTGGGGAAGAGCAAGCCAGGTATGCTGGAGAGTATTGGGAGGCTGTAGCCCTGTTAGTGTGGGGAATGGTGGGAGCAGAGACCAGAGAGGCAGAGAGGGGACTGTATGAGGAATAAGGCCATGAGACAGGAGCCTCTGGAGCTCTGTGAGCCCAGGAGTGATCAATACCATCTGACTCATGTTTAGATGTGTCATCCTGGCTAGCTACCATGTGGCGAATGGTCTAGAGAGTGTGGTGACAAGGGACACCCATTGGGAGACCATCGTGGTTATCTAGGGGTGAGGTAATGGTGGTCTGGACCAGGGGGTAGGCAGTGGTTGAATTCTGGATTTTTTGGCATGAAGAAAGAAAATGAAGAGGGAAGGGTAACCCCCAACTAAAGCAGTATTCTGATTATGCTTTGATTTATTATTTGCTTTTTTCTTTTAATTCTTTAACAGAACCAAGATTAAGTGTAGCTCCTGAAATGGATATCATGGACTACTGCAAAAAAGAATGGAGGGGAAATACACAGAAAGCAACATGTATGAAAAAGGTATAACACAGATGCACATATTTCAGGTCTTTCAAATAGTCTGTCGTAAGTTGTTTAATATGTCATTTGATATTTTTAGACATTAGTTAAGATGACTGCTATAGACTTTATTATTGATGTTCTAATTTTAGAGATAAGGAAATAGACTCCAAAGAAAGGGCTTTAAGTCACAATATTAATATAGAATCAGCATCAGTTACTCAGTAACTTAATTTCTTTGAAAAACATCTGACTCTGCTGTTCAGATAGGGCCAGCCATTGGTTATCCTCTTGGGGCCATTTGGGAATGCCCTGGTGTTGTAAAATAAAAGCCTCAGGGATACCTCAGGCCTATTCCACAGTCCTGCTTCCCACAGCACATTGGGTTTGCTTACACACCCGACAGTCCTGGGGCCTAGAACCTTCTTGCACTCCCTACACAGGAAAATCAGGAATTACTTCTGTCATTTAAGGTGTCCCAGGAGCTGCCCCCTCCCAATCTCATTGCATAGTTTGGTGACTCGAAGATAGTCCCAAGGCTGTCGGATGACATTGGGGACTCGTATGATGTGGTCCTGCTGTGGCTCTTTGGGCCGGTTCATTACTCAGCTCACACACCTGGCCAACATACACTATACAGCTGATCAAGCACCAGACCCTATGGTCTCGACCCTCAGATATACACCAAATCCAATATTATCAGTAGGATGAACCATGTGAATAGCTCAAAAACAGTCAAATAGCAGATTTAACCCAAGACTTCCATGACCTCCTGAAGCCTCTGGGTTTATCTTTTGCTCTGGGTTTTTCTCTTGGGATTATTTACATTATGAATTTGAATGCACTTTTAAATGAGAGATACTGACCATTATATTTAATAGAAATATTTTGAAAATTTTTAATTAGGATTTTAAAGTTTTAAATTTTTGAATATTTAGTCTTTTCCTTAGAGCTCTTTTTTATAGAAATTATTGCTCATTTTTCAGCATGTACCTCAATTGCCCATGGGCTGACCTTAGTGAAAATCTAGCTGCCATTTATAAAGCTCTGAGAGCAGATGATAGCTCTCTGCAAATCCGATATGTAGATGCTTTGTGTTTTTAGGCACTTGTTAGAGAACTCAATTATGAAACACCTGGGACTCTTAGTTCCTGCCAGAGGTTAAGAACATTTATATTTTTGCTGACTATGCTATTGGTCACTTGCAGATTTTCCAACCTCTAGCCCTATATCATCAGGACCCGTGGCAGTAATTAGATCATCTCAGATGCCTGAAAACAGCTTTCACCTCCGTTCTATTTTAGTCCTTATTTGTGTAATTGTCTATTTTTGTTTTGAATATTCTTTAGAAGGTAAGTTTATACAAAGCCAGATTTAATTTTATTCTGATATAGCATGAGTAATTTATGCATTTGGAAAGGTACAATTGCAGTTGAATTTGCCATCATAAGTATTCTGGGGTAATTGAGGTTTACCGTAAGCAAGAAGTGCATAATTATTAGTAGGTGCGATTCTGCCTGATGGAACCTTATGTGTCGCAGTGGTTAGACCACTGAATAAAAATGCAACTCTCAAAATGTTATTATTGGGGAAAAAAGTACTTTTATATTCACTTAAAACATTATCCTATGACTTGAACCTTGAAAACAGCTAATGATGAGGTTCTAGTACCTAGACACCCAGGACAGAGGTGGTCTGCATTACACCCACTCCTTGATGCGGATGCCACTTCTTTCTTTATGTGAATGCAGGGTAGGAAGTGGGTCTTGAGTGACTGTCAAGGAAGAGTGGGATGAGTTAAGGGGCTGACTGGACTCAGGGCCAGGGAGGTGACAGGCACTTAAGTCAATCCCAAGGACTGTGCATGTGTCTAGCTGGAGAAGCCAGGCACGATGCATGCTGGGGGACCAGAGTCACTAGGATTTTATGGTGTCTTTACAGGGTACATTTCAGAATATTCCATTTGGATTGCTATTTTTGAGTGCCCAAGAATGTCACTGAACATTTTCATTTCCTTGTTTCACTTCCAGACTGAGTGAGAGTGACACTTCATTTCGCTTAAAAAAAGAAAAAAAGGCCGGGCATGGTGGCTCATGTCTGTAATCCCTGCACTTTGGGAGGCCGAGGCAGGTGGATCACCTGAGGTCAGGAGCTCGAGATCAGCCTGGCCAACATGATGAAACCCCGTCTCTACTAAAAATACAAAAAATTAGCTGGGCGTGGTGGTGCGTGCCTGTAATCCTAGCTACTCAGGAGACTGAGGTAGGAAAATTGCTTGAACCCAGGAGGTTGCAGTGAGCCAAGATTGTGCCACTGCACTCCAGCCTGGGGCAACAAGAGTTAAACTCCATCTCAAAAAAAAAAAAAAAAAGATAAAGAAAAAGAAAAGCCTAACAGAATTATTTTTCAGCCATCTCCTGGCATATAGACTTTTATATATACATGCACATACACACAGCACCCCACCCCTCACACTGCCTCCCTTTGTTTTTTAGAAACTTGAGGTTTTTCTGTATTTTCTTAATATGAAGATATAAACTTAGTTTGTCTCTCTTTTTTCTTGCCTTTTTGTTAAAGAGTTTAGGGTCACTTAAAACACAGATTAAACCCTTCAAAATGTTGGTTGTCAGTGAGTAAATGTTAAAACAATTGCCTAGAAAGGGACATAAAGCTCCAACATTGGGCATCTTCCCAGCGATCCCAGGCCAAGTGTTTTCCACAGGAATGAATCTTTCTCTGCTATCGCAAGTTAGTAATGACCATTTTGAATTCTTTCATGCCTTTTCCCAGGGCTATGAGGAGGTTTCTCAGAAGTTCACCTCTATACGGCGAGTCCGTGGTGATAATTACTGTGCACTGAGGGCCACGCTGTTCCAGGCCATGAGCCAGGCTGCTGGGCTGCCACCCTGGCTGCAGGACCCAGAGCTCACGCTGGTACGCTGCTGCTGCAGGTTTGAGTCCAAAATGTTTCAAACAATTTTTGTGAGAAAACTTTCCCTTTCTGTCTGTGCTCCCTGCTAGTATCGTCTGTAGTATCACGTCAGCATTTGGGTTTGTTCAGTTTTGTGTGGCTGGGATGATTTCACATAGTAAAATGACCAAAAATAACTGATGTTTCCCAGAAGGGAAAAATGATAAAATTTATGTGAACAGTTTAGTTGAATTAGAGCACAGATGTTTGTAAAAAGCACTATTGTAAAAACAGTTAGATTTCAATTTTGGTGTTTATATTAAGTTGGCTGCATATTTTACTATTTGAGAACCTGCTAGGGATTTAGAATACACGTTTCTTTAGTTTTTAGCTATAATTCAATAAATTAGTACCTTTGGCAAAGTGTGAGAATTGGCTTAATAGGTGGCTGAATAGCAACACTAGAAGAGAGATGATTACTGTCCCATGGAGTGGGGCTTCCTGAGGAGCTGAGAATCAGCCTGTCCCAGGCCCAGCCCTCTTTAGTGTTTAAATGTACCACATGGCAGACATGCCCTGGGAAGTCATGTGTCTGCATGTCCTGACGTGCATAAAGTCACATAGTCGGGTGGGTGATAGTTTCAGGGTTATGGTCAGAAATGGTTGGTCAGAGATAGCAATATACCCATGTAACAAACCTGCACATGTACCTTCTGTATCTAAAATAAAAGTGGAATTAAAAAAAAAGAAAGAAATGACCACAGCCACCCAACGTTCAACAGTGGTGACCACCCTGCTCAGTCAGCAGCCATTAACATCAAAGCAAGACCCTCCACCAGCAGAAAGATGACAACTTGCTAAAGGCCCAGATGATCATTAGCTTTTTTTTTTAACCAACAAAATATTTTTAAATTAAAAAGAAATGACGGTATGACATTAACTGGAAGAAAATTGAAAGTCTTATGCTTAAATTAAAGAAATCCAAAACCTGGAAGTGCTAGCTGTGGGAGATTGGCCTTATAGCAATTTATGAAAAGAAGGGAAAAGATGATAGGATTTTAACTGATTGCAAGCCCACTGTGATCCTGCATGAAGTGTGATGGACAGCAATGATCACAAAGCGATAGCTAAATTTTATTTTTATTATTTTCATTTTTTTGATATTAAGCAAAAAGACCAGCCTGGCTGCATTTTAAAAGGAATGATTCTAAGAATTAGGCAATGACAGCCCCACATTGAGTGACAGCCCCACCTTGAACTGGGCTGGTCAGAGCCCGTCTCCAGCTTGGTGCCTGTATCCTCCACAGATGGAAATGTGGCCAGGATGGTTCATCGCATTCTGGGAGCAGTTGAAGGAGCTGGGGTATTTTCCTAGAATAAAGAAGACTTTTAGAAGAACTTATTATTGGCTAAGCTAGAGGTGTTTTAGGTAGATGAGAGATCACATGTTCCAAAGGGCAAAACCAGGACTGATGGTTGGATGATATTGCCCATCTGTTCCACGATTATTTAATAAACCAGTATAAAATTGGCATACCTATACCAACTGTTAAAATGACATCTGGAGCCAAGTGTGGTGGTACCTGTAGTATTAGCTACTCAGGAGGCTGGGATGGGAGGATCACTTGAGTCAGGAGTTCAAGGCCAGCCTGGGGACCATAAGGAGATCCCTTAATGTTGAGGAGCCTATTAAAAAAAAACAAAACCAGCATCTGGGAAATATATTTTCTCCCGTGCAAAGATGTATGCCATCTTAAACAGATATTTTAGTATTAGCTTATTTCTTTCATATAGAGACAAGAGAAATGGATATACTAGGCTGTTTTTTCTTTTGTAAATGATGACATTAATTAGTAAAATATCTCAGAATTGTTTGTCAGTTGGCAAAAGCATTCCTATGATTGAATATAAGACCCAGCTAGAGAAGCAAACAATGATTTCACTGTTTTTGCTTTGCTTTGTTTTAACTTCTGTGCTTGACAACTGTAGCTAAATATGTCACAATTTCTAGATTGTGGTGGCGTGTGCCTATAGTCTTAGGTACTCAGGAGGCTGTGCCTGACAACTGTAGCTATATTATATTAATCTACAAATCTATATTTCTAGATTGTGACTAATATCCTCTTCAATTTTAGGCAAAGTTTTCCTTTTGAGGCTTTGCCTTTAAGGAACCGTTTAGATTTATGGACTTACTTGACACTAAATTTGCATTTTTATACTTTCTGAGCATCTGGTATAAACAGTGTCCTAAGTAATTAATTAAGCATATAAAATTGCTTGAAAAAAGTAAAGTACAATGTCCCCCCGCCCTTTTTTTTTTTTTTTTTTTTTTGCTAGCAAGTTGTATTTGAATAACATCTGCCATATTAAAAATAGTCTGGGTAGATTACATTCAAACTCTTATCACTGTTAGAGTACGTTGTATGAGTGAGTGGTGGGGTTTTAAGGTGGTTTTTCTGACTTAATTTGAGTACTGTGAAAATAGTTAAAAAATTCTTAAGTGTTATTTTCAGTTTCTTTTCTATGTGTATCAGCTATTACATTTTTCTGGGAGCATAATTTAACTACTTGGTCCCTGTGGTTTGGTTTTTGTTACCTAGTTTTTGTTGAATGCCAGGAGGTGTCTGTCAAAGAGAGAAAACACAGTGTACCTGTGTGTGGGTTTGGTATTTATGTTTATTAAACTTTGGGTCTAAATGTCAGCTGAAGAATGACTTTGTTCTTTCCTTGCTCTCGTGCAGCTAAAGGACTTGTCCTTGTTTTGCTGTTCCAGCCCTTAGCAATTTAACATAGTTTGAAAACTTCCTTCACCCAGTTCATTTTGTGGTATCATGTCTGAGACATGATTGGATGACAAATTCAAATTCAGCTCATGCTTTGTGTCTGAGGGGCCAGTGAAGGAAGGAAAGAACCCATGAGCTTAGTCTGGTTGTGCAAATCTCTCAGGTGTCCTGCAGGTCCTCCTGTGGATACCTTATTAGCCAGATCGTGTCCTCCATCACTGCTTCCCTGAGATTTGATGGAGCCCTAAATGTTGACCTGACAGAATTCCAGACCAACCTGGTGCCCTATCCTCACATCCACTTCCCTCTGGCCACATATGCCCCTGTCATCTCTGCTGAGAAAGCCTACCATGAACAGCTTTCTGTAGCAGAGATCACCAATGCTTGCTTTGAGCCAGCCAACCAGATGGTGAAATGTGACCCTTGCCATGGTAAATACCTGGCTTGCTGCCTGTTGTACCGTGGTGACGTGGTTCCCAAAGATGTCAATGCTGCCATCGCCACCATCAAGACCAAGCGCAGCATCCAGTTTGTGGATTGGTGCCCCCCTGGCTTCAAGGTTGGCATCAACTACCAGCCTACCACTGAGGTGCCTGGTGGAGACCTGGCCAAGGTACAGAGAGCTGTGTGCATGCTAAGCAACACCACAGCCATTGCTGAGGCCTGGGCTCGCCTGGACCACAAGTTTGACCTGATGTATGCCAAGCGTGCCTTTGTTCACTGGTACGTGGGTGAGGGGATGGAGGAAGGAGAGTTTTCAGAGGCCCTTGAGGACATGGCTGCCCTTGAGAAGGATTATGAGGAGGTTGGTGTGGATTCTGTTGAAGGAGAGGGTGAAGAAGAAGGCGAGGAATACTAATTATCCATTCCTTTTGGCCCTGCGGCATGTCATGCTTCCAGAATTTCAGCTTCAACTTAGCTGACAGGCATTAAAGCTTTCTGGTTAGATTGTTTTCACTCAGTTACCGTGTCTTTTCCATGTGTACCTGTAGTTTTTCCATCATGTCTCAAAGTAAAGTCATTAACTTAAAAAAAAAAAAAAAAAATCCTGTTCTCACTTTGCCCCTCATGCCCCACCCTTCCCTTGGAAGGTCCACTGTGACAAGGGCTTTGTTGAGCGAGTTAAGTGTTTCTTGCAGTGTGACTGAAGGAAATCAGGGTGGAAACTTTAGCTAGCTTTATCTGCTGCTTTTTGCAGATTGAGAGATGTTCTCTGTGGCATTTTGCTGTCTTCTCTGTCTTTTAGAACATCATTTGGTTTTAGGGTATTAAAGGTAACTGGAAAAGCTGGAGTGAGTGACTCTTCCCTTAATCTGTGCTCAGTGAAGGGGACCCGGGCTTCCTTTCTGCTGGTGCCCAGCTTTGCTGGCCTTGCTCTGTTCCCTGCCTGTGAGGCGGAGCTTTGTCCTTATTGCCGCTCTGACAGTTTGGCTGCCCCTCACCTCCTGTCATCCTGCCTGGGCTTCCTGTTTGTTGTTCCTATTTCTGTCCAGATCCCAGTCTCTGTGTTTGGCTGCAGCCAGATCATCTGACCTTCACTCCAACTATGGAGATGGCTTAGCCTGGCTAAAAAATGTGAGACAACACTTTGGTTCCTGAGAGGAACCAAAAAAATCAGATTTTTTTGTGAGTTAGTTTTAGGAATGACAAATTTTTTTTAATAGCTGTCGTGGTATCAAGAATTACAGGCATTTACTAGAGGCTGTCTTATAGTTCAGTCACAAACGAAATGACACCTAAGCTAATTAATTACCTACTTTATTCTTGAATATTTCCAATCACTGTTTCTTATTTAAATCTGTTTTTTTGCTTAACTTTTCTTCATTTTAATGAAAGTCCAGTTTTCCAGTTTGTGCTTAGCGGAAAATGAAGGCTATTCACATGTGTTCCATGTGCTGTGACCTTTGAAAGCATTTAAAGTTGTATTCACTATTTTCCTCTGAATAAATTTGACTTCATTCCTTTCTGCTGGCTTCTTTTTTTCATGCTTGGTTTTTTAAAACTGTCTTAAGGATTTCTGCATTTCCTGGAAGCATACAACCCTGAATTGTTTGACCTATGTGTGAAAGGAATAAGAAATAATTGTTTCTCTCTGTGTAGTGAGGTCTTCAGGGTCTCCTGAGTAATTCAGTTGAGTACTGCCCCTACTTTTTAGATAACTGTATACTGTCTCCAGATGCTCAGCTGGTCTTCTGGGCTTCCCTTCACCTCCTTTCCCACCTCACATCTGTGTAGCCAGTATTTTCTGCTCATTTGTAGTTCTTTGTAACCAGTTGTAATTTTAGCTTGTTGCCACTTGAGGGCACGTGAGGTTCTTGTGATAAATCTGAGAGACCAAACCGAGGGTTTTGCTGCAGCTGCCACATGTTGCTGAAACGCAGGGCAGTGTGGGTACGGAGTGGGCTGGTGCAGCTCTTAGATGGGTGGTCATTTGTTACTCTAATAAGATGAAGAGGAGAAGGCCCCCCCCACCTTAGTGAGTGATATAATTCACCATCACTGTGATCACAGTGAAAAGTAATTTACATTCCAGTTGTGGTTCTACGTTTTGTAGAAACCACCTTAGTTTCACATGATTGCTATAGGTTGAGAAGTTGCAACCAGAATTACTGTTCATGAAAGGGTCTTTTAGTCTTACATTAGAATGTAAGACTAATGGAATGGAAGATACAGCTTCATTTAAAACTGTTTTTTATTTTATGTGTTTATTTTTATTTGTTTCTTTCTTGCTATATAAAGTTTTTTTTTTTTTAAGAGATAAGAGTCTTGCTCTGTTGCTCAGGCTAAAGTACAATGGTGCAGTCATAACTAACTGTAACCTCAAACTCCTGGGCTCAAGTGATCTTCCTGCCCCAGCCTCCTGAGTAGCTGGGAATACGAGCACATGCCACTGTGCCCAGGGAATTAAAAAAAATTTTTTTTATAGCTATGGGGTCTTGCTATGTTGCCTGGATTGGCAAAACTGTATTAAAAACTGCTAAACAAGGTCAGGTTCCTCATAGGAATTGTAGGATTTAATTGTTCTTTAATGATCTGTTGAACTTTTTTTCCTTTGTAAATTTTATAGCAGTGAAGTGATACACCTATGCCCAGCCCAATTCTATGATTTTTCTCCTGACACACCAGGACTGTTGGAAGAGTCTCACTTCCTATGCTGTCATCAGTCAGATTGGGTCTCAACTTGCCTTTCAAATGCAGCTTCTGCTGATAACTAGAGGGAAACAAAATAACAAATACTCAAAGAATAAAAAAAGGGAAACCAGCATTGTAGGAGTTCAGCTGTCATTTCTTTCCTGAACTAAGTGTTCACAGCTCCCTTAACTCCTGCCTCTGATTTTCAGTTGTATGTTTTATCTTAATATATCAATTAGACAGTTAAATTAGACATAATATAATTTCTCTGAATGTTAAAACTTTGAGTATATGTGTTAACATTATTTAACAAAAAGGTCTTTTTCTACCTTTTTTGGGTAGATTCTTTTAAGTACCAGAAACTAGATTTTATTTTTCTTACTGGGTAAGGAGCAAATTTGACTTCATCCTGGACCTTCTCACATGCTCAGAAACACTGTCCTGAGCCATGTGTAGGTGGTGGTTGAGAGGCTGCATTGAGCCCTGAGCCTGAAGGTGGTGGTGTGAGGACGTGCTGTGGGCATGGCCTTAGCTCATCTGTACAACTGCTGTGGAATGTCCTGGCCATGGTTGGAGTCCTGCAAGGCAGACTGTGCTTTGGCATCTCAACCAAAAGCACCATTTCACTCCAGCAGCCCTCCTCAATGTGGTACTTTCTAAGTTCCTGACTTGTAGATTTAGGTCCTCCATCCTAAACCCGCATGACAGATTTGCAGGATTAATTCTGGAAACAAAGGTAGGTTTCATAGACTTTGTGGTTTCTTATAGCTTAGAGCATGTGGTGGATTTCTTGGAATGTTAACACCTCTTTATCTCTTTGTTTCTTGGTGTTCTAGTTACCAGAAAAACTTATAAGCAAATACAACTGGATCAGGCAATGGAAACTTGGACTGAAATTTGATGGGAAGAACGAGGACCTGGTTGATAAAATTAAAGAGTCCCTTACTCTGCTGAGGAAGAAGGTTTGGAACCTGTAGTGTCCTGTCTGATTAGAGTGAAGCTCTCATTCCTGCTTGCCTTGGAAGACCGGTTTTGGTCTTCACTCAGTGGATTTTCAAATGCTCTTGGCTGATTTTTAGGCAAAATGGTTTTAAATGAACTCAAACTCTTCCCACGAGGGCTTTGGTAAAATGGGAAGTACCAACATTATATATTCTTAGAGCAGATGCCAGGTACTAGGCATCAAATAATGAAGTATTTAACTTTCTTAAAAGGAAATCTTAACAAATATAGTCTCTGTTCCAAGTCATATTTATGTTTCAAGAATATAATTTGGTTTCTATTTCCTATACTAATATCAGTCATAGTAATTCACATTTATTGAATTGTTTCCTATTCTTGTGTTTTAAGATTCTACCCATATTTATCAGACTTATTTTCTTCCTCAATGATTTTCCAGTTAGATTTAGTAACTTGTCTTTAGAAAACTATCCTGAGATTTCTTTCTGAAACAGAATTGTAGGGAGAACTTGGTCTGCTGATTCCTATTGATTTGGTGTTTAAAATTCTACCTTTCTGTGGCTTTCCACTGTCTCCTCTGGGTGGGATGTCCTGCCTGCACACTGGCTTACATGACCCCTAGCTTGCTTGCATTGAGCAGCTTGGAGCCCTTTTCACCAAGAACCCTGAGTTGAGAGCCTGTCAATTACACCAGGCTGTCAGTGGAGAGCAGTCAGGTAGAGAGGGGGTCAAACATAGACTTTCAAGGTCCTTCATAGCATGCACTTCAGGTACTTCAGGCAGTGATTTCTTTACTCACATATGGTCTGCTGCTCCCATTGGACTTTTAGCTCCATGAGAGACTGTCCTGTGCATTCCTTGACTCCCTGTGCCTAGCAGCAGGCCTGGCACAGGTGTTCATTCAGTGCTTTACTGAATTAGTGAACTGAGGGCCCTGACTTCTTGGAACCTAGGTTTTGCTTACAAAGATAAGAAATGCTTACTGAAAATAAACTGTCAAAGGAAGTTCAGTAGTTTTATCTTTTTTCTACTATAAGGAAATGGGAGCAAGAGAAGGGAAGAGGGGAATTCCATTCTTGTTACCTGTTAGATTAGAACGCAGAATTTTGTGTTCCCCAGTCCTTGGGTTAGTGGAGGGTTGAGGCCAGGGCTCTAGCCCTGTGGGAGTGAATGAGATGAGAGGGTTCTTCAGCACAACCACAGGTGTCACATTTTTTTAAGGTCTTGTGAAATTGCTATTTCCGCTTTGTTAGGTGTTTCTATTATAATAGACCCTCATATTTGGGAATGCTTGAGTGATGCCAATTTATACTAAGATTAAAATTGCTCATTAATAATCTGAGCCAGCATTACTAACACTTCTATGTTAGGCTCCACACTAAAATTTCAAGTGTTGTTTAATTCTCACAACTATGAAGGTGCTGTTGCTGTACATCCCTGTTTTTTAGATGAGGAAACTAAGGCCAGGAGCTCAGTTAAATGCCCTGCAAAAGCCACCAGCTGCTCTGTGGTGAAGCCCTGATTCTATCCTGACTGACTCTAGAGCCATGTCTGTGACTGTCAGCTTGGTCTAGTCTGGAAAATATGAGATAAAGACAAACAGCTTTCTGCCCAAATATTACAGAGAATTCTATGCGGTCATTACCATTAAAATTCACTCTCGGATTTAAATTCCATAATGGCATTTGAGAGGGGCACTGGTTATTGTTTATTCATAGGGAATGGCATTTATGTTGGCATCTCTTATTCTCATTCGCTGTAACTTAAAAGCACATATATTTATAGGTTTTCTTTTTTAAAGAGTTTGCCTATATTCACATTACTTTATTCTTAATCAGGAGTCAGTAAGAGTTTCCTGAATGGATTTATTCATTTGAAGTTCATATATATTTTTGAAGTTAGAAGGATAAGTTTAGTAAATTAATATTCAGGAGCCCCTACACTCTTCCTTAGCTCTCTTCCATTTTGGAGGGTTGGCTTTGTGTTTCTGGTGTTAACTCTCCTGTAAGCCCCTTGTAATTGTAGCTGCGCTTCACAGCTTTACATACAGGCCTCACACACGCGTATTAGCTCTTCCATAAGTATCTCTGAAGGCTCAGAGATACTTCAGTCTCATTGCCTGTGAAGTTAAGGGAGTCAAAATTTCCATGGCCTCAGTGCTTCTTCCTCTCTTGTATTTTTCTTTCAAATTAATGGGAGAAAAAGCTGAATAAGGAGTTTGTGTGGTATAAAGTGTACCGTTTTAAATCTGGAAACCTGAATGTTGTAAGCACTGGTAAATGACCCATGGTTGCCTTTTAAAAATAATTTTGTGCTCAATTTATACCAGGGATTTTTAGAACAAAAAATTGTAATTATTACATAACTTTCTTATTGTAGTGGGCAGGCTTGGCTGACATGAGAACTGCTGAAACAAGACAGATAGCTTGTGATGAACTATTCACAAATGAAGAGGAAGAATATAGCCTCTATGAAGCTGTAAAATTTCTAATGCTAAACAGAGCCATTGAACTATATAATGATAAAGAGAAAGGAAAGGAAGTACCATTTTTCTCTGTGCTTCTGTTTGCTCGGGACACATCGAATGACCCAGGACAGCTGCTGAGGAACCACCTAAACCAGGTGGGACACACTGGTGGTCTTGAACAGGTGAGTTGTGCTTTTGAGCATGTACTACCCCAAAATATAGCAGCTTTACTGATCAAACTTGATGTCACAGTTTTTATAGGTCAGAAATTCAGGGATGGTTCTGGCTCAGGATCTCATGAGGTTGCAGTTGTATGTTCAGGGCTACAGTCATCTGAAGGCTTGACTGGGGCTGGAGGATCTTCTTCCAATGTTGTTCATTCATGTGGCTGTGGGCAGGACGCTTCAGTTCCGTACTGGTAGTTAGTAGGAGGGTTCAGTTCCTCTCACATAGGCCTCCAGAGGGCTGCTTGAGTGTCCTTACAACATGGCAGCTGGCTTCTCAGAGTGATCTAAGCAGAGAGCAAGAAAGAAGCCACAATGCCTTTTATGCCCTATTCCAGGAAGTCACACACTGCTACACTGTATTCTACCTTTTAGAAACAAGTTACTTAATGCATTCCACTCTCAAGAAGAGGGAAATTTGGTTCCACTGTTTCGAGTGAGGAGTACCAAAGAATTGTGGAATGTAATTTTTAGTCACCACTGTTATCTTGACCTGGGCTTTATGATTCAAGGGTGGTGAATGGGATTTGTACTCTTGGCTCTGGGAGGTTACAAATAAACGAAGTTCTTGGAAGAACCGTTGAAGGGTCTTGTTTAATCTTGGCAGCTGTAGCTGCATTAAAAAGAGAAATGGAGTCACCTTAGCCAGTAGAGTCCAGCCTGCTCTTGGATCTTTTACAGATATGTAAAATGTGGAGTTTTACACAGAAACTGAGTGCAGTACCATCTCTAAAGCCAATATAGTTGAGTCACCACACCTTGTGCTATCTGTGCTATCGTTGATGTGCTCATTTCCCTAAAAAGTCTTAATGAGGCTTTTTTTCAGTGGAATAGCCAACTGCTAAAGTAGCATTAAGCTGTTCATCAAAGTGCCACCCTCCTACTTGCATAATTGACTCCTGTGCGTGCTTTTTCTAAAATGTCCCAAGTGCCAGGACAGATAACTGCAAGGATTAGAGAGCTGAGTTAGGTTCTGTTCTGAGCTGCCCTGGAGTGTGAAGTCTCTTCTGTTATTCCCAGGTGTGTAGGAAGGAGTGGAGACTAACGGTCACTGCTGGGTCAGGCAGGACTGATGATGGTTATTTTGAAAAATTATCTGTAGTCATAATGTGGTACTTACATCTCAAACCATAGCAAGTATGGTGCAATAAAAATGCTTGTAGAGGATGGTTTGTATATTAGATTAAAGTTAGTCTTTTCTGAGACCCTGTAAAGTCCGCTGTGATGGTAAGTACATTCTTTTTTGTTTTTTAATAAGAAATTTTAAATTTCTTTTTTGAGATATAATTACATATACCACAAAGTTTACTTTTTAAAAAAGTTTTGCAACCATCATTACAGTCTAATTTTAGACCATTTGTCACCCCAGAAAGAAACATACCCATTAGTAATCACTTTCTCTTTACTCTAACCCTAGGCAGCCACTAATCTACTTTCTGTCTCAATGGAGTTGCCTATTCTGGACATTTCATATGAATGGAATAATATGAATTAGGTCTTTTGTTTATGGCTTATTTGATTTAGCATACTGTTTGTTAAGATTTTATCCATATTGCGCCATGTATTAGTACGTTACTCCTTTTAATTGATAAGTAATATCCTATTGTATGGATGGATCACATTTTACTCATCTGTTCATCAGTTTGATGGGTATTTGGATTGTTTCTACTTTTTAGTTCTGTGAATAACCTTAATAACCCTGCTGTGAACATACATGTATAATTTTTTTATGTGAACATGTTTTCAGTTCTCTTGGGTATACACCTAGGAGTGGAATTGCTGGGTCATATGATAATTCTTTAACATTTTGAGGAACTGCCAAACTGTTTGCAAAGCCGCTGTATCATTTTACATCCCCACCAGCAATGTAGCAGTGTCCCATTTACCATATCTCCACCAACACTTCTGTTTTTTTTTTTAATTGGGGTGAAGTTCATATAACATAAAATTAACCATTTTAAAATATATCTCATTGACATTTAGTACACTGACAGTGACCACCACCTATATGAAGTCCTAAAACATGTCATCCCCAAAGAAAATCCTGTACTCATGAAGCAGTCACTCTCCATTATCATCTTTTTGGTTATAATCATTCTAGTGGGTGTGAAGTACTGTCTTTTGTTGTAGTTTGGATTTGCATTTCTCTAATGACTTACAGTGTTGAGCATATTGTCATGTGCTTTGTTGGTCAGTTGTATATCTTCTTCGGAGAGAGGTGTCTGTTCAGATCTTCTGCTTAATTTTTAAGCTGGTTATTTGTTTTTTTGTTTTGTTAATTGTTGTGAGAGTTCTTTATCCTGGATACAGGTCCCTTAACAGACATATAATTCATTCTTGGTTATCTGCCCTTTTCTTTTAAATAGAAAAGGATTGGGGCTGTGCCCATAGGGGGAGGAAAAAAAGGCTGTGGCTTCACCTTTGCTGTGCGTTGTGGGATAATGGATGGAACATGGCGTTAAGCCACATCTATCTTCCTCAGAATACCCGTTTGCTCTTTTCTTCCCAGGTTGAAATGTTCCTTCTTGCCTATGCTGTGCGCCACACAATCCAGGTGTACCGGCTCTCCAAGTACAACACGGAGGAGTTCATCACAGTCTACCCTACTGACCCACCCAAGGACTGGCCAGTGGTAACGCTTATTGCTGAGGACGATCGGCACTATAACATCCCCGTCAGAGTGTGTGAGGAGACCAGTCTGTGAGAGACGCATGCTCCTGACAGCCTGGTGATGTGGCTAAGATGCACAGGTGGCTCCTGGGCTTGGGCTGCAGGCCTGAGAGGTCTCTAAGAACAATCTCTGAGAACCCTTGGGCCCCTGGGAGCCACGTTGGACAGGATGTCCTGAAGATTAGCTTTTGATAAGAGAAATTAACCAAGTCTTTCCCCTCATCTATGATGCAATATATTTCATTGGGGGCCTTCAGAGCACACCTGTTGTACAGTGCAAACTATATCTTTTCCAGAAGGCAAATAGTTTTGTATCAGAGGAAACTAAGTTTTGGAGAGGAATATGTTCTTTATATCTCAAATCAAAACTCTCTCTAATAGTACACTGGCTTCTAACGTTTTTAAGACAGTATTTTTCCCCTTTCTAGTAGTAATGGTTTTCTGTAGATCTCCCTATACAGTCTGCTTTAACTCAGGACCTTCAGATTATGAGATGGATGTGCTGCCCACTGCACTAAGGGGGCCTCTAACAGTCTGCTTTAAGTGGTATAATTCTGAGATGGATCTGTTGCTGGCATAGTCATGACAACCTCTGGTAATCTCATCTTCTTATGAAGGGAAGAGCAGTGGTTTAGACTTACATCTTAATTAAGGCTATTTTAAGCAGATTGTCTTGCAGCAGACTAAGAATTGGGTCCAAAAGTGGGTTATTTCAAGGCATTTTTGAAGACTGGAGGAGCCATAGGAGGGAGTGGTGAGGGAACCTAGAACTTCTTCCTCCTTGTGATTGTGACAGGTGTCTGATGCCTCCAGTGCACTGGAGTCCAGGCTTGGTGCAGGTGGTGCCCCATCAGTGTGGACAGACACTACTTGCCTTTGTGCTTTAGTGTTGGAAGCTTTAATTATTCTTCAGTTCCATGGATTCATGATTTTATAGCCAGATTCTATACACCTGTTTTCAAAGGAGGAAACCGAGGCCAAATTACTTTGAGGTGGGGCTGAGTTGGACCCGGGTTTTCCTGTGCTCTTTTCATGCTGTGTTGGAGGGTGTGTCCATTGCCAGATCTGTGTAACCCATCTGGGGCAGGGGATGAGTGACAGCAAACCATCTAAGATTTTTCATGAGTACATTTAAGCAGAAGCATGTAGGAATATGAGTGCAAAAGTGTGGCTGAGCCGCCTATGCCCTTGATTGGTTTTGGGAAGCCTGAGGGAGGCAGCCTTCCTGGCTATGAACCATCATCTGCCCAGTCAGGCTAAGGGTGGTGACTGGGGTGGTGAAGGGGCAACTCTGCTGAGCATGGTCTGCCTTATGGCCTGAATTGGCCTCAGGGGGTGTGGACTACAGATGGTGTTCACATGAACCAGAGACAATAGGATTCTACTGGCAGCCCCTGAATTGGCTCAACATTTGTGGAGGTGGTGTTTCCCTGAAGTACTGAGCTTTGTTTTATGATAATTAAAATCTTTATTTGGTCCTATTTAATATAGTTTAGAAGCAATTCTTTTTGAGGCAAACTTTTTTTGAAAATGTAAATTTTGTTAATTAAAGAAACAATTTTGTAATTCAGTTTCTTTAGTTGAGAAAACTCAGGATGCACAAAACTATTCAGACTGTTATTTTAGCATTCTCCCATTACCTCATCAGTAATATTCACCACATTTTGCTAAATGTTTATTGATTAGAGTGTTGAAATCAAATTCTGCTCTGAATGTATATGAATACATTGGAGAGGCTTTGTGTTTTTCACTGTGAAATGCAATTGTGCCTTGAATAAGAAGGTACCTAGAAGCCAAATTAAAGTAATAATGACTTCTTATTGGCTTTGATTTTTCATTGTAGTATATGGGATTGCACAACAGGAAATGCTTACCATTCATTTCTGATACTTTTTAAGGCACAACTGGAAACATTTATATCGTATATGCATAGCAGCAGGGATCTGTGCCCTTCAGGTACATTAAATCTGACCATTAGTTTATATATGTCATTGAATTTTAATAATACTCATGTTAATAATAGTTGCCTATCCTTGCATTTTGAAAATGTTCTCAACTCAGTGAACTTCAATTGGATTTCTGGGCAAAAAGATGTGTTTCTTTTATGTTGCTTTCTGTCTGACGCCCTTGTCAGAATCTATGAGACTCTTGTTTAGGTTTAGTGGGATCATGGCATCAGAGAAGCAAAGCTTTCAAAGAAATAGTACTTCAGGGAATAGAAATGATTGATCAACTTTAAAAATAAAAATTTTTTATTGCAACTTCAGTTGCCCAGAATCTTAGTTCCATTTCTCATTCTTGGTATTGAGCTGGTCAGATGACATCAGCAGATTAGAAGTTAAATGGAGATCAGATGAATTCAGTAGGATATTCCACTTAGAGCAAAATGTTTATTTATCTTTTATCATTTATCTTCAAAATGATTAAGTGTTCTAGAATAAAGGAATGTAGTAGGAACTATGCTATGCTTAACTTTCTATCCCAGAATTTCTTGCAAGAGTTTAGGAGTTTTGGACCCTCTGTATTGGCAGAAAAGTTATCTCCATCTTAAGGAGGCATGACTTTTACACCTGTGAGCTCATGTAAGGTGAATTTAAACATAAAATAATTTCCCTGCATTACGCTTCATGGAATTAACATTGCTTTTCCAGAACATTTTCAGATTCCTTTCCTTACATCCTGAGCTCCTTGTGCATATACATCTGTTGCTCATCCACAAGGAACAGTGATGGTCACACTGGAGAACAAGAAGCCAGTAATACATGGTCTCTAACTGATGATTTAGGCCTGGATTTGATTGAAAGTGTTTGCAGTTCTTCTTCCTTAGAATACAGAGTGTATGAAAATGTTTTCAATGCACAGAACAGGATGAATCCTTTTTTCTTTATATAGCCATTTATACTTTTCTTACTCTATTTTCAGTTAGTGTCTGATAAGATTTTCTTTGTTTAAGGAGGACAGGCATTGCCTTGGTATCTTTTTTTTTCCCCTCCACTTTTGGAGCTTACAGGTAAAATCTCAAGCCACCTGAATTGGTAACACCTCTGTTGGGAAAAGCATTTGTGAGTTTTTATGTACTTGGTCTTTGTTGTTATTCATCATGTCCTCCCTCTCTCCACAATGTGCTATTTTACTTAAGAGTTAGTCTACTTTCTGAAGATCTTCAAGAGAGAGGCTGTGAAGTGCTGTATCACCTTTAATGATACAACACTCCTACCATCTCGGTGTTTACATAGGACTTACATAGACTTCTTGGCTGTGTCTTTTTTTGGATACTAAAGTACAGTTGGATCATTTTCTTACCTCTTTTTCTTAAGCAGTACTTTGTAGGTACTCCCCTTTAAAAGTCAGAAGCATAAACCATGTTTGTTTAAGCATTCTGAATGTTTTTTAATAGCATTCAGTGGCATTAATGGAGGAGGACGCTGTGTTTTCTCAATTAATCTCATTGATTTGTTTGGTATAAGTTCGGATCAGAAATGAAACTGCCAAAACATGGGTCAGTACAAGGAAGGGACACAGTGCTTAAAATGTCCAGTCTTGACAGTGGACTTGGCAGTTCTCCTAGTAAGCAGAAATGCTTGAGCCTAATTCTGAACTTCAAAATCATATTTTATACTTAATTTTAGGAGCTTTCATTTACATATTGAAAAATGCCTTGACTGTTTTCACATAAATGGTGCTAAAACGTTGTACCCCTTATAAGAATCATAGCAATCCACAGCAACGTTGGTTACTTCTGAATAATTTGATAAGGGAACAAAGTCAAAATGAATGTATTTAATAAGCTTTCTCATTTCCATTGATTTTATAAAAGTATGTTGGTATTGTTGCCTGCATTTTAGCACCTTCTAACTTTTTGTATTATGAATTCGGAGAGGATAACAACCCAATTTTAGAACCTCTGCCAGTGGTGATGGTGTTTTTCTTCTGTGTGTAAGCCATTGTGAATGGAGACCAGCAGAGCAGCACACTGTGTGAACCTGGCAGTGTTCATCTTGGCTTGTTTAGCAGCATCTCCTCTGTTTACACCATAAGATGTTCAGCATGTGTCAGAAATTTCGCCTGCTCTGAAAAACATGCCCCTGGGGCTCTGGGCAGTTTGGGACCTTGGTTCCCACCTGCAAATGCGGTCAGATGCCTGGCTCCTGGGGCAGAGTTTCCTCTGTTACTTGTTGAGGTTCTTGTCTTCCCTGTCAGAAACTGAACCAACTTGGGGGCTTTGCTGTTGATTCACTTTAGCAAACCCTGCTGCTGAGGACTGTAAAAATAAATAACTAAAAATAAACTTAGAAAATACAACTCAGAAGCCTAGCTGTGTCGCTGTGGTCAAATGCTTGCCTTTGAGGACTTTGGCAGATTGTGGTATTGCAGTCGGCTTTAACTTTCTGGCACTGGCAAGGCAGACCTATGATGTCCACATGGCTGATTCTTGGCCCCTGCCCATTGTTAGCAGAGGAATCAGGAGTTTGGGGAGGCAGTATTGGGCAGTGCTGAGAGTTAGATGAGATGAAGCAGTTAGCACAGTGCTTAGGCCATACTAAGTGCCCCTAACCTTACCAACCAAATTAGGTGCATAGTTACCAGCTTGGGTCTGGATTCAGCAGCATTTCCACTGCCCACTAAAAGGGTGAGCTTGGGCACTTCCTGAACCTCCCTAAATCCTGTTTCTTCATCTTTACCATACACAGTCTGTCTTGGTGGTGGTGTGGATTAAGTGAGATGCTAGCACTTACTGGGGAAGATCCCCCAGACGTGCAAAACAGGGCCACAGCCCCAGTTCTGACCCAGTCTTGCTGTGTGTTTGCTGCGAAGAGGTCTGCTGTGTGCAGGGCATTTCTTTATGAACCATTTACACTGCTGGAAATGTACCCAGCAATGTGATAGCAAGAACTTCAACAAACTGCTTATGAATAGGCTGTCATTGAAAGAAGTTAATCATCTGAAGATGGGGGAAGACTGGACTTTCAGAGGCATCTTGGAGATAGAGAATGAAATTTGAGTCAGCAGAGATCTGCCTTCCTGTTTGTCAAAGAACTACTGCATCTGGGAGTCCTACAAAATGGATCTGGGCTTCTGAAGAACCACTGGGTAGGTATTGGGCATCCATTAGACAGCAGTGCTACATTGGTCATGTGCAGCAGAAAGACCTCCCCATGGTGAACAACAAACCACTTTTCTCCTCCACTGGCCCACTCATTTGGATTGATACACTTTTTCAGTGTCGGAAATGTACTTACTCCTTCTAGCTGTCTGAATTACGGTGCTCTGCTTAACTCTGTGGACAGTGTTTCTTGAATTTCCTTTTCCACCTCCTTTTCCCACTCAAGGAAGTGGAGAGAAAAACAGGGATGCAGGTTGTGGGTCTTATGGAAGCCCTTTACAACCATTAAATAAAGAACACCAGCTGCATTATTGTTTATATGGTATGTTCCTATTTACCACTTTGGTTTTGCCTGAAACCTGGGCATTCTTTCTGCAGTTTCTCTGAATTTTCTGCCTCACCTCCTCACTCCTGCCCTTGCCTTTTGTCTGGGCTTGGTTGCCTGTTCATGTTCTTTGCCTGTGACGTTAATCTTTCCCTAGTTGAGTGTGTGCTTGAAATGTCTTACCAAGTTGTCCTCTTAGGTGGTACTGATACTGGGCCCTGGGGGAGGCTCAGCTCGCTCCCTGGTAGGAGGTGTACTTACAGGCTCTTGGTCTCTGTCACCCAAGAATGGGAGAGGGGACCATGCCGGACATGGTGAGCAATTAAGTAAATATGGGACCCCAAAGAATTTTGCAGAAAGTGATTTATTTAGGCAGAGAAAAAGAAAAAGATAAAAAGGAGAGAGAGAAGCTTCCACAATATTATGGAAGGGGATCCAGACATGGAGTCTGCCTGGATGTTGGGGACAGGGACATTAACCTGTGAGGAATTCCCGCCCCCTTCAGGTTTTCTGGGCCTATTAAGAGTTCCTTTAAACTTCTGCTGGAGTAATCGATTTCTTTGATTCTTTCCGACATGCGAGTGCCAAAGTTTAAACGAAGAAGACCTCTAACCCCCAGATGGAGACGGTGGGGTGGGAGGCATGGCACTGTGAAGTTCTTGCCTTTGAAACTATGCCCCCTTGTGGACCCGGGAAGAGACCTTTTATAGTCCTCTTATGTCGCCAAATTCCCTCAGTACCATTGATGTACAGTCCCATTGGAGAGCACAAGTATGTTTCCTTAGGCACTTCCAATACTGGCTTTATCAAACATTATGAGCTGGTTGTTGGAAGTCTGATTTGCATTTTTTTTTTTTTTTTACTTGAGAAAGGCTGAGCATGTTTTCATTTTTGTAAATCATTTTCAGGTCCTTTCCTGGGAGCCATCTGTTCATGTCCTTTGTAGCCACTTTTAAGTTTTCTATCTGAATTTTACAGAAGAGACATAGATGTAGGGTGGAAGCAGCAGGAAGGGAAGGCAGACCAAGGGGTGTTAGGAATTCCATGTCGGGCCCTTTGGTTGCAAGTAAAAAGAACTCATGCAGAGTTTCTTAGTTCATAAAGGGTTTGGCCTTCTTCAGGGACAAGAAGAGAGCACTGAAGGGAGGGCTGTTGTGCTTGCATCCATTCACCAAAGAGTGCCAGCTTTGGGGCCAGGTAGGGTTCCAAGCTTGGGGGTGTAGGGGTAGCTGGCCGAGGCATAGCCCTCCACATCCTAACCCCCACCCCATGCCCTCCCTCTACAGCCCGCCCCATCCACATCACCTGTGCCCAACCTCCCCATTCGCACTTCGCCCTGTGCCCACCCCCCCATTTGTACCTCCCCCGTGCCCACCCTCCCCAGCCCTCCCCTCTCTAGCCCTGCCTACCATTCACAGAGCTTTTGTGCATTTGTCACTGGTGAGCAGAACTGACATGACTCCAGGGATGGAATCACAAAACAACTGTTTTTGTCTTTCGCTGTTTAAGATGTATTCAACTAGAGGCCTTCTCCTACCGCTGGTGAAAACAGCTCAGGGCGGCCCATCACCTTTTTGAGTGTGGCTGGGGTGATAGACCTTTTATAGTCCTCTTATGTCGCCAAATGCTTTCCTAACTCAGAAATTGGAATACCACATCTGTGTGAGAGTAGAAGCTGTGACAGTTGCTCACTGCCTTGTCTAGCCCTCCAGAGTTAGAATAGGAGGAGGGAGCTAAGGTAGGGAGGGCACAGAGATCTCAACCCTCCATAGGAATTGTCCTAAGCCGGCACACCTCTTGGACCCAGCCAGGGCTTCGTTCTTATTCTCTCATGGGGTACTTTCAGGAATATTTGAGGCCCCCTCTGTCCCTCCACCTCTTGTCCCTGGCTCAGGGCCTTCCCAGGTGCCTTGACCAAGGCAGCTCCTGGGATGTGCTAATGTTGTTGCCTCCGACCACCACTTCCTCCTTTGCTCTTAGGAAGCCAGTGATAGCTCCAGCTTCTTTCTGCTGGGCCCTGTCCACCCTGCTAGGTGGCCCTGTGGGATAGGCCTTAAGATGACCTTAGGCAGGCTTGTTGATCTGTGTAGCCAGGGTCTGGGCCAAGGGAAGACTTCTGTACCCCCTGCCCTATCAAACGCAGGATATACCAGTCAGCCCCAGTGCCCTTCTATTAGATTTGTTGGGTGACTCAGACACCAGCCCATGGAGTTCCCAGGACTGAGGACTCCATTTCAAGCTTTTGAATGTTATATCCCCCTAGCCCAGGAGGAGTGGGACCAGTGTAGCTCTGTGCAAAGAAACCATCGCTACAAATTCTTTTTAAATATCTACTCTTGGTCCTTTCTTGCCCTCCTTGTTTTGAGGTTGACAGAGTCAGGGAGTTCAAATTCCTGCAGCAGGAGGCCGGGAGCTATCAGGAGTCCTGGTTTTGTGTGGCCACATTCTCTTTGGTGTGAGTATTGTCCTCTGGCTGGATTCTTATTTTCTACACATAACCCACACGTAACCTGGTGCCCACCCGTGGTAAGTGTAAGTGTCAGGCTGGTCCTACAGTAGCCCAGTGCCTAGAGTGAGGAAGGACCTTCCAGGCAAAGCAGGGCATTCATCAGGCCAGGGTTTCTAGAACTATCCTGGGCTGCTGGGAGTGGATGTATGGGTTGCGGGCTGCAGAACTCCAGGAGATGTCATTTCCGTCATAGCCCAGGGGAATACTTGAGCCTGGCGAAGGGAGATGGTTCTGGAGGGAAGTTTCGGTAATATCCAAGCCCAAGGTGAGCAGGAGCCCCTGAGCCAAGCTGCTGGGACTGAAGAGGAATAGGAGGGAGTGGGAGTGAGATGCTAGGAGGCAGCACTGACAGAACTTAGAGACTTAACTAAGAGGAGTAGGACATGAAGTGGGTTTCTGGGTGGGTGCCCCTGTGACTCCTCTAGATGGGAGATAGAAAGTGTGGGAGGGGTGAGGAAAGTGTACAGGGATGGGTTGAAGGCCACAGCCCCTCTGGGACCCTAAGGAGATGTTGGGAGGTGACTGGAAATACCCAGTGACTGGTCCAAAGCTTGGGAACAAGTTAGAGCTAGAAGAACAGACGGGCATCACCGCTGTGTTTGGAGCTGGAAATAGGCCCAGATTAGGGAACCTGGGTGCATGAGGACTGGATTCCCAGTGAAGGTGGAAGTGGGCCTGCCAGCCATTTGTATACTTTTCTGAAGAGTATGGAATTAAATGGTATTGGGCAGGTTGGCATTGGGAGAAAGACAAGAACCAGGTGAGATTAGGATGTGGCCTTGCTGGCATGATGGAGGAAATGCTCTTTACCTCAGCCCACATGTGGACTGCCAGCATCTGCCTGGATGGTGCCAGGGGCAGTGGAGATACAGGCCACTCTCCTCAGCCATGTCCTTTAGACCAAGAGAGCTTTTACTGTGTATCAGATGACAGATGAAAGACCTGGTAAGAATTTGAGGTGTATAGTATGAAGTCTGGAAATAATGATTGCATTTGTTAATTCTATTTTGGTCTTTGGAATCAAGGGTCTCTGAACCTGAGATAAACAGGTTTCGTTTCATAAAAGCTCTAGTCTCTAGTCATTGTTCCTTGTTGAAAGCAGACCGCAGCAATGTGCTTTGATTTGTTGTCCAAAGCACTGCCATGTGGCTTGGAAGCTTAAGCAGATACTGCACCTCTGCCTTCTTGAACTGCCATTGGTCACTCTGCAAATCCTGGTGTCGCAATAGATTAGAACTGTGTAGAAAAGATCTTGTTCTAGAGGAGAGGAGGCTGATCCAGAGGCATCTAGTTGCTTGCCTGAGTCACAGCTAATAAGCAGGAGACAGAATGAGGACTCACAGTTCCTGATTTATTTTTCCCTTTTGTTCAAAGCCCAGTGTATTGAACTGGGTAATCAGCATGGTATTTGCTATCTTATATTGTCCAGGCAAAAAAACCCGGAGCTTGTTGGGAGCAGAATTACAAATATAAGCAATGCCAACCTTCTCTGCACCTTAGCATTGCCTTTTATAGTGTCAGAAACCCCAAAAAACAGCTTAGAAGGAGGTGTGATTCTCTCCACAATATATATATATTTTTTCGAGACAAGAGTTTTGCTGTTGTTACCCAGACTGGAGTGCAATGGCATGATCTCGGCTCACTGCAACCTCTGCCTACTGGGTTCAAGCAATTCTCCTGCCTCAGCCTCCTGAGTAGCTGGGACTACAGGCGTGCACCACCATGCCCAGCTAATTTTTGTATTTTTAGTAGAGACGGGGTTTCACCATGTTGACCAGGATGGTCTCGATCTCTTGACCTTGTGATCCACCCATCTCAGCCTCCCAAAGTGCTGGGATTATAGGAGTGAGCCACTGCACCCGGCCTCTCTTCACAATTTTTAAGAAATTCACCATGATTTTCCCCTGAGCTAAGCCAGTGAGACTACAGAGGATAAAGAGGAAGGTGTGGAAGGCAGAGATATCAGGAGGCAGGACTGATGGCAGTGGGTGGGACTCCACTGGCAGTTGGGGGTTGTGGAGGAGGTTTCCAGGTGGGAGGTAAATGTTCCTCCTCTAGATGGAGATGTCAGCGGAAAGCATGAGGGTGGGTATAGATTTGCCCCTCGTGGTATTAACAGTACCACAGGGACAGTGAATGATGCTGAGGCCAGCTCAGTCTTTAAGGCAACCAGGAACTGAACACACCCTGATACGATAGCTAGGCCTGAGGCCATGGCATAGCCCATGCACTGTGGCGGGCAGCTAAGCTGTGAAGACTTCAAAAACATGGTTGGTGTTAGGGGCAGTAAGAGGGATGCACAGTGGAGATAGGACTGAGATCTGGAATTTTAACAAAAGAATAGTAAGGAAGGAAATAGGCAATCCCTAACGAGTCTGTAGGGTGCCTAGAATCTTACTGACTACGAGTATGTAATGAAACACTTTTTACAGTGTCTTAGGAGGAGCTAAAAAAATTAGAGCCATCTTTGAGATTAAAAAGTGATGCTTTAAGAAAAGGGATGCTGGCCAGGCACGGTGGCTCATGCCTGTAATCCCAGCACTTTGGGAGGCCAAGGTGGGCGGATCAGGAGTTTGGGAGATCGAGACCATCCTGGCCAACATGGTGAAACCCTGTCTCTATTAAAAATAGAAAAATTGGGCCGGGCGCGGTGGCTCAAGCCTGTAATCCCAGCACTTTGGGAGGCCGAGGCGGGTGGATCACGAGGTCAAGAGATCGAGACCATCCTGGTCAACATGGTGAAACCCCATCTCTACTAAAAATACAAAAAATTAGCTGGGCATGGTGGCACGTGCCTGTAATCCTAGCTACTCGGGAGGCTGAGGCAGGAGAATTGTCTGAACCCAGGAGGTGGAGGTTGCAGTGAGCCGAGATCGCGCCATTGCACTCCAGCCTGGGAAACAAGAGCGAAACTTCATCTCAAAAAAAAAAAAAAAATAGAAAGATTAGCTGGTTGTGGTGGCACCCACCAGTAGTCCCAGCTACTCAGGAGGCTGAGGCAGGAGAATAGCTTGAACCTGGGAGGCGGAGGTTGTAGTGAGCTGAGATCGCGCCACTGCACTCCAGCCTGGTGACAGAGCGATACTCTGACACACACACATACACACACACACACACACACACACACACACACACACACACAGAGAGAAAAGAAAAAAGAAAAGACTGTTGCTTTTCCCATAAAGACTAAGAAAAAGAAGAAGAATCTCTTAGATGTGGGTAGGAGATTCTTCTCAGACTCACCGAACACTTGCCTCATTGTGGCATTCTCATTTGAGAAGGTATGTAGAGAAATTGGAGAGGGTTCAGAGAATATTATCAGTATTACTCAAGTTATGGGAAGTAAAAGTAATTTTTAAAACAGAATAAAATCTGAAGAAATCGGTTACATTTAAGTAAGACAGTTTAGAGAAATTTCTCAGTAAATTTGATAACTCAGGTAAATTTGATAAAAAGGGAAACTGTAATCAGGATTGGGAAACCAAGTAACTTTGCAGTGAGTAAATAGATGCATGCTTAGAATAAAAAAACCAAGAAACTAAAAGCAATCTCAATTGTATGCCAAGTGTTTAAGCTTTACTTAAAGTAAAATTAGGGTATGAAACCTATTTGACAATATGTGAATACAAATCCATAAACCCTGAAACAAAGTATATATAAATGCTCTTACTGATGGAAAAAACTTCATCTGTTAGATACATAAACAACACTTCCTTAAATGTGACATAAATTTCATACTGACCTCTATAGTCGATTTTAATCAAAAACTACACAAATATTTGTATTTTATAGACGGGGTTTTGCTCTGTTGCTCAGGCTGGATTCCAACTCCTATGCTCAAGCGATCCTCCTGCCTCAGCCTCTCCAGTAGCTGGGACTACAGATGTACACCACTGTGCCCAGCTAAACATTTTAACGTGATTGGTTTCAATAGTTTATACCCACAGTTTTGATGTGAAAGTGACAAACCTGAGCTGACAGCCACAGCCCATGTAGAGGAATGACTCCAGGCACAGTTCATTTTGTTAAAAAAAAAAAAAGAAAAATCTGGATCACTGCTAATGTTCATATCTGAAATGAAGACTGAAGTAATTTTATTCTTCCACTGTAGGATCTCATACCATGTTCTAAATCCTAGACCATACACAGAATGTTAGACCAGGAAGGGGCCTTAGCAATAATGGCTCAAGCCTCCTATTGGACAGATGAGCAAGGTGAGGCCAAGAAGTGTGAGTGATGTGGAAGCTAAGGCTCCCAGTTGAATACACTCCTTAAATGAATGAATGTTGGCAAGGAATAGAATTGCGTGTGTGGCTCTGTCCACTTTCCCGAAGCCCTTCAACTAGCTCCTTGGTCCTACTAGCTTTAGCTAGTTCCCTGATCAATATGTCATTAAGCAACCAAAATATCTCATTGAATCCGAGGAGCAGCACATTTCCCACTGTGAGCTTGTGGATGTGGCAGCGCTGGGGTGAGGGGCCTGCTGCAAGGTGACATGGCCAATGCTGTGGGGTGCTGGGTGATTGGTGTTGATGCATACCCTGTATCTTTGTTACGCAAGGGTGAACTTAGCTTTCAGTAGCTGGTTTATTCAAACAGTGGGTCCCCGGATATTCACATCCCCAACTTCAGGGAACCAGCATCTACCTGGTTGTGATGTTCCCCAACTCCAAAGGTGCCATTTCTTGTCCTGGCTCATTCCTAGGGAACATTGCCTCTAAATCTTACAGTAAGAATTTCCACGAGGTTGTAGTGAGTGGTACAACCATTTTTAGCTGGTCTGTCCCTTTCTCTCTCCTTATTTAACCTAAGGAAACCACTTAGAGTCTTGGAGAGAGAAAGGGTGCCTAGTTCTGGTGTGCTTTTGTTTACATAAATGTAAATGTCAAGTCTTGTTAGTAAAGTGCAATTCAAGTTACATAGCCTAACTTAAAAACAGGTACTATATAAAAAACACTTGCTGAATCTATGTGTAGCTGACAGCCATCTATAAAAGTGCATATATCTTATGCAGTCTTATAGAGACCCTGGTTGATTGCAAAATGAAGCAGAGAAAAACATTATCATTAAATGAAATATTTTAAAAGATACTGGATATAATTCTCCTGTAACCACTTGGACTTGACAAAGATTTCTCAAAAATGATTTAGGAGGCCCACCTTTAATGCTCTTCCTAGCAGAAAGTTGCAAGTTAATAATAGATTTGATGTCCCCTCTTGAGAAGAAAATAGTCTTAAGGTCTCACCATCTCATTTTCCCCTTTTGAGATCAGATAGTATACTATGTATTTGTTACTTTTCTGACTTCTGAGTGGAGTCTGGGTTATTTTGATTGCACAATGTAATTTCCCTCATTTTGAACATTTGCTTGATTTTAGACATTTTGCCTTAGGCAACAGGCCCTTTTACATTTTTCTTCAGTTTTTCTCTACATCCTGTTTTATGTGTGGTTTAGATCATTTGATGAGTCACATGATGTTTTTTGCTGCTTTAGTGACAGAAATAGATTCAAAATAACCACACAGAGGAGTATCCCGAATGGTTACCCAACACGTTGCTCAAAAACGTGCTTTCCTACTGTTCGAGTGCTTATACGAGAGCTGTCAGAGGGCTGTGTGTGAGGGCGCTGTCTACAGAATGCAGGCACGAGCTACTGGCTTTGAACTGGCTGAACGTGCAATGCAGACATCTCAACACTCTGCATTTTTCAAAACCCTTCCTCACACTCCATTGCAATTTCGGTTCCGAAAAGGCGGGGAGCAGAACTTAGAACATAAAGGACCCCTTTTCCCAGACTGTGCACTGGTTTGATGAAGACATCAATTTAAGTTTAGAAGTTAGCTCACCTGCAGAGCTGGTACTAACTGGCACATGCTGTCCTGGGCACTGTTGTGCTAAGAGAGTCACTGAAGTAGAAAGATTTTAAATACAAGAAAATATTTCTCAAGGAAATGTAATTACAACACTATAAATACTTATTAGTTTGCAACACACATACACACACACTCTCTCTCTCCCACTTCAATTTGAAGGAAAAAAAAATCCAGTCAGCTACGAGTCTTGATATTTATGTGTTTCTAGAAACCAAGGGTATAGAAAAGTTACTCTCCCCATGCCCCTTCCCTCCAGAAGATCCCCAAATGGGGAACAAGAGAGCAAGGAGCTGTTAACATTTCATACTTCTTATTTTGAAGATATAAGTGAATAAATTTTCTGATATTTGTGATACGTAATGTTTATCCCAACCTGGAGAGAGATTCGGAGGGCTAGGAGTGAGCACTCCTGAGCTGGCCCCGCTGTGATGCACCCTGGTGTCTGGAGAACTCGGCCCAGCTCTGTCACTACCCTGGGAGCTGCCAGGCCTCCCCATCCTGGGCCCCCTAGCCCCTGCACCTCCCAAGGTTGTATTGGGAAGACTCAGAGAGTGAAGTATAAAGTGCTTTTACTGTTGTAAAGAAGCTTTACTTGGCCCTATCTGATACATCCTAAACCAATATTAAGTGTTTCAGTTTCTTAGGGAATCAGCTATCCAGGACATTTTGAAGCCAAACTTTTGATTTTAGCTAATGCTAAAAATCAAGGCAAAACAAAAATAAAGGAACAGTAACTTTGGCACGAGACAAACCCAACGCAGGCAGTCATGGGGCATGACTGTTTTTTACCCAGAAATGCAAAAAGTGGCCTTCCGTGCCCCAATTAAAGAATCCCCAATAGGGGAGGGTTTCCTGCCAATGTGCAAATACCTCAATACTCCCTGAGCCACGTGGCTGGCCAGTCCAATCCTACCATGACTTTCTGAGCGCAAGCCTCGTCTAGTTTTTTGCTTAGACTGACGCCCTTTGCCACTGAGATCCCTGTAAGTCAGTACAGAACAAATGGCTACTGAATACTGAGAATGACCTCCCTTGTGCCCCTCAAATAAACACAGGCCACCAAAGGAGCTCTAGCCTTGGCTTACTCAGAGAAAACCCTTACACTCTTTTCTATGCTTTGAGCTGTCCAAACCTATTTCTCAGCATCTAAATGAAAAACTACTTTGTACTCCTCTATTTTTAGATTGTATTCGTCCACAAGCAGTCACCCAATTTTGGGAAAGTCATGCCTGGTCTTTCCATGGTCTTTGACATGAGAATCTGACAGGCATGGTGCCCTTTTAAATTCAGCTGTCAGCTGAACACCCTGCAGTGAAAAATAAACGTTTTGGGGGAATGTTTCTTTGGTCCCAAAAGTCAAAAGTTTGCCCCTAATGACTGCAAAGTGGGAAGGAGAAAGTTCCCCTTCCCTGGTTTGATCTCCTTTCGTGTCTAGTTGGATGATGGGACCCGGTTAGAACAAACAGATGCAGGGGAATATTCTAATTCTCAGTTTTGTTTCAGAAGTTGTTAGGCTGTGACTTAAGCAGCCCAAGTGAAGAAAATATATGAAGGATCACGTGCTTTAAGGTGAAGATTTGAACAAGTCCTGCAAAGTCAGCTCCACTGTGGTGGCCTGAGTGTGGCATTGCTTCCTGTGTTCTCAGAAACTCTAACCAAATATTATGGGCCACTGATATTGATCACTGAAGGGGTCTCTGGAGTTACATGTCCTTGTCACATAATGAAGAGGCCCTTGCTGATCCTTCCTTGATTTAGAGGGAAAGGATTTGCTTTCTTGGTTTTTTTTTTTGTGTGTGTGACGAGTTTTGCTCTTGCTGCCCAGGCTGGAGTGCAGTGGTGCCATCTCGGCTCACTGCAACCTCTGCCCTCTGGGTTCAAGCGATTCTCCTGCCTCAGCCTCCTGAGTAGCTGGGATTACAGGTGCCAGCCAACCATGCCCAGCTAATTTTTATATTTTTAGTAGAGATGGGGTTTCACCATGTTGGCCAGGCTGGTCTTGAACTCCTGACCTCAAGTGATCCATTTTCCTCGGCCTCCCAAAGTGCTGGGATTATAGGCATGAACCACTGTGCCCAGCCTCCTTTCTCAATTTGTATCTTTAAGCTCCAACCCCAGAAGCATGAAAGAGTCACACATGTTAAAAAATACTGCTGTTTAATTTTCTAGTAATGTCCTTTAAAAAAGCTGATACATTTAGATGTTTTTTTCATCTTCTCAGATCTGCCTCTGAAACCATTGCAAAGCAGCTATGCATCTTAACTTTTCAGCACTATGTATATATTAATGGAGGAAAAGCCACTCTGAGGAAGCACGCCAAGGACATATCCCCATGTGGGCACACCCCGTCGGCACTGGGTACCCCAGGAACGTGAATGCAACCCTGGGATGCTCACAGCTTACTTTATGCCCTTGCATTCTTTTTTCTATGAGGAACAATTATGATCACACAGCACTGAAAACGGTAGACACAAAAGGCCTGCGTTTTTCTTTCTTTCCAATTTTTGCCCTTCCAGCTTGCACTTCTGTTCCCATTCCAGTGACGCATTTATTCCCGTTACCCATAATGAAAAATAGTTGTCATTTACCGAGCCTTACATTCAGATGCAAATTATGGGCTTTATAAAACTGCTGCAAATAAGGTACAGTGTTCATCGATACAATACGTTTCAACTGCAGGTATGTTGAGCACACAAGCAATCACCGTATTGTATTAGAGACATTTTATTGAAAATGCGAAAATAGGAAATGTATTATAGCCTAAAATAAATTACATAACATATACAGCATATATTTATATCTTTAAAATATTTTTTTGTTTAGGTTCTTTCAGTCTAGGAATTTTGACTAAATCAACAATTTAGTGAACTGTGTCTATAATTTTTTAAAGGAAAAAACCTGCTTCCAAACTTAGAAAAATATACTGCACTACATGGATTTCAAATGCATTATTTCAGGGAGGATCACATAGTGACTCTGGTATTGTTATAAAATGTCTTGCTTTATCGTATGGTGTGGGAGGGAAGTACTGTAGTACATTCTGAATTACCTGTACCGCATAGTTATGACTAAGGATGGCAGAACCAGGTAATACATCTACTTCAAAAGTTACCCTACAGCAACCTGGCATTAGAATGCTGGATTAGAGTTAAAGCTTCAGTTCACTGTAAAAACTAAAATGCAAAGTTAGAACGCTCCATGTGACACGCTCTAGTGCGACCTTCAGGAAAGGCAAGGGAAAAGCAAGCCTTCAGGAAAAGTCATGCGGCAGGGACTGGAGTCTGGAGATGCGCTTTTGTGACAACTTAAAGTTAGCTCATGTATATACACAGTGGGGGTGAGAACTGACAGCTCCCTCAGATCTAGGAAAATGCAAAGGGAAATGCTATCATTCAGCCGTGTCAGTTTGCTGCCCCCGTGCCATTTCAAACCTTTCTATGGGAGATTATACCCATCCGTCAGCCAGGTGTGGTCACAGGTCTCCATTCCGCAGTGTGAACGGTGACTCCGGGCTGCAGCCTGCTGCCCTCCTCCCGCACATGTGGAGTAGATGGTTTCGAACTCTGAGGTGGAAGGGAAGTTTAAGAGGCCACTGGGGCTCCATCTCTTTGTACAGCCATGTGACTGGGAAGCAAATCAAAGGAAGCTGAGTTTTAACCTGTTGATTCTTAAGAGTGATGAAAGGGGACAGGAGAGTCTGTGGCCTGCTGTGCGGGGTGACCGAGAGGCGCTGGCACAGCCGCAGTCCTTTGGTTCCAAGAGGAGATTGTCCAGGGGAGGAGGACACAATGGTGACCATGAGGCAGCTGTGTCTTTTGGGTTTTCGTGAAGCCGGGGCACGAAGTCAGTTGTTTTGTTTGATTTTACATAGCAACAGTAAAGACCATTCACTAGGTCCCCCCGTCAGTGTGAGCATACCCAGTATGCTAGAGAATTGACACGAAACCTTTAAATCAAGGCCTCTTTCATTACCAAAAAAAAAAAAAAAGGAACAAAACACGATGGGAGAGGGAAGAGATGATGCTGAAGTGACATCCTGACTGTCCCTGCAGTGCCCATGGTGTCCCGTGCCTTATTCATTCTCCTCTCTCATCTCCACGATGTCTGTCACCTCCTCTGTCGGAGGCATGTCCGTCATGGCGGAGTCCTCCCCCTCTGTGGCCGAGTCGTTCTCCATCTTCTTTTTCTAGACCGAAGAAGACTCATCAGTGTGGGGCTGTGGATGGGGACACTGCACAGCAGAACCACCAGCAGGGAGACACCACCGGGGTCTCAGGGGACCCCTCGCTGCCAGCTTATGCTTGGGGTGGCCTCATCTCTTTTGTATCTTAGTTCAGCGTGTTCCTTGCAGTTTGGTTGTCTGTGTGCTTGGCACTGAGCTAGGCAGGCACTTCAGTGTCCCACTACCCTGCCCCAGATAACCCACCCCCCGCTGCCCTTTCCAGTGGGGGCTGAGCTCTCCCCAACTCCTCACAGTCACCTGCAGACTGCTTTCCCTTCCTCCTCCCTAAAGTCTCAAGCTTGGAATCTCACATTATCAGAATATTCTACCTTGTACAGCATCCTCAGTCACCCCCGGGACAGCTCCAGGCCTGCTGTCATTCTCTATCACTCACTGTCCTAATTCCTGGTCATGTCCCGCCATGTTGCCTGTCCTTACAATAGATGGCCTCTCAGGGATCAGGCTCTCAGCCCCAGCCCAACTCAGCCACTCCTGGGTCACCACAGACCTTGCCATTATGGACATGTTTGGCACCACCAACAGGCCAAGGCAAGGACACTGTCCTCTGCCTGCCAACCCCGCTAGTCCCCCATCCACGGATCATATCATCCCTTCACTGTGGCCACCTTTTCAATGTCCTCTCCCTCCCTCATCAGCTTACATGACATGGTCTGTAATGACCATCATTTCCCTACCCTACTTTTCTTTCATTATATTTGCCAGGCAAAGCTCCAGCTGTGCTGTGGTTCAGATCGTTACCATCTCAGCTGCCATGGCTGGGGGAGCCCAACGGCAGGGGCCAGCCAGTGTCCTAGGATGTACGACACGTACCATAAGCAGGCCCTCTGAGAGGCCTGGCAGTCACCCTGCTGCCCTGGCCCATTCACTTGGCTACTCTCCTGACCAACTGTTTCCCCACTCATGTGTCCTCGTTCTTCCACCCTCTTAACACCTCCCTTTTCTCAGATGATGATCTGGCTTCCTACTCCGCTGAGATAAATAAGCAATCAGAAAGGCACTGGCACAAGCTCTCCAACTGCATCTCTGCTCCAGCGTGACCAGAGAAGCCACCTGAACTCCTATCTTGGGCTGCCCGGTCCTTGTGTACACAGCCACGTTTGTCCCACTGTCCCCTCTCCCATTGGCAGAATTGCCCTTCTGTAGGTCACTCCCTGAAGCAAGCCACAGGCCGAACTTCACCCCATCTTCACTGGCTTTCTGAAATCCACATCAATACCTCTCTCTCCTTTGGAGCAAAAGTCTTGAAAGGGACTGTCTCTACTTGCCGCCTTTAGCTTTTCCCCTTTTTCTCTTACCCCACTCCCATTAGGCTTCCAGCTGCCCTAAGCCATGAGACTAGGCAAGGTCACCAAGGATTCCCCAGTGATGAGCGCCACCATCCAACCCTGGTCAGCGGCTGCACAGGCTCTCTTGCACCTGGGAGGATGCACCTGGGACAATGCACCCGGGAAGACGCTCCTGGCTCCTGGCATGACTGCTCACCTGTTTCCGATAGACATAGCATGCGGCGATGGCGACCATGGTGGATTCTCCCACAAAGCCCGCCAGGAGGGAGCCCACACCCAGGGTGGCACCATGCACCCTGCAGATGAGAACACAAAGGCAATTTGTCTGTTCAGGCCAAGTCAAGGCACAACCGTCAATGCCAAAACCCAGGAAAGTTCAGTGTAGCCTAGAGACAGCCGAGACCAGCAGCGTTCTCCATCATCTGGCTTCTTAAGGGCCTCAGCTAACAATATAATGTGTGAGGGGAACTAGGAACTTGGGGCTGGGCTGCCTCCCCGCAACTGCACATGGATCCCACAGCATTTCCCACCCTCCCCAGGACACTGGGAGCTCCCTGAGCCCAGGGACCATGTCCTTCCTCTCTTCTGGTTGTCACATCCAGCAGACTAGCCCGTGCAGGGTAGGCCGGGCCCCAACAGGAGCTCAGTGGCTATTGCTCGTGTCTGACCTGACCCCAAAAGCACTTTCTAGAAGGGATCCCAAGAGCCTCCACCTGGTACCTGGGCAGACATCATTTCCGATCTAGACATGCCTGGGGATTTCCCATGGAAATGTAGATCTTAGACCTCTGGACACAGTATTTAAGTGGCAGAAGGACCCACAGCCCCAAATTCCCTGACCACATACCCCAGGTAGGGCAGGACCACGAGGCTGGCGATGAGGACGATGATCCGCAGCACAGAGCTGGGGGCCAGGACGAAGGTTTTCTTCAGCGTCATCAGCCACCCGGTAAGATGCGCCCTCACTGTGACTGTAGAGTAGAGAACTCATTAGCCGTGCCCACATCCCATGTCGGAGAGCCAGGGGCTGCCTGGGACCCTGGCTTTGCTGCTGAGACCCTGGCCATCTCATCTTCCTGCTAGGGTTCCCAATCCCTGTCCCTGAACCTGGGCCCAGCTGCTGGGCCAGCCTCCTCACAGCCCTTTGGGTCTAGACTGCTGGGGGTAGGCAGGCTCCTTGCTCCACTGGGACAGCATCTTCCAGGCAGCCTGGCTGCTCCTGTCTAATCCTGTCCCCACACCTGCCCTGCTGCACCCTCTGATCATCCACCTCTAGAAGAGAACACTCAGACAAAAGTGGCAACATGATGGGGCTCTAGTGTGATGCTGGGTGAGCAGAAAAGCTGGCACCAGAAGCCATCTTCTCCCTGCCTGTGGTCAAAGGCACAGGGACAGAGTGGTGAGTAGGAGGAGGAAACTGCATGTCCCCACTTCCCTCTGTGCCTTCCCTGTGCTGGTCCTGACCACTTCCACCTTTCTCTTGGTCCCTCTCCTAACAGTGCGGCCTCTCCTCTGGTATGCTGCCATCTCACAACGGGCCGCATGGCTTCCCCATGCCCTGCCTCCTCACTGGATCTCTGAGCTGCAGGAGGGCCGTGGGTGGCCAGCGGGGAACTGTGGAAGGCACAGGGCTGGCCCTTGTCAGTAAGAAGGCCCTGAGCATCTAGATTTCATCTGAAACTGGAAAGGCTTGAGAAAGTGCAGGGCAGGGCCTGACCTCCCTGTGGACAGCACCAGGCAAAGGCTCTTGGAGGAGAAAATACTCCTTCTTGGGATAAAAACTCCTTTCCAGGATATGCTGGTTTGGAAGGAAGCCTCTGCTGTCTTGACCTAACAGTGTGTCCTGCCTTCCCCCTGGTGGAAACCTTGTATTAATTTTAACGAGGCTCGTTTTCTTCTCTTAGGCAGACAGACAAACCCACTGAGGTTTCTGACCAAAGGAGAGAGTCAGGGTCCCAGGTGTCTGCTAACCAGGCTGGCCCAAATCCAACAGATTGCAAAGAGTGGCAGGGCCTGGCAGCTGTGTGGAAGCCCTTCATCTTACAGGCAAGGAAGTGGAGTCCAATGGAGCTTAAAGGCAAACTGCATACCCAGCTACAACCTGCTCCCAGCTGGGGCACTCCAGGCCCCTCCTCTGGTCACAGCCATAGGAAATTAACTGCATGTGTCTCAATCTGCAAGTGCAGCTTCTTCTAGATGGTGGCACCTTCCAGAGCTTGGTTCACCCTGTGTCTACCCAACAAAGTCCAGATGCCATCCTGGTGCTGTGATCTTCCAGCCATTTCTCCATTTCTGTCACAGTCCAGAAAGTGACACTACAAGGCCTAAGAGCAGGGGCCACCCCGTCAGCCCTGGCCTACCTGGGCTCCATGGCTCCTTTCTTTCTTTCTTTTTTTTTTTTTTTTTGAGACAGTCTTGCTCTGTCCCCCAGAGTGGAGTGCAGTGGCATGATCTTGGCTCACTGCAACCTCTGCCTCCTGGGTTTAAGCAGTTCCCTGCCTCAGCCTCCCAGGTAGCTGGGATTACAGGTGTGTGCCTCCACACATGGTTAAGTTTTTGTATTTCATAGAGATGGGGTTTCACCATATTGGTCAGGCTGGTCTTGAACTCCTGACCTCAGGTGATCCAACTGCCTTGGCCTCCCAAAGTGCTAGGACTACAGGCATGAGCCACTGCACTCAGCCCATGGCTCCTTTCTTAAACTCATTGTGGCTTTGTAGATTATGGCTTCCCAGTTTAATGATTTAGGTGGATCTTTTTGGGAAAATTATTTTTGACTAGGTGACACACGTGGTACAGAATTTAAAAGGTACAAAAGGGAATAGAGTACAAAGGCCTTTTCTTCCCAGTGGTGACTTCCCAGGCCCTTGGCCTGCTTCCCACAGGCAACCACTGTTAGCAGCTTGGTGAGTTACTTATAGAAAAAGAATGTAGCTATGCAAGCACTTAGCACACCCATATGATGATACAGACACATGTGCTACATATTTGTTATGGAAATGATTGCATACTAATCAACCATTCTGCAACCTGCTTTTCTCATTTTACCTAGAACGACCTCATTCTTGTAGAGTATACACCATACCACTGTATCAGCTTGGTGTAATAACTTTCCAACTGGCTTTTGTCTCAGCCATGGGCGGTTCCTTTCTGACCATCCACCATCTGGCCTCCAGTTGTCCTGGAGTCTTCCTTTCTCCAGCAGTCCTTCTCTTTGCATAGCTCCAGGCCTTAGCAATAAGCTCACTCTATTTTTCCTTTTTGATTTTACCGCTTAAATTAAGGTATTGTAAAACTGGCTTTTTGGTGCACAGTTCTGAGAATTTTGATACATGAACACATTTGTGTACTACCACCACCACAGTCAAGGCAGAGGGCAATTTTAGGTCTACTTTCTTGACTATTTTTGCAATCACTGCACTTTTAAAAACAAGTTATACAGCCAGGCTCAGGCCTGTAATCCCAGCACTTTGGGAGGCAAAGGTGGGCGGATCACTTGAGGCCAGGAGTTCGAGACCAGCCTGGACAACATAATGAAACCTTGTCTCTACTAAAAATACAAAAATTAGCTGGGCATGGGAGTGGGTGCCTGTGGAGGCTGAACAGGAGAATCGCTTGAACCCGGGAGGCAGAGGTCGCAGTGAGCTGAGATTGTGCCACTCACTGCATTCCAGTCTGGGTGACAGAGTGAGACTCCATCCCAAAATAAGTAAAATAAAATAAAATAAAATAAAAACAAGTTACACCTGTTTGATATACTTCTTGAACTCTTAACCTGCTGGCTAATGTCTTTGCATCTTTGTAAGCCACAGTGAAATTTTACATTTGTGTTGTTGACACGATTGCAAACATTTCCAAAGAAAGATTTAATGAGGCATCAGGATAAACAGGAATATTTCTTTCATTCTGTTTTTCTTTACCTGGAACTGGGAAGAAGGAGAAGATCCTCAAAGGAACAACACAGAGTTCTGCAAAGGCAAAGTCCACTCCGATGATGTCTATCAAGATTTTCTCGGACACGTTCGGTGTCCAAAACATCACGAAACAGAGCTGGGGAGAAAGACATTGAACTGGGTTGTGAGGAAAAGGTATAAGCGAGTGAAATGAGCCAGTCATGTATGGCACAATCCTGGGAGAGTTGCAAGAGGGACAACTGGCCAGACTGGGTGGTGGGCATGCTGGTCCCAGAGCTGCCACCGCCTTGCTTGGCCCTCTGCTGACCACAGAGGCCCTGGTCCGTGTGCCCTGGCTGCCCCCAGGAGACCCCCACAGCAGAGCAGATGTGGCTCCTCCAAGAGTGGGTCATTTCTGAATGGGTGAGCAGGCCTGTTCAGAACCAATGTGCTTTGGGGCAAGGCTTAAGGAGCGTGCCACACAGCTCAGTCAGTGCCGGGTGGACAAGTTTATTCATAGAATTTTTACAGCTTTAACAAATAATAAAAAATGACCTGAAAGTACTTGGATGTATACAGAACCACATAGAATCAGCACATATAATGAAAATGGAAATATTAATATTTAGAGTAAGGATCAGCCTATGAACCTTTCAAAGTCTAGTTAAGAGAAGAGACAGCAACAGAATGTGGGACTCTGGAAAGCAGATGGGGAGGTGGTAAACTGATGTAACGAAATGCAGGAAAAGGAAATTCTGAACCTGAGGGGGAAAGGGGAGCTCTCTCCCCACCTCCCTTCCCCAGAGATCAGAAGTGTGGCACAGGTCCTTCTGGAGTCGGGGTGAAGGCAGGGTCCAAAGCGGATGGCTGGAAGTTGACTTTGTAGGCAATCCATCCACAGCTCCCGCTGCACAGCGGGTGATGACATTGCCCCAAATTTGACAGGACACAGGAGTTGAGTGTCTGGATGAGGTAAAACAGCAGGGTACCTGGCATGGCTGAGGGCAGAGTTACTACAGGTTGTGTATCCCTTATCTGATGCTTGGGATCACAGTGTTTTGGACTCTGAATTTTTCAGATTTTAAAATATTTGTATTATACTTACAGGTTAAGCATCCCTAGTCCCAAAAGACGAAGTCCAGAATGCTCCCATAAACATTTACTTTGAGAGGCATGTCAGCAATCAAAAGTTTCAGATTTTGGAGCATTTTGGATTTCCTATTTTTGGATTGGGCATACTCCATCTGTACACGAAAAACGGGGATTAAGAGAAAGATGACATTTGCATGTTCTGGCTTCCTCCCTCTTCTGTGCTCCCAGAACATGGGAAACTAGTTGAGTTCTTCCCAGGCAGGAGACCAGAAATGGTCTCTAAGGAGTCTGACCAGCCCGGGAGATAAAGTTCCTAAAAATTAGTGTCTCTCAGTGAAGCAGCTCCACTTGACCAGCCATCAGTGAGGCCCTTGCACGTGATAAATCTCATTCTGGTGCTCACACCTTCCAATAAACTAATAGTCTCTGGATAAGGTAAAATGCGTGGGCTTGGGGGTAGAAGGCAGAGTTACTGCAAGTAGTAACTAGTGCCCCACTTACCAAAATGAGCAGCCAACCAGGGAAAATCAGACTTTGACAAAGTCCTCCAATGTGAGGAGTTCAAAACAAAAGAAAAAGCTACAATTTAAGAGGAAACAAAGACAGTACGGTGGTGGTGGGGGCGTGAAAAGGAAAACTTTTCTCCATTAATATTCCCAGAGAAACGGGAGAAGCACTATACCCATGAAACAAGAACAGGAGAATGTTATAAAGAAGACATTCACTCTGGGTGCAGTGGCTCATGCCTGTAATCCCAGCACTGGGAGGCTGAGGCGGGTGGATCACCTGATGTCAGGAGTTTGAGACTAACCTGGTCAACATGGTGAAACCCGTCTCTACAAAAAATGAAAAATCAGCTGGGCATGGTGGCGCCTTCTGTAATCCTAGCTACTTGGGAGGCTGAGGTAGGAGAATCGCTTGAACCGGGCCGGCTGTGGTGGTGGTGGTGGAGGTTGTGGTGAGCTGAGATCACTCCATTCCACTCTAGTCTGGCAACAAGAGTGAAACTCTGCCTCAAAAAAAAAAAAAAAAAAAAAAAAAAGAAGGCATTGACAGAACAAAAAAAAGTTCTAAGAATTAAAAAGATGAAAGTAGAAAGGAAAATTCACAAGTTAACAATGAGATAAGTTTAGAGAAGCCTGCCATGGAGACAGAGCAGAATCACGAAGCCTTGCAAATACAACACAGGAGAACAGTTAAAGAAACAAAAGTCCAATCCAAATAATAGGAGTTCCAGAAAAGGGGACAGCGTAAATCTCACACTGAAAGATACCAGTTTCAGGACTGAAAGGGCCCATCTGGGGGAGGTGGTGCCGTGCACAAGAAAAGCCCTATCAGGGCACGTCACTGAACACCACTGGGGATGGAGAGATGGTCCTATGAGCTTCCAGCCTCAGGCTTCTCGATAGCACTGAAAGCTAGAAGACAAGGAGCAGTAATTTCAAATGAAGTATTTCTACTCTAGAACTCTAAACCAAACTATCACTCCAGTGTGTTTAAAAGAAAAATATTTTCGGCTAGGCATGGTGGCTCACTCCTGTAATCCTAGCACTTTGGGATGCTGAGGGAGGCGCATCACCTGAGGTCAGGAGTTCAAGACCAGCATAGCCAACACGGTGAAACCCTGTCTCTGCTAAAATACAAAAATTAGCAGGGCATAGTGGCAGGTGCCTGTAATCCCAGCTACTTGGGAGGCTGAGGCATGAAAATCGCTTGAACCCGGGAGGTGAGGTTGCAGTGAGCCGAGATCACACCACTGCACTCCAGCCTGGGTGACAGAGCGAGACTCCGTTTCAAAAAAAAAAAACTAAATAAATAAAAAGAAAAGAAAAATACTTTCAATATTCAAGGCCTTAAAAGTTTTACCTTCTGTACATACTTTTTCAAGAGGCTATTGGTGGGGGTTGCTCTGCCAATGCGAGTGAGTTGTGGAGCGGAAAACAGAAAGGCACGGGTGAAGCACAAGACAAAAGCCAGGGGAATCTCTGGGGCGGAGGTGAAGGCTGCGAAAGGCCCACAGGTCAGCTGATCTTCCCCGGAGCAGGGAGAAAAAAGGCTCCAAGAGATGCTAGCTACCTAATGTGCTTGAATACTTGAGATTTATACCACGAAAGGAAAGCGTGGGAATAACTTAGTGTTAAGTACACAGAAAGCTAAGAAAAATGATAATTGAGACAATTATTAAGTCCAGGAAAAACTACCGCTGTTTGAGAAATGAAGGGAATCAGGGCTTAGCCTTCAGCGTTTATTGCAGTCATAATCCATCAAGAGTTGGGGAGTGCCTCCGGGAGTAGGAAAGGGATGGGGGGAAGTGAGCAGCGCTGGAAGAGGTGGACTGGGGACATGGCTACTGTGAGTAACAATCCTGACAGAACTCACTTGCAAAACTTGGTGCTGATTTTAAAAATCTGAATTTAAAAGTGCAACAACCTAACCTTGGAAGATCCTGTTAAAAACTTGCCAGTTTCATCAAATATTTATCTCCTTTTCTTAACATGCACGTTATTCTTCTCTAAAATAAAACTGAATAGATTCTAAAATGAATTACAATAGTGTCAGAACAGAACACTGGAATTTTAGAATATGACATTCTTTTAGGCTCTGAGTACATTCAGTTTCATGGATTTAGGCAAGCTCTATTTACTATGTCATGTTGACATATTCAAGAAATACACTGGAGATCTATTATAAATATATTTCACTTTTTAAGTGCAATAGAGCCATTCTCCCATGTATTTTCAGCATCTGGGAAAGTATATTTCACTGTTATCATAATGGCAGAGGTACTATCATTTAATCCTACTGCCTGATGACAGTACTCACACCCCATTTTTGACATGAAGGAAAAAATACTTCCGTCGGTCTAGCAACTTGATGCTCAGGGACTTTATTATTTGAATGCCCTGGACAAGTGGCCCTGTTACCTTTTTCCCACTGTGAAGCTACTAGCCTGCAACGGTGAGACATTGCACACAGTCACAGCCCCAATGGCGGCAATTTCATGTTACAGTTTGAAACAACACTGAGCATGGAGTTGGAACACTATTTCCCTGTCCATATCCCACCCCCATAAACACATGGGTCATCCCTGCTTCCAGCTTTGCTCTGTATTGGGCCCCCAATATGTCCCATAGCAGTAAAACTGCAAAGAACTGAACTAAGGGATGACTGCCTTACAGTCTGGGCTGGCTCTGTGCTTTAGAACCTACAGAAAGGAAGCCATTCTTTCTGTTAGAGAGACCTAGGCCACATACTGCTAAAAAACTTAAGCTTCCAGGAGAACCATTAGTGTGCTGTCTTTATTTTGCAGCCAGCAATGATCTGAATGTGAGATAATGCCTCACACAAATGTTGCAATCCCTCTAGGCTTTGCAAATTCCTTGTAAAGTGGCTCTTCTGTTCAAGGAACCAGGGAAAAAGGAGGGTGTAATTGCAAGTCAGAGAGAAAGATGGCGCAAATGGGCCTCTGTGGCAGACAAGCCAGGTAATTCCTGCACTGGGGTCCCCACATGGGTCATGTTTGCCCAAAGGCGTTTTCCTGTCTTGTGGGAGATCAGTTAATCTCTGGAGCGGGAAGTCCAGTTTGAGGACACAATAATAGTGAGTGTGCCCACATCACACTGACATCAGTATCAGCCAAGCTGTGTCGGCAGCCACAGTTCTGGTACCTTGAACACAACCACGGTGCTAAGTAAGGTTTGGTGGATTTCTTTCTTTCTTTTTTTTTCTTCTTTTTTTGAGATGGAGTCTTGCTCTGTCACCCAGGCTGGAGTGCAGTGGCAAAATCTTGGCTCACTGCAACCTCTGCCTCCTGGGTTCAAGCAACCTCTGCCTCCTGGGTTCAAGCAATTCACCTGCTTCAGCCTCCCGAGTAGCTGGGACTTTAGTCACCTGCCACCATGCCCGGCAAATTTTTGTATTTTTAGTAGAGATGGGATTTCACCATATTGGCCAGGCTGGTCTCAAACTCCTGACCTTGTACAGATCCACCCGCCTTGGCCTCCCAAAGTGCTTATAGGTGTGAGCCACTGCACCCAGCTCTGGTGGATTTCTAACAGGAGCTTCCTGGATGGTGGCTCAATATTCCATTTCTAAAATTCCACAGTATGATCCAACTTGGCACCACTCAAGTTGGATCCCCTCCAAGACACCACAGTATGTCACTCTATTCTTTATCTGGGTCTCTATGCTGAGCACACCCTAAATGCCCCTTGTCAAAGCCATGTACCAACAGAAGTGCTTCTTCAGTTTTCAACACATACACCCACAGCCCAGACTGGGTCTTCATGGGTTATCGGAACTGGAAGCTGTTAGTCTGATCTGGGGCTTGAACTATCACAGGTAACTAAAGAGGAGGAACGCCATATTTATCAAAGCCTCCTTTCTCTCCCTCCCTGAAATCTCTGAAGCTTTTTCCATGCTTCCAGTATGAAAATGCCACTTCACTTTTCAGCAGGTTTTTCAACGAGTGGGTCTTTCTTGCACATATAACTTAGGTATACAGGTAACTTAGAAAGGAATACATTTAACTTAGAAGTGGGTATGGTGTTTATTAAAAGCGATAGTACCTATCTGCAGGTGAGCTCTCCCTAAGCAAAGTACTGAGCCCTATCATAATAATCAGACTACATTTAACCAGTCCATTTCAAAAAACAGGAAGCTTTAGAAGTTCCCTTGACAAAGAGTATTTCAGGAACAGTGTCATTTTAATGAGTTCACCCAGAGTAGTCTCAGCTCAGAACATGCCTCCCAGTTGACCATGACGTGCTGTGTTCTTCAAATATTTGCAGAGCCTAATGACATTGACTTTTCCAAACCAGAACACAACCCTAATAAACTCCTAACAATGAACAAGAGTTGTTCCTCTGAGCGGCTGCAAGGGTGGATTTTTTGCTGTCGAGTTTGCTGTCAATATTCTCACATTAGGACACAGCCTTCAAAACAGAATAATCCACACAGTGTCCAGATCTTGTTTTTTCTATTTATTCTTTAATAAAAGCAACAAGGGCTCCTTGGAGAAATGACTCATTCTAGGACTAGGACTAAGGCAGAGAATATGCAAGATGGTTCGCTTGGAGCATCTATGTTACGAGAAGGAAGGACATGCCCCAAAATTAAAGAATGGGAACATAGCAAGGGACACAGAAACCAGGCAGGAGGAGCTTTCAAATGGCCAGAGCAAAAATAATTTGGGCAACAAAATAAGTACAGCAGTATTGAAATATATTCCTAAATAGAAAATAAATATCCATGAGTCCATAGGGATAGAAATAAAAAAATGGCAAAGAAGGGACAAATGTCCTGCTCAGAACTCTAAGTAATTCATTAGCTAATCCCCTCTAAGGTGGGCAGAGCAGACCTTCCTGCTCCTTCCAAGGAACTTCCTTCTCAAGAGAACGAAAGGAAAGGCATCCTGACAGCAGAGGAACATGGCTGACATGATCCCAGCCACGTAATCGAGGGCAATATCCACAGTGGTAAGTCAGGTTGACAGCACGTGCCCTCGATATGATGAGAGTGGCACTTGGTCTCTGTGGTCTTCCTCCCCAGAATCCCTAAGCCCAGCCTTAACTATGAGACAAACCCCAGACAAACACACATTGAGGACTTTCTACCAAATACCTGACCAGAACTTCTCAAAACTGTTGAGATCTTAAAAACAAGGAAAGTCTAAGAAACTCCCAGAGACCAGAGGAGGCTATGGAGGCATGATGACTAGACATACTGTGGTGTCTTGGAGGGGATCCTGGAAAAAAAAGAGCTCATGAGAAAACTATCCAGTGCAATCCTAACGAATCATGGAGTTCAGTTCATAGTCACGCACCAGGGCTAGTTCCTTGGTTGTAATGTGTGTGCTGTAGTAAAGCAATGTGAGTGAGGGTGAGGGGTCTATGGGAACTCTGCACTATCTCCACAATGTTTCTGTAAACTGAAAGTTACTTTAAAAAAAAAAAGGTTAATTAAAAAAAGAAGGGCTGGGCATGGTGGCTGATGCCTATAATCCCAGAGCTTTGGGAGGTCAAGGTGGGAGGATTGCTTGAGGCTGGGAGCTCAAGACCAGCCTAGGCAACATGAAACCCCCATCTCTACCAAAAAAAAAAAAAATTTAGTCCCGTGTGGTGGTATGTGCCTTTAACCCCAGCTACTTGGGCAGCTGAGGCAGGAGGATTACTTGAACCCAGGAGGTCCAGGCTGCAGTGAGCCAACATTGCGCCACTGTACTCCAGTCTGAGTGACACAGCAAGATCCTGTCTCTAAAAATTAAAGGAGAAAAAAAGAAGAGGGAAGAAGAGGAAAGAAGATGATGGGACGGATCTAAGATGGCGGATTAGGAGCAGCTCAGGATTGCAGCTCCCAGTGAAAGCATGGAGGGTGAGTCAACACTGCATTTCCAGATGGATTTTTATTGCCCACAGACCAGGAGATTCCCAGGCGGAGGAGCCCCATGGGTTGCCAGGGCGGCTGTTTTGGCCAGAGCGGCTGTTTTGCCGGTACCCCGGTGCGGCGGTTCTCTGTATAAAATACATGGGTCCGGGCACCATTTTAGCTGGCAATTGGAGATTAGGGAAGATGGAGTAGCCAATTGAACTGTTAGAATAGGGGACTGAAATGGAGCCAGGCCAGGAGATTCCCAGGCAAAAAAGCACCACGAATCTCTGTGCCACTGTTTCAGCCGGTGCAGTGTGTCACCACATGGGAAATCACACAGATCCCGGTGCCTTTTCAACAGGCGACTGGAACAAATGGGAGAGAGTCAACCATTCAACTAAAAGAAAGGCTCTGAGGCAGGGAGCCAGGTGATCAGGCTCGGCTGGTCCCGCCCCCACAAAAAAAAAGCAAATCTGAAACGCTCTGGATTGAGAGTTTCACAGCAAGCACAGCTGAACCCAGGACGGTTCAGCTCTGTGGGGGAGGGGCGCATTCACCATTACTGAGGCACTCCACCACTCTGGAGGTAGTCCGCCATTGCTGAGGTAGCCTGCTGTTGCAAGGCAGCCCACCATTACAGAGACAGTCTGCCACTACAGAGGAGGGCTGCCATTGTCAAGGCAGTTCTAACGGCACCCATATAAACAGGACTGCAGGGAAGTTCACATGGCAGCTGGATAGAGCCCACAGCAGCTCAGCAAAGCTTCTGCAGGCAGATACTGACTAGGCTGCCTCCTCACTGGGCAGGGCAGCCCTGAAAAAAGCTAGCAGCACAACAGACTCATAAATAAAACCCTAACTCCCCAAGACAGAGCACCTGGGAAAAAAAAAAGGGGGTTTATGAGTTCAGCTGCAGTAGACTTAAACGTACCTGCTCAGCAACTCTGAATGACACAACGGAGCTCACAGCTCAGCACTTGAGCTCCTATAAAGGACAGACTGTCTCCTCAAGCAGCTCCCTGACCCCCATATATCCAAAGAGTCACCTCATAAAGGAGAGCTCAGACTGACACGAGGCAGGTATCCTTCAGGGACAAAGATAGCAGAAGAAACTGGCAGCAACCCTTAGTGTTCTGCAGCTGCTGCAGGTGATCCCCAGGCAAGCAGGGCCTGGAGTGGACCTCAGCAGTCCTACAGCAGAGGGGCCAGACTGTTAGAAGGAAAACTAAGAAACATAAAGAAATAACTTCATCATCAACAGACTGGACGTCCACTCAGAGACCCAATCTGAAAGTCAACAACTACAAAGATGACAAGTGGATAAATACACAATGATGGGAAGAAACCAGTGCAAAAAGGATGAAAACACCCGAAATCAGAACACCTCTCCTCCTACAAGGGATCACAACACCTCACCAGCAAGGGAACAAGGCTGGATGGAGAATGAGTGTGATGAATTGACAGAATCGGGCTTCAGAAGGTGGGTAATAAGAAACTTCTGTGAGCTAAAAGAACATGTTCTAACCCAATGCAAAGAAACTAAGAACCTTGAAAAAAGATTTGATGAAATGCTAATGAGAACGGACAACTTAGAGAGGAATATGAGTGAATTGATGGAGTTGAAAAACACAACATGAGAACTTTGTGAAGCACGTGCAAGTTTCAACAGCTGAATTGACCAAGCAGAAGAAAGGATATCAGAGGTCAAAGATCAACTCAATGAAAAAAAATGAGAAGGTAAGATTAGAGAAAAAAGCATAAAAAGGAATGAACAAAGTCTCCAAGAAATATGGGACTATATGAGAAGACCTAATCTACGTTTGATAGGTGTAGCTGAATGTGATGGAGAGAATCAATCCAACCTGGAAAATACTCTTCAAGATATTATCCAGGAAAACCTCCCCACCCTAGCAAGGCAGGCCAATATTCAAGTCCAGGAAATACAGAGAACACCACAAAGATATTCCTCAAGAAGAGCAACCCCAAGGCACATAATTGTCAGATTCACCAGGGTTGAAATTAAGAAGAAAACGCTAAGGGCAGCCAGAGAGAAGGGTTGGGTTACCCAGAAAGGGAAGCCCATTAACTCACAGCAGATCTCTCAGCAGATACCCTACAAGCCAGAAGAGAGTGGGGGTTGATATTCAACATCCTTAAAGAAAAGAACTTTCAACCTAGAATTTCATATCCAGCCAAACTTAGCTTCATAAATGAAGGAAAAATAAAATCCTTTATGAATGAGCAAGCATTCAGAGATTTCATCACCACCAGGCCTGCTTTACAAGAGCTCCTGAAAGAGGCACTAAACACAGAAAGGAACAACCAGTATCAGCCACTCCAAAAACATACCAAATGGTAAAGAGCACCAACACAATGAAGACACTGCTTCAATTAATGGCAAAACAGCCAGCTAGCATCAAAATGGCAGGATCAAATTCACACATAACAACATTAACCCTAAATGTAAATGGGCTAAATGCCCCAATAAAAAGACACAGAGTGGCAAGTTGGATAAAAAGCCAAAACCCATCAGTGTGCTGTATCCAGGAAACTCATCTAACATGCAAGGATACACAAAGGCTCAAAATAAAGGGATGGAGGAAGATTTACCAAGTAAATGGAGAGCAAAAAAAAAAAAAAAAAAAAGCAGCAGGAGTTGCAATTCTCATCTCAGATAAAATCGACTTTAAAGAAACAAAGATCAAAAGAGACAAAGAAGGACATTACATAATGGTAAAAGGGTCAATGCAACAAGAAGAGCTAATGATCCTAAATATATACGCACCCAATACAGGAGCACCCAGATACATAAAGCAAGTTCTTAACGACTTACAAAGAGACTTAGACTCCCACACAATAATAGTCGGAGACTTTAACACCCCATTGTCAATATTAGACAGATTGATGAGACAGAAAATTAACAAGGATATCCAGGTCTTGAACTCAGACCTGGACCAAGCAAACCTAATAGACATTTATAGAACTCTCCATCCCAAATCCACAGAATATACATTTTTCTCAGCATCACATGGCACCTACTCTAAAACTGACCACATAATTTGAAGTAAATCACTCCTCAGCAAATGCAAAAGAACGGAAATCGTAACAAACAGTCTCTCAGACCACAGTGCAATCAAGTTGGAACTCAGATTTCAGAAACTAACTCAGAACCACACAGCTTCATGGAAACTGAACAACTGGCTCTTGAACATTGACTGGATAAACAATGAAATGAAGGCAAAAATAAAGATGTTCTTTGAAACCAAAGAGAATGAAGACACAACATGCCAGAATCTCTGGGACACATTTAAAGCAGTCTCTAGAGGAAAATATACAGCAATAAATGCCCACATGAGAAGCAAGGAAAGATCTAAAATTGACACCCTATTTTAGATAGGGTATCAATTTTAAAAGAGCTAGAGGAGCAAGATCAAAATTAAAAGAGCTAGACGAGCAAGATCAAAAAAGCTCAAAACCTAGCTGAAGACAAGAAATAACTAAGATCAGAGCAGAACTGAAGGAGATAGGGACACAAAAAACCCTTTAAAAAGTCAATAAACCCAGGAGCTGGTTTTTCGAGATCAACAAAATAGACCACTAGCCAGATTAATAAAAAAGAAAAGAGAGAATAATCAAATATATGCAATAAAAACAATAAAGGGGATATCACCACAGATTCCACAGAAATACAAACCATCATCAGAGATTATTAAAAACATCTCTATGCACATAAACTCGTAAACCTGGAAGAAATGGATAAATTCCTGGACACTTGCATCTTCCCAAGCCTAAACCAGGAAGAAGCCAAAACCCTGAATATACCAATAGCAAAGTCTGAAGTTGAGGCAGCAATTAAGAGCCTACCACCCAATAAAAGCCCAGGTCCAGACAGGTCACAGCCGAATTCTACCAGACATACAAAGAGGAGCTGGTACCATTTCTTCTGAAACTATTCCAAACAATCCAAAAAGAGGGAATCCTTCCCAAATCATTTTATGAGACCAACATAATCCTGATACCAAAACCCAGCAGAGACTCAACAAGAAAAGAAAACTTCAGGCCAATATCCATGATGAACATAGATGCAAAAATCTTCAATAAAATACTGGCAAGCCGATTGAAAGAGCACATCAAAAAGCTTATCCACCATGATCAAGTAAGCTTCATCCCGGGGATGCAAGGCTGGTTCAATACATGCAAGTCTATCAACATAATTCACCACATAAACAGAACCAAAGACAAAAACCACATGATTATCTCAACTGATGCAGAGAAGGCCTTTGACAAAATTCAACAGCCCTTTATGCTAAAAACCCTCAATAAACTAGGTATTGATGGAACATATCTCAAAATAATAAAAGGTATTTATGACAAACTAAGAGCCAATATCATATTGAATGGGCAAAAACTGGAAGCCTTCCCTTTGAAATCTGGCATTAGACAAGGATGCCCTCTCTCATCACTCCTATTCAATATAGTATTGGAAGTTCTAGCCAGAGCAATCAGGCAAGAAAAAGAAATAAAGTGTATTCAGACAGGAAAGGAGGAAGTCAAATTGTCTCTATTTGCAGATGACATGATTGTATATCTAGAAGACCCCAACGCCTCAGCCCAAAATCTCCTGAAACTGATAAGCAACTTCAGCAAAGTCTCAGGATACAAAATCAGTGTGCAAAAATCACAAGCATTCCTATACACCAATAACAGACTTAAAGAGAGACACATCAAGAATGAACTGCCATTCATGATTGTTACCAGGAGAATCAAATACCTAGGAATACAACTAACAAAGGATATAAAGGACCTCTTCAAGGTCCTTCAAGCCACTGCTCAATGAAATAAGAGAGGACACAAACAGATGGAGAAACGTTTCATGTTCATGGTTAGGAAGAATCAATATCGTGAAAATGGCCATACTGCCCAAAGTAATTTACAGATTCAATGCTATCCCCATCAAGCTACCAATGACCTTCTTCACGGAACTGGAAAAAACCACCTTAAACTCCGTATGGAACCAAAAGAGAGTCCGCATAGCCAAGTCAATTCTAAGCAAAAAAAACCAAAAAAACCAAAAACCAAAGCAGGAGGCATCACACTACTGAACTTCAAACTATACTACAAGGCTACAGTAATCAAAACATCATGGTACTGGTACCAAAACAGAGATATAGGCCTAGGGAACAGAACAGACACCTCGAAGACAACACCACACATCTACAACCATCTGATCTTTGACAAACCTAACAAAAACAAGCAATGGGGAAAAGAGAGCCTGTTTAATAAATGGTGTTGGGAAAACTGGCTAGCCATGTGCAGAAAGCAGAAACTGGATCCCTTCCTGACACCTTACACTAAAATTAACTCCAGATGGATTAAAGACTTAAACCTAAGACCTAACACCATAAAAACCCTATAAGAAAATCTAGGCAAAACCATTCAGGACATAGGAGTAGGCAAGGACTTCATCACCAAAACACCAAAAGCATTGGCAACAAAAGCCAAAATAGACAAATGGGACCTAATCAAACTCCACAGCTTCTGCACAGTAAAAGAAACAGTCATTAGAGTGAATCAGCAACCAACGAATGAGAAAAAATTTTTGCAATCTACCCATCTGACAAAGGGCTGATATCCAGAATTGACAAAGAACTAAAACAGATTTACAAGAAAAAAACAAGCCCATACAAAAGTGGGCAAAGGACATAAATGGACACTTTACAAAAGAAGACATACATGAGGCCAACAAACATATGAAAAAATGCTCAACATCACTGGTCATTAGAGAAATGCAAATCAAAACTACATTGAGATACCATCTCATGCCAGTTAGAATGGCGATCATTAAAAAATCTGGAGACAACAGATGCTGGAGAGGATGTGGAGAACTAGGAACACTTCTACACTGTTGGTGGGAGTGTAAATTAGTTCAACCATTGTGGAAGACAGTGTGGCGATTCCTCAAGGCCTTAGAAATAGAAATTCCATTTGACCCAGCAATCCCATTACTGGGTATATATCCGAAGGACTATAAATCGTTTTACTGTAAGGACACATGCACACGAATGTTCATTGCAGCACTGTTTACAATAGCAAAGACCTGGAACCAACCCAAATGCCCATCGATGATAGACTGCATTGGGAAAATGTGGCACATATACACCATGGAATACTATGCAGCCATCAAAAACGATGAGTTTGTGTCCTTTGTAGGAACATGGATGAACCTGGAAACCATCATTCTCAGTAAACTGACACAAGAACAGAAAATCAAACACTGCATGTTCTCACTCATTGGAGGGTGTTGAACAATGAGAACACATGGACAGAGGGAGGGGAGCACTGGGCTCTGTCAGGGGGAAATAGGGGAGGGACAGCAGGGGGTGGGGTGTTAGGGAGAGATAGCATGGGGAGAAATACCAGATACAGGTGATGGAGAGGAAGCCAGCACATCACACTGCCATGTATGTACCTATGCAACAATCGTACATGTTCTTCACATGTACCCCAAAACCTAAAATGCAATAAAAAAAAAAAAAGAAGATGATGATGACAATGACTCATAATCCACTTCTCTGTTATCTGACAGACTGTGATTCTTTTTCTGAGGACCAACCATTAACCATGCAGTGTCTGCTTTGACCTCTGAAATGCTTACGTGCAACCCAGGACACATTCATGTCTGGTAGAGTGTAGTCCCCTCTCAGTCTCATTCTGCATGATTAAGGTGTGGACTTGAATCATATTAACCTCTTTAGAAACTAACCACCACTGGGTTGCAGCTTTTTTATTCACAACCTTTAAAATACAGTTTCCAGTCAGCATGTGAGCTACAGTCACAGTTTCCAGGGATGACCTGGTTGAGCCTAATGCTGATGATGACTCAGATCAATGAGTAGTTTAACAGTTTTGAGTGGGCCTTAACTGCATGCCGTCATTCTGTCTTGGGGCAATACTCAACCTTTATTTCTAAATCTGTGTATCACTGAGCTAAGTCATGAAAGACTCTGACCACACATTCAGGTTCCCCAAGAGAGTGCAGAGGTGATGAAGGAAGCCACCAGCCTTACAGAGAGTGTTCTCTCTGGTTCTCACTATGCTACAGTCCCAAACAGCTTGGTTCTCTAAGCTAAGAACCCCAGAAGGGGGATTTGAACCAAGACCTGCTTCCTCACTGGCAGAGTGGGCCATGCATGGTCCCTGGGCTGCCCTGGGGACAATCTGAGTCTCTTTCCAAAGAATTTGGAACGGGATCTGAAAAAGCCAGTTGTCCCCTTCAGCAATTGAACTAAGAAACATGCAAACCTGCCACAGCGGGACAGCCATTTCCGTGAGTCCTTAGAGAACTCTACCCACGAGGGCACACTGCCGAGTGCTCAGGTCTTGACTTAATTTCCATAAACTCTTAACCACATTTTGCGGGACTCACAAAGGCTTCTCCATTACACCGAATAATCAGAATTAGCAGTACATGAGAGATTCTTATCCCCTGCACTTAGAAAAAGTAAAACCATGCAGCTGTTTTGAATAAAAATCATTGGCCCTGGACATCATTTTTATGAACCTTCCAATAAAAAGGTTCAATATACGTTTAATTGTGTGGAAGTCTCCACCGGGCAAGCCAGTGGTTAGCCCTCAGCAACACGGAGTGCGAAGAGGAGTTTCGGGCTTGGCACCGGCGCCTGACTGCCGGGCTGGCGCTCCCACCCAGCTGTGCCTCTCTGTTGTGTCTAGGTGAGTTCCTTGAGCACCCCAGCCTTGAGACTATTCTTTGAAATGGGGATGGTGTTTCCCTCACAGGGATAGTGTGTGGAACTGAGCTGCCTAGAGTGCCGGTCTGTCAACTGTGGACCGGTCCACACTGCCATAAGCAGCTGACTCCATAAAGTAAACTGATATCTGGCTTCCTTCATGAAGAAAGTCTTACCATCCAATCAACACCAGCTGAACTGAACAGCATGCCTGGTGGTCAAGTCATTCACATTCTGGTGCCAGCTTCGTATCCCATCACAGACCAGACCTCCGGCACTAGTCTGCGAACGCCATGCCTGAGAGCACTGCAGCTTGCACAGAACACTTTTCCAGTACCGGCACTGCACGTGATCTGTGGATGTCAGCTCTAAGTATTCCAGAAGGTTCCCAGGACTGTATTCTAATAAAATGCTAGCAGTGGAGTCCTCTGGAGGTGGTGAGATTAGGACTGAATTTTCCTCTTTGTACTTCTTCGTGGCTTCCACAAAGAACGTGTATTGTTTTCATCAGACAAACATTTTAAAATAAAACAGACCCCTACAGATGTCTTCACAGATATCGTCAAACTTCAAACGTGCTGGCGACAGGAACGTGAGAAGTCCTGTCTTGTAGAAGGGGCAGCTTTCAGAAAGTGGCAGTTGGCTTGGTTTTCACAGCCAGCATCTTAAGAAACCGTGTCCCACATCACCCCATGAGGAAGGCACACTGATCTGATATACTTAGGGGTGGAGGGGCCAGCACAGGGCAGGACAATATTAGACAACACACATGCTGTCCTGCTTGACTTTCCAGAGACAGCTGACGCAGCCTTAAGGAACACTGTTTGGCCTTCTGGTTCCTAGTGTCAGATTGCACCAGCTGCACGTGTATAAGGAAGGACGACAGTTCAGGAAAGGTTTCACAGGTCATGGTCACGACTCTGGCTTTCACTGGGAGGGACATGAGAGCCACGGCGGGTTGTGGGTAGAGAAGAGGCAAGATCAGATTGACACTAAGGCAGCCTCACTCAGGGCAAGGTGGGGAAGAGCAGAATCAAGGATCTTCGTCAAGGCTACTGTGAACATCCAGGTGAGAGCTGGCAAGGGCTTAGACTGGTGGGGAAGGGAGAAGAACCAACGTAGAGTGTGAAATATAGGAGCCAGGGAAGAGGGAGGGAGGCTGGAGGCTGGCGGCGTGGCTGCCCTGTCCTCATGGTGGTTTCCTCCTCACTCGTGAGCTGTCCCATGAGCTAGATGGGGCCTCTCTAGGAGTGTTCCTGATGTTGGCACTACTTGATAAGTCCCAAATGGAACAACGCAAATTCCATCAAGTCATACTCTCATATTTCCAATTTAGAAGGAAAAACAGTGCCATTTTACCAGGGTGAAGATGCCGAAAGCAGCAATGTGTGAAAGTAGCCAATGACTCCCATTTCTGGCGATTGGTGCTTAAGGGGCACACACCTGCAGCCACTGCCAGAAGGAATGGGCTCTTGAAATTTGGCTGACCTGACCTCAGAAAGGTGAAAAGCCACCTGTTCCCAGGAGAGCACGTGAGGGGACCACGGGAGAGAGGGACACTTCCACGTCTGCGTCGTGCCCAGTGGGACAAAGTAGGGAACCTCATAGGAGGAATGACGATTATTACCATCACAGACAGTGGGGACACAGGACGGACTTTTTTACACAAGAGCAGGCTAGCAAAAGTTCCAATTGGCTGACATAGGGGTAGTGAACCACAACAACTATTTACAACAGGTGAAAGTAAATGACATCTATTACTGAAACAGAGCTTGGTGCTCTAAGCCAAGGAGCCTGGAAAAGCATATTACAACGTATTTACATATAATTTAATGCCCTCCATCTAGCTCGTTGGTAATCATAATAATAATTGTAAATCTGCCTTGAATATTTCCATAAGGGAGTTGACACAACCATCAACTGTTACAGCATATTCATGGTAAAAAAAAAAAAAATCAACATTTTCAGATGTAGTTTCATCACCATCTTTTTTAAGAATATGAAAACTAAATCACCCCTGCTATCATCTAGGTTTAATGAAATTGCCAAATGCACATACTGCATGAAAGCAATGTGTCTTTCAGATCTAAGACGACTCCGTAATTCCTAGTAACGCTGTATTGGTGGGAAGAAATGACACAACTCAAACAGCAGGGGGCGCCATGCACCAAGCCTACAGAGGGTTGTCCAACTCCTATTCCTTTTCTCTGCAGGTTTAATCCTTTCCTGGTTTTTCTCACGGATCTAAAGACTATTGAGAAAGTTCCACACCCCAGCTTCTGTTTAGCTTTTCCTTCTTCTTGACTATTAATAGTCAACTTGGAACTTCTTTGGGGCTGGGGGAAGGGAACACGGGGAGTTACCGTTTAAAGGGTATAGAGTTTTGGTTTTGCAACCCGGTTATGGGCAGACGGTGATGACAAGCGTCAATGTGAATGGACTTCACTGTCCCTTTCAAAATGGTGAGGATGGTACATTTTATGCGTATTTTTCTACAATTAAACAAAAATTTAAAAACATTGGGAACAAGCACGCTCTGCTTGTCATTTGCTCGTTGTTTAAATGACACGTGTGCATCTGCCCTGGTGTCTTATTATGAGGGCTTAGGTAGAGTTTTGGAGATGAGCCTTTATTGCGTTCATCTTGCCTAAATTCCCCCCAAACCAACCAATCAACCCCTCAAATCAAATCTGCTATACATGCTGACATAAAGAGCAAATTCTGGATTCCTGCAGCTTCCAGAGAGAAGTGCGGAGGGAAGGCAGAGGTTCGGTGCAAAGGAACTCACTCTCACCAGTCACATACCAAGAGCGCTCCATATGTGATTCCGTATCATCTTCATACACTCCCCAGACAGATGCCTTATTAGTTGAGGAGGACGTAGGGCCTACAGGTACTGTGTGACTTGCCCCAGGTCACCGGCTAGTAAAGAGGCAGGGGCAAGACTTCAATCCAGGCCTTGGGGTCCCAGAACCCTGCTTTCTCCGTTTCTGAGATGCCCTCGGCTGCTAGACCATTCCAGCCCATGGGTGCTGTGCGGGGCACCAAATGGGAAAGTGTTGAATTCCATTAATTCACCTTCGGTTCTTTCTTCATCCCCCATGCACAAGAGAGGCATTTTCTTCCAGTGGAGCCGGGAACAATGGGCGGCAGTCTCCACCTCATGGCATGGGGGTGGGGTGGCCCAGCATTAACAAAGCCTCAAACAGGCCGTCTTTGTTCCAGACAAAGGGTCAGCATGGTACCATGGCTGGAATATGGCCTTTAGGATCCACCCAGGAGGGCTGAGTGACAGCTATGGCTTTCGGGAAGGCTGCCACAGGAAGGTGAGACGGGGTCATTCTCATGAACCGAACTTCTAACCCGGAGCCAGACAAAGGTCTGTTGGGTGGCGATTTTTACTGCAAGCTCAGATTCTGCTGCCTTCTGGCACATGACAAAAGGACTCGGAACTAACACGTTTTACTGAGATGGAGTTACAACTAATGGTGTGCAGCCGAGAAGAAGGAATCCTTGGGGCGCTAGCCCAAGCAGTGGTGAGACAGGAGCAGGTCAGGCTCACCAGGGCACAGAAGGCCCTCTCCATCACACATGGACAGTAGGAAAAACAAGATTGGAGGAGCCCGTCCTGACCTGAGGGGTGCAAAACTGGCCCTGAAATGATTTAAAAAAAAATAACTCTTCTAATTGAGGAAATTGAGGATGCAAGAGGCAGTGCCAGATGGGACCCCAAATCTCTGACTTCTAGGTGTTCCCTTTTCCTGTGCGTCTCCCTTGATCTGCCAGCTGTGCCTTGGACGAGCTGTGCAGACCTTCCGAGGAGACAGGGCCGAGCCTGTGTTCCACTGGGATGAGGGCACTGTAAACACCGACACTGCCTGAGACCTGCTACTTTGCACTGGTGGGGAGAAGAGGGGCGGGGCCAGAATTCTGGTTTAGCTTTGGGAATGGTGCTTCCCAGAGAGCGCATAAAGAGAGGTGGGCTCAGTGAGTCCAAGAGAAAGACTGACAGAGTGGGTTTCCAGGCTGCTTCCTTCCCTGATGCTGCCGGTTTGTTTTCTTTCCTCCTGAGTTGCTCTCTCTGTGGCCTGAAGTTCTGAAGCTTTAAGATGAAGATGTTTTAAATATGAAACACCTTTATCCTCAGTTCCGCGGCGGCCCCCTGCTCTGGGATGGCACCTACTTCCTTCCCTCCAGCAGGCAGTGAAGCCCAACAGAAGCTGCCAGCTATGCTGTGATCTGCGCTGGGATTCTACAGAAACAGCATGCAAGGGGGGACCTGACTGGGCCACTAAGCCACTCTCCTCTCTGGCAGCTCCACCTAATCCCTCCCAGACATAGCTTCTCCCCTGTGGATGCCGGAGTGGGGCGGGCTCACGGCCTTGCTGGAGGGAACCATCCTGACAGGCAATGCAGAGGGAGCTGCTGACGAAGAGAGTGGCCATGACTTCTTTGAATTCACAGGAATCAGGGACTTTTTTAAAAAAAGAAATTAAGGAAAACAGATTTCGAAACTTACAGAAAAGAGGCAAATATGATCTAATAGCACCGGAGATTCTAAAAGAGGCTGAAAAACTCTTAGAAGACAAATTCTCTCCCAGCAACCAGAATACAGGCCATGAGGAGGAAAACAGAAGGAAGGCATCCGAAGGCCTCGTGTTCCCCAGGTGTGGAAGCTGGTACTGGGGACAGCAACACATGCATCCATGCCTTCACCTGCCAACTGCAGGTCCCTCTTACCCAGGTTTCGGCATGCCCCAAGCAGAGTCTACCTTGAAGGGCTTGCAGCCTCAAGGATGGGGCTGATGTGTGGTGCAGTTGCACCCAACATACTTGCCAGCAAGAAGCGGGTGCCAGGAGTGCAGGAGAAGGGGCACCTGTCTGTGCCAGGAAGAGGTTGATAAGGAAGCACCTGCCTGCCAAGAAGCCCGACGAGGCCCTTGAGGCCAACACAGCAGCCACCAATGCAAAGCACTGAGTGAGGAGACACTGCTGCACGGGGAGCTGGAGAGGTGGCCCAACATGGGCATGAAAGGCCATGTCGTTCCCCGGGGGCAGCGGCCAGAGGTGAAGGACTATGGGGAAAGGCTGTGGGAGGATGGGTGTCTACCAAGAGGGCTCATTTCCCGAAAATCTTCATCATTTCCGAGTTGGCCATGGCTATGAGAGAGAGGCAGGCTGAGGGGCTGAGGGCCGGCCTGGTGCACAAAGGTGTTGGGTCTATGGCAGGGTCTACGGTTGTACCAAATGATGTGTCCTAACCCCTATAAGAGCAAGGTTGGGAGGTGAAAACCCAAGTGCCCTGAGTGAGTAAAGGTGCTTAGATCAAGAAAAAGAGCTGAAAAAATGTGCCATGAGAAAGAAGGGAAAAGGGAAAGAGCTGCCAGAGGCTGGGGGCACCTTCCAAACCCCTGACCTGTCTGCCTTCTCTACCCAGGAGGGTCACCCCAAAACTAGCCAGGATGAGCAAACCCAGACAAGTGGGATCTGAAGACCGACATTGACAAGAGGGAGCAAAGCTTTCTGAGATAACCGTAAAACCGTGCAAGGCTCCCAGCATGAACTCATCCGTGGTGGAAAGAAAGCTTAGAGAATCAGGGGGAGGCCGGGAGCCTCAAGGTTGGAAATCCTAAGGATGGATTCTAGAAGGGCCCAGTCCTCGACTGGATCTTAAGGGTCTCATGTTTATCCTGAGAACAGTGCCAGGCAGCTAATTTAAAAAGTAGATATAGCCTTAGGTGGATAGCGAAAGTGACGGGCTGATGTATTCTGCTCTGCTGCCTGGGCATTCGATGATTTCAGCAACGCATACGGCCACACCTGTGTGGGACAAGGCAACGTGGGGAGAGACGAGGGAGCTGCGTGAGTGTCATGCCAACAGGGGTCGTGAGGGGTCCTCAGGAAGCATCACGTGTCCCCCACAGGACACAGGTTTCTGTGGACATGGGGGTATTCTTTCTCACCCCAGGACTTCAAAACGTAAACGTGCTTCCCAGGCCCAGGGGCTACTTAAAATCCGTCCTTACTGGCATTTTCTACTGTGTGGTGGTGTCTGCAGCTCTATCAGAGGTCTAGTCAGAGGGCTTGACCTGCTCATTCCCCTCTTACTGTGTTCACTGCAGCTTGCTGGAGAACTGGCATCTCTGCATTAGCAAGAAGGTGGGGCTCGGGTAGCACCATCTGCACCTGGGGTTGGGAGGCTGTAAATAGCAAGGGGTGATGGGTCACCCAAAGAGCTTCCCTGGGGAGAAAAATGGTGTACCCAAGGGTCATGTCTGTGGCAGGGTCTGTCTACTGAACGTGTGTGTAAATCCACCAATCAAGAGACTGGCTTTTAAAAAAATACCCCTTCACCCACCCACCAAAACCTATAAAAATTTGATGTATATATATATATATATATATATATACACACACACACACACACACACACATTTTATGAGGAATGTATACAAGGAATCATTTTATGAGTTTTGTATATATCTATATTTTATAGCCATAAAATATATATATATGGCTATAAAATATAGATATATACAAAACTCATAAAATGATTCCTTAGCATAAAAGATACCCTGAGCCACTTATGTCCATGTGCAGCCCTCTTTCCTTGTGTCAGGGACCACCCGATGCCATGGTGGTGGAGCTGGTGGCTGAAAGGAGAGCTGGCATTCTTTGCATGTTCACATGCCAGGCACTTCTCTAAGCTTTGACTCCTTTTAAAGCCATAAAAGGCGAGCAATTCTCATTATCTCTGTGTGCTATCTGGGGAAACTGAAGCTTGCAGTTTTGAGTGGCTTTCTTGAAGCCACTCAGCTGATGAGTGGTGGAGCTGGGATTTGAACCCAAGACCTGTGGCTTGGTTCAAGCTACTAAGCTATGTAGCCAAGTCCAGCTTCACCTAAATCTCTCTGCCTCCATCCCTTTTTCCTCTTTAAATCAACAGACACAAACAGGGCAGTCAGATGTCATGAGAGCCACAGGCGTGACAGGCAGCCCCGCATCTGAACTCACCTCCAGTTTCAAAGGTGGGAACTTGTAAGAGGTGAGTGGTGTCAGCTCCGGTGCACGCACCCTGGCCCTCTGGAAACTTCTTTTGTGGTAACAATCAGGTCATTCTTCTAGCCACATCAGTTAAGAGCCATCTCCAGGGAGGACTATAGGCTACTGGCAACTGTCTGGCACCCGATTCACAGTGAGCAGGTTTCGAGGCCCTGTCGTTTGCCAAATGTGCCATTTCTTGGCAGGGCTTTGTGGTTTTTTAAGGCTAGCACTGGACTCGGAAGATACAAAAAGACCCTAGAAGAATTTCATGGCACCACTCAAAACTGTTTACCCTACTGTGCCCGAGAAAGTGGGACGTCTGACCCAGAGCTGGGGACACAGTAGTGACCCTTTAAGAGAAAATGAAGACCCTTTTGAGCAAAGACCACAGATTAGCTAAGAGCACTTTACACGTGCTGCCCGTAGGTGCAGGAGACACCCTGGCTCTGGGAGAGGGAAGCCAGTGAGGTCTCTCCTATGAACAGAGTGTTTTTTGATTGTTTTCTTTCGTTCTTGTGTCAAATGATGTCTTACTTCATTAAACTTACAAAATGGCCATTTAGCATGCTAATCAGCTGTTTTAGGTCCTCACTGTGCTCATTTCACACACTGCTTCATGTAATTACCTCTATTTGGTAATTTTTGAGGTATTTTGAGAGCATTCACATGGGCTTTGCTGGGCTCCCTGCCTGCTGCACCCAAGTGAATGGGAGGCGGTTGGGAGTTTCAGGCCGTGGAGGAAGCACTGTGTGCGGAGACCTGGGCATCTCAGAGCCATGCTGGGCTCGGAAAGCCAAAAAGCCAGGGGCACCACGTCCTTGCTTTCTCCACGTTGATGGCGCATCCGTGTCAGGAGTGTGTGCCGAAGCACCTGTCCAGGCTGATGTCTGATTTCTGAACCCTGTCTTTAAGCTGAGACTAATAAAAACAATTTTTTAAAAAAGCCACAGGGAATCATAAAGTATGAATCGTGAAAGTCTACCACTGAAGCCCTACTGAGTGACTGCCATCTGTGTGGAAGGGCAGTTGTGACTGACCTCTCCCTATGATATCTCTGCTTCCACAGCAGTAAAAACTGAAAGAGCAGGGCAGGGTGGGACTCGGGTCAGGCAGCGCTTGGCAGGTGCAGGGATCCGTGGGGCCCAGGCTTCCCTTCCTTCCGGGCTTGGAGGGTCTGGTAAGCAGTACGTGTCTGCAGGCCCAGGGTATACATAACATGGTGTCTTCCCTGCTGCTTTCAAACTCATTCAAGTGGTGGGCCCCACGTGGGACCCAGAACAGGGGTGTGTACTGATACGTTCAACTGAGAAATGAGTAATTTTGATAATTTTGTGCCAAATCCGATTACCCTTTGCAAGGTTCAAGTGGAAAACAGTGGAAGAGGTCAAGATTTTGAGGCAATCTGGGGGGATAAACACAAAGGAATAAAATACTGGCAACTTCGTTTCCTGAAAATTGGAAAACTATTTCAGTTTTTGAATGCTGGTAGTGGCACAAGTTAGTCCTGGGCTCTGCAAAGACTGTTGAGGGGCACTGCATTATTTGATGAATAAAAAGCAGAATAAAAACAAGAAGCAACGTCACCTGAATCCAGCCCTGGAACTTCTGTCAGATGCTATGATGTCAACAACCCCCTTTCCCCACAGAAACCTTCGGCAAAGATATCATTAAGCACCTAATGCAGGCACACATTGCCAGTATCAAAATAGCTCATGTTCCCCATAAATACGTACACTTACTAGGTACCCACAAAAAATGAAAACTAAAATAAAAAAATGTAGACACAGGGCCACACTGCATGAAAAGTGTTATATTTCTAAGTAAATCCTCTACTCACATGGAGAATCTGGAAATAAAAGAATCAAGATGTCTCATGAAACAAAAGGAGAGAGAATCTAAAAAAAAAAAAAAAAAGCAGGTGAGTTGAGTAGTAAGAAGTCTGGTTAATCGATCCATGTGGCCTTAGGTGACAAGAAGACTCCTTCCTTTTGGAAATCAGGGTGGTTAGCTTGCCAGGCACCCAAAACAAACTACCACAAACTGGATGATTCTGAGCAACAGAAAATTACTGTCCCACAGTTCTGGAGACTGAAGTCAAGGAGAGAGCAGAGCCACACGCCCTCTGAAGGTGCTAGGGAAGCGTCTGTTCCAGGCCTTCCCTGGCTTCTGGTAGCTCCTGGGCTGAGGAAGCTAAACTCCAAACTTCACACGGCGCTTCCCCTGTATGCACGTCTGTGCCCTAATTCCTTCCTCTAAAAAGGGCACCAGTCATATGGGATTATGGGCCCACCCTACTCACCTACCAGAAACTCATTTTAACCCTATTTCCAAAGTCTGAGATACTGGGGGTTAGGACTTTAATGTAAGAATGTTTGGTGAATCCAGTTCAACCCATAACAATCAAGATAGAAGGTTCTGGGCTGGATGCAGGTTCACGGTCTCCCTTTAACCACCCACAGGCTGCAAAAAACAAGGCTCAGAAAGATCCAGAGTAAAAACCTATTTTAACTTTATTTCTAAAAGAACTAGATCCTTAGATACAAACAGCCACTGACCTCAGATAGCCTTGCACCCTACTGCGTGAGGCCATGGGGTTTGACTAGCACACTGTGCCAGCGTGGCACCCTGCCAGGCTTCCTTCTCTCTCTGCCTCAAGTGACAGCAACAGCTCCCCACCCCCACCACACCAAGCAGCCTCCATGTGTCGAAGCCAGGGAAGCCAGTCATTTGGGGGCCAGTGGATACAATCTGGGGCCCCTGGCATGGTCCCATGACCTCAGCATAATTGGAACGTGGATGTGAGTGGCCAGCCCTGGACAGAGTCCCATCCACACCTGCCATCTTGAAACAGGTCAGCTCACCAAAAATCAACCAGTGGATAACCAATCTGGCCAACCAACAATTTGTCAAATTTTCTGAGTTTTAAGATCTTGTCTCTTTTAAACTCTTCTAAAGTTTATAGCAATTTTTACTGGAAGGATTGGCGGGGCCCCAAGGGCTGGGAGGGCCCCAGGGTCTCCGAGACCTCGTTCTCCCTGTCTGCACCTCCACCTCTGCCATTCACTCCAGCTTTCTCTGACTTGTCACCTCCCCTCTTTCTGACCAGTCTCTCTCCCTTTTCCTTCTGACCTTCATGCTACTCCATCTCTCTGACATTCAGTCACTCTCCTTTCCCTGATCCTTGTTCTTTCCCTCCTCTGGCTTTCTCTGAGTGTGGCATACTGGGGGTGCTGGGTATGGTCATGTAGGTTGTACACTGCACAAAAGTGCCCGGCTGGCTCTGCTTGCCAAGATCCATCTGGAGCGATGCCCATTTCCTCTGTCTGCTAAGGGTTTGGGGAGGCCTTAGCAGAGGCCAAGCCTGTGCTTTGCATGGATTCTTCTCTCTGTCTCCTGAAGCTGAGCGGCCCCCTCTCTTGTCACTAACTCCCCAAAGCAGAGCAGCAGGGAGCTTGAGAAGAGAAACACTAAGTGTTCTGAAATCAAAACGGAAACTAATCAACTAAAAGCACCCAAAGCTGTTAAAAACTTCTGTTAATTAAAATATGATTGACTATGAACTTCAGAAATAGTTTAAAAAGTCACGCTTTGGGTAAACGGGCAAATTTGGTAAACTTAGCAGCCTGATGGGTTGGCTTTCACCAACTGGCCTGGCGTCCAGGAATCGGGAGGTCCGTCACTCTTTTGGGATACTTCTTCCCCTCTGAAAGGACGGTTGGAAGATACAGCCCATGCTGGTGAGTGGTTTCTATCTTCTCCCCACATCTAGAGTCCAGGAGGGCACCATGGTAGGCCCTAGGGGTTTGCGCGAGGCTGGGTTTCTATAAGTTCAGCACTGCCAGCTGCCGTCCCCTGAGGTGTCTGCTCCTCTCTTGTGAGCTCACTGCCGACTCAGCCTGTGGCTTCAGGAATGTCTACCTGGAGAAGCATGGCCTTTTAGGTCACACTCACTGCCACTCTGTTCCACAGCCAGTCACGTGAGTGACAGAGGCCGCAGCTATCTGGGAAGGTGCAGGGTAAGGTGACCACTGGCCCTGACTCCAGCACCAGCAGAGGCACCTCACATGGTGAGGCTGTGATGCAGTCTCCCCTGCGTGGCTGCAACCCTGCAACACTTCCATGTGAAAGCAGACCCTCTGAAGCTGTTCTTCCAAATGGCTTTCTGCTGGGCATATTTTTGAACTCTGCTTTCCTTCACCCCAAACAGCTACTTGTCAGTCCACAGGCACCTTGCTAACCTGGGTTTACACTGTTGCTTCCTCGTTGCTATCAACGGGATTCTGTTTCATCTGACAGTTCTCCTGTTTTGAAGCTAATCTTTTGGTCAACTGAAGGTACCCCTTTTCTCATCCTCATGCCCATCAGATGGTTTAGAGAGATCAATCAATCAACTTCTGGCTGAGCACGCCTAATCACAGCTCTGAAAGATGAAAGCGAGATGCTAACGAAAATCGTGAACACTTCTGTTTTCCCCCTCTACACTCCTCTGACCTCAGCCCCTCTTCCACACTGGGCAGAAAACCCAGTGACCAACAGAACCACTGGATAAGACTATAAGGGCAGAACCAACTTCTGGAGTGGGACAGATACTCATTTAAATAGAAAATGTATAATAGGGCATAAGCGAACACATCATTGTAGCATGCTGAAATACGAGCCTCTTACTAACTGTCAACAGTGACACCGTGGTATTTTTCACAGGCAAAGGCAAGTTTTGAACTCCAAATGCCAGGGCCTAGAGAGGGGGCCTGTTCTGAGGGAAGGATGCATTTTGGTTTTGGACAGTATGTTTTCCTTTGAATCACTGAGTCATTGAGCATCTGCAGGCTCCTGGGGGTCAACTCTTCTCAAAGACTCAGGGACAAAAATTGATTTTCCCAAAGCAGCCGAGTGCAGGAAAGCAAGCTAACACTGGGTGATGTGTGGAGGGCTGTGGAATCATCACGCAGCTCCTACTGTATACACAGAATCGTCCACTGAAAGCAACACCAAGTGTGCTGCTCTCGAGTGTTTCAATGACCTCTGCTACAGAGACATTAAGAAGTTTCAAAATTCAAAAAACAAAAACAGGCCAGGTACAGTGGTCCATGCCTATAATCCCAGCACTTTAGGAGGCCAGGAATTTGACATCAGCCTGAGCAACACAATGAGACCCCATCTCTACAAAAAGTTAAAAAAAGACACAAACCCAAAGCCAAGGAAAAAGAAAATAGATTAGAAAATCAAGGGCCTTTTAAAATCTTTTAAAATAGTATAAACGGAGCATAAGGGAGAAGACTGCTGTTCACCAAGGGTGAATGCTGTCGGTACCTTACTGACCCTTGTCTCATAATTAAGAATTAATTGATTCCTTGTTTATTAATCTGTTACTGTGATCTTTTTCAGTGTCAGGCAGAATGCTAAGCCCTGGGGATAAAAGGCTACATGGCAGACCCTGCCACGTGAAGTTTGGAGCCCAAGAGCAGCAAGAGATATACAAGAATGAATACAGTAAGAGATAGAATGAGGTGTGTACTCATTACAGAGGCAGCTTAATGTTTAATTTGGAAAGAAAAATCTCCAGTTGGGCGCAGCGGCTCACACCTGTAATCCCACCACTTTGGGAGGCTGAGGCAGGAGGATTACTTGAGGTCAGGAGTTCGAGACCAGGCTGGTCAATATGGTAAAACCCCGTCTCTACTAAAAATACAAAAATCAGGTGGGTGTGGTGGCAGGCACCTGTAATCCCAGCTACTCAGGGGGCTGAGGCAGGAGAATCGCTTGAACCCAGGAGGCAGAGATTGCAGTGAGCCGAGATTGCACCACTGCACTCCAGCCTGGGCCACAGAGCAAGACTGTCTCAAAAAGAAAAAAGGAAAAAAATCTCCCTTTATATTTTTTTCTGTGTCTTTCAGTGAAAATTCCTTTAGCCAAGATGTTGGATCAATTGATTGAATCATCATAAGGATGGTATATGTGATAGCCTTCCTAAGCCACAAACTCAAATACAATGGTTTTTAATGGGCAAGAAACCACTATTGCAGGCATGGTGGCAAGTGCCCCAGTCTGGAGGCCTAAGGGCCAGTATCTGCTCCTATGCTCTGGGAATAGTGTGGTTCAGAGGACGGGACCCCAGAGAGCATGCCCTGAAGGCTGGGCTGTAGCTGGTTCTATTACTGGATACTGGACAAGTCACTTTTCCGATGTGAATCATTTCCTTTTCTGAAAAATTATGGGTTTTGACCAGTTCATCTCCAAGTTCCTTTCCAACAAAGGGTTCTGAATCTCTATTTCTAGAAGGTGAAAATTTACCCTGAGATACTTCAAGTCACAGATGGTTTTTAGATAGAAGATTAGAATAATAAATAAAACCTCTACCTGGGAAATGTAAGCATTTCCCCAGATTATAAATCATTATCATTTCAAAGGAAACTTGCGGCAATAATTTTTTTAGAAGTACAAATTATTGCCTGTGAACTGAAAGAGAGGAGAATGTCCTTAAGCTCATTCTGGTCAAGGTTTCCATCAGATTCAACTCTAGCTGCGGGAAGACGTTAAACATTGTGAAAGAAGAGAGAGGAGGCGAGTTTCTGGACCACAGAGTCAGCAGCAACCAGGAGTTGCCAGCTTTATATGCAGATGAGGTCCAAGGCACAGCCCTGGCAGCAGAGTCAGTTCAACCTTGGACTTGCCGCCATTTAACACAGTCTCCAAGTGCTGAGGTCTGTTCCTGGAACAGAAATCTCTCTGTTCTGCCTAAGATGCTCTTATAAATGGTTTCAAAGTTGCTCAGTGTTTTGCTAATATTTTAGGGAACTATGGAAAAACTTGTACACCACAGAGAAATCATGGCAAGAGAGGAGCAGGGCTGCCCGGGTAACCGGCCCCGCTCGAACAGGCATTGCTATCAGAAATTCACCGCCGAGAGCCAGTGCTGGGAGACATTCCCAACGCCCCAATGTTCCACAGGGACAGTCTGGCAAAAGGGGCTGTGTTGGTGGCGACAAGGGCAGCTGAGGACACGAGGTCATGACTCGGCAGGGTCAGAGGTCTTCTGTGATGGGCACTGCCCTTGGGACTATCTAATTAGGTGTTGGATCAACGAATCAAATATTAAGCTTCAGGCTTTCAAAATGTCCATTAAAGGTTAAATGTGTAGGCAGGCCTTGATTTTAATGGCCTTAACAGAGCTCATCAAACTCCAAGTTTCTTGTGATGATGGTAAGAAGGACCCAGCTCCTATGTTCCCATTATTGGCACAACCCAGCACCTTCACGGCGTTAGGTCCTCTTTGTTAGTTATTGACAATGACAACGGCACACATCCAGACATTTCTGCAAATGCTTCTATTGTGTATATGAATGCAAGTTTCTACAGGATTAACAGGACATGTGTTGTCACAACAATAAACACCGAAAACAGAACTGAGTTCAAAAGACCCTTATTTCTTTTTATCCTCTTCTCATCTTCATCTTTATAACCTGAAGGGCACAGTCTCCAACAGAAGGTAGTTTATAAATGGCAGGGTTTTTGCCACTGTTGATAAATGCTCTAAATGACCTTAAATTATATACTACGTCCTTTGGACTATAAAACATGTACCTATTTTCTCCATGTTTATTGAACATTATCAATGTTCAAACACATCTGAATTCGACACAGGGGCGTGAGAATGAAGGATGTGTGTTGTTGACTGAAGATTGTGCATAGAAACACTGACAGGCTCTGCTGCTGACACGTGTCACACATGCTTGCTCACAGCTGTATCCTCAGCTCACGGGCCTGGGATCTCGCAGGGGCTCAATGCCTGTGTGCACACGACAGCCGAGTAAGTGGGCTACATCAGCGCAAACGTAAGTGGAAAGGAATTTTTACTGGGGAAAACGGCAATAACGCTGATTAAATTTGGAAAAGGGACAGGGATGGCTGTAAAGTCGACTCCTGATGTTTAAAAAGTGGGCTGGAAATGTCTCGAGTGTATTATAAGACAAGTGTGTTATTCCAACAAAAGGCAACCTCTTCCTTTCTGTAGCATTTGAGAAGTCCCAAGAAACGCCAGAAGTAGGTCCTTTATTCCCAGACTCAAGGGCCTCCTTGAATAACAATGGTTCATATTTGAAGAAGAACATGTATTGAAGAGGTTGCTAATTAATCTAGTGTCACCTTACACAGTGGAAAATAAGATTTCCCCCTTTAAAATAGCAATTTGTCCCTTTACAAACAGAGAGAAGAGAGAGCCTCTGTCCTTACCGTGAGTGACAGAGCCATGCAGACGAAGGTGAACTTCTTGATGTGGGCCGCCGTGACTGTGTTGCTCGTGCTCACCAGTTTGTTGCTGGGGTTATTCTGGGAAAGAAAACCACAGTCATGAATGGGTCTGGCATATCCTTGGTTGAACCCCTGGGGGATCCTGAAGAGCATCTTGCTTTTGTTTTATCTGATGTGTCTGAAGTAGAGGTTTCATGTGACAGTGTGCCAGGCGGCTGTCTCACTGAGTGTCTCTCAGGCAGCTGTCAGGTCCCTGCACAGGATCATTAACCAGAGTGAATTCTCGACTCAATGCCCTGCAGTGTCGTCCAACTCAGTTGCCTCCCCTTGGCCTGGGCAGCCCACCTCACCCAGTCCTGGGGCTTCAGCTCTGAAGCCTGCTCCTGCCTGCTGTGCCCTCCTCCTGGGCCTGTGCCTCGCCATGGGCGTCTCCCTAAATGCCATGGCCCGGCTCGGTGGCCTCCAGGGCTCCTCTCCTCCCCACCAAATAGACTATAGATTCCACTGGGCATTCAAGGTCTTGTGCAATCTGACACAGACTCACTTTCCAGCTGTGACTTCTCCACTTCTATCTTAAATGGAGCTTCCTGCTCCTCCCCCGACACACCTGGTGCCTTTGTTCCTCCTGCCATTGAATCCTGATTTTCAAAAACATCCCTGTTTCTAACACCCATCATCTTCTCAGCCCATCTGTTCCCTAAAGCCTCTCTGACCTTTGACCTCCAAGCTGGGCCCCACTCCTGGCAAGCCTGATGCCTCTGGCGCTCTCTGAGGGCAGGCATTGCGTCCTGTCACATGTCCAGTCCTGGTGAGGCTGTGCTCGCTGAGATAATGCCCTGTGTGTCTCCCCAGAAGCACTCAGCACAACATCTGAGTAGAACAGATGCCCCAAGCATCTGCTTCACTGGATTTCAAGCAGGACCACTGGGGCTCAGATGTCCCCTGGCCCACAGTCACAGGGGCCTCCTGAAGCTCTCCAGCTGCACTGCTAAGCGTGCTCCTCGACCCCGAAAAACGTGGGCCTGGCCCCCAGACCACAAAAATTGGCAGGGAAAAATAACCCTGGCCTCATTATGGACTCAATTAATTCCAGAGCCGACTCACAAAAACAAACCCTGAACACCTGGCTCTGCATCCAGCCCCGTGAAACACACACCCACAGCTATTACAGGATGCACTTGGAAGAGAGCTTGTGATTTTCCTTCACTGGGAGGCTAAGATCATTTCTCAAATCCCTTCCACCACCGGCACCAACCTCTGAATGACTGTACGTTTTCTTAATTCAAGTCTCTAAAACATATCTGCTTTCTAGACTACTCTATGGCAAAGTACAAGTCCCAGTGGCTGGAGACATCCATCTCCATTCACCCTGGATCTGTTAGAGGACTGCTTTCGGTTAAGAGTGGTGCCCTACTGGGTACGATGAGAGGAGGCCTCTGCTGGAAAGAACTGGAGAATCTCAGCAAAACACACATACCGCCATGGCGACAGCAATGGACCACAGCTCTTTCAGGGGCATTGTGATGTGCAAAATGGCACATATTCACACAAAGATTATTTAAATAAACCAGCAGATATCATTAGATTAGCACTGGAGTTTCATGTTGTTTGCCCAATTGGCTCAGAGCATCCTTTTTTGCAGATAACTGAACCTTAGACAGAATCTGCACTAGCGGAAACCTCTCAGTGCATACTTGGCTAGAACTCCCAGAAGGTATGCAAGAAATTTTAAATCTCTGACTCTGGAACCCACAAAGAGGCTGAGGATTTCAGCTGTCAATGCAGCAGATTCTGAAGTCCACATGGAGGTGCCTAAGACTTTGGTGAATAGACATTCACATGCAAGGCCTGGTGTAGCTCCCAGGAATGCTTGGAAACAATGGGTGAGGTTTTAAAACAATTCAGAGTAACTCGAAGTTCTGGCTAGAGGTACTCTCGTTAAAGGAATTTTTTTTATAGCTCCTAGCCTCTGTGATCAGGAATAAAACAATGTTTTTCTTGGATGCTCTCACTGAAACCATACAGTATTGTATTGTTAAATTTTATGATTTCAAGGTGGCCAAAAATAATCTCGGATGAGACGTAGGCAGCCAGGAGGTTCTAACACTTCAGCACCTGCCCTTCTCATCAGTTTCATTAGATGATCATCTTATTCATCAGGAGCTAGAACTGAAATTTAGCAAGGTGACATATTCATGGTGGGTTTCTAGGATTTACTTCCATACACACGTGCCTTGAAATGAAAAGAATGATTTCTATCTACAGACTGAATTAAACCCACTCAAACACAGTGCCTGATCTCTCCACCAAGTGATTCAGGCCTTCTGAGTTCACTCTCAAAGGCCTGTGAAGCAGGAACCAAAAGCATTTCTTAGGAGATGCTCTGCATCCTGGTGCTGCAAATAAATATTCCCAGGAGGTGATGGGTCCTAACTCCCAGTGCAGGAGGTGATGGGTCCTAACTCCCAGTCCAGGAGGTGATGGGTTCTAACTCACAGTGCAGGAGGTGATGGGTCCTAACTCCCAGTCCAGGAGGTGATGGGTCCTAACTCACAGTGCAGGAGGTGATGGGTCCTAACTCACAGTGCAGGAGGTGATGGGTCCTAACTCACAGTGCAGGAGGTGATGGGTCCTAACTCCCAGTGCAGGAGGTGATGGGTCCTAACTCCCAGTGCAGGAGGTGATGGGTCCTAACTCCCAGTGCAGGAGGTGATGGGTCCTAACTCCCAGTCCAGGAGGTGATGGGTCCTAACTCCCAGTCCAGGAGGTGATGGGTCCTGACAGTCCAGGAGGTGATGGGTCCTAACTCCCAGTGCAGGAGGTGATGGGTCCTAACTCACAGTACAGGAGGTGATGGATCCTAACTCACAGTGCAGGAGGTGATGGGTCCTAACTCCCAGTGCAGGAGGTGATGGGTCCTAACTCACAGTGCAGGAGGTGATGGGTCCTAACTCACAGTGCAGGAGGTGATGGGTCCTAACTCCCAGTGCAGGAGGTGATGGGTCCTGACAGTCCAGGAGGTGATGGGTCCTAACTCCCAGTGCAGGAGGTGATGGCTCCTAACTCACAGTGCAGGAGGTGATGGGTCCTAACTCCCAGTGCAGGAGGTGATGGGTCCTGACAGTCCAGGAGGTGATGGGTCCTAACTCCCAGTGCAGGAGGTGATGGCTCCTAACTCACAGTGCAGGAGGTGATGGGTCCTAACTCACAGTGCAGGAGGTGATGGGTCCTAACTCACAGTGCAGGAGGTGATGGATCCTAACTCCCAGTGCAGGAGGTGATGGGTCCTAACTCCCAGTCCAGGAGGTGATGGGTCCTGACAGTCCAGGAGGTGATGGGTCCTAACTCCCAGTGCAGGAGGTGATGGGTCCTGACAGTCCAGGAGGTGATGGGTCCTAACTCCCAGTGCAGGAGGTGATGGGTCCTAACTCACAGTGCAGGAGGTGATGGGTCCTAACTCACAGTGCAGGAGGTGATGGATCCTAACTCCCAGTGCAGGAGGTGATGGGTCCTAACTCCCAGTCCAGGAGGTGATGGGTCCTGACAGTCCAGGAGGTGATGGGTCCTAACTCCCAGTGCAGGAGGTGATGGGTCCTAACTCACAGTGCAGGAGGTGATGGGTCCTAACTCCCAGTGCAGGAGGTGATGGGTCCTAACTCCCAGTCCAGGAGGTGATGGGTCCTGACAGTCCAGGAGGTGATGGGTCCTAACTCCCAGTGCAGGAGGTGATGGGTCCTAACTCCCAGTGCAGGAGGTGATGGGTCCTAACTCACAGTGCAGGAGGTGATGGGTCCTAACTCCCAGTGCAGGAGGTGATGGGTCCTAACTCCCAGTCCAGGAGGTGATGGGTCCTGACAGTCCAGGAGGTGATGGGTCCTAACTCCCAGTGCAGGAGGTGATGGGTCCTGACAGTCCAGGAGGTGATGGGTCCTAACTCCCAGTGCAGGAGGTGATGGGTCCTAACTCACAGTGCAGGAGGTGATGGGTCCTAACTCACAGTGCAGGAGGTGATGGATCCTAACTCCCAGTGCAGGAGGTGATGGGTCCTAACTCCCAGTCCAGGAGGTGATGGGTCCTGACAGTCCAGGAGGTGATGGGTCCTAACTCCCAGTGCAGGAGGTGATGGGTCCTAACTCCCAGTGCAGGAGGTGATGGGTCCTAACTCCAAGTGCAGGAGGTGATGGGTCCTAACTCACAGTGCAGGAGGTGATGGGTCCTAACTCACAGTGCAGGAGGTGATGGGTCCTAACTCCCAGTGCAGGAGGTGATGGGTCCTAACTCCCAGTCCAGGAGGTGATGGGTCCTAACTCACAGTGCAGGAGGTGATGGGTCCTAACTCACAGTGCAGGAGGTGATGGGTCCTAACTCACAGTGCAGGAGGTGATGGGTCCTAACTCCCAGTGCAGGAGGTGATGGGTCCTAACTCACAGTGCAGGAGGTGATGGGTCCTAACTCACAGTCCAGTAGAAAATATGAAAATTAGCTGGGCATAGTGGCATGCACCTATAATCAGCTACTTGGGAGGCTGAGGCAGGAGAATCACTTGAATCCGGGAGTCAGAGGTTGTAGTGAGCAAAGACCGTGCCACTGGCAACAGACTGAGATATTGAGATAGTCTCACTCCAGCCTGGCAACAGAGTGAGACTATCTCGAAAGAAAGGGAAGAAAGAAAGAAGAAAGAAAGAAAGAAAGAAAGAAAGAAAGAAAGAAAGAAAGAAAGAAAGAAAGAGAGAGAGAGAGAGAGAGAGAGAAAGAAAGAAAGAGAGAAAGAAAGACTACAGAAATAAAAACCAATAAATTTATTTTTTGTGGAGGTTTAATTCCCTTTTCACAAAAAAATCACTTCTCAAGAGGAATAATGTGAGAGTAACCACAGGAAGACGACTTGGAAAAGCATTCAGGGATCAGTGTCAAGGTAAGCTTCTATTTGCCCCCGTTATTTTCTAAGGAAAATATTCCTTCAATGCCCCCAACGTCACATTAACCTTACAAAGGGAAGCAGGACTGAGAAGCAACACAGTGTCCCTCATCAGAGAGCCCTGTTTATCAGGCAGTCATTTCAAAAGCGTGTTTCAGACGTGACACCACATGGGTTCTCACCTTGTCAAAAGCAGGATAGACAGCACGGATTTCCGTCAACCAGCCGTATGGCATGTGACCCACAGGGTATGTGGCTGTCAAAATCGCCACTGCCTGCAACAGAAGACTTGGCAGAGTTAGCAGGGTATCAGTAGAAAGTCCTCTAGGAGCTACAGTAGGTGAAAAAGCACGCCAACTCAGGTGCAGAGGACAGAGCCCTCCACAGTGGGTGACAAGCATCAGGGTGGGGGGGGGGTGTGCACAGGATGGGCGGGGAGGGGAGAACTGACAGCGAGTTGGGCTCCTAAGGGCAGGCACTCTGCTGCATCCCTGGGACTGGAATGAACCAGCCAACAAAGTGGACGTGAAACAAGGAGAATGCATCATGTTCCATGTGGATCCAACAAGAAGTGCCGACCACTGGCTGAGAAGCCAACACTTCTTTTTCTTTTTCTCTCCCTCCCTCCCTGCCTCCCTCTTTCCCCCTCTCTCCTTCTTTCTGCCAAGATTTCCCTCCCTCACTCCCTTCCTCTTTCTCTTTTCTTTTCTTTCGGGGGAGATCGGAGTTTTATTATTAACTCAAAATCTGTCTCCCTAACATTGGGATCTGAGATGAAATCACAAGGGGTCGGAGCTGTCTTCTCTGAGTCACTTCCTGGGTGGGGGCCACAAAGATCAGATGAGCCAGTTTATTGATCTGGGTGGGACCAGCTGATCCATCAAGTGCAGGGTCTGCAAAGTATCTCAAGCACTGATCTTTGGAGCAGTTTAGGGAGGGGCAGAATCTTGAGGCCTCCAGTTACATGACTCCTAAAGCATAATTTCTAATCTTGTGGCTAATGTTAGTCCTACAAAGGCAGTCTAGTCCCCAGGCAAGGAGGTCTGCTTTGGGAAAGGGCTGTGACCACCTTCGTTGAAACTATAAACTAAGTGTCTCCCAAAGTTAGTTCAAGCTTATGCCCAGGAATGAACAAGGACAGCTTGGAGGTTAGAAGCAAGATGGAGTCAGTTCAGTTAGATTTCTTTCACTGTCTCAGTCATAATTTTGCAAAGATGGTTTCAATCTCACCCTTCGGGTTTTAATAACACCTTAAAGTGTAGGCTATGAAGTTGGGAAAAGGCTGTCGATCGCTCTGAGAAGCCAAGATTTCAACCCAGGTCCACCACGCTCCAGAATCTTTGCTCATTCCATTGAGCCACACAGAACCCTCTAGTTTAGCCCTATTTATTCTGGATTATCAAAATCAAAGTGCAAGCCCTCTCTGCTCTCTGCAGGGTCTCTTCCTAGGGATCCACCTCTAAGCCTGCACTCCGTCCTTCAGGGACGCTGACATTTTCTGTGGCTTTTGGTGGCTCTGTGCTACTACTCTCCTTCCAAACCAACTCACTCCCAGTCTGTTTGGTCAATATGGCCCAATTTAGATTTTTAATTTAAGAAAATTAAGTACAGCTGGGCATGGTGGCTCATGCCTATAATCCAAGCGCTTTGGGAGGCTGAGGTGGGTGGATCACCTGAGGTCAGGAGTTCAAAACCAGCCTGGCCATCATGGTGAAACCCCATCTTTAAAAAAAAATAAATAAATAAAAGAAAAAAAAGAAAATTAAGTACATATTTTGTGCAGAAAGCTATCAATGTATTTCCATGAAAATGAGAGTTTCTGGCCAGATACAGTGGCTCATGCCTATAATCCCAGCACTTGAGGAGGCCGAGGTAGGAGAATTGCTTGAGCCCAGGAGTTCCAGACCAGCCTGGGCAACAAAGCAAGACACCATCTCTACAAAAGAAATTAAAACATTAGCTGGGTATGGTGGCTCAGGAGGCTGAGGCAGGAGGATCACTTGAGACCAGGAAATGGAGGCTGCAATGAGCTATGATCATGCCACCATTCAGTCCTACCGGGGTGACAAAACAAGACCCATCTCTTAAAGAAGAAAAATAGGCCGGGCGTGGTTGCTTGCGCCTGTAATCCAAGCACTTTGGAGGCCAAGGTGGGCAGATCACCTGAGGTCAGGAGTTCAAGACCAGCCTGACCAACATGGTGAAACCCCATCTAAAAAAAAAAGGAAAAGAAAATGACAATTTATTCCCTATTTGAATGAAAAGGAAGAAAAATGAAAACAAAGCAACTAAACCTACATTCTGGCAGCATTCAACTCTCTGTCTAGCTTGTGAAAGAGGAGGAGGAGCTTCATCTGTTATAATTAACAAAACAGCAATGCCCAGAGGTTCCAGGAACACGAGGCAAGTCCCTAGCTGTATGAAGGAAGTGTGGTGTGGTTTGGTGTGCCGGAACAAAACAGAGCACTGGGATCAGGCAGACCTGTATCCAAACCTTCACCTCATCGCTCACCAGCTGCGCGAAGCACCACATCTCCCACCACTCCCCTTCTTGCTCCTCCGGTGGAGCAGTAAGAACAATAATATCCACCCCATAGGGTTATTGGGGAGTCAAGGAAATGTACATAAATGCCTGGCGCATTAGCAGATGACCAGTAAATGCCGGTGCTGTACCCCACGTGCTGTTCCTATATGCCACCGCGGGCAATTTTCAAATGGCTCTAATTTGTCCTTTTTCTTTTTTAAAAGGGGAGGATGGAATTCTAGCACACAGGTGGCAGGGGTCCCATACTTTTTATGAGAAACTTGAACTGAAGAATTCCAGAACAAAAGCTGTGTGTTACTGTAGCCACCCGAGATGACGTTCGCGATGAAAAAAACGAAATCCCGGAACACATGGAAGTAAGAGAACGCGTTCTGCTTTTGATTTATGCGTTTCTCTTTCCAGGCGGACATAAGCAGCTTCCCGGGACAGAGAAACTGGCAGGGACTCTGGCTGGAGACATGCTGACAGTGCAGTCGGGGCGCCGGGCTGCTCCCTGCAGGGCAGTGCCTGGAGGGAAGGCCCTCGTGGGCAGCCATGAGCCTTCCTCAGGAGCAGCAGTTCCAGAGATGGAATTAATTCTCCAGAGGACAGTGGAGGAGGAAGCCAATGAGTAATTCTATTTGTTCAAACCAAACTTGAAAGAGGGAAAAGTGAGTCAACTCTTTCTTTGGAGTGGCTGCCAGTTTCCAGATAAAGTTTGGTCAGTCAAGGAGCTCCTCATCTGAGGCAGGCGGGCCAGGCGTGGCGCAGTGGTAATGGGTGGGGTGGCACATGCAGGCTGGTGAAGGGCAGGTGAGGGCAGGCCAGCTCGACACAGAGGCAGCAGCCCTGCAGCTGCTGGGTGTGTCCCACTCTGCTGCCACGTGACATGCTCTGTCATCCTCTGCCACCACAGTGAAGAGGCCCGGTGCTGACTCCAGGGACATGGAAAACTGAGTGGGAGTCAGAAAACCTGGATTCTAACACTAGCCTCCAACTAGTTCTGTGTCTTTTTTAAACCCTTTCTGTGCCTCGGTTCCTCATATGATAAACGAGAAGGATGTATGACACACACGACCTGTTTCCTTCCCTAATCATAAAAATATAAAATTACATGATTAGAAGTCACTGACCGAGATTGTCACAGCTTCCTCGTGTGACTGTCATGTAATTTAATATTGGGGAATTACTTGATCTTTCAAGAAGAACTGGAAATAAATTTCAGCCCCCCCATTAGCCCACCAAGGTGATTATAAGCCCCACATCCGCAAAGCATGGCCTACCTCTGTGGCTGCAGAACTGCCACCAAGGTCTCGGGAAACAAAGAGGTTGACAATAGGCCGACTGATTCTCTGTGTGGCCAAAATTAGAGCCAAAGGCCACCAGAAACTCAGCATCTTTCTTATTGTTGCATCTCCCTGCATTAAGAAATGAAGATAAAAGTTACCTAAACCCTAGAAGTAGGATGAAAAAAAACGATTCCGAATCAAAGCTTTTCCTTTGTATGTTAATCATGAGCCAATTCACTATACTTGAAAGTTATATAAGGAAAAGCCTCTGTAGACAAGCCAAGCTGAATTAAAATAAAATGTTCAGTCTTATTAGAAATTAACTGAGACAGCTGGCAAGCGGCTGCAAAATTAAAACACACACTGAAACCTAAAGGATCTCAACCAGTCTTTTCCATAGGGACTCAGGGAATTTCTAACCAAGGTACAACCCATGTCGAGGGCCTGAGAAACAGGTTTGAAACTAAGTCTTTGTTAATCTCTTCAAATGGACTGGATAGAAGCCATGTCAGGAAGAGGTAACTCTTAGAAATAAAAAGTTATTATAATTTATTTTGGAATCAGTCAGCTTATAAAAATGTGCCTGATTATTTTGGCAGTGTAGAAATTGACTACAGAGGTTCTTATTATCGGAGCTCTCATAGATTTCATGTAAACTGTTCAGAAACACAATCAAAACAAAGGCATGTAAAGAACAAGTGATTTCTAAGACTTCTGCGGCCAAGGTGTGGGACATCTTTAAAACCTGGCTTTCATTATGCGATTTTGGTTTTGATTATTCACAAGGGTGTGAGTTACGTCTTGGCCACTTTATTTCCTTTTGCTGGTGGCTAAATGTTAAGAGACAGATTGTTACCGTCAACACCAATTTGTGGTTGGCCTAGTGATGGGATAACTAGATAGGATTTCACTGACAGCCTGACCTGATGGAGGTGAGTGGTCAATACAATTACTGCCTGACACGACGAAGTAATGTGTGGCTCAAGTGGGGATCAGGGTGAGGTGAGGGGATGAATACATGCCTTCTGGCTAAATGCAGACAAACCGAATGAAGTCTAATAACTATGGGGAGGGAAAATTGCACACACAGAAACCAGATACTGTTTATACTTAAAATAAACAGAATGCTCCTTGTCATCTGTATACGGTTATCTATCTCACTCCTACTTGTTTCTTATTCAGCTTTCAGGCCACAGCAAGATCTACCTCCACCAGGGAGGCTTCTTACACTCTCCCAGTGTTAGTGTCTCCTCGATTCTCACGCAGGTGCTATGCTGATTGGATGACTGTTTAACTGTTCCTTCTGTATTGTTCTAATCTGCCCAATGGGATATGACGCTGCCCGAGAGTAGAGACCACATCCTAACATTTTCTTTGCTGCCCTGTGGTAGCTAATATTGTGCTTGGTCCCCAGGAGGTACCTGAATAAGCGACTGCGCTTGGCCATTGAAGATAGTATAAACAAAGCCTGGATCCCGGCTGTAAAATTAAACTCAGTGAAATGTAAACTCGCAGGCATCATGGGTCCTAAAATCTTTGCTGACTACAGAATAACTTACGATTGAGAGGAAGGGAAACCATGAATGTCATATCTATTCCTCGACCACAGATTCTCTGTGCCTCTGTCTCCTCCTATGGGCTAAGGAGGCTGGACGGTGCCTTCTCAGATCACATCCATCTGTTAGAGTTCATTAATTCTCCAACTGTCTTTCCCTGCAGACACCTAGCACTTGGCCTTTGGGTATGACATCCTGGCCAATTTCATGATTTGATTTCATTGATTGAGGCGGAATACAGCTCTATCCTATTCTGAGTCTCAGACAGACTGCCGTTGGGTTGGTACACATACCCCCAGCTCCGGGCCGCTTCTGTCGGGGATGATGTCATGAATGTTCCTGTAGTAGCCCAGGCACAGGGTGGTGCAGCGCACAAGGGCGCCCATGTACAAGGACAGGATTGGGATGAGCAGGGGCTCTCGGCATTCCAGGTGACTGTGAAGCAAAATGGCTACAAAAACAACCTGAGGGAAGGGGAAATGGGAACAGGTCAGAGGGGAGAAGCGGGAACCATCCCACAAAAGCACAGGGGCACACTCTTGAACCTGAGACAGACCTCTGAGCAAAGATCTTGATTTTTATGTAAAGAGAAACAAAAATTGGAAGATGACCCAATGTTGCTCTCATATAATTCAGGTGCAGATGTTTGGGACTCAGTGGGAGAATACACTGATCATTTTGTTACACCCACCATGAAAATTCTTTAAGGCAACTGCAAAAATCTTTCAAGGCATTTTTTTTTTTCTTAAAGTTACTGGTTTAAAAAACATTTACAAACTTTGGTCTCCCAGTCCCTCCAAATATAGCTTTTCCCTCTCAAGGATGGATACTGAGGTGTGTATGTAACACACAACTGAGGACTAGGCTACATTTAACAAAGGAAACAACAGTAGTGATCAATGACGTATACAGGAAAATAGGCGTCAATGTTTATAGGACAGAAGGCACTAAAAATGGGCTGGGTGCCATGGCTCACACCTCTTATCTCAGTGCTTTGGGTGGCTGAAGCTGGAGGATTGCTGGAGGCCAGCATTTCCAGACCATCCTGGGCAACACAGTGAGACCCTACCTTTCTAAAAGATTTTTTAAAAAATGAGCCAGGTGTGTGGTGGTGTGCACCGGCGGTCCTAGCTCCTTAGGAAGCTGAGGCAGGAGGATCGCTTAAGCCCAGGAGTTTGAGGTTACAGTGTGTTTTAATCGTGCCACTGCACTCCAGCCAGGAGACCCTATCAAAGTCACTGAAAGTGCTGCCAAGAAACACCAACAGTAATAATTATAAAACAACTTACATTAACATTTAAGATACTAACCTATAAAAGTAGAACAGGGTGAAATAATCAGAGTCAGGAGAGAATGAAATTACCATCAAGTGTATATCTCTATTCAATAGTACAGTCTCTAAAGCAAGCTTAACAATGTATTAACCTCCCTGTCCTGCAGAAATCATAGAATCAGCCCAGCCTTTGTCTGGAATCCTCCTGGGATCCACACATTCAAAAGCATACTGAGAACAAAAGCAGGACAATGTATATTCCTGAGCTATATCAACTTTAATGGCCAAATGCCAATGGGAAAATAGGCATGTAAAAACCAGGACGGCAGTGGTGGAAGGCTGGTGGGAAGGACTGTGTGACTGAGGGGGGACAGAGAGACAAACTGAAGATCAGGGAAGTTGCTTGCTGTGTTTAATGGCAGGAAAGTCATTAGTAAGAACCATCTGGGTGGACTGATGGGGGTGGAAGTCAGCTTCACATAGGTAGAGAATGAAAGGGAAGTGAAAAAATAAAGACAGTGAGTGGAAGCCACCCTTCCAAGAAGTTTGGCTATAAAGTGACAGAGAGAACTGTAGCTAAAGAGGTAGGTGGGAGACACGGGAAGCTTCTTGTTGCTGTGTTGAGATGGCAGAGATCTGAGCATGACAGGATAAGGGAAATGATGCAGGAGAAAGCAGGGAACAGGCTCCTGAGAAAGCAGCACAGGCCAGGACCCAGAGGAGTGGCCCTGGATGGGAGGAGGGACACCTCTTTCACTACAACGAGAAGAAAACAGAGAGGATGCCTGTTGGAAGGTACGCGTGTAGGTTTGGTGGCTGGAAGGTGAATTTGGTTGTTGCAATTGACTCTGTGAAGTGGGAAATGAGGTCATCTGTTGGGAGATGAGAGGTGGAGAAACACCCTCTGAAATAGTTCCTACAGAGTCAGCAAAGGTGAGGGATAAGATTATGCATTTATAGCTTGATCACTTTGTTCCACTGGATAACCTTTTGCAGAAGCACATGGAGAAAATGAAGGGAGAGGCAGAACATAGGGCTGGTCCAGAGGAATTTTCTCCGAAGGCTGAGATGAAAAGGCAGGAGATAAGGGCATTCACAGGAATGCAGAGAATGTATACATTATGATCTGACCATCCTTGGAATGTCAGCTGACCTTGAAAGGAAAGGGCTGATGACTACAGAGGATTTAGAGGATGGGAAGTCTGAGGAGGGCAAACAACCCTGAGAATTCTCACCTTGATATCGAGCAAGCTAAGAAGGTCCAGGTGACCAGGAAATAAAACAAAAACAGCAGTATGTTTTCACAGATCCCTTGGCAATGACTGACTGGAACATACAACTATTAAAATAATGACCGCCAGAAAAGCACTGCACGTTTGTACCAAACCAAGAGGTTTTTTGTACTATTGTGCGAAACCCATGAACTTAGTAAAATCTGAAGAAAGAAAACACCCTAGAGAATTGCCACTGAAATTTGAGGTCTTATAAATGATTTCCATTTTATCACAGGTGGTATTTCAAAGTACTTTGCATGGAATCTATTCACTCACCAACTTAGATATGTTATCAGGGAATGAGAGGAAGCTTGAGGGTAAAAGGCTTAAAAAGAGAATTCATTCCTCCAGCCAAATTGTGGTAGGAACTCAAGCGGCAAGGTTTAAAATAACTACTCCATCAGGCACAGCCTGAAGCCAGATGGCACCTGAACTCGGCTTCCACGCTTCCACTAACCAGATCTGTTTATTCTGAACTCGCGGGCCTTCCCTCAACAGGCAAGGGCCAGGATCAGGTTTAAAATAGAGAAGGAAAATGGCTGTAGGTGTATTGGCAAAGTCTTTTTCAGAGAAAGGCTTTTCTTCTTTTGTCCTTGGATGCCTACTATGTTTATTTTAGGCAAAGCTAAAGTTTTTTTTTTAAATTTGACTTAAATGTGTGCTCACAAATGCTCACCGACTTGCTGAGGCCAACGTTTGAAATTAGAGGGGCTTCCTGAATTTCAGACTAAGTGATTAAGAGTGAGTAAGAGTTTATCTCCCAGAGGAGGCAAAAAGTAAGACTGAGACAAAATTCTCTACTAACTCTTAAGAAAATCAACAAAGACATACCAAAGAATGATGGTTGCTAGTATTTTCTCTCTCTCTCTCTCACACACACACACACACACACACACACACACACACACACACACACACAGTGTTAGCAGAAATCTATTTAAATTACTTATAATAGTGATCCATAGAGTAAACACAAAGAGTCTGGAAATTCTTGGTCTTTAGGGAAGTACTAACAGTTCAACAGTGGAGTATTTCAAGAAGGTGGCCAAGAGATCAGGGTGTGCAAGAAAGGAAAAATGTGTGGAAAAGTTCACAGAATAGAAATGAGGCCGGGTGTGGTAGCCCACGCCTGTAATCCCAGCACTTTGGGAGGCCAAGGCAGGTGGACCATCTGAGGTCAGGAGTTCAAGATCAACCTGGCCAACACGGAGAAACCCTCTCTACTAAAAATACAAAAATTAGCCAGGCGTGGTGCCAGGCACCTATAATCCCAGCTACTTGAAAGGCTGAGGCAGGAGAATCACTTGAACCCAGGAAGAGGAGGTTGCAGTGAGCCGAGATCATGTCATTGCACTCCAGTCTGCATGACAAGAGCAAAACTCCATCTCAAAAAAACAAACAAACGAAAAGAGAATTTGGAAGGATGTGTAGAGATATAGTCTAACCTCCTCTATGAAGAAATCATTCTCCCAAACCCTTGATTGTAGAACTTAGTCTAACTGACAAATTATAGGAACTCAATCTAATTTTCCACTAACATTGTTCATGCTCTATCTTTGGTAGAAGAAGAAAGGAGAGAAAGTCAGAGCTGAGTACCAGGGCTCAGAGAATCGGACCCAACAGAAAGTGGGATATGGGCCTTCTTCTCAGACCGCATGGAAAGGTAGCTGAATCAACTTCCTGGTTCTTTCTAAATGCGGGGAAGTGACCTGTGAATGGCAGCCCCGCATGGTAACAACAGAGGATTAGAAAAACATCTCAGAATAATTCCTACGAGCCCTCTCTCTAGAACAGAGTGACAGACTGATACTGTTAGGGCACACAGAGGGCACCCAGCGAAATGCACAGGACCCTAGGACATGCCCAAATGTACCAGGTGTGACTTTAAAGTCATCTCACACGCATGCTCTTTAAAAATAAAGGTCAAAACCGCAACACTAAATTTAAATTCTTACAATCCATACTGTAGCAAGATTATACATAGTTTTAATACAGGGAGTTTCCTTTTCCCATTCATTTAGCAAATACTTATTGAGGTCCCTATGTGATGTGATGTAATGGTGCTGCCGAAACCAGGTCGAATGCAGAGTGTACTGCACGTCGAATGAACGTAAATCACTCATCAGCTACACACGCCAGAAGGGGACTCTGAGGAGCTCAGATTGACACACAGACCATATTTACCTGAGCTATGACATCTGAGATTGAGGCACATCCCACCAGGAAACTGTACTTGTGTTTTAAGAGAATGCCAGCATGGGTCCATGCCTGCCAGAAAAAAAGAATTTGGCATGAGATACACCTTTAGGATTATGCTGTTTCTGGTCACTGTGATTTTCTGGGCATTCCTGAAATACACTTCATTCCCCCTCAGAGCCTTAGCAGCACAGTTCCGATAAATCTTTGGTTGGTAAAACTACTGTAATTCGATCTGGTGGCTAGTTCCATGTTAGAGTTGTCAGTGGAGTGAATGACTGCACCAACGTATTCATTCAGTACCAGATGTATGCAGACTAGTGCGTCATTAGGTTTGTATACCTGGCAAAAAAGCTGAAGGAACACCAAGAATGGAGGAAACATAATTTCTCCCTCTCAAGCATTTCAATCCCAAAGCAGCGCCCTTCCCACGTGACGCATGTCATAATGAGGGCTCTCATTTGGGTCTGAGTTATTACACTGAGTGATTAGGGTCTACTGTTTTCTTGCCTTCAAGTTTGGGCAGGATCTGATCTGACACTCTGGGAAATGAGGAAGGCGGTACGAGAGGAGCAGATGAAAAGCCTGGGGAACACCAGGAGAAGGTTTCAAGTTCATGATGGGTTCTGTTTAAGGATTATCCTTCGTACCTACAAGGTTGATTTGGACTGACACAGAAATGACATTTCATCTGAGCTAAGCGCAATGAGACAAGCAGGGGCTATTCTCCAGGTCCATGTCAAGACTTTGCAGAGCAACAGCTACTTCCCTGACCGTCTGCAGATCATGGCCGTGGGCTGGCTTTGTCGTCTGAAAGCTGGCAAGATGATAAGCTTTCTGGCTTTAAAAATTCTCTCTCCAACCAATACATCAAGGCCATGCTGCCAGGGGTGAGGGGGTGGGGAGGGAGGATATGATCTGGTCCTCATAAATATTCATTATTTTCATTCTTATTAGCCATCTCTTGCTGTTATACCAGGGTCTTTGGGGGAACTTATAAAAGAAACACGGAAGAAAAGGGTACCAATTACAAATGTTCTGGTGTTATGTTTGATTTCAGAGACTCTCTTACGGCAAATAAATACAATTGAAAGGATGGGGAATACCAGGTCCTTAATAATCTGCAACTCACTTTTACTAACAGTCCCGAGTTCCTGGAATTCACCTTGTAACTGTAATTCTTCCATATGTTTAAGTTTCCACTTGAAACACAGATGGGAGGATAGACCTCAGAGCAACAGCATGGACCTGTCCAGGAAGTTAGGCTTTGACTCTTCAGGGATGTCAGGAAGGCCACTTCCTTCAGCTCTCTAACTGGGCTACCACCATGGGCTATCAGGCATCAAGGGGAAGCCAGTTCTGCACTTACCTTATGCATCTAATTGTATATAAACTGGAAGTAGGGGTGGTAAAAAACTATACAGGCAAACATATGTTTAAGTCTCCTTCCAAGAATAATTCAAAATGGAGCCAAAGGAAAGGGGTTACTTCCCAGCATTGGACCTTATTGGAAATATATATATATATGTGTATGTGTTTGTGTGTGTGTATTTTTTTTTTCTGCTAGGTCTCTTTTATAGTTATAAGATGGCAGAAGACAATAAAAGCACTGTTTAAGCACTCCTCAGTATTGTGACAAAGAATTTATGGAAGTGGGCAGCCCTTAGCTAATGGGGCAAAGCTGGTTATTAAAATAATGAAACCCTAACAGAATGTTCAAGAGATTCTTACTCTAAAACTTTGGGTGTCTGTGCCATACAAGTGATAAGTTTATCAGAAAGTGATTCTGATCCTTTGATCCTGAGTATATCAGAAAAGAACTGTATATCTGCATCAGCATTTTCAAAGGGGCTTTCCTGCCACCTCCCAGAACTTGTGGCAAAATGAAATAAACTGACAAGATGAACTGGTTAAAAGTCAACAGGCAATTGGAACCTGAGTACTCTGCTGGTGGTATAGCTGCTATGAAAATCAGTGTGCTAATTCCTGAAAAAAATTAAAATCAAATTTCCATATGATCCTGCAATTCCACTTCTGGGTATACGCCCTAAACAACAGTATATGCCCAAAGGACAGGGACTCAGATATTCGCACACTCACATTCACAGCAGCAATACCCACAAGAGCCCAAAGGCAGAAGCAACACAAGTGTCCATCAGCCGATGAACAGATACACAAGATATGGGCTAGACATCCACTGAAAAGTGACTCAGCCTTAAAAAGGAAGGAAATTCTGGCACCTGCTACTACCTGGATAAACCCTGAGGACGTGCTCAGTGAAATAAGCCAGTTTATGTTTGATTCCAGTCTTCTGAGGTATCTCAAGCAGTCAAATCTTAGTTACAAAGTAGAATGGAAGCTGCCTGGAGCTGGGGAGGGGCCGAGGAGAGTTACCGTTTAATGAGGATACAATCTCGGTTCTGCAAGATGAAGGTTTTTTGAAGATTGGTTGCACAACAATGTGAATATACTTCATGCCATTAAACTGTACACACAAAAATAGCTAAAATGGTACATTTTACATTATGTATATTTTACCATCAGTTAAAAAAAAAGAAAGCCAACGATCTTCTCTACGCACCATTGCATCCATGAAAGGAAAGGCGGCGAGGTACAGGAAGGCCCTTCTTGTCTTGCTCCCCACCGACTCATCCACATGGTGCAGTTTATTGATAATGTAGTATCCTAAATCACTATAAGCTGCAAAGGGTCAAAAGACATATGTGGAAATGTCATATGTAGAAAAGGATCTCTTTATATTCTTTTTATTTCAAAGGCTTAAAAACAATTTTAAATGTAGTATTTGTTCACCATAGATAAATTAGATAAGCAAATATAAAAGAATCATCTACAATCTCATCTCTCTACCCAGAGTGGCTCACAGCTAATGCTCTGGCTTCTAATCACCAAGTTCTTTTATGGTCGTGTGTTTTAACATAAAAATGAGATTGTATTACACATTCTCTTTTGAAAACCATGAACATCTTTCCATGATATGTTTCTACATTTTTTTTTTTTTTGAAACAGAGTCTCACTTTGTCACCAGGCACCAGGCTGGAGTGCAGTGGCACAATCTCGGCTCACTGCAACCTCTGCCTCCCGGGTTTAAGCAATTCTCCTGCCTCAGCCTCCTGAGTAGCTGGGATTACAGGCACGCACCACCGTGCCCAGCTAATTTTTGTATTTTTAGTAGAGACGAGGTTTCACCATGTGGCCAGGATGGTCTCGATCTGTTGACCTCGTGATCCGCCTGCCTCGGCCTCCCAAAGTGCTGGGATTACAGGCTTAAGCCACCGTACCCGGCCCTCTACATCTTATTTCATTAAATTCCCTTCAATGAACTGAATTTCTTTTTGGGAGTTTGCTTAGTATCAACGTGCCCAGTCTCCTATTGTTACACAGTTAGGTTGTTTCTATATTTTCATATTACAAAAGAATGCTTGGCAGCTAGGTTTGAAGCTAAATGTTTATACATATTCTTAATTACTAAGAGAAAATTTTTAGATGTTAATATGCCTTTTCCATAAAACTTTGAAGCTAGCTTTCCCACACTTGCCAGTTCTTTTATTTCACTTTTTGGGAAGAGGGTGGCAACTTAGGGTATAGTCCTGCATGCTGGAAAATGACACTGGAGAGGTGCTTTTGTAGTCCTTCCAATATCAGAATTTGTCATCTGTGACCGGAACATAGTAGGCCCTCAGCCAGTACAGGCTGAATGAATGCATATGTGTCAAACAGGAATAGGGAAGAAGGAGAAAGGCCTCCTAATGTAAAAGTCAGGAATCCTGACAGGTATTATTAGCAAAGGTTAAATAAAATATTGAGCTATTTTTCACCTCATTGATAGAGGTTTAGATTATATAAATGTGGCACATATACACCATGGAATATTATGCAGCAATCAGAAATGATGAGTTTGTGTCGTTTGTAGGGACATGGATGAATCTGGAGAACGTCATCCTCAGCAAACTGACACAAGAACAGAAAATGAAACACCGCATATTCTCACTCATAGGTGGGTGATGAAAAATGAGAACACATGGACACAGAAAGGGGAGTACTAAACACTGGGGTCTATTGGGGGGAAAAGGGGAGGGCCAGTGGGAGGGGGAGATGGGGAGGGATAGCCTGGGGAGCAATGGCAAATGTGGGTGAAGGGGAGAAGGAAAGAAAAGCACACTGCCATGTGTGTTCCTACGCAACTGTCTTACATGCTCTGCTCATGTACCCCAAAACCTGAAATCCAATAAAAAATTAAAAAAAAAAAAAAAAAGTAATAGGCGTGGCGTGGTGGCTCATGCCTGTAATCCCAGCACAAGAGGCTGAGGCAGAAACACCGCTTAGCCTAAGAGTTTGACAACAGTCTGGGCAACATAGTGAGACTCTTTTTCTAGCAAAAAGCTTTTTAAAAAATTAGCCAGGCATGGTGGTACATGCCTGTTGTCTCAGCTACTTGGGAGGCTGAGGCAGGAGAATGGCTTGAGTCCTGGAGTTCAAGGGTACAGTGAGCTATGATTGCACCCCTGTACTCCACCCTGGGTGACAGAGTGAGAGCCTGTCTTTATAAGAAGAGAAAAGAAACCTCTATCAATGAGGTGAAAAATAGCTCAATGTTTTATTTAACCTTTGCTAATAATATCTGTCAGGATTCCTGACAAGGGAGGGGAGGGGAGAGGAGGAAAATCACAATCTTTGTGTTTTTTAGTGTCTTACAAGCACTCTAGCAGTAGGTGTGCCTACTGTTTTCATTCTCTTACAACTCTGGATATTAGTGTACCTAACAACCACGGAAGCTGCTCTGAGATCAGACTAGAGCCAGAGTGCAGAAAGTCTCCCTTTATATGAAATAAGAATCCCCTGACATTTCAAAACCGGGGGTGGGGGGGGCAACTTACCATGTTAATTGGTAAAAAGAGATAACCCTTCATCCTTTCTCAGGATTAGTCTTGAATTATGGGAATTTTGGATTCAGTAAGGTCTTGGGGATGATATCCAGGATACTGAAATGTGCAAATGGGCAGAGGGGTAGAGCTGCGAGTAAGTGGTGTCAAGGGGTGGGAGGCTGGAATGACTACGATTTTAGAGTAAGGCGGGGCAGGTCAGGGAGAGTGCAGGAGGAAAGCTCCTAGTCCTTCCAGGCAGGGCAGAGGTGAACAACAGAGGGTGGGCTGCCAGGTGAGTAAAGGTGCCAGGTGTGGTGGTAGCGGGGCTGTCAGAACCATTGAGGCATCAAGAAGAGAAATCCAAGAGAGGGGATGTCACGTGGCAGAAAGAAGAGAGACCTGGGAAGATGGGATTAGTTATAGCAAGGGACATGGGTGACAGGAGGCAGCTGTGATGTCCCTGTCATTTGGATCAGACGCTGCACAGAGATGAAAAGTAGATTAGTGGAGGTTTGACTGGACCTGGGAAGGCAGGGAGGGAGAGCTCCTGTCTGATTTTGCGGCCAGGTGAGAAACGCATTCAGACATGAGCTAAGCTGGCTGGAACACAAAGCCAGAATGAAGATGTTACTTAATCATACAAGTGGTCTACTTTGGGTGCTGAACTGTGGAAATTTTGTCTCAAAGTTTATTGTTGCTGCTGCTGTTTATTTGCACATGTGTTTTCATTCAGTCAACAAATGTTCACTGTGCAGGGACCTGCAAGGAGACCATCTTGACCTTGCCCACATCACTGTCCCCACACCCGCCTCTCAGCTAAGCCACTGGCAATGGCAAAGGCAGCTGTGCCAGGCGAGCAGAGCAACCGACACAATGCCAAGTGCAAGAGCACAGGGCTGGCTAGGAATAGATCATGAACTAAAACCCCCTGGTGAAGGTTACCGTCACTATAAAACACCAGCTGAGGGGACTTGACTGCTGTGGTTGAAGCTAGGGGCTATGGAATTGGTGAAAGGGCAGAGTTATAAGCTAAACTATGTCCCTTCAAAATTCAGATGCTGAACTCCTAACCACTGGCACCTCAGATGTGACTTTATCTAGCAATGAGGTCATTGCAGGTATAACTGGTTAAGATGAGGTCCTACTGGGTAGAGTAGGCTCTCAATCCAGTGACAGATGTTCTTATGAAACGGACATTCAGATACATAGGTAGACGCACACAGGGAGAACACCGTGTGAAGATGAAGGCAGGAACCAGGGTGACTCCTCTACAAGCCAAGGAATGCCAAAGATTGCCAGTAAACCCCCAGAAGCAAGGGGAGAGGCCTGGAAGACAGTCTCCTTCATATCTTTCAGAAGGAGCCGACCCTGTGACACCTTGACCTTGGACTTATAGCATCCAGAACTGTGAAAGGCTCAATTTCCGTTGCTTAAGCCACCGAGTTTTTGATACTTTATTACGGCAGCCCTGGAACACAGGTGCAAGTGGCTTCTGAGAAAGGGAGAGAGACTTATTTTCATGTTAAACTCCCGGGTGCCAGGAAGATCAAATGGGACATGTGAGTTTCAGCAGCTGAGAGCTGGGCATGCAGTCTGCATATAGTGCCCAGAAATACAGAGATCAATATACATAAGCTTCTCCCCGCTGAGAATGGAAAGAAACTCATCTGAAAAAGGTGAGCCCCTTGAATTATCAGGCCTAGAGATGCACTGAAATGTGACACTGTGTGACAGTAGTCACGCCTCACTCCCACCTTGAGCTAAATAGTGACCTTGAAGCCACTTGCTGTGTGGGCTCTAGATGAACTGATGCTAAGTAGCCATAAAATGCCATATGCTGGATACCACAATTCATACCCTATACCATAAATCAATGAGTATTCTCGTCAAATGACTTCATGTCAGCCCATTCCTTGTCCCCTCTTGCCTTTTTTTATTTTTATTTTTTTGAGACAGAGTCTTGCTCAGGCTGAAGTGCAGTGACACAATCTCAGCTCACAGCAACCTCCACCTCCTGGGTTCAAGCAATCTCCTGTCTCAGCCTCCCCAGTAGCTGGGATTACAGGTGTGAGTCACCACATCCAGCTAATTTTGTATTTTTAGTAGAGATGGGGTTTCACCATGTTGGCCAGGCTGGTCTTGAACTCCTGACCTCAGGTGATTCCACCTGCCTCAGCCTCCCAAAGTGCTGAGATTATAGGCGTGAGTCACCATTCCCAGCCCTTTTTGCCTTTAAAAACCTGCTTGTAACAAAGGCTGAAAGGAGCACTCTCCAAGGCCACTAGGAAGTGTGTCCCAGGTGGCAATCCTCAATCTTGGCCCAAATAAACTCGCTATGTAATTTAACCTCAGTTTCTTAAATATGACTACTTATTACAATAGTTTAACAGAAACATCAAAAACAGTGCCTTCATGCACAGTAAATGGGGTAAACATGGAATATTTACAGGGTCTAAGGACTGCTGCGGGGCTTGCCATCCATTCTCCTGGGGATGAGCCCGGCCAGCTTCCTTGTTCTGTGAGGTGTCCCCAACTCTTGCCTTCTTCAGCATCCAGGGCTCACCCTAGCTCCCTGGGTTTCTGAGTACTATGGGACCTACGAGGCTAGAGACTGCGTTTGCTCCTTTTAACTTCTTTTTATTTCAGTCTCTTCCTCTTTCAGCTACTAGAGGAGACATTTGGAGGCCAAGGGAAGAAACTTTTTCTCCTCGGTTTTCTTACTTCCTTCTACTCTTCCTCTACATGATAGAGGAGTCTGATGATAACTGTAGAGGGTACTTCTACCCTGAGAGCTGTGAGTATAAAATCCCAACAACTGTTTTCACCCACTCTCTCCGGGCAACTCCCTCCCTCCCATGCCCCTGAGCTATTAACAGCTAGAGCAATGTGTGTGTGTGTGTGTGTGTGTGTGTGTGTGGGGTGGTTTGTGTGTAATTTGTTTAAAGTGCTTTGCATAGAGTCCATAATTACCAGGCTAGCTGGCTTAGCAATATTTAGCAACCGTCAGCTTCTATAAACCACATTACCAAGACTGCTCTGAAACAGCTTGTATTCCTTACGAAGAGCAGAGCATTACAAAAAAAATTAAAGTTTTTGAATGGATGTAAACAAATGTTATGACATTGCAACATCAAGAAGACACTGACTTGACCTGTTTACAGCTTTGACCCTCCTAAACAAGGGACTCAGAGAGGGCCCTTCAGATCCAGGGCTCCACTGACCTCAGCCAGCCAGGGCCATGGTCCCTTTCTGGAATCAGCGGTTCTCCAACATGTTCGTTCAGTAGCTGTTGCAAACCATAAAAATTTAATATTAACTGAAATAAGTCTACATACATACATTTTTTTCCACATCCAATGGGCAAATTTGAGAACCATTATTCTAATTCAAATTCCCAAGTTCTCAATGTTTACAAGTGTTACAGGTACTGTTATTGACCCACTGTGTCCAGCTTGTGAGGCTTTTCATCGGAGCAGGGAATTTCACCCCTGTGCTTCTAAGGCATTATTTCCAAGGGATGTGTGTTTCTATGGCTGATAGGTCATATTTAAATCACTTCAACAAATATGTGTTGAGTGACTTGTACGCATGAGATACTATACACTAACACAGCTGTGAAGGGGACAGTTTCTTGAATATGGGCTGGGAGGCGGACATATCATATCACCTATCTATAATCTATACTGGGCAACACTTGTCCAGTGTTGGGGATGGGAGGCATAAATATCACCTAGGCCTTGAAGAGATACCATAAAGCCATGCACAATGTAAGTAATGTAAATGTGAATTTTTAACTCAAGAACAGAAATCCTATCTCTCTGGCATCAGCACTTGGTAGAGCGGGGTTCCTAATAATTCACTGTAGGAGATCTGCTTCTTTCTAGAGAACATTTCTTATTCATGTTTGAATTCTCAGGATCTAGCCCAGTGTGCTGATTGAATAAATGCTGAAATCTGTAACTCTCAAAAGAAGTAACTGGGAGGCCGGGTGTGGTGGCTTACGGCTGTAATCCCAGCACTTTGGGAGGCTGAGGCAGGCGGATCACCTAAGGTCAGGAGTTTGAGACCAGCCTGGTCAAAAGGGTGAAACCTCATCTCTACTAAAAATACAAAAATTAGCCAGGTGTGGTGGCGGGCGCCTGTAATTTCAGCTACTTGGGAGGCTGAGACAGGAGAATCGCCTGAATCCAGGAGGTGGAGGTTGCAGTGAGCTGAGATCATGCCACTGAACTCCAGCCTGGGCAACAGAGCAAGATTCTGTCTCAAAAAGAGAAGTGACTGGGACAGACGGGTGGCAAAAAGATCCCCGAGTCTTCCATCCGACTTATATGCCCACTCTTTGTCACGTGATTTTGCAGTTCCTCACAGCAAACATTAGGGTCTATTTCCCGCCCCTTGAATCTGGCCTGGCCTGTGATTTGTTTTGGTCAGCAGTGCGTGGTGGGAGGCTCTGATGCCTGGGCACAGGGAGCCATCGTGTGTGCTTCTGTCCCTTCACTTGCAATGTCACCACAGCTGTCTAAAAAAGCCCAGGCAATGCTAGTGGAGGATGAGAGGCTATATGGAGGAGAGCTCAGCTGTCTCAACAAAGGCCATCCAGGCTGGCCTGGCATTAGCTAACAGTCCCCCAGGAGCATGCCAAGGTCAGCAGAGCCACCTCCTGACCCTCAGCTGACCACAGAGGCATGAGCCCAGCCAAGTTCCAAAGATCCACCCAGTCAATCTGTGGTCTTGTGAACAAAAATAAATGCTTGTGTTTTGAACCACTAAGGATGGGGGTGAATGTTACATGGCAATAAATTGTGAAACTATGCTGACACTATCTGCTCACTCCTAGTACCCTGGTTGGTTTAAATTATGGCAAATTTTACTAATTCACCCTTTACAGAGCTGGTTAATAACCCATGAATAATGGAAAAGTTTGAAAAGAGAAGTCTGGCACCCAGAAGTCGTCTAGAAATGACTCCAGTGGCTTGCTAGAGGGGCACAGGATCCTGCTGGTTTGTTCCCCTGAATTCTGCTGATCACCCAGGCGATTTCAGAACACGGCAAGGGCCTTACCTGTTACTGTTAAGAATAAGTGTGTGAAGAAAGTTAAAATCCACAGCAGTGGTTTCGACATCTTCGTGAATTAGGAGGTTAGGAAATACTAATTTCTATGCCTGTGAAATTAATTTGGACCCAAATGGAACCAAATGCAAGGTCAGCCTAAATGCACAGCAACCACTAGCCTAAATGAAGGTGTGAAGGTGGCAAACCCTGGGCTCCATACCTTTGGCTTTTGTTTCGTAACTTAATCTAGCAGGACGATGCAGTTTTTAAAAATGATGTCTCATAGATGGGTCCATGACAGAAGTCATGCCTATAGTTAAGCTAAAAAATAGATACTTGCAGCTGCTCAACAAAGGTCAAAAAATACTTCCAAGCCTCCTGCAGTTTGCGTATCCTGAGCCGGGCTGTGGGTGTGCATAGAATGGACAGTAACTCTTGTCCAGTGGATGTTCTAGGCTTCAACTCTGTCAGTCAAACACAATTCCAAATGTCTGCTCAATTGGCTCATTGCACAAGGTTTGGCTGGGTGGGAGAAGTCGTTGGGCACATTCTCTGGGGCCATCTTTCCCTCACAGTCTCCATCAAGCATTTCCAGGTAAGTGTCTGAGAGGTCAGTGGAATCTACCCCAGCCTTGTCTGGGGAAACGCATTACCAAGTGCAAAGGTCTCACCAGTGGGTCCAGAAAGAAAACAAACAAACAAACAAAAAACAGAAAAAAAAAAATAAAAAGAAACACAAGGAAAAAGAATTCCTTAACTACAGTAAATCTAATGAAAAGGACCTAGTAAAAGGTTCTTTCCTTTATTGGGGCAAACCCAGTGAATGAGGGATGACAGGACGAAAGAGTTTTTAGTGCCCTCTGACCTGAGCTTACCTCCTTCATCCTACTGTGACCCATCAACTGATGCGCAGAGAGGACACTGCGTTAGTGAAAGTGAGAAGCTACACCTGAACTCAGTTTTTCAGAGCTGGCAATGGCCACATTTGAAATCCCTTCTACGTGAAGAAGATGCTCCAGGGATTGGTAAATTATTAGTAAATACTGAAAAGTATGAAGTGTCAAAGTTCATCCAGACTAGGGGGAAAAAAGTCTAAGAGACCATCACGTTGGGATCATTTTAGATAGCGATAGCAAAACATGCATTATAGAGCACAGGGTAAATTCTTAACTCCATTTTGTATCAAAAATAAGGAAAAATTAGACAGTGTTGTGGTGGCTGGGTGTGGTGGTTCATGCCTGTAATCCCAGCACTTTGGGAGGCTCAGGAAGACAGATCGCTTGAACTCAGGAATTCAAGATGAGCCTGGGCAACATGGCAACCCTATCTTTACAAAACAATACAAAAATTAGCCAGATGTGGTGGCATGCACCTGTAGTCCCAGCTACTCGAGAGTCTGAGGTGGGAGAACTGATTGAACCCAGGAATTCAAGGTTGCAGTGAGCTGTGATCACTGCACTCCTGGCCTTGGCAACAGAGCAAAATTCTGTCTCAAAAACAAAGAAGCAAACAAACAAAAGAAAAGGTGGCACTGAAATGCAGCTCATCCTTCAGAGATGGTTAAGAAACGACTCAATCCATGAGGACTGTCCCAACCCCAAAAAGAAATAATCTCTTCTTGCTCTGTGCTCTCACATGTCAAAATAAAGGCCTTTGAAAAATCAGGGCTGGGCGTGGTAGCTCACGCCTGTAATCCAAGCACTCTGGAGGCCAAAGCGGGTGGATCACCTGAGGTTGGGAGTTCAAGACCAGCCTGACCAACATGGTGAAACCCTGTCTCAAAAAGAAAAAAAAAGAAAAATCAGAAGAACTTGCTAAAAGAAAATAAATTCATTAAGGTGATGGGAAACTAGCACTTAAAGAAATGTTGAAGGCAATTCAAGTACTTTTGCCTGGGTAAAAGAATAGAGAGAAATTAGTTTAAGCCTAGATGTATCTGCTTTATATTCCCACTCTTTGAATTCAGCGTGATGAATTTATAATACAAGGCTTCCTGTACTTCCTGTAGGCCCCACTCAGGAGCTGTACATGTAGGGAAAATATGCTCATTTCAATATCAGCCCAAGCAAATATAATTAGGAAGACTGCTTGAAATCACACAATAGCTTTTCAAGTCAAATATACTTGGAGTATTTCCTTTTCTGTTTCATCTATGTCAGTGTTCCCCTGTCACACATATGGTTATCCAGGAGCCGACTGCTGAAGTAGAAATGTAAGTATCTGTTTTCAGCATTACTAGGAAGTGAAAATGGGTGTAAGCGTCCAATATAGGTGATGCATAAAGTAGACACTGACATCGGAAGGGAAATGTTCAATGACATGGGAAAGTGGTGGTAAGACTGGGGGGTGGGTGGAGAGACAGCAACATCCCATCATGGAGCTTGTGGTCACGATTGTAGGAAACAAAATGGGCAAGATCTGGATACAGAAAAAGCTGACATGACTACTAAAACTGGAAGGAAGCAGAAAGGTGAGCAAGGTGCCTGATGTAGCAGGTGGCAGAGGCAAGAGAGCTAAAGACTTAGGCAGAAAACGGGAAGGAGGCCAACACGCTAGAAAAGGATGCATCATGAAAATCTGATTTTCAAATGTTCAAAAGAAATTGATATGTGCTTTTGTAGCAACTGTGGAGAACATCTGTTTGGTGGATGGAAAAATGCTGTGATTGTAAAAGTATAAAAACTAATAATGATTATTAAATATATATGAGATATAGAACCATTTTGGTTTAAATTAGAAATTTTATAATCTATTTTAAAATAGAAAAACTAAAATGACATTGATTTTTATTTCAGCGGCCACATTTTCTTCCCCACACTTGCAATAACACAGGATGCTTAGCTTTTTCCTTTCAGAATTACTGACAACTGATAATTAGTCCCAAAGTCTCATTCAACCATGGCTAAATAGGTTGGATTATTTAGAATGGATTATTGGAATGTTGGATTATTTAGAAGTCCAAGTAAAAAAAGAGCTAGTAGCAAAAGGAACTCATTTGCTCATTTAAGGAAGCCCTTATTTTAAAAAATATATGGCTTCCCCCCCCACCCTTACTGTACACATACTCTTTGAAAATGGTTCAGGTCAAATGTAGCAGAAATTTACTTCAAATGTGCAAACCATCAGTGTGGACTTAGCATTCAGGGCATAAATGAGGAAATGAGAGGCATCTCCTCTTTACTGCATGCCCTGAGGCTCTGAGCACAAATTAAAGGATCAATATCAATGCTTTGGCTGAATGTCTGGTCCATCAGACTCTCTTCCACACTGTTCTTAGCACAGAATTCTATGCCACATTAAAAAGGAAAACCACAAAGCCCTTACCTTATTTACTTTCAGATTCACAGTTATGTGAGTAAGCATTAGCTGCCATGCAAACACACTGTAAATGGTCTGGGTTAATCTTTTGGTTCCTTTATTTACCACTGACAGTCATGCGTCTTACACAAATCAGCAACAATTTCAAGGTACACAATGGGTTTATGAAATGTCATTCACAGTGTTTTATGTAACCGGCTTCAAGCAATACCACTCAATTTTTATGCCAGGTAAGCAAAGCTGTTTTAAAGCCACAACATTGAGAAATCATGCCCTTAAGGTTTTAGCCCCACCAAGAGAGCAGCAGCAGCAGAACTCCAGCCTGGAAGGAGAGTTGTGTTTCCAAGGTCTTAGTTAGACCGGAGGCCATTCACTATATGTATGATGTACTTTTCCTGTTGTTTCATGGAAAGAATGCTATGACAAGAGTATTTAGTCTTGTCTTTGAATAAAATAGAATAATGAGATCCTAGAACAAATCAATTTAATAAATAGAACAATCTGTCATTTATTCTTACTGCTAATAAGCATTAATTCTAAATAAGAGTCATTCCAGTTTTTTTTGTGTGTGACATAGTCTTGCTCTTGCTCTGTTGCCAGGATGTAGTGCAGTGGCGGGACCTCAGCTCACTGCAACCTCTGACTCCTGGGTGCAAGTGATTCTCCTGCCTCAGCCTCCTGAGTAGCTGGGATTACAGGCATGTGCCACCATGCCCAGCTAATTTTTGTAGTTTTAGTAAAGATGGGGTTTCACCATGTTGGCCAGTATGATCTCCTGACCTTGTGACCTGCCTGCCTTGGCCTCCCAAAGTGCTGGGATTACAGGTGTGAGCCACATTCCCATTTCTATTTTTAAGATTCAGTGAGCCAGTACAACGATGCACGCATATCTCTAATGAAAGCAACTGCTATTTTATTGCCCTTACCAAATGTTATTCCTAGATGTAATCACCTGCTAATGAAATCACTCCTTTTCACTTTGGGAATCAGAGACACTAAACTACAGCTCCCCAGAGAAAACACATTATTGTCTTAAGCTAGGAGCACAAGCACTGTTCCATCTATCCCTCGAAATTTCATAAGAAACATTTGATAATTAGTGAAGAAACCACTTATCTCAATAAATATATTTAAATCAATGAAAAGGAATAAGAAATTGCCAAAGCTAGATTCACCAGTGGCAGTCGGCAGCCTCACCTATCAGTGTGTGAAAGACGGCAGCAATGGCCCCAGCCACCACCATACACAGGACGGCCTTGGTCCTGTCTCGCTTGCTGTTCACAAACACCAGGCCCACATTTTTGAAGTCACTCATGGGACCCGTGAAGAACTTCATGAGGGAGTACGCCAGCCCGTAGCTGGCCAGCATCTCAACTGCATCCTCCTTGACAGCAGCAATGCCCCGGTTCAAGGCCTGGGAAGGGGGAAAAAACCCACAAAGAGTGTCAGAAATGTCATCTCTTCTCTGGGGAATCATAGCTCTAAGATAAAACTCAGCAGACCATGTTTCTATAGAAACGCTAAGCGGCTTATAGGGTACATCTCATGTAATTTATAGATAAAGGTGATTGGTTTTCATTTTCCTCTGCATCAGCTTCAGTTTGAGTTTCTTTTTGTGATGGAGATACCTGTCCACTGCGGTTAAAATAATAGCAAAACACCAACTAATATTTTTTGCTAATATTGAAAAATAATTCTAAGACATTTTGGTTAAAAGTTGATTTTTTTAAAAAAAACTTAACATGTTAAATCTTGTTTGCAGGCTGAATTGACATAACGGCAACAGGAATTCTGGAAATGAATCAAACAGTTTATATCAAGGGGATGGGTTCTTTTTTCTTTAAAGAAGGTGTGTGTGTATGTGTGTGTTCAGGTGTGCACATGTAATCTTAAATACTGTGTATATGTTATGTATTCTTCATGGCACAGAGTTCTATGCTTTGAAAAAGGGCACTGAAGGAATTTATTATATCCTTCATTAATGCATGTTGCTTACCTGATTCCTACTGTATTTTAACCTGAAACACATTCCTGAGCTCTATGCAGACAAATATGAAAAGAACACCTTTAGAAATGTTTTTGAATAGGGCTGGGCGTGGTGGCTCACGCCTATAATCCCAGCACTTTGGGAGGCTGAGGTGGATCACGAGGTCAAGAGATTGAGACCATCCTGGTCAACAAGGTGAAACCCCGTCTCTACTAAAAATACAAAAATTAGCTGGGCATGGTTGTGCGCGCCTGTAGTCCCAGCTACTTGGGAGGCTGAGGCAGGAGAATTGCTTGAACCCAGAAGGCGGAGGTTGCGGTGAGCCGAGATCATGCCATTGCACTCCAGCCTGGGTAACAGCAGCGAAACTCTGTCTCAAAAAAAAAAAAAAAAAAAAATACAGAAATGTTTTTGGATAATGGTTGTGCAGGAAGATATGGTCGTAAAATACCCTGACCACTTTAACCATCCTCCAAGAGACCCTCTTAGGTACTGCAGGCCTTGTTAGGATGGTACTTCCAAACTAACTTTCCCACCCCTTAGACAAATCAGTAACAGCAGACCAGTGGGGAAGGATGTCAGGTAAATGAATTTTCTGACTAAAATGCCTCTAGAACATTGCCTTTGTCATTAGGACAGGCAACTAAGCAGAAGAGTCAGCGTTCTGTAGTTATATATTTTTAAAAATAGACTGTTCTGAAGGCAGTTTCAGGTTCACAGTAAAACTGAGCAGAACGTGCAGAGCATTCCATATATCCTTTGCCCCCACAAACACGGAGCCTCCCCTGCTATCAACATCCCACACCAGAGTGGTACATGTCTTATGATCAGGAATCGACACTGACACAACAATATAACTAAAGACCAGACTGTAGTCTCCTGTTAGCCATGGGGGAAACATTCCAAGACCCCCAGTGCATGCCTGAAACCATCGATAGTACCAAACCCTCTATAGACTATGTTTTTTCCTATATATACATACCTATGATAAAGTTTAATTTATAAATTAGGCACAATAAGAGATTAACAACAATAATCAAACAGAAAAGTATAACAATATAAAAGTTATATGACTGTGATCTTTCTCTCAAAATATCTTACTGTACTCCTTGTGACGAGTAAGAGATAAAGCAAGGCGGTGACAGATTTCATTACACTACTTGCAATGGCACGCAATGTAAAACTTACAGATTATTTATTTCTGGAACTTTCCATTTAATATTTCTGAACCTTGGTCAACCCCAGGTAACTGTAACCATGGAAAGTAAAACTGTGGATAGGGTGTCTAATGCAATGCAGTTTACATTAGGTATACTATACATTGCATGGATTCTGACAAATGTGGAATGACATATATCTACCATCCTATTTTTAAGGAAAAAGATACGTTAAAGTCTTGGCCTGCCATTTGTCACACATCCAATAGAGACACAGTCACATTCACAGAATTCATACTATCTCTGCTGTGTAAACTAAAAGAAGAAGAAATGAAAGAAATGCACTTTTTCTGTCTATTCCCTGTTTCTATTCATCAAGATAGCTGTTGATAATTTTCCCTGCAAATATATGGTTACGGCCATAGTCTGAGTGCTACCTTGCTACACTGGGTAATCTGAGCAATACCAAAGGAGCCAATGGGTGCTTGAAAGAGGAAAGACTGAATACAACGAAAGATTCAAGAACTAATCTCCAAACATATATGAGAATCATACTATATTATAACAAAACAAAGTAAATTCCATCTATTGTGTTTCACTGAATCTGATACTATAGACTGTAAGTGTATGGCAGACACATCTGTTAGTTACTTCAGCATACCCTAAGAATGACCCTGCACGGCAGATGCACCCGATAGCAATAACAACTTAAACATACCCTAAGACTGCGGACACACCTGATCTACATAAACTGCATGCTTTTTACAAATAGTAGCAGCTCTCCTGTGCAGCCTGCCACCACTGGACTTCCCTGTATGTAAGTCCCCTCAGCAAACAGGGTTTATGTTTCATTCACTGGCTCCAGGTCCCTTCTTTGGCCTCTTGAACATGGTACCATCCCTATCGAAGTCAATACAGGTCTGACACCACAGTAAGATACATTATTATATGCCACTAAGAAAGAAAAAATGTTCCAGCTGGGTATGGTGGCTCATGTCTGTAACCCCAATTTGGAGGCTGAGGCAGGCAGATCGCTTGATGTCAGGAGTTCGAGACAAACCTGGCCAACATGGTTAAACCCCGTCTCTACTAAAAGTACAAAAACTAGCCAGGCATGGCGGTGGACACCTGTAATCCCAGCTACCAGTGGGGGCTGAGGCAGAAGAATCACTTGAACCTGGGAGGTGGAGGTTGGGATGAGTCAAGATCGTGTCACTGCACTTCAGTCTGGGCAACAGAGAGAGACTCTGTCTCGAAAAAAAAAAAGAGAAGAGGGCCGGGCGCGGTGGCTCACGCCTGTAATCCCAGCACTTTGGGAGGCCGAGGTGGGTGGATCACAAGGTCAACAGATCGAGACCATCCTGGTTGACATGGTGAAACCCCATCTCTACTAAAAATACAAAAAATTAGCTGGGCATGGTGGCGCGTGCCTGTAATCCCAGCTACTCAGGAGGCTGAGGCAGGAGAATTGCCTGAACCCAAGAGGCAGAGGTTGCAGTGAGCCGAGATTGCGCCATTGCACTCCAGCCTGGGTAACAAGAGCGAAACTCCGTCTCAAAAAAAAAGAAAAAAAGAAAAGAAAAAGAAAAAATGTCCCCAGTTATAATTGGATGTCATTGATCGTAAGATGTATCCAGATTTCAGAGCTGCTAAAATATAGAGGTGGAAGGAATGTGCCTCAGAATCTATGAAAGGAGGTTATTTCATGTTACACTTCAAGCTATTCCTTAGTTTTGAGGGCTGATCTAGGTTTTGGTCTCCAAATGTAATCCAGTGTCAGTATCCTCTGGCAGAAGCACAGGTACAGCTACTCGGCAAAACTCAAGGGCTTCACATTCTTTGCCTTCGTTTCATTTCTTTACTAGGAGACACAGCTGACTGGAATAATGAAAACTTATCGAACTGACATTCCCTGCAAAGCACTGTCAGAAAAAAACGGATTTATAGGAAAATACCAATGTGAAAAACTATTTTTTAGAAAAATCTAGAATAAAACTGTAGGCTATCTGCAGGAATTCATTATCATTTTTCTGACTCAGTTGGTATTATATAAGCTCGCTTCTGATAATTGTTTCCAATTTTATCTCTAATTGTTTTCCCTTTTTCTACTAATAACTTGAAAACTTCCATAAGAACCATCATGGTCTCTGCAGAGCACACCTGCCATGATGCCTTTCTTAGAAACAAATTTTTTTCCTGATGGAATACATTAACACCCTAGAACAAAATAAAAACCAAAACGCTCCTTTATAACAAGTCCCTGTGTTCAACAAACATCTCTAGTCTAAGGGCTCCTCCTGTCTATGTGCAAAACTTACCACTTGACAATCTACCAAATTAATTCCCTTTGGCCTTCTGTAGGGGACACTGTTGGTGTCTCACCCAGATCCCCTATCCTTTACCTGGCAGTGGACCCATCCCCAGAAGCTGGGAGTTGGCCACTAATGGCTCGCAGCTGTCTTCTTGTAAGGGGGAAGTACTCCCAGCAACTTTTCGTTGGTGAAACTCATCTGATGCACCCACCATAGTTCCAGTCAGCATGAAGCCACTGCATTGGGTGACACAGGGGTGTTTAAGATCACCGCCCTTGTCTCCATGTGGGACCACTGTGCTACAATTCACCGTCCAGAGTTCTCCCTGGGATCAGGGTGAAGCCAGTCTCCAGTGGAGACCACATCCTTGCTTCACTTTTCCTGCTTCCTCCCTTACACACAGGTTTTGCTTCTGGAGAACTCCATTTAGGACAGCCTTTTTTTTTTTTTTTTTTTTTTGAGGCAGACTCTCGCACTGTCACCCAGGTTGGAGTGCAGTGGTGCGATCTCGGCTCACTGCAACTTCTGCCTCCCAAGTAGCTGGGATTACAGTTGCCTGCCACCATGCCCAGCTTATTTTTTGTATTTTTAGTAGAGACAGGGTTTCACCATGTTGGCAGGCTGGTCTCGAACTCCTGACCTCATGATTTGCCCATCTTGGCCTCCCAAGGTTCTGGGATTACAGATGCGAGCCACCGCACCCATCTGAGACAACTTCTAATCACCTATTTCTCAGATGTCAAGAATAGCGTATGGTTTGTTTTTTTTCTTTCCCATCCCTCCCAAAATTTAGGACTGTGAATCTCATAGGGCTGCTAAATAATGGAGAACTAGACATTTTTTGTGTCTTCTTGGCAAAGCATTCTTTTTTTTTTTTTGCTAAAAACACTCCAGCCTAGGCTGAGGCATCCACTGAAATGCTTTCTATTTCTACTGACAGTTCCCAGACTTGAGTCCTCAGGCCAGTGCTGAGGCAGGTGGGAAGAGAGAGGGCCCAGGTAATGATAGCTCTGTCAGCAAGACAGAGTGGGAAAGTTTCATTTAGCCCAACAATCACCGTAATTTGGAGAAAGAGCACAGGGTTTAAAGCCTTGCAGGCTTGAGTTGGAATCTGCTTCTATCGCTTAACCGCTGAGTGGCTTGGTCAAAGTACTTATTCTCCCTAAAATAACCCAACTGATTTGAGAAGCAAGGTAGGTAGTGCACAGGGCTCGAAGCTGTGGCTGGCCGACAGACACTTGAAAGCAAGGATTTTTGCCGCTTTTGTTTACTGCTGTTCACCTACCACCTTGTCGCCAAGGCAACACTGTAAACACTCCATTATTGGATGAATGAACGAATTGCCTATTTCCAACGAGAACTTAAATGTCCATACTAATTGTATGAACTAATTTTTTTTTTTTTTTTGAGACGGAGTTTCGCTCTTGTTACCCAGGCTGGAGTGCAATGGCGCGATCTCAGCTCACCGCAACCTCCGCCTCCTGGGTTCAGGCAATTCTCCTGCCTCAGCCTCGTGAGTAGCTGGGATTACAGGCATGCGCCACCATGCCCAGCTAATTTTTGTATTTTTATTAGAGACGGGGTTTCACCTTGTTGACCAGGTGGCTCACGCCTGTAATTCCAGCACTTTGGGAGGCCGAGGCGGGTGGATCACGAGGTCAAGAGACGTATGAACTAATTTTTAAAGAAACACTTCTTAAAAGCACATTATAATTGCAAGGTATTCTTGCTTGTAAGAGATGCCATTGATTTCATATTTTTAAAGACCACATTAAATATAAACATTATTTGAAAATGATCCCAATTTCAAGAAACATTCAAAAGTATGAGAAAAGCTGTGGAATTGAGGACCTGAGCTACATTTGCATAAGGAGCACTTTGTTAGCCCCATCTGGAGCAAGTGTTTCCCCCAGTGAGTTCACTGCTTAATTCCAGGTTTTCTTTTGATACAAGAACTGTGGCATCAGTTCTCATGCCATCTGTCAATCAATTTATGGAGTTTGTTTCTATATTTTTGGATTTGCCAGTCTTACCCCACCACAGATAGGATAATTTTGTTCTAATTTATGGCTTCATCTGCACACTTAACTTTTTAATCTTCCTGAAACTTATGAAGTGAGTTACGGATTAAAACTAATTGCCTCCAAGTAGTTTATCACTTCGAAACCACTTATTGAATAAACCACCTATTGCCCATTTATTTGGTAATTTCTTTCCATTCATTAAGTTTTACTTTCTTTTTCCTCGAGTCTTGCTCTGTCGCCCAGGCTGGAGTGCAGTGGTGCAATCTGGGTTCACTGCAACCTCTACCTCCCAGGCTCAAGCAATTCTTCTGCCTCAGACTCCTGAGTAGATAGGATTACAGGTGCCGCCACCATGCCCGGCTAATCATTAAGTTCTATGTGTCCCTCAGTCACCTTCTGTTTGCTTTATCTGTCTCTGTTTGCTCACCCTGTTTTCCTTCATCACATGTTCACTACCTAACATTGCATCATATCTTTACTTGTTATTTATTTTCTTGCCTGACTGCTCTACCTGAATGTAAGCTCCAGGAAGCAGAGATCTTCGTTTCACTGCTACCTCCCCAGATCTACAACATAAAGGACCTCTCAAGATAGATGATCAATAAAGATTTGGAAGAATGAAGTAAAATGTATACAAATAGAATAAAAATTTACTGTTATATGTTCCGAACACAAAACACATAGGCGCCCCTTATTCACAGAAGGTATGTTTCAAGACCCCCCAGTGGATGTCTGAAACCTTGGACAGTACCCAACTCTCTATATATTGTTTTATCCTATACATACACACCTGTGATAAAGTCCCATTTTTTTTTTTTTTGAGATAAGGTCTCCCTCTGTCACCCAGGCTATAGTACTATAGCAATATCACAGCTCATTGCAGCCTCAACCTCCTGAGTTCAAGTGATCCTCCTGCCTCAGCCTCCTGAGTAGCTGCGACTACAGGTATGCACCACCACGCTCAGCTTATTTTATATTTTATTTAATTTTTTTTGTAGAGACGGAGTCTTACTAGGTGGCCCAGGCTGGTCTTGAACTCCTGGGCTCAAGTGATCCTTCTGCCTCTTCCTTCCAAAGCATAATAAAGTCTAATTTATAATTTTGGCACAGTAAGAGTGACAACAATAACTCATAACAAAATAGGACAAATATAACAATATACTGTAATAAAGTTATGTCAATGTGGCCTCTCTCTCAAAATACTGCAGAATTTTCAGACTGTGGCTGACTGCAGGTAGCTGAACCTGTAGATACAAACCCACAGATAAGGGGGGTATACTACATGCCAATCATGGGACATTTTTTGGAGGGGCTCATTTAGGTAGATAAGGCAGTCCCTCTAAAGAGGTGACATTTGAGCTGGGACCCAAAGACCAAGAGAGAGACAGGTCCATAAAGACTGGAGACAGGGAGAGGCCTGCAGGAGGGCTCAGTATATTTAAGGAGCAGAAGGGAGGCCAGTAAGAGAAACAGAGATGGGTAGAAGGTGGATTTGGAAAAGCAGGCAATGCTGAGATCATTCTAGGTGGTGGTAAAGAATATGTACTTTGCTGCAACAGCAGTGGGAAGCCATTAAAGGTCTGGACAGAGGTGAGACAGGGGCTCCCTCTGGCCTTGGTGATGGAAGTGGACTGGAGAGGGATGTGAGGCACAGAGGTCAAGGGCTCCATGGTAACCCAAGCCAGACAAGGTGGCCTGACTGGTAAGCTTGTGGGAGGGAAAGTGAATGGGTGTGGCATGGACTACACTTGGCTTAGGTCCCGACGCCTGGCTCATGCCTCCCACCTTCCTTCCCAGGGAGCAGAGCATGGGCAGGGGGCCGCCCCCGTGTCCTCCTGGGTGTGAGGAAGAGGGAGAACCTGATGATGACTGCTGAGCTTTCTGGCTTGAGTCATTGATCAAGTGCTGCAGCGATTTTCTGGGCTGAGAAAATGAGAGAGGAAAGGTTTGGGAGGAAAAAGCAAGAGCTCCATTGGGAGCCTCATATTGGATTTGAGATGCCCGTTAGGATTCCAAGTAGAGGAGTTGAGTGGGAGAGTCAGCTCGGTGAGTCTGGAGTCCAGAGGTTCCGTCTGGGCTGTGGATATACATTTGGAGGTCATTGGCCTACAGACAGAATTTAAAGCCAGGGGACTGAACGAGGTCATCTAGAAAGAACAGAGCTAGGAAGAAAGAGTCCACAATTTGGCTCTGCAGCACACTAGGAGTAAATCTAAACACGTGAAGGACGTGGCGAGCCTTCTGTGTCATGCCAGGGTTGTGAGAATGCTGTAGTTCCCTTACGTAGCTAGGACGTGTTCTTCGGGTAATGTCAATCCCAAATTCTGCTGCATCTCTAGCCAAGACCAGGAAGAACAGTTGCTGTGGCTGGTAAAGAGGAATAGCTATGTTCATGAAATTCAGCTAAAAAAGTGTCTTACGATGTCTCCAGCATAAATTAGGCCTTGAGGCAGATGGCCAAGACATTCATCAGGGCAGAGGTTCACTGTTTAAAGGCGAGTTTCTAAACATTCATGGGCTTTCCAAAGTAAAGACACTTTACTTTAGGGCCAGATCTAACAGCACTCCAACAATTGTAAATATGAAGCCGCCCCTTCATCACAGCCTGGGTCTGGCCCCAGGTGCACGGCACAAGGCCTTTCTTCACTCAGATCAGTCTTCTCTGCACAATGGGTACTCAGCAACATGGAATGGCTGACTTAACATATCTGGGGTCGGGTCTGGTGGCTCACGCTTGTAATCCCAGCATTTTGGGATGCCAAGGCAGGTGGATCACCTGAGGAGTTTGAGACCAGCCTGGCCAATGTGGCAAAACCCTGTTGCTACTAAAGATACAAAAGAAAGTTAGCTGGGCATGGTGGTAGCAGGTGCCTGTAATCCTAGCTACTCTGGAGGCTGAGGCAGGAAAATTGTTTGAACCTGGGAGTCGAGATTACACCATTGCACACTAGCCTGGGCGACAAGAGAAGAAATGTCTCAAAAAAATAAATAAATAAATAAATAAACCCAAACCAAACAAAAAACACCAAACATATCTAGGTCCACAAAGCACTGAGGGGTCACGCATGCCTCTGTATCTCCCAGTATCCACCAGGGTCCACAAAGCATTGAGTGGGTCACGCATGCCTCTGTATCTATTTCCCAGTATCCACCAGGTTTAGTGTCCTGATGGCCTGATTTCTTTTTTTCCATCAAAAGTTAACAAAACCACAGGATATTAAAAAGTAAAAAATACAACTTCTACAGAAATGGTTACCAAATCCCACAGATATGAACTGATCTCCTTGGTATGAGCTGTCTAGATCACTAAATCCTAAAAGAGATGCCAACATTGTAAACTTCAGATCTGGAGACCAGAAATATCCTTATACTGCAGTCTGAGATTCCTCAGGATAGGAGTCACCAATTCACCCCAATCCTGCCAGTCATTTTATGCTAATGCTAGCAACAAGCATTCCTTGCAAGTGGGAAGGAGTCCTGGGGCATGGGTCCAGGTGGCAACCCATCCTCCCTGAGAGGTCTGGTGTACAAACTGCTCAGCTCAGCTCCTGTCTGGGAAACCTGTGAGACACTGATGTGTAGACAGATTATCTTTTTGGGTTCAGTACATAAGTTGGGTCCGTGAACCACCACCCTGGCTACCGTAATAGAGTGGCACCCTAGTCTAATTCCTCTGGGCCTTTGGAGGAGAATGTCCCTTATCATGCTTCCTGCAGGTTCTATCATGGTTATAGGGCCTGGGCAAAAGCTCTGCAGTCCTGCTCCAGTGAATAGCACCTCCCTGTCTCTGCCATGTGTGTCACCTCCACCTGAGATGACACTACGTGGCCTTTGACTGCTGCTGTCCACCCAGCAGCTGAAATTCCTGGCAACCCCAGAGCTGGGCAACAGGAGGTGAGGGTGCCTGCAGCTCCCAGCCTGGTGTCATCCTCATCCTTGCAGTCCTGGAAGTAGGTGTGCATTCTTGCTGTCCACACCATTCCAGCCAATGTGTCTCTGCCCTCCTGTAAACTCCCTGCTTTTCTGAGATTCACACCCCTAGCCATATTCCTCTCTCATCTTAGAGTTCCAAATGGAAAAGGTGATCCTTTCAAGTCACTTTGATTTTCACTGGGGACCCTGCCACTTGGCTCAGTCTCCTCCGCATCTCAACTCTGCAGGGAAGGCATTTCAATAACCATCTGGTCAACATACCCAATGTCCGCTGAGTTATTTGACCCCCTCCATGCCAGTGACCTTGTCTACTCTGCTTCAAGCGCCCACTCTTGTGGCCACACCTTTGCTTTCATCATTCAGAGTTGCTCCACTTCTCAAATTTCAGTTAAAATCTCTGGCTGCAATTTCTGCCCTCTCTCTGTTTCTCCCACTCCCTCGATTCTAAACTGCATTAAACTTGTCACTCACTCAACTCCCCACTTTCCCTCTCATCGCTCCCGTCTTCCCTTCCTTACTACTGTAGCCTACACTTCAGGGTCATCACTTAACCCTGCCCTTGTCAAACCCACAGCTCCCTGCCTGCAAATCTCTAGCCTTAGATTCATCTGACTGACCTATTCCACTCTTCACTGTATTTGTAGACTCCTACTTGGGCTTTGAGAGTTGCTGGAAGCGAATACACAACCACGAGTCAGCTGTCAGCTGCCCAGTTATCCCTCTGGTCTTTCCTGTTCCTGGCTCTCAGTATTCCTAGGCTGGAAAGACTGGGAGATGCATTCCTTCTTACTCAGCAGATAACCTCACCTCTTTTCATCTGGAATGTGGAATCCAGCAGATAGAAACTAAATTTCTTCTTGCTTCTCTCTCTGAAACTACAAAACTCAACAAAACACATCTGACCTAAGTTCTTCCTCACCTTCTCCCTCCCGTCACAAAGGAAAGGCGGGCGAGTCTGGGGCCATCCATTTGGGGCTCTACCTTTATGTTCCTCTGACCCTTTCAGAAGCCTTGTTCAAATCCACCATCTTCCTCTTTTTTGTCTGATCTTTGCTACTTAACTGGCCTTCCCATCAATGTTTATACAGGCAAAAGTCTCTTCCACCCTAAAAAAACCCCCTCTTGACTCCCAATATCCTCTAGCCTCTGGTTCCCATCCTCTTTCTGGTCTTCCCTCCTCTGTGCTCTGCAGTCCCCTGTGCAGATCTGAGATCCTGTCATTGCCTTCGTCAGGGTGTGCAGCGGTGACCTGCTTACCTGATCACCCACATCACCAGTCGGTTACCTCCTTGAGGCAGGGATGGGGCTTATTTCCCCCAGTTTTTCTGCATTTACTTAGCACATTGCTTGAAACCCAATACATGCACAAATGAATGTGTATTAACTATGATACAAAGTTTATATCTGGTCATTCACAAATAAAGTCTTCTAAATGTAAGTTTAGATCTCTGGATTAAAAACCCATACTTTTGGGTAGAGTCTGTGAACTCAAAATATAAAAAGTGCTGACAATGTCACTGTACCTACTCATGTAGTTCTAATCATTTCTCAATAGACGGGAAGGGCTTCCATGACCATTTCCACCAAGCCACACTGAGCATCTAATTGGCTGCTTAACTGGAGACACACGGACACGAACAGAATGTAGTGATGGGCCACATAATTAGCCTCCTTGGTGTAAAGTGGAAGTCAAGATTGTTTTCCACTCTTTTTGGATGTCAATTGGGATACAGGACAAGCTGTTCCATTATGGAGTCAAATCTTGTAACAGAAGTTAGCTGCCATAAGGAGGAAATCAGAAGTTCACATTCAAAGGATAAGAGAGGTTTTTTTTTTTCCTGACCAGACCCTGGAGAAGCTTAGTCTTCTACTGAAAGAGAACCACCTTTCACGGTGAATGAAGGGTGCCTGGATGCGTAACAGAGCACTCAGGAGAGGCAGCCGTGAAAGTCAGGACCTGCCAAGGGCTGCTGGGCCCTGACCTTGTTATAAACATTCACAGCCACATGGTTAGAAAATAAAATCACAGGCCAGATGCTGTGGCTCACACCTGTAATCCCAGCATTCTGGGAAGCTGAGCTGGTTAGATCATCTGAGGTCAGGAGTTCAAGACTTGGCCAACATGGTTAAACCCTGTCTCTACGAAAAATACAAAAATTAGCCAGGCATGATGGTGGGTACCTGTAATCCCAGCTACTCAGGAGGCTGAGGCAGGAGAATCATTTGAACCTGGGAGGCGGAGGTTGCAGTGAGCTGAGATCACGCCATTGCACTCTAGCCTAGCTAACAGAGTGAGACTCTGTCTTAAAAAAACAAAACAAAAATCATGTTTCTCATATGGAAACAGCTTCTCAAATTCTTCCACAAAAAAGGGTGTCTAGTTGGAAATTGATACTTTTCCCTAAAATAGCAAGAGATTATTATGTGAAATGTTGAAAGTTGCATTTTTTACTTTCAGTAAGATGAATACTTCCTTCACTTGCCTTATCCTGGACTAGAAAAAACAATGATACCTAAGAGCCAGGTAATTATTTTGTCTCATTCAGAACCAGCCTGGGCTGCCATCTAATCCCTTTGATAAAAGACAGCTCCTCGGCCTACAGCTTCAATGATCTCATTATACTTATAATGACATCAAGTAAACTGGCCATTGTAGCAGATGAAATATAGTTTAAAAATCTTCCTTACATCCTAAGTCCTGAGAAAATGTACACGTGTGGATCCACGGAAAAGTCAGAAGTACATGTGTAGGCAGAGTTACCTGTGGGAAGAGCTTCTTCCAAAGCCATGGAGAATCAGCAATTTTGGATTTTGGTCCTCTCAAGGAGCCTGGGTTCCTGTAATTTTCCACTGTTATTGTTCTGTTGGTCTGAGTTTTGAAAAGTGGCTTGGGTTAAATTGGATCATTTGTCTTCCCGGTAGTTTTCCAGCCATGCTTTATTTTCCCAGGGATCTATACAGTGCTAAATGAGACTCCCTCACTCTGTTTAGCTGGAGCTCCAGCCAAGAACTTCACGCCCACACATGAGGTTGTGGTTCAGGGGGAGCAGCAGTCAAATGGAACCTGGTCCCTTTAGGAGTCAAAGGGACTGCTCTGTGTGGTGCTGTCCATATTTAGTGCTTCCTGAAAACTCCAGGACAACATCGGGCAAGTCCAAAATACGACACTGGTGTTTTCGGTCACCTCCCACACCTGGAGAGGAGCTTCCGTAAAGAACAGGGACAAACAACCAAGCAGCGCAGGATGATGTCTGGCTAACTCATCTTTCTCCTGTTGGTGTCTTCGATATGTCAGAAGAAAATGAAAAGCATTTTCCTGTGTGACCTCTTAATCTGAAAATATGCTCCTTCATGAAAGAGTAGCCTCAGAGTCATAAGGCCCTCTTTGAATCCTCCAGATGTCTCATGAAACATGAAGCTTATTAACCCAGCTAAACGTAACTTTAATTCAAGACGGTAGAAGGCCTGACAAGGAAGGATTGCTATTATGAAAGTTGTAGTGTATTTAAAAACCAAAGCTTCCTGTGCCATTTCAGAATGCATATTCCCCACCTCAATCTCACAGCTTTACTGTGAGTGAAATTCTCACATTTCCTACTAATTTTTTATACTTATAGAGAGAGATGGTTCCCAAATGATATTGCTTAGTTAATATCTCAAGATTCTGCCCACATTTTAAAACACTACCACCGACTCCACAAACAACAATCTGGAATACAGGTTTACCTCTGGGATCCTGAAAGTCTTTTAACCAACTCTTCCACCTGCTGTCTCCCTGCTTCGTGGTGGATGTTTTTTATTGATGACCCCAGAGCCCTAACTGTGACTGTGGATCCTAAGCAGCTCAGAATCTCTGTTCCTTCTTCTGACTCAAGTGCAACTTCAAGATGCGTCATCTACTGCTTTCCATGGACATTTATAAGTAAAAAAAGAGTGAAGGTCCATTTGCATTTGGACCTTAAGAAATCCAGTGACCATGATAATGATGGTGACGATCTGAGCAGCTAGTGCTCACCCTGTGGCAGACACTATTCTAAGATCTTACCTTCCCCTGACAACACTGTGAGGGAGATATTTCCAAGCTTACTAGGGAGGAAACTGATGTATGAAGAGGCTAAATCACTCGTCCAGGGTGGACACAAAGCTCAGAGAAAAATCCCGAGAGCTTGGCTTCATAGCTAGTGATCCTAACCATCATTCTATTACACTAAAACCAAACCCTTTCTTCACTTTGAATTAGAGATTATAGTTGATGCTAGCGATACTTTCAACACGAGACGACTGGCTATCAGATCAAAGAGAACTTCTGACTAAAGACTATTCTTATGAAAAATTCCAAAGATTCTAAAGTAAAGATTATTTTTTAAGCAGTACTATACAATAAACATTACGGCGTAGATGTAACGGCTGAACTGAGTATAACTAAAGAGGTATTTAATATTCTGAGCCATGCCAAGAAAATGAGAATGAAAAAATAAGGTCAATTACATTGTGCAATCACGACTGTGAAGCTTGGTGAAGAGTTTGAAACCTGTAAATCCAGCACCACACAGGCCATCTTGCAGAGCTCATGTACCTGCTCACTATCACCAGTGCAGTGGAGATGCCAAGAGAACCCCTTTAGTGGCCTACTGAAGAGGAGGACAAGAACTTGAGGGGCTCCTTTTGCACATGGCAGAGTGTATTATACAAGGATCTTTAACTTGTCCAAAGTTTTCTTCACTTCTCAGCTGTGGGGTTCATTTACTTCTGTGTGAGGGATCCCTTAGAACTCACTGTTGGTATTTACGTAACTGGCACACATCAAGTTTTGTGAATGACTTCTAAGGGTCAGGGGTGATTGATCTGGTTGTTTTTAGGAGGTGAGAGAGAGATAAAAGCAGTCATTACACAAGTTAGTCCACTCAGCCCCTGACCAGTCTCACTGAGCCACTTGTTAGGAATCAGTAACATTGCTTACAACTATCAGGACAAGAGAAGACACCGCAGGACAGAAGAGGGTCACCACCATTCTACACACACACACACAGATAGGAATCTCAGCAAAATTCAAATAGACACTATTTTACGTGTGACAAGGCTGTCTTCAGCATTTGCTTTGCCGTGTGGAAGTAGGAATGTCATTACCTCGCCATCCCACACTGCTGTTATTGGTTTCAATTACTGATGCACAGTATTCTAGGTGAAGTAAACTCATCTCAATGAATTAAGCTTTTTAGAACACAATACAAGGAAGGACAAAGGATATGATCGTGGCATCCCCCAAATTTCCAGAGTCCACAGTGTGATTGGTTGCAACAGCAATTTAAGAATTATATGTCCTGATTTGTTTTGTCTTTACAATGATATCCATGCTTCATGCCTAAGGCTTTTCACCTAGAAAAGTGATGTAATAATGAGAGTTATAGAATAATGTGAATAAAATTAAACTGCTTTAAAAATTACTAAAGATGGGAAAATGAATTCATTTGTACTACTTGCTATTTCATACATACATGAAACAGGAAGCAGTAAGGGCCCATGCTGTGCTTCATTCTGTAAGTCCAGGTTCCCTGTGACTCAGACCTTGTTTCTGAATATTAGAGTAGCCTGAAGCACTGTCTTGCTCCCATTTCACCTACATGGGTAAGGGGACCAAGGACCAAGGAGACCCAGTGCAAGGAGGCACCTTTGTCCCACACCTTGCCCTGGGAAGATGCCGCAGCATCAGAAGGTGTATTTGTTGGTGGAGTTCAGTCAAGGTGGTGGCAAAAATATTAAAGGAAAAATATTAGAGATAGTTACAGGAAACAGTCACAAAACACCCTTTGAAGGTCAAGTGGTTTACATAGCTTCAGATGAGAGAATAGGCCAAAGGCAGTCAGTTCTTACCCTAAGGCATTAGAACATAGAGTACATACTAGGAATTGTAAAGCGGCTTCCCCAGAGAAGTCAATTTACCCCTACCTCCGTTAGCAAAGCTTTGATCTTCCATGAGGGCAAAACTGCCTTCTACTGGGGAAGAGGGGATCAGCAGATGTTAATTACTCTCTAATAGAGTTTATCCAAAGACCCTTATCCTTTGGTCTATACAAAATAAAAGTCCGCAAGGCCAGAGTCAAGGCCAGCAGCCATTAACTCCTTTGGGTGAATAGCCTGGACACCCCAGTCCGCTTTCACTGAAAATCTGTGTCTCAGTGAATTTATTCATCTGTCGAAGTCTGCCTGTTGAACTCCGACAGTGAAGTACACGAATTCATCCAAGAAACATTTATGGATCCATGAAGTATAAACAACCTCTTACATACGCACTACTGCGCATTCTTGAACATGACTTCACATGTTATCTTATTGGTTTTATCTAACAAGGAAAAGGTAAGTTATCTTACCCTACAGGGTAAGAACTGAAAATTCCCATGATGTTGTTGTACCAGAGGGAGCATAGAAAGTCAACACCAAGACAAAAGTATGCCAAATTGCAGGGTTTTTATTGCTGGTGGCCACGGAGGACTCAGGTCTCTCCAACCGGTGGCCCCGAAAGGAGGGTGTTAAGACCTTTCATGCCCGTAAACCACCTCCTGGGCAGGGGTGGGGGTGAGGGGCTTTGGACATTCCGAAGGCCAGTGGACTTTGGAAATTCCGTAGACCACCTCCTGGGTGGGGGTGAGGGTGAGGGGCTTTCTGACATTCTGATTGTTACTTAAGTGGTTCACAGAAGTCAGGATAAGCGTCAGTTTATACATTGCCTGGGTAGGGTGGAAATTACAGACCTTAATTAGTTATTACAGGTCACAGGGGCCAAGCTTGGGTGTGGACTGCTTGCCTGTCGCATTAGGGTTACAGAGAGCAGTTTCAACAGGAAGCCGAGGTATGATTGAGGTATGCAGTTTTATGGGGCTTTTACCATGTCACAATGTGGATAAGGAAACTGAGGCTTGAAGAGATTCCATGCCCTGCCCCAGGTTCCTGGTTAATATATGGTGCTGCTGAGTAGAACCAGTGATACTGGTAGCCTGCCTGGTACTCCTTCCTCCTCGCCTCAACACTGGATGAGGAGGAAGGGTGGGGTGACGGAGGCAGGATAAACACGTTTCTACCATCATCAGGCTAGAAAAGCTGGTGAGCGGTGGTACATGGCCTCACAAAGAAATGCTTTATTACCTGCCCAGGCAATTAAGTATGAAAAATAATCATCACTAAAAGAAGTTGCTTTTTAATGTCACGGTCACATAGTTTGGGGAACTGGAGTGCCCTCATAAAGAGTGTATGTCATGTTGTTTGTTGGAGGCATTTTCCTCTGAACAGAATAAGGAGCAGGGCCATGGTATCTAGTGACAGAGCATTGGCCTGGCCAACCTCTACCTGGAAGTCTGAGTAAAGAAATCCTGCAGGATAAGGAGCTCAAGAATACTCCCAGGACTGAAGCTTCCAGGAAGATCCCCAAAGAAAGACGGTATCTCAGTGATGCATCACTCTTCTCTGCCTTCTAACACTCACCTAAAATGGGTGAGTGAGGCCCTAGAAAAGGCACTTGCTGAAGTTAGTACAACCCCCAACGAAGGCCCTAACGACTCCAGACAGAGGAAGATTTGTGATGTGCCCACCCACAGCAGGACAGTGGAGTGTGGAAAGTCCAGACATCAGCAGACTGTGGAAAGGTCCATTGGTCAGCACTCTTCCAGTGACTCTGGACACCACCTTCAATCTTCTGCGTGTGGTGGACTTTTCCTTCATTTGTGTTCATTTTTCTGACAGTTGAGGGCTGAGAGCAGACAGTGAAGCTCTTCCCCAAAATATTCACTGCCCAAACAGAGTTATTTAAGACTTTCTGAGATCTGTGAGATTTCTACTCAGGGACCCCAAAACAAAAAAGATGAATATCCATAGGTACAAGTACTAAATCTTATCGGTTGATATGGTTTGGATGCTTGTCCCCTCCAAATCTCACACTGAAATGTGATTTCCAGTGTTAGAGGTGAGGCCTGGAGGGAGGTAATAGGATCATGGGGGTCGATCCCTCGGGAATGCTTCAGCACCATGGTGTAGAGTGCGTTCTCGCTCAGTTCATGCGAGATCTGGTTGTTTAAAAGTCTGGGACTTCCCCCTCCTCACTCTTTTGCTCTCACCATCTGCTTTGCCTACTCCCCCTTCACCTTCTGCATGATTGGAAGCTTCCTGAGGCCTCCCCAGAAGCCAAACAGATGCCAGCACTACACTTCCTGTACAGCCTGCAGCACTGTGAGCCAGTTAAACCTCTTCTCTTTATAAATTACCCAGTCTCAAGTATTTCTTTACAGCAATGCAAAAACTAATAAAAAACTAATACAGGAGTTGAAATTGAAATTGTTATTTTAAAGCATCATGTAGGAAAATTTTAATATAAATGTGTTAAGAGATAAACTGTTTTCTAATAAAACTATGTAAAACATGTTTATTATTTAAAAGTAATCTGTATCAAGGAGAAGAAGAAAAAAATAAAGGTCTATTTTCTTTCTTTGTCTTTGATGGCACATTCTTGTGTGTCTTATTAGAATGATATTAGACTCATAAACTGCCTCACTGCCACTATAAAAGAGATAAAACTATAAACTTCCTGGAAATAAATTAAACAAGTAGTTCCTAAATAAAGAAAACCATAGCATTTTATTAAGATTCATAAATTAAGACCTGAATAAATGGAGAGGCAAACTATGTTCCTTGATGAGAAGACATAATGTCATAAATATGTCAGAGCTCTTTCTGAACCCATTTGTAAATTTGATGGTGTTCCAGTCAGAATTCTAGTGACTTGCATTTTTATTTGGACCTGGGCAAAATGAGTTTTAACTCCATATAGGAGAAAAAAGCAAGAAAAAGGAGACAGAAGAGACCAGCGAGGGATGCCTGCCTTAGCAGATATTAAACTAACTGTGGAGAAGGCAGCTCCCAGAAGATGCAGTGTTCATGGGCCACAGACACAGGAAAAGATGCTCTGCCTCAGCCGAAGTCAGGGGAGGAAAAACTGAAATGAGACTGCCATTGGATTTTAGAAATTAAAATATAGCCCTGAAATCTCCTTTGATGTGAAAAAAAAAAAAAAGAAAAAACAATGAAACTAACTGGTAAAATCTAGCACTAGCAAGGGCAATGAGTAGTGGGAAATGTCAGATAGTATTGTTTGGTGTGGAAACTTCCATAACTGTGTGGAAAAGGAATATATCAAGAGGTATTAAAAGCGTGCTAACTCCTTGATCCAGTAATTCCCCTTCGGAAAACCATCTAAACAAAAGTCCCAGTATACAATGACATGCACAAATGGACGTTCATGAAAGCGTTGTCATGACACACAGCTGATAATAATTCATGTGTCTACAAATATGGGAAAGGTGAAATAATCAGGGTCCGTACAGATGGCGGAAGGTTACCCATCAAACGTGAAGTGAAAGTCAATGTACTGAAGTAGAAAGAGGGCCAAGAAACAGGCCAGGTGCGGTGGCTCATGCCTGTAATCCCAGCACTTTGGGAGGCCAAGGTGGGTAGATCATCTGAGGTCAGGAGTTCAAGACTAGCCTGACCCACATGGTGAAACCCTGTCTCTACTAAAAGTAAAAAAATTACTCAGGCGAGGAGAGAGATCCAAGATGGCTGATCACTAACAGCTCAGGATTGTAGCTCCCAGTGAAAGCTCAGAGAATGAGAGGATGCCACACTTTCAGACGAATTTTCGTCACTCATGGACCAGCAGATTTCTAGTGGAGGAGCCCCACGGGTTGCCAGCGCGACTCTTGTGGCTGGAGCAGCGGTTTTGCTGGCGCCTTGGTGCAGCAGCTCTTCATGCAGAGTAAATGGGACTGGTTCCCTTACTGACCGGTGTTTGGAGCTCCGGGAAGGCAGAGCCACTTGTTGCAGACTCAAGAAGGAAGCCAGACCAGAGATTCCCAGGCAGAAGAGCACCATCAGTCTTATCGCTGCTATTTTGGCTAGCACAGTGGGTTGCTTGAATCCCAGCGCTGGGAATCAATAAATTGGACGTTGACTCAGAAACCTAATTAGAAAGGTGGTAATTGTAAAGACGACAGATGGATAAATTTATAATAAAGGGAAAAAACCAGCCTAAGAAGGCCAAGCATACCCAAAATCGGAACCCCTCTCCCTCTACAGGGGATTGCAGTTCCTCATCAGCAACGGAACAAGCCCTGATGGAAAAGGACTGTGTTCCATTATCTGAAGTAGGCTTCAGAAGGTGGATGATAAGAAACTTCTGGGAATTAAAAGAACTTGTTCTAACCCAATGTAAAGAAACTAAGAACTTTGAGAAAAGGTTTGACGAAATGCTGAAAAGAATAGACAATATAGAGAGGAATAAAAATGAACTAAGGAGTTGAAAATACAACACGAGAACTTAGTGAAATATGCACAAGTTTAAATAGCAGAATGGATCAAGCAGAAGAAAGGATATCAGAGGTCGAAGACCAACTTAATGAAATAAAATGACAAGACAAGAATAGAGAAAAAAGGATGAAAAGGAAGAGCAAAGTCTCCAAGAAATATGGGACTATGTGAAAAGACCCAATCTACGTTTGATTGGTGTACCTGAATGTGATGGAGAGAATGAATCCAAGCTGGAAAAGACTTTTCAGGATATTATCCAGGAAAATTTTCCCAACCTAGCAAAGCAGGACACTATTCAACCCCAGGTAATACAGAGAACACCACAAAGATATTCCTCAAGAAGAGCAACCCCAAGGCACATAATCGTTAGATTCGCCAGGATCGAAATGAAGGAGAAAATACTAAGGGCAGCCAGAGAGAAAGGCCAGGTTACCCATAAAGGGAAGCCTATTAGACTTACAGCAGATCTCTCAGCAGAAACCCTACAAGCCAGAAGAGAGTGGGGGCCAATATTGAACATACTTAAAGAACAGAACTTTCAGCCTAGATAGTATTGTTTGGTGTGGAATCTTATATCCTGCCAAACTAAGCTTCACAATTGAAGGAAAAATAAAATTTTTTATGAACAAGCAAGTACTCAGAGATTTTATTACCACCAGGCCTGCTTTACAAGAACTTCTGAAAGAAGCATTATACATAGAAAGGAACAACCAGTATGAGCCTTTCTAAAAATATACCAAAAAGTAAAGAGCATCAACATGAAGAAGAATTTACATCAACAAATGGATAAAATAGCCAGTTAACATCAAATGGCAGTAACCCTAAATTTAAATCGACTAAGTCCCCCAATCAAAAGATACAGCCAAAACCTAAAGGTATATCCAAAGATACACAAAGACTCAAAACAAAAGGTTGGAGAAAAATTTACCAACCAAATGGAGAGCAAAAATAAATAAATAAACAAAAAGCAGGAGTTGCAATTCTCACATTTGATAAAATAGATTTCAAAGCAACAAAGATACAGTGGTAAAAGCATCAATAATGCAACAATAAGAGATCTTAATACCCAGATACATAAGACCCATAACGAGATTTAGACTCAACGAGACAGAAAATTAATAAGGATATCCAGGACTTCAACTCAGATCTGGAACAAGTAAACTCAATAAATATTTATAGAGTCTCCATTTTAAATACACAAAATATTGATCGGCCATTATTAATACCCATTTTTAGAATGAAGCAATATTCCTGTTCTCTCTCCCTCTTTTTCTTCCTCTTTCTTCCTCTCCTTCTCTCCTTTTTTTACTTTTCAACATCCTATTTCCTCACCTCTACTCAATACATTCCTCTGAACACCTGATTCCTTGTGATTCTCCAGTCCCACTGAAACCTCCAAAAAAAAAAAAAAAAATTACTCAGGCATGGTGGCGCTTTCCTGTAATCCCACCTACTTGGGAGGCTGAGGCAGGAGAATTGCTTGAATCTGGGAGGCAGAGGTTACCATGAGCCAAGATAGCACCACTGCACTCCAGCCTGGACAACAGAGTAAGACTCTGTCTCAAAACAAGAAAAAAAAGAAAGAGGTCCAAGAAGCAGTGTTAAGGAGAAGTAAGTTGCAAGTCAAGCAATATAGAAATATTCTCATTCTGTTAAAAATATAAAAAAAGACCCTAAAAAAATGTGTAAGTTTATCTGTATGAGCAGAGACAGTTGGAGAGTGACACATACCAAGCTGTTGATCCTGGTTATTTTAGGAGAAGTGGGATTAAGACGGACAGGAATGGGACAATTATTAACTTGATACACTTCCGTATCATTTTACTTACGATAAAGAGCAGAGCACATGCTACTTTTGTTAATTTAAAAATGAAAAAAATAAAAGCACCTTTATCAAGGCAGGGTGCAAAGTCGAGGAAGCACCTGGCCAAGCAAAGGCTGACAGGTCACTGGTGTGCTTTGTGTAGCAGAAACCTCCCTGTTCATCTCACTTGAAAAACACCGTGAATTCCAACAGTTTGAAACACAATGCTACACGCTAGGAGTTTTGTGCTAGTCAAATGACAGCCGTGAGGCTCCAAAGCCCACACCTTTGGCCGTGAGAAAAGAGGAATCTTCTCCGTTTGACTCACTTTCCTGTTGCAGCTGGTTTAAGCCCTTCATGACCTACTTCCCTGTTTTGGATGTTAGCACCTAAATCACGATTGGTTTACAAATAGGTGAAAAAATTCTAACAGTCTGATGAGAGCATGAAGGCATTGCGTCCAGTCTACTGGGTCCAAGAAGGCTTCTCAGAGCCCTAAAAACTTACCAGGACTATCAGTGCTGCCCTCATTAGAACTCTAAATTATCAAGGCCCAAACTTTGAATTTCCTGGCTGGGCTATGTCTTCGCCCTGCTGAAACGCCAGCAGAATGGCTTCCTCTTGTCTTCTGCCCATCCTCTGAGAACAAGGTCAATTAGAAACCTCCTTAACTTGTCTAGGCCACATGATTGCTCCCGTCCAGGGATTATCACTGCCATCCATGTATTTATTCAAAGAACTACTTCATGTATTCAAATATACTTAATGATTGTGGTGTATCTGCCTGGCACCATCTCTTGGTGGATAAATGTGCAGATGTGGTGGCCAAACAGACTTTTTACTTTTTATGGCCATCATATGTACATTCGCCATTAAGGGCAAATACGCAAAACACGCTAAGTATACTTGAACATTACTGACTAATTGCTGTAAAGGTTAGGCACTTTCATATCACAAGAAGGAGGATGAACTCAGGAGCTGAAGATGGAAAAAGTGGTGGAGAAAGTAGAAAGGCAGAGAGAAATATACAGAGACAGACTGTCACTGAAACAAAAGCTAAGACAGAAACACAAGAGGATAGCTACGCAAATCATACAGGTTAATAATGCTAACTGACCAAAATGAGTGGAAAGGGAACTTTAGAACAAAAGGTATGTGAAATGTTTCCTGAGCAGCTGTGCAAAAAGGGGAAAAAAAAGGGTGCTTCGCATGTCTTACTGTCACTTGGATTCTTTGGACATAACTACATCTAAACTCGTTGGGGTTGGGTGCGATGACCCACGCCTATAATCCCAGCACTTTGGGAGGCTGAGGTGGGCAGATCACCTGAGGTCAGGAGTTTGAGACCAGCCTGGCCAACATGGTGAAACCCCATCCCTACTAAAAACACAAAATTAGTTGGGCGTGGTGATGTGCGCCTGTAGTCCCAGCTACTCAGGAGCTGAGGCAGGAGAAGCTCTTGAACCTGGGAGGTAGAGGTTGCAATGAGCCAAGATTGCACCACTGCACTCCAGCCTGGGCAACAGACAACAACCACCACAACAACTCCTTTAGCATCTATACCACAGTGTTTATATAAATGTAAGAATGGTTCCAACCTCAATGTCAGAATTCTTTTACAAAGTCTCACTTTTGAGCTTCCCTGTGGCTTCAATGCATTTTTAAAAGCAAATTTAATATTCTTGCATCACATTTAGGTCCCATTCAATTATCCTAAATTCATGTTGTGCTTCTAGAATGGTGGTAATACATTAAAACAAAACAGCAAAAATAGCTAAGCTCCATTTCTAAGCTGTGTCTATCTGGAAAATTTCTAAAGTATTCAGTGTTTGGCTTGGTAACCTCTCTTTAATGCTAAGGAATAAACCACAGTAAATATTTCTTTCTGTTTTACTGAGAGTAAAAGGGAATCTCCTAAGGTAATTTGTTAACTTTCAAGATGGCAAAGTGCAGATTTTTTAAAATTGTACTTTAAAACAATGAGAATTTTGGACTTTGAGCGGTACACATTTTCTCTCTCTGTCTCTCTCCCTCCCTCATTCTTTCTTTTTGCAGACAGGATCTCACTGTTACCTGGTCGGAGTGCAGTGGTGCCATCTCGGCTCACTGCAACCTCTGTTTCCCAGGATCGAGCGATTCTCCAGCTTCAGTCTCCCCAGTAGTTGGGATTACAGTTGCATGTCATCATGCCTGGCTAATTTTTAAATTTTTAGTAGAGATGGGGTTTCACCATGTTGTCCAGACTGGTTTCGAACTCCTGGGCTTAAGTGATCCACCCGCCTTGGCCTCCCAAAGTGCTGGGATTACAGTTATGAGTCACTTGTGCCCAGCTCATGTTTTCATTTTGCGTAAATTAACAGCTCTGACAATACAGTTTAGTCTGCTTTAAAGTAAGCTGTAAGATATCTTTCAATTCCCCAATATAGAATATGAATTTTCTTCACAAGTTAAAATGCCTTAAGATTCCTGCTCTGCCTCCCTCCCCATATCATTCTAAAAGCACAGAACAGGCCGGGCGTGGTGGCTCAGGCTTGTAGTCCCAGCACTTTGGGAGGCCGAGGTGGGTGGATCACGAGGGCAAGAGATCGAGACCATCCTGGTCAACATGGTGAAACCCCGTCTCTACTAAAAATACAAAAAAAAAAAATTAGCTGGGCATGGTGCCTGTAATCCCAGCTACTCAGGAGGCTGAGGCAGGAGAATTGCCTGAACCCAGGAGGCGGAGGTTGCGGTGAGCCAAGATTGCACCATTGCACTCCAGCCTGGGCAACAAGAGCGAAACTCCATCTCAAAAAAAAAAAAAAAAAAAAGTACAGAACAAAAATGTTTCTCCATAATTACTTACTTCCATATGAATATAAAAGTACACTAAACAGATAAAATATGACATTAACTACTATATCACCTAATTTAAAACCCCTCAAACACACTTGGAACTTAAGACTAGTCCCATATGACCGTGTTCTTAGCTGATGCAAAAAATGAAGAATTCAAAGAGAAAAATACAGATCAGGGAAAAACAGGAAGTCCCAACTTTCAAAAACACTCTATCCACCTTCTATGCAAACCACAAAAAGATTAGACAAACTAAGCATTTGTTGACATCGGCTGTCAATTTTGAAAAGGGGAGAACATTAAAATATATCTGGAGTGAGACTCAAATCACTTATTCACTTGTTCTTTTTCTTTTTGTAAAATATATTTTAAAGAAACTGCTAAGTAGAAATCTAAAATTATTTTTCATTCATTCCTGAGTCTCGCTCTGTCACCCAGGCTGGAGTGTAGTGGTGCTATCTCAGCTCACTGCAACCTTTGCTTCTTGAGTTTGAGTGATTCTCCTGTCCCAGCCTCCCTGAGTAGGTGGGACTTACAGGTGAGCATCACCACTCCCAGTTAATTTTTTGTATTTTCAGTAGAGATGGGGTTTTGCCATGTTGGCCAGGCTGGTCTTGAAATTCTGACCTCACATTGGCCTCCCAAAGTGCTGGGATTAGAGGCATGAGCCACCATGCCCCGCCAAGCCAAGATTCAACTCTTTTCATGCATTCTCCTGTGAGTATTAGGCTCTGTGCTGGGCATTTCATTTTCTCGTGAGTTATCATACTTCATTAATCCTCCTGAAAAACCTAGCAAAGGTAGAGTTCTTAGCTCTTGTGAAGGACAAGATGATTGAGGCTCATAGGAAAAAAAAAATTTACCCAAGGCTATAAAGCTATTAGTGACAAAACTGGGACTCTGGCCTCTAAATCCAGTCAAGTAAGCTGGAAAGAATGTGGACCATCAGGTTAATATCTGAGTTTCCCCCTACTAGCTGTGTTATCCTCAGCCCCTTCGGGTGCCTGGAGAGGGACGTAAAGAACCTTAACTCTGGGGTGGGTGGATGAGCTCAGTCAAGAGGCAGCCATGCTGACCCAGACTGCCTGAGATTTCATGACTCTCCATTCAGCAGGGAGGTGAGGAAGAACAAAATGAGGAACTGTGGTACCTGCTTGGTGATTTCCAAAAAAAAAGTACAAAGATCTAGACTCAGTGAAGTAAGTTTCAAAAGCACCTTCTATACCAAGTCTGTCTGCTGAGTACCCAATCTCCTACAGCTGTAATAAGCCTTTCCTTAGCTTCATTTTCTTTCTGTAAAAAATGGTTCCCTTGCTGTAAAAAAAAAAAAGCATAAAAAATTGGTTTTGAATAAATTAGCCACCCCAAAGTCAGCTTTTCACTTTTGCTTTGTCAAAAGCTAAGCAAAATCAAGCCCACTTATTACTCAATATTTATCCTCATTGAATTTGACAGCTTTGGAAGGAAAGCACCCAGTGTGTGCAAAGAATGCCAGTTTTGCATTTTCAAAAGCAGCTTCCAGTGATAGCTCGTGAAGTTGAAAGTCTACCCCAGCCTCTACCGGGGAGCTGTCCCAACTTACACCTTATACTCCAGCAAACTTCTGCCACGCAGGGGCTACAGTGGAAGGGGCCCACCCCAGCAATTGCTTGACTAAGAAGGATTTGTTCAGTACCTGTTATGTGCCTGGTATTGTACTAGGCAAGAACCATGGACCACAGACAAGAGGCTTAAAAGCTGGTCTCTGCCTTTAAGGAGGTCTTGATGAGAATATGGAACAACACAGGACAAAAATGATGGTGCCAATTTGATCAGCAAGAGCAAGTTGCCTGTGTTGAAGATGGCGAGGATCCTAGATCCCTTGGGAAGAGGGTGGAGGGCTCTGGAAGTGGGAGGGAGTACCCGGGCTCAGCCTGCTCTGGGCTTAGAGAGGAACAGAGGCTGGCTTGAGGAAGGGTGCATGGAGTGGAGAGAAATTAGGTCAGGTGTCTAGAGTCGAGTCCCATTATACTGGGCAGGGGATCTGAGATTGGATCTGATTGTGATAGGAAAGACTGCAGGCTTGTGAGTGGAGGGCTTATGAAGACAGATCTGGGAAGAATGTGCAGAGTGGACTAGAGTGGCAAAAACCAGGCAGGAAACCAACTCTTGACAGAGTACCAGGGAAGAGGTGCTTGGTCTGAGACTCAGACTGATGATGTGGACAGGAGGGTGAAAGCCAACATTTATCTGGATGTGAGAACTAAGATCTGTTTCTTGTCTGCCGCCAGTGGCCTTCCTCCCCAGGCGAATCTCCTTCACAGCGGGAAACGTGCCTCCTTCACCACTCTATCTAGGCTGTCAATGAGCATTGATGAAAGGAAAGAATGATTTTGGGGTTTCTAGGTGAAGAGGCAGATGGGTGCTGGTGAACAAAAGCTAAATACACTATCTAGGACTGACTACTCATCCTTGAAGTTAAATGAAATAAAAATAAAACAGGGCTGGGCATGGTGGCTCATGCTTTGTAATCCCAGCACTTTGGGAGGCTGAGGCAGGTGGATCAACTGAGGTCAGGAGTTTGAGAACAGCCTGGCCAACATGGTGCAACCCCATCTCTACTGAAAATACAAAAAATTAGCTGGGCACGGTGGTGGACACCTATAATCCCAGCTACCCAGGAGGCTGAGGCAGGAGAATTGCTTGAACCCGGGAGCTGGAGGTTGCAGTGAGCCAAAATTGTGCCACTATACTCCAGCCTGGGCAACAAGAAGAAACTCCATCTCAAAATACATACATACATATGACAACACTTAGCTACAACAAAGCCTAAAATAAAAGAGAGGTGGACACCCTTATCAAAGTTTAAGGAGGAAGGGATGAGTCAGCAGAGTCAGGCTGCCTTGGACTTGTCTGCCTTGATCCTGACATCTAAGGGTTCTGGGGCTGGAAAGAGGCCCATAGGGACATGCTGGGCTGCTGAAGAACCAGCGAGGGCTCACTTCTGCCACTCAGTCATAGCTAAAGACCTAAACCCCTAAATGTTCCTCACCCATGGTGGCTTTGTCCAGTAGCTCTTGGGTATTTCCCCAATGCCCAGGGGCTGTGCCCATGATAAAGTGGCAGTGTGGTGAGGACTACAGGGGATCACAGGCAGTGAGACCACCAGACATGCAGTGGCCAGTTCTCTGGTGGAGCAGCAAGGTAAGAGGGAAGAGGCTGAGTAACTGGAGATGCACTAGGGTGAGGAGGCAGAATAAATAGGCAAAGGGCAAGCAGCCAGGCCAGGAGACTCGCAGGAATGGTGGCTGCAAATCTCAATGGTGCTGTTCTTGCCTTCACTGCTGCAGCTCCTCTTGCCCTGGAGAAACCCAGTCCCAAGTGAGTTTGTCCTGGAAGTTTGCAAGTGACACCTAGTGGCCCAGCCAGTTGTGTGACCTTGAAAGGGCAGTAAGCGAGGACCTGGCAGAAGCATTTCCCTGCCCTGTTTGCTCTCTTGTGGGGCAGTAAATCCTCTCCCTCTTCATTTGCTATCACTGCATTTCTGTGTGGCTGACTGTTGAACAATGAATGGGGCGACCGCCCACTGGGAGAAAAATGTTTTTCCCTAAGTAGAAGAAGTAACGCTATCCACTGATCCGTTCTGGCCTGCAAAACAAATATGTTTGCTAAGCCAACACTTATCTGATGGCGAATTTCTGTTGGGATAAACAGAAATATCACTAAGATCTCTTCACACTGGTGAAAACCAAACCTCGTAGGATGTAGACAGAGTCAATGCAGCTAACTGCATGGCTTTATCCTCCGGCAAGTCCCAGCAGCTTTGGGCGGTAAGGCATTGTTGGGAAGTGTCCTAGGAAAGCCAGCCTATTCTAGAGCAGCAGAGCCTATTTTCAAAGGACATTTATTTTAACCACAGAGGAGACCTGGAAAAAGCTGAATTTCTCATGCTGGAACTATACCCTGCAGCTTCCTGTGTGCCCAGCACTGACAGTGAATCCATGAGGTAGCTACAGTTGGGACCACAGAAAGGAGACAGGTGAAGTGCAGAGGGGCCCTGGTCATGAACGTGAATGAAAGACAGCTTGGGGAGCACAGGGAGCCTGTGTAAGAGGCTTTGGGGGATGTTCCATTGAATGCCTCTTCGCTCCCTCTCCTTTCTTCTTTCTTATCCTAATTATCTAATAGTTCTGCCCACCACAGAAAGTCCATTTGCTTACTGTTGGATCACAGTCTTAAGATAAATGTCCCCAGGTTTACTAACTGCTCTAATTTGGAAATGTGCTGCGGTGAAAAGCTGACTCCCAAAGGCAGATCACTTCTTCCAGTACAGTTCAATTATTTTTCCCACAGAGGTGACAAGTTTCAGAAGCAGATGAGAGAGCTTGCTGCAGGTCATATAAGAAGCTTGTTCCTGAACAGATAGGGCCTTTAGATGCGTAGAGCAATGTGTGGAACTGACTAGTTGCTTCGTTTCCTGGAATGATGTCAGGACTGCACGGAGCGTTGCACTGCCCTTCAAAGAAATATACATGGCATTTTCCTCCGCACAAGGTGAGGCAATGAAAACAGAATTCCGTGTGTGCTTTGGGAGGCATGCTCTTGTGTTTCCCTTTGCTCTACTGTGTATGATCTGAGGTAATGGAAGTAGGAGGTGGTATACAGAAACAATGTGTGCCTGACACTACTTGTCTGAGTGACAGAAGAATGCCTGGATGCAAGTCTGGTCCAACGTGCATCCGCCCACAGCATCTCACTCATCACACATCACTGCAGGCAACTGCTCTTTTCGGAAGCTGATCCTTCACGTGTGTGCACAGAAACGTTTTCCATGTTCTTGGTGGCATGCTAACGGCAAAGTAAAACACAGTTGCTGACTTGGAGCCATTACCACCAGCCACGAAAAGGCAGTCAGCAAAAAAAGATGGAAAAAATTTGTCTTCAACAATGGTGGTAAAATCCAGTTGTGACCTACTAAACACCGGTGTTTATTATTTGAAGAGTGAACACATTTTCTGCATTTGGAAAAAAATAGATGCAGCTTTTATTCTGAACTAGAGAGATCTCTATAATAATAGGGTGCGGTTTAAACTCATCTTAAGTTAAAATAATCCCCAAATCATGTGCAATTGATTGATAGGATGTAAAAAACCAAGAAGACAAAATTCTGGATTCCTTCAGCAGACCTTCACTCTTTTTCAAATGAGAGCTACATAAAGGATGCTACGGAAGCAGATTAAAAGCTGGACGCAGTGGCTCATGCCTGTAATCCCAGCACTTTGGGAGGCTGAGGCAGGAGGACCACTTGAGGACAGGAGTTTGAGACCGCCCTGGCCAACATGGTGAAACTCCATTTTAAATCTTTACTAAAAATACAAAATAATTACCCAGCATGGTGGCACATGCCTGTAATCCCAGCTACTTGGGAGGCTGAGGCATAAGGATCAGTTAAACCTGGGAGGTAGAGGTTGCAGTGAGCCAAGAATATACCACTGCACTCCATCCTGGGTGACAGAGTGAGACCATGTCTTAAAAAAAAAAAAGCAGGTTATAGCCCAACATATATAAAAGCAAATATCCTAAAATGAGCCCTGAGGCCATGAGACTGATTAATTATCCCTTTTGGAATGTGACACCTTAGTGGTGTCCTGTTCTTTGGAGCCTTTTACAGTTAAAACTTTTGAACATATTTTCCTTCCAGATTATCAGAGTAGATCTTAGCTGAAAAAATTCTTTGTGATATTTTTACAAAGAAATTTGTGTGTGTGCCTTTTGGGTACAGGCATGTTCCCACCTTGTTTTATTGAGCTTCACTTTCTTGTGCATTGCAGATTGTGTTTTGTTTTTGTTGTTTTTTTTTTTACACATTGAAGGTAGGTGGCAACCCTGTGTCAAGCAAGTCTATTGACACCACTTTTCCAAAAGTACATGCTCAACTCTGTGTCCCTTGTGTCACATTTTGGTAACTCTCGCAATATTTCAAACTCTTTCATTATGATTATATCTGGTATGGTGAAGTGTGATAGGCTGTCTTTAACGTGACTATTTTAATCGTTTTGGGACATCACCAATTGCACTGTATTAGATGGCAAACTTAGTAAATGTGTGTGTCCTGACTGCTCTACCCACTGGCCTTTCCCTTCTCCCTCGCCTCCAGGCCTCCCTGTTCCCTGAAACAAAACAAAATTGAAATTGGGCCAATTCATAACCCTACAATGGCCTCTAAGTGTTCAAGTAAAAGGAACAGTCACACCTCTCTCACCGTAAATAAAAACCCCTGCTTAGTGAGGACGGCAAGCTGACTTAGGCAGAGAAAGCTAGGCTTTCTCTATCAGTTAGCCAGGTTGTGCATGCAGAGGGAAAGTTCTTAAAGGAAATTTAAAAATGTTACCTCAGTGGACACAAGAATAATAAGAAAGTGCAACAGCCTTATTGCTGATATGGAGAAAGTCTGAGTGGTCTGGATAGGAGATCAAACCACCCACAACATTCCCTTAAATGAAAGCCTAATCCAGAGCCAGGCCCTCACTCTTTAATTCCATAAATGCCGGGAGAAGTAAAAAAGTTGCAGAAGAAAAGCTAGAAGCTAACAGAGGTTGGTTCATGGGGGTTGAGGAAAGAATCTATCTCCAAAATATAAAAATGCAGGGCAGAGCAGCAAGTGCTCACAGAGAAGCTGCAGCAATTTATCCAGAATATCTAGCTAAGGTCACTGATGAAGGTGGCTATACTATACAACAGATTTTCAAGGTAGACAAAACAGCCTTCTATTGGAAGAAGGTGCCATCTAGGGCTTTCACAGCTAGAGAAGAGAAGTCAATGTCTGGCTTCGAAGTTTTAAAGGACAGGCTGATTCTCTTGTTATGGGATGATGCAGCTGGTGACCTTAAGCTGACGCCAATGCTCGTTTAGCATTCAGAAAGTCCTCAGGCCCTTAAGAATTATGCTGAGTCTACTCTGCCTGTGTTACAACAAAGCCTGGATGACAGTACATCTGTTTACAGCATGGCTTACTGAAAATATTTTAAGCCTACTGCTGAGACCTACTGCTCAGAAAAAAGGATTTCTTTCAAATATTACTGCTCATTGACAATGCACCTGGTCACCCAAGCGCTCTGATGGAGATGTACAGGAGATTTATGCTGTTTTCATGCCTGCTAACATAGCATCCGTTCTGCAGTCCATGGATCAAGGAGTAATTTCAACTTTCAAGTCTTAATGTTTAAGAAATATGTTTCATAAGGCTATAGCTGTCATCGACAGTGATTCCTCTGACGGATCTCCACAAAAGATAGTGAAAACCTTCTGGAAAGAATTCACCATTCTAGATGCCATTAAAAACATTCCTGATTCATTGGAGGAGGTAAAACTATCCACGTTAACAGGAGTTTGAAAGAAGTTCAACCCTCATGGATGACTTTGAGGGGTTCAAGACTTCAGTGGGGAAGGTGACTGCAGTTGTGGTAGAAATAGCAAGAGAACTAGAGTCAGAAGTGGAGCCTGAAGACAGGACTGAAGTGCTGCAATCTCATGCTCAAACTTCAATAGCTGAGGAGCTGCTTCTTATGGATGAGCAAAGAAAGTGTTTCGGATGGAATCTACACCTGGTGAAGATGCTGTGAACACTGTTGAAATGACAACAAACGATTTAGAATATTACATAAGCCTAGTGGATAAAGCAAAAGCAGGTTTTGAGAGGACTGATTTCAATTTTGAAAGAAGTTCTACTGTGGGCAAAATGCTATCAGACAGCATCTCATGCTACAGAAAAATCTTTCATGAAAGGAAGAGTCAACTGATGTGGCAAACTTCATTCCTGTCTTATCTGAAGAAATTGCTACAACCAACCCAACCTTCTGAACCACCACCTTGATCAGTCAGCAGCCATCAAGACCGAGGCAAGATCCTGTACCCGCAAAAAGATTACAACTCTTTGAAGGCTCAGATGATCGTTAGCATTTTGTAGCAATGAAGTATCTTTTAATGAAGGTATACGCACTGTTTTTAAAGTCTTAATATATTACACACTTAATTGACTATAGTTTAGCTCAAATGTAACTTTTTATTTTTTAATTTTTTTGAGACAGGGTCTTGCTTCTTTGCCCAGGTTGGAATGCAGTGATGTGAACATGGCTCACTGCAGCCTTGACCTCCTGGGCTCAAGGGATCCTCCCACCTCAGCCTTGGGTAGCTGGGCCACAGGCATGCTACCACCACACCTGGCTAGTTATTTTATTTTTTGTAAAGATGAGGTCTTGCCATGATGCCCAGGCTGCTCTCAAACTCCTGGGCTCAAGCAATCCTCCCCACTCAGCCTCCGAAAGTGCTAGGATTATAGGCGTGAGCCATCACACCCACCCAAACATAACTTTTATATGTATTGGAACACCAAAAAATGTGTGTGACTTGCTTTAATGAAGTATTTGCTTCATTCTGGTGGTCTGAAACCAAAGCTGCAATCACTCCAAGAGATGCCTATACATCTTTGTATAGGCATCAAAGATATTTGATGTACATATCTTGAAAGATTTAACAGAATTACCGGACTAAAAGGTTCCTTACCTGATTGTCTCTTATCTTTATATAGAACTCTACTAGATGCCTTATTGATCTTTAAGTCCTTAAATTCCCTATGACCTCCCTAAAAACAAATCCCACTGTTGCAAATCCTTTCCCAGTGACTGATGATTACCAATACTCATTGTGAAACAGTCTAGGTTTGGAAATGGACAAGCTAATGCTATGTTACTGAAAGTATACTCTAAGGAACACTATTTCTTTCAGATGTTAATAGGTGCCATGTATTTAAAAAACTCTTTATATTGAAATAAATTTAGAAAACAAAGTTAAACTCTCTCTCCTTTTTTTTTTTTTTTTTTTTTTTGCTATAGAAGTTCTCACTTTGTCAATGTATGCTAAAAATCTCCAAAGGGACCATGGAATTAGAGAATTTCCCAAATGTTTTTGCCTATAGAACCTTGCTTTTGAAGTTGATGTTACAAAGTCCTCCATGGGACATTTAGGGAAATGCTGCCATGACCTCACCTCTACTGTGACATGAGGTGGAATGTGGGTAAGCGGATCCAATAGAAAAACAAAAAAACAGAACGTCTGTGTCAGTTCTTGAAAGCTCAGGTGTTGACTTTCACCTCTCTTCTCATTCTACATATTACCTAAGCCATGAGTGTGTCATGAAAACAACTTAGAACATTACAACCCACAATTTTTTAAACAGAATGGAAAAATGCCCTAATACATATAGTGGGGATAGGTCTGTTGTAGGGGTGTGTGTGTACTTGCATGTCTATATAGGTCTGTTGTGGGGTGTGTGTGCACTCGCATGTCTATATAGGTCTGTTGTGGGGTGTGTGTGCACTCGCATGTCTATATAGGTCTGTTGTGTGGTGTGTGTGCACTCGCTTGTCTATATAGGTCTGTTGTGGGGTGTGTGTGCACTTGCATGTCTATATAGGTCTGTTGTGGGGTGTGTGTGCACTCGCATGTCTATATAGGTCTGTTGTGTGGTGTGTGTGCACTCGCTTGTCTATATAGGTCTGTTGTGGGGTGTGTGTGCACTCGCATGTCTATATAGGTCTGTTGTGGGGTGTGTGTGCACTCGCATGTCTATATAGGTCTGTTGTGGGGTGTGTGCACTCGCATGTCTATGTAGGTCTGTTGTGTCGTGTGTGTGCACTCGCATGTCTATGTAGGTCTGTTGTGGGGTGTGTGGGTACTCACATGTCTATATAGGTCTGTTGTAGGGGTGTGTGTGCACTCGCATGTCTATGTAGATCTGTTGTAGGGGTGTGTGTGCACTCGCATGTCTATGTAGGTCTGTTGTAAGGGTGTGTGTGCACTCGCATGTCTATATAGGTCTGTTGTGGGGTGTGTGTGCACTCGCATGTCTATATAGGTCTGTTGTAGGGGTGTGTGTGTATTCACATGTGTATATAGGTCTGTTGTGGGGTGTGTGTGCACTCGCTTGTCTATATAGGTCTGTTGTGGGGTGTGTGTGCACTCACATGTCTATATAGGTCTGTTGTAGGGGTGTGTGTGCACTCGCTTGTCTATATAGGTCTGTTGTGGGGTGTGTGTGCACTCGCATGTCTATATAGGTCTGTTGTAGGGGTGTGTGTGCACTCGCATGTCTATATAGGTCTGTTGTAGGGGTGTGTGTACTCGCATGTGTATATGGGTCTGTTGTAGGGGTGTGTGTGCATTCACATGTCTATATAGGTCTGTTGTAGGGGTGTGTGTGTACTCACATGTCTATATAGATCTGTTGTGGGGTGTGTGTGCACTCGCATGTCTATGTAGGTCTGTTGTAGAGGTGTGTGTGCACTCGCATGTCTATATAGGTCTGTTGTGGGGTATGTGTGCACTCGCATGTCTATATAGGTCTGTTGTGGGGTGTGTGTACTCACATGTGTATATAGGTCTGTTGTAGGGGTGTGTGTGCACTCACATGTCTATATAGGTCTGTTGTGGGGTGTATGTGCACTCGCATGTCGATATAGGTCTGTTGTAGGGGTGTGTGTACACTCGCATGTCTATATAGGTCTGTTGTAGGGGTGTGTGTGTACTCACATGTCTATATAGATCTGTTGTGGGGTGTGTGTGCACTCACATGTCTATATAGGTCTGTTGTGGGGTGTGTGTGCACTCGCATGTCTATATAGGTCTGTTGTGGGGTGTGTGTGCACTCGCATGTCTATATAGGTCTGTTGTGGGGTGTGTGTGCACTCGCATGTCTATATAGGTCTGTTGTGGGGTGTATGTGCACTCGCATGTCTATATAGGTCTGTTGTAGGGGTGTGTGTGCACTCACGTGTCTATATAGGTCTGTTGTGGGGTGTATGTGCACTCGCATGTCGATATAGGTCTGTTGTAGGGGTGTGTGTACACTCGCGTGTCTATATAGGTCTGTTGTGGGGTGTATGTGCACTCGCATGTCTATATAGGTCTGTTGTAGGGGTGTGTGTGTACTCGCATGTCTATATAGGTCTGTTGTGGGGTGTATGTGCACTCGCATGTCGATATAGGTCTGTTGTAGGGGTGTATGTGCACCCGCATGTCTATATAGGTCTGTTGTGGGGTGTATGTGCACTCGCATGTCTATATAGGTCTGTTGTAGGGGTGTGTGTGCACCCGCATGTCTATATAGGTCTGTTGTAGGGGTGTATGTGCACCCGCATGTCTATATAGGTCTGTTGTGGGGTGTGTGTACTCAGATGTGTATATAGGTCTGTTGTAGGGGTGTGTGTGCACTCGCACGTCTATATAGGTCTGTTGTGGGGTGTGTGTGCACTTGCACGTCTATATAGGTCTGTTGTGGGGTGTGTGTGCACTTGCATGTTTATATAGGTCTGTGTGGGTGTGTGTGCACTTGCACGTCTATATAGGTCTGTTGTGGGGTGTGTGTGCACTCGCATGTCTATATAGGTCTGTTGTGGGGTGTGTGTGCACTTGCACGTCTATGTAGGTCTGTTGTGGGGTGTATGTGCACCCGCATGTCTATATAGGTCTGTTGTGGGGTGTGTGTACTCAGATGTGTATATAGGTCTGTTGTAGGGGTGTGTGTGCACTCGCACGTCTATATAGGTCTGTGGTGGGGTGTGTGTGCACTTGCACGTCTATATAGGTCTGTTGTGGGTGTGTGCACTTGCACGTCTATATAGGTCTGTTGTGGGTGTGTGTGCACTTGCACGTCTATATAGGTCTGTTGTGGGTGTGTGCACTTGCACGTCTATATAGGTCTGTTGTGGGTGTGTGTGCACTTGCACGTCTATAGACTGGGCTGCAGGACAGGAGACATTTCCTTCTGTGCTCTGCTGGCAGCCATTTCCTCAGGAGATCTCTCATTGATTCTTACAGCTTCAATTCCTTTCTTCATGTTGGCAGCGCCAACACTGGGTCAATGTTTCTATCTGAGACTCTTCTCCTTGGCCTGAAATAGGCAAAGTTAACTGCGTAGCAGCCAGTGCTAGCTGGGTGGCTGACAGGTGCCTCAACTCAGTGTGTTCAGAAATGAATTCCTCAGTTAGCCTCTGACAGTTCCCAAGGCTGCTCCTTCAATGTTCTCCTCAGCAAGGCTTGGCATTATCTCTGAGGCCTCCCTCTCCCCTATTCCTACATTTTCAATCAATTGCTTTGTCCAGTTGATTCTGCCTCCTAAATATCGATTATATCCATCTATCACTTCCCAACCCCACTGCCTAGTGCAGACCAGTATTACTTCTCATGGAGTTTGTTGAATCCTTTCTACTATTTGATCTCTCTTGACCTTGTTCTTGTCACCTCCAGTCCATCTTGCTTCACAGTTGGAGGGATCTTCTGAAGATGCAGCTCTGACCCTGTCTCTCCTCCACAGCTACCTGTTATCCTTTGGCCAAATCCCAGTCTCCTTAGTTTTACATTTGAGACCCTCCATGGTCTGGTCCCTCACTTCCTCTTCTTCCCCATTCTAGATTCTGGACTCAGGTCATCTCCTTGAGAAATGCAGATTCTTCCCCCCCCCCCGCAGCCATCCCATTCTCCCTCCCACCTGCCTCTTCCTGGCTGCTCCTACTTATCCCTCAACTCAGTGTCACCTCCTCTGAAGCCTTTCTCTGACCCCTGGGCTGGGTTAGCTCCCCACCCCCATTCCTTCTCCCATAGCTGTCCATCACGATCCAATCATAGCTTACTGAATTACTTGGCACACAGAAGGTGCTCAAGAAAGACTTGTTAAATGGGAATGTGACTCTCACCCATCTTTAGGCAGGAATGTTAAATTAACCAACTTGTTGGCTCTGGAACCAACTTGCAGAGTGATGTCTGATAAATACTGTAATTCTCTAGATCGGCATCTTCCATACTGTGAATTTCAATCCATGCTGGATCATGAAATCAATTTGATAGGTCACATCCAGCATGTAAGTATCTTTTAGTTGTTTGAATGAGGGCTGCAATGAAAATCTATTACTGTGTCAGGTGGTGGAAAAGTTTGAAAGTACCGCCTGCAAATCTTTTTCCTTAGATATGGGCTGAAGGCCATGGACTTCTCTAAAGGTCTTTAGTCTCTATCTCTTTTTTATTTTATTTTTATTTGTTTATTTTTTGAGACAGAGTCTTGCTCTGTCACTGAGGCTGGGGTGCAGTGGTACAATCTCAGCTGACTATAACCTCCGCCTACTGGGTTCAAGTGATTCTCGTGCCTCGGCCTCCTGATTACCTAGGATTATAGGCATGCACCACCACGCCCAATGAATTTTTGTGTTTTTGGTAGAGATGGGGTTTCACCCTTTTGGCCAGCCTAATCTCAAACTCCTGACCTCAAGTGATCCACCTGCCTCAGCCTCCCAAAGTGCTGGCATTACAGGCATAAGCCACTGTGCTCATCTGCTGTCTTTTCTTTCATATTTTTTCTTCTCTTTGGCCTTAAATTTTTAAATTTTACACTTCTTCTTCTATACTCCCTTGATCTTAGTGAAATCCAGGTTTCGGTTCACTCCATGATCAATGCGATGTGCAGACCTAGCCCCCTCCAGCCAAGTGCTCTTTCACTCTGTTGTCTAAAACCAACCACAACAGCAACCACAACTATCATGCGTTGTTGGCAAGGAATGCGGGAAGAGCTTTTATCATTTGGTTCTATCATAATCTTACAAAGCAGATTCTATTAGTACCCCCACACCCAACCCTGATTTTTTTTTTAAGACAGTTTCACTCTTGTTGCCCAGGCTGGAGTGCGATGGCACAGTATCGACTCACAGCAACATTTGCCTCCTGGGTTCAAGCATTTCTCCTGCCTCAGCCTCCCAAGTAGCATGAATTACAGGTGCCCCCCGCCACGTGTGGCTAATTTTTGTATTTTTAGTAGGCATGGGGATTCACCATGTTGGCCAGGCTGGTCTCGAATTTCTGACCTCAGGTAATCTGCCCACTTCAGCCTTCCAAAGTGCTGGGATTATAGATGTGAACCACCATGCCTGGCCAGTTCCCCTTTTCTACAGAGATGAAGGAATGGAGGCACAGAGAATTTCATTACTCACCCCCAGGTCACACAGCAGGTACTCATCTGAATCCCGGTCTGCAATATATGTCCCCAGCTCTGCACCTCCTCCATCAGAGCAGCCCACCCACCACACCGTAACGGGTTGCTTGTGTCCCTCAGTTGACGACTGAAAGTTCCAGGTATGTGGGTGTCATCTTTCCTTTGTGATCCCTGCACCCAGAACAATTCTAGGGCCCAAATAAATAGTGTTGAATGACAGAATGAATGAATGTGTCAAAGTCTATGACTGATTGGCAGGTAATAGGCTGGGAAGGAGCCAGCCAGGGTGAGAGTCCGTGTCTACTTTATGCTTACTTTGTTTATTCTGTAAAAATAATGTGATTGTCAGGGATGGACTGAAAATTCTTGTTGGAGTTTTACAGGGGCTGAAAATAGAATAAAATTCTGTGAAACCACAGCTGACTTCTCTAAATAAGGTATACTCTTGCTAGGTTTACAGCTAGAGTTGAGGAAACAGATACTTCCTATGTTTTTTGAACAGAGAAATAAAGAAATCAGTGCTCGCTGGCATTTCAAACAGCGTGAGACTTGATGGAGAATCACAGGCATAGGATTTAGTTTTTTTGCTGCACAACTGGCTTTGGAATATTAGAGTAGTCACTGGGTTGCCTTGCGTGATTCTGATGGCTTCTGACATCCTCCAATGACGTGATGCTCGATGTGTCCATACGACAGCTTAAGGCAGTTGGAAATGACCAAGGTTTGACTCTACCCTTTCTTGCTGTGATGGTTGATACTAAGTGTCAACTTAATTGGATTGAAGGATACAAAGTATTGATTTTCAGTGTGTCCCTAGGAGTGTGGCCGAAAGAGATTAACATTTGAGTCAGTGGGCTGGGGAAGGCAGATCCGTCCTTAATCTGGCTGGCACAATCTAATCAGCTGCCAGGGAATATAAAGCAGGCAGAAAAACACGAAAAGGAGAAACTGGCTTAACCTCCCAACCTACATCTTTCTCCCATGCTGGACGCTTCCTGCCCTCAAACATTAGGCTCCAAGTTCTTCAGTTTTGGGACTTGGACTGGCTCTCCTTGCTCTTCAGCTTGCAGACAGCCTATTGTGGGACCTTGGGATCACGTAAGTTAAACTTAATAAACTTCCCTTTACATATATGTATATACTATCAGTTCTGTCGCTCTAAGAGAACCCTAATACACTTGCTTTAGGTGTTTATTCTAAGGTATCTTATTTATATGAAATTTGCCTTATGTTTTCAGCTCAGAAGGGCCTTATTTTTCTTAGCTACCTTGTTGTTGTCTACAGACCCAATCCGTACATTTCTTTCCCTGTTAGACGGTAGCTCACACTGATTACCTGACACAAGGTTATTAAAGCTGGATGCCTAACGGCCCTGCAGATGGTTCCAACCCACTACGAAGACATCCACCTTCCCTTGCCACTCGAGGGTACAACCACATTCACACTGGAGAGCAAACACTGCTGCTGCCTGGATAAAGCCAGACGCCTGGTCTCACCAGATGTCACTCAAAAGGCCGTTTCGGCCGGGTGTGGTGGCTCATGCCTGTAATCCCAGCACTTTGGGAGGCCAAGGTGGGCGGATCATGAGGTCATAAGATTGAGACCATCCTGGCCAACATGGTGAAACCCCATCTCTACTAAAACTACAAAAAACTTAGCTGGGTGTGGTGGTGCAAGCCTGTAGTCCCTGCTACTTGGGAGGCTGAGGCAGGAGAATCGCTTGAACCCGAGGGGCAGAGATTGCGGTGAGCCGAGATCGTGCCACTGCACTAAAGCCTGGGAGACAGTGCGAGACTCCGTCTCAAAAAAAAAAAAAAAAAAAAAAGGTCGTTTTGATTGTGCTTCAAAGTCTATGCTTCTGGTTGTTTGTTTTTTTTTGTGACATGGAGCCTTGTTCTGTCACCCAGGATGGAATGCAGTGGCACAATCTCAGCTCACTGCAAGCTCTGCCTCCCATGTTCAAGCGATTCCCCTGCCTCAGACTCCCACGTAGCTGGGATTACAGGTGTCTGCCGCCACATCTGGCTAATTTTTTTGTATTTTTAGTAGAGACAGGGTTTCACCATGTTAGCGAGGATGGCCCCGATCTCCTGATCTTGTGATCCATCTGCCTCAGCCTCCCAAAGCGCTGGGATTACATGTATGAGCTACTGTGCCCAGTCCGAAGGCTGTGCTTCTAACTACTCTGCTTAGCACTGAAGTAGGTGTTTTGAGGCTATATATAAAACATTAACAGGTAACTTCTGACTTGTTCACAATCAAGATGGGAAGACAAGATAAATGTACAAAACTTGTATACGTAAGGAGACATGGAGCGATATACAACTCGGGTGCAACTGTGCAAGGATAATTTTTAATTCCTCCACCCTTCTGCCACGTCAACACACTTGTTCTGGAAAACACTAAAGGTACAGACTGCCTAATTCAACAGCTGTTGAATAAAGAGACAACATTAATCAGTTAAAGAGAATTCTCTCCTATGCAGCACCTCTTGCCCCTTGCAACCTGCATCACCCCCAACCCCCCAACAAACTCTAAACATCTCAACATAAAACATATTTGGGTGGGTAAAAAAATACCCAATCCATAGAAGCCTATTGCTTAGTCAGGGCTAAAACAAGAGACTTTAATGCTTTAAATGGAATCTTGACCACAATCTCAATAATTGTCACTTAATAATTATCTGAGTGTCCAACAGAACCGTCCCTGCATGGCAGTCTTTGATGAGTGCTTGCTATTTTATCACCATTCACGCTATAAACCCTTTTCCTAGGTGGTCATGGGAGTGGCTGTGGCCATGGTTGTGTCAGGAGGTCATGCTCCTCCTGCTAGGAGGCAGGGGCGACTGAGGACCATCAGGAGAAAAGCAGGCGAGTTCCTGTGCATGTTGTTCTTGGAGGCCCTTCTAATGGGAACCGGCTGCGGCGGCTCTTCTATTAAGTGTGATCAGTCCTTAGGCGTCATCAGTTTTAACTGACCTCTTGTGACCTCTTGTAAATATGAAAAGGAGATGCTGGGAAAGCCACAATGAATCTCTAAACTGATACCGGTGCAATCACAAAGGAGAAGCATAGCATGCCAGTGTCTGCCCTGGAGAATCTCCGCTTTAGGAAGCCCATTTTATTTCAGGTATAAAATGAATTATCCACATTCTGAACAATACTCGTTGTCATAATTCAGAAAATATGGTTCTCATTTTTGAAACTAATTTTTAAAATTTTATCTCACATGATCAAATGTTTCTTATATCTTTTTCTTCCTGACCAGGCATTAAACCAACTGCCACAAAGAGTCCTAGCTAATCATTTATAGCAATAGATTGTCCTGTGTGGTCTACCATGATATTTCTTTCTTTCTTTTTTTTTTTTTAGATTGGGTCTCACTTTGTCTCCCAAGCTGTGAGTGCACTGACCTGATCTTGGCTCACTGAAACCTCCGCCTCCTGGGCTCAAGTGATCCTCCCACCTCTGCCTTCTGAGTAGCTGGGACTATAGGCACATGCCACTGTGCCCAGCTAATGTTTTCATTTTTAGTAGAGAGGGGGGGTTTCACCACCTTGACCAGGCTGGTCTTGCACTCCTGAGCTCAGGTGATCTACCCACCTTGGCCTCTCAAAGTACTGGGATTACAGGCTTAAGCCACCACGCCCAGCCTGCCGTGATGTTCCTTACAGTGCTGTGGAGCCCACATGATGAGTTTGTGGGGCTTAAGAATTCTAATACTTCTTGAGCATTGTTTCCTAGGTATCGATACTTAACCTGAACTGCTGTGAAAAAGGTAAACATATTAAAATGTATTCCATGTTTGTACGCATCATTTTACATGCACCTGCACTACTGACACCTGTTTTAAACTATAATTGTCTAAAAGTCAGACACTGTGCCCCCTATAGTAAGTCTATGTGCCAGCAAAGTGGCACATGCAAGGGGAGTGATTTGACGAGATGTGTAAATATAACAGGGCTGGGCGCGTGGCTCACACCTGTAATCCCAGCACTTTGGGATGCTGAGGTGGGCGGATCACTTGAGCCCAGGAGTTCAAGACCAGCCTGGCCAACATGGCGAAACCCAGTCTCTACTAAAAACAGTCATGCTGGTGTGTGCCTGTCATCCTAACTACTTGAAAGGCTCAGGCAGGAGGATGATTTGAGCCCAGGAAGTTGCTGCAGTGAGCCATGATCATGCCACTACATTCCAGCCTTGGGAACACAGTGAGATCCTGTCTCAATCAGTCAATCAATAATTTTAACAGAAAGCTCTGAGTTTTTTCCACCATAGCTTTCCATTTCTCCTTGACATGGGAAGAAATGATGACTTTCTGTAGGTACAAAATACAGAAGCAACTATGACCTGAAAATGTTCAATTCTCATCTTTCTGCACTTCCCAGACCTACCATTTCCCAGCTAAAGGCCAGAGACCACTCAAATGAGAAGCCTCCAAAGAAAACTCTGGAGCCACAGGAAGCTGGGTGATGACTCAATAGGAGGGATCCTTCCTCTGAGTCACCCAGTCTCGGTGTGACCCTAGACTGGGCACTGGGCCCTCAAAGCCACAACAGAATTACGATCTGAAACCCAGATTTTGCTCACAAAGGATCCTACACAGGAAGTTAGTTTCTGGGTACCGGCTGAATTCAAGCCACAGACACGGACTGTTTGTATTCCCTGGTGGCACCGGTACCTGTTTTCCCGACTCTGACTTCCTGGGTCTCCTCACCAGAGACAGCTTCTGTGTTTCTCTAAGTGAGGGAAGAAGCAATCTGCAATTCTGAGCTTCATGGGGGAGGAGAATAACTCTATGAAAGCATAAATAATGGACTTTTTTTTTTTTTTTTTGAGACAGAGTCTCGCTGTGTCACCCAGCCTGGAGTGCAGTGGCACAATCTTGGCTCACTGCAACCTCCACCTCTCAGGCTCAAGAGATTCTCTTGCCTCAGACTCCCAAGTAGCTGGAATTACAGGTGCCTGCCACCATGCCTGGCTAATTTTTATTTTTGTATTTTTATTTTTAGTAAAGATGGGGTTTCACCTTAGAGTTTAAGGCCAGAAAGGTCTCAAACTCTTGACCTCAGGTGATCCGCCAGCCTTGGCCTCTCAAAGTACCGGGATTCCAGGTGCAATTCACTGCACCCAGCCCAAAAATGATCGACTGTTAAAGTAGAATAACAACGAGCATGCTTGCACATGCCTGCACCGGTAAGTCAATTCAGAATTAACTTTCATTGATTTGGAGTTTAAAGTACCCAAGTGACACGACTAATCACAGTAACCATGAATTCGGTGCCTGGCTGTTTATCCCAACCCTTGCAGCACCAGAGAGACAACTACATGTCTAACTTCCACCTTCTGACCCCTGAGAAGGCACTATTCACCTTGTTTCCCTTGGGATGAAGTTTTTGTTTCTATGTTTAAACATCTGCAAAAGAAATTAAAAGAAAATAGACTCAGTATGAGTACAAACCTTAAGAGCCATTGTCAAGGTCATTTTTTACCTCTTCTATACCTAGACTGCTGGGTGGGATAGTGCATTCGTAAAATTCCAGATTCAATGCTACCATTTACATCATGACAAAATGCCACTTTATGGAGAAATATGATTTCTCCAGGGCACTGTGGGGTGAAGAAGGGAGGGGGGAAATAAATGGACCATAAAAAGCGAAAGATAAATCATGTTCCTGCAAGTGCAGATGACGATCCCTCCCGCAGCCCGCACAGCCTCCTCACTAAGTTAACCTCATTGCCCCAAGCAGCGTATTGCATTCTGAACACTTTACTTTGGCCAGTAACAAAACAGTCACTTGGCTTTCAAGAGTCTCAGCTCTGCTGGTGAAACAAGCTCAGCCACTTCATGTCCTTATTCATACACCATAAAACGGCAGCGCTGACCAATGGCTACAGCACGGCGACAGGGAAAGGGGAAAAGAGGAAAAGTATGTAGGGTCTTAACAGTCACCAGGACTGTTCTCTGACCTCTCCCCTGGCCAGTCATACACTTTCCACAGGAAGCCTCCATGTGCAATTGCAGGATGTCAGTGGGATGCAGGATTGCTGGTGTTAGCTAATAAAAATCCCAGTATACTGTAGGTCCTTTTGAATTGCCTGGTGGCTGTGTGCTATTAGAACTAACCGCTTAAGAGCATTCTGATTATGGTACACGCTGCCTCCAAGTACAAGCAAACAATTAATCTTGTGTGATATGACAGCAAAAGAATATTGAAACTTTGATGTTCAATCCACTTAATTTTTAGTTTACTAACATTTTCACACATTTCTATTTCAGAAGAAACCTCAAAACATCTTTCCTTGTAGTTTCTAGGGTCTAACTCAAAGAGGAACTTTACCACTTTCTCTTAAGTTCCTGTTTTCTCCTAAGAAAATGCCTGAGCAGTTAATCCTTTTCCAAACTCAACAATGAAATTAGTCACGGTGGCAAGGCCCCAGGGCTGAGATGTCTCTTTTACCTTTTCATAAAGATTCCGTGCTTGATATTATCCATCTTAATTCAGTCTCTTCTACCCTTACGCCATCAAGGTCTGAGGACCACAGGAAAAATAAATAACACTGCTGCGGCTCATAGAAGCACCTTTTAAAAGTCTGAAGGTAGAAAACAATCTGTCCTCCTACCTCCATTCATGCTACTAACACAGTCAATTCTTCCCTCTCTTTTTATTTCCCTTTATAAAATTCATGCTGGGCTACTTTTAATCACTGGATCCTGAAGGTAGTTGTTTCTGTTAAGAGTACTATGTTTAGAAAAAGAAAAAAAGAAAAGATCCTAGTAAGTTTGAAAAACTACCAAAGGAAAACAGGTTTCTCTTTTAAGAAAATCTGTTTAAGAATCTGTTTAAGAAAATCTCTTTTAAGAAAATTTCACTAACCCTTTCTCTTTTAAGGGTTAGTACTTTCTCAAATTATAATCAAACCCCAAACAATTATTTTTTTAAACCAAAATATAAGTAAATAGAGTAGTCAAATTTGGAGCAAATGTGTCTGATGGAGACCACCCTCTCAAAACCCCCTTCCCTCTGCCACCTGTTAACTAATGCACCTGCCGCCTCCTTCACTGAGTGTTCCCCCTGACTATTATGACACAGTCTCTCATGATGCTTCTTAATCTGGAATCAGGTTGCGCACAGGTACGACAGAACGCCCCACCCCATAACTACATGTTTTCCAGTTTTAATACATGTAACAAGCAGTTCTAGGGCTGGGGGGTGACAAAGACTTTCTTCCTTGAGCAAACCCTAATGGGACCCTTCTGAGCCCGCTTCCTTGCCCTTGAGCCCTGTCTTCAGCCTGCTTATTTGTAGCAATCATCCTGCTGCGTCAATTTAGTTTAGCCAGAATTCCCACATCCCTAATATCTGAACACCCTTGATAGCTGATCAAGTTCCTTATCTTCCAACCTTGATGTCTATGCCCTTCCTTGGCCTGCCTTCAGCAAGAATCCTATTAATAAAGTCTTCTTTATGGTTTTAGTAAGCATCAGAACAATTTTTTCTTTAACACAGGAACCGTTCAAAAGGCAAATAAAGTACAATCTTTGTACTCAAGTAATTGACTGCTATCTAGAAACAGCCATGCAATAAACCAACATACATACAAAGCAGTCTGAAATGAGAGCAACCTATAGTAACAGAATAAGCAGAGTGCTACATTTTCTTTTTATTCAGTGTAATAATCCCAGTCATATTAACATATGGTTGAAGCACTTTGGGAGGTTAAGGTGGGAGGATCACTTGAGGCCAGATGTTTGAGACCAGCCTGGGCAACACAGTGAAACCCCATCTCTATAAAAAATTAAAAAATAAACTGGGCATGGTGGCATGCACCTGTAGTCCTAGCTACCCAGGAGGCTGAAGCAGGAGGATCACTTGAGCCCAGGAGTTCAAGGTTACAGTGAGATATGATCAGGACACTGCACCCCAGCTTGGGTGACAGAGAGAGGGCTATTCCAAAAAAAAAAAAAAAAAAAGTATGGTTGACTAGGTCTTTATCAGCAGAACCTATCTCTCAATGCACATAAAGGTTTTGGGATGACACAGGATGGTATTAAAGATAGGCGCATAGATACTTGCAGGGTATGAATTTTGGCAAAAATACTTACAGATTAGTAATATGAATTGTCATCTGAATGCCATAGGAAAATGTTAAGTCCCAAGGGCTATTAAAGAGTTATTTTGGCCAAAATATAAATTCAGAAGAGTCACACACAAAATTAAAAAAACAAGAATTTCTTAATTAAGAAATTAAGAAAACAAGAATTTCTTAGTTAAGAAATTAAGACAACACACAAAAAAAGAAACACAAATTAAAATATGCAACAGTGTTCTCAGCTTTGTAGTGGGAAGGTGATCCCAGAAACCTCCCACGTGAAGATGATCTGAACTGAAGTGTGCTACAGTGACCTTCAACGCCTGGGTCCTTCCTGTAACCCCTGCCCATGGCATCTATCAGAGGCTAAGCTTCACTGGGACCTGGCCCCTAATCTGTGTCTGCTTCAGCCATCAATCCAGCAATACCTCTCAGCTCTCCGTTGCTTCTCACCATTGCTCCAGCATCATCTTCTTAAAACATGGACAAGACCATGCCACCTCCATCTTCAGAACCCATTAAGGACTCTCACTCCTACAACATGAGGCTAAACTCCTGCTGCAGATGATCTGTGCCATGTTCTTCCAGTTTCCTTTCCCATATTGTCCCTGCATTCCATGTTCTGGCTTCCCCTGACAATTTGCCAGCCCCCAAGCATCACACCTGCCACTTCTCCTCCCTCTGGCTCAGACAGATTCCTCAGGCCAGACACTCCTCCCTCCTAATTTCCACCTTATCCCAGTTCTACTTATTCTTCAAGGTCAAGTTCAGATGCTAACATTCTTGAGACGATGTTCCATCTCTCACACCAGAATCAGTGATGCCTTTCCCAATGTTTTCATAGACAATTTTATTCTCTGCATGACTGTTTGACATTTATTTCATTCTCATATAGCTTTATAGTTGTTTATCTTTGTTTCCTCCACTAGATCATATATAACGTGAGGGCAGGAGACTGGTGTGTGCGTGTTCAATGTATCAATTCAGCTTCTCGATACCAGGTATTGAAAATGTAAATAGGCTGGACGTAGTGGCTCATGCATGTAATCCCAGTACGTCAGGAGACTGAAGCAGGAGGACTGTTTGAGCCCAGAATCTTGAGACCAGCCTGGGTAACATACCAAGACCTTGCCTCTACAGAAATTATTTTTTAAATTAGAGATGCATGGTGGTGTACATCTGTGGTTCCAGATACTCAGGAGGCTGAGGTGGGAGGATGGCTTGAACCTGGGAGGTTCAGGCTGCAGTGAGCCATGATTGCCACTGCAATCCAGCGTGGGCAACACAGAGAGATCTTGTCTCTATAGCACCTCTTGGAGTCAATCCAGTTTTCTGTCCCTCCCTCCTCTCTCTGAAAGTTTCACAAGTTTGGGAGCAGGGGCCCTAATTTCAGAAAGCCAACAAGGCCTTTTTATTCTGTCCATACTTCAAAACAGAGTTGGAATATTAACAGAGCATTAGCCTTTCCAGTCTGAGGAGTCCTGAGCCTTGAAGTTGGTTCTTACCCACCAGCATTGTGTCTCTGCCCTTTTGAACATGTCACCTGTCCCTCTAGGCCTGTGGCTTTTTAGAAAAGTAAGTGAACATTTTGTTTCTCTTTAAATATCCTCCACCTAATAATACCTACTGGGCTGTGGCAGAACCTCTGGGCTGATGTCTTCAAGGGACCACAGGCAAGTCTCCTGATTGTTCTGCATATGAGGATTTAAAATTAATGCCTACTGTGCAGTAACGAGACAGATTTTCCCACATAAACCCCCTAGTTAGCAGGTGTTCGGGCTGCAGCTCATCTGTCTATATGCGTGTGACTGTGTACGGATATACCTGTGTTTGAATAACAAGTACACTTCCACTGCCTCGGAATTGTTCATTCATAGTCACTCTTGTCATCTGCAATCTTAGCTGTTTTACCATTTACTGTCCCCCATTGATCATTAAACAAATATGGATGATATTGAGGTCCACCAAGATTTCCAGGCAGCCCCACTGTTTCTACACTTCCCCAGTGATGTGCTAGTTCTTTGTTTCTTGTGCCCGAGTCAGTTGTCATGGATGACAAAGTACTCATTTGCACCCTACTAAGGAGTTCTTCATGCAATAATAACCATACCCAGGCCATCCAAGACAAACAGAAAAAGGAATGCCAACATATACACACAAAGACAGGGGCCCTGAGCTACACAGACACAATGACCACAAGTGCCCAGGAGCACAGAGGCACTGGCCAATGCAGAGAATTAATACTGCCAAACACAAGTCAAACACGATTGGGAATTTTGCCCAGTGGAGTCTAGTGATTCTTAAGCCACAGATCAAGGGTGCTGGCTAGTAAGCCAGACCAAGGCCAAGGTGGGCAGTGGGCAGGTCATTGTTGTCAACAACCAATTATGAATTCCAACCCCTATTTTTCTGTTTGCTCATCCTTGTTTACTAGATTGTCCAATCCTGGCTTCCAGCTAAAGACATTTTTTGGCATAACAGTTTGACTAATTATTGGAGATAAGCTGAAGAAAAAGTATTCCTGACCCACAAAACATCCCAGTTGCCATTCTCATGTGGAGAGCACATTATGCTAAATTCCTTTCCTTTCCAAACCTAGAAACATTTTTCTTTACTTTGTTGAGCTAAAGAGGTTGAAGGTCAGAGGTCAGAGGTCATTGTCTTAGGAGAGGACACCTGAGCATCAATCACCTTCAGCCAGTGACCTCTGCAGGACTCAGTTTTCTCACATGCAAAATCAAAGAAGATTGGGTTAGAAGCTTTATGAGAGAGAAGCCACTTGATAGGTCTAATTGTAATTTCTTCTAAACCTTGAATCGTTGTGTGGATAATTTTTTTCTCACAAGGCTTTTACTTGAACGATCTGATGTACCATCAGAGAGTGACTTGGGGCATAAGAGAGAGGAACAGGACCCAGCAAGAGAGGAAGGGGATAATTCCATTTCAAACTTGTCCAACTCAGAAGGGAGAAGAAATTACGACATCTTATAAAAGCGACATAAAAGCCTTGGAGATGACTCCCGTTTCTGGCTCTCTTCTCTTACAAAAGGTTTTTATTTGGGCACCAGTATTTTCAAGAAGTGCACATGTTTCAGTGGATTTTCTTGGAATGCAAATATCAGGTACACCTGACTATTCTTCAGTACAGTCTCTGTAACAGGTTGGTCTGGCACCAAGAACAGCTTCTCAAAAATTCACCCAACCAAGAGACAGGACAGTCAACATTGCAAGCCATGAGCTTTGGCCAGGATGAACACAATGGCAAACAAACTCTCCCATGGGGAAAAGAAAAACATTCATTTTGGATGTGACCAAAGAAAGGACCGGGGGCTGGGAGCTCATGCTTTTACCTCATTGTACAGATCTCAGCCTTTTTTAGATGGACTGCCATGAATTTCTGTTGGATTTGATTTTTAAATTAAAAAATAACATAATCTGCTTTGATTATCCCATACCATGATGTTTTCTACGTTCAAATATTTCACTGAATAAAGTGCTTCAATTCTTTTAGACATGAGCTCCCATTTTTCTGTTGTTTTTGCCAAATAGGCAGATGGAAAGGATGTATCGTGTAAGAGTCTAGCATTGGGCACCACAGGGTAGAAATGATGAATCAAAGCTTACTGATTCTGTTTGGCTTTCTGCGGTGCATTTTGGCAGCCTGCGTAGGTGTGTCAGAGGCTGTGTGACCATGCATGAGGCTCGTTGATGGTGGTAGGTTTTTATGTATGACGCTAAAACACCAGGAAAGAAAAGGATAGAAACTGCTAAACATGAGTGGAAATGAGTGAAACAGAAGTATGAGAATCAGAAAGCCAAAAGGGAGTGAAAGAAAAAACAAAGAGTGAATTTAATAAAGAATATAGGTATTTCTGAACACCCATGAGATGGAATACAATTGTCATGTTAAATGAATCTTCTCAAGGTCATAGGCTCTGTGTTCCCCAGAGACCAACTTTCTCCTTACTCCTCAATCCTCCCACTGTATACAGAACCAGTCAAGAAGACAGACTTGACTTGATAAAGTGTGACACCTGGCATCACTTCTGATGTTTAGGTTCACAAGTGTGAAGAAGTAAAAAGCTGTGCATTTCCCCAGGGTATTCTGTCTAGAGAATGTTCCCTCTGACAGAGCTACATAATCTACAGATACAGGCTTCACCTGGAGAGAGGTATGTCAACCCCCTTTGACTGTAAAGAATAAAGGGTTCACTATAACAGGAGCGGTAACAATTTTAATGTAAAACGTAATGCAAAAAGAAAAAAAGCAACTTAAAGTAACCAATGGCCTTGGTCAACATGGCAAAACCTCATCTCTACTAAAAATACAAAAATCATCCAGGAATGATGGTGTGGGCCTGTAGTCCCAGCTACTTGGGAAACTGAGGCATGAGAATTGCTTGAACCAGGGAGGTAGAGATTGCAGTGAGCTGAGATTGTACCACTGCACTCCAGCCTGGGTGACAATGCAAGACTTTGTCTCAAAAAAAAAAAAAAAAAAAAAAAGGGAAAAAATAATCAGTGGCTAGGAGAATTTGTCACTTATCTCATTAGTCTACCCATACTCGTTATAGTTCACCATGCATTCTGATAAAACTTTTAGCACTTTTCTCTACCTACCTTATTCCACATGGAAGCCCAGGATTTGCCCATACTCCATATTTAAGTCTTATACTCTTCAGTAGGATCAGTAGGAGGAGAAAGCCTCCCTCCTCCTCTCCTTCTTGGTGCTATTCCATCTTTTTTAAAAAAATAAATAAATAAGGCAGAAGCAGTCAGGCATAGTGGCTCACACCTGTAATCCCAGCACTTCAGTGGGGCCAAGGCGGGCGGATCACCTGAGGTCAGGAGTTTGAGACCAGCCTGGCCAACATGTTGAAACCCCATCTCTACTAAAAATACAGACAATTATCCAGATGTGGTGGTAGGTGCCTGTAGTCCCAGCTACTCCGGAGGCTGAGACAGAATCGCTCGAACCTGGGAGGTGGAGGCAACATTGCACCATTGCACTCTAGCCTGGGTGACAAGAGCGAAGATAATAATAATAATAATAATAATAATAAGGCAGAAGCAGAAAAAAGAATTAGACTCCTGTGTGCACACTGGGCTTCCACACCACCCCTAGTCTCAAGGTTGCCACTTCTAATGGAAAGATAGCAATTCTGCCCTTGATTCTTTTACAAAGAGATAAAGAGCCTCACTGAAAGGTCATCACTCTGGTCTCTGACTGTTTGAAAAGTGCACACAATGGACACTTAGTAGAGGATACCTTCATCAAAGGCCTTAACCTAGAACTTACATTCAATCACTGCTGAAGAGTTACTTTTGGAAAAAGCTAATTTTCTTAAGCCATACAATATTGTATTCTAAAAACAAACGGAAATATATTGAGGTAGAGATTGAAAGTAGCTTCACCATAAAGCACCGAAGGCTAAACCCTGAATAGGGAGTTAATGACCAGTTGCCAGCATGAGCTACCCCTTGTCTGGTGTGAATGGCACTGCGGTCCAGTGTCCAGAAAGAGCTGAAGTCTTCCTGGAAAGTAACTCTCTGGGGAGTTTCCATAATTATCTTCAGAAAAAAATGAAACACTAAAACTACCTTTTATTCTGCTGTCTCAACCTCTCTCTTTTTGCATAACTCATAGAATAACTAAGCATTCAGGAAAGACATATGGGGAGGAAACAGGCTGATACACAAGTCCATGCACCCATATCTATGTGGGACTATATTGCTGTAATGCAGGCATGAAAATCTGCAGTGAGAGCCTGGACTTTCTTATTTCAATAAGCCCTCTGGGTGGGGGGCCAATATTTCTACAAGGAGGTTCTCTCTGCAGTAAAAGTGGCTCAATAATATTACAATGTAATTCTGCATCACCTTTATTTCAGTCTGCAATTGAGAGAGCTACTTTCAGTGCAAGCTCTCATTGACTTCTTACAAGTGGATTAAAATAAACCTTGGCCGGGCACTGTGCCTCACGCCTGTAATCCCAGCACTTTGGGAGGCTGAGGAGGGCAGATCTCTGGAGCCTAGGAATTCAAGATCAGCCTGGGCAACATGGCAAAACCCCATCTCTACCAAAAATACAAAAAATTAGCCAGGCGTGGTAGTGTGTGCCTATAGTCCCAACTACTTGGGAGGCTGAGGAGGAAGGATCCCTGGAACCCAGAAGGTTGAGGCTATAGTGAGCTGAGGTGGCACCACTGCACAGTCTGGATGACAGAGTGAAACCTCATCTCAAATAAAAACAAAAACAAAAACAAGCCTAATCTCTAACAACCTTTGCAACTCAGTATATAACGCCAGCGGGAGTTACATGCCCACATACTTTGGATCAAACACTGTGGGATAAATTAAGATCTCACTCCTGTAGAAATAATTCAGACTAGAGAAACCACTATTTTATAAGAAAGTATTTTACTAAATTTTAGGACAGATTTTGCACTTTGGTTGTAAGCATAATAAAATATGTACATAATATAATAGTACTAAACAATGAATGTTCTAAGTACACATAAACTCCAGTTCTAACCACAGAGTTTACTTAACCTGCCGAATAGAGCGTTTTTTAGTTTTTTGAATGAGATGACATAAACTTACTCTGTACCACTTCACAACAAAATTGTCCTAAAGTGCTAATACATGGGGCTTTCTATGTAACTTATTATTGTGCCATTGAAAAAAAGTTACTCTGACACTTGTTAAAATGGTAAGGAAGACTTTATTTGGGACAATTACAGTAGGGGAAAGAGATGGAGCTCAACTCTGAATACAAGAATGAGGGAAATGACAGCCAATGAGCAGAGTCAGAGAACTGGTGGATGGAAAATTACCAAGAGGAGACACCACAGGTAGGGAGAATCTTACAAAACTCACCAAACAGGATTCTTGCTGAGGGTAGACCAAGGTCCCCACGTCAAGGGTCGGGGAATGAGGAACTTGACCAGATATAAAGTATAGGAGGATTCCCACTAAACTGACTTGGAAGAATCTTGATTAAGATAGACCCGGAGGGAGAGACACAGAAGGTTGAGAAGGCTCAGGAGAGCCTAACTAAAATTTGGTAAAGCAGAGAATTTTTATCAGTTTCTACCATACAAAAAAATTAAGTTATTACAGCTGGGTGCAGTGGCTCACACCTGTAATCCCAGCACTTTGGGAGGCCAAGGCAGGCAGATCGCTTAAGCCCAGCAGCTCAAGATCAGCCTGGGCAACATGATGAAACCCTGTCTCTACTAGAAATACAAAAAAATGAGCTGGCGGTGGTGGTGTGCACCTGTAGTCCCAGCAACCTGAGGGGGCTGAGGTGGGAGGATTGCTTGGGCTTGGGAGATGGAGGCTGTAGTGAGCCCTGATCATGCCATTGTACTCCAGCCTGGGTGACAGAATGAGATCCTGTGTCAAAAAAAGAATTTTTTTTTTGCTTCAGTTACTAAACTTCAAAAACATGTCAAGACTTTATTAAAGCCCAACATCATATAAATGATAGATGTGTGAGTTTGTAGATACGCTCCAAGTTAATTCTGAGAACATGCCTCTATTACCAATCCTTTGAGGGTAATGTTACAAAACCTCCTTCTCCAATCAACAGTAATAAACCCAAAGGTCACAGCTTCTTGAAAATGAGGGCCATCTGGTTGACAACAGCCGTTTAAATTGGCCAGGAAGACATAGTATGTTATCATCTCACTTAAAATTACAGTAACAGCTCTTTTACTCTGAAAATGGAATGACATAAAATAGTCCGTATTCCAGAGAAGCATGGAGGGAGGAAAATCCTCAGACAGACTCTGTGATATGTTCCGGTTATGAATAAATGCTGACTGTTTTTGGTAATGATGGTTGATACTTGCTGCAAGGGCTGTGAAGCATTTGAAATGGCATTAATGTGCCATCATTCCACTGCCCATACTAAACCAAAACATAAACATTCAGTAAGCGAAACTTCCACATTTTCAGGGGAAAAAGCTCGATACAGTAAAAACAGTCTTTGGCTGAAAAGTAGTCTGTTAACTAAAGAAAGCACTGTGACTCTAACTGGAGTCTTTAATTTCTGCCGCATCCCTTCTATGTGGCTATGGCAACAGTAGAACCAGATAAACGAGTGAAATAGGAATCCTTTACATTAAGGCCCTCTGATGTGGATTTTTAATTTTCTTTAGGAAATGACTAACATTAGATCAGTGTTTGGTTTTATTTCCATAAAAATAAAGTTAAACTCTGCTATGGAACAGCATTTGATCTGTGCAAATAAACATCAGAAGGTTATATTTTGCAGACAGTTCTTTCAACATTTTCCTGTTCAAGATCTGACATTTAGTTTTCTGCAAAGGGAACAGACGTTTCATGTGATCCCTTTCTTCCTCCTATCAGAAGCTGCAATCAAGCCACTGATGGACCTTGCTGTCCAATCTAGCAACCCAGACATGTGGCTACGAGCATTTGAAAAGTGGCTAGACTGATCTGCAGTGTCCGGTATGTGTAAAGGATTTCCATGACTTAGAACAGAAAATGAAGAACTATCTCAACAATAATTTTATTTTGATGACATGCAGGAATAATAGTATTTGGATATATTAAGTTAAATATAGTACTAAAAATTAGAACTGTTTCTTACTTTTTAAATACGGCTACTAGAAAATGTTAAGTTATATATGTGGCTCACATTACTTCTGTTGGACAGCTGCATGAGACACTTCTTTGAGGGAGGCTGTTTTTCCTAGCCATCTGAACAGAATGAAAATTTCACACTTCAGAAATAGCACTACCAGCAGAATCACATAATGACCCTACATTGGGTCCATCTGCTTGAATAAGGATTCAACTGTTATCTTTTTTTATTTTATATATAAAGGTAGTGGCCTTCATTTTTCATGACAGACAGCATGCATTCAGAAGCAATGTTAACCGCAATAGTAAAAACTCTGCCCATAAACAGAAATTTCATGGCCACAAATGTTCACATCCCAGAAATACACGAAAACCACATTTGCCCTTTTCTTATGCTCTAAGAACCTACCATTAAACACCACTAATACGGTAATTAATATAAGGTTATCTGGACTTGGTAATATAAAATTCACTATTAACGTGATTTTACAACACTAAATACAACCAAACATTCAACCACGCTTCTGGCATTGACTATTATTTGTTGCAGAGGGAAAAGTATGAACTTCAGTGTTTACTGGTAACAATTGCGTGAGTAGTCAGAAAGCCTAACATCTACTATTTTACACCTATATTACAAGAAAATAACTTTAGTTCATTTATTTTGTTAGTCATAAGTGCTTTGAACTGTGATTCACTTAAATACCAGTGTCTCTATTTTTCAGAATATCAGGAATAACAACAATACTTATTTTAAAATAAAAAGAACTTTTAAAAAGGAGAGATCCTTTTTATAAAATGAACAATTTTCAGTGGAAATGAACAATTTACAACATTGTATGGCAAGAAAGCCATCCTAGCATGGCTTGTGAGGCAGTGATCCTTCTAGAAATAATTCAGGAATTGGGAGATTGAGAGAGAAAAAGTGGATATTTTCAAACAAACTGGAGATCAAAACTCACAAATGACTTTCACAGTTCACAGCCTCTGATGCATGAGAAGTCATTTCCACATTTAAACCTTTCTTTGGCAGGGCATGGTGGCTGACTCTTGTAATCCCAACACTTTGGGAGACCAAGGCGGCTGGATCATCTGAGGTCATGAGTTTGAGACCAGCCTGGCCAACATGGTGAAACCCTGTCTTCACTAAAAATGCAAAAATTACCCAGTCATAGTGGCACACACCTGTAATCTCAGCTACTTGGGAGGCTGAGGCAGGAGAACTGCTTTAACCTGGGAGGTGGAGGTTGCAGTGAGTGGAGATCGTGTCACTGCACTCCAGCCTGGGTGACAGAGTGAGAATCTATCTCAAAACCAAACAAAACTAAACTAAACACTGTTCTTTATCCCTGCGGTGCTGCTGCCCAGAAAAAGAGGCAGCAGACAGAAACCCATGGCACAAGTGTGTGGTATGCAAGAATACCTTACCCCAACCAAGAGTCTGCAGAGCCCTCAGACAGCAGTGACTGCAGACAAAAACCCACCTCCATAACATTCTATCTCCACAGCCATAGAGGCTGAAACAATCTGTTCCCAGCAGGACCATCCTTTCTTGAAAGAAGGAAAAAAATAGTCTTTGATGAAATGTAAATAGGAAAAAATTAAAAGTGATGATTTATTTTTCAGATTCTTTTGAAAAAAAAAAAAAATTAGTCAAGTTAGTGGAGCAGACCTACCCTATAAATGACATGTCTGTTGCATACAATATATTCTCATTTGAAAATAAAAACCAAAACTGGACTAGAAGCCTAAAGGGCAATAAGGCTGGGGGATTTTTCCAATAATAGAGATATGAAAAAGCAGTTTCTTTTTAAAGTTAAAATTAAGTTGCATTTAAATTAGGAAGCAATGTTCATGGTCATGAATTCTAAACCACAAAAGCTCGATGTGCCATAGAGTCACACGGTGCCTTCATTGTGAGTTCACAGAATGAGAACAGCTGTGCCATGTTAATCGTAACACAGAATGGCAGTCATTTCCAATCAATACGAATTAATAAATGCAATGAACAGTTCTGCGGTATGTGAGCTCATTTCATCAGCTGACAGGAGCAACTGCTAACACTCCTGGTTCCCAATGAGGTGATGAGGTCCCAAGTCCAAAGTCCCTATTAAATCACCACTGTAACATCCCAAGGAGTCAGCCCTGATACTTCTATTTTCTGCCTTGCCCCTGACTTCTGCGTGGCCTGATAGAGGTCATATTAGTGTCCCCCCGGCCCCTGACAGCTCTGGTTACCCACCCCAAAAGGTGAGCAATATCACTTTCTCAACTCAATGAAAATAACTTTTAAGAGCAAATGCAATAAAGAATATTCTAACTTTGCACAATGGAAAATGCTTTGAGATCTAGAGGTAAAATGCAAGAGCTTATTACCTGTTAGCAACACACAGACGGATGGTCTGCCTAATTGTTCCCTATATTTTTATAAAACTGAAACAAAAACTGTGAAAAAGAAAAAACAAATGTTGAAGAACAGGTGCTTTCCTCATTTGGCTACCATCATCAAGATTTTCAAAAGACACATGAGGCCATACACAAACAACTGGGCAAATACCTGGCTGCCTCGTAGCTTGGCCAAAAGTCTTTAAGGTAGACTGGTACACAGAAATTCTAACTACTCAGCTATTCCATGGCCTATCAAAACTCTTTGTACTACTACACATCTGCTGCTTCTATCTGACATCTGTTATATCTACTTCTTGGTGCTTTTTTCTTTTCTTTCTTTCTTTTTTTTTTTCCTGACAGGATCTCCCCATTGCCCAGGCTGGAGTGCAGTGGCACAATCTCGGCTCACTGCAGCCTTGATCTCTTGGTCTCAAGCAATCCTCTCATCTCAGCCTCCTGAGTAGCTGAGACTACAGGCATGCACCATCATGCCTGATTAATTTTTGTATTTTTTGGTAGAGACAGGACCTCACTATGTTGCCCAGGGTTCAAACTCCTGAGTTCAAGTGATCCTTCTCCATTGACCTCCCAAAGTGCTGTGATTTAAGATGTGAGCCACCACGCCCAGCCTCAAGCCTTTTAAAAAAACACATCTTAGTGCCTTAGAGGAACCTGAAATCTATGGAATTGATAAGGATGGTAATGAGCTGACTCACCTGAACTGTTCCTGCAGAATCTCTTAAGGAAATAAGTGTCTAATCTGAAGACCACTCTTCACACTGTTTGAGTACAGGGGCCCACAGAATTGTGCCGTCATCTTTTCTTTCTACAGTGTTATACTCGAAAACTCAAAAAAATTAAAACACAAGTACCAGTGACATCATGGTATATTACCTCTATGATTAAAATCTAGAGGTTAGTTAGTATTAAAAACTAAGTAAATACAATCTATAATTAAAATACTAACTGCAGATCCACGTAAGGGTCCTAACTAATTTTTCAAGGACGAACTAAACAAATTATCCGTGGTTAAGACACTAAAACCTCTTTTCCAGACTAATGCAATGTATGCATGGTTAACCTGCTAACAACCATAACATGTTTCTCTAAGCAAACAAATTAAAGTAAACCTAAGGATACAGTACACACTGATGTGTGTTTTTCCACGCACATGTGCATTAGGTTTTCTTGGCAAACCACACAGTTCATGACAAATTAATGGGTGCTGTATTAGGTAGAGTGAACACCTCTTATGGGATTTAGTCTCAAGCTGTGTATCTGGATTTGGTCTCCCAAAAAAGAAAACAGAGTTGGTGACTAGGTTATCTCTCTACCAAATCTTGTCAGATTACAGATTAAAGGGACAGTGAAAACGACCAACTAGCAGCTTTATTCATCCTGTTTGTGCTTCTTCCTCAACTCCTATTTGTCATTTGGACTCACGCCTTTTTGGTAATTCACTTTCTTTATCTGTCAAATGGGGATAATTGTGGTACCTACTTCATAAGGGCTGTGGTGGGAATTAATAAATTAATTTCATCTCATTCAATAAGACCAAATAAGTATGTCAAGTCCTTGGTGTTTTGGTACACAGCAAACGCTCCCTACCTGGTAGCTTTCATTATGTTATTCAGAGACGATAACACAGCGAAATTTCAGCATGAACACTGGAATTTGACTGTTGCATGCCAAGTGAGAGCAGATTTTCATATTCTTAAAATGAAACTAAAAAAGTGTTTCTGCTTCGAGTGAAACCATAAAGTCAAAATCATGCATTTGCTATCCATGTTCTGACCAATATCCATGTTCTTCTCTGCTTCCTAGGCCCCCAGCTAACCTACATTTCTCATGTCCCTCTGCAGTTAGGTGGGGCCCTATGACCATTTCTAGCCAATGGGATGTGGGAGAAGTAATAAAGTAGGAAGCCAATGGAAGGTGGGAGCTTTGGGAGTGTGAGAATGTGGGAAGTCTGGTCTCCAAAAACTCCTGAGCAAACCTCTCTCCTCACCTGCTGGCTAGAGGCTGAAAATCAGTGAAGAACTCAGAGGGCCTAGAAGAGAACAGAACCACCGTCTCTGAGGAACCTCACTGACTTGGGCTAAGCGGCTGAGAGGAAGAGGACACCATTGTGCACTCTGGCAGTTTGCTCACTCCTATCCATGGCTCTCTCTCTTTTAGAGAGAGACTGTACATTTTTGTAACAGTAACACCTAAGACTTTTACCATGGGCCACTGCTCTAAGTACTGCATATACATTTCACTTTTAATTTTCTCAACAACCCTCTGAGGCAGGTATTTCTTATAGCTAAGGAAGGTAAAAGAAAGATTTTAAGTGATCTGTCTCAGGTGCACAGCCAAGGTAAGTGGATGAACTGGTGCAGGATGCAAATAGCAGTCTAGCCAGCCCTAGAGTCCACATTCTCAGTCACTAGTCTAGGTGACTGAGAAACAGTCTTTTAAAGACAAATGCACGCATACAAGACATGCTGCTGTGGCATTATTTGCCTGAGTGTTAAGCAGGGTCAGTCCAGGCATAGTTGAGAAGAAGGCTGCGCTTGTGAATAAGGGATCCCCAAAGCCCCTGCTGTAGGCACATTCCATTTCCTTTGTTAACTAGGTATCTTATCAGGTAGCAGATAATTGGGTGTCTCATCATCTCCTTTGGCTTCCTGGGGCTCCCAACTTAAAGGATCCTCTCTGGGCATCACTAAGGTCTTTGGACCTTTGTTGTATTTCTCCTTATATCAAAACTGCTGTCTTAAGACCTGTATTTTGGGAGATCCTACTCACTGAGTGCTGATAACTCAGTCATTGGATACATGATATCAATGTTCTCTTTCTCTCAAATTGTAATTTGATACGTTTTATCAATGTTATCTTTCTCTCAGATTATCTTTTATTTCTGAGGCCTTCAGGGACAATACCGTAATCTGAAATAGTAACTTGGTTGCCAACAGTTTACAACATCCTCAGGTAGGTGTGGGAGCCATATCTGTTTGAATAAAGAAGAGTATTTGCACATCTCAGATCATGCCTGTTCCGGCATAAGATAAATCACATCAATGACAAACTAAAACATGTTGCTTTGTTTCTAGGCTGTGGCTGCAACACTCTTATGTTAAGCACTACCACCTGCTTTATGCCATTTGGAAAAAGAAACCATGGTAATCTCACCATATGATGAAGAGTGTGTGACAGGTCAGCTTGGATATCAGGCAAGGGTATTTCCTAACATTAAAAACAAGCTTCTGGACAGGCTCGGTGGCTCACACCTGTAATCTCACTACTTTGGGAGGCCGAGGTGAGCAGATCACTTGAGGTTAGGAGTTCGAGACCAGCCTGGCCAATATGGTGAAACCTGGTCTCTATAAAACAAAACAAAACAACCTACAAAAATTAGCCAGGCATGGTGGCAAGCACCTGTAATCCCAGCTACACAGGAGGCTGAGGCAGGAGAATCACTTGAACCTGGGAGGTAGAGGTTGCAGTCAACCAAGATTGCACCACTGCACTCCAGCCTGGACAAAAGAGTGAGACTCCATCTCAAAAACAAACAAAAACAAGCTGCTGCTTCTGTTTCTCCTTCTCCTCCTCCTTATTTCTTTTCTTCTTCTTTTTTTTTAACCGTAACAGTTAAAAAAAAAAAAAAAAGTAGGTTTTTTAAGCCTATACCATGAAATGATACCATCAGCAATATGCCTTCTAATAAGAATCTCATCACATGGAAGATACACTTGTAAAAATATTTCATGGCCTGGACTCTAGACATACAAGTGGAAAATATAAGCTTATTAATAAAGCTCATCCCTTTGCACTATATCCAAATCAGAGGGAGAAGAATAAGCTAGAAACAACTTTGCCCAAGTCATAGGTACGTATCTTAAAGGTCTGAATTACCCAAGAGAATTCCTTATATGGTAATCACTCGGAAGAAGCAATTTCAGAGCACCCAGACTTTTACTACAGTTTTAGTTAATCAATAACTCTTATTGTCCGTTGTAATGAAGAGAACAACAGAATTCAGAAAGCCTTAACCAGAAATACTTATTTTGGCATACAGATGCCCAAAGTCCCTCTGTTCTCCTTCAAGCTTGATGGTCAAATTTCTAGAACAATTCATCAAAAGCTGAATGTGGTACATCGCTAAAATTCAGCTTCTACTGAAAAATGTCAAAGTTCTACAAATAATACAGGTTCTGAGATATGAAAGAAAAAAGTGCCAAATTCTTACTTTATAAATAAACTACCAAATGCTTAGGAAGAATGCACTTGGGCAAGTTGCCTGTTCTCGTGCAGCAAATGAACAGAAGTGCCTGACACATGATCTCGAATTCACTTCTGCCAGGCTAGTGCTGCCCAACCACAACACATCTTGTGTGTCCTAAGAATCAGTCTTTGAGAAAACCTTCTCACAAAATCATTACATAAAAAGATCTGTTGCATATTTCCTGTGTTTTATTTAGACAGGTACCTGAGGCCTATATACTTTGTCCTCTCCATCCTCAGGATAAATAGAAGACATAACACATGAATACGTTTTGTGTTTTCCTCAGAGTGTATAACCTCATAACTAAATAAAATTTCAGCAAGCAAAACATCAACCTAGCCTCTAAAATGACCGTTCTCAATTTTAGCAAGTTAACCATTTCATATAAACCTGGGGAATTTTCGATATTTTATTTCTGATCCAGGTTTTTCAATTTCTGGATTGGGCAAGGGTAAGAGTCACTTACCTTTTGTCTGTATGATAAATGGAGGCATGAAGTAATGTGAAGAAAGTCCAGGGTTTGACCTTGGAAAGCACCTCACTAGAGGATACACTAAAATCACCACAACAGACTGAACACATACATATGGACAACTATGAAGCAGGTTTTTTTTTTTATGTGAAGGAAGTAAGCAAAATTGATACAGAGAAGTCCTCCTGTGTATCTGAGGCTACCTTTCAAAGACATCCTCTTATTCCTGGGCTCACTGGGCAGCCATATCAGACTGGGAAGACATTGCTGGGCTTGCCCCAGCATTGGACTTACCTCCTGCCCAGTACATACACCCACACAGGCCGGAATAACTGAAGGTGGGGACAACATGAGTAGGAAGTAATGAAAACGTGCCCCAGTGCCGGGGAAGAGTCCAAACCAAACACAGTCCTTGGCTGCAGTTGGGGAAGGAAGTGGCTGGAAAGTTATTCCCTGATGGCTTGGACATTTAAATACTGTGAGGTAAGGGGGAGTGTGTGTGTGTGTGTGTGTGTGTGTGTGTGTGTGTGTGTGTAGCCTCAGGAATAAAAAACAACACTGCTAACTTAGAAACTTAGAAAAATAATTTGGTCATAACTGAAAGAGAATAACAGTAAGTCCTACTAAGCAAGGAGCCACTTAAGAGCTCCAGGTTGTAGGCCTGTTTTGCAGGTGTGTTTCTTCCACTGCTTCTCCACTGACCATTTTCCCAAGCACTGCCCAGAAAGGAATGTCACTGGCCCTCCTGGTGAAATGCTAGAGCTAGTTCATCACTTTACTCCCAACATCTAGTCTGGCTCTCGGCATCCAGAAGGCACCAACGGTCCTGCTTTGCCTGGGACTCGCCTCTCTTCAGGACTGAAGGCCACAGTTCAGGAAACCCTTGGTCCTGGATAAACTGGGTCAGCTGGCTACCCTACAAGGTGCCCCATGTGGAATCCCTTCCTCAGTATGTCTTCACAGAGAGACAGTTAAATCGTTCATTTTTTTTTTAAGGGCAAAAAAGAATTTTTTGAATGTCAGCACCAGGTACTTCCTCTGGAGTTGGTCAGAATGAGTGCAAGGATAGGTCCTGCTGAACAGCTCCTCGCTGGGCCACAAATGCAGCTTTCTACTGAGTGGGACTGTGGTGTCCAACTCAGGAGACCTTGGAGAGTCACAGGGAGTCCTGAAATGAAGGGAGTGAAAACTCCACAGAACTGGAATTGGACAGCCAGCTGATACTCTGAATTCCTATTGGAAGAATTCTAAAGTTTCAATATATATCCCATCACGAATGTTTGTATGGGGAGCTGTTAAATGAAAAGCTGCCTAAAGATGCCCCTGCTTGCTATTTTTTATTATTATTTTGCCTCTCTTGGCTAAGTCCCTAAATGCCTAATACAAAGCAACTTTTCTGTGTTTCTCATATCTCTGCACCTTGCTGTGGTTGAGTTCACTGGTGACTCAAGGCACTAGAATGACATTCGCTGAGACTGATATCATCCACAGCTTCATAATCTCCCCAGGGGATGGCTGGGGGCCTTTACAGTATTTATAGCTGTGATTACCATGGTGCCAAAGGGATTCATGGTCAAATGCTCGAAGGGGGCCCTGTACCTCATCCACACCAGAGAAATCCTATAGTACAGGAAGCCACCTTCACTGCAGTCAGCTTAGCACTGTTCGCATTTACCTGATCACAGCGTCCAATTTTCACCCAAAACTTATTATCCTGCAGCAACTTTTGGGAAACGTGCCCAACTAAGATATTCACAGACTTGAAAACAGTCTTTTCCTCAACCTACATATTCATTGTGCTAATTAAAGAAAAGCAGTTACCAAACCATGAACTATTTCCCATATATGAATCTTTCTCATCACCAAATTAAATTATTAAGAAAGATAAGGAAGATGAATGAACTTTAAGGTACAAGGATTAATAAACTACAAGAGATATTTTGCTTTTAAAACTTTCCCTAAATTTTTTTGGGAAAAAGTTCTGGCCCAGCAAAATATTCAATTCTCGATAGAATTTCTCAACAGCTCATAATACCAGCAGTGAATACAGCTCTATTCAAAATGACAGTGAAATTTCCTGGCAGCCCCCTTCTAAGAAAAGCAATTTTTAGATCAATAACCTCAAAATACAGGTTTTTAAATACACACACACACACACACACACACACATATGTATGTATAATTTCCTGATCTGAAAAGTCACACAGTCTTTAGGCAGTTATCTTTACAAAGTAGAACATAATTCAAAAACTAAAAATAACAAACATATTTAAAAGCTATTAAAAAGTTGCTGCCACAGACATAAATTTTATTGTCTCTGGGAATTGTAACAGCTCTCCATGTGCAAATAAATATTATTTCCACTATTGTGGTTTGTTATAAGCTCCCAAAATAGTTGCAATGAGGGATAAAACAAATTTCTGGCTTGTAAACAAGCAGCATCCTTTTCAAAAACACTCAATAACCAAAGTCAGTTATCAAATTGCTAGTTCCTGGTCCTAAGGGTAGAGGGGAAGTCAAAATAAAGAGATTACATGCAGTAAGTAACAGATTGATAGAACCGTTCAAGTTACCCAGAAAACATAGTATGAGAATGAAAACAAATTAAAAAGTGCCAAAGAAGGAATTGGAGGAAGTAAGTTTCCAAGAAAGGATAAATTAAATTTTAATTACGATTCATGCTTTATTTTCTACTTTTCTAGTTATCTTTTATTTACCTGTAGAGTTTGTTGGGCTGTTACAAATAACAATCTCTGTAACATTTGGAGCAAAGAAAGCAGAAACAAGACTCAAAATGGGGAGAAAATATCTGTTCCACTGTGAGAGCAATGAAGAATCTGGATACTGAAAAACATAGCAACACCTAACCTTTCTGAAAAGAAATTTGTTTGCAAAAATTATTACTAGCCTACCTTTCCATGGACTACTAAAAAGTAGCTCGTCGCAGCTGAATGAGTAACAATTTCCTGTGCTTAATGTTTTCCATTTCTTGATGCAATCACAGTGCTGCTTTGATGGCCCCAAGCTTGGCCCTGCTGACCTGTGGGGAGGGCTTTCTCAACCTGCAATATGATTCCTATGTCTCAGATGGATCAGTTAGGCCACAAACAGAATCCCTCTAGGCATGATGGCTTCCCTTCCGCCCACATTAAGGCTTGCAATGGATTATGTCTTCAGATGTTCAGACGCACGTAAATATTCATTCCATTCTTAAATTATAGCATTCCCATATATTCTGGAACTTGTATCAGAGGAATTAAGACTATAAGAACTAGCTTGGTGTGCTCATTAAAAATGAGCTGTCTTTCTTGATATTCCAACATGCCTACTCTCTAAAGCTCAGGTCTTGAGAAGGTTTCATTCATTCACATACAAGGGTGCTTGCTATTCACGGGAATGGGCAATAGACTAGTAAAAGCTCTAGTCTCCTACCTTGCAGAGCTTGTTAGCTCTTAGACAACACGCTAATGTTTACAGCATTTAGGTCAAAACAAGATTCTCGCCTACTCCTCCCCTAGTCTGGGTATATGGTCCAGGATGGACTCCCAAAGCTACAGGAGACAAGGATGAGGACCTACTTTAGCATTCAGGGTAAAAAAGGCTGCTGCACAACCTCAAAGACAAGTGATATCTGCCAGACACCTTTCAAAAGAGCCACCACATCACTTTGTGGACTGGCCAATACTGGTCCTGAGGGAAGTGAGCCAAACTGACCTATAGGCCCTGTCTTGCTTACAGTATGATGCCAAGTAGAAAACTACCTCCTACATAAGTACATCCCCTTATGGACCATTTCGTTACTCAAGAAACTTATTTACATGCAAAGGAACTGCTGGGGCCCTGCAGTCCTCCAACAGCACTCTACCTTCTCTCTTGTATTTAAAACTCTTTTCAATAATGCAACTGCTTCAGAGTTGGCAGCATGAAAGAATTAGGAAACCGGCCAGGCGCGGTGGCTCACACCTGTAAAGCCAGCACTTTGGGAGGTTGAGGTGGGCAGATCACGAGGTCAGGAGTTCGAGATAAGGCTGACCAACATGGTGAAACCCCATCTCTACTAAAGATACAAAAATTAGCTGGGCATGGTGGCACGTGCCTGTAATCCCAGCTACTCAGGAGGCTGAGGCAGGAGAATAGCTTGAACCCAGGAAGTAGAGGTTGCAGTGAGCTGAGATGGTGCCATGACACTCCAGCCTGGGCGACAGAGGGAGACAATATCTCAAAAAAAAAAAGAACTAGGAAACCAAACAGAACCGCACAGGGTTTCCGTGGGGCTCATGCTGACCTGCATTCACTCACACACAAACCTGGCCTAAATGGAGAGCACGGCTCACCCTCCACAAAATTCACAGCATCTTTAAAGTACAGGGACAGATTTCAATTATTTTATATAAAATTTAAAGGTACAATGAAAGGAGGACTAGTGGGAATAACATGAGCTCCACCCTTAGCCTGTCTGGGTACAGATAAGAGCTCCACTGTCTGACCCTAGACAAGTTATCTCACATCTTTGACCTCAGTTTCCCCATCTGTAAAATGGAGACAATGACAGGACCTGTGTCACAGGGGAAAGCATTGGTAAATGCTCAGTCTATGAATGGTCTGGAGTGATGAGGCCTCCACAGAAGGTGATACCTGCTATGATTACTATTGCTAATTATAGTTCAGGCAAGCATGCCCCAAAGACTACAGGAGAAAGGACATTGTGACATTAGAGGAAAAACCCATAAATACTGGGGATTTACTAGGAAATTTCTTAGGAGTATTAAAAAAAAAAAAAGATCTGGCCAGGCAGGGTGGCTCAGGCCTGTATTCCTAGCACTTTAGGAGGCTGAGGTGGGCAGGTCATATGAGGCCAGGAATTCAAGACAAGCCTGGCCAACATGGGGAAACTCTGTCTCTACAAAATATACAAAAAGGAGCCAGGTGTGGTGGTGCACACCTGTAATCCCATCTATTTGGGAGTCTGAGGCAGGAGAATCACTTGAACCCAGGAGGCTGAGGCTACAGTGAGCAGAGATCACACCACTACACTCCAGGCTGGGTGACAGAGCAAGACCATGTCTCAAAATAAATAAAGATCTATTGTGTCATCTTGGGCAAGTGAATTCACCCTCTCTGTGCCTTTGTTTCCTCATCTGGAGAAAGAAGATAATAACAGTGGCTGCTTCGTGGGATTATTTAGAAGACTGTGAATTAATAGACATAAAGCTCGCTGAGCAGTTACCTGGAACACTGTCATGGCTACGTATTTGCTTGTTTTGTTTTAGCACCATCAGTAAGACAACAGCATGGTTTCAAACAAAATGGCCAAAGTAGGAAAGAAAAGGTTACTTACTTCAGTAACATTACTTTAATCAAGCAAGAGTAACCATTGCTTCTGAAACTAGTACAATTCATTTTCATTTTTATGGTGATATAATCTTTACAAGTTTTTAAAAAACTAATTCTGGATAAGTGCAGAGCTTGTTAAATTTTAAAGTGTCTCACATATGTATATTTTATGACCAGACTTAACTGGAAACCACATATATTTTTAATTCTGTTGAGACTGAAAGAGATGAGTGTTGCTCAGTGAGATGACTGCTGTCCCCCTGGTTAGTTGCGGGAATACCAGCCTCTTGGAAGAGTCTGTCCCATTGTAAAAGGAGCCCTGTGAAAACCTGCAGTCCATGCCCAGGTTGAAATGCTTCCTGAGTCCAGCACTACTGACCGGAAGCCATTTTTGTAATCAGACCCTTCATCCTTCCAGACATCTCAGTGCACTCAGTGATGAAAAGCTGCATGAATCCCACACTCTTCCCTGATAGACTGAGTGTCCTGCTTTCTACCCTGAAACTCTGATGCCATGTTACTATGGGTTTCTGGCTGGTGAGACTGGCAGATGCTCCTGCTGTCTACTATTACTTTTCCGGTTTGTCTTTCTGCTTAACTAGTCACACTCTTTGTCTTTTGACAAAATCACACCCTGGAGCAGTCCTCTCAACTCCATAAAACTGTTACAAGTCTCTTGGACTCAAGGGGTATGCTCTTCTAGGTCCAGGCCTGAAACTGGAAAGCCCTGCTGGGGCATAGGTGACTGGCATCCTCTGGGGACCTGATCCCTGCTCTGGGTGACCAGAGAGGAGGCTGAGGATGGGCCAAGCTGCAACACAAATACCCCATTCCGAGGGGAGCTTCTCTGAATTCCAATTGGACTGTTTTGTTTGGCAGATGACTCTGCACACTTTCTGATCAAGGAGGGTTTGGAAACAGTTTATTTTTTCAGTAAATCACTTAATGAGAATAACAAAACACTCCATGGTGTGAATTTTTCTGCCAGTGTATACAGACTGCAGGTGTCCCCAGGCAAAAATCCAGCCAAGTCCCTGCCAGCCCCTAAGGTGTGCATATGTTGGCCAAGGAACCAAATCACTAACTACGTGAAGGCAAAGACCTGAAGACTCAGGTATGTGTTAATGTTAAACAACATTACACTCCCTTTGAACAACAACCCAAGTGAAAAGCTATTCATAAAAGTCTTAGCAAAGATCCTTAAAGTGATTTTGACCCAGTTATCCAATAGACCCTTACCTCACTGATAGCACACTGAGCCTCATGCCGCATTAGCTTAACATGGGTGGGGTGGGGGGGAAGGTCTTCAAAGGAAAACATTGGATGTATGAGGGAGTGACGTATGTATGCAGCCAGAGCGACGACAGCACTCACAGTCTGCACATCCTGACTTCAATCCTTGGATGTAAACCCAAGCGCTGAATGCAGAAATATGTAGACTAATTTTTTATTTCTGGAAAGATTATGTTCTTTCATTATAATCTTTAATATCAAGAGTAGTGAAGACAAGTAAAAATGGTAACATAGATAAGTTAAAACTTCAAAACTTGAACACATACACATGCACAGACAGGGTTTTGGCTCAACGTCTTACTTGCTTTTCTTAAAGAAGAGGTATTGTAATATATTCTGCCAAACAGGCTCGATCCTTCTAGCCTCGACTCAAAGTCTTATCAGTTAAAAAAAACAAAACAAAAAACCCCAGAGATTCCTTTCTTTCTTCTTCAGTATAAGGAAGGGTTTTTGTTTGATTTTGTGTAAGGCTGGCTAGATTTTGATCAGTCTCCAAACTCATGTTACCTTCGGGCTGAAATCAAGACTACCAAAGGTCAAGTCCTCGACTTTCTCTTTCCTAGAAGAAACTTCAAGACACTGGAAAACAGAATGAAAGTCCTAGTGGCACTCGTTTTTAGTCTTTCATCTTTAATATTCTAATTCTGTACTGTAAATAAGATACTTCATATATTTGAGGGTGTCTGCAGGACATAGTATTTATTTATTTATTTATTTTGAGACGGAGTTTCGCTCTTGTTACCCAATTGTGCAATGGCGCAATCTCGGCTCACCGCAACCTCCGCCTCCTGGGTTCAGGCAATTCTCCTGCCTCAGCCTCCTGAGTAGCTGGAATTACAGGCACACGCCACCATGCCCAGCTAATTTTTTTGTAGTTTTAGTAGAGATGAGGTTTCACCATGTTGACCAGAATGGTCTTAATCTTTTGACCTTGTGATCCACCCGCCTTGGCCTCCCAAAGTGCTGAGATTACAGGCTTGAGCCACCGCGCCCGGCCATGTATTTATTTTGATGTGGGAAGGAATGTAAAGATGCAAACACATCCCCCATCAGAGGTAGAAACATTACCTTGATTGGCAAGTACCATCTCACCAACAGCAGCTCAAATCATAGAAAATTATCAATGTCTGATTTTTGTGATCAAACCTAATAAATGTTCTGGCTGACTTTGTCCAAGACACTTAAGCACCCTGCTGTGAATATCGCAGAAACCATCTAAGAATAAGCAGAGGAATATACAAGAAGTTCTTAAATGTTTTTAAAAGGGAGCTCCTGCCTTATAAAGGATGGATGATAACATTTGCTCTCATCCTTACCACACCTCTCTGAACATGTTGGGTTTGCTCATGAAGAGATCCACTGCTCTTCTATTCTCAACAAGTGAAGGGTCTGGCCAGGTGAAGGAATTTCCATAGCACTTTTTAAGAAGTTTCTTTTTTCCTTTTTGTGTACTCAAGATACGGTTTAAAGATTTTTATGAAGGAAACCAATAGTCATCCAGCAGAGTATAAGTGTCCACCATTTTCTATTTTGTCGCAGACAAAACCAAATAAGGAAGTTGTTTTTGCCGCAGTTTTCTAGGAAGAAGGTGACTGCTGAATATGAAAAAACAAACAAACAAAAAAAACCCAAAAAAACCCCACAGATTATTCTTTTCTGGATTCAGAACTCTACCACATTCTGATTTTTAGAATCTGGATTTTATCATATTAGATTTGGGATCCAAAGTAAATTGAATTGTGCATTTTCTTGATTTGTGACAGTTTGTTTAGTTGCCTATTTCAAGCAAAAGTGGATGCTTATGAATTGGCTTCATAAGGTGGTTTCTAGAAATGACAAATGATCTGATTTAGCAGTTATTATTATACATTTTCAAATTATCTGCTTCAAAATTCTACTGGTATATCAGGTTAAATGAGCTCCCCCTGGCTTTCTAATGATGCCCAGGCATTTACATCCCCCTCACTCAGAGTCAGTCGGAAAGGGGAACGTTCTGACACCTAAAGACAGCCAAGGGGCATCCTGGAAGGTGACTGCAGGGGCATCTATGGAAAGGGAACACTAATGGGAAAACAGGACATTTCTGAGTGAGCTTCAGACAAAAAAAAAAAGAAAAAAATCACAGCTGTTCCACTATATTATGCCGTTTGGTTTTTTATAACTTGATAGGCTAACACCTTAATCGTGATATTTTCTCTTTCAGTTTACAACACGGCTGAAAGTTCTGAGCGGGAATATGTATGACTAACATGCCTGACGATACTAATTGTCACTACTGGGAGGACAGATTTTACAATCATTAGGTAGAACTGGGTAAGCAAAATGGGTAGAGGAACGAAGAGCTCACAAAGTTTTATTTAAAAAAACAAAAGAAAAAGCTTCTTAAAAAAGAGCTTCAAGGGAAAATAATTAATGCAGAAAACGTGATAATCTTTTAAACATATTTTTAAAATCATGATAAAATATACAGAATATAAAATTTAACATTTGTTTTGGTTTGTTCTGTTAGATGAAGTCTCACTCTGTTACTCAGGCTGGAGTGCCATGACATTATCTCAGCTCACTGCAACTTCTGCCTCCCTGGTTAAAGCGACTCTCCTGCCTCAGCCTCCCAAGTAGCTGGGATTACAGGCATGCACTGCCATGCCCGGCTAATTTTTGCATTTTTAGTAGAGATAGGGTTTTGCCGTCTTGGTCAGCTGGCCTCAAACTCCTGACCTCAGGTGATCTATCTACTTTGGCCTCCCAAAGTGCTGCGATTACAGGCACGAACCACCACGTCAGGCCAAAATTTACCATTTTTAAGTGTGAAGTTCAGAGGCACTAAGTCCTGTGAAGCTCACATTGTTGGGCAACCATCTGTACAATCCATCTCCAGAACATTTTCTGCCTTGCAAAACCGAAACTCTGTCCCCATTAAACACTAACCCCCAATTATCTCCTCCCCAAGCCCCAGCAACCCCCATTCTACTTTGTCTTTATGAATTTGACTATTCTAAGCACCACATACGAATAAAATCAGACAGTATTTGTCTTTTGGTGACTGGCTTATTTCACCTAGCACTGTCTAGAAGGGTTATCTATGTTGCAGCATGTGTCAATATGTAATTATTTACTTCACCAAAATCCTAGAATTCTAGAACTAGGTGTCAATTCCAAAGTTCTGGGGAGTTAGTCTTAAGAAAAATAAAAAGGATTAGCACTTTACAAAAGGATAATAAACCTTGAGCAATTTGTATCCCAAGAAGACAATAAAAGGTTAAATAGATAAATGCTTTCACTAAAATTAGATGAATTCCTAGGAAAGAGATATATAGGAGGCTATTTCCTAGAGGAAATTTATACCACCATTTTAGCCTGCTATCAGGTGGAGATGGGAGACAGCTAATTAGGGTCCTCTCCATAATGCTGACTGATGATAGGGGTGTGGTTTCTTACTTGGCTGAGTGCCTTGCCAATCATTTCTGCACCTACTGGGCCTGGAGATTGCTGATGTGCTTCAGGCATAAGAAAACCGTATCAAAGGCTCAGCTCACTGGCATACCTGATGGTCAAGAACAGAGACTTGCTCTGACCAAGAACACCCCAATGAGACTGGCCTGGAGGGTCCAAGCCAGTTCAGCAATGTTTTATGGAGTCCTAGGGTGGTCCTGGTTATTCAGTTTTGGAGAGCATGGTTTGGCCTATAGGACACAGACTCTCGTCTACAGCCTTTCTTAGGGACCAGCTGTGACTCAGTCTGCATAAGACCTGGAGGAACTAAAATGGACTGTTCATCCCAGCCTGCAGAGTATCAAATCTCTTAGTTTCCAGTGTCCTGAGAAAACGTGCACCCAAGTTCCCTGGGCTAGACTTGAACAGATAAAGGCTGCAGACACAGAGAGTGGGGGTTTTCTTCTATCTAGTCCAAGTAGGAACAACACACTGAAGTGTCTCTTCCATTCACTGGGTGCTCATGAGCCATGCAGGAGCAATCATATCACCCATGGGTGGTGATTTTCTTCCCTTTCTTCTCTCAGTAATGGCACTGAAAACAGAATGTTCTGATCATTAGACGGCAGAACATATGAAAATTCCTAGAGAGAATATCTGTTCTATGCACCCTGCTCCTCCATTCGGCATGTTCTGTTCCCACTGTGGTTCTGCTGTTGGACAGCAAAATCTGTTCTGAGAGCTTCAAGGTAAGAGGGTCTCAATTTGTGGCCAGATGCCCAGGAGTGATTAAGTGATCAGAACATTCAGACACTACATCTCAATCTGGCTAATTGCCTACAATTCAGCAGCGACAGCCCATCTCCTGAGCCACTCAGCTCCCTAAAAACCAGACCTTTGCCGAGCTACAAGGGTTCTTTTTTGTTTTTGAAACAAACTCTTGCTCCATCGCTCAAGCTGAAGTGCGATGGCACGATTTTGGCTCACTGCAACCTCCGCCTCCCAGGTTCAAGTGGTTCTCCTGTCTCAGCCTCCTGAGTAGCTGGGACTACAGGTGTGCGCCACCACACTTGGCTAATTTTTACATGTTGGTCAAGCTGATCTTTAACTCCTGACCTCGGGTAATCTGCCTGCCTCGACCTCCCAAAGTTCTGGGATTACAGGTGTGAGCCACCGTGCCCAGCCAGTTCTCATTTATTATAATGCACCAGACCCCAATAAACAGGCCTTCCTCCCAAACAATTATCAGGGGATTACCAAAAAAAAAAAAAAAAAAAAAAAAAGAAGACTATCTGACAGAAGCAGAAAAAGTGAACTAGGCAATGCTGAAACCAGGGCAGACTAATAGACCCTGGTCAGAAGACAGAACCTGAGCAAGAAGGGAGGAGACTCAAGCTTAACATGATTTCTCTCCTATTGCTACTTACCTCCTCAGTGTATGCTTGCTCTTGAGTTATTCTCTGGGTGAGGGAGGATGATGGAAAAGCAGCAGTAAGGATAACTTAAAGCTTACAGTAAGGAAATCTTGGCTGTTTAACCCGCAGAGCCCAGACAGTATCAATCATTCACAGTGGGCACACATTTTGCATATAAGGTATGTAAATACAAGCATGAACTACTGTAGACACCAGAATATCATCTTTTTTTAGTGGAGACCACATTTTTCCCTTCCTCCTGTAAGTCCAAGGAGAGAGGGATAAAAGGGAAAAAACCGTGTTCCTGTATCATCTACAAGATTTCACCTGGAGTCAAGTTCACATTCACCATAGAGCAAATAAGACATGTGGTTTCAGAAAGAACAACTTTATTCTCTGAGTGGCAGTGATTTGTTTCACTCTGCCTCATGCCTTCCTACTCCCCAAGTGTGGCGTAACATAAAGTCTTAAAAAAAAAATCCCCAAGGTTGCCAGTCTTGGGACAGTTCTGATGTCTTATGTACCTCTCCTATAGTCCCAGCTTTCTCTGCACAATAAGCGAATAGGCATGCTTCTTTTCTAAAAGCACAACTGTTTCACTTGCCAAGTTTCTCTGACCTTACTTTTGGCCTAAGGTGTTTCTAGTGAAATGTAGTATTTCAGTGCTTTTGCCAAATTTCTTGACTACCGGCTCAGAAGAAACAAACTTTCACTTAGAAGAGGTCCTTCACCTAAAGAGACATGAATGCTCTTTTATCTAACTGCAGCCTTCTGAAGCTTCAGACTTGCTCTCACTCTGCTAAGCACTCACTGTGGGTATTCGGATTTTTATTAGAGTGTTTGAGCTACAAGTCAGAGATCTGGTGAAAAACCAGAGGTCACAGAGAACCCTATATTTTCTTTATTTGTAATTGCAGATGGAAGCTGGTCACAGGTGACTATTTAAAGGTGAACCCCTTTCACTGCCTGTGACTTTCTGCTCTGCAGTGGGACTATGGAGCTGTGGATTCGGGATTTCTTTGGCAGCACACTCCTCAGACTTGAAGGATTTTTCATGTTTGCTTTGAGTTTGAGAGCTATTTCTGCCTCTCATGTTTCTCCCCACCCCTCTTTCCTTTGTGCATAACCAGCTCATTGACTTGGTTTCAGAGAACTCCAAGTTTCTGGGAGCATCTTTCAGGGAGGATTGGAGCCATAGGGTTGGTATCAATTTTCTACTTAAAAATGTTTCCCTCGGGGAGAAACTACTTACCAAGCTATCATATTATCAACTTCTTCCTGCTCTTTTATTACTGTTTACCTCAGCATGCAAGAAAAAGAAAGAAAGAAAGAAAGGAAGAAAGAAAGAAAAAGAAAGGCCCCTTTTCTGCAGCTGAACTTTCAAAGAGGATTTTAATAAGGCACCTAACCATTCAACATCCAGATTAATGGTATGGACAGAAGCATGCTTTCCAATAACACCTGTTTTGATAATCTGGTAAAAAAACAAAAATGGGTATTGTTTTACATATTTATTTACCGAGTGTATATGATAAGACTCTAGCTTGGGTGAATAATGAGTCCAGAACTGTCTTTCTTCCGTCTGTCCTGTGCCTGAAACCACCATACTAAGATTTGAAGGCATCACTGTTGACAGAAGAAAATCTGGCAGTTTTACATATACATATATATAGTTTTTAACCTTTCTGATTTTATTAGGAAAAAAAGGCAGTATAAAGTAAATTAAACCAAACGGTAGGTAGGTGTGTTTAGAAGTACATGTCCCAGAGGAGCTATCTTGGGATCTTCTCATGATTTTTGTGACCTTACCATATAGTGTCATTCTTTGACAGGGACTTCTGAGGCCCCTACACAAGGGCTTGGATCGACATTGACTTGAGAGGAAGTTGTTCTGGGTCCAGTCCTTGCAGAAGAAACCACCCCAGGGTGCTAGGCAGTGCCTAATTTGACTCTCCCCACCCTGGGCTCTGTGGGGTGCCTTTAATGTCCTACAACCCTGATCAATTACCAGAGGTGCTGGGCAACGAAGGACATGCCTAATTAGCTATGAGCGAAAGGTAACAGATTACTACGTCAGTACTACAAACTGGTCAGAGAAAATCCCTACGCAGTCTCTTTTTTTTTCCCATTTATTTATTTATTTATTTATAACCAACTAAGAGATTCTGGTAAAACTTTTTTTTTTTGGATGGAGTTTTCCTCTTGTTGCCCAGGCTGGAGTGCAATGGCACAATCTTGGCTCACTGCAACCTCTGCCTCCCAGGTTCAAGCAATTCTCCTGCCTCAGCCTCCCGGGTAGCTGGGGTTACAGGCGCCTTCTACCATACCTGGCTAATTTTTTGTATTTTCAGTAGAGACAGGGTTTCACCATGTTGGCTAGGCTGGTCTCGAGCTCCTGGCCTCAAGTGATCTGTCTGCCTCAAAGTGCTGGGATTACAAGCATGAGCCAACATGCCTGGTGCCCAACGTATTTTGATGCAGCCAAATTCTAATCTCTGGGCATCTTTTGTAAATATGCTTAAGGCAGTGTGTGAAACTGTGAGGAGGTGGTTATAATCATAAAGATTAAAGACTGTTACCTAAGTGTCTACCATTTCCATGATACAAGTGTTTAAGATGGCATTCCCCCTGCTTTCCTTTAATTTTCCATACAGGCAATGCCATGCTATTCTTCATTATAGAACAGTGGGAAAAGAGCTATATTTACAATGACATTTACATGTATCCAGCTTAATAGTTAGTAGAGGTTTGGACTAGGATAAGAAATGGATGACAAGACTTATTTAATAATTAATTTCATGTGATTTTTAGTCCCTTGGCTTTTCAAATAAGGCCTTTCTGAATTATATTATATGTAAGCAATGGAATGGTTCAAGAGCAAGTGACAAAGTCCCAGAGAAGCAACTGAGTACTGTCTCTTGGGCTGTTTCTACTAGAGACCTATTTTACATCACCCAACACAATTAACTTAGCAGAGAGCACACACATTTGTCACCTAGGGAGAAGCATGGTTAAGAATGAACCTCGAGGGCTGGCTCACACCTGTAATCCCAGCACTTCGGGAGGCCAAGGCGGACAGATTACTTTAGGTCAGGAGTTTGAGCCCAGCCTGGCCAACATGGTGAAACCCCGTCTCTACTGAAAATACAAAAACTAGCCGGGCGTGGTGGTGTGTACCTGTAGTCCCACCTACCTGGGAGGCTGAGGCAAGAGAATTGCTTGAATTCAGGAGACAGAGGTTGTAGTGAGCCAGGATCATGCCACTGCACTCCAGCCAGGGCGACAGTGCAAAAAAAAAATGAACTTCAAGTTTTTGATTTTCAAACTACCACCTTACAGATTGCCTTACGGGATGGAGGGTGTTGCATCAAAGGCAAAAGGCATTGCTCTTAGGCGAGCAAGGGAGCCAGTAAACTACTAAAGACACAGTGGCTGGTTAATAAGAGCAAAATTTTTTATGTATTATTTTCATCCATATTGGGGAAAAAGACAGAAAAGTTGGCACCTCAAAGTGAATGCTTATGTAGCCAGTGAAAACACAGAGATCACTAAGCGGGGACAAAAGGGGACAAAGTCTCCTTTGCTGCAGAGGCCGTGGGTGTGGCTCTGAGTAAGAGCTGTGCTAGTGCATCCCGACTGTAGGGCGTGCTGACTGGATTGAGTCCTGACTGTGGAAGAAAGGTTCCACCGGAAATCCCTGGGACCTCACGGTGCAGCAAAGACAAGGAGCAAGGTCCCAGGGCGGCTCAGCGGACAAAGGGTCACCATCCAGAATGAGGGCACATCCAGGCCTCCATTGGGATTCCTGTGGTCTGGGCAGGCCTGGTTCTTCTGGCTGTCTTCTGGATTGGTAAAAACTGTGTGGGGCCACGTCGGCTGGGTAACAATCTACTGCTCAGGCTGCCAAAGCACAAAGCATATGGATGGGCAGAGTAAAAAAAAAAATTTATTTTGTGCCTATAGATATGGACCCAGTCTCTCTGACAATCTTAGGATAAAGAGATTTTCTCATGCTCAATATGGGAAGACCATATGCTTTCAAATAACCATAGCTTCTTACGAGACACTAGGAAAATGAAAGTTGAAAATTAGAATTTTAAATTTGTTTTCAAAGTTTTACGCTCTGGGCCAGGTGCAATTGCTTATGCCAGTAATCCCAGCACTTTGGGAAGCTGAGGCAGGCAGTCACTTGAGGTCAGGAGTTCGAGACCAGCCTGGCCAATGTGATGAAACCCCATTTCTAGTAAAAATACAAAAATTACTCTGGTGTGGTGGCTTGCACCTGTAATCCCAGCTACTTGGGAGGCTGACACAGGAGAATCACTTGAACCCAGGAGGCAGAGGTTGCAGTGAGTTGGGACTGCACCACTACACTCCAGCCTGGGTGATGGAGTGAGATTTTTGTCTCAATTAAACACCAACAAAGTTTTACACTCTGTTCTATGAAGAAAAATGTTGTCACTACCGCACCTTTTCTGCAATAAGCAGCAATAATTATTTATTACGAGAAAGAGAGAGGTAAGTTATAAAGTATTTTTAGTGATCTGCTAAAAGAAAACTAGCTATTTCTTCCTGTTCTCACTCATCCCACTTGCCCCTACCAAACCACAGAAGGCAAAAACCCTATAAACCCTCAAACCAACAACCCTCAAAGAGGAGAAAAAGAAAGAAAAGGGCTTTCATGCCTAGCAGCTGTCTGTCTACCCTTGGGAAAAACAACAGTGCATGCATTAGAAGGTTATTTCTACATTTCTGGAAACCACAATGATATGTCGACTCCATGGAATCTAGAGCCACTGAGAGATTAATCATATCACACTCGCCTCCAGCTTGGGCTGGAAGCTTTCTTTTAGAAGCCCCACTATCATCTTCATGGCAAATACATGCTTTGCTTCCTAAGGTTTTGCTTTTTTTTTTTTTTTTTAACTGAATTCCATTCCATTTAAAAAATAATCTAGCATATTTCAAAAAACCTGTAAATATCTTATATCATACTAAGGGAAACTTCAAACAACTGAAAAGTATAAAAAGGTGGCCATGGTTATATAATCAGTGATTTAATAACCTCAAAAAGAAAACATTTGATTTAAAATATAATCCCAAATGAAGACATATCATGGTTCTGGGAGAAGGGGGATAAGGTTTCAGTTTACAAAACAATGTTATGTTTTAAAAACATGCCACGCTTACTTCCATCCTTTTCCCTTTGGACTTTGCGTCAATCTTCAGTCACTAAGAAATTAGTACATACTAGAGATCAGATTTCTTCTTTGTCAGATTTGTATGGCAGGTAAGTAAAAGTCTTTTCTCTTCCATCTTCTCATTTACTTGGGAGAGGGAAAGCATCCTATTTTTTGACCACGTTCTTTCCCTTTGGGTAATGGTAAGTAATCTAACAAAGTCGGGATCCCTTAAAGCAAAGGGGTTTTCTCCTTACAAAGTTAGCTGTATACACAGAGTCCATAAACAGTGGCCGTTCACATTATTTGCAGAGATAATTATTACGGGTTATTAAACTATTTATTGGATGCAGGGAGGGAGGGAAGAGCTCAACAGACAATACTGTTTGCTAGCTCCTAGATCATTATCACTTCCGTGTTATTCTCTGTTTGGGTCTCATTGCTGTGATATAAAGTGTGACACATTAAAAGGTTTTTGGTTTGGTCATCACAGCCCACTCTGATGATCAAAAGTACAGTCAGCCCAGAATGCTCTTTACGAGCTATACAATCATTAAGTCTTCTCACAAATGTTGCTCTTCACGTCTGGGTCTATTCAGCTCCTTCTAATCATAGCCGTGTCCCCCTGCGCTGGATGAACATACACACTTGTTAAGTTAGATTGTCATTCGGGCAGACGCTGCTTCTCACGGTCACGTGGATGTGTGTCCTCAAAAGAAAAGCTGGTCTTCCCTGTGGACTTTCAGGGCTGGGAATGTGAACGAGGGTGGTGAGGTGCCCTCCTCTGCATCCTTTTCTGCCTCCTCACGATGCACCCTCCGGTTTAAACCTGCTCCTAACTGGCACCTGCAGCACTCAAATCCCTTCAGTACTTTAGTAACTTCAGTACTCAAATCACTCTCACTTCGTTTCTTCAGGTAAAATCACCTCACAAAATGGATGTTTTTGTATATTTCCTTTCACCGCAAAAGGATTTCTCAGCAAACACAAGAATAATTGTCTTTCAAAGTAGCTGGTCTCACTGGTTTGATGAGGAACCCGCATATCAGGTCCATGCCATGGCTAACCCCGCCCCGCTTCCAGACGCAGCCTGAGAGAAGCAGCCTGCTACCTGGCTGGGGAGGGTGGGCCGTGGCTGCACAGTCATGCATCGTGGGCTTCCCCGCTGCTGACCCTGAGCTAAATGTGTGTACCAAGGTATTGTGTGTCTAGGAAGTCATCTAATAAACTCAGTGCATTGTCCTTCCATTTGGAGGGAAAAACGTGCTCTGGCTGATAGAGGATGGGGACATCTGTACTAACCTTAAGCAAACTGCATTTGAAAGCTTGTATTTTCAGGCATTCAGCCACTCATTTCCTTCAAGCCCTCTGAAGTCCCTACTGTGTGCTGAGTACAGAAGACAGAAGACAGGACAGTAGGCTGGAATCACACCTCAGCTGCATCTGGGGTTCACGGTAAGAGGGGGACAGCGTGTAGCACTGCCAGGAGTCCTACTATGGCACCCCCTAGAAGAATGGGGCGAATGCTGTGATGCCCTCTCTCCCTCTCCTGGAGCTGCCTGCTGTGGAGAGGAAAGGAACCCTTTACAAAGGCAAGCTGAGCAACTTAATCTGAAACTAACGAATGCTTAGAAGCAGGAAAAACCTTTTTAAAAGACCTGATTTATGAAAAGGTGCTGAAAAGCAGAGAAACTGCGATGTCTGCCAGAAGGCACAGCCAATTAAAGCCCAGAGAGGCCTCATTGAGTTTTTTTCTCCTGATGATTAGATTTGAAGAAAGTCATGCTCTGCCGTAGAGATAAGGAACTGTCAGGTGCTCCCATTAGTTTAGAAGAGGGCAGAGGGGGCAGGGAGAGGCATGGTGGTGTTATAAAGGTTTAAGAAGGAGGAGAGTGGTGTATACAGGAAGGGAATTCTAGGAGGACTGCGAAACCTGCCCATGACATGGAATGCTGCTAAGGCTGTGACCCACATGATGCTGCTAGGGAAACCTCGCTCTCTGTTCCAACAGGGCATGATTCTCAAAGGGTACCAGCAGGAGGCTTAGGATGCCAAGACCCAGAGAAAAGGAAGGCTGGCTGCAGGCAGGGGACTTTGATCCCAGGCTATCTGTGGCTCTGCTTCTCACTGCCTCTGTGTGCAGTTCTCTGTAACACCAAGACTGGACTCTGCCTTCCTCTGTGCTCCAAGAGAAGCTCTGCACAGAAGCGCCATTCGGGGCTCAGAAGGAAGATGGGTTCACCTGAGAGGAGGGAAAGAGGGGTGGTCAGTGGGCTCTCATATCCCCTGGGGATAGCCCCACTCTTCTTCTGGATGGGGTCGTCCCCGGTGCTTGTGGACTGTGGAACTATTACATTGAATGGAAATATAGTTTATAAATTGTGAAGTGCTCTATAAATGTGAAGTGAGCACCAGGCAATGTTCATTTTGTTGCATCCTGAAATCAGACTGTCTATTTCTGCTGAACTAAAAAGAAGAAAACAATAGATTAAGTACTTTCCACTCCCTCAATCTAAAGCATTTGTCTTACATTGGAGATGACTTGAACAATTCTCAAATACAAAAACAAAAAAAGGAATGTAAGTAAGCATTGGATGTGACATATAGAGAGATGTTCCCTTCGCAAGATTGATACGGTCCAATCATAAAAAGCATTTTCACTTCCCCAAATTCTCATTTAAATGATGAGCTTCCTAGCAGCTTATGAGTCTCTTAGTAAAGTAAATGAAAACATTGCTTTTTACATTATTTTGTAAGATGATTTCAATTGAATGAAGTTACGGGTAGGACTAAATCAATGAATACAGTTAGGAGTTTTAAAATTTTATCCTCACTAGAAAACATAGCAATAACACACTTGAAAATATAATTTGGGGCTGGGTGCAGTGGCGCACACCTTTATTTCCAGCACTTTTGGAGGCTGAGGTGGGAGGGCTGCATGAGCCCAGGAGTTTGAAACCAGCCTGGACAACATACCAGGACCCTATCTCTATAAAAAGTTTAAAAATTAGCCATGAGTGGTGACACATGCCTGTAGTCCCAGCTACCTGGGAGGCCAAGGCAGGAAGATTGCTTGAGCCCAGGAGTTCAAGGCTGCAGTGAGCAGGGATTGTGCCACTGCGCTCCAGCCTGGGTGACTATAAAAAAAAAAAAGTAAAAATGGAATGCCACTTAAGGACTAATTAGGAAAAAGGAAATGTGATATGGAAGCGGCAAGGCCCTTGGAAATGAGCCTGGTGCATAGCACATGATTAGGTCACAACAAATTACAGGGCAGGGAACATATATTTTAAAGTCCAAGCTGCTACTGATAGTGACAATCAGAACAAGCCTTTCTCTAACCATACAGAAGTGAGTTTTTGATGCAAAAACATTACTTTTTAAAAATTTTAACTTTTAAGTTCAGGGTTACATGTGCAGGTTTGTTATACAGGTAAACTTGTGTCATGGGAGTTTGTCATACAGATTATTTTGTCACCTGGAGGGTAAATTAGTTTAAAAACATTTTAAACTGCCTTGCAAGTGACCCTAGCAGCAGACAACTGGCCATTACTATACTTTAGATTATATCAAGTTACAGGCAACAAGCTTCTATTGCCTGTCCCCAAAAAATGTCTTTCACATGCAACTGGAAGAACGCACAGTATCTTCCTTTTACCTTACTCACAATCCCGGCCCACTCAGGCTGTCCTGGGGTCATGATGCCAGCGGAGCGCAGGAGTCCTGTGGGATCCTGCAGAAGATCCAGCCTCACCCAGGAGAATTCATTCCCATCACACCCATTAATTCCGCCCAAGCGGATCTGTTTCACACGCACCCTCCTGTCTTCCATGTTGTGTCAAGGTACCCCTGGGAGTGTGCACCACTCATCTCTCATTGGTGAGTTTTCAGATAATTGTAATCATGCTGATGAGCCACATAGACCCAGAAGATGTTTTCGTTTAAAACTAAGCCCTTGGCACCAACCTCCCCCCGAACTACTGCCATCTGCCCAACAGTTCTTAAGGTGCAATTAATCAAGACAAATAATAAATTGCAATACTACTGCTTTCCCCAACTGCTACTATTTTAACGGTATGGTTGTCTACTCTTCATTGCAAATACAGAATCTTTAAACAAGATTAGGAGTGGTATAACTTAGGTGGCAGGGTGTGGTGGCTCATGCCTGTAATCCCAACATGTTGAGAGGCCGAGACAGGAGAATCACTTGAGCCCTGGGATTTGAGACCCACCTGGGTAACAGTAACCTTGTCTCCACGAAGAAATCAAAACATTAGCCGGGCATGGTAGCAAGCGCCTACAATCACAGCTACTTGGGAGGCCGAGGTGGGAGAATCACTTGAGCCCAGGAGGTTGAGGTTGCAGTAAGCAGAGATTGCACCACTGCACTCTAGCCTGGGGGACAGAGCAAGACCCTGACTTAATAAAATAAAATAATTTATGTGGAGGGGCGTGGAAACCTAAACATGATTTATATATTGTTTCTGTAGAAAGATGTATTTTAAGTGAATTTTATGAATCACAAGTTGATGGTAAGCTATAGACAATACTAAAACAAACACAGGAGCAAACATAAAGCTGTAAAAAAGCCCTCTAAGGTGAGTCTACCCCCTACTGCTTACATGGTAAACACTTACTATTCATAAAGACAGAGCAAACCAAGGGGCCTCATCCATTTCAATTCCAGTTGGTTCTCTCCGCTGTTACCAGGCACCTGGTCCAACTGTAATGTTATCCTCAGCAGAGCACAACAATGATGCAGAGAAATTTGCTTCCTCCAAAGTCCTAATATATTCCAATGCCACATATTCATAAATAGTTCTGAATTTTCCATATCACTCTTTCATTAAGGCAAATGGCTGAGAACTAACTGTATTATAATAGAACATTTTTATATTTTAAAGAGATAAATGAATATTCACAGCATTTGCAGGTAGGAAAAACGAACTCTAGTTCAGCTCCCACTGACAGCGAATGTCCTGAAGAGAGAGATCCAACACTAAATATTCATTGCCGTCCTCACTGTTTATTCATAACTTGTATTCTCTCAGGAAAGCAATTTAAAACATTTCATTAAATCTACTAACAAATTAACACGACTGAAACAGAGCTCATTCTCTTCACCACAACCCAGCTCTTGGTAGCAGCTGGGCATGGTGGCTCAAGCCTGTAACCCCAGGACTTTGAAAGGTTGAGGTGGAAGGATTTCTTGGGCCTAAGAGTTTGAGACCAGCCTGTACAACATACCAGGACCCAGTCTCTACAAAAAAACTTCAAAAATTAGCCAGGCATGGTGGCATGCACCTGTGGTCCCAAATACTCCAAAGGCTGAGGTGGGAGGATCACTTGAGCCCAGGAGTGAGCCACGATCGTCCACTATCCACTGCACTCCAAGCCTGGGTGACATACACAGTGAAACCCAGTTTCTAAAATAAATAAATAAAATATAACTTGGTGGCATCATCACCTGCCCCAGCCTCTCCCACCTCATCTGATCAGAGCCAAGTCCATTTGATTCTAGGTTATCTTCTCTTCCAGCCCTCCGTCCGCACCCCAACCCTGATCCAAGCCACTGCTGTATCTCTGGTAGTTGCCACAGTAGCCTCTTAATTGGTGTCCTTGCCTTTGGTCTCACCTCCCTCTAATTCATTAGCTATACTGAAACCAAATTATCTTTCAAACATGCAAATCTGAGCACACCACACCTTACTAAGAACACTTTAAAGTTCTCCACTGTGAACAGGACCAAGTCCACGCACCTAACCCTGAGTGACTGGGCCCTTCCCAGTCTGGGGTCACTCACCTAGCCATCCTCTCCTGCTGTTTCTCAGGTCTTTTCCCCTGCTCCAGTCATACTAAGCATCTTTCATTCCTTTACTGGATCTGTCTTGCTTTCCAGAATGGGGACACAGTATTCTCTTTAGGCCTCAGCTGGAACAAAAATTTCCAAAAAGCTTCCCTGATTCTGAGGATGGGCTATAGATTCCTCCCATAGGATCCCAGAGCAAAGCCCCTGGTCTCTTCCTCCCAGCTCTGATCCTATTTCTTACTAAGTGCCTCCTTGTCTATTTGCCCTCCTATTAATAGACTCACTGGAAGGCAAGGACTACATTTGTCCTTTTGCTGACTCCATTCAGTGACCAGCACTTAATAAATGTCCTAGAAACATTTGTTGAATGAACAAATTCTTGAACATACTCTTGCCCTCTGTGTTCCATACTCTCCATTATTTAATAATGAAAACACTCCAAAATAATATACTGAGCACTTGGGGAAGTATATTACAACTTTTAGCTCATTAAGCAACCATCATACATTGTTTCAAAACACCATGGGTGTGTTATTGTCATAATTGTCAACAAAATTGAGAAAGACTTGGTCCCACTTGTATGACTTGATTACAGAAGGGGTCCATGGTACATGGTAGCCACCATCCCCCTAATCTCATGTCAAATAGCAAGCTATAATTAAAAGAAGATTCAATTTAATCTATCAAAGTGCTGGGATTACAGGCTTGAGCCACCGCGCCCGGCCCTTTTTTCTTTTTTTGAGATGGAGTCTCACTCTGTCGGCCAGGATGAAGTGCAGTGGCAAGATTTCTGCTCACTGAAACCTCCATCTTTTGGGTTCAAGTGATTCTCCCACCTCAGCCTCCTGAGTAGCTGGGACTACAGGCATACACCACCATGCCTAGCTACTTTTTGGATTTTTAGTAGAGACGGAGTTTCACCATGTTGGTCAGGCTGGTCTCAAACTCCAGACCTCGTGATCTGCCCACTGCGGCCTCCCAAAACATTGGGATTACATGTGAGCCACCGTGTCTGGCCAATTTAATTCCTTTTTAAGGCTGTATAATAGTCCATTGTATGTATATGCCCCATTTTGTTGTAGGGCATTAGTTTTTTTAATGTAGGCTTTTAAAACCATGTCTGAACATCAAAATGATCAACAGTTCACATAATTTAAGAAGTGTACCATTGGAAAAAATAATTTTATAAATTCGCCACCTGCTGAAAAGCCACTTAAACACTCAATATTACTATATTTTGCAATAAGAAAGAATAAGGTGCCAGACACTGTAATAAACAATGCACACGTGTCATTTTCATGAGCAGATGCAAAGGCTGGCACAGGAATCAGGACAGTAGTTGGCCAGGAAGACTGCAAAGGGGCACCATGGACGTGTCTGGGCTGATGGAAATGTCCCATATCCTAGTGGCATGGATTACACACAGGTATGTATTTGTCATTTGAGAAAACTCATAGACCTATACACTTAAGATCTGTAGATTTCACTTACAGCCTAAAGGAAATCAGAGTAAATATAAATTTTACAGAAACAAAGGAGATTCTACAGTTCAGCTAGTGAGGCTTACTGTCATCCACTGCTGTAGGGCCCTTTGGCAGGTCTCTACTATACCTGGTATTAATCCCAAGCTCCTTGCTCTTCACTAAAACACTGGCTTGTCTGGAGAGGCTGAGAAACACGTGGTAGACTAAATACCTACAATGCCAGGACATCTGCCCACGTTTAGGAGATAGCCCAATAGGCATGAGCCCCAGGTGGTGGAATGCCTCTGCGTAGGGGTAGAAATGAGGTACAGGCAGCTGGCTGCATGCCAGGCTCCAGGCCAGGTGTCTTCACAGGTGATGCAAGGCCTCATCTGAAACCATCCCAAAGAAACAAGCCTCTCTGGAAGGCGGTGAGGGAGCAACATTCAAACACAGAAACCTGCAGAGGAGGAGGGTGATGTCTTGACTTCCTTGTCAGGCTGGCTGCGAGCTGTCTTTCCAGTTGTGGCATTGGACTTGGCTAGAATCACGAAGAGGTAAAAGGCACTGCCTCCGTATTAAGTGTGAATATCTGTTACTCTCCTCTGTGCAGTTTGCCTTTATAAAATGTCAAGCTTAGGCCACACATGGAGGGAGGCCTCAGTGTCCTAGCCATGGTGAATTTCCTGCCAAACCATTCAAAGCACTGAGAAGTCAGAGAACTTTTTTTTTGTCATTTACTATTTCAGATTCTCCACACTACTATTCCCCTCTGTTAAAGTGCATGATTCAATGGCCGGCCGATCTCCAGGTGGCTCACAGGGCAGCATAAAGAGCATACAAAATTCTTATCATCTTAAAAACCATTTTGGAAACACAAAGCGATGTCAAATGGCAAATTAGGAAATGGCAGTCAGGAACTCACATATTCCCCTTGACTTAAATAGCACATATGTATTTTTATTTTACTATTAATTTATTTTGAGATGGAGGCTCCCTGTGACATCCAGGCTGGAGTGCAGTGATCTTGGCTCACCCGCTTGAACCCACATTCTGAGTTCAAGCAATTCTCCTGCCTCAGCCTCCTGAGTAGCTGGGACTACAGGAGCCCACCATCACACCCGGCTAATTTTTGTATTTTTAGTAGAGACAGGGTTTCACTATGTGGGCTAAGCTGGTCTTGAACTTCTGACCTCAAGTTATCCGTCCACCTCGGCCTCTCAAAGTGCTGGGATTACAGGCATGAGCCACCGTGCCTGGTGTGTGTGTGTGTGTGTGTATGTATATATTTTAAGTAAAACAAAGGTTCTGAAAAGCATACTGACGTGGACTCACTATCATTTGAATGAAAGGCAGTAACCTGAAGCAACTAGTTCTCACACAGGATGACCGAACCTGCAAGATTCCAAGCCCATAATATTCCTCTTTGGGTCGCACGCTAGAATAAGCCACCTTTCCTTCTCATGTCCTCAGAAGCTGATAACCACAGCTGACCTCTGTCCCTCCTGGTTCCTGGTTCATCTGGCTCCCTAGGAAATGTCTCATTAACCTATCAGCAGATATTCTGCTTCCAAGCTATTTAATCAGGATGACAAAATGTCCTAAGAAGCCTCAGCCTCACATTTGAAGTCATCTTTGGAACTCCCTATCTGGGGACTCTGCTCTGTCTTTGGATTTCTCCCTAGCCTGGAGCCAGAGGTCCTCACTGGCATATCTCTGCCTAGGTGGGATAGCCTGGTGGGTGTGGTGTGTGGCAGTGCCTGTTACTTCCTCACACACCAGAGTACAGAGCCGCATACATTCAGTCCCTCTTGTGTCCCCCAGGCTGGGGACAGTGATGTCAGCCCATCTTAGTGAGGACAGTGCAGATTCTTACTGACAAACCCACCTTTCAGTGTGACCTCTGGAAAATGCCATTACTGATCTAAAAACCAGCTAGGACCTGCGCGCTAACTTAAACCGAAATATCCTCCCCCTAACTAGAGACAAAGCTGGCCAGTCTGTTCCTAGGGACCCTACACCAGATGTACAGACTGCTTTTAGATAACATTTTATCTAGGGGAATAAATATTGCCCCAACCTTTGCCCTGACAAATAATCGTTACTTTCCTTCCCTGGATGGACTTTAAGAGCACTTTTGGGGCTGGGCATGGTAGCTCACATCTGTAATCCCAGCACTTTGGAAGACCAAGGCAGGTGGATCACTTGATGTCAGGGCTTGGAGACCAGCCTGGCCAACATGGTGAAACCCATCTCTCCTAAAAATATAGAAATTAGCGGGGCATGGTGAACATGCCTCTAATTCCGTTACTCAGGAGGCTGAGGCAGGAGAATAGCTTGAACCCAGGAGGCGGAGGTTGCAGTGAGCTGAGATTGTGCCACTGCACTCCAGCCTGGGCAACAGAGTGAGACTCCATCTCAAAACAAAACAAACAAACAAAATAGAGCATTTTTTGGTATGAAGAAGCAACTACATAGGAAAAACACTAAGTTCTGATGAATAAAACTTCCTTCTAGTTGACTGAAAGCCCTCCTAAATGTTCTTTGTCATTTTAAGTGCATTTGTTCTTATAGCATCATGAGTGGTATTTGGTTGTTGGAACAAGAATTGAATGATCCCAGAGCTATGGAAAACAAAACCAACCAACAGACAAAAACAACGCCTGGGCTGATATGGCTTGATATGAAGCCTGCTAACTGGCATATCTTGCAATTCTATCTTCATCTTTGCAGACCAGAGCTCTCCACGTTTCCCAGCAGAGCATTTAGAGAGGAAAGGCAGGAGGTGAGCACCTCCAGATGAGAACTATTGTCCAAACATCTTGCTGTTTCATGACCGCAGACTTACTGCTGTGCTGTAAGGAATGAGTACCTTGTTGTGTGTCATAATATACTGTGCTATATAATCAGACATTTCGCTCTGTGCTGCTCCAACTGCAGAGGTGTTTCACGTGTTTTCTTCACCAGGCTCTAAACAATTTGAGGGCAGGGGCTGGGTCGAATATGGCCATGCCTCCTTGCCTTGTTCAAAAATCACTTCACTGACATTGACTCTAGAATCTCTCTATAACGGATGCAAAATGAGAGCAGGAAAACAAGTGTCACAGAGTATAAATGCCTTTCCCAAAGGAAGCCACCAAAGTTACTCCTTCATCTTTCCTGGAATTCTAGTGAATTTTAGTTGCCTGGGGCCAGAGCAGGTCCACAGCAGAACATTAGAAAGCAAGAACTCAATAAACATTAGCTATGTTTATGGTGTTGGTGTTATCATCGCGTGGTTATGTGGGCATACTGCACAGCAAGAGGAAACTGAGTTCACAGTAACCAATTACTGAAACCAGTAGCAACTGATTACTATTAACCAGTTAATTGGCAACTGGTTAGTATTAAAATGATAAAAGCAGGCACATGGCCTATGAATTTTTTTTTTAAAAACCCCATCACACACCTAAGAGTCTCAAGAAGGCCATAACACTGCTGGTCATGCAGCGCTCAGGACCAGCCAAGGTCAGCTCCCACTGGTTGGTGACAATCCCTTGGTTAAGTATTTTGAATCTCACGTGACTGCCCAGCACAACAATGGATATTCACAGCCTCCAAAGATGCTATGTTATGCTTTGCCATATGATACTCATTTAATAAGGTAGATAAATGTGCAATATAGGTTAGCCTTCCAGCAACATTAGTGCTTATACTAAAAGAAGAGGAAAAACCCAGTGACTTCCACTTTAAAGAGAAGTCACTCATGTGGGTAGCTGAGACCCAGATAAGGCTGTAGAAAACTAGATTTTACTCTACTGCATCTTTACTGAAACTAATAGAGTCATAGGTGTTCAGAAAACACCCGATTTTTTCTTTTTTGAATGTAAACACCACCCAAGTCACTCTGGAATGCTATATCAGGAGTTTAAGGAGGTTTATTTACTGACACAAGACAATAAAGGAATGGATCTCCGTCCATGGCCTCTCCTCCTCCCACCTAGCATAACCTGCTCCATTGTCCCAAACCAAATATGGAAACCAAATTATTCACTGCTAATATAAAACTGGGCTTATCTCATCTAAAAAGTGATTCCCATAAACAGTATCACACTGTACCCTTTAAAAACTGTTTTTAGGCTGGATGTGATGGCTCACACCTTATTATAATCCCAGCAGGATGGGAGGCTGAGGTGGGAGGATTGCTTAAGCCCAGGAGTTCAAGACCAGCCTGGGTAACATCACAAGACCCCATCTCTACAAAAATAAAAAAAGTTACGCAGGCATGGTTGCATATGCCTGGAGTGCCAGCTACTCAGGAGGCTGAGCCTGGAGGATGGCTTTAGCCCAGGAATTCAAGGCTGCAGTAAGCTGTGTTTGCACCACTGTACTCCAGCCTGGGCCACAGAGTGAGACTTGTCTCAAAAAAACAAAACAAAATAAAAACTGCTTTTAAAGAATTTGATCTATTACTAGAAAGAGAGTTAAATATTGTTTCTGTATGACCAATATGCTTGGAATTATTTTGACAGAGTAGTATCTAGGCTGGTCATCAAACCACCTCAATAAATAAATAAATGAATAAATGAGTAAACAAACCAACCTCAAGATTATACCTCTGTGGCTCTAGAAACAACCCACTTACCTAAGTCATCTTAAGGGATGTATTTTAAATGCGGATGGACATCTAAAGAAAATTGAGACACACAACGGGGAAGTAAGTATCAATTGGACTCAGGAGGTCACAGTGTCCTTGACTAAATATGGACTGCAAGAAAGGCATGACCTCATTTTCTATGTATGAATCGGAAACTGAAATAGGCACCAAATTATGCCAGGCATAAAGCCCAAGGCAGTCAGAGAAAACACGTTTATCTACTTATTACACAAAGATGTTCATTGAAACTTTATATTGCAAAAACAAACAAAAAAACCTGTGCTTAACAATAGGGGTAATATACAGCAAAAGGAATTACAGCATGCTCTCATTACCAAAATTATGCTGCAATTTAAAGTCATACATAAACACTTTTAAATCATTTGGGGAAAATGCTTCTGTGTTTTGTGAAACATACATACATACACACACATATACAATTTTATATATAAAATGCGTATATACACACATACACATTTTTATATGTGTATATATATATGATATATACACACACACCCCATACACATTTATTTTCTCAATTACATTATAAAAATAAATTGGCAGGAGATACCCAAATTATTAAAGGACTTTTCAGAGTGAAATTAGAGGTATTTTTTTTCCCACTTAAAAATTTACCAAACTTTAAAAAATTAGCTGATATTACTTCTATTTATAATTAGAAAAAATAATTATTTTGAAATTTATTCTGTTACTATAGAATAGATTGGAGGGGGAAAAACTCTCCCTCACAGTGACTCAGAATCTTGAGATTTCCATTTCTCTCTTTAAGCACTTCGGGAAGTGGATCTTACAAGAGACCCTTATCTTGTTCCTTAAGGCAAGCTCGTAAGCACTGCCGAAGGAGGCCCTGTGCTCAGTGACTTTGGATGAAGAGTCTCTTCCCTGATGGGGCCAGTGTCATACACTACATTTGCCCTTTTTTATTCCTGTTCCTCCTGATGTAACGAAATAGTTTTGTTGTACTTTGGGAGGAGGGATGGAGAGCTATTTTTCCTGGGCTTCTCTTTTTGTCTGCGTTGTGATATTAATAATTTGGGCTCCTTTTACATTGTAGAAGCCTAACTCTAGGTTTCCTGAATAGAAAGGGCTGAGGATATATGAATAGTCCTATTACACATCTTAGTCTAGGAATTGTCACAATTCATGTGCAAAACTCTCCATGCACAGATAAAGAGCTCTGGTCTTGGAATTATCGTATTAGACCCAACCAAATTCAGTGAATTATACAAGGCCACTTGAAATATCTAAAGTATTTGTTTTGTTTTGTTTTGTTTTGACAGAGTCTCGCTCTGTTGCCAGGCGCCAGGCTGGAATGCAGTGGCGTGATCTCGGCTCACCGCAACCTCCATCTCTCAGGTTCAAGCAATTCTCCTGCCGCAGCTTCCCGAGTAGCTGGGACTACAGGCGTGTGCCACCACACCCAGCTAATCTTTGTATTTTAGTAGAGATGGGGTTTCACTATGTTGGCCAGGATGGTCTTGATCTCTTGACCTTGTGATCTGCCCGCCTCAGCCTCCCAAAGGGCTGGGATTACAGACATGAGCCACTGTGCCTAGCCTAAAATATCTAAAGTATTTGAAAGAAATTAAGATATTTGAAATACCCCTTTCTCCTTTGATTTTTTTTTTCTTAGATGAAGTTTCTCTTTTGTTGCCCAGGCTGAAGTGCAATGGCGCAGTCTCAGCTCACTGCAACCTCCACCTCCTGGGTTCAAGTGATTCTCCTGCCTCAGCCTCCCAAGTAGCTGGGATTACAGGCACCTGCCACCATGCCTGGCTAATTTTGTATTTTTACTAGAGACAGTGCTTCACCATATTGGCCAGGCTGGTATCGAACTCCTGACCTCAGGTGATCCACCCTCCATGGCCTCCCAAAGTGCTGGGATTGCAGGCCTGAGCCACTGCACCCGGCCTCCTTTCTCCTTTGAGTATGAAAGCGTAGATTACCTGGCCCAAGGCAGAACACATTTCTTAAGTGAGAACAATTTCAACTTTCTTTTCTCTTTCAAGGTCTTCACAACAAAGTGGCCCTTAACATTTTAAGTAACACTGAGTACCTTTTATAAAAGTTCACTAATTTACTAATTTAGTGAATTTGGCTTTTAAGGAAATCAGGGACTTTGAAACAAATTTAAACAGAAAAACAATTCTTTGGAGATGGTGAGATCAAATGGACATTTGCAGATACTTTAAAAGAAATACACTGTTTATAAACTGTCTTAATATGCTCCTTCTTTCCTTAGCAATCTGTATTGTTCTAATGATAAAGACTAAGTGACTTCTAAATAGCTTTGTTGTGAGGTATCAACTGTTTCTTCCCCCAACTTGACCAAAATCAATGCCTTGTTAAAATAAGATACAATGTTGATTTAATTACCTGGGTAATTCGGCTTTTCTTAAAATGAACTTCTTGGTCATAATATCCCTTTACTGGAAGTCCTCCTTTTAATCATCCTACATATGTTGAGTTTTAAAAATTCAATATACAGGCTAGAGCTGGTGGCTCACGCTTGTAATCCCAACATTTTGGAAGGCAAGGTGGGTGGATCAGCTGAGCTCAGGAGTTCAAGACCAGCCTGCGCAACATGGTGAAACCCCATCTCTACAAAAAATACAAAAATTAGCCGGGCATGGTGGCACACACCTGTGGTCCCTGCTACTCAGGGAACTGAGGTAGGAGAATTGCTTGAGCCTCGGAGATGGTGGCTTCAGTGAGCCGAGATCACACCACTTGCACTCTAGCCTGGGCAACAGAGCTAGACCCAGTCTTAAAAAAAAAAAAATCAATATATGATAGCTAAGATTAAATTTAGATCTATTCTGAGAATCAGTAAAGCTACAACTTATTCCTAAATTGATAAAGGGCCAGGTGGGTATGAGCTTGAACCTTAGCTCTGCCATTTACTATCTGTGTCATCTTGAACCATTACCTCACCATGTGTAGACCTCCCATTCTTTCCTCATATATGTCCTATGCTGAGATACAGGCACATACTAGGTGCCCAATCAATGGAAGTGATTAATACCTTTGATTCTCAATCTGTAAAAATGGAGATAAAATAATTCTAGATATGCAATGATCATAAAGTATTTTATATACCTATAGGGCTCTATATTACAAACGTTATTTATGTTTCTGCAAAAGTAGATGTGTTCCTATTTTCTATGGTGCCTGTTTTAGTATTAAAAGAAGATCATTTTATTCTGTAGAGCTTTTTTTAGTATAAAATTCAACCTCTCCACCTCACCACCTCCAATTACTGCCACTACCAAAACTGAAAAAATGTGATAATAAGTTTTGCTAGTTTTGTTACAGTAAATATTCCATAATACTTGGTTTCCTTCCTGATTGAGCTAAAAAATGACAAACCTGTATACACCAGGTAATGTTCACGGAGAACATCAGAAGTTTCTGTAGAGATTGTTACAGGCTCTTTCCTAGCCCTTCCATACACACTGGCTCTGGGGTCATTAATGGGTAATTCCTTTACATGGTCACATATGTGCAACTTACTTATTTAACTTTCAGTGGAATCTTGTACATAGCTGGATTTCCATTAAGGTCTGTACATTTTTTTTTTTAAATCATCAACTGTGATATTTATAATCATAAAATACCTCATCTAAGAAACATTTAATATGACTTTGCTTTTGTTCTGTTCTTGACAAACCAGGAACTTAAAAGTTCATGAGATGTTTTATTTTTTAATTTTGCATTTTTTTTCTTTCTTTCTTTCTTTCTCTTTCTTTCTTTCTCCTTTCTCTTTCTATCTTTCTTTCTTTCCTTCTTTCCTCTTTCTTTCTCTCTCTTTCTTCCTTCTCTCTCTCTCTTTCTCTCTTTCTTTCTTCTTTCAACAGAGTCTCACTCTGTCACCCAGGCAGGAGTGTGCAGTGGCGCAATCCTTGGTCACTGCAACCTCTGCCTCCTGGAGTTCATACAATTCTCCCACCTCAGCCTCCTGAGTAGCTAGGATTACAGGCATGCAACACCATGCCTGGCTAATTTTGTGTGTGTGTGTGTACTTTTTAGTAGAGACAGGGTTTCACCATGTTGGCCAGGCTGGTGGGACCTCAACTGATCCACCTGCCTCGCCTCCCAAAGGGCTGGGATTATAGGTGTGAATCACGGCACCTGGCCTCTTTTTTATTTTTATTTTTTGAGATGGAGTCTTGCTCTGTCTCCCAGTCTGGGGTGCAATAGCGCAACTTCAGCTCACTGCAACCTCTACCTCCCAGGTTCAAGTGATTCTCCTGCCTAAACCTCCCAAGTAGCTGAAATTATAGGGGCCTGACATCGCTTCTAGCTAATTGTGTATTTTTTAGTAGAGATGTGGTTTTGTCATGTTGGCCAGTCTGGTCTTGACTCCTGACCTCAGGTGATCCACCTGCCTCAGCCTCCCAAAGTGCTGGGATTATAGGCATGAGCCACCACACCCACCTTTTTTTTTTTTTTAATTGAAACGAGGTTTTACTATGTTGCCCAGGCTGGCTGGTTTTGAACTCCTGAGCTCAAGTGATCCTCCCACCTCAGCCTAGGCAGTCCTCTAGCCTCAGCTTCCCTAAGTGCTAGGATTGTTTTGGATTTCTTAATCATCTCAAAAGCATATGAATGTGAGGCTGCATTTACCTTTGTACTCCCATGCTACCTCTCCATCTTAGGATTTGTAACTCTCTGGCAAATGAACCATCATTCACTCCCAACAAGGTGTAACACACCTGCCCACTTGGCGGCAGGACCTACATGTGTCCATCTGTCTAGAACTCCATATAAACTCGAGGGCTGCGTATTTTCAGCTAACCTAGACCCACTTTTGCAAACTGGTTCATTTCTCCCCCTCTTTACTGTGCTTCAGAAGAGATGGGGTAAAATGTTCTTCTATTCATCACCCACACATACCAGGCCACTCTTCGGCTTCCACTGTAATTCTTTCCCTTCATTTTAATGCTGAGAAAGAGTAAGTCTCACTCTCTTGCCCTGCAGCATTTTGCAAAACAATTATCATTTGACACCAGAAGGCAACGCAAGGTTTTGAAAACCTATCAATTTATTTTCCCCATCTCTCCACCCCTAACTGTGATAAAATATCTCCGCCGCCAGGCAGCCTGTAACCTCATAAACGCTCTGGTGTTTTTGGGAAAAAGACCTCAAATGACACTTGTTGATAACATTTTGCTTCTCTACAAAAACACAACTCTCTTAAGTACTTTGCTTACATCAGCTATGAGAATCAGGTTGGCAATGTTCTAAGGATGAGTTAGAATTATTAGACCTGTGAAGATAAACCATCTGGATAGCTGTCTCTTATGTTTAGCCTCCCTTTTGTGACTTCAGGACATTGTTTTTTCTTATACTAAAATCAAATCACTAAATCAAGGCAAAAGGGAGGCAGTATTGTGGTACGCGTGAGGTGGTGGTTTAATGACGGCACAGACTACTCTTGTTTCCACTAGTTATCTCTATGTGATTCTTACATGCACACAAACACACACCAGTTCAGATGAGCAGCCTGGGCTTTGTGACAACCTTTGGTGCAGCTCCAAGAAGGTAAGCCTTAAAATAAGAAAAGGCTTGGGTGAATATACAGCATTTGTCTAATCTAAAATGGGGCATTCAGTAAATTCGTGTCTAAAACCTTTTCTACAGACTGTAGGAAATGTTCAAAGTCACCCGTTACTTAAGAAAGAAGGGAAGGTGGGCAGGAACAGGGTGCAGCAGGGAAGGAGAAGCCCTTGGGGTACCCTTGTGAGGCACTGGCAGGGCACAGTGGCAACAGAAGAGACAACATTTTATCAAAGGACACTGGTTGGCTCTCTAAACAAAGGTCTCTAGAGAATATGCCACACTGTGAACACTTATCACCAATAAAATTCAAAGTAAAAAGTAGCTTACAATGTGGGCTACATATTAAGGAGCTTATTGAGTTGCAATCATTCAAAAGTTCAGAGCACAGAATCCAAATAGGTATGTGTCAAACGAAGGAGTCAAACAAATCTCCGGTTTGCAACTGCCTTCCCAAAGCTGTTAGGCTTTTACAATGAGCGCTGCATCAAAATAGGTGCATATTCTATATAAATACCCGTTAAAGTCTCTTTACTTAAAAGGAAAGAATTAAGACAGTACCACAACACAGGAGTGCCGTTCGTCGCACCCCGTGGCCACTTCGGACACCTACCCATCAGGGTAGCGTGCCACTGCCTCTCCATCACCAAATCCTCTCCCGGCCTTAGAACACAGCTGCATCCCGCTGGTGGCCCTGCCAAAACGGTCCCCACATGCAAAGTGCAGGGTGTCAATGCCCCATCGCTGAAGAGCCTGCAGCGCTAGATTTGCAATGACGCCACATGGAGAAAACATGAAAAGAAACAAGGACGAGAAGGCGACACTAAACAAAAACGTGCTCCCCTTCTTTAGTGGTCCATAAAAAAAACAAAACAAAAAAAAACAAAAAACAAAAAAAAAACGAAAGAAAAAGAAAAGAAAAAGGAAAAGGAAAAGGAAAAAAAGAAATCCCAAACTAGAAGTGGTCAAGACCGCCTTATCAGGACACATTTGGGATACTCCTAATCTTTACCTGGGCTACGAAACAAATGTTTAAAAATTAGAAGTACCTGGGAAACCAACTTGGACGCATTATAAAACAGAATCTCCCACCGTCACCATTACCACCAGCCATGGATAAATAAAAACCCAGCACTTAAGCTTCTAGAAACTACATTTTAATTACAGAGCTGAGGTTTACATAATCGCAAATTACATAATACTGCTGTGCACTAAAAACCCTTCCATAGGTGAAGCTTCACACCATCCGGTCTTTTTAACATTTTCCAGAGAGGGCTGGAAAAGTCTGCTGAATAATTGAGGGGAGAGAGGGAATGGGGTGCTGGAAAAGTCACCCTTGACAAGCAGCACAGTCGACCAAACGTTCCAGGATAAAGAGGGACTCAGAGCAGGTGATTCCCCTGCGCCCCAGTGTCCGGGCGTCTAAGGCCGAGGGAGGGCGAGCGGGCGCGGGGCGCAGGGCCGGGGCTTACCTGCTCCCCGAAGTCGATGGCTATGTTGGTGATGCCCAGGGGCACCAAGAACCGGATCAGGGGCCAGTAGTGAGTGAGCGCCGGGAATTTCACCATAGTCCCCACCGTGGGCTGACCCCACACACATCTGCCGCCGCGAGGGGACTCTGCAGGGAGGCGAGGGGCGCGGGGCGAGCTGGGCGCGGGCGGACTGAGGCCGCGTGCGGCGGGGCCTCCGGCGGGGCGGCGGCTGCGGCTCCTTCTCCGAGCGCGGCTGCTCTAGCAGGGGATCCGCAAGCTCAAGTCCATCCCTGCTGCCCTCCCACACAACAAAGATCTGCCGGGAAAAAAAAGAGGAGGGACGGCGGCGGCGGCGGCAGCGGCAGAAGGTTCTGCTGACAGCGGCTCCATTATAAGCGCTCTGGGGCCCGGAAATAAATAACCGCGCGCACGAGGCGCCGCCGCCGCCGCCGCCGCCGCCGCCCGGAGGAAATCAGGGGCGGGCGCGGAGGCGCGGACACCGCCGGCGGCCCCGGGGGCGGGCTGGGGAGGGGGCCGGGCCGGGCGCGCCGAGGCCTCTTTCCGTGAGACGCCGCCTGCGCTCTGTACGGCCGCTGGGGGCGCTGCGCACACTCAGGCCGCGGGGTGGGCGCCTCCGGGGCGCGGGGCGGGGTTCTCCGCTGAGCCATGGACCGCCCGGGGGCTGCGGCGCTGAGGGCGCGGCGGGGACGGCCTGGGGACGCGGGGGCGCTAGCGGGGGCGGGGGCGTTGGGCCGCCTCGAGGCCCGGGGACGCCCCGGCTCGGCGGCCGGGCCCTGTCTCCCGCATCCTGCGGGGCCGGGGGCTGGGGGTTCCAGCGCTGGGTTCCCCGGGAGGGCCCGGGCGTCTGGAAGACTTGGCAGCCAGGGCAAGCGACGTGGGCGCGGACGCGGGAGGCGGGCCGGGGCGCGGGGCCCGGCGCCGCGGGGCTGGGAAGGGCGCCGTCCCGCGGTGGCCGGGGGCTGGCGGCGGGCGGGGACTGCGGAGGAGGCAGCTCGCGCCGGGGCTAGGGCCTGCTTCGGAGGACTAGCGGCCCGGGAGGGATGGAGCTGCGGCTCCGGGAGGGCGAAAGACGCGAGGAAAGGTCGGTCGCCCAGGAGGGAGCCTGTCACCCAGGGTTTCCAGGGGAGACTGTGGCCCACGTCCCTGGGGAAAAAATGCGCCGAGGCAGCAGGGAGCGATCCCCGCAGGCGCCCAGGCTGAGGCCGGCCGCCTTCTGGGGCGCTGAGACCTGCCTGCTGCAGGCAGTTCGCAAACAGTACGCCCGGATTCTTTTCAGTGTAAAAAGGCCCTATTAAAAATAACTCCTTAAGCCTATCATCTCTTTTAAATAAAGGAGAAGAAAGAGAAAAGTGTGTTCTGTTTTGTAAGACCTGATTTTAGGTAACTAGTCGTGGCACTGAGAGTTTGACCTAAGGCTCAGCAGTGTGACAGCAACTACAGCATCCATCCCCGCATCCCAGCACTGTGTGCCGCGAGGGAGGAGGACCTGGGGAATGAAAAGGGACTCTGGAGAGGGCTGGCTTCACGAGTATGCGACCTGTGCAGTCACAGAGCGCCCGAACTTAGAAGGACTAACTCGCTGCTGTTGCTCTCTTGAATTTGAATAAGGGTCACTGCATTTTCATTTTGCACTTAGCCTGGCATAGTAGTAGCCTATCGCGGTCTTATTTTGTACCCTCTCTCACACACATCTCTTTGCGTTTAATAAACATGATAAGGCAATTTATTATTAAAAGTAAGAAAGTGTCTTGTGCCTAGAATGAACCTATTAACTCACAATTTAGCTTTGTAAAGTTTTTGTAAATAGTGAGCATGAGACCTCAATATCCTGGATTCAGGTGTTTCCCAACTATTTTGAAAGTATTAAATGTGTCTGTAAGCGGGGCGTGGTAGTGAGCGCCTGTAGTCCCAGCTACTCGAGAGGCTGAGGCAGGAGAATTGATTGAACCTGGGAGGTGGAGGTTGCAGTGAGCCGAGATTGCGCCATGGCACTCGAGCCTGCATGACAGAGCTAGACTCCCTCTCAAAAAATAATAAACAATCCAGCACTTTGGGAGGCCGAGGCAGGTGGATCATTTGAGGTGGGGAGTTCGAGACCAGCCTGAGCAACCTGGAGAAACCCAGTCCCTATTAAAAATACAAAAGATTAACCGGGCGTGGTGGTGCATGCCTGTAATCCCAGCTACTGGGGAGGCTGAGGCAGGAGAATCCTTTGAACCTGGGTGGCAGAGGTTGCAGTGAGCAGAGATTGTGCCATTGCGCTACAGCCTGGACAAAAAGATCGAAACTCTGTCTCAAACTATATAATAAATAAATAAATATTTTCATATTTTACATCCTTTTAAAATACCTTTTTGAAATTCCACACAACTTGAACAGGCCTTGAGAAATAGGAAGCTAATTTTCCTTGTAGCTCTGATGTAACCTCATATTACATTCCCTATAATTAAAATTAAACTAAGCCACCATGGCATGTGTATACCTATGTAACTATCCTGCAAGATCAGCACATGTACCCCAGAACTTAAAGTATAATTAAAAATATATATATAAAAAAATACCAAGCTGCATAATATTTATGTCATGAGACATTATATTGCAGTAATAAAGATCTTAATTTCTTTTAAAAAAAGTAACTTTGGTAAGTATTTATTGTGTTAAATGTGTCAAATAGCAATGCTGTATTTAAAAGATTTCCCAGCATAACAGGAGGTTAATGTGGATAGGACTGTCTTCAGGAGCAAGTTCCCGAAAGGTGTGTTTAAATATATTTGAATCTTACTTAAATATACAAAAGAGGATCTTGTTATTTAAAGAAATTCTCTGGGAAAGAGTTCTTTTCTAAAGCAAATATCACCTCACGGTTTATCGTTCTGTTATTCTAGGTTTCATGGGCTGACTCATTTTACTTAGAGCAATCTAATTACACTGACCTTTGTCGAGAATTGGGATTGATGAGGTCCTAGATCGATCCCCATCAAGTCCAGTTTCCTTTCACTGGTCTCTGGACAAGGACTGCCACAGCCCCGGCTGCCTGATGCAAACGCACACCTTTGGTCTTCAGGGGCAATGGTGAGACAATTCCAGTGGATCAATGAAAAGTCATCATCCTTGTTTGAGTGTTCTAAAGTGCATTTTTCAAATGAGTGATTTGGAAGTGTCATCTCTGACTATGGCAAAGAGCCCTTTTTAGATTTTAAAGGCCTATGAATTTCAGTAACACTATGGCAACATGGAAACAAATGAGACATTTATTTTTCTGTCACAGTCAAAATCTGAAACAGATTTCAAAGACTTTTTGGCTCCTCCGTTTTTTCCTTTTAATAATTATAATAGACATTTATTTAAACATTTGCAGACAAAATAATTCTTAAATTTTATGTTTCAGGTTTTACCATCTTCATAAAAATACTTGGAGGACAGCTGCATCCACAGACGTCAAATACGTGATGACTTCTTTGACCATTCTTCTCAGTCTTTTCTTTCCCAAATAAGCACTTCCAGATACGGTTCAAGGTAGGATTTATCCTCTTTGTGTTTGGTCCGCTGCTCTTAAGATCTGCTGTCTCAGAGTCAGATCCAGTGTTCTGATGCGAAACATCCTGCCATTAGAAAGTCCGCTTACGGCTTCCTTTACCTCTTTGTCCTTGTACATCATCTCATCTCACATTTACCCATTTCTTGAATCCTGCAGCACTGTAATATCATTTTCAAATACCATCCAGCCACCTGTCTGATGCTGCAGTAGCCGGCCTGCCAGCCATCTTGACCCAAACGTGAAATATTGCCTTCTCTCTCTCTTTTTATTTATCTAATTTATTTTATTTTTGAGATGGAGTTTTCGCTCTTGCTGCCCAGGCTGCAGTGCAATGGCACAGTCTCAGCTCACTGCAACCTCCACTTCCCAGGTTCAAGTGATTCTTCTGCCTCAGCCTCCCAAGTAGCCAGGACTACAGGCATGTGCCACCATGCCCAGCTAATTTTTGTATTTTTTATAGAGATGGGTTTCACCTTGTTAGCCAGGATGGTCTTGATCTCCTGACATCTTGACCCGCCTGAGTCTACCTCCCATCGTGCTGGGATTACAGGTGTGAGGCACCATGCCTGGCCTCTCTTTTTAAATTTTGTTCTTTGAAAATATAATTTCAGAATGTAAGTAATAATAATGAGTAGGATATTTTTTTAATTACTCAGAAGCCAAAAAGACATCCCCAAATTGTTGGGTGTTTTCTTTCTGAAGGTACAGCTTTATCTTCTGCTTAAAGAGTCTTAGACTTGATGGCTTTTGGTCAAAGATCATTACAAGATTTACAAACTCAACACTCAATAGTGTAAGAAAAAAATATGTACATGTAGAAAAAAATGCTCGAAGAAAATATGCTCAACTATTCACTGTAGATAGTTATTGCTGAGTGGTATGAATATGGCTGATTATTCCTTCCTTTGTATACTTTTCTGTGTTTAATGCAATGGGTATATATAAGTTCATTTAAAAAACAGTTTTAAAAAATATTTATAAAACAAAGGGCAGGAAGGCAGCAAAACACAATGCCATGTGTGTACCTATGCAACTATTTTGCACGTTCTGCACATGTACCCCAAAACCTAAAATGCAATAAAAAAGAAAAAAAAAGCCCCCCCACCAAAAAAAATGTTACTAGAAGTGCAAACTAGCACTGATTTCAGAGCATGGAAAAAGTTACTCTTTGCAAAACAATTTCGTAAATGACCAGCAATATCATTTTGGTGCCTAAAATTATTAATTCCAAGTTTTTGAAGGAGCTAATGCAGAAAGAAAGACTAAAAGTTGCATACATGTCTAATTTACCTTTTTCTCCTGAATTTGATCTTAAATGAATAGATTCAAGTAACCCCCGCTACCCCTTGCCAAGAAACAGCTGCTTCAAAGGGCAAAATAAAATATCGTATTTAAGTAACCCAGTTCTAGAACTCTGTAACTCAGACCGCCTCAACTTGAGGAACCTGTGACAACAGGTTGGGAGTGTAGCTGTGAGCATGGTTTGGGAGTAGCTGCCATATTGGTTTATTTGTGTAAGCTTGACCCAACAGGGTTATCTTCATTGATTCCATGCAGTCATCCTATATCATGTATTTAGTATAGCCAACTTGTTTAATAATTGTGATGGAAGACTTAGTCCTAAAGATTGATATCTAGTTTTGAGTCACAACCCTCCAATATAGGGTAGACTAGGTATAAATTTAAACCTCACAGTTCTATATCTGGGCCTTGAGTAATTTTGCTCCATGGCTCACTGGGGATGTGGTAAGGGGAAGTCTACAATTTCAGCCTATTTAATTGTGTTCATACAAACATCATCCTATTGATCAAGTCATGGTTTCTGCCAAGTTGCCATCTTCCAAGAGAGCAAAAAGAGAAGTATTTGCTTCCTCCCGATTGTTAAGTTTTACTTTTGCTATTCCAGCCTAATGCCTAAGTATGATTTGCCTGGGCTAATTATTAAAGTCAGTTTCTGCACTCTCAGCGCACGCCAGAAGTGGAGGTAGGAGGTGAGGGGAATGAGTAAATGATCCTGAAACTGTCATTTGCTGCACATAAGCTAGAATTAGCTAAATTCTGCCAAGAGTTACAGTTCTCACTTCTAATGACTTCCTTAATAATATTTTTAAAGGGACCACACAGATGCTTCAAAATGTGTGCTGTAAAAAGGAATGGGGAAGAATTCTATATACTGATATGGAATAATCTGTAGAATATTTTGTTAAGTGAGAAAAGCAAGGTGCCAAACCATAAAGTGGTATGCTATTTTGGGGGCAAAAAGGGAGAGAAATATGAATATGGGTGAGTGTGTGTGTGTGTGTGCACGCGCGCATGTGAATGTGCTTATATTTGTGAAAAGACACACTGGTAGGATAAGCCAAAAATTAATTAAATGTTTATGAGAGAAGGAAGAGAACAGGTTGGAATTGGGGAGGAATGATGCTTTCTCTGAATGTACCTTAGAATAAAATTTTGGCCTTGGATACATTCCTGTTTTAGATGTTAAAAAAATAAAAGTAAACCAAAAGAAAAATTGACAGCAGATACATTTCACACAAGCTTTTTTCTGACTTGGTCCCCTTTTATTCCGAGGAAAGAATTTGAGGCAGCTTAAATCAGAGCACAGATACATACCTTATGCATTTGGATAAATTTTGATTTGTCTGTAACTGCTAGAGAATAAAATCATTTGGAGAGACTCTTGCCGGGCAACTGTGTAATCTGGTGGCATTGGTATTGGTAAGTACTAACTCACTCTTTCCTCTGAAAAGTGACCTAAGAAACAAGAGTGAGTTTTGGGACAGATTCTGCCTGTGCCCCTGAGAAATGATGCCACCACAAGCTGACTTTCAGGATTTTTGAAGTAATGTACTTTATACAGGTAAACATTTGATGATTTGCTGACTTATATTTGGCTCATAATGATACAACATAAAAGGTGAGCATATACGTAATTCATCCTGGCTCTGCAAGCCTGAGGTCTGGCAATGCTAACGAGGAGAATGGAATGAAGAGCTGCAGCTAAGACTAAAATATAACGACTTTTCGCTCTCCTTTTTCCCTCTTTCTTCAACTTCTGATTGTTTTGTTTAAATACCAGAATAAGATAGAATGCCTGTGATTGAAAATATGTATCACACCTGTAATCTCAGCACTTTGGGAGGCCGAGTTGGGTGGATCACCTGAGGTCAAGAGTTTGAGACCACCCTGGCCACAAACATCAGCTGGGTATGATGGCACACACCTGTAATCCCAGCTACTCAGGAGGCTGAGGCAGGAGAATCTCTTGAACCTGGGAAGTAGAGGTTTGCAGTGAGCCAAGATCATGCCATTGCACTTCAGCCTGGGCAACAAGAGCAAAACTCCATCTCAAATAATAATAATAATAATAATAATAATAATAAAGCTTATGTTATTATCCTTGACACCTATTCAAAATCTTTTTAATTTTCCACCATCTAAAAGAGATACTATTTAACTATATAAAACTCAGGCAATAAAATACATTTAGCTCTTTCTAATCAGGCAGTGAGACATAAACTGTTGGGGCATACCGCTCGGGGCCACTGCTGTTTGAGATTAAAACACTGGCATTGCGGTCTGTACGGAGAGCCTTCATATTCTTGCTGCCTTTCCCAGTCACTGCCCCAGCGTTCTTGCTCTTCTCTTCCATTTAATATTTTGGCAGTCAGAGTCAGGGCTGTATTCCTTTCTGTTTCTAGAGTATAAGTCTGATATCTACCACAAAATATTAAATTTACTGAGTAGGAGGTGAATGGTGGGGGAAGAAAATAGGAGGTGAATGGTGGGGGAAGCAAGTGAAATTTCATCTGTATTTACAGCCACTCCCATCACTCACATGACCAGAGCCTCCTGTCAGATCGGTGGTGGCATTAGAGTTTCATAGGATTGTGAATCCTATTGTGAACTGCATATGTGAGGGATCTTGGTTGTGGGCTCCTTTTGAGAATATAATGCCTGATGATCTGTCACGATCTCCCATTATCCCCAGATGGGACCGTCTGGTTGCAGGAAAACAAGCTCAGGCTCCCACTGAGTCTACATTATGGTGAGTTATGTAATTATTATGTCTTAAAATGTAATAAAAATAGAAATAAAGTGCACAATAAATGTAATGTGCTGGAATCATCCCGAAACCACCCTGCCCCCAGTCTGTGGAAAAATTGTCTTCTATGAAACTGGTCCCTGGTGCCAAAAAGATTGGGGATCGCTGATTTAGAGTACTGTTACATCTCCTTTTACCCTCCACCACCTGCATCCGTAAAGGCAGTAATAGACACTAAATAATACGTTTGGAGTTGAGTGTTTTATGTTTGATCTCCAAGCCGGCAAGTGTGTTATCCTTTCCATTATACAGTTAATACTAATTGGACATCTTTAGCGTTTTGATAATATGTGGAAATCAGATTCTCTTTCTTCTCAGGCTTCACTATCCCAGAGAAAAGGTAGACAAGCAATCGTACTTTAAATTGTTACTGCACTCTAATCAAATCTGTTTTCTGTTTTCAGTGTTATTAATTATATTTTAGTAGGTATCAGTTCATCAAATAAGTAGTGCAATTTTACCTTTTATTTTTATTTTTTTGAGACAGAGTCTCACTCTGTCACCCAGGCTGGAGTGCAGTGGTATGATCTCAGCTCACTGCAACCTCTGCTTCCCGGGTTCAAGTAATTCTCCTGCCTCAGCCTCCGGAGTAGCTGGGATTACAGGTGTGCACTACCACACTTGGCTAAGTTTTTCTATTTTTAGTAGAGACAGGGTTTCCTCATATTGGCCAGGCTGGTCTCAAACTCCTGATCTCAGTTAATCTGCCTGAGTCAGCCTCCCAAAATTCTGGGATTACCAAAGTTCTGGGATTATCATGGTGAGACACTGTGCCCAGCCCCGATTTTACCTTTATATTATGCACGTAGCTTATCCCTAAGTTTCTTTCCCCCCCAGCCAGAAGATTTTTATGCTTGGAAATGTTCCTGATTTCAAGATGGTATCCCCCTATTTATTTCATAATTTTACTTGTGACTCAATAATTTGATTGGTTGGATAATGTTGCTAATGAAACCAGTGTCATTTTTATCTCTATATAAATTGGTTAACTTTGTTTTAATTCATTTAGCAATCTCTTTTGAGTGGCTGCTGTGTGTCAGGCATGGTGCAAAGTGCAGGGCAAAAAGTGCTGTGCAAACCAAACATGATCCCCCTACGACTGGGAACAGGGCAAGATGAGCTCTCTCATCACTCCTGTTCGACACAGAGTGGAAGTCCTAGCCAATGCAATCAAGCAAGCAAAGGAAATAAAAGGCATTTACAGTGGAGAGAAAGAAGTATTTAGTTCACAGATGATGTGATAATTTGCATAGAAAATCTCAAAACTTCAACAGGAGAGCCTCCAGAACTAATATGTGAACTTAGCAAGATCAGAGGATACACTCTCATTGTTCATTTTATCTTTAAAGTAATCCCATGAATTTGCTACTATTATTTTTTGGGGGGAGGGAAGTAGGAAAACAGAAGTATAAACACAAAGGTTAAGCGAACTGTCTTAGATCTTACAACTAACAAGCAGCAAAGTTGGTACTCCAACCCAGAAATACATGACAAAAAATATTAATCACCATGCTAGGGCATTTTAAATTTAGTATGCTTGAAATGCAAAGTCTCAGCCCTTACCCAGAGATTGTGATTCTGATGGTAGAATAGGGGTAAGTCCTGGGGAGCTGTGTGTTCACAAGCACTCTGGGAGAGTCTCATGCAAGCTGTTCAGAGAACCTGTCATTATATGGACTGTATATTTCCTATACATGCACAGTATTCTATTCATATACTATTTCACACCGTACCTCTAACCCAGGAAAAATGATCTCTCAGTCGAAGCTCAGTGTGACAGAAACCAAACCAACCTTTTTCTGGTCTCATCAGTGGATTTAAAGAGAAGCTAAACAAACCTAGAAGGGCCAGTAGAATCCACATTTGAGAAGGCAAGGAAGAAAAGGCAACATTTCAAAGGGCTGATCCCTCTGTGAGACCCACAACCGAGTTTTTTTTTTTTTTTTTTTTTTTTTGACATGGGGTCTTGCTTTGTTACCCAGGCTGGAGTGCAGTGGCGCAATCTTGGCTCACTGCAACCTCCAGGTTCAAGCAATGCTCCTGCCTCAGCCTCCCAAGTAGCTGGGATTACAGGGGGCCACCACCGCATTCAGCTAATTGAGTGCAAGTTCTAGCAAAGAACCTTGCAGAGAATCCCACAGCCCATTGCAGTGGAGGGGCATCCCAGCAGAAGCCAAAACACTGGTGGTCTAGAGAGAAAGGGGAACTTGAAGAGTGAGTTCAGGGGTTCAATGAGGGTACAAGGGGATAAGACTAGGGAACTGTGTATTTAGAACTCAGACAGCTAGTGTAGGATCCATAAGGATGAGGGAAGGGCCAGGTGCAGAGGCTTTTGCCTGTAATGTCAGCAATTTGGGAGGCCAGGCAGGGAGGATCGCTTGAGCTCAGGAGTTTGAGACTAGCCTGGGCAATATAGTGAGACCCCCATCTCTATTTTAAAAAAATACTAAAGGATATTAAATAAAAAAATGAGGGAGGGATTGGGATTGGAGCGTGCATGGCCCATTTTATTTTATTTTTGTAATCATAATTATTAACTATTCCTGGATTGAGCATTTTCCATGTGCCGGGAATGTTGTTAGGTACCTCACATGCGCTGTGATGTGGAATCTTCAGAGCAACTCCCCGAGGGAGGACTGTTGATTATCACTGGATAATGAATCTGACCAGTGAAGTTGAGTGGACCATGAAAGAGACTCAGGACCACAAGATAGCAAAGCTGCAAAGAATTTTAGGGATGATTTAGTCCAAGGGTATATCCTATGCTTTAGTTTAAAAAGGGACAGAAAGGTCTGGGTGCAGTGGCTCATACCTGTAATCCCAGCACTTTGGGAGGCCAAAGCAGGGGGATCACTTGAGCCCAGGAGTTCAAGGCTACAGTGAGCTATGATTGCATCACTGTACTCCAGCCTGAGCAAAGAAATGAGACTCTGTTTAAAAAAAAAAGGTAGCGGGGGAGGGGAGAGAGAAGAAAAGGCAAAGTGTTCCTGGAAGGAGAGCAGCTGTGTGAGTGGTTTCTCAACAATGAGGAAATGGGATAGTTTGGGACAGGGGTCTGTGCTACAGGCTTTGGAGAAGAGACAGTGATGTCAGGGCTCCTCAAAGCTGGAGCAATCAGAGTCACCGCTAGAGCAGTGATGGGGGCTGCCTTGATATAATTGCACAACTAGCCTCTCTAGGGCACAGCATTGTTTCCAACCTACTTTTCATATCAAGCATAGTAGTTTCTCACAACTAATCTATGAGAAGGTCTTTCAGTTGAATTCTTTTGGTAGAATCTAAGAAAAATCAGCTTAAATTAGCCTACGCTGAAAAGAGGGATTTATTATGAAGATATAGTATGTTCCACAGAACCCAAGGCAAAGGCAAAGTGGCCTCAGGAAGGGACTGGTACTAGAGACTCGGCTGTTGTCAGGACTCGCCCTGCATCTCTAATCACTATCCCCCTGACCTCCTGTCTGCCCTGCATCTCTAATCACTATCCCCCTGACCTCCTGCCTGTCATCTTCTGCTTGTCTGGTCCAGATGGGAGTAGAAAATGCCCAACCCATAGCTTCTGAGCTTAGATATTAGGTCCCTTTTCCCCTCAGGTCTATATGTCAACATAGAGACTCTGAGTGGTCCAGCTTGGATCAGCTTCCCATCCTGATGCAATCAGGTGAGTCAGGGGATAGGGTCATCTTGTCCATCATGACTACTGGGTGTCCCAGGGAGAAGTGGCCAAGCAGAAAACTGAACAGATGTCTTACACGTGGCAGCCTTCTCTGTAACACAAGTATACGTCATCCCATACGTACACATTTTCAATGATGCCTCTGCCTAACAAGGCTCTACTCCAGCTACAATCCCAAATGTACTCTTTCCCCAACAGAAGGTAACTCAACAGCTCATAATCAGCTGCTATAGGCAATACTGGGGTCCTGGCACCAGGGTTTATAGACAGTGTTATCTTTTTCCATATAAGGGAATATTGACCCCTTTGCCATATAACATGATGGTCTAAGGTCCAGGGCGTGGGAAGTGAATATATTTGGATACCATTATTTAGCTTCTCACAAGTAGCTTTATTAAAAAGGTAAAGCATGATGGGCACAGTAGTTCATGCCTGTAATCCTAGCACTTTGGGAGGCTGAGGCAGTCGGATCACCTGAGGTCAGGAGTTCAAGACTAGCCTGGTTAATATGGCGGATGCTCATCTCTACTAAAAATACAAAAATTAGCTGGGTGTGGTGGCGGGCTTCTATAGTTCTAGTTAATCAGGAGACCAAGGCAGGAGAATCACTTGAACCTGTGAGGTGGAGGTTGCAGTGAGCCAAGATTGCACTACTGCACTCCAGCCTGGGTGACAGAGCGAGACTCCATCTCAAAAAAAAAAAAAAAATAGACAGGGGAAATTGGTTTTGAATGTATTTTGTTTAACTTAACGTATCCAAGACATTATTATTATTGCAACATGTGATTAATATAAAACTATCAATAAGATATCTTACATTTTTTTTTCCTGACTAGGTTTTCAAAACTCTGTGTGTCTGCACGTGCTTCCTCTTCTCTCTGCATCTTGTGGGGAGTTGTTCTTAGACTGGGGCACAGCTGCACACACCAGGGGGTTGTGTTCTGTTAAGGGGACCTGCCCAGGATCTCTGCTTTCATAGGGAAGGGTGGCTTTGCCCAGGAGAATAAGCACCATAGGCTCGGTTGCCTGGCACCCTTTGACTAGGTATCAGATACTCAGAGGCCATGTGCCTGTCCTGGCTTAATCAGCTGGCAAAGCCCCTCTGTCTGGCACCTGGAGACCCTGGCCGTGCCTTTTCCCATGGGAAGTTGAATTCAGGCACAACCCCTTTCTCTGGCAGTTGTGTGTGGAGGGGCTAGCCTGGCAGGGCTGAGTCCTTGGACCTCACTACCTATTGCCAGAAAATAGAAGCGTGGAAAAGTACTCATAGTCACCCATTGGGCAGGCCTGCACTTCTGCACAGCTGAAAATGGTAGAAATGGGATGTTAAGTCTCTCTAATTCCAAAACCAGTTCTCTCAGCTACATAGTCTTCTCCTCCTTCCCATGGGAAGAGGCACAGCCAGCATCTCCGGGTGCCAGACAGAGGGCCTTTCTCAACTGATTGAGCCAGGGTGGGCACCTGACCTTGGAACATCTGGTATCTGGTACAGGATGCCTTTGCTTATCTGGTCCAGTGCCCATGCCATAGCGTCTGAGCTTAGATATTAGGTCCTTTTCTTCCAGGTCTATATATCAGCAAAAGAGAGCCTGAGGGGTCTAGTGTGGGTCAGGTGCTCATGCTGATGTAATCAGATGAGTCAGGGGATGGGGTCATGTTGTCACCATGACTACTGGGCGTGATAGGTGGTGACCTTATTATCACCTATGGTGGACTGAGACAGGGATTGCTTTGGAAGGCAGTTCCCCACTTGGACTGAGGTAGGGCAGCAGGCAGGCAGGGGCAATATCAGGGGCAGGCCAGGAATTGGGACAAACCAGGATGTGGTCCACATGGCCAAGGGAAAGACAGGAGCTTCACGAAGAGCCTTCAGGTGTGACCAGACCTGAGGTGGAGGCCATGGCTGGGCTGCTCACAGGGAGACCTGTTTTGGATGGAGAATAACTGTTAAGTTGTTTGTTTTTCAGTGAACTGCCTCACCCAAGAATGTTCCAGTCATGTCTTAAAAGGCTTAGCCCCTCCCGAGAGGGTCTGGTTTCCCTGAGTCAGTGATTTTGTCGCCTTCTGTCTAAGAATCTTGCCAGTTTGTCTCCAAAAGAGTGTTTGCCCTTAGCGTGGATGGTGGCTCAGCTGGCTCTGGACTGAGACTCAGTCCTTTTAGGCTTTGGTTCAGTAACTTTCCAATTCCCTCCCACAGCACTGGGGCCACAAATGGGCGTTTGGCTTAAACCTGACACTAACCCCATTGGCTCCATCACCAGAGCTGTCTGCACACAACAGGTATCCATGCACGTTGCCAACCAGTAGTTCTTATCTTGGGGTGGCTTGGCTGTCAACCAGACCAGGGGAGCTGATTGCTGGAGGCCTCATCTCAGAAGCAAAGAACAGCATCGTCCTTGCTCCAGTGTTTTCCAAAGACTCCAGTAAGTGCCTGATAGGGTTTCCTGTATCACCAGCCAGGTCTTATCTTGAATTCCCATGTGTTGTGGGAGGGCCCCGGGGGAGGTAATTGAATCATGGGGGCAAGTCTCTCCTGTGCTGTTTTTGTGAGTGAATAAGTCTTACGAGATCTGATGGTTTTATGAAGAGGAGTTCCCCTGCACAAGTTCCCTCTCTTTGCCTGCTGCCATCCATTTAAGACATGACCTGCTCATTCTTGCCTTCTGCCATGATTGTGAGGCCTCCCCAGCCATATGGAACTATAAGTCCATTAAACCTGTTTCTTTTGTAAACTACCCATTCTTGGGTATGTCTTTGTCAATGGCATGAGAATAGACAGTGTCTTTAAAACATGTTTACAATGATGTTTTGAGTGTGTGCCCACCTCTCTTTGATGAATCCATGCAGAACATTTAGCCCAAATCTCAACAGTTATGTAGATCAAGAACAAGTTAGATTGATATCTCAGTTTCCAATTCAAATAACAGCACAAATTTATTTGGCTTGATTTCCCCAGGGCTTACCTTTTTCCCACAAAATTTCATATATTTGAATGTGTACGTTTGAATATATGAAATGTACAGTTTCCAAAATAGCATAATAGTCATTACAGAGAAGGTTGATTGTGTTTTCTGAACAAAAAGTGCAATCTTTGCTACATTGTAGAGTCAGTCTGGGAGGTATAATTGGAGGCAGAAATACTTAAGGGCTGGTCTATAAAAAGATCACAGAAGAGATTATTTGAATTGTGGGTGCCCCAAAAGTACATTCAGGGCATTCAATGGCGATTCTGCCATCCATTGAGTCCAACCTTCACCCCACCTTTCGTGTGTTATCTGGGAGAAGCAGACTCAGTGACAATGTAGGAGGCTTAGCCAGTGACATTCTTTCTTGCCGTAGTAATCTGTTTCTTTCTTCTTATTGTTCTCAGAGTCCCAGTGGAGAAGACTGGGCATGACAGTGAAAGAGCTCAAACAGGTGAAGGGCCAGGAGGTGCATGAAGTTCCTGGACAAACGATAATTAGTCATACAAATAAGAACAAGCACAGCAACAGGTAGTACTTACTACTTATATGCTGTGTGCCACACTATGCTGGGTGCTTGACATGGGTCACCTCACTCATTCATTCATCCAATTGTTCAGCAGTTACTAATGTGTCAAGTAGCATTCCAGGTACCAAGGGCACAGCAATGAATAAAACAAAGTCCTTGCTCTTGTGGAATTTGCTTCTAGGAGGGAGTTGGACAACAAACAAATACATACATAAAGGAGATGAGTGCTAAGAAGGAAAATAAATCTGGGCATGAGAGAGGGGGCTGGGGATCCCAGAGGAGGTCACTCTGTTGAGTAGGTATCTGTCTGCTTTGCAGGCAGTCAACAACAGGCCCTGAGCCTGGGAAGGGCTTCACAATGCATGATAGGGGATCAGGGCCAGATCCCAGTGAAATGGAGAAGCCGCTAGAGACTGTTGAGCAGGGACATATTTTGACATTGGTTTTGAAGGAATTGCTTTGCCTGCTTGGTGGAGAAGAGGCTGGGGAAGGGATGGGAGGAGGCAGGGAGGTTGGTTCACAGGCTACTGCAATAGTTGAGGAAGAGATGATGGCTTGAAGCTTGAGCTAAAACTGGAGCAGGTGAGAAATGGTGGGTTTTGGATCTTCTCTGGAGTTATAATGGCAGCAGAATAGCTGATGGACTTGAATGTGGTGTGAGAGCAAGAGAAGAGTCAAGGATGTCATCTAAGTGTTTGGCTGGAGCTCAAACTAGGGGTACCATTTCCTGACATGAGTGCCTGAGGGAGGAGCTGGTCTGGAGATGGAAAAGCATTTGAAGTGGATGTACTGCTTTTGTGCTGCTCACCAGACGTCAGGTGGAGATGTCATAGACAGAGCTGAGTGCATAAACTAGTCTGGAGCTCAGAGAGGAGGCTGGAGATTGAGATTTAGGAGCCATCAGCAGATATATTGTCCCTGAGGTCAGAGGCCTAGATGACCAACAAAGGAGGGAGGAGATGTGAGGTCCAAGAACCAACTTCCATAGGAAAGGGATGGATGCTGATGCGAGCTGAAGGAGGTAGGAGGAAATCAGAGAGTACTTATTTTGATGGCAAATGGAGCAAGTGTGCTAACAAACTGAGTGTGATGAGTACTGAGAACTGACCACAAGGTTTGGCAATGTGGATTTCATTCGTCTCAAAACCATATGTGGTAGACGCTGTTATTTTCCTTGTTTTTCTTTTTCTTTGTTTTCTTTTGAGATGGAGTCTTGTTCTGTGGCCTGTGCTGGAGTGCAACCTCTGCCTCCCAGGTTCAAGCAATTCTGCTGCCTCAGCCTCCCAAGTAGCTAGGATTACAAGTGTCTACCACCAGGCCTGGCTATTTTTTTTTTTTGTAATTTGGTAGAGACAGGGTTTCACCATGTTGGCCAGGCTGGTTTCAAACTCCTGACCTCAAGTGCTCCACTTGCCTTGGCCTCCTGAAGTGCTAGAATTATAGATGTGAGCCACTGCGCCCATCCATTTTCCTCATTTTTCAAAGGAGGAAGCCAAGACTCAGAGAGGCTTGGATGGAAAACAGTATGGAGGCTGGATGGAAAACAGTATGGAGGCTTCTCAAAAAATTAAAAATAGAACTACCATATGATCCAGCACGCTTACCACTGGGTATCTATTTGAAGGAAGTACAATCAGTATATCAAACAGATGTTTACATCTTCATTGTAGCACTATTTACAATAGCTGAGATATGAAATCAACCAAAGTGTCCATCAATGGATGAAGGAATAAAAAAAGTATGGTATACAAATGCCATGGAATACTACTCAGCCTTAAAAAAGAAGAACATCTCATTATTTACTACAACATGGATGAACCTGGAGAATGCTATATTAAGTGAAATAAGTCCAGCACGGAAAGACAAATGCCACATGATCTTACTTATATGTGAAAAGCAAACAGGTCAGTCATAGAAATAGAGAGTAGAATGGTGGTTACCATTAGGGAAAAGACTAGGAAGATGTTGGTCAAAGGACGCAAAGCTCTTCACTTGGATGGGAAGAATAAGTTCAGCAAATCCATTGTATATCGTGGTGACTGCAGTTAACATATATAGTATGTCAAAGAGTAGATTTTAAATGTTTTCACCACAAAAAAGTAAGTAAGGTAATGCATATATGTGTGTGTATATATATATGTGTGTGTGTATATATATATGTGTGTGTGTGTGTATATATGTGTGTGTATATATATGTGTGTGTGTGTGTGTGTGTATATATATATATATTTTTTAATTTTATTTAATTTTATTTGAGACAGAGTCTCATTCTGTTGCCCAGGCTGGAGTGCAGTGGCATGATCTCAGCTCACTGCAACCTCAGTATCCCAGGTTCACGCACTTCTCCTGCCTCAGCCTCCCAAGTAGCTGGGACCAAAGGCTTGCACCACCATTCCTGGCTAATTTTTGTATTTTTAGTAGGAAGAGGGTTTCACCATGTTGTCCAGGCTGGTCTTGAATTCCTGGCTTCAAGTGATCTGCCCGCCTTGGCCTCCCAAAGTGCTGAGATTACAGGCATGAGCCACTGTGTCCAGCCTGGTAATGCATATGTTAAATAGTGTGATTTAGCATTCCACAATGTGTGCATATATGAATGTTTTACATCATAATTATATACAATTTTTACTTGTCAATTAAGAAAAAAAAAACCAGCAACTTGCCTGGGCCCACACCATCAAGTGACACAGCCAGGATTCACACCCAGGGTCTCTAACCTCAGAGGCTGCCAACTTCATGCCCAGGGCTACCCTGGAGATACACATTTCCCTTCTTACTACCTGTTGTAGAGCCCTGGCTTTTACCTCCGCTCCCAGGTAAACAGCAGCAGTGCTCCAGAGAAGATTACTGGGGAAGGAGCCTCACTCGCTTCACCTCTATTTGCAGGGTGATAGATTCCTGCCGAATTTTCAGAGAGAATGATTCAAAATGAGGCCAGAGAGGGGATAATGGAGAGCGTTTAGGAGAAGCCTGCCTTACCACTTACCTTTGGGTTTAGCTCATGATTGCTTTAAAAATTTCTTTTTGGCATGAGAGAGAGGAAGACTGAAAATAAGAATTGTTTACACCAAAAAGATGTAGTGGGAGATTTGTAGGCTTTTCTGCCAGATTGCAGGCTACAAAACAGATTTGTGGGTGAAACCTAAGCTCTTCGTGTTTGTTCTTTCTCATTTCATTTCTTGGATGCTTAATGCACATTAAAGAAAAGCTAATTAGGCTACGATAGGAACAGCACAGATAATCCTCATTCCTAAACAGTGTTATCTATTCACTGCAAAATATTTGCATGAAAAGGAATTTTCTCTTTTTGAGGAAAAAAAGGTAGCAAATGAACTGCCCTACTTTATACATACTAGTTTCTGACTGTGTGTTCTTAAAATGTCTCAATACCCTAAACATAGTTTTTCAAATCTGGGTTCCCCAATCCAAAGCCAAATGGATTGAGAGCATAGGTTTATAGGCCCTTGGTGCCAATACAGTTTTCTAGATGATAGTTTTAAAACAAAAGATTCTTTTTTTTTTTTTTTTTGAGACAGAGTCTCCCTCTGTCACCCAGGCTGAAGTGCAGTGGTGCAATCTTGGCTCACTGAAACCTCCATCTACTGGGCTTAAGTGACTCTCCCACCTTAGCCTTCCAAATAGTTGGGACCACAGGTGCATGCCACCACTCCTGGCTAATGCTTGTATTTTTGGTAGAGACGAGGTTTCTCCATGCTGCATAGGCTGGTTTCGAACTCCTAAGCTCAAATGATTCACCCACCTCTGCCTCCCAAAATGCTGGGATTATAGGTGTGAGCCACCACGCCTGTTGAGATTCTTAATTTCAGTGTAAATTCATTTCCTAGGGCATCCACAACAAGTTACCAAAAACCTGGGTGGCTTAAAACAACAATATTTCAGTCTCTTGTCATCTGAAGACTTGAAGTCTGGAATGAAGGAAGCAGCAGGGCTGTGCCCCTTCTGAAGGCTCCAGGAGAGAATCTTCCTTTGCTTCTTCCAGCGTCCGGTGGTTGTAGGCATTCCCTGGCTTGTGGCAGTGTAAATCCCATCTCTGCTCTGTCTATATTTGGTTTCTCCCCTGTATCTCTGTGTGTTAAATCTGTCTCTGGGTTTCTCTGATGAGGACACTGTGATTAGATTTAGGACCCACTCTAAATCCAGGATGATCTCATTTTGAGATCATTAATTATGTGTGCAAACACCATTTTCCAAATAAGATCACATTCACAAGTTTTGATGCTTAGGATTTGAATATATGTTTTGAGGTCACCATATTTTGGGGACACATATTTATGGATCACTATTGGGGTGAACCATAGTGGATCACCATCCCACTCACTATACCGTGTTACCCTGAAGGTGGTGGGAAGGAATTAGAGGTTTGGGGTGTGGTCTTCCTCTGATGTCCATGTCTTAAGTGTTTGCACACAACGCCACATTCAGGAGAATATCATAAACATGTGTAAGTCGTCTATAGAAACAAATAGAGGATGAGGTGGTTCACCTTGTGGTGTCTAGGGCCACTGCAGAGTGGAAGAGAATGTCTGGATCAGACACACCTGGGTGGAAACCGACTGGCTACAAGACCTTGGCAATTATCCTTAACCTAAGCTCAGTCTGAACGTGTGAAAAGTGAATCCTAATCTTGACCTCAGAATGTCCCGTTCCTGGGAAATCAGAGGTGCCACATGTGGAGTCCCTTGCACAATGCCTACATGATTCTACAAATGCCTCCCTTCTCTCTGTGCTGAACCAGAATGCTGCCATTCAGCATTCATTCTTTTCACCCTTGGAGCTTCCCAGCTACGGGAAAAAGTGGGAGCCCTGCTCTGGTTCCTCCTATCTTAGGCCAGCGAGTCTGCTCGAGCCCTCTGTTCCACCAGGATGCTTCTAGTCCACTTATGCAGTCCCGCCTCTTTGGCTGCCTCTGTCTCTTGCCCAGAGACAGTAGTAGCTTTTCTCATCTGTTCATTAGGACCCCCTTGTATTCAGCCTATCTACTCTGTAAGGCATCCAGTAGCCTTATGAGGAATACAAGGATGAGTCCCATAGTCCTTGTCTGTGGGATGGCACCCTGTGGATTGCTTCTCTGAACTACTTCCTGAGGGGATATGAAGCTGGGCTTTGGGCGGCTGTGTGTGAAATGGATTTAAAGGGCAAAGAATTGGAAGCAGCAAGGAGTAGGCCTGTCTGGCAGTTTAGGAACTGTGGACTGAACAAGGGTGCTGGTAACCGGAATGGAAAAGAAGGGTCTGGAAATAGGAGCCACAGGTTCTGCAGTTGGTTGATGCTGGGCCACGGGCCATCTGAGTCGTGCAGGTGGGACCATCTTCTCTGCTGTGGTGAATGGTGGGCTGCTCGGCTTGAAGAAGGAGCCCTGGACTGACTGTGTGAACCCAGCGAGTCCCCTAATGTCTCTGAGTTCCAGTTTTCTCCTCTGTAAAAAGTAATAATAATACCAAGAACAAGAAGAATAAAACAAACAAAAAGCTCCAGAAATTACAGGTTGTTTGGAAATATAACTAAGGATCATGGGCCTAGAGCCAAGTAAATATTTCTAAACTCCATTGTTCTTTTGTAACATAATATAGGGTAATTTTAAGTCAGATGCCTCTAGGGCAGAGCTGTTCTCTCTGTTCCCTCACTATTATCCTTTAAGACATCTAGAGGAGCAATGAATGGGATCAAATGAAGGTAAAGACAAAGGCTCTGACGATGATCATATCCAGTCCAGTTGTTGACTTTTTTCACCAAGAATTGGGCTGAGGCAGTGCCTCCCAAACCCTAATGGATTTCCCAGTCCTCTGAGAATCTTGTTAAAATTCAGACTTTGATTCAGCCACTGTGGTCAGGGCCCAAAATTCTGCATTTCTAGCAAATTCCCAGGTGATGTCAGTATTACAGCTCAGGGGACCACACTGTGAGTGGCAGGATCGAGGTAGCACTCGGGATTCAGTCATTCAAATACTCTATGCCCAGAATTTCTTGAAAACTATCAGTTGCAACTTCTCTCTCCTTTTTCACTGAAAGCTCATCTTTTTTTTTTTTTTTTTGAGACAGAGTCTCTCTCCATCACACAGGCTGGAGTGCAGTGGAGCCATCTTGGCCCCCTGCAACCTCTGCTTCCCAGGTTCAAGCAATTCTCCTGCCTCAGCCTCCTAAGTAGCTGGGACTATGGGTGTGTGCCACCACGTCTGGCTAACTTTTGTATTTTTAGTAGAGACGGGGTTTCACCATGTTGGGCAGGCTGGTCTCAAACTCCTGACCTCAAGTGATCTGTCTGCTTCAGCCTCTCAAGGTGCTGGGATTATAGGAATGAGCCACCTCACCAGGCGTCATCTTCTTCAGGTCAGAAGCGACAGAGAAGAATTTCCTTAGGGCAACTCATGTAGAATAGAGCCAGGGAGGCAAAGGAAAATTACTGCTTTGAGGAAAGCCATTTCTTCAAGCAGTTAATGTGGTGACCCAGGATAACAGAAGGAAGTTTAGTGTGCCAGACTTCAATCTGCACATTTTAGGCATGGCAGGATGACTTGGTCTGATTCTCAACTGAAAGCCTCATTGAAAATTTTGCTTTTTTTTAGTGTTGTGTCCTGTAAGATTTTCCTTAGATTCCACCTCCTCTGAGAGGCCTCTCTTTTTCTATTTTCTTTTCCTCACTCTCAATCCTCTGTAACAGGGCCCCCAGTCCCCAGGGCTGTGGGTCTGCACTGGTCTGTGGCCGGTTAAGAACTGGCCTGCACAGCAGGAGGTGAGTGGCAGGCTAGTGAGCATTACCGTCTGAGCTGCGCCTCATGTCAGATCAGCAGTGGCATTAGACTCTCATCGGAATGCAAACCCTTTTGTGAACCGTGCATGCAAGAGATGCAGGCTGCACGCTTCTTATGAGAATCTAACTAACGCCTGCTGATCCCAGGTGGAACAGTCTTATTCCAAAACCCACCTCCCCTACTCCATCCATGGAAAATTGTCTTCCATGAAATCGGACCCTGATGCCAAAAAGGTTGGGGACCACTGCTCTATAATCTCCTTGGCCTCCAGTATCTGCGTCTACCCTAACTCTGGCTTCCCTGTATCTGGCCACCCTTTTGTGGGTCCCTTTCAGAGCATTATCTCCTTGAAGGCAAAACGGAGACTCTAGACCCTGTAGTCAGGGGTCTTAGAAAATGTCTGGCATATGCATAGACACTCTGGTCTAGTAACAGTTATATTAATAGTTATAAATTTGTTGAAGCAAAGACCCTTTGCTAATCCGCATTTAATCCTAACAACTTGGTGAATTTTTGCTTTCTCTTCATTTTGCAGACATGGCAATGGCAGCTTAGAGAGGTTCAGCTACTTGGGTCACCCCTTGTCAGGTGGGGGAGCTGAACCTTGGATGCAGGGGTATTTGTCTCTACTGTCTGAACTCTTCCTAACTGTTCGGAATGACAGAATGAGGAAATGCACCCAAGGTGAATTTTATGTTGACTATTACCTGCAAAATGTCGGTGTCTGATCCCAGCTTCAGCTGACCGTCCTGATATCCAGAGCAATGGTTCCCAAATTTTGGTCTATGGTCCAGTGCCGGCTTAGGACCAAGGACTTACCAGTCTTTGATGTGAGGAAAATAAGAACATAAAATTGGTTGGGCACGGTGGCTCACACCTGTAATCCCAGCATTGGGAGGCCAAGGCAGGCAGATCATGAGGTCAGGAGTTCGAGACCAGCCTGACCAATATGGTGATGGTCTCTACCAGAAATACAAAAATTAGCTGGGCATGGTGGTGTGTACCTGTAATCCCAGCTACTCAGGAGGCCGAGGCAGGAGAATCACTTGAACCTGGCAGGTGGAGGTTACAGTAAGCTGAGATCGTGCCACTGCACTCCAGCCTGGGCAACAGAGTGAAACTCTGTCTCAAAAATAAGTAAATAAATAAATGAAATAATGGTGATAAGAACTTGTAGTTGTTTTTTTTTTTAGGTGCTCTTACTTGGCAAAATGAACTGATCATTCTGAATTGAAATTCCACTTTATGTAGATTGCTGTGGAATCCCAACTCCTGAGAATGATCGCTGTGAAAGGAGGAAGCAAGAAAGTCCTGGGCCTCTGAAGCAAATAGGGAGGCGCCTTTAATGGATGATGTTAGTGGAGACTGCAATAAAAATTCCTACTCATAAATATCACCCTTTCCATTGTGCCCAGCTTACTTTGAGTAGTCCTGTATAATAGGACCTAAAATTCATGAAAGGGCCATCCCTTTTATTTTAGCAAAATGATTGAGGGCTTTGTCTTTGAAAAAAATTCTGTTTGAATGGGCACCCTGCTAGGGTGACTTGGATGGGAAGAGAGAGGATGTGGGTGTCGTGTGCCTTTCTCCCACTAGCTCATTATCTCAGTCCCTGTGGGCTGCTCTAACAAGATACATAGACTGAGTGCTTTGACACAAGAGAAATTTATTTCCCATCATTCTGGAGGCTAGGAAGTTCAAGATCAAAGTGCCCATAGATTTGGTGTTTGGTGAGGGTTTGTTCTCTTCCTCAAAGATGGTGCCTTCTTGTGGCGTCCACATGGCAGGAGAGGTGAACTACTTCCCTCGGGCCTTTTTTTTAAAGATAGAATTTCACTTTTGTGGCCCAGGCTGGAGTGCAATGGCTTGATCTCAGCTTGCTGCCACCTCTGCCTCCCGGGTTCAAGTGGTTCTCCTGCATCAGCCTCCCAAGCAGCTGGGATTACAGGCATGCACCACCTCACCCGGCTAATTTTGTATTTTTTGTAGAGATGGGGTTTTACCTGTTGGTCAGGCTGGTCTTGAACTCCTGACCTCAGGTGATCTGCCTGCCTTGGCCTCCCAACGTGCTGGAATTACAGGTGTGAGTCACCATGCCCGGCCAAGACTTTTTTTCATAAGGGCCCCAATCTCATTCCTGAGATGGAGCCCTCATGACAGCATCATCTCCCAAAGACCTCACCTTCTAATGCCATTGACTTGGGGATTAGGTTTCAACATATGAATTCTGGGGGGACATAAACATTCAGGCCATAGAACACAGGTGACTTAATTTTCTGGGAAATGTTAGGAGACTCTGGGGCAGCCAGAATTTCTGGGTAGGGGGATGGATAGGAAGTGAGGAGGGGGTTGGGTGTAGGAAGACAGAGCACTGCCTAGCTGAGAGAACAGGGGTAGGGAGAGAGAGTCTTACAAGAAGGGGATGCCCAGAGTGATATTCAACAAGGATGGGGAGGCCAGATTTTACCTGTTGATCTACCTTGAAGCAAAAACCCAAACCAAAATAAACACAAAAACCAAAAAGCAAAACTCCCACGATGTCGTCAGAAATGGGCCATTTCCACGTGGAGTGGCAGATGAGCTGATGGAATTCTTATAGTTTCTCTATTTCAGGAAGAAGAGAGTATGAGGGATGTCTTTTTCACTGTGTTCATATCATTGTCTGATGATTAGAATGACTGACATGATAAATACAGGTAATTGCAATCCTTTTCTTATGCACATTTCACAACATTCAGCCCTACACAACAGAATTGATCTTGTACTCATGACTGCCAAAAGAATATCCTTGTATGGCGGGCACAGTGGCTCATGCCTGCAATCCCAGCACTTTGGGAGGCCAAGGCAGGTGGATCACCTGAGGTCAGGTGTTTGAGATCAGCCTTGCCAACATGGTGAAACCATGTCTCTACTAAATATACAAAAATTAGCTGGGTGTGGTGGTGGGCGTCTGTAATCCCAGCTACTCAGGTGGCTGAGGCAGAATTGCTTGAACCCAGGAAGCGGAGGTTGCAGTGAGCCGAGATCATGCCATTGTACTCAGCCTGGGTGACAAGAATGAAACAACACCTAAAAAAAAAAAAAAAATTCTTGTATAGTGCGGTGGATCACAGAGTATAATGTAGTTAGGCATGTACCATGAGCCCGGGAAGGGCTTAGTGTGTGGCTCACCTCATCTTTATTGCCCCCTGGGTGAGCCATGAATCATTGTACCCAAGAAACTCTGACACACTTTCTAGGAAGCAGTATTTACCACCATGATAGTATAACTATCATTCACTGCTAAGCAGTGCAAAAATTAAAAAAGAAAAGCTGCCTTTATGGAGTAAAAAGCTTTAGAGCAACTGCAGATTGTATGAGATTATAGCAACTGAAACGATCTTGCCATGTAATGAGCTTATGATGTCTGTTGTATAGTGGCTTTTTTTTTTTTTTCCTGAGCCAAATAAAGTTGAAATTAGCAATAGTCAAGTATCAAATCTGGTGGCATTTCACATCTGTGAATGTTTCAATAATTAAAAGGAGACAAGGACTCTGGCTGGAAAGAATAAGCAAATATATATGTATTGAGACAGAGTCTCTCTCTGTCGCCCAGGCTGATGTGATCTCAGCTCACTGCAACCTCTGCCTCCCAGATTGAAGCATTCTCCTGTCTCAGCTTCCTGAGTAGCTGGGACTACATTACAGGCGTGAGTCACTGTGATCGGCCCTTTTTTTTTTTTTTTTTTTTTTTTTTGAGATGGAGTCAGAGTCCGGACCCAGGACACCCTTGCTTCTCTCCATTGAGGCGGGGGAGAGGCGAGGCCATAAAGAGGGAAATGAGATAAGGATAGGAAGCAGCAGAGGATATCATGGTGTGGACTTTAGAGTCACACTGTCTGGGTTTGAGTCCAGCTCCGCCTCTTACCAGCTGTGTGACCTTGAGTAAGTTACCTGACCTCTCTACGCCTTATTCCCCCAAGTGAAAAACGAGAATAACAATGGTACTAAGTCATAACGTTGTGAGAAGTAAACAAGTTGATAAGGTGGTTGTGTTCAGCATATTATGCAAATGAATGTTTACTACTTCTGGAGGAGGCACAGCAGGAAAAATGCCCTAGATGGATGTAGCTGCAATCAGTGGAAGCTATTGGTGCAAAGGTGAGGGGCAGATTGGAGGATGCCTGCGAAGCGGCGTTGTTGTCTGGGGTAAATACCTGAAATTTGTTGTCTCACGGCCATAGAAAACTAGGATGCCGACGCAAAGAGTGAGGTTCAGAGCAGAAGTCTGCTCTGAAGAAGGTGAAAGAGAAGAGCTCTTTGCGGCAGAGAGGCGTCCCAGGGAAATGCGTTGCTGCTTCTGCAGTGAAATGCAGAGGGTTTTATAGATGAGCTTGAGGAGGCAGTGTCTGATTTATATAGGGCACAAAAGATTGGTTGGACCAGGTGTACCATTTGCACAGGGTGTGAAAAACTGGTTAGAGCTAGGTATGTCATTTACATAGGGTATGAAAACCTGGCCACCCTCACCCTAATCTTTTATTATGCAGATAGATTCTCCACCTGGCCAGAACCATGGTTTTTTTCTGAGATGGAGTCTCACTCTGTTGCCCAGGCTGGAGTGCAATGGCTCACTGCAACCCCCATCTCCAGGTTCAAGTGATTCTCCTGCCTCAGCCTCCTGAGTAGCTGGGATTACAGAAATACCTGACTAAATTTTGTATTTGTAGTAGAGATGGGGTTTTGCCTTGTTGGCCAGGCTGGTCTTGAACTCCTGACCTCAGGTGATCCACTTGCCTCAGCCTCCCAAAGTTCTGGGATTACAGGCGTTTGCCACCGTTCGTGGCTGCCTTTATTTACTGTACACATGGTGACAAAGAAAAAGGAAGCTGGAGCCTCCATGTTGAATATACCTGCACCCCGGGTAGCCCTTATCTACTGGCACAGCAGCCAGCATTCACCCGTGCAAGCTTCTGGCTTGCTTATCTATGTTAACAGCTTGATTTTTTAGGTTACTCTTTGTTAGAAAAGAAATGATTTTGGGGCTGTTTTTTGTTAAAAGGGAAATTTTAGGAAGAAATGCTAGAAATATATATATATATTGAGATGGAGTCTTGCTCTGTCACCAGGCTGGAGTGCAGTGGCACAATCTCAGCTCACTGCAACCTCTGCCTCCTGGTTTCAAGCGATTCTTCCACCTCAGCTCCTGAGTAGCTAGGACCAGAGTTTCGCTCTTGTTACCCAGACTGGAATGCAATGGCACGATCTCAGCTCACCGCAACCTCCGCCTCCTGGGTTCAAGCAATTCTCCTGCCTCAGCCTCCCGAGTAGCTGGGACTACAGGCACGCACCACCACGCCCAGCTAATTTTTGTATTTTTAGTAGAGATGGGGTTTCACCATGTTGGCCAGGATGGTCTCCATCTCTTGACCTCGTGATCCACCCATCTTGGCCTCCCAAAGTGCTGGGATTACAGGCGTGAGCAACCTCGCTCCGCCTAGAAATATATTCTTTTTTTTTTTAAGTTGCATTTTAGGTTTTGGGGTACATGTGAAGAACATGCAAGATTGTTGCATAGGTACACACACATGGTAGTGTGATTTGCTGTCTTCCTCCCCATCACCTATATCTGGCATTTCCCCCCATGCTATCTCTCCCCAACCCCCACTTTCCCTCCCCTATTTCCCCCCTGACAGACCTCAGTGTGTGATGCTCCCTTCCCTGTGTCCATATGTTCTCATTGTTCAACACCCTCCTATGAGTGAGAACATGTGGTGTTTGATTTTCTGTTCTTGTGTCAGTTTGCTGAGAAGAAATATATTCTTAAGCTATATTTCTCTCTATTTCTATATAGATATATTTAATATTATATTTACATATATATTTTGAGATGGAATTTCACTTTTGTTGCTCAGGCTGGAGTACAATGGCACCATCTTGGCTCACTGTAACCTCTGCCTTCCAGGTTCAAGCGATTCTCCTACCTCAGCCTCCCAAATAGCTGGGATTACAGGTATGTGCCACCATGCCTGGCTAATTTTGTATTTTTTAGTAGAGATGGGGTTTCTCCATGTTGGTCAGGCTGGTCTCGAACTCCCTACCTCAGGTGATCTGCCTGCCTCGGCCTCCCAAAGTGCTGGGATTACAGGCATAAGCCACCACACCCGGCCCATATTTATATTAACTTATATCTGTCTATATCTATTTCTTAAGAAGTATATCCTTAAGATATATTTCTAGGAAGATATGCGAGCCAGACAGGTTAAAAATGTATGGGCTTTTTTTTTTTTTTTGCCAACATTGCCTGGTATCTCTCATGAAAATGTATGGGCATTTTTAAGGCACATACACATTGTCAAACTGGTTTCCCAAAAGGATGAATCAATTCAAGTTTCTTTAATTGGGTATCAAGTCTGCTAAACTCACCCCACCTCTAAGCAAATTTGTTTTTCCTGGGCCTCTGGGCTTGTTTTCTTTTGGATTTCCTCTAGCAGTGGTTCAGACCTCAGGAAGGGAGTGGATTCTGGCAGGAGAACAGGCTTGGTGGGCGATTTCCCTAATGTTTGCTCCTGTGGGAATCTCAGAGCCACCCCGCTCCCTCCGATGATTTCAGTCACTTCCAGTCATAAGGTTGAAGGCCTGTCTTGTTACTGCTCACCTCCTCCTACGCCGCAGCTGGCACTTGTACTGCAGGCCTTCAGAGAGGAAGGACAACCCGTTATTTGGTAGTTCGCTGTTTTATAGGAAGCTAGGCACAATACTCAGCAAAGCCACAGATTCACCCTAAGTGGCTGGCCCCTTCCAACTGTCATAATCCAGCCCTGATGTTCACCATTACTGACAAAAATCCCTTCCAAATGGGAACACCTCTCCCCATGTGAAATTGATTCTGGTTAAGGGGCAACTGATGAGTATCATATGGCTCAGTCCTGGCCTGTTAAGATTTACAGATATTTGTTATCACCCACATTCCAGGGAATTTGTTGACATAAGCCTCAACTATTTTGAAAGAACATTCTACCTTGGGATGCTGCATTGCTTTTAAACTTGTATCTATATAAGGCAAGAATTATTTGCACACTCAATGGTAGGATTTCCATCCATTCAACATTTAAAGTAAAAAAGTAGCTGCCTCTCACTGTTCTGAGGATAAATAGCTACAACCTCGCCATGAGCCACAAGCCTGTCTGGTTTCCTCTCCTGAGAACTCTCCCCTCGAGCCTCCTTGACGTTCTTTCTGGCTCTCAAACACAGCATGTTCCTCCAGCCTCGGGGCTTTTGCGTGTGCCTAGAATGGTCTCCTTCCTCCGGGAAATCGCTCCTGACTCAGCACATTTCACTCCAGTACCCTCCTTTGTCCAGTCTTATTGGAATCCTTTAGAGGAACTCCAAAACCCCATCTGCAGGCGAGGCTGCCCTGATGCCCCAGATGAGGTCTGGACTCTGGTTTATATTATCATATTATCACAGCATCTGGTGGTTTTGCTTGTGATGCTTTAGAGTTTGTAATTCTATGGTTATATGTGTCATCAGAGTTGAACGTCTGTCTCTCTCATTGGTCTATGAGGTCTAGGCAGGAATGGACAGCTTTTTCTTATCACCAAAAGTGTGTGGCCACCAGAACAATGCCTGCCAGGTAGGTGCTGAATTGAGGCTTGCAAATGAGTAAATGGATACCGACATGCTGTGGCTGGTGGCAGGGTGGGGTTAGTGCGGTGACTGAGTGTCCTGGCATGCAGTTTTTGTTTTTGTTTGTTTTTCTTTTTTTGCAGGGGGATACATTATTTCTCATGCCATTTAAGAGTGCCTCTCAGGGTGGGGGCTTTGAGACAGATGGCTGGATTTTCTTGATCTACTAGTGGGAAGACTTCTTAACTCCCTTGGCCTCAGTCTCATTTTAAGATGGGGATAATATCTTACATTTTCTTCATCCTAAGACACCACTGACTTTAAGATGATCATTATTTAATAATAGCTTTTCAGAGAAAAAATCCAAACCAGACCAAATAAATACATACATAAATAGAACATCTCACTGTATAGTTCCTGCCTGTTTATTTTAAAACACATACTGATTGCAAAACACACTCAACTTCCAGGCATGCTAACATGTTAAAAAAAATGAACATCTTTAGAATTTAGACAAAACGTGGCAATGCCTACCAAAAGGGATGACCGTGACTATTAAAAGAGATGATGTGTGTTCACTGTTTTGCCAAGTGCCTGGTATATCTTAAGCATTTATTGCTGTGAATACTATCTTTTCCTTTGAAAGGGTTCACTTGTTTTCAGTCTGTGGGTTGCGTATTCCCAAGGACATTAAAGGGCTCATGCCTTCTATTTCTTCATAAATTCCATCTCCCCTGCCCCTGCCCAGTATTTGGTAAGCTATGGCAAACCCACCATAGATGTCAGCAGTGGAGACTGATGGCGGCATTTGTGCCATGAAGAGCAAGGCTGTTCTGGAGCCTGCTTCCTGCTTGGGAGGAGTGAAGGGAAAGAAGCCAAAAAGTGGGGAACTGGCCTTCCTCAGACGGTCTGTGCTCAGGATCTGGCTCCTTCGCTGAACAATCAAGGGAAGAAAAGCCCCGTTTGGTGGGACTGCATTCTCTGTTGTGGTCAGGATGTTATTGCTGTCTTTTCTGTGATTTCACGGAGTAAAATTACGGCAAGTTTATTGTCAGAGATCTTCGTTGGCTGCTTCCAGTCCCACTGCCACCACCTGGCCCAGGCCTTCATGACTTCTTGCGCCCCATGTAGTTGCCGCCCCAAGAGTTTCCCGCTGGCAGATGTTCCTCCGTGCGGCCTGCCCAATTTAATTCAGATTATATCGGGCATGTTCGGGGTGATAAGACGGTAGACTGGCCCCATATAACTCAATTCCATACAAATGAGCAAGGTACTCAAGTTGTGGAGATGCTCATCTCACTTCCCTGGTCTCCTGCAGAGAATGATTAAGCTGCAAAAGCTGGTAGCCACAGAAAGCGTTATTCTCATGAACATGTACAGAATAAAGTTACTTCCCCGGGTTTGTCTGGTGAACAAAGCTTTGCTTTCTGAAGTTGGGTCTCATTCCTGCTTCCTCACTGTCCTTCTCTGCTCAGCCTTGGTTTGTTCCTGAATTCCTGCCCGACTTCAGGGTCTATTCGGTCAAGCCTCGGTTGCCTCTGATTTCTGGAAAAATCTCCTTTGCTTTTACCTCCCTCAGCACACTGTCTATGGTCACTACACATCACTTGATTCCATTTTCCTATTTTGGAATATACTCAGACAGGCACAAAGCTGATTTCTTTTCTAGAGTAGGAAAAAGCTCCTTCTCTCCTTTTCCTTGAGAGAAGGAGTTCCATCTCATTTACCTTTATATTGTAGTTTTCACATGTAGCATGCATAAAATGAGTAAGTTGCTTAATGGTGACTGAAACATCAAAAGGAGTTTATTATAGGGTTTCAACTCGGGTGTTAAAAGCAGTAACAAGGTATTTCTTATGTGTCCCGTAATTGAAATCTGGAGGGAAAAATTGTTCCTACACAGTGAAGGGTTCTTTCTTTGACAACAATCATTTCTTTTTTTGTGCATTCTTCCTTTGAACTAATTTAATGGTGCAAAGGGGCCTTTCTTTTCTCTGATGGGCAGAGGAGGGAATGTATATACTGTCAGATTATGCTGTTTTAGCAATGTGTCTATTCATGCATATATCCAATGCTCAGAATGCAGCCAGTATATATTTTAAAACCAACACTGGTGCTTTATGAAGGGTGGGTTGAAGGTTGAATTTAGATGTAGGCACAAGAAGTCAAAGGTAGGATCAGCTCTAGCTTGGTGACCTGGACTTAGGTCCCAGGTGGGTGAGGCCAAGCCTCACTGCCTTCTCAGCTGTGGTTCCTGGGGCACAGTATGAGAATGCTGAACAGCCTCACCCTTAAGAACTACCAGCTTTCAAGAAAACAGGTAGCACAGAGAATGGTTCTAAGTCAATGACCTCGTGGCATCTGGAAGCAGAAATTTAGTGTTTCAGGGTATGCCAACAAAATAACTCGGTAGGCAACATAGCCTATCAGGGTTTCCATATTACATTTTATGGATTCCTCAAGTTTTAAGTATATTTTGATATAATAATTTTTTGGCACATTTAAAACTTATGTATGGATATAATTTCTAAATCCAATCTCTCCTTTTTTCAGTGATCAAATTAGATTGCCATCTTTATCTCATGGCAGACACATGTTTCCAAGTGCAAATAGTCACCTAACAAAAAACAATATGGTTATACTGCCTCATAGATGATTTTTAGAGTTTTAAAAATTATCAAAAAGTCAAAAGAGTAATTTAAAATTTTAAAGAATGTGGAAAAGCCCTTGTAAATGTTTGAATAGGCTCAGTAGTCAGTGAATGTGGGTTTCAATCTCAGTGGGAGTGGATTGAACTTGGCGGTTTTGAGCATCTTTTCTCCCCTAAGTATCTGCCTCTCCAGATGCAGAACAAAAACAAAGATGACAGACAGCTCCTGCACACACAAAGGACTGAAGTCAGTAGAATAATGCATAGAAACATATCCTTAGACCAATGGTCACTTCTAGGTTTGAATTAAGTCATGATCCTAAGTTCTCTGAGGTGATGTTCTTTCTGCATAGATCCCTTATAAAAGATTCTTTTCCCAGTGACAGATGACAAGTAGCTCATAATAGCTGTTATAAACTATTCTGTAAAAATCATTTATCTCTCCATCCTTCTCTGCATTATCACTTTTATTTTTCAGGCACTGCAAAATGGCCTCATTTTCGATGGCAGACATTACTGGAAGGTTCATCCTGTCTGTGTGTTCCCTATCACCCCTACCTGCTGGTAGCCATGAGTGGGTCCCCAGGGATGAGGATGGGGTTGTCTCTTCTCAGTGATGGCCTCGTGGGTAATGGTAAGCCCTAGAGTTGCTCTAAGGCAAAGAGGTTTTAGGGAAAGATACTCTCTAGTCTAGTTTTTCTTGCATTATTTCAACTGGATGCTAAGAGAAATCGACAGGTGAGTAACCTCTTATCAACCTTTGGGAAATGCCTGCCTGATTTTCTAGCTAGAAGCTATTAGATGAGAAATGCCATTATGTAGTTCTTTCTGAGTCTTGTAATTTTTATCACAGCAAAGTTATTTGCCTTAAGGATTTTCCCAGACCCGTTACTTTCCTATAAAATATCCTGAATTGAAAGAATACACTTTTCATTATGTAGTTACTTTCATTGCTGGAGACTCAAAAATACTTGAAAAATATTTTAAACTTCTCTTCAAGGACCATTTTCATCATTGTAAAATTTACATATGGTGATATATAGCAACTGTTTTAATATCTTATAGCCATCTTAATAAAATCTAGACATAATAAGAAAAGAAAAGGATTGTATATCTCAATAATAGTGTAGTGCTCTTTTAGAAATGCTGAATAATCACTCTGGCTGGAATGGGAGCAGCAAAGCCATTGTTTGAATAGCATCATATGATGCCTAATGACCTAGAGAAAGTATGACCAAGCTTTCTATCTAATTGGAAAAACACCCTTCCTTCTGATCAGCTTTGTGTGGATAATGCTTCTGAATGCCACATTTTCTCTTTTGCCTTTTTCTTACACTCATGTAAAGGATGCCAGCTTTAGGGTAGATCTCATATAATCCCTGGTGGAGGATTGCATCTCAACCCCTTCCTCCTAGACTGCAAAGCCCATCTGTGAAGGGTTCCAACCTTATCTATCTATCCATAGGCCTGTTTAATCCATTAGAGCTGCCAACCTTTCTGCAGGGGCGTATGACATGAAGGCTAACGTAGCCTAATGCTTTATTACTCTAGTCTGGCCAAAAACGCTACCATCATTCAAAGTAATACTTTGTAAAATTTCAACAGTGATATGGTTTGTATCTGTGTTCCAACCCAAACCTTATGTTGAATCATAACCCCCAATGTTGGTGGTAGGGCTCGGTAGGAGGTGATGGGATCATGGGGGCAGATTTCTCATGAATGGTTTAGTACCATCCGCTTGCACTGCCCTCTTGATAGTGAGTGAGTTCTTGTGACATCGGCTCATTTAAAATTGTGTGGCACCTCCTAACCCTCTCTGTTGCTCCTGCTCTGGCCATGTTTTGTGTCTGCTCCCACTTCACCTTCCGCCATGATTGTAAGTTTGCTGAGGCCTCCCGAGAAGCTGAGCAGATGCCAGCATCAACCTTCCTGTACAGCCTGCAGAATTGTGGCCACCTAAACCTCTTTTTATTATAAATTACCCAGTCTCAGGTATTTCTTTATATAGATGCAGGAATGGATTAATACGAGCATCTTTTCTTTAATATATTTAAAATTGTGATGCCTGTAATCCCAGCACTTTTGGAAGCCAAGGTGGGCAGCTTGCTTGAGCTCAGGAGTTCAAAACCAGCCTGGCCAACATGGTGAAACTTCATCTCTACTAAAAATACAAAAAGTTAGCTGTGTGTGGCGATGGCCACCTGTAATCCAAGCTACTTGGGAGGCTGCGGCAGGAGAATTGCTTGAACCCAGGAGGTGGAGGTTGCAGTGAGCCAAGATCATGCCATTGTACTCCAGCCTGGGCAACAAGAGTGAAACTCTGTCTCAAAAAAAAAATTGTGTTATAGCAAGTCATTTTTTAGTATATGTAAATGAAGGAAACTATATGCTCTATGTGAGCGTATACTACTATATTATATTGTTAGAAAAGAAATCTCCACAAGGATTTGCTGTAGCAGAGTGAGCTTTTCTAGAACCAATAATTTTTACTTAAAAATAGTTGATAAATCAATGTTTAATTCCACCCACCTTTCCTCCCCAGTGGAAGGACTTCCTGGGCATTATGAATATTTTGTAATCATGTAGTTATTTTATTCTTAGGATGTCAGTGCCTGAAATAATTCATCCCAATAGAGAAAGAATGTTTCCCTTCAACTTTAGCAGAAAATTATTTTTGTTTAAGATTGAAATCAAGTTGATGATAATTGAGTTGCTGAAATACCTAGAGTCTTCTATGTTTTTTATCATACATTTTAGCGAAGGATTTATATTTGGCTTAGTATTGTCCAACTGGTGTGTGTGTGTGTGTGTGTGTGTGTGTGTGTGTATGTATATGTATGTGCTTTTTCTTTTTGAGATAGAGTCTCCAGGCTGGAGTGCAGTGATGTGATCTTGGCTCACTGCAACCTCCGCCTCCTGGGTTCAAGTGATTCTCCTGCCTCAGTCTCCCGAGTAGCTGGGACTACAGGAGCACACCACCACGCCCAGCTAATTTACATATTTTTAGTAGAGATGGGGTTTCACCATATTGGTCAGGCTGGTCTTGAACTCCTGACCTCATGATCTGCCTGCCTCAGCCCCGCAAAGTGCTGGGATTACAGGTGTGAGCCACCATGCCTGGCCTGGTATATTTTAACCCAATGACTAGATTATTTGTTGCTAGTGGGTAAGGAAAACAAGTTAAAATACCTTCGCGAGTTGTCTTTCAGCACAGGGAGAGGTGGGAGTGCAGTCAGTACTTACTGTAGGAGATAAACCAGATGTCTGGCACTGAAATGGAACATCTGTCAGCATTTGATTGTATCATAGACAGTGCCCTTGCCACACCTGTACAGTAATGCTCAAAGAAAAACTGTGACATGTATATAATGGAATATAGGTGGGCCAAATGAAAAAAAAAGAAGGATTCTGGGGATTGTGTTTATACTTGTGTTGCAATTACTTTTTTTTGAAGTGTGTGTGAAGGAATTAACAATTATATAGTAATATAAAAATTATCCTGTGAATGAACCCAGTAATATGACATAAAACTTGACAACCAGTAGTGATAAATAATTGCTTTACGTTTCTTCAGGGTTTTTTTTTTTTTTAGATTCCCTTCCTACCAATATTCTCTGTCTGTGAGACACCAGAGCTTCTATAAGGCTGTGGTCTATGGTAGCATTTCCCTAATGGATTATTCTTCTTGGAACTCTAGTGTCTCATGAAATGTTAATAGTTATTTCACGAAAAAAGAAGATACGTATGCATGCAGACCATGTCTGACTTTTGATGGTTTGACTTAACAATTTTTGTACTTTGGTTTGTGAAGTATTAAATGCAGTTTTGACTTAATGTTATTTTAAATTTGTGGGACATAACCCCATCATCACTTCAAGAGCATCTGTGTGTGTGTGTGTGTGTGTGTGTGTGTCTCTCACAAAGAGACTTATTATAAGGAACTGGCTTATGTGATTATGGAGGCTAGCAAGTCCAAAATTTGTGTGATATGAACTGGCAGGTTCAAGGCCCAGCAGAGCCAATGGTGCGGGTGAGGTTCTGAGGCCGTTTATTGGAGAATTCCATCTTGCTTTGGGAGGCCAGTGTTTTTGTTCTGTTCAGGCTGCTTGGGTGAGAACCAACGCATTATGGGGAGCAAGCTGCTTTACGCAAAGTTCGCTAACTTAAATGTCAATCTCATCCAAAAACACTCTTCAAATTGATACATAAAATTAACCATCACGCTGGCAAAAGAAAAAAACAAAACAAAACAAGGGGTGGTGGGAGTGGGAGGAGGAGAAACACTACATGTTATGCATGTTATAGTCTCCTTATGGAAGGAGAATCACAATACACATGAACATAAAGGCCCTGAGAAGTCCTGCAGTGAAGATGGCTTTTTATATATCTATAACTCCATCTTTCTCAAATTTATTTGCTCATGGAAACTCCTCTCCGTTTTTTTCCCTGTGAAAATGTATTACCGTTGTGCTGGATTACTAGCGTTCAGAGGAACAAGGTAAAAAGCTGGTATGGGACCCTGTTCAGGCAGCTGGCTCATTAGACATAAAACTGATAATATCAGCTTCATTAACTGAACCTAGCAGCCTAGATGGGTATTTATCCTTTTAATGTATTGGTTGTATACTCAAGCGTATATAGAGGGTCCCCTGCATGAGATTTCATACACGACAGGTAATGTGTGACACGCTAGTGCACTTATGAGTACCATCACCACTAACACAAAATAAGTGTCTGAGAAAGATGCCAAAATAAAGGGAATAATAAATAAAGGAAAACAACATCACCATTCACATTTCATGGGCTTATGATATATATATGTTTTTTAACTCAAGGAAATAACAAGTTTCCCATCATCCTGGGAAACTTGAGTATCTCAGTGCAGATAGGCATGAAAAGATCATATTATTTTATAAAAATTTTCTGAAGCCTATAATCAAGTATGTGACAATCCTTGGTGAATCACAGGAACTCTCAAGCTGTAGAACTTTATATGAAAACAAATGATAAATCTATACAGTTAATTCTTAGATGATCATCACACTGAGATAGTAATCATCTCACCATGAATGTTACTAGGTTGGTGCAAAAGTAATTGCGTTTTTGCCATTACTTTCAAATGGCAAAAAACACAATTGCTTTTCACCAACCTAGTATCTCTTTTTTTATCCCTTTCTCCTTTATCCATCCCCAGTCATTAACTCTGTTAATGACTCTTGCACTGGCAAGAGTCCAGTGGAGCAGAGAGAGACCAGGACGACCTGGACGATCAGGGGCAGCCAGGTCTTGATTTGGAAAAGATGCCTGTAGAAAGGACACTCACTGAAAAGGTGACCTGTGTGCTACATAATGAAACATAGATTTTACCCACCATGAACACCGGGAGAAGCACTGAAGCCTTTCTAACCAGGAGTTATGAGAAGAGACAGGCATTAGAATCATTCTGATACCTGCTGAAACAGGTTGGTGAGTGGGGGTCATGAGAATTTGGGAGAGAGTTAAGCTTGGTATGCTTTTGGGGTACCTATCCTACCTATCGTATATATTTAACAAGAACATGGCTTCTCGAGGGCAAGGTATATGGGTTTGTTTATGGTTGATAAAGGAAAAACTTAAGCCAAATTAAATTTGAAGGAGTTGGTCTGGGCGCAGTGGCTCATGCCTGTAATCTCAGCACTTCGGGAGGCCGAGACAGGAGGATTGCTGAGCTCAGGGATTCAAGTCCAGCCTGGGGTGAAACCCCATCTCTACAAAAAATACAAAAATTAGTTGGGCGCGGTGGCATGCACCTGTAGTTCCAGCTACTCAGGAGGCTGAGGTAGGAGAATCACTGGAGCCTGGGAGGCGTAGGTTGCAGTGAGCCGAGATCACACCACTGCACTCCAGCCTGGGCAACAGAGCAAGACTTTGTCTCAAAATAAATAAATACATTTAAAGGAATTTCATTGAGCAATGAATGATTTGTGAATTGGGCAGCCTCCCAAGCCAGAGTAGGCTCAGAGACTCCAGCGCAGTTACATGGTGGAAGATTCATCAACAGAAAAAGGAAAGTGATGTATGGGAAATGGAAGTGAGGTATAAAACAGCTGGATTGGTTACAGGTTGGCATGTGCCTTATTTGCACATGGTTCAAACGGTTGGCTACGTTTGATTGGCCAAAACTCAGTGACTGGCACAAGTGTAGGTTATGGTGTGTTTACACGTCCACTAGCTATAGTTCACGATGTCCTGAACTCAAAATATTTAAGGTCAAGCTTAAAATATGTAAGGAGGCAGCTTTAGGCTAAACTTGATTTAACACAGTGCAGTCTGTTTTGCTATCATGTGAAATGTTAGGGCAAAATTTTGCTCGAGTGCAATTTGTAAATAAGGGAATAATGTCAGTACTGAACCCAGTTTTGTGCCCTTCCAAATGTTCTCGGCACCTGCATCCCCCTCTTCCTGGCCAGGGAGGCTTCTAGACAGCTCATGCAGCAACCTGGTCTCCCAGCACAGCTGGCTGTCTCATCCTCTCATCTTCCCCTGGGCACAGGGTCATGGTCAGGTTCTAGGGGCTGTGACAGCGATGGCATTCTGTCCAACCCTCAGGGACTCCAGTTTCCTTGGCGGCTATCTGGGGTGGGATTCCACCTGGAGGTTAGCAGAATTCTTGTACTGTGAGGTAAACCTTAGCAATGAGAGACAGGAGACAAGAAGAAGCTGGTAGGTCAACTGCCAGCCTCCCTTCTGCCATCTTTCCTGAGATGCAGTAATTCCCTGTGAACTTTCTGGAGATGACCCACATGACCCAGGGAACCAGGGCTGTTTTCATAAAACTGTGGCTGTCTTGGTAACACAACTTTAAATTCCTTTCCTCTTTCCTGATTCATTCCCCTTCCCCATCACTCCTGCAAACACCCACCCCCAATAACCTGTAAGTTTTGCCTCAGAGCTGTTTTCCAGAGAAGCAGGTGAAGACAATACCAGTGTAAGAATGTGGAAGTCATTTGGGTTCATATATGATTTTTCTTACACAAGAGGAGCCGGAATAGATCATGGGAGTGGAACACAAGAGGAGCCGGAATAGATCATACATTTATCACGAAGGGGGTAATAAATTCAGTGGCTGCCCAAGCAGCAAGGGCTTTTGGCTGAATTTTGAGAAAATTAAGATGAAGGCCTGTTTCTGGAGCCCCTCCCTTGAGAGACACAGCTCTCGACTAGGTTAGATGGGGCTGCCACCGGGCCCAGTTTTGCTGTAGCCCCACTGGCTAGGAGCCACCCCTCTGTTTATGGTCCTCCACACTCCCAGCTCTGCTTTAACTGCTGTGCGGCTGATATGTTTACTGTGTTGTTTCTGTGCTTTTTTGTTTTTTTTTGAGGGGGACGGAATCTTGCTTTGTTGCCCAGGCTGGAGTGCAGTGGCATGATCTTGGCTCACTGCGACCTCTACCTCCCAGATTCAAGCAGTTCTCAGCCTCAGCCTCTCAAGTAGCTGGGATTACAGGCACCTGCCACCATGCCTCGCTAATTTTTGTATTTTTAGTAGAGACAGGGTTTCACCATGTTGGCCAGTCTGCTCTCGAACTCCTGGACTCAAGGGATCCGCCTGCTCCAACCTTCCAAAGTGCTGCGATTATAGGCATGAGCCACAGTTTCTGTGCATTTTTAATGGCCCAGCGACAGCTTCCAGCCAGGCTGAGCTGCCTGCATGTTGGGTTCCTGTTGTCTCCCCAGGAACCAATTACTGTTTTTTGTGAGTATTCTGGTTCCAAAGTTGCATAGGTTTGGAGTGGTCTGCCCAATCATATTTTTCTCTGAAAGGCTGTAATTTAAGTGTGTGATTTTTGAGAATGTTGAGGTATAGTCAGGTACGCCTATGTTGCAACCTAGCAGAAATGTTGGTTTCTCAAGCAGATGAAAAAAAAAAAAGACTTGTGGAATGAATACAATGCTTTAGAAATTATTCCTAGTGATATGGAAAGTGGATGATTTATTTTTTTGAAAACTTTTTGTTCAGAGAGGATTTTAAGCCCTTACATTGTAGCTATTTAAAAAGACAAACATTTCCCCATTGCAGTGGTGTACCACGGGATAATGAGATAAGAATATGAGGAATATCTTTCTGTAGCCCTTCTGAATCCACTCTTCTCTCTTTTTCAGCGTGTTCTGTGCCTCGGAAGGCTGGACTGGAAGGCTGACTAAATCAGGGGTGACTCTCTTTGCTGTAGGGCTTCTCGTTGGGTCCAGCCAATGCCAGGCAAAGGAGGCAATCCAAAGTGGGGAGAACAGCGAGGTGGGCCCACTCCTTTGTTAAAACTCCTGCTCTGTGTGTGCCACCTATTTCCTTCTGGTGAGGCAGGAGAATAGCATCTGGAGGCAGGGAACCTAAGGACGATTCACTCTGACTTCCTAGAACTAAATCAAAAAGAAAACTCCAACTTTCCACACCTAAGTAACAAAAAAAAAACACGAGGGTACTCACCACCCACCCACTAACCCCTTTTCTGCATGGCAGATGGAAAATTGAAAGTATCTCTGATTGGCTGCTTTCTGCAACCAATCAGACTGTTTGCTGGCCAAGTCTTCTTTGACTAGAAATGTAACTTTGTAACTTCAATTTAGCCTCTGATTGGTTGTGGAAAGCAACAAGTCAGAGGCTTGCATAGGTGTAATCTTTGTAACTTCAGCCTCCTATTGGTTGTGGATAGCAACCAGTCAGAGGCTTGCATAGGTGTAACATTTGTAACTTCAGCCTCTGATTGGTTGTGGAAAGCAACCAGTCAGAGGCTTGTGTAGGTGTAATCTTTGTAATTTCAGCCTCTGATTGGTTGCTTTCTGCAACCAGTCAGACTAATTGCAGATCATTCATCTACATAGGGTGTATACCAGGTAACCAATGGGAAACTTTTAGAGGGTACTTAAACCCCAGAAAATTCTGTAAAGGGTCCCTTGAGCCCCTATGCTTGGGTCGCCCCCCCACACTGAAGAGTGTACTTTCATTTTCAATAAATCTCTGCATTCGTTGCTTCATGCTTTCCTTGCTTTGTTTGCATGTTTTGTCCAATTCTTTGCTCAAGATGCCAAGAACCTGAACCCCCTCCACTGGTGATACGAGGACCCTGATTACTAAACACTTTTCTTTGAAGGTTTGTGTAGTTTTTTAAACTTCGGCAGCTGAATGCTTGAGGCAACTTCAGTAACCCTTGTCATATTCATTCTCTGTACAGGAAGCATTAATTAGAAATTAATAAGAACTGGGGAAATGGGAGCTATTTCACTCTGTCTTCAGAGAACAGTAAAGAATATCTCTTCTGGATCCCAGGATAAACAGGGGTAAAAATAAAAATATCCTCCATCAGAAACATCTACCAGCTATGCTTCTACTCTTTTTACAATACACCTCAGGTGAACGATACCTGGAAATATCGTATATATTTCTGTCTCCCTAAATATCTTGAAGTTAATGGTGACCCAGAACAGGACTCAGTGAACTATGAACAGACCAGATTTGATCTGTTGCCTGTTTGTGTGAATAAAGCTTTATTGGCACTCAGCCATGCCCAAAAAAAAAAAAAAAAAAAAAATCTCTTCCTTTGCAAATGTGTATCCAAAAAACAACATTATAAAATACCTTTGAAAAAGTGCCACTTAAAACATAAGTCAATCTATTTTTGATGATTCAGAAGATACATTAGTAGCCGGCAGTGTCTCAGGAGTCATGGTTATGACTAATTACTAAAGATGTGGAAAGTCTGGTTCATGGGATATAGAGAGCAGAATTTTCTATACTTTGGGTGTGCTAGTCCTTCAGGGCTTCTGTAAAAATCCCTTATGAACGCTGTTAAATTATAATGAAACAGGGACCCAGCAAAATGATCCCCCAAAAAGTTCTGTACTTTTAAAATAAAATCAGAAATATTATCAAATGTCTCCTACATTTCAGACACTATTATAGTTTGCTTACCATATTTCCTTTCATCTTTAGGACAACCCAACAAAGTGGGTTTTATTATCTGTCTTTTGTAGATGAAGGAACAGGCTCAGAGAAGTCACAAGTTCAAGGTCACACACCCAGTAAGGGGCAAAGCCTGGATTAGAGGCCAGGTCTCTTTTGTTGTAAAGTTCATTCCCTTTCATGAGACCAACTGCTGTTTCGAGGGTTGTCAAAAGGGAATTCTAGAACTCACAACTTTTTGGCTTTTCTGAGCTTTCGTGGTTTTGAATGATCCTAAATAGTTGAATCCCAGCAGGCCAAGGAAGCGAGTACTTCTCTTTCTGTTCTTTTCTTCTAGGTGAAGCTGATTCTTATGATTTAGGCGTTGCTATGTGTCATTACCCACTGCAATGGCATAACACACTGAGATTAGCTTGCAAGACAATCCTTCACGATGATGGCTGGCAGGCGCCACACTGAGAGATCCTGGGACTGAACTTTTCACCCGAAGAAATGCAGGAAGCCGTCCTGTTGGGCAGTCACTTACTGTGCTGTGCCTTGGATCATGGAGTTTTAGAGCCGGAGGGGAATGCCTATAATGAAAGCAATAATTTTTACTTACTCACAAAGACCTGTCTCAAAATAGTAGACTACGCTTGGCAGCCAAAAAGGCAATCTTGATTTTTCATGTCCCATAAACAAGGCAACAAGCTCTTTTGTGAGGAGGTAAAATAAAGGCTTCATTTTTCAGTGTTTTATGTTCCTCAGATGTACATCTGAGTATGTGTTAAATTCTGAAGGGTGGCCCAGACCTGGAGAATTTATACCAGCTGGTCTGGGGGCTGTGGTGAGTAGTGATCTAGCAGGACAGCACACAAGAAGGAGGTGAGTTGCTGGGTTTCCATGTGTGCTTTGCGTGGAGCCTGCAGCTGACTAGCCAGCAAGACAAAAGAGCTATTGAGAGCATGGGCTCTGGAGGGAGACTGCCTGGGTTCCTATCCTGACTCTGCCACTCATCTCTCTGAGACTCAGTTTCCTCCCCTGTAAAATGGCAATAACAAGCACATGCACCTCAAGGGGTTGTCCTGAGCCTTGCCCAGGTAACACATGTGAAGCATGAAGAATAGTGCTTTGCACAGGGTAAGCCATCTATGTGTTAGTGATGATTCTTATGATTTTCATTTTTTCAGAAGCTCAGAAATGTGAATCAACCTGTGATATGGTTGGGCTGTGTACCCACCCAAGTCTCATCTTGAATTGTAACTCCCATAATTCCCACGTGTTGTCGGAAGGACCCCATGTGAGATGATTGCATAATGGGGTGGTTTTCCCCATACTGTTCTCCGGGTAGTGAATAAGTCTCATGAAAGCTGATGGTTTCATAAGGGGAAACTCCTTTCTCTTGGCTCTTATTCTCTCTTATCTGCCACTACGTAAGACACACCTTTTGCTTTCCACCATGATTGTGAGGTCTCCCCAGCCACGTGAAACTGTGATTCCGTGAAGCCACTTTTTCTTTATAAATTATCCTGTCTTGGGTGTGTCTTTTTCAGCAGTGTGAGAACAGAGTAATACAGCCTGTCTAAGGTCCCACAGCTTGTAGGTGAGTGCATTGGGACTAGAGCTGCCCAGAATAGGTGGAGTGTCCCCCATCCTGAGACTGTCTAGGGGACCCTGAACTTAGACCAGGGGAAACCAAAGATAAGCTTGTGGTGCCGAAGGCAAGAGTCAATATTGAAAACCAGTTCCGTGTGAGATTCCCCTTGAAGAGAATTCTGCAGACCTGTGGTTTCACGTACTCCAATGTTGAAATATTCTTCCTTTCTGCTTCCATGATTCCTCTGCAGAGAGAATTTGCTCTGCTGAGAAAGGTTGTGGGTCATGGCAGTAAGCCATCAAGAATAAAGGTATTCACAGTCTTCCCAGTGTCTGTTCACCATGGTATCCCCAGCTCCTAGAGCATTGCCTGGTATGTGTTAGTATCCACTCATGTTTATTAAATGAATATTTATTAAATGAGTGAATGAATGGATGAATTGAGGGAGAGATGACTTAATGAATCAAATTTTTGCTTACCAGGGGAGGACAGACAGGAGCTTAATGATCACCACTCAGTGTTCCCTAGGTTAGGGCCAAATATGGCCCCAGGGCAGCAGGCTGAGGGACCAAAGCAGGGTATGTGCATGGTAGTTTCTCTTCAAAGACTGTATACTTCCCTTCTTCTCCACTCCTGGGGTGGGTGCTCAGTGTGTGGACAGTGGACCCACCCACACGGGACCCACAGAAGGGCTTTCAGGCCATGCAAAGAGAATCCCTGGTAGATCAATTTTCACTTCCGTGGGTCAGTGGCTCCTGGAACATAACCAAGAAACACATTGTGGCCTCCATCTGCGGATGGGGGTGGTAGAGAGAGTTTGGCCCAGTTACACCAGTTGGAAGGCTGTTTCAGGAATTCAGGTGAGAAGTGGAGAAGGCTTGCATTCAAACACAGGTGGTGAGAATGGCCTGGAGGGGATATGTTCTTGAAATCTTTGTAGGGTGGATTGTCGGCACTGATTGGACTCATCATATCCTGCCTTGAAGCCTTAGATGTCCCCAAATAAAGTGAATTCATAGTTTCCAGCTGAAAATGTTGGCCAGCTACCAGCTATTCCTAGGAACTGGCTTTTTTAGAGTGGCCACTATAGTCATTGTTTTTGAGTTTCTGGGTACCATCTGCTTAGTTCTACAGCGCATTTCTTTCCATACTTAATAGAGATCTATTGAAATGGCATTTAATTCAGGATTTTCGCATCATGAGGTCACTGTACCTTTTCCCATTAACCTAATATTGCATCTCCTCCCCTCCCCCAAACTTCTTTCTCTCTGTCCATCTCTCTCTCCACCTCCCAATCCATCTCCTTCAGTTATGAATGGCTCCATACATTTCAGGAGCACCCTGCCCTACAACTTTGATTCCAGTCCAAGGAATGGAGAAACTCTGTAGCTCAGAAGCATCTTAAAATTCATTCATGATTCCCTTGACCTTAATCCATAGGGTAGAAGGAGTCTTTGGCTCTGGTAGAGACAGGTATGTCTGCGGTCAGGGACCCCTATCATTCTAAAAGCAGGTTATCCCTCACTCCTATGCTCCTCCTTTGAATTCTCTAGTTCTTTGCTAGAATCAGGAAGCTTCCCCAGAGATTTGCTGCAACTGCTGACAGCTTCTGGGCCTGTCCTTGTTCTGATAGTAACTCCTGACTGGCAGCCACCATTTGCCCACACCAGGAAGGTTGCTTCAAACAAAGCAGAGGGCAGGCCATGGTCAGTCCACTTCAAGGCCCTGCTTCACGCTTTTCCCTGGGGACTTGTCTTCTGGCTGTTACCAGTTTTCCGTGCTCAGTTCAAGCCTCAGGCTCTCTGATCTGGGCCTTTCTGCTTTACCTGGGCTTTGGTGCTGGCTTCCTGTTCTCAGCTCTGCCCGAATTCCAACCTGCACCTCCCCACCCAGCCTGGACCATATTCTAATTTATCCACTGGGACTTAGAAACTTCTCTGGTTTGGTTTGGGAAACTGGGCTCTGACTTTGCCACTGCCTTTTCCATGATCCTGTCCTGTGGTGCTTCATTTCCCTGTACGGCAATAGAAGCCATTAGGTTTGACTGTCACCAATGAACCTGTTTGGCTAAAAGAGAAGCTAAGCTCTTGTTCCCTGAATCATTATGAAGGATACCTCTTTGGGGCACCATTCAGTCGTTTCACATTTGGACCTTTTTTTTTTTTTTTTGAGACGAAGTTTCGCTCTTGTTACCCAGGCTGGTGTGTAATGGCACGATCTTGGCTCACCGCAACCTCTGCCTCCTGGGTTCAGGCAATTCTCCCGCCTCAGCCTCCTGAGTAACTGGGATTACAGGCATGCGCCACCATGCCCAGCTAATTTTTTGTATTTTTAGTAGAGACAGGGTTTCACCATGTTGACCAGGATGGTCTTGATCTCTTGACCTTGTGATCCACCGCCTTGGCATCCCAAAGTGCTGGGATTACGGGTGTGAGCCACCGCGCCCGGCCTGGACTTGAGATTTCTAAGTTCAACCTCTTTATCTTTCACCAAATTTTGAAACCCAACTATCTTTTATCTATCTGTGTATCTATCTATCTATCTATCAATCATCTATCTATATCTATATCAATCAATCATTTTTTGGAGACAGGATCTTGCTCTGTCACTCAGGCTGGAGTGCAGTGGTACAATCACAGCTCACTGCAGACTTGGCTTCCTGGGCTCAGGCAATTCTCCTGCTTCAGCTTCTCAAGTAGCGGGGACCACAAGTGTGTCACACCATGATTGGCCCCCAACAATTGATCTGGAAATTTTACGTGATGAACCTAACTACTTCGATCACATCTTTTAGATTGAAGCTGTTCTCACTAGTTTGCATTTAAGGAATATATCTGTTGCTTGGGTTTGATGGGGGTTGGGACATGCTACCCCAAAATGTGACACCTGGGCATTTGAGAAAACAGTAGAAACCCAAAGGCCACTCTTACCTTCCCCTACCTTCTCCTCCAAAATGGATCAAAAGACTGGTTTGGGATGTGTCCTCATGATCTCACTATTTTGGGAGGAAAGGAACATTTTTTTTTTTTTTGAGATGGAGTCTCACCCTGTCACCCAGGCTGGAGTGCAATGGCTCACTGCAACCTCCGCCTCCCGGGTTCAAGCGATTCTCCTGCCTCAGCCTCCCAAAGCAGCTGGGATTACAGGGGCCCACTACCATGCCCAGTTAAATTTTGTATTTTTAGTAGAGTCAGGGTTTCACCATGTTGGCCAGGCTGGTCTCAAACTCCTGACTCACGATCCACCCGCCTCGACCTCCCAAAGTGCTGAGACCACGGGCAGGCATGAGCCACGGCTCCTGGTCAGGAGCATTCTTATATCTGAAAACACAGGCACACAGAGAAGGATCTGAACAAACAGGCCTTGCTTAGTGCCCCCCCAGGTTATTACCATTCGATTATACCCCTATGTCCAATTATACTTCTCCACGACTGCCCACTTCTTCATCAAACCTAATGTAAAAAGAGACACAAGTTCACCTACATCGAAAGACACAATTATAACAAATTTAATGTAAAGATCTTAATTGGCTTTTATTTGCAAACCCAGAATCAGGCAACATCTCATTCTATAAAATAGAGATGAGCTGGGGAGATTGGCTTTATAGGCAAAAAAGGGCTGAGGAAAGCAGAAAAAGAAAAAAAGGTAAGGTGGTCATTTCAAAGTTACTTTTCTTGTAGAGGTTAAAGGGAAGAGGGCTTCCTTGTTATGCCAGTTAACACTGGCCTGTCTGGGGATTTGGCTCTTTCTCTCTGTCTGTGGATTTCCTGAAAGATCAGATAACCAACTTAGCTAGGTGGCATGGAACTTTACCATGAGTAACCCCATTCTGGTTTGGTTTGTTGGGTCTAGTGCAGAAGCTCAGTTTAAACCAATCTCCTATCTATTTTTCAGAGAAGCGCTGGTGTCTTTGGGTCTTCATTCCTGAAGGCTCTCCTGTCACAAAAGAGTTATATTAAATAAATCTGTATGCTTTTCTCATGATAATCTGCCTTTTGTTATGGGGGCCTCAGCCATGAACCAAGTAATGGGAAAGAAAGATGTTCCCAGCCGGGTGTGGTGGTTCACACCTGTAATCCCAACACTTTGGGAAGTCAAGGCAGGCAGATCACTTGAGATCAGGAGGTCGAGACCAGCCTGGCCAACATGGCAAAACCCCATCTCTACTAAAAATACAAAAATTAGCTGGGCACAGTGGTGGGCGCTTGTAATCCCAGCTACTCCTGAGGCTGAGGCAGGAGAATTGCTTGAACCTGGGAGGTGGAGGTTGTGGCGAGCCGAGATTGTACCTTTGAACTCCAGCCTAGGTGACAGAGCGAGACTCAGTCTCAAAAGAAAAAAAAAAATGTTCCCTCTAGGTACCTCCCATTTTCCTTCGTAGGGCAGGAATGACTTTTCTGATTAAATTACTTTATAGTGTAACTGTTGGGCCTCAGAAAATGATACCCTCAAATGAAAGTCTCAGAAGCAGCTTCAGAAGCAGCAGTTTTTCTCTGACCTCTCCTCCCTCCTATCTCTCAGTCTTATTCTCCCCAAAGGCTCGCCACAGAAACTAGAATCCCTTTCCGTAAGGCAGGTTATCAAAACCAAAATCCCCTTCCCCAAAGTCAACCATAAAACCTGAAAATATGACTGTAAGCTCCCCCATATCCCTGTGTAAAAATTGGCCACAAAGAAATGATCTGACCTTCCTTGGTTGATTATAGGTCATAAGACCCCCATTCCAGGGAGGGCCCTGCCCTGTACTCAGAAAAAAAGGAATGTTGGCTGGGCGCAGGACTCATGCCTGTAATCCTAGTACTTTGGGAGGCTGAGGGGAGCAGATCACATAAGGTCAGAAGTTCAAGGCCAGTGTGGCCAACACGGCGAAACCCCATCTCCACCGAACATATACAAATTAGCTGGGTGTGGTGGCGCATACCTGTAGTCCCAGTTACTCAGGAGGCTGAGGCAGGAGAATCGCTTGAACCTGGTAGGCAGAGGTTGCAGTGAGAGGAGATTGTGCCACTACACTCCAGTCTGGGCAACAGAGTTAGACTTCATTTTAATTGTGTAAAAAGAGGAAGAAGAAGGAGGAGGAGGAGGAGGAGGAGGAGGAGGAGGAGGGGGAGAAGGAGGAGGAGGAGGGGGAGAAGGAGGAGGGGGAAGAGGAGGAGGGGGAGGAGGAGGAGGGGGAGGAGGAGGAGGAGGAGGAGGAGGAAAGAAGAAGAAGGAGGAGGAGAAGAAAACACTAAATAGAGAGGCCAAAAAAAAAAAAAAAAAAATCGAAACAAACAGGACTTGCTGGGCCTCCCTTCACTCTATTGGCCTGGATCGTACCCTTTTCCTGCATGGCTGTTCACACTTTGCTGAACCAAAGCATAAAAAGAAGCAATTGCCCCTGTATCTTTCGATCTTCATTATGAAGGTTCTTGTGTCATGGAAAAATATGATGAAACATATTTGTATGCTTTTTCCTCCCATTTTCTGTGTTTTTTTCAGTTTTGGTTTTCAGTGAATTGTCAGAGGGCAAAGAGACATTTTTCCCTTGTCCCCCCATAATCAATGCACCCATTTATGTTCTAACGCAACCAAGAATACGTTTGGAGAAAATTATTGCTGTTGATCATTACTAAAAAGTGGCTCATACCTGTAATCCCAGCACTCTGGGAGGCTGAGGGGGGCGAATCACCTGAGATCAGGAGTTCAAGAGCAGCCTGGCCAACATGGAAAAATCCCATCTCTACTAAAAATACAAAAATTAGCTAGGCATGGTGGCACATGCCTGTAATCCTAGCTACTTGGGAGGCTGAAGCAGGAGAATTGCTTGAATCCAGGAGATAGAGGTTGCATCGAGCCGAGATCACGACACTGTACTCCAGCTTGGATGACAGAGTGAGACTGTCTCAAAAAAAAAAAAGTTATTTCTTTGTGAAACAGAGGTAACATTAGAAAACATTGTAATGTGCTTTCTGTTTGTACTTTGGGTACGTTAGTTTATCCTCGGTCAGCCCAAGGTAAGGTACAGTGCTGGGGTAAATAAATGAGGATTTGTTGACATTACAACAGAAGTGCCAAGGAAAACAAGAGTTAATAGTCAGCTCCTGACATCCAGAATAGGATTTTGCTGCCAAACAATAGATCTGAAAGCCAGGTTTGCCTAGAGAAGATTCCTCAAACTAGCACATAGGAGAGAACAATGCAGCAAAGGTGAGGAAGAAGACATGTTGTCTTGATCACATTTTCCCAGGACAGAATTCAGAGAAAGGAGGGGTGTCACTGGCACTGAGGGGAATGCTGAGAGCTTAGGGCTCTTGCTCCATTTTAATGTTTGGAGCGCTGGAAAGAGATCATCTAAGCATTGCTCCCTTTTGAACCTGGGGGAAAGCCACTTTGAAGTAGACTAGGAAACAGAGAGTGGGCCAGGATCTAATTTGCCCGAGTTCTTTCTTCTGGAGGGTCATGGAAACAACCTAGAATTTCTCTCCCACTCATGGGGTTGGAGGTGGGGAGGGAGACACAGAGGTGGCTGTTTCCGGACAGCAGATCTCAGCCTGGGGCCCACTGTGGAGAGGAGCCAGAGGCCAAGGGGAGCACTCAGACTAATAGCTAACAGAGGATGCTCAGGGACTCCTGTGCCTCCGAGAGACAGGGAGGCCAGCTCAGTGAGAAACGAGCACCTGGCCAGGTGACAGTCATGATTTATTTTGACCTGATAAAGGAAGATTGTACTTGCACGATCACATTTTCCTCAACAGCAGAACCCAGGACAGGCGTGAAGAACTTGGTGGTGGTTGCAGTGGTTGTTAGGATTATGGATAATCTTTATTTTCTTCCTTCTGCTTCTCTGTTTTTCTGATATATATTGTAATGACAAAGTGTTGGTTTTATAAAAAGAAAAAGTAAAGCTATCATAAAAAAATGGAGAATCAGACTAGACACATTAACGTTTTAGTATTCCAAACCCATCCCTATAAGTTTGTAGACATATCCTTTTTACATTATTATTATTATTATTATTATTATTGAAACAGAGTCTCACTCTGTCATCCAGGCTGGAGTGCAGTGGCACAGTCTTGGCTCACTGCAACCTCTGCCTCCTGGGCTTAAGCAATTCTCATTTCAGCCTCTCGAGTAGCTGGGATTACAGGCATGTACCACCACACTCAGCCAATTTTTGTGTTTTTAGTAGAGACAGCGTTTTGCTATGTTGGCCAGGCTGGTCTTGAACTCCTGACTTCAAGTGATCTGCCTGCTTTGGCCTCCCAAAGTGCTGGGATTACAGGCATGAGTCTATGTGCCCGGGCTCTTTTTTCTAAAAAGCATACATATACTTTTACACAAATACAATCATATTTTTTGGTTCAGTCTCCTTTGTCTTTTTCTTTTGACTTGTGTTGTCCCCACCCACCAGTTCCCCAGGAAAAGTGTTAGCCACCTGGTGTGCTCTTTAGTACTTTTTTCTATCTAACCATATACCTTATGACCACATATGACTGTGCATACAGACACGCATGCATCATATACTTGTATAAAAACATTTAGATTCGCACATATGTAAATCCGTTTGTAAGTGGGTATTTTGTTACATTACAAAGATGAGATCATATTATGAACTTATCTCTGTCCTATTTTTTGTACTTACTGTCACCTCCTAGAAATTCTCCAAGTAAATTGGCATAACTCCTATTTATTTTGTTGAATGGCTCTGTAATACTCTATGATATTGTCATTCATCCCTCTGTAAGAGTTCCTAACATTTCTTTTATTCTTGATTCTTGAAGATGGTGGCTGTTTGGCCACTATGATTTGAAAACGTATGATATGTTCTATATTTTAAATATGTAAAACAATTGTTTTATGAATTTGATGATGTTAATACACCTAATTTTTTATCCACTTATTTCTAATGACATTCAAACCTTACTTCCTCTCTTCCCTCCCTTCCCTTCTCCCTTCTACCTTCCTCCCTCCCCTTCTTTCCCCTTCCTCCTCCCTCTCCCTCCCCCTCCCTCCCTCCCTCCCTCCCTCCCTCCCTTCCTTCCTTCCTTCCTTCCTCTTTCTCTCTTTCTTTCGTCCTTGCTCTCTATTCCAAGTGCAGTGGCGCAGTCAGAGCTCACTCCAGCCTTGACTTCCTGGGCTAAAGTTGATCCTCCCACCCCAGCCTCCTGAGTAGCTAGGGTTACAGGCATGAGCCGCATGGCTAAGTTTTAAAAAAAAATTTTTAGAGACAGGATCTCACTTTGTTGTTGCCCAGGCTAATCTTGAATTCCTGGTCTCAAGCAATCCTCCCACTTTGCTTCTCAAAGCTCTGTGGGGATTACAGTTGTGAGCCACTACATCCAGCCTCAAATATGTTTTTCTATTCCAGGGTTAAGACAATGCTTCTTGGTTAATACAAGCACTAGAGAGTAATAGTGCAGGAAAATTAATCAACAAATATTTGAGAATCTCTATTATGTCAGATACAAACTTCTCTTTAATTAGTGGTATGTCACAGAAGTCTTCAACAGGACTTGTGCAGTTTTCTGTGGAGAGATTAACAATGGGCCCAAATCACAAAGGTGGAGATTTTCATTTGAATTAATCTATTATTGGAAAATGGGTTGATCTTCAGAAGGCAATGGGTTTTTATGGTTTTACTAAAATTTTCATTGCAGTTATTACATATAGTGATTTGTATTCAGGTGTAACCGGTATCTGGTTTTTAGAGGTTAGTAAAATAACAGCTTTTTATTGTTAATCTCTCCTTAATCTCTCTAGCAATTAGTTTATTTTCTAAAGATTTGAGTTACAGACCACCCATACTGACTTAAGATAACTCCTGGCTGTGCATGTAAGTCTAAATTTTACAAAGATCTTATACATCTATATCCTTACTCAAGTCTTACGACTTTTTTGGATAATGAATCTTATCGTTTGACCACAGATGAAGATTACGCTTTTCATTTTAGTTTGCCAAGAGTTTTAGATCATGCTAACAAAAACCAATATTGCTTAGCTGAGCTGTGCTAATGACAGTTTATAAATCACTTCCTATCATTTTAACCACAGGAAGGAGAGGTTGTTAGCCTGTTATACTTGCTTTAAATGTCTAACTGTGGCTTCCATTACAAACAAAAATTATGAAACACACTCATCCACTGTCCTGAACTTTTGACTATTAAAAACACGCACATAATAAAACTTTTTACACTCAAGCTTAATTTTAAAACCAGGTGTGAGGGCAAAGAGGTTTGCTAATGTTGAACACAGGTCTTCAATCACAGGGACAATTTATAGTGTGTAACGGATGAGGTTGATATATATTTTTTAAAATTCTTTCTTTTTCGCAGGAAATAAAATCAGAATTACATGAGAATCTGTCCTACCATCTCTTGTCCATATCAGTCATTTGACCCTGGAAAGAAGTCACAGCATCTTTAATAGACAGCCAGGAGGCTTAAATGAGGGGCACTGAGTTGCTGGGAAAGCTAATGGCTTGTTGAGAGTGGTAGGGTCCCCTTTGATTATGAGGCCTAATTACCACCTTTGCCTTTTGAATGTTTTTCTATTCATTGCCCCTCATCTCTGAGGATGACAGAGAAGGTGAAATGCAGGCAACTGTGGTGAAAGATCTGGTGTGAGGGAACGTTCTCCATCACCCACACATCCTTACCCAGTGTGGGCTGAGTTCCGGCTGGCTGCTTTTCCTAACCTCCAGGCTGACTCACTCTTACTTGTAACCTCATCATAGCCTCTCTCTCTGCCTTATTTGCCCTACAAGCAGGGCTGGCCCCCGGCTTACCAGCACTGGGAAGGTATCATAGCCTTTTTAGGGGCTTCTAGTGCTAGAACGGAAGAGATCTTTGCATCCATCCCCTCAGTCCCCTGGCTTTGCTGATGATGGAGTTGAGGCCCAGGGAGAAGTTTCTGTGGTCAAGTCTCAGTGGGTTCAGATTTCCCATCTTCCAAGTATGTCGTTTTTTTGAGTGTTACTCTGTCACCTGGAGTGCAGTGGCACAATCTCGGTTCACTGCAACCTCCGCCTCCCGGGTTCAAGTGATTCTCTTGTCTCAGTCTCCTGAGTAGCTGGGGACCAGGCTTGCACCACCATGACTGGCTTTTAGCCTCTATTGTCCCAAAATATTTTTTGTATTTTTAGTAGAGACGGGGTTTCATCATGATGGCAAGGCTGGTCTCGAACTCCTGACCTCAAGTGATCCACCCACTTCAGCCTCCCAAAGTGCTGGGATCACAGGCATGAGCTACCACGCCCGGCCTGCCAGATATGTCATTTCTACTCCACCAGGCTCATTCTACTTGTTCACAATTCTTCCTAATAGAGACTCATCCCTTGGAATTACTAGAGTCCTAAGTCAAATACCCTTTGGACGAGGCCAACCTGAGTGCGAAATTGTCAGACATCTCTCTTATTAGAGAAGAAGGCTATAAATCAGGGTACTGAAGGTATGGAACTTTTGTTGAGCAAGATGACAAGATTTCCTCTGGGGCAGGAGGCTCTGGCCTGAGCTGCTGCTGCAGGTGACTGGCTGAGAAGAGAAGGGACAAAATGGAAGCTGTCCTTGTTCCTACATCACCGTCTCCTCTGTGGCTTTCGTCCATCCAAACCTGCCCTACCACCAGCACCTATCAGCAGCTTTCACCACCTGGAGGGCTAATTTGTGCCTCTCAAGTGGACCGTTGTGTCTCTGAGCTTCTTGGCTGAGAGTTCCTCCATGGAGATGCCTTTGGATCATTAAGACTTCCAGCTGTGTTTGCTGCTTAACTCCTTTTAGCCTCTGTTGTCCCAAAATATTTTTTGTTACCTACAATGAAGGAAACTAGATTTCTAATTCTGGATAATGTCAAATTGTGACAACTCCATCAGGGTTTAGGTAGGATTACATTTCCTTATAAATAGTTTACATAGTTTAAATTCTGAATGGACCTAAATGACTTTCTTATATATTTATTTTTTTTACAGAAAGTAAGCTACATTTTACTGTGTTCTCTTGGAACTTTCCATAGAAAACTCTGCTAGTGTGGACTACCAGGTACAGGTAGTGAATGAAATAAAGGAACTTTTGGAAACACAGAGCCTTTATGGTAAGAACTAATGACTATGTTAAGTAAAAGATGTAAGCGTCCCTTAGCTGGAGACAGCATCTGAACTCCCTTTTCTGTAGTGTCTTTTGCTGATCGTCCTTTAGGCTGGAGAGACTCAGAGACTCATTACCAGAATTCCAAGTGAGTTTTTTTTTTAAAATGGAGTCTGTCTCTATCACCCAGGCTGGAGTGCAGTGGTGTGATATCAGCTCACTGCAACTTCTGCCTCCTGGGCTCAATTGATTGTCCTGCCTCAGCCTCCCTCGTAGCTGGGACTACAGGTACACCTCAACATGCCTGGCTAATTTTCTTGTGTTTTTAGTAGAGATGAGGTTTTGCCATGTTGGCCAGGCTGGTCTTGAACTCCTGATCTCAGGTGATCTGCCTACCTCGGCCTCCCAAAGTGCTGGGATTACAGGTGTGAGCCATTGGGGCTGGCCTAACTGAATCTTAATTCACACTATGGGTATATACATATATGTTTTTAATCCATGGTTCCAGGCTTGTGACTCCCATGGTTTTTGTTCTAATGTGGGAACACTTTAGGACTCAGTAGCAGACCCCAGAAAACATAATCTTTCTCTCTCTGACCTTCTCCTGCCTTCCTTTCACATGCTTTTTTTTTTTTTTTAATTTCCCAAGGCAGAAATCTTCTCCCACCTTTTTGTCTTGGAGTTGGCCATGAAGAAATTCCCTGACCTACCTTGTTTGATTGTAGGTCCTAAGACCCTCCTTCTAAAGGGGGTTCTAGTTCTGCCCCATACCCTGGAGGAAGGAATGCTGCACAGAGAGACCAGGAAGAATGTGAACAGACAGGCCTTGCTGGCTTTTCCTACTCAGCCTATTGTATTAGGCCATAGCCTTTTTGTCCAATGCTATTGGACAAACCACACCCAATTGTCAATCACGCTTATCTAGTGAAGTCTCCATAGAAGGTCAAGAAGACTGCTGAACACTCGGAGGCTGATAAGAACGGACCCATATTCCGGGAGTGCGGAGGTGGGTGCGGGGGAGGGGGAGCCTCTCAGCTCCATGGGGCCAGAAGCTCCTGTGTTCGAACCTGTCCAGACCTCATCCTGTGTGTCTCCATCTGGCCGTTTATTTGTATCCTTTAAAATATCCTTCATAATAAACTGGTAAACTTAAGTAACTATTTCCCTAAGTTCTGTGAGCCACTCTAACAAATTAAACCCCAAAAAGGGAAATCCTATGTTGAAGTCCTAAGTTCCAGAGGCCCAGACTTTAGACTGATGGGAAAGAGGAGGCGGTCTTGTGGGACTGAGGCATTAACCTGTAGGTTCCAAGGCTATCTCGAGGTCAACAGCGTCAGAATTGAATTGAGTTGGAGGACACCAGCTGGCGCCTGCTGCAGGATTGGTTGGTTGCTTGGTGTGTGAAGAGAGTTCCCTCACATTTGGTCACAGAAGCCTGTGTTGTTGTTGAGCGAGAATAGAGAAAAAAACACTTTGGGTGTGAGTTTTTCACACACATATGCAAACTTCCTCCCCAAGATCTATAGCTGACAGAGGAAGATTAAATGAAATACCCAATATAAATGAGCCAAAATAGGTATTTGTGTGTGTGTGTGTGTTGAGATGGAGTCTCATTCTGTTGCCCAGGCTAGAGTGCACTGGCATGATCTTGGCTCACTGCAACCTCTACCTCTCAGGTTCAAGGGATTCTCCTGCCTCAGCCTCCCTAATAGCTGGGATTACAGGTGCAAGCCACCTGGCTCAGCTAATTTTTGTACTTTTTGTAGAGACGGGGTTTTGCCATGTTGGTCAGGCTGGTCCTGAACTTCTGATCTCAGGTGATCCACCCCACTCAGCCTCTCGAACTGCTAGGATTACAGGCGCAAGCCACTGCACCTGGCCTATAGAGCATTTTTTTATTTATAAAGTAAAAAACAAATCAGAAACAGGTATCCCACAGGTATCTGTTTTGGGGGTGAGATGTGAACTGTTTAGTGCAGTGCCTGGTATGTGATAGTCAATGAGGATGAACTGCTTTTATTAGTTATTATTTATGCTGCATCAGATATCAAGATTGGATCATTTTCCCTTCTAGTAGCATATTAAAAGATACAAAATTTTAAATTCCCACTTTATTTTTGCTCTATTAAAATGTTTATCAATATTAATTAAATTGGGGGTCATTTCTTGTTTTATCTAAACACCTGTTAGAGTTTAAGAGTATTTCTCGCTTGGGTGCGGTGGCTCTAATCCCAGCGCTTTGGGAGGTCAAGGCAGGAGGATTGCTTGAGGCCAGGAGTTTGAGACCAGCCTGGGCAATAAAAGCGAGATCCCCCATCTCAAAAAAAAAAAAAAAAAAAAAAAAAAAAAAGAGAGCTGAACGTGGTGGTTCATGTCTGTAGTCTTAACTAACTACTCTGGAGGCTGAGGCAGAAGGATCGCTTGAGCTCAGGAATTCCAGGCTGCTGCGTGCTGTGACCACTCTGCTGCACTGTAGCCTGGGTGAGAGACTGAGACCCTATCTTTAAAAGAAAATAAAAAGAAGCCAAGAACATTCCTTGGTCAAATGAGCTTGGGAAGTAATGAGATAAGCTTTTATTTATCCATATCAAGGGAAAAATACTAAACACAGTAATAAGACTGAAGTGACTTTTCTGTGCCCTCATGTACCATATTTGATTTCAACAGTCTCCGACAGATGAACATGTCAGTTGTGTCTCACCTTTTGCACCATGAATAGGGCAGAGCATGCACAGTTGATAGAAAATGAAATAAAAAATCATATTAGTTGAAAACTATTTTCAAATGACTGTAAAATAGACCCCAAAGCTTAAAGACATATGACTCATTAGTTGCTAGTGGGAATATAAAATAGTGCAACCACTGTGGAAAACAGTTTGGTGGTTCCTCAAAATGTTAACCATAGAATATTGTGTGACTCAGCAATTCCATTCCTAGGAATATACCCAAGACAATCAGAAACAGATGTTCAAACAAAAACTTGTACAAGAAAGTTTATAGCGGCACTATTTACAATAGCCAAAAGGTGGAAAACTCTCAAATTATCCATGGAGAAATTAATGGCTAACAAATTGTGGCATATTCGTACAATGAAATAAAGAGGAACGAAGTACTGTCACTGGCTGCAGCATAAACATACTCAGTTGAAGAAGCCAGGCACAAAAGCTCACATGTTGTTTGCTCCCTTTTACAAGAAATAGCCAAAATGGGTAAATCCATGGAGGCAGAAAACAGCTTAGTGGTTGTCTGGGACTGAGGTGAGGCAGAAGGGAGAGGCTCCTTAACGAACACAGGTTTCCTTTTGGGGCGATACAAATGTTTGGGAACGTGATAGTGGTAGTGGTTGTACGCCATTGTGAATGCACAAATGAATACTGAATTGTACACTTTAAAATGGTTAAAATGGTAAATTTTTATATGTATTTACCATTATAAAAAAACGGAAAATTGCTTCATGGTACCCCCAAAATACCAATATGTGAAAAACCTGAATTCAGCTGGTGTTGTTTTCAAGTGATTCGTTCTCGTGATCCAGTGGCTGTCACTCACATTACTTGTGTCCGAATTATTTCCTACTAAACTGTGAGGGTTCCTTCTTCAGGGAATGGTGTTAGGCATTTTTGCCCCAATCTCCTGAACTGGATTTAATTGAAAGGCATTTTGATCAAGAAAAAGAAATCTGTAGTTTAGGTGAGGTGCTGTCATAGAAATTCATTTTCCAATAGACACCGCTTGTTTATGTTCCTCTTTTTATTCCTTCTTTTAATTTTTTCTTTGTGCTTTCCCTCTTGGCATTTTCCCTCTAATTGTTCCTGATATTTAAAGCTGTCCAGGACTGTGCAAGAACTTCGCTTTGGTGGCACCAAGAATTTGGAGTGGATGGCGTTCTTGCTTCTTAGTGGAGACAACCCAGTCCTTAAAAACAGTAGACAAATTGGGCGCTGATAAAGAAGTTTTCGTGTTTGGATTCATGCCAATATGTGTATTATGAGCACAACTTTCTTTTTAAAATGATAGCAGGGAAATATCTCTATTTCTGGTCAATTCTCTTCATAATTTATTGTCAGGTAACTTTAAAAGAAACATGTTAGCAGGGCATGGTGGCCTCACGCCTGTAATTCCCGTACTTTGGGAAGCTGAGGCAAGAGGATAGCTTGAGGCCAGAAATTCAAAACCAGCCGCTCTCTCTTATTTGGACTTTTTCATTGCTCCAGAATAGCCTGTACCCATTGAGTAATCATTCTCTGCTTCCCTCCTCCCCCATCCCCTGGGAACCATTAATCTGCTTTCTGCCTCAATGGATTTACCTGCTTTTGATATTTCATATAGAAGGAATCATACAATAAGTGACTTTTTGAGCCTGGCTTCTTTCACTTAGCATGTTTTCAAGGTTCATCTATGCTATAGCAAGCATCATTCCTTTTTGTGGCTGAACAATATTTCATTGTATGAATACACCACAATTTGTCATCCATTAATTTCTTGATGGATAATTTGAGAGATTTTCACCTTTTGCCTATTGTAAATAGAGCTGATAAAAAGACTCCTGTACACGTTTTTGTTTGAACATCTGTTTTTGATTGTCTTGGGTTCCTAGGAATGGAATTGCCGGGTCAAACAATGTTCTATGTTTAACATTTTGAGGAACCACCAAATGGTTTTCCACACTGGCTGCAAAATTTCAAATTTCTACCTGCAATGTACGAGGGTTCCTATTTCTTCATATTATTGACAACACTGATTCTTTTTTCTTTTCTTTCTCTTTCTTTCTTTCTTTCTTTTCTTTTTTCTCTTTTTCTTTCTTGTTATAGCTATCCTAGTAGGTGCAAAGTAGTATCTCATTGTGGCTATGATTTGTATTTCCTTAATGACTAATGATACTAAAAGTCTTTTTATGCTATTGTTGGCTATACACCTACTTTCTTTAGAGAAATGTCTATTCAAATTCTTTGTTCATTTTTAAATTGTATTTTTTGTCTTTTTGTTCTTGAGTAATAACCATGGTTTATATATATGATTCAAAAATATTTTCTGCCATTCCATAAGTTGACTGTTTACTTTCTTGATAATATCTTTTGCTGTACAAAATGTTCTAAAGTTTGTAAAGTCCAGCATACTTATTTTTTCTTTTGTTGCTCATGCTTTTGGTATCAAATATAAGAATCCATTGCCAAATCTGACTTCATGAAGATTTACTCCTGTGTTTTACTCCTTAAGGTTTTTTTTTTTTTTTTTGTTTTAGGTTATTGATTTTCTTTGAATTAATTTTTGATTATGGAGTGAGGTAGGAGTTCAACTTTAATTTTTTGCATGTGTTCACACAGTTTTCCCAGAACCATTTGTTGAAGAGACTATTCTTTCCTCATTGAATGATCTTGGCACCCTTGTCAAAAAGCCATTGGCCATAGATGTTGGGGTTTATTTTTGTACAGTTAATTCTACTCCATTCTATGTCTGTGTTGATGCCAGCATGACACTGTTTGGGTTACTGTAGCTTTGTAGTGAGTATGAAATCGATAAGTGTGAGTCTTCCAACTTTATTTTTTCTTCTTTCAGTATTGTTTTGGCTATTTGTAATTCCATATGGATTTGAGGATCAACTTTTCCATTTCTGCAAAAAAAGTCTACTGAAATTTTGATGGGACTGCATTTAACATATGAATTGCTTTGGGGATTATTGCCATCTTCATCACAATATTAAGTCTTCCTCTTCATTATCACTGATGTCTTTTTATTTATTTAGGCCTTTAAAATTTTCCTCCAGTAATATTTTATAGTCTTCAGTGTGCAAGTCTTTCACCTCCTTGGTTGATTTAATTGCTAGGGTTTTATTCTTTTGGATGCTATTGTAAATGGAATTGTTTTCTTTCTTTTTTTTCTAATATTCTCAGAGGTTGACAAGAAAGAAGTGTTTTCTTAATTTTTGAATTATTTGAATTAATTCAAATGGAACCCTTCCCCTTCTGCAAACTTAAAAATTTTATGTTTATAGGACTTTTTGTTAAATGTACTGAATGATTTAAACTAAATATAATTTGGGATTTAAATTTTAAATATAAAAGTTATTGACTGTGCCCCCAGCAGCCCCGCCATGTCCCAGTCCCCATTGAAAGGGAAACAATTCCAAAGAAAGGAAACAATTCAACTTACAATAGTATCCAAAAGAATAAAACCCTAGCTAGTGGAAATTTCAAATTTTGCAGCCACTGTGGAAAACAGTTTGGTGGTTCCTCAAAATGTTAAACACGGAATATTATTTGACCCAGCAATTTCATTCCTAGATATATACCCAAGGCAATCAAAATAATTCAAATAATTATTTGTTGCTGATGTATAAAATTCCAGCTTAGTTTTGCATGTTGATCTTGCACCCTGCAACTTTGCTGAATTTGTTCATTAGTTTTTGTCATTTTTTGGTGAATTCTTTGGGATTAAAAAAAAAATAGAATCATGTCATCTGGAAATACATATTGTTTTAATTTCTCCTTCCCAATCTGGATGCCTTTTATTTATTTATTCTTGCCAAATTGTCCTGGCTCAGACTTCTAGTACAATATTGAATAGCAGAGGTGGAGACGGGCATGAGATAAGGATGCTTGCTTTCACCACTGCTATTCAATATCCCACTGAAAGTAATGGATCTTGCAGGACATCCTCCATGTATTACAATTTAAGTAAAACCAGTGGTTCAATAATGCACCACCTTTTCTGAGATTAGACTTTTTTTGGGCAAATTTACTTATTTTGGAACATAGAAATATTGGAATAGTCCTCTTAGGAGGAAGACAATGACCGTCTCAAAGCTATGTGTCTCACTCTAGAAGACTAGCTCTATTTTCTGAAAAAAGCCCATTGACTCAGAGTTTGTTCCTTAAATTAGGGCTATTGATTTACTCAGGGCGTCTTCCTTAGACACGTCTGGTTCTGTCTTATGATGTATAATGCATTCAAAGGGAGGATGGAGAATAGGGAACTGCCAGCAGCTGACAGTTGGGAGAAATGACCATTGGCAACAAGGGACAATGTGTAAGAAAAGTCGAATCAGAAGGAGTTCAGGGAAAGGGCAAGCTAAATGCTAATTACTTCAGTGGTCCTTGTGGTGTCACCATGTCGCTCCACAATGCAATGAATCATTACTTTTTTTTTTCTGAGTTCATTTTCTAGCCCCATTTCTGGACACTCTAGGGCATCCTCTCTGCAGCCCCTTGGCCAGTGCAGAGGAGGGCAATGAGAACTGGGACATGGGGGGCTGCTGAGGGCCATGGGAGTACAGTCAAAAATTTTTATATGACTTTGAGGTAGATGAAACACCAAATTATATTTAGTATAAATCACTCAGTACATTTAACAAAAAGTCCTATAAACATAACATTTAAAAGTTCTCAGAAGGGAAGGGTTCAATTTTATGGATTTTACATTTATAGCATATATTCCATTTCTTATCAATGCTAGTGAAATTAGTTATTAAGTGAAATGAT